>NC_080672.1:22603970-23971937 GCF_030247195.1 Topomyia yanbarensis
CGTAAGGGACCATCCAAAAATGACGTAGCATTATATGAAAGAGGGAGCAATTTTATATGATGATGTGTGCCGACAGGGGGGTAGTGGGTCATGTCATGCTACGTAGCTTTTTAAAGGGGAATAGGGGTTGACCTGATGTCACGACAACCTTACCCGTTTTATCTAGCTAACATCGTTTTTTTAATTTTTTTTTCTTTTTGGCGGTGACAAGGGGTGGGGGGTGGAGGATTACCGTCAAACTTCGCAATTACCAGAGGGGGGGTTGAGTTTTGTGACGAAATGCTATGATGGGGGAGGGAGGTGTTAATAATCACTCATAAAATGTTACCTCATTTATGGACGATCCCAAAGCAAAACAAAATAACTACAACGCAATTCTTCTGGTGTACTAGCCCAACGGAATGTGTCATGTTTGCAATTAGTGCAAAATAGAATAATCTACACCAAGAGTTAGGGAAGCCAATTTAAGTTTGTCTTGAGTATAGTCCCCGATCAATAAGTAAAAACAAAATGATACAATGAAGCGGTTAAAGTGGAATAAACTTTTTATATCCTTTGAGCGCCAATCTTATAACTACATAAGATTGGAAAGTATCAATGAATTTTTCCAACCGCCGCCACCGGAAGCAATAATCGCAATCATCTCGGTCTGTTAAGATGCTAAACAAACACGGTAAGTTTTTTGCCCTTTCAGTAAATCGGCTAGTCGATATTACTTTTCCCCACCCTGTAAGGTAACTAGCTCTCTTTCCATCGCGCTCTATTGCTTCATCAATCAGAGCGATGAAATTTAAACGCCCGTTTGCTTTGAAGCTGTGAAAAAAAACCTTCGAGGTAGAAAACAACAACTCTGTGAAGAATCCCTGTATATATATTGCTATCACTTTGGACCTCGGACCACCATCACTCACCGTCGGTAGTCAATATTTGTAAGCGGAGTATCTGCAAAAAAAGAACGGCAAATCAATGATAGTCCACCTCACCGCGCCGCGGATGGATCCGAATGAATTACGGCTGCTTACTGGTTACCCAATAATAGCGGTAAGCGGTTTCACGGTGGCAGTTGGTCATCCCGGCGGGAGTCCACAGGCAGGACCGGCTCGGTCTCGATAAATGGTCCGAGTAGAAATTTGAAACCGAATACCGAAAACACAAAGTAGCTTTGCGGTAAGATTGATGAAGACTGAAATTTCGATAACAAATGATGGGTGTTTTTTGCGAATATTGAACTAGTGTGTTCAAATGTTTCAAAAACTATTTTTATGGTGGATTAATCCCAACAAAATCGACCCTGACGAAAAAATACATCCACAACAAAACGAAAGAAAGAAAAGCAAAATCGAGTAGGGCACTGTGCCTTTTGACGGATAACACCAGTGACGCGAGATTGCACTGCAGAGACCTGCAGCAGTGCACTGTTTTCTGTCCGTCATAATTATGAAATTTAAGCTAATTAACATATTTCGGCCGTCTACCATCCATGGCGGTTCTTCGCACCACTCTCGTAGCCTAATGTTGCATATTTTCTTCATTTTGCACTTTTATTGTGAATGTTGGCGATCTCTCAGATCGGTTCGGTGAAATCAAGCAAAATTTATTTACACTTCGGCCGGCATCGATCGGCACGATGTAAGAGAAGATATAAGTTACCTCATTATAGTTTGCCAAACTAATAATGATATAATTATGATGATCCAGTCAGTCCTGTGTGTACGAGGTGCGGATACGGATCATCAGTTTTACACCTCAATTGCGCGCCAAGAGAAGGAAGATCGGAATACAACTCTTTCTACCTTTAATATGTGTTTGCGTTTCTAGCTATTCGTTAAAGATGATTTTAAAAATTAACTCTGTCGAACAAAACGAATTCAGTTAGTCAGTTTTGTTTTAATATTTTATTTTTCGTTGTAGTAACGCAACCAGAAACTTGGGATATACGAAGTATCTCAAACAATATTTGCCACCATTTTTTAATATTTGGGGAGCCAGCGTCAATCTCGCATTAGCTTAACCCTGTCACTAAGTAAGTATCGGGTTCTAATGAGTGAAGCTCGAAACGTCTCTCCAATAACTATGTTATAAATTTCTTGCATGTGTTTTTTTTTATTTCGTGGCAATCGGCGAAATTCAAGTTTTTTAATTGCTATGTCTTCAATTGAAGACATAATAAAATATCCTTTCCTTGACGCAGAAGTTTTTTCAACATTATCAAATAATGACCGGAGTCCTTTAGTTTAAATTCATCAGTCTTCACCAATGTGGCCGTCGGTTGTTCATTTCGTTTTGTTAAATAGGATTTTAAATATGTTTCCTTGGTTCATCTAAATACAGCGTACAGTCGTCGATTATTGAACATTGGATACTGATTGAACCATTGCACAGTAGGGTGTCCCAAAATGACATCATGTTAAAAAAGTCATCGGGCTCACTTCTTAAATGAAAGGTTAGGGTATTAGGACCACTTTCTTCTTCGGAGTGAATTTGCTAAAACGCTTCCTACTGGTGGCGAATTTTGATTTTTTGAAAAATGGGCCGATTTTGGATAAAATTTCAAATTTATGCCAATTGAAGTGGTCCTGAACTGTATTAGATTTTTTTCAGCATTTTTTTTTCTGGAGATCCAAATGGAGAAGTTCGGTTAGCAAGTTTGTACAAATTTTGAATTATAAGAGCGGCAGAGCCATTAAAACTTTGTAAAAAGCGAAATTTTTGGTGTTTTTCAGTATTTTTTCTTCAAAACAGGGTATCTACAAAATTTTAAAAGTATAGAAAACATTTTATATAGTTGAGCTGAATACAGGGGCGTAATTTTGCTGAAGAAAGTGTATAGCTACGGCTAATGGGGTATGAGTTATTTAAGTTTTTGTTAGATAACCTTTGACGTTTTTAGCAATTCATAAAAAATAATGCTGTTCCAAAAAGTAAATCAGTTCAAATGTGCTTTGACCACACATTGTTTTTCGGAAAATAGAAGGAAAATGATGAAAAATGACGTTTTCTGTATGTCTTTAGTATGTCAGGACGAGGTTTAATGAGAATCTGATGATTTTTTTTGTAACTTAAATTATAAAAATAATGATAACTTTGCTAATGACGCCAAGTCTCTTTTTTTTTTGAAGAGTTAATTCTCCATAATTACTTCTAGGAGGCATCTTCAACAAAATAATTGTGTCAGAAGATGCGCTGTATTCTATTGTAAAACTATTTCGAGGGTATTTGCCCCAAATTTGAGTATTTCGGAATTATGTGATCTAAACAGTAAATATCAACACTCACCTCACTCTTCTGCATTTTTCTCCACTTTTAAGTTCCTAACATGGAAATAAGACCTTATATACAAAATGTGAATACGCCAATCAATTTAGTCTTCAAATATACGACATAACTTGCCATTAACTCGACATATTTGTATAATTTTAGTGATTTTCAAACCCGCTAGGTGGCTATTAGTATACAAAATAATTTAAAAAAAATCGTCAAATGCTCTTAAAAACCGATTCTGATATACTAAAGACAAGCGAAAAACGCCATTTTTCATCATTTTCCTTCTATTTTCCGAAAAATAATATGCGGACTAACCACACTTACGTTGTTTTATTTTGTAGAACAGTGTTATTTTTTATGAATATCATAAAATGTCAAAAGGTTATTTACCAAAAACCTAAATAATTCATACTTCATCGTCCGTAGCTATACGCTTTCTTCAGCAAAATTACGCCCCTGTATTCGGTTCAACTTTATAAAGTGTTTTCTATAGTTTTAAAATTTTGTAAATACCCTGTATTGAAGAAAAACTACTGAAAAACACCAAAAGTTTCACTCTTTACAAAGTTTTAATGGCTCTGCCGCTCTTATAATTCAAAATTTGTACAAACTAACTGACCAAACTTCTCCATTTGGATCTGCAGAAAATAAAAAAAAATGCTAAAATAATCTAAGGTCGTTCAGGAGCACTTCAAGAGGCATGCATTTGAAATTTTACCCAAAATCGGCCCATTTTTCAAAAAATCAAAATTCACCACCAGTAGGGAGCATTTTAGCAAATTCACTCCGAAGAAGAAAGTGCTCCTAATACCCTAACCTTTCATTTAAGAAGCGAGCAAGAAGACTTTTTTAATATGATGTCATTTTGGAACACCCTATTGCACAGTGGTGTACAATATGCTTTTGTGGTACTTAATTAGATGGAGCGAAAAGTATCCATATTTACGATTTGATATGTTCTTCCGTATTTATGTATATCAAAAGCGACATCTTTTGGTGATATTTTGTTTTTAAGAAACTGATCATAGTAGGTTATAGAAAACCTAACTTTGAAACAAAATAGATGCATGAGTATCTTCGAGAAAGTTAGAAAGGAAAACATTTCCATAAATTCTGCTGAAGACATCTTTTCTTTGCCGCGTATATACCCAAAACAATCTCCTACCCATACGCTATTCGTTTTTGAATATGGAGTTATTCGCGCACAGTTTGAAGTGAGCGCAACGCATTCTAAAAAAACTTGTTTTAATCCACCTAGTGCTACAATTATACCTTTCTCATCTTTCAAAGCTATGATTTAATATCTGGTTACGTGAAGTTTTGCTGAAAGCGACGCGGAAAACCGAAAGTTCACGGTCTACTTCGGGCAAAGCCATCAATATGGAGCACCAATAGTACACTGTAATATTTTAAACATATTTGTCTGCCTAAGCTCGACTCCTGCCAGCAGAAGAAAAGATTAGTCTGTAAGACTTTAAACCTGATTCTAATGACCCTGCCAGTTCTAGTTTTTCGATCTGCATATGTCACATCCTTGCTCTCACCTGAGTACTATGGCTATAAAATTTTTGTTAGTTTCCCAACTTAGTAATCTCTAGCTAATTGAATATCGTTAAAAAGTAAAGAAGAAAGTGTGACTACATAAGTCGAAATAAAATTTAAAAAATAAGTTCACCACAGATTGTAATATCATTCAAAGTCAAATGTTTGAAGCTAACGGATGTAGTATTTTTTCGGGACCCCTGAAATCAGTTGTCACTAAGTATTTGAAGGCGGAAGACGAAGAATTGTTTCGGGAAACCCAACGTACGGTTTACAGAGCATGCGATTTATTAGGGAATTAATCCCACCTCTTTCCAAAAACACACCGAAGACTTAATATGAATATTGATTCCCTCACCAACCGTTCTAATGATTTGATACCTGTAAATATATCAACCTACTACTACTACTACTTCTGTATCGTTCGTGGCTGACTGTCACTCATTTCATGTAACTTCCAGTCACAAATCTTGAACTGAATCTTCATGGAATCAGTTTACGCTAGCTGTTTGATGGCGCTGGAGAGATCATCTATTCAGGAGACTGAATATTTTGACTAGTATATTGAGGAGGCAAATTTTAGGATCTGTGACCTTATTGTTTACAGTTATTTGAACAGTTCATTAGACTTTAAAAAACAATCCAAATGTCATCATAGCATTCTGGTTATGTAGCGGATAATATACTCCCATTTTTTGTACATGCCAGTGAAACAAAGATAGTTCATGATGCTGATAAAGGTTTTTGCACATACATGCCCGCTCACAAAGTTGAGATCGACGGTGTGGTCACCGAATCAAGTTTGTCATGCATAGATCTACTGAAATACGGAGTTGGCTGTGTCAAGGACACCTTGCTTGAGTGGATATTGAACTGGAAGTGTCAAAATTATGTGCCCCTTCAAACTCGTATTGGGTGCGAATGCTGTGCATTTAGGGACCATTCATAAATTACGTAACGCAAAAATTGCCCGAAATTGACTTCCCCCTCCCCCCATGTAACAAATTGTCACAAATTTATTTATCCCCAACCACCCCCCCCCCTCCCCTATTACGTAACAAATACTTCGAAAAAAAATTTTGTTCGGTAAGAACATGTTACGTAACGACCTAGTTTACTCCCCCATATGTCACAACATGTCACAACTTCTCGTACCTCCCCCCCCTTTTACGCGTTACGTAATTTATGAATGGTCCCTTTATTACGTCTTCTTCGACAAGGATCGTTTGCCTGTTCGGCTGTTTGTATCACGCGTCATCTAGAGAAGGATATCACTAAATATAAGCAATTGAGCCACTGTACAAATAAGACTAAGTGTGATAATTGCGCGGAGCATTATGAGAATGACTCTTTCTATTACCATGACCCGGGTATAAAAAGCGATCGAGGAATCTGAGGCGTTTCCTTCACCCTTTTTTGTAGTAGTACTAAAAACTACTAAAAACTGAATGGCTGGCGTTCAAAAGGGGCTAACCCTCATTTTGCATTTTTTACAGGAAATGGAAAAAACTTCCGCATTTTCAAATTAACATTATTTTTATTGTAAAAATACATTATTTTATTAGTAGTTCATTGACCCATGTTGTCTAGAAAAAATAAGATCATTACATGTACTACTTTTCAATTCACAAGCATTTTCGTAATTCGGGGGGCTAACCCCGGTGGTACCTAGAGTCCAAAAGGGGTTAACCCACAATTCATACATTCTTTCCTTATCTTTCGTTATAAGGTTATGGTGCTTTGGCAAAGTTGTTGTGTGACATCTAACGCTTCATTTGATCATTTCATGTTAATTCGGAATTCAGTCGCTTGGGCGGCTCTGTTATCAACTTTTAATGGAACGTGATAGAAAGATGGTGTCTACAGCAAAGTTGTATATCAGGTAATTATATCTTCTGAAGACACAAACTCTGTAGATTCTACAGGTTTTGAAATGTCGCGCATTTTTTGAAAACATAATAAGTAAATGTTTTAACTAACACCTTCTCTATCTCAAAACATATAGGACCTACAAAGTTTGCATCTTCAGAAGATATGTTTAAAATAATAGCACCTAATACTTTCTCGAAGAAACCACATTTCTATCTAGCTTCATTAAAAAGTTGATAACAGCGCCGCCCTAGCAACTGAATTCCGAACTAGTGTGATACAACCAAATAAAGCGCTAAGTGCAATACAGCAACTCTTCTGCAGACACCATAACTCTATAACGAAAGATAATAATTGATTCCACGTTTATAACTTTCCGACCACAATGTACCGTTTCTCTCCTAATCCCCTATTGCTCGGTGAACTTTCAATGTAGAGACATGACATCTTCACTGGAATTTAAAAAAAAAATATGCTCAATAATGTATAATTGTGCAAGAAATATATATTAGATAGAAAATAGCCATGCATAGCAAGTGTATGAGCGGCCCTTACTTTCAGGAACGACTGTGTGGGCCGAAACGTCAACGTACAATGCAATCCAACTAAAAACAGTATAATATCGAGTTCACCGATATGTGAGCAACAACACAAAATTTACTGATAGCGAATCGATTGACTACTTTTTCTTGAAACCTCGGAAAACGAACGAGAAACCTTGAATTTCCATAAGACTAAATGTGGGGTTAGCCTCTTTTGGACAATTCTGCAACTATCTTCTGGCCACCAACACTATACTCCTATTCAATAATATTGTTCAAGAGTAGGTCATGAATTCCAGCGCAGCTCAAATAACCCACCGTTCATAATGCAATCGACAGGTGCGGTGGTACCGGTGGTCGAAATTGTAGAAGAGCAAGGCACCTGCTTTAAGCCATTTAACCATTCACAGTTCGGTGGAAAACAAACGGTTTGAGTAATGAACGTAGAAGAATCAAAATAAAACTATAAAACCCAATTTCCCGATCTATAAATGAATTTAAATACCAGAGGTCACTTTTGTCTCACATAGTTCTCTATCAAGGTATCTAGAAAACAGGATAACTAAAAATTAATTCAGAGCAAATTTGCTCAATTGGGCCTTTTTTGTTGTTCGCAAATTGTACTTTTCCGTATCGGATTTAAGTTGCTAGTCTTATATTAAAAAGTGCGCCACCGAACTCTAGGATCTTTGAAATTTTCAAAACTTATTAGTTCCAATTCGATTAACGATTTTGAAACGATATTTTTTTCGGTCTAAAACAAATTCTCTCAGAAAATCGAATTTCCTAGCTTTTCGATAGTGTATAGACGTTACTGAAATTGGGTAAACTTTTCAACAAACTGTTTCAAATTGTATTTTTTTTTTTTTGAAAACCTCCAAGGGATCCAAAATATTTTTCATATCAGAAACTTGGTACAATTTCAAAAACCAATATTCACCTCACGATCTTTAACGTGTATCTTTTTATTTCCTTATTACACACTATTTATTCAGCAGCCTACACCGCGGGAGCACTGGATCGACACAAACAACTTTTCGACAACGCCACGAATTAGCGAAAAACAAACAAACAAGCAGCACTCGCAAACCCTCCAACGCAACCGCACAACGAGAGAAGCGCTCTTGACCTTGAACCAATCGCCATCCGTGCGGTACGACCAAAAAATAATTGTTCACCCGCTTACCCCGCCCCGTTTACATCTGTAGCACTCACTTGATTAATCCTATTTCGCACGATCTGCTCGATCCATCAGCCGCAATCGGTCGTGCGAATCTCGGCGGCAGGTTAAAATTACAGCGCGAAGGCCGTCATCTCCGCTTCCTGATAAGTATCGAATTTCCACTTCAGCACGAGAGGCACTATGAATTCATGTTTGCTGCGCACCACCATAAACACTTTGTACACACGATGTTCCCAAGATCCGCGAGGGTCCCACGTTCGAAGGTCGTTAAGTCGATAGATTATCTTCCTCTCACCAGGTGCAGACTAAATTCTTCTCGTTCTTATTCTGCGCCTTATTCAGTCGGATCACAAACATCTAAACGACGAACTACCAGATGGTTGATATGGTCAACACTAATGCTGGTTTGCGACCAAGTCATAACTTTGCTACATTCCAATGACGCTATGTGTTATGGCGAGAAACTCTTAACCTCCACAATCTTCTCCGGCAACTCTTCCAAGTACAACACCAGCTACAATTTCAACCTTGACGAGGTGAAATTAATATTTTAAACACACAAAAACCATTACACGAGCCCGTCAGTGGAAGAGGCACAGTGAAATATTTTAATATTCTAAACAAGTTATTTATTGTTTTATTTGGCCGATTCCTCTCAATGAATGGCCCCGTTGGACGGCACTTTTCACTAATCTTTATAGCTGCTCATTGATTCGATACTCTTCGCCGACTGCGCACAGTATTTCTGCTACGCCCGCAAAGCCCGACCAATCGATGGTTCAGCCAGTCCGCGTCTGTCAGCATATATTTATTTAATTCGCTTGTTCTTGTCCCGTTTTATCTATAAATGACTGTTTTGCTGCCAATCTATGAGGCCGCACTCGCCTTCTTCTCTAGCTCGCCTTATCCAAACTCATGCCAATTCCTTGCTTAAAAAACCATTAATGAAGCAAAAACAACTCGCCCAAAGGGCCGTTTATCAGCCGTTTAACATAGTTAATTCGATTAATTTTATATTTTTAATAGCGTTTCTGCATTCAACCGCCCGCGCACTTTCTTTCAATCCGCGGTACGCTAGCTTCGACTGCCACGCGATCTTTTCATCGGCTAATTAAGGAAATCACACCGCGAATCCTCTCCGCTAGAATCACTCCACTAGAACGCCCTCCTTGGTAGGTACGATACCCGCCGCCAACTGTACTAGCAACTGCAACTGCCATCAACAAACGGCACAACAAAAATGAACAGTTCCCAGCAGTGGAGCAAAACCTTCCACCAGCTGATCGAACTACGCGCCTTATTATTATTCCGTGTCTCTTCTGCGCTTCCGACACCGACGCCTCTGGGATGGGCCGCGCTGCCTGTTTGCCCTTCCGACTGATTGGTTCAAAGCAAACACACACAGAATACCGGCGGCGACGCGACTCGCGCAAGCACGTGATTGCAACTCGGAACAGCGGTCGTGTGTTCACTCGACAAACGTTGCCGCAAGACTGAAACCAGCCAGCACTCAAAGCTCCTACGTTAGGTAGGCAGGTAGGGTAGGCTCCCAACTCCAACCGTCGATCGGTCGGTCTGTTTACTGATGGAGAAAGCGTGGAGCTTACAAAAGTTCACGGCTGGTAGGTGGGTTAGTAGTACTCAATGGGGTTGTTGTTTTTTTATCATGTTTTGTTCTGTTCGAGAGAAGTAGCTTGGCGGGAATGTTCATTCATAAAATTGTAAATGAATGGCTTCTCAAAGTTTGGATGAATTGTGCGCGCTTGGAATACGGTTGCTAGTGAGTGCATGATCAGCTGGCTGTGAGTTGCATTGCTGCCAGATTATGAGAAAAATTTGAAGAATCGTATCACATGATTCGGATAATAATGTTCCGGTTTTCAAAAGACGTGCACCGCGAAAAGTTTTGCCACAGCCAGGGGCGGTGAAACACTTTACGCCCGAGTGGGTAGAAAGCATTGGGTGAGGGGTCCATTAGTAAGGAATTTTTCCCTTTTCGCAATGCACGCGCTTACATTAAATTCACATTAAATCACGTTCGTTTATGCAAATGGAATTGTAGTACAACGATGTTTTCAAATGTGTGTAGTGCGTTGCGCATCTAAATTTTTTGAAATGGTTCAAAATTTCGAGTGGGTAATTACCCACTCGGTTATTTTCGAGTGGGTAGTACTACCCATACTACTCACGCTTTCCGCCGGCCCTGGCCACAGTGTTGTTTTACATTTTCTGAAAGCTCCATTTGTACATTTCTTTTAAAAGAGTGTACAATTCACTCAAACTATCAAGATTGTTTCCGTTGCCCGGAGGGCCGAGTCCTATGTACCAGTCGATTCAGCTCAACGATTTGGGATAATGTCTGTGTGGGTGTATATGTGACAAACTCTCATTCGTATTTCTCAGCAATGGCTGAACCGATTTAATCCAAACCAAATTCAAATGAAAGGACTAAGACTCAGACAGAACACAATTAATTTGATTGTGATGTTTAGTTTCCATGATATGGATAAATGTGTTCGTAAAAACGGTACTTTTGGTAGTTTTTTAAGATTATCTGTCAAAATTCACACCATAGACAAATGTTTTGTAAGAAAGCAAGGCACGAAAGGTATAGAATATTAACCCATTTTTGCGCTGTGAAAAATACGTAGGTTCATAAAATCCTAATCGGACCTGTGAGGGAGAAAATTTCAGTAAATTTTTCAACGCCCTATAAATCGTGATATATTGGATCAGGATATTTGAAACATTTTGTTTCCTCAATTTCGTATTATTCAGCGTTTCTATGCGGTTGATCTACTGTGGATTTTCTAGATAAATGGAATAAAATATATTTTGTCTTTGATAAATTTAGAGAGAGAAGGTTATCGTTGAAATATCCGATAAGCAATTTCAAATCATATTCCATATCACAAACCATGTTTCTAGAGCTATTGTTTAGATAAAAGATGCACATGGCACACTTTTCAATTTAAGTCTTCCGAGGTTATTGATATAAAGTAGAAATAGTAACGGTCCAATATTGCTTCCCTGCGGTACTCCTATTTGTACGTCTCTATACGAACTAATTAAATTGCCAATAGACACGCATTGAAGTCTATTCGACAAGTAGCTAAGAATAAGATTATTAGCTAAACCTTTTATGCCATTTCGATCTAAATTTCCAAACAATATATAGTGATCTAGAGTATCAAATGCTTTTATTAAATCCAGAAAGAGAGCGACAACAACTTTTCTCTTATCAATTTCATCAACAGTAGACTCAACTAATTCATTCATTGCAATCAACGTACTACAACCCTGCCTAAAACCGCACCGAAAATTGTAGATTATATTGTGTTTGTAGAAATCGAGTAACCGCGAGATCAACATTATTTCAAGCACTTTATTGAATACAGTAGTATAGTTGCAATAGTACGAGTCACAAGGATTTCCAGAATTTAAAATGGGAATTACTTTGTCGATTTTTAAACAGTTTGGATATTGAACGGTTTCGAGCAGTCTTCCCATGAACATCGATAAGTTGGCACCTGTGTACAAAATTTCGTGCACGCGTTCAACCTCAAACTTGATTTGCCTTTGTGTACAGGTTCGCCTCGAACACTGAACCCAAGCGAACGATGTACAAACTTAGGTTTAAACACCGTGTACGTACACCGTGTGCGTACACCGTGTGCGTACACAAGAAAGGCACACACAAAACAGAATGAGTCAACACTAGTGATTATGAGTGATAGAAAGAGAAAACTAGTGTCAAGAACCTGTGCGTACGAACATGTGTACGTGTTTTGGTACGCATTAGCGCGTTCGAGTTTGCACGCGAAATGTGGGTTTAAGATGAGCACAGAACTAGAGCGAACATGGTGTTCGATGTTCATTTGGGAAGTCTGGTTTCGAGTATTACAATAAAAATTTGGGTAATGATTTTCGCCAAAGCTATATAGTTGTTTATTTAGAATATTAACGGGTATATTATCTGAACCACTGTTTCGGATTTTCTTGAGATCGTTGATTAGTAAAATGTCTTCATTAACAGTTGTGGGACGCAAGTAGATGGTTAACTTACCAATCAAAAACCAATTTTCAATAACTAAAAATGGGATCATTACATAAATAGTATTACTCGACTGGTGTTTTAGGGGCAAAACTATGCCGATTTTGAACATCGGAGTATGAAAACATAACTAAGTGATTCAATGATTTCAATTTCGAAAATATTTTGTGAATTAACTCAATAATAAATTAACTATTTCTCAAAAACTACAAGGGGCAGCCCTATGGGGTTGCACGAGCTGTAGACGTAGGACTATACTAGAATGTAAAATATTTATTTTCTTAGTACATTTATAGTAATAATTAATCAAATATATTTCTTACGTATGGTTTAATCACAACCAATCAACATCGAATATTACATATTGAACCAAACCTTCTTGGTTATCGGGCCATTTCATTTGTAGTAGGTGATCGAATCCGATTAAACTTATCAAAGAAGACAGAAAACTGTGACCGAACTAATATCTGGAACTAAATCTTTATAGCATAAGATTAGCTTGTAAAAACTTTTCGATTGTGTGTGGTGAAAGACCCAGACCAGTGAAGAAAAATCAAATTTTAGACAATATAATCACATTTCATGTATAGACCTAGTTATATTTTGCCATTATTGTAACTTTCCTAAAGTACACATACAAATATAGCGAATGCAGTGGTCGTAATCATATATCGAAACTATAAATATACAAGAATCGAAAACAATTTTATATATGGACAAGATGCGTTTTTGCAACGGTTTTTCAAGTGGCAGTGTATTCATTCATAAATAGGCTTTGTAGTATGTACCTATTAGTAGAATCAAAATGCTATAGGCTGAGTGAAAATGAATCACGTAAAGGGGAAATGAATCAATGAATTGATCGAACGTAAATAAAAAACTTTCGTTCTGCAATTTAGTAACAAATTAGATCTACCTACCTACACATTCGCCTCAAACATTAAACCCAAGCGCACAACGCAAAATGAATCAACGCTGATGATGATGGGTAGAGCGAAAGAGACAACTAATACCACGACACTATGTTAACCGTGTTTGCAAATGGAGCTCGCAAGTACAAACTATTTTGTGTAAGAATAATTATACATAAAAGTGTGCTGGAAACGAGCACAACACAAAAGATAGCATAGTGTTTGAACGGCAAGCACAGTCGCATTCACTGGGTAGCGTACCTCCACAGGCAGTGTGACGAACTTCTAACTCAGCTACACTGGCTGTGAAAGCACACAGTGCAGTGATCTGCTTCGCCTGCCGCTCAACAGGCAACTGAGCTGGTCCGGCGAAATCCGTCCGTTTAAATAGTCGATGATGACGTCATTCATAGAAGCGTAGCGCGCTAGGTACACAAATCTGTCGTGTTGGACTAGGGAAGCGCTATCTTCTGTTATAAATGCGCGATATTTTAACTAGGTTGCTCATTATTTAAATTTTTAATGCCATGATATAAAAAATCTTTGGGTTTATCTATTGGAATCTATTCTTAGAAGTATTTCGGGGCGATATGCCCAAAAAATTTGAAAATTTATCTTGAGATGGCTGAATTATATGCGTTTAAAATTGGACCACTTTTCGTTACATATCATTTTTGTAGAATTTGCAGTCCTACGTCAAAATTAATATGCAAGTTCACTTCAAAGACCCGTTGGAGAAGGTATTGCGTTCAGTCGTAAGATAGATGGGGTGGTATATAAATACACAGATCATCAAGTAATCCACTTAGTAGTAATAAAATAGATTTCTAATATAATTCATATTCATATTATGTTCGTAGCATCAGCGAGACAATATGCATATTTGAATGCCAAAATTCTAGCAAAA
The DNA here is from genome assembly GCF_030247195.1 of Topomyia yanbarensis. Lineage (NCBI taxonomy): Eukaryota > Metazoa > Arthropoda > Insecta > Diptera > Culicidae > Topomyia > Topomyia yanbarensis. Next base: position 22,618,243 of record NC_080672.1, read on the forward strand.
ATTTGATATCATTTGTAAAATTTATGTTGTACTGATTGTGGTGTAAAAATTACCAGTTACATTACACTGCGAAACAAAATAAAATTTTCTTTAGGGAGAAGAGCGAAAAAATGGTGAAATTTTGGGGTCCCAGGAAACCCCTGGTGAAGAATTTAAAAAAAAAATTGGAACGGGGCTTGACAGTTTCAAACCAAAGTTTGTATGTAGGTGTTCAAGAGGGAAGATATCAATGAAAATTGTTAACCTAAATTTTCGCATAAAGTTCTACATAAAACGCTCATTGCATCAAAAAAGTAATCTATGCAATTTTTTAGCTCAATCGAACATCAATTAGGAGGTGCGGCGTTCGAATATTTATTTCATAATATTAGAAAAAAAGTTTTTAGTTCGGTTTTAAACTGTGAAGTCTCAATCCATTTTTTTTTTCAAAAATTTATTCGCGATGATTTAGTTGGAACCCTAAATCCCTGGCATCTTTTTATTAGATCTGCTTCCACGCCCATTTCGCTAGGAATTTTTTTTTGAAATCATAAGGCATTACAATAAAATTTTGGATATTCGATTTTTTTTTCAAAAATTTCTAAGTCCTTGGAGCTGAAAATGTTTTAAATTAATTTTTAGCGGTTTTTGTTTGTTTTGACACTAGATGCTGAAGTTTCATGCTATTTTTAGACATATTTCGACAAAGAAATCGATTTTCAACATTTCATGTGGATCCTTTAGATTTTTTCGAATATTATTAAATCAATATTCAAACGCCACACCCCCTTAATGATGTCCGAGTGAGCTAAAAAATTGCATAGATTGCTTTTTCGATGTAATAAGCATTTTATGTAAGACTTTACGCGAAAATTTAGGATGACCATTTTCATTGATATCTTCTCTCTTGAACACCCCTAGTTCTCCTTACAAATTTTGATTTTAAACTGTGCAGCCTGTGTTTCAAAAATTTCTATACGAGGAGTTTCCTGGAACCCCAAACTTTTGCAATTTTTTTCCTTCTGCTCCTCGATCGTGTGCTGAACACGAAATATTTGCTAACGAAATAAACAAACAACAATTATTGCCAACGACTGCTTGCGTGTTATATTTCATTAAAAAAAATAATGGAAAATTCCCTTTACATCAGTCGATTGTAACTGATGTGGACTGCAAATTGATGAAGATTTTTTGTTGAACTCTAACAATTATTTTTGAAAACGTGGAAATTCAGAATATTCACTATTTTGGGAATTAATATTTTTTAAACCAATTGATTAAAGATTTTAATTAAAAACTATTTCAATGTTCTAAATAATTGCCACTCAAACTAATTTGAACATTTTATATAATTTTATGTATAGATAATTTCGATAAATTCATGTTAGAACAGAAAAGAATCAAGCGCTGTATTATATTTAAATTTGTGAATATATTGTAGTTCTTTCAATTAAAACTGTCCTAAATGTTCTAGAAACTTGTCCGCTAATCTAATGGGCGATCTGTGAGTGAAACAAATCCTAAACTTCTGTTCTTTGTCTACTACTATCCCGAAATTTACCACAATATCTATGTTGAAGTTCATCGACACGAAGAGAAGCTTTTTAGCGTGTTTATAAGGATCCAATGCAAGAAATAAGCTTTTCGCTTTGCGAAGCTAAACCGTGGAGCTAAAAAGCGTCCAATGCTGTTAGCACAACGTTACTTAGAGCTTTTTATCGCTCACTCTTAAAATAAGCTTTGCCAGCACAATCAGCGTGTAGGGTAGAATGGTATAATACGTTTCGTCACAACAAATCGCACCATCACTGCTTTAAGGGGGGCGTCTGGTGTAAAGTGCTCAAACCGAAAGTTATTTTGTTTTACGATGTTGAAGACAAGGCAAACAATGGATCTTTTGTGTAATATTAAGATCTAGTTACACATTCATTGTTTACGAAAGAAAAAATTTTTGTCACGCAGATCCACACATACGAGCGTTCCAAGAGTAGACGTCTAATCATTTCCACGCCGAGGAGCGCCGCGGCGAACACGATAACTCTTGATAAAATTGTCTGACACTGGAAATTCAATAAGATTTGCAAAGCTTAGACTTATAGTTACTAGATGAACCAACAAAAAAACAGAAAAAAGTTCGAGTTTCGGAAAATGGCTTTATGAAAACTAAAATATTTTACAGTAAAATTCGTCAACTTTTCTTCAAAATAATAAGGAGAAAATCTGTTTATTCAATTTTCTGTGGTTCATCGTCAGGCTACACATATAGTGCTTTCTCATTAAAAAATCAAGGCAATTCGTTGATTAGTTTTGGAGTTGGAGTGTGCGCCAATTTGTAAAAGGCCGTTTCGAGAAAAACGCTATTAAATGGTGTCCCATATCAAATTGCATCACGGAAAAAATGCTGTAGAAAATGACACATTTGGTGTTTTCTCTTGAAAATTTGAGTAGAAGTAGGTTAAAGTGTATTATTTTCACTGTATTTTCATCCATTCCATTTCCATTCGAAAATTTAAATCTGCGTGTGTTATAGTAAATACTAGGGTTGTGGTACCGGTAATACCGGTACCGAAAATCCCGGGAATTCCGACCCATTTTTGGTACCGTAATACCGGTACTGAACAAAAGTCAGTACCGGTATTTTCGGTACCATACAATTTTTTATGAAAAATATGTGGACTCTCTAGGGGGATCTGTTTCAAAATATCGGTCTGCAAGATGACTTTTAATTATATTAATTACCTTCTATAAGTTAAACATAACTAGTTCCCGTTGTACTGAACGGTATGTTTAAATTCCTGCTTTATTTTGTCGAAATTAAATTGAAACGATTTTGTACTACATTTCAATATATTCACATCTAGCGTAAGAGACGTAAAAATTTGCCTTGGATTTTTTTATTAGCGACATTCTGATAGGTTTCATTATTCACTGGGTGGCGCGTAATAAGACTATGGTCTAAGTCATGTCTTTGGTTTGCTCTTTAACCTTTATTTATAAAATAACGAACAGCGATTTAATAGCTAACAATTTTAGATTTGGTGAACTACTCCAAATGGAGCGATTTGTAATTATTGGTGATCAGGAAATTCAGCAAAACTCCATAGTTTACAGGAAAGCAAGAAGCCTTGGTATGCAGGTCGAAACCAATTTACAGAAAATCAAGAGAGGAACTGCAAATAACCTGCTCGGATTTACTGCCATTCTCGCTATGATTTACTGTTGTTAATAGTGTTTCTTACATTTACCATCTGTTGAAGTCGACAAAAGTCGCACCGCTTAGCAGTTATTGATTTCAAAGTGGCCTAGATTTCGAAATAAAAGAAGGTGCCGCATACGAAAAATATTTTCTGTTGAAATGAGTCATGCCATTCCGAATCAATTGAAAACAATGAACATACTTTTTTGATCAGCACAAATCAATCATCTGAGAATAAGGTCATCAATTTGAGCATTCAATTTCACTTTGAAGCTTATTTCGAATATTTAAAAAAAATATTCGAGTACCGGTACTTTACCGGTACTACCGGTACTGAGGGCTACAGTACCGTATACCGGTTCTCGCCAAAAAGGGTCGGTACTGCGAACCCTAGTAAATACGCATGAGGAATGCATGGCTGTTTAAAACCAAAGAAGTTCACCGAAATTTCGTGAGACTATTATAGAGGTTTTACTAACAATTAAGCGAATAAAAAAGAAGACAATTTTTTGCCAACTACACCAGACGCTCCGCTTAATAAAATATTAGCATAAACGCTCCCTTTTGCATATCATTAGTAATGCGTTTGTTGCAGAATAGTAGACTCATATATACTTAACACCGAATGGAAATTTTAAGCAAACTTGCCTTGCTACATATAGGCTAGGGACAGGGCCGGTACTAGACTTTTAGCCTGAGTGGGTAGTAGGATAAGCATAAGGTAGGGGTATATTGCTAGAGACTTTGTCGCCTTTTTCATAAGCTTATAAAACAATCGCTTAAAATCACTGTGTTTGTGCAATTAAAATCCTTGTATATAGAGAATTTTAAACGCATTCAAGGGTGTAGACCACGTAAAAGAACGTTCGACAAAATTCAACATTGTTTTCGAAATTCAGACATTAAAATAAAAATATTATTGATTTTTCCCGTGCTTTATTCAATTTCATACCAATATCCAAATTCAAGTACCTACCTCTTATTACTGCTCATAAGGCCTTATGCAACGTTTGGGCTATCTTGTTTTTGTGCGGAGATCAATTTTCTTCACATTTCTGCTTTCGTTTTCACTTCTTTAGGATGCTTCTGAAGGGTCTGCTGTATGATGGCGCTGTATTTTTCAATTGTAAGTAATTCCGGTGTGTTCGGGAGATTAAGATCCTTTGGCACAAAATTGATCCCTTCAGCCTTGCAACACTCCATAAAATCTTTCGAGTAATGGAACGAGATTAAATTTAGCCAGGAAAGCGTAGAGCCATCGTGAGATCTCAGAAGGGGAAGTGAATGCTTTTGGAGGTACAAGTGCACATGAGTAAATTACTTGCCAAATCGTGCATTTTTTAGCAAACTTAAACATTTTTGCTCTCCAGCTTCCTCAGGAATGTCGAAATTATGACAAGCTGTAAAGAAAAGGAAGCTGCCGAAAATTTGCTTTCGCATAAGTTTCATCATCCATAACAAGGCAATGCGGATTCATCAACAGTGTGTAGAACTTTCGCGCACGTGATTTCTTCACAGTATTCTGTTGATCATCGACGACCTGTTTCGGATCCTTCTCACTGTACAGAGATCCATTTTGACCACCATTCTCTTCGTATCGAATGGTCAAAGGTTCATTATACCATTTCAAAGCATGACATACCGTAGATTGCGCCATTCTCGGCTTTTTGTTTGTTTGCATTTTAGATACGTTATCATGTTTCATAAAACTCTGCTGAATACACGAAAACGCCATTGAAATCCAGTCAACGCTTTTGACTATCTGTCACACACTGAGCACCGGTTTTTGAGTGGTAAACGTCACTGCTTCTCACCCCAATGAGTCCGGGATCTATCCCAGGTCGTTGCAATTTTTTGTGGTGAAAAATCTCTGCTCACGTCAGCCGTTGGTCGTCGTCCTTGCTGTGTATGGGCCGATGTTTTGGGTACAGACGGTGGAGTCATCTCTCTGGCGTCGGTAAAAGGCATTAAGGGCGACTATATTGAAAGGGATCGCTTTCAAAACAGGGAATAAAAAAACGTACACCCACCAAGCAATAATCCAAGCAAAGCCTTAATACTATATTGCGTTGCGGAACTTGACCTTCTGTTTCAAATGACTTCGCATCCGTTAAGGTGCCACGATTCTTCCGACCACTGAAAATTCTTCCGGTCGAGTTTGAGACTAGCTCACCTGACACTCTGATCCATCAAACCAGCGCAACCAAGCGATAATTCACGTAAAATAAAATTAAACACACGTGCACTGAAGTAGGGCATTTAAAACAAAACTTAATATTACCCTAAGCCACATGCAATAGTAGCTCTAACCGGTTTCTTATCCAATCAAGCTCACTCGTTTTGAACGCCACCCTCTTTTATTCTTATTTCCGAATCCTTCATTTGTGTTTCTGTTCTCTTGGCCCGTACAAAAATGACTTTCCATAGGTAAGATTCGCTCCACGTTCAAACGGATAATGAAATAAAATCGATTCCTCGGCTTGACATTATATCTATGGTTCTAATTCGGACCCTTTCTGATTTTCTTCCGCGTCAAAGAAAAAAAAAATAAAAAAGCGCTGACACAACGATATTCGACTGTGACCGAAATATCAAAGATTCAAGGCTTTCTTGGTAACCATTCTAAAACAAACAAATGACACTGCTATCGGTGACTCTTTTTCGAAGGCATACCGCGCGCAAATACCTACAAAAGAAGTTGAGTTCGACGGCGTGGTCACCGCAACGAGTTTGGTTTGCGTGATACTGCTGAAGTACGAGGTTGACTGTTTTAAGGACCCCATACTTCAGCCAGTATTGTATTGTATTCAACATCAGTTGAACCTAAGGGAATAACTACCGGTGTCAGCTCAAACTCACTTGATCTTCCCTGATTCTGATTTACCTCTGGCCCTAACCCAGAGTGCCCATTCGTAAAAACGGTACTTCCTTGGACGAAGTAACCTTTTCCGATAGCGACTAAGGAATCATTAAACTAATTTCACCTAAAATTTCAACAGAATGTAAAGTTATAGCAATTTGAAAGTTTTGAAATTTGATTCCGTATACCCTTTATGTGCACGAGATACATGATACATGAGATAGTGATTTTTTAGGAATTTATTTTCAATGTTAACCAATTTTCCATACAAACTTCCATATAAACTTTGAAATTTTTGGAGGGTCCGTAGACACAACCCATCGGTACCAAAATTTGCACAATTGCTAAGGACCATAAAAGGAATCAGTAGAGCCTGGTGGATCTAAAAGTCAAAAATTGAACCAGTCTAGTGGATACACTTACACCTCAAACATGAAAAAAACAATTTTTCAAAATCATTTTCAACATCTCTTCGTTTTAAATCTTATCGGTACATATGATCTCAAATCACATGTTGTGTACAATTTTCGATCAATACATTCATTGACGAGTAGAATGTTCAACCTATCCTTTAGGTGTCCATCATTACTTACTTCTCCCTACATAAAAAGATCTGATTTGGTACTTAAAAAGCATTAAATTCCTTACTTAGAATATCAATAGCTTATTTTTTTATAATGAAACCGATCAAATTTTGAGGCTTCTGTATGCTTTATAGAAATAATAACCCACGATTTTATCTTTCTTGTTTTGTTAGAACTAATATTTTGAATTTGGTTGAAAGTAATAAGGAGAGAATCGTTTTGATTACTTATTATTGGGTCACTTCAACATTTACCTCTTACCTCTTTGCATAATATTGTGGTATTTAAACACCGTCGGTTTATAACTGACAATGTTCCCTTTCGTTTGAGTATCAAAACACCATTCGTAAATTTGTTATTGTGTTTGGTTTGATTGAATACCAATGCTGCCAGTGTAAAAAATAAATTTGTATACAGTTCTGTAGTCTCGGAGAATAAATTAAAACTGATTAATAAAAAAAATGCAATTTTACAATAGAAGATGATTACATCCGGTTTAGCAAAGTTCACTGCAACCCAAACAATACGCGTATTTTTAGAACGCCCTTGACGAGTAGATGATGGAAATCGTTGTTCAACGCCATTTTAAAATACAAGATGACGGCTTCCTGTTGAGTAATATTCGCGCGATAACCCTAACACTATAGGTTTTTGGGGCGAGTTTGACGATGCAAAATGTCGTTTAATATCTTCGACTACATTTGCCAAACTAGTTGATTGTATATACGCTTGGTTTATCCAGCGGAAGATAGAATGTGAATCCAATAGATTGCGTTACGATTAAATCAGAAACACTATCTGTGAATACACCTAAATACTTTCGATATCCCGAAAGATAGAAACTGAGCAGCTTCGAGCACTACGAGGGAAGCACCTATTACAATGATAACAACAAGATTTGTGACTAATAGAAGAATAGTTATGACACCATAGACACACTAGAACAATGTTGAACATGAAATGGTTAAAAAATACGACAAGGCCATTCGAAGACCGCCGTTTTCGGCCTTCAAAGAAGGTCACAGCTCTCATAACGTCCTTGATCTAGAAATTTCATTTATTTTCATGACACAACATCGTCTGGCAAATTCAACGAAACACTTTTTATATAATCACAAACCGCCAATTTTCCTACCGGTAAAAAACGTATTCAATGTAAGTGGACCAGTGGGAATGTAATTCAACTTCGTTATATCGCGCACACACCTACTCTTCTCCATTTTATTGCTTTTTCAACCAAGAATCTCCGTGCAAAACGGTGACATGTGGGAAGGTTATAAAAGCGCTTAGCAGTGAGTAAAACTTTCACGACCGCCTTTTCGGTTAAGGACGACGGCATTTTTTCAATACTCGACTATATTTATCATCAATCATGTTTGGGCTTACAACAGAACGAATCGTCTGGGAGTAGTGAAACATCCGAACCGAACGTCTGCCGCCTCCATTCACAAAATTCATGTCCATCATTTTTGACCAGCATGGTTAACATCCATCAGCTTTCTTTGGTACCGATGATGTGGAGTACAGGATGTGAGGAAGGCGAAATGACCCACTCACATGTGCGATACGACATCGAAAGGCATGAAAATCTTACATCAAGGAGAACCACAAGAGAATGATTTGCAGGAAAAATGATGCCGCTAGTAACGCTTCATTGATAATTTGCTGCCTTTTATCACACTTGTTATGCTTCGGATAGTTCTGACCAGTAGCAACATAGACTTTTTTTGGACTATGTTAAGAGCCACTACAAAGCTTTTCGGTCACGTTGTGGTTGACAAATGGCTAATTGGTATGTAGCCAAGGGAACTCCTTAGTTATTGCTGCACGAGTGGACAATTAAGTACTTAGATGATTGCGGTTTGATAGGTTTGCGGTTGGGTTTCATCAGTAGTAAGGGTATGGGTTTCAGATAAGGGAGGTGACCTACTTTACAAGTGCGAAATTATCGAGTTTTCTATTGATTACCTCTATAGATAGACCATCTATGAATTTAATACCAGAACTCAACTTAAAGTATTTTTGAAAAACAGGACAAATGTTATTTCAAGGAATGCCACTGATTATTGCCACTGATATTTTAGATTTTTCTCCACATTTCGCTTTTATCAATCTTACGATTGTTTTTATTCATATTTATTTTCCACCATCATCTTGTTCCCACTGAGTGCCTATAAACGATGCAATATGTATTATGCTATATCGTGTGATTTGACCAATTTTCCCCATAGTGTGGAAATTGTTTTTACTCAAATTTTCTCCTTAAGGAGAGATATAGCATAGGGACTTTAATAATGTTGTATAGCAAGAAGACAAAGCATTATCCTAAAAATACGAATTTTATAAAAATCCTCAAAAAACGATACGATTTCATGAAATAATACAGTTTATATAGATATGAAACGAACTTATGTATAAATTGAAAATTTGCTGGTTTATTATTTTAAACAAGGTTACGAACTGAACTTTTTATGGTAAATCCCCAAATCGATGTCTGACGCTACACAGTCTGACTATATTCCGAACACGATACCCGAGCTGACACCGGAAATAGATGCCTGAATTAATTTTAAAATCCAAGATGGCGACATAAAGTTGAACAAAATTTTGTTTAAACCTATCATTATAGGTATCTTTGGAAGGACGTTAATGAAAAAGAAAACTAATTTTAAAATATAAATTGGTGACTTCGGGATGAACCAAATTATTTATACCATTACCATTTATGGGATGGGATGCAAGAATTAATATCAGAAATCGTCTTATTCCATTTTAAATTCTAAGATAGCGGTACTATGAAATTCTGTATTACCCTAGACGATTTGCATTATTTACTCGTCAAGTCGGTCCAAAAAGGTATTTGAGTTATCGTAAATATTGCTAAACGACAAGTTGCCATCTTGCCTTTTAAAATGGCGCCAAGCATCGATTTTTGTCATCGACTAGTCAATCCCGTTCCAAAAATAACCACATTGTATGGGTTGTAGAGAATTTTGCTCTACCGAAAGACGCCATCTTCAATTGGCATTTTCCAAAACATTTTACTGAATCATTTGTATCGTGTCGCTCGAAACGATCAAGACTGTTGCGCATTTTTCGTGCGAGTAAAATGAAGCGGTGTTAACTTTCGCTGCTATGCACATTAGACAGGCAAAAATTTTGACTTTTTTCGGAACACTGTTAAATCAAAGGATAATTGGCTTCACATACCATTTGTCAAATATGAGCTTTTTCCGACAACTCTAGTTCACTCACAAGAGTTTTCAAGTTTGTATGTGAAAATATATGAAAAATTGGCAATAGAAACAAAAAAATCAGTAAAAAATGCCAGTATTATCTTGTGCATCCCAAAATTTGCAGATACACAGCTTAAGGTATAAGGATCAACATTACCGAAGACTGCAAATTGATCCGATTTTCCTATAAAAAGATATTCTAATATAAAGTTATGTGTTACCTCTCTTTCTCGCACATGCTTAGAGTAGGCAATTCCAAAAAAATAAGTTGGTCTTCAAAGTTGAATATCTTTTTCGGGGAACTTCCAATCGACATGCATTCTTCAACAAATATATGCGTTATAAAATAAACTACGCGACCATAAGATTTGAGGTATGCAGAGTTACTGTGGATTTTTTATTGGATTTTAAATTTTTATTTCCGATTTTCCATATATATTCCTATGGAACCTTTAAACCTCTTGTGGGTGAACTAGAGCTATCGGATATAGTTCATATTTTGCATACGATTTGTAATCGAATTACCGTTTTAATTAGCAGTGTTCCGAAAAAAATTGTTGCCGGTCTAATGCAGATTCTTTGGGTGTGCGAAACAAAGAAACTGTGAACCATTGCTGTCAAGATTATCGCACATTCTTCGTGCTAGCAGTCATGGTGATCAGTCGCCGGCGAGTCTATAATATTAACATCCAGCCGTTTCACCGACTAAAGATAAATGCCCTCATTTTTACCTTACAAATAGCTGATTTTTTCACTCAATACTCATTCCTCCAAGTGTACTGTTTACGTTCAAGTTTTGTGCCGGGCTCTGGGCCCGAGCATAAATGGCCTTATTCGAGAAAGAGCCACCTGATGGTGAAATGAAAGTCGAACAAGATTCATCATCGAAAACTCCGATCCCCCATCGGAAGTCCTACCCATCGGACTCGGCTGGACCGGACGTGATCTTTTTCCGTCCCAGAGATAAGGCACTAAGCTTATTGAAGATTTTGAGTGGTGGTTTTCAATCTAAAGTAAACAAATGACATTGCTGGAGACAAGACTCTTGCGGCGTAGTTCCGTGTCTATCACACGGTCAGCGGTTGCAATCAGGATCAATCACACAGGATGGGAAAAAACAATGTCCGTTCAGACTAGTATCGATTAACTTTCGCCGGACATACTTTGCAAAATTACATCCTCTTCGAAAATATTCAACTGCCTGTTCGCTGCGGTTGTGTACCAGGGGTCTTGAATTGCACTAAATGCAAGCAATTGCGCCACGTAACCACCCTTTCTAGCAACAAGGCCAGGTGTGGCAAATGCCGAGGGAATCATGGCGATGATTCTTGCAGTTGGAAAGCTGGAAAATGTCCCTACTGTAGGAGCAGTTTACATGAGCTTTCGGCAGGCCCAGCGTACAAAAAGTGCAAGAAGAAACTGAAGCGTTCAATTGAGGAACGCTCTAAACACTCTCACAGAAATGTTAAAGAATGCTCTCCTGGCTAAGGTTCTAGACGAGTGAGACTTTCACGATCTCCGAGAAGAGACATCTTCTACTGTGCCTTGAAGATAAATAATAGGAAGAATATTTCCTCCACTGAGGTTCCTTGAAAAGGCCAAAAGGCAACCACCAAATATAACAGATCGAGGCAGCGACACTGCAAAATTGAAGTAAACAGCTCCATGTCTTGGAAATCTGTAATCAAACAAGGAGTTCTAACCACTGCCAGTAACACTAGTAAGCCCAACCTATCAGAAACTCAACCTAGTGCTGAACTGATGGCACCGTAGACTTGATATTTACCTCTTTCAACATTTAAAAGTTTTTTGATAATTTTTCAACTAACAGTGAGAACACTTTTAAAGCAGTTGACTGCAAAATGGCCCCTCCTTGCTGCGATCTCATCTTTCGATGGCTAATTCATCGAACGAGGTCACGGATTTGATCTCTGTTCTACAATAGAATTGTAGAAGTATCATTCCGAAAATTAATTCTTCTAAACTTTTAATAAATAATTCAAAATATGACGCATTTGAACTGTGGGCACTGCCCGACGTATGTGCAACCGAAACAATTCAAACAAAAGCGTGGAATGTATATTCAATTTTGCCAAAAAAAAGTCTGCCCGGAATCTGTGCCTGCACAGAAGACAGACTACTCCTCTCACGGTAAAAGACTCTCTGTTCTTGATGGTGGAATTCTCATTTACTCTTTTATGATGCAGCGATAACGCTCCAGGGTCGGATAGAATATAATTGAACTTGTTGAAGAACCTTCCTGACACCGTGAGAAGGCATTTGTTGATTGCATTCAATAATTTTCTGGAGAGTAACATAGTCCCTCTAGACTGGTGGCAAGAGTGATCGCAATTCCAAAAACCAGGAAAACCAGCCTCCGGTCACAATTCGTATCGGTCGATTGCTGATACACGATTTCGCAACCGCAAAGGCAAAGGGACGAACAATTGTCTTGCGTTGCTCTCAACAGAAATTCAAATGCTATGCTATGCTAGCGAAGAGCAGATGGCATAAGTTTTCTTGGATATTAAAGGAACTTTTAATTCAGTTTCATTCAATATTCTTTCTGAGAAGTTGCACCAGCATGATCTTTAACCGAGTATAAACAGCTTTTTGCTAAACTTGTTTGAAAAACACATTCACTTTTTGCATGGTGATTTATTGACATCACAAATTAGCTACTTGGGTCTTCTCCAGTGCTCATTTCTTAACAAAACTTTTATGAGAATTAAATTGACGAATGTTTTGTAAATTCCTGCACGTTAAGGCAGCTTGTATATGACGGTGTGGTCTCTATTACAGAGCTAGTCGTAATTTCAAGGAAGCGTAATCAAACACTACTACAGCTTCAATTAATGGGCCAAAGTGTAACTCAGGTTTTAACGTTTAAATACCTTAAATACCTCAAGGTCTGGTTGGACTCTAAAGGACCCTGAAGATGCCACAATGGGTATCTGCAACAGAAATGCCAACTAAGGATCAGCTTTCTCCGTACAATAACCGGGACACAGTGGTGTGCCTACTACCCATCCAGGAGACCTAATGAGGTTGTACCAAACAATGATATTGTCGGTGACGGAGTACGGGTGTTTCTGCCGTCGCTACGCTGTTGTGGTGCCAGGTCTCAACGAAATTGAAACCGAAAATGACCTGAAACTGACCCACTTTGAAGCGCCCCCTGCGTGTCCAAGGAGGACCACCCGATGCCCTACTGCGGTCTGTCGTGGCAGTCTAAGGCTGCCATTAACGTCGTTCATTCTCTACCGGCCATAAACTGCCATCATTATCCACTGTTTCTGCTCGTACCGTTTTAACCCGATGCAGGAGTCAATCTTCTTGAAAAGGTCTTACTCAAGCAACAAATCAATTCAAATTCGCATCTGCTTTTTTAAATCACATTAAATTATATTTCACTTGAAAGCCAACAGAAAGCTCAAATGTTTTCTAGTAATTATATTAAACTACCAACCGCCCCTCCTGTCTTAGTACAAAATTGATGTCAATTGTATTGAACTAGTTTAAGATAAAAATTGTTCCTTACTTTAATTGAAATTAAACTCAATATTTAAAATATATTACGCAAAAATTGCCCCTTTAAGCTACATGGTACCGTGCCAAAACCAAATGAACAGACAATAAAAATGTATTTCACTTTTAAGATTTCGAATTGGCTTGAAAAATAACCATTAAGTTAAAGGTTTTCAAAAGTGAATTCTCCACTAAGTGAACCTTAGTTCAGGAACTACGAGCTGCACTTTCCAAACCAATAAGGTACTATAGTGACAAAGTGCTTCACTGATTGACCAATGAGATTCCATGTGCAACTAAATCACCAACAAGCTTACAAATTCCCTAAATCTCTGTCGCACTAAGGTGGATATCGCGGTAGCTGGTATAGGTGAATCCACCAAGCAGATTAAGTGCCAATTGACTGCTAGGATCAAGTTCCTGATCCTCAAGAGACCGACGGTCAATCTTCTGACCGTTCCGATCGACATTTCCGCGTGGAATCTTCCGAAGTTGTCGCTGGAAGACCCCAGATTCCACATCCCATCCAACATTGACATTGTTATCGGTGGTGAAGCGTACCACGAGCTGCTTCCTGGCAGAAAGCTTTCCCTGGGAGAAGGACTACCGCTGCTGATAGAAACGGTGTTTGGATGCGCTGTTTCCGGTGAGATATCCATCGATAATCTTATTATCGCCATCTCCTCACTGTCGAACGATGCATAGGACAAACACTGCAGAAGTCCTGGGAGCGCGAATTTCAAAGAAGAAAACCAGTGTGAAGAACTTTACGCTACTAACACCACTCGCGATTCGTCCAGTCGTTTACTCGTTCGTTTGCCACTCACCCGCGATCCGCTAGTCAATTTCAGCGAACCCGGAACCGGCACTCGATCGTCATGAAGTTCGGCACACACATGATCGCTTTCGCTGCCAACACCGCAATAATGAACCGGTGCCAGATACAGGTGCTCTTCGTGAACCTTTCGCTTCAACGCATTCTCTAGTTTCCCAAACGCGACGAATCCCTCGCAACGTACGAGTTCCAATACGTTAGGTACGGTTTTGCATCCGCACCATTCTGACAACTTGCACACTTCAACCGGTTGCACAGGACGAAGGCGAAAAATACTCAGCCGTAGGAGATGCCGATCTACGCGAGCCTGACATAGCCTTAAGTCGCGTAGCACAACAGGAGATGTTCTCTAAGGAGGCTTCCAAAATATCCCTAAGAGATCTCCTTCCAGCGTCTTCAAAATATCGAAAACCGAAGCTGTACCGAGACTGCGTCATCAGAGTCGGTGGGAGACTCCAGCATACCGTAACTTCCGTAGATTTGAAGTATCCAATTAAAAAGTTTACGAAGCACTCGATATCCATGATACTATCCGAGCTCTATCACAAGCATCTGCTACGCACAGGACCGCAACTAAAACTTACCCCTAGGCTCCAGAAATTATGGGTAATCAGAGGACGTGATCTCGTTCGTCGCGTATACCAGCGTTGCCACCTTCGCGAGTTTCACCAATCAGACCGTGTTTCAAATGTGGTTTGGGCTATTGTGAACATAAAACATAAAATCGCCGACACGCAATGATGCACTATCGAAGCAGTACAACGTAAACTTCGTGCTTCTTCACCCGTGCTGTCCATATCGAAATGAGATCAGCCATAGACACGTCAACGCTTCTAGCTTTCTTCCGCCGTTTGTGTTGCCCACAGAAGAAGAAAAAGTGTAGGTAGAAGCGTTGAAGTATCCGTGTTACTTCAAGGTGGCCGGAATGTTGATTAACTTTGATATCCCTTAGTGCAGTGCAGTGCAACTCGCAGGTAGAGTTTTGCCGTAAAACTAGTTGAGTTTTGGTAGTGAAAGTAGCGGTTTTACACCTGATCATCGACGATCGTCTTGAGCCTTCTCTGAAGAAGAAGGAAGAAAAACCTCCGGAACGGAACCTCAATTAAGTCGCCCCAACAACTGCTATTTTGAATCATTTATAAACCAAAAAAAATCTTTGAACTATTCAAATATACAAACATGCCAAAAATTTCGAAAAGCTAGGTGTTTTATTTCCCTTGCATAAATGAAAATCTCAAAAGGCGGAATCTTGTTGTATGTATAGATGTACGCATGATGAAATACTACCACCTATTGTAGCAAAACAACCACTTTATTGCAGTGACTTGCTCTTACATTACGCCTTGTTCAATTTTTGCTCATTGATCATAATCAGCAAGGAGGTCAAACAGAGCGAAATGCACCCGTAGGACTTTTCACTCACACAACGCCAATCACTTCAGCCATACAATCCACGGGAGTATTTAACAATCTACTTCCAACGATCACATTCCATGAGCCATTGGCAAAGAAAACCTTCGTCATCAAGAGAAGTTCCAATAGAAGGAGAAAAGTACATTATCCATGATATGTTGGTAACTGGAACAAGACATTTTCACTCTCCGTGTCCAAATCGTTTCAATCGGGTGCCGAGATGGTCTCTCCCAGTTCCCGTAATTTGACTTGTTGTTAATGATTAATAAACTGTGATATAGAAAGAAAATTTTTAAAATTTGAATTTGGAAGACAGTAAACTCCAAAATGCATTTGAAGATTATGATTCAGCCGCTTTGGAAGCCGTCATAGCAGGGTACAGTACCAATAAATTCGAGTTTTCCATGTCTTGGTAACCTAGTGATTCTAATTCCCACTTCTGTTAAGAAAGAAGGAAAAAGGTAGAAAGAAGCCTATTTTTCAAAATAATTTAACAATCACGAAATCATAATGCCCTGCCAAAATCATTTCAATTATTCTACGAGTCAACCATGATTGAATTTCTACAAATATCGACATGCATTTTATAGTGACTCTCTAGAGCAAATTCCAGATAAACAACTTTGCTTATAAAGCGATTTTTAATGTAGCAGGAAATAGATTCCGACGACGGGAAAATAGTTCTGCATCCAGTATATTATAATTCGACCCAGTGATCCGTTGCAGTAAACAAAAACATCGCTAACACTATCGACATCAAAAACACGAGAAACTCGTTAGCGCCGAGTGGTTATAAATACAGTTCAGTTTTCGAATCGCGGTATGGTGCAATTATCAGGATGACGCCTGATTTTGATGAGTGATCCGAGCTAATCATGCTTCAAACCTGTAGTTGGAATTATTGCTAGGAAAACAGGTAGATAGTTTTACAATTATGATGTGTTGTCATCTATTTGAAAACTATTGCAGATGATAATCACATAACAATCTGGTAGCCTGTACAAATATAGGATTTTCCCAGTACCGTAATATCCATAATTATTTTTCTCAATTTAAACAGCATCCCACGAGCAGTGGAATTAATTTGAATTGGACGAGTATATATTTCACACTCCAAAAATTGTAATTGCTACGACCCAAAGCGTGGGTTTTGATGCAATTCGATTTTCTGTTTTACGGTCCTTACGAATCCATTCGTGTTAAAATTCATACACAATATTAGTGTGACGTTTGTTCTCAGTTTTGTGTGCATTAATATAGCTTCAATTGTAATGCATCACTTATAGTTTTATGACCGGTTTATTATCTACTTGTTCGGAGTTAGACAAGTCGTTCGTTATTTCGTCGAACAGTGAACTATTCTCCAATAACGTTTTGGACTAGCGTTCGATGTTAATCAAAATTTATTTCAACTATTGCCACAGTGACAGTAGCATTAATGTAAGATAAAGTTGAAATTTTCTGCTTCTCATCATACTTCTCATTTCATCAGTAACTTGCACCTACTGGGAACCATTTCGACGATAAGCTAAATAAGTATCAAATGCGCATCCTAATAAAAGTAATTTGTGCACTAGGGAATAATACCTAGATAAAGTTGGATTTTGCCTTTAGAATGCATTGCAACATTAACTAACACCAACTTAGAGCTAGTTAGACGATAATTCTAGGTATAAGAATTGCAATGAAAAAAATGTTCACTTACAGATGATAAATACATGCACACAACTTCGAAAATCCCAATAAAATTCCTATTACTTAAAAGATACGCAAAGGGCATATGGAGACTTTCATATTAAAAAAAACGCATATCAATAATGATTTCTTGTGTAGAATCATAGCTGTAATAAACACATAAATATTACACTATGCACGTATGTTCAGGACATGAATAAAAATTATCCCATATTAGCATAAACCTAGAAAGAAGGACGGTGCCATTTCTCAACAATTCTCTCCGTTCAGAACATGTGAAAATTCATATGTATACATCAGAGTGTGACAATAAATCAAAAATGTTCGCATTCTCGATAATTTTATGCCATACGTTGGAACAAATTGCTTCATTTAGTGCATGCTGCGAATACCTCCCCCATTTGATATCGTTAATTGAGTGGTAGTGTGTTAAAATGGAGCAATGGAAAAAAATCACATTTTTCAACAACGCAAATACATGTTTTTATAAAACATGCATACATATTAATCTGTTGGTAGACAGTTGTTGCATAATATGTTTCGAAATCTGCAAAGAATTTTTTGTTCGAATTCAAACAATGAAATCATCGTTGGTCCGTTTTAGTACTGGACACTTCTCCAGTAGCATGTCCGTAAGCGAAGCTGTTGCATTATGCAGATGGGGTGGGCACAATAAAAAAATATCACCTATCGAATATTCAATAAATTTTCGCTTATAAATTAAATTGTATATGCAATTTATCGTTGCCTGTTACGTACACAGAATAATTGCGGCATGTTGCACAGTATGTTAAGCATTATACGCGTAAAAAATAAACGAGATTTTAAAAGAATGCCGGAACAAAAGAGATAAAACAATTGAGAATATTATTCTGATGAGATACCCACTGATTGGCCAAATCGATTAACATTAATCAATGCGCTGATGTATCTTTTTTGCTGCGGTGCGGGTGTCCACCAGGATAATAAGCGAACTAATTGACCCCTGTTCAGTCATTATATATTGGTATTTAACAAGATTTATGGGCGACAAACATCAACGACATTTTACAAAATAGAATCACAGAAAAGTCGTAAAATGGGTGAGATTTATACCAATGAAGACTGTTTCAGAAAGTTTGGATGCATTCAAGTTTTTAACCAAAACAATACAGAAAAGTTAGTCATTTTATTTGTATTAGGTATACTGTTAATTTCTGAGTAGCACAACAAGTTGCAATATTTGCCATCTAGCGATTGTAGGCGAAAGTTTTTCATTAAATTCAGCACAGACACAGACTCTACTGAATTATTTTTTAAACTGTTGAATGGTGACTAAAATCCTTCAATTGTTCGAATTTGCGGGCAATTAGGAGGGTTTATGTCTTTTGGAACGAAAGCAACATTGTTGGAGATATACGATTCTACCGTAATAACAAGAGGCCGTGGGGCATCCGGCGGGTTGAATTATCTCAACCAAGAATTGATCCACTGGGTCCCTACTCCCATGTCGTAAGAGGCGACTGAACTGGATGGCCGCCAGGACTAAAATATACCAGTCGCGCACGGAGTGTCGTGGGTCTTAGCCTTGCTGTGTTACGCGAATCTCTGACACAGTGGACGTTCGTTTCTTCGTAAGCTTCTATAGCTTTGGTTAAAGAACCTTATCTCCATAAAGGAAACTTCTATGTTGGAAAGCTACATAACCCTGTCTTCGTAGCTTTCGACAAAAATGGCATGACAAATCCACGTGAAATGCTTCGTGCATGTATTCTTGCGAATAGTGCTACTGACGCATATTTTATATCCGACCTCACACCTCGCTGTATTTGTCCCGTCACAGTCAATATGACTGTTGATAGCACAAACAGAAATAAACGTGTTTTGTTCGGCATGTATGTCGCATAATGAACCATGACCTTCTGATGATTTCAAAAGGGTTGTATCATACTGTGGCAGAAATGGATTTCCCTTAATAATCGTCGGTGATGCGAATGCCCACCACAAGCAGCTCAGATATCAATTTATAGGGCACCGAAACTTACAAACTGCAGTAAAAATCGGCACATACTTAATGTAGGAAATCGTCAAACTATCTGCTCTGACAGTACTATGCATGAGTTGGCAAACTGGCTCGTACTATACGTCGACATCTGATCATACATCGTCTTGGATCATTGAAAAGTCTCGCTATATATCGTCACATATCGCTAAACCAAATCTACGAATTGGGACTTGAACGAAAAGGGCTTGGCGACTAGGTTTCGTGGGCATCTTCCGACGATTTAATCTCCAAACGACATTAATGAAGTTGCGGATAAGACTAACGCACTCAAATTACCAGCTTACCAAGCGGCTTGCGTGCTTCTAGAGGAATACCATGGTAGAATACCAAACTTGTCCGACTCAAAAAATTATGTAGAAGAGCTTGGAATCGCAGATGCAGGGACGGGATGCAGGCCTTTAAGTTGGCTCGTAAAGCACCACCAGTTCGACTAGAACTGCTAATGGTGAATACTCGTCTGACGAAGATGTAGTAATCAACTGTCTTTTTGACACACACTTTCCAGGTTGTACGAAGCCATCACTGACGAGCGCCCCTGAGTTCTTTTCAGGTAGTTCTGATTCTTGGGCATTTGTTCGTAGAACTGTGACAACCGAATCGATCAAATGGACGATTGGAAGTTTTGCTCCCAATAAGTCTCAGGGAAAACATCGAATCATTCCAGTTCTACTTCATAGAGGATATGAACACTTCAAGCATATTTTGAAAAAGTTCTTACTTGTAGTCTCGCAACAGGGTACATTACCCTTACCACTACGCCTGCATAGAAGGAAACTGAAGCGAGAGCGACTCGAGGTCCGATGACTTTTGAAGGATTCCCCGCGGGTCCGAAGAATACCATCCGCCAATCCGGTACTCGACGACTTACTAGACTGAGGCGCAAATTTGTTTCGCTGATCCACCTCCCACCCCCCCCCCCCCCACCGTTCGAGCGAAAGTTGCAAGTTTTGCTCTTCTTTCCCTGTCTCTCCCCTGTCCTTGATAAAACTGCTGCTACACTTATGCGGAAATAAGCCACCCTCTGAATATCTTGACCAAGCATAAGTTTTAGTTAAAAAATTCAAATTAGTATTCTGTATTTCTAGTTTTAAGATAGCTATAATTTTTACTCTTTATTGAAACTCTTGTCCTCCATCTTAAAAATAGAATTGAATCCCTAGTTTTAAGATTTCTGTGAAGTTTCTCATAAATATTTGTTCCCCCTTTTGTGTACACCCAAAACAATTTCCCAATGCAAAAAAGGCATTACATCCTTTCGTGCATATTCCGAATTAGAATCATGCCTTCTTCGCATTGTAGACCAAGCATAGCTACGGCATTATACCAACACAACTTGATTCATGATGAAATAAATTGTTTGAGAATACACGCTACCATATTAACTGCCCGCATGTAAAAGTATTGGTTGGTTTTGCTTGCTGAGACTGCCAAAAAGGTGGTGTATTCTATACATGAATACCTCTGTGGTGTTTGTAAGTTACGCGCAATTCCAACCACACTAAACGCGTGAACAGTTTACGAGAGTGTGTGATATACGCGTTGTTATTTTCCCATAGCATGGCTTTTGCAGTAAAATCATCGCTCTCTCATTCTATGCTTCAGAGAAGAGTGGAAGAAAATGATTTGTGCTCAGATTGATTTGCGATGATCGTTGACCAGGGCTATTGCGCGCTGGATTCGCATGTTCGGGAAATAATAAAAACTGAAATGAGTAACTGCCACTTGAGATATCTGACGTTTAAAATACGCACACCAAGATCTCTCATTTTTATACTACCGCCCTCCCCTTAAGCCCACAAGCGGTTTGTTTTCCTCCCAATTCGCAGTGCAAATGATTTGTTTTCCTCCCAATTTAAACGTCAAAACGACACAATACT
The DNA here is from genome assembly GCF_030247195.1 of Topomyia yanbarensis. NCBI lineage: Eukaryota > Metazoa > Arthropoda > Insecta > Diptera > Culicidae > Topomyia > Topomyia yanbarensis. Next base: position 22,639,490 of record NC_080672.1, read on the forward strand.
AACGCAGCGGGATAAGTCTCTGCTGCTCAAAAGTGCAAAACCATGACATCTATTCCCTTATAGTTTATGATATGTACTTTAAACTTAGATACTTTTACTGCGATATGATATCACCTAAAAGTACTGTTGATATGAGGAATGCCAGAAATGAATGGCGGACGGCTTCCATCAGACAAATGTTGAATTAACTTGTTAGCCTAATGTTCCCATATACGTAACTTTCTCCTGCGTATAGTGCGCTTAAATAATCATTAATCATTATTAACATTTATGAACTTATCTAGTGGCTAGAACTCGCATATCGCTGGTAAATTTATGGTTGAGAGAACGCCGAAAGCTCAACATATTATCAACACATAATCATCACCCACACCCCACCAATTTGATGATGCTATAAACTGTTCTCTCCAATATGCAGCATGTGATCAGTAGAAAGGCGAAAAGGAAACAGGTCGTTGAGCGTGTATTAGTATTTTCAGAGCGCACATGTATCCGAGTGGAGATGTCCTTTACATGCGTATTAGTGCGGAGTCATTTTAATACTAATACTCTGATATCGTTAAATTCACTAATACATTCCCAACTGTGGGTTTGTGTAAGTTTCTGTGGTGTAATCGCATTAATGCATTTTTGTCCCGGACCAATATCGCTTTATATGCATTATACCAGTTACAATGCAAAATTCTCATTAGAATCATACTTATTCGCATGTAATTCATACGGTTCGCGTTTTGGGTGTACTAAACTATATTGTTAGTTTTAAGATAACCGTAAAATATTTTGTAAAATACTATTACTCCCCCTCTTGTATATCAAAGTGAATCCCTGGTTTTAAATTTTTTCATAAAAAAATCTTTTGGCCCTCTCTTGTATATTGAATCTTATTTCTAGTCTTAAGATAGCTGTAAACTTTTTTTTCCTTTGTAAAAAAATATTTCAACATTGTAACCTCCTAGTTTTAAGATATCCAAAATGTAAAAACATGAGCATTTGGCACCGCCAAGCTAACGCATTTGTGCCTATCAAATAAACGAAATGAATAAAAAAACAGGGTACATTTCATTAGCGTGGCGGGAAATTACTGTAAAATTCACCCTGTTACACAATGTTGTTTACAACATCGAAAAAGCTTTTTCACAAAAGCAATCCAGTTAGTGAGTTTTTCCTGATATTGAAGGTGCTTTTGACAATGTGTCTTTCGAATCCATTTTGGAATCAGCACGAGGTCATGGCTAACACATGCGCTAATTGCCCTTCAATTGGCCAGCAAACTGCTGGAAATTAGGGGGCTATTTCATGTGGAACACTTGGGCGATTTGCCGCCGTTATTTTTAGTCGCCCTACCCGCCCTTAAATCGCCCAAGGAACGCGCTATTTAATCGCCCTTAATTGCCTAATATGAAAATTACAAATAATACTTATTTTCGAATTCATTATCTACTTACATAAACTTATCAGTATACTACATAATCAGCACCAAACTATAGGAAGAATCAATGGTTAAATTGGCCTTGCACACCAAAACTTACCACAATCTGACTTTCATTAAGACTTTATGTCAGAGATCTTGTTCCACTATACTTACACACGATTCCACATTTCCCACATTCGCTGGCCAAATGAAGTGCACTAGACAAACGAAATACAAGCGAGAACACGCCAGTTGTTTAAAAAAACAATTTTAAGCTTAAGCCAAACATGAACCGCCATGTTTGAAAATCGCAAAAAACAACCAAGTCCATTTCAACCGCCAGAAAAATTGTCTAAGTATTGAAATTGCCTTTAAATCGCATTCGCAAATTGCATTTGTTCCTAGGGGCAATTAGCACAGGCGAGTTGAGTCAAACGTCAAAGTATTTAAATCGCCTCACCATGTTCGTCTGTATTTTTTTTACTGGGAACCGACATCTAAGTAGAGATAAGGAAACTGAGTGCCTGCGGGTGTCCTCAAGGTGGTATTTGCATTAACACACTTTTTGGTATGATGCATCGATAAGCCTTATGTTGAGCAATTGTGTCTTCATGTTGGACTATCTGTTAATCCAAATAAAACATAAAAGGTGATTTTCACGCAACAAAGGATTGCAACTGGAGCTCGCCCGTTGCAGTTCTTTGATTCTGAAGTTATTGTCAGATCGAGTTAAGTACGTCATTGTTAGATTAAGTTAAGTACGTTGGGGTAAGTTAAGAACTCAAGACTTAATTAGGCAGTTCACATTGAGAATCAAAAAATCTTGCATAGCCTTCGGCCAATGTAGAAGGGCTTCGGCAAATCTCGGGGACTCAAACCCAACGACATTCAGTGGATCCACACTACAATTGTTAGACCAATATTGGCATACGGGTGCCTTGTTTGGTGGCAGAAGGAAGAAGTTTTAACAATCCAATCAAAGTTAAACCATCTTCAGAGGACGGTCTTGATAGCGATGACTAGTGCGTTCTCGACAACACCTACTACTTCTCTAGAGTCACTTTTGAACATAAAACCACTGTATGTGTAGCTCAAACAAGAAGCACTTTCTTGGGCATACCGTCTTAAAGTTACTGGGCTCTGGAACAGTAACCCAATAGATCGTGCAACTAGCCACTGTTTACTTGGAATGAGTATGACTAGTGATCTTACACTCACATGTAGTATTCATTTTAAAACATTCGAAGTGAGAATTCCTCCTCGCGAGGAATGGCTGTCTGGCTGGATGGAGTGAAGGCTTGAAGAATGCGTAGTTTGCAATACTGGCTGTTCTTTGTTAGAGGTCCGAGCCGGTGTTGGTGTCTATTGTCGTGAAATGAGATTAAACTAATCTCAGAATAATTTCCCAAATTCCCATAACAAAGTATTGGAAAGTATGCGAATGAATCTCTAGAAGCACTTTGCAAAAATGTGGTGTTCATTATAACTCTAAATGTACTGTACCAATTGTTTAGAGATTTCTTCATTCAATTTTTGTTTTATTTTTAGAGGAAGTCCACGGAGATCCATCCGAAAATCTTTAAAATCGTGACCGACTGAAAAAAATGTCATGTCATTTTTCACAAAAATAAAAATTCATGTTAAAAATCTAAATTGCAAAAAACCCATTTTTTATTTTTGATAAATTTTGTCAACAAAAACCTTAAAAAACAAACATTTCAAATGTGATTGTATGATGGAGACCTTATCATTAATAAAAAAATTTCTTACAATAATTTTATACATGTTTTTATATGTCACACTAATTGACATAAGAAAACAGAATTTTATTCTAATTATCATTTCAAATCAATTTTATAAATCATACTATTTGCAGTCAAATACAATTTTCAGCTTCAATATGATTCTAAACGCCATTTCAAATCAAAATGCTCATATCAAAAAATTTCTGAAATGTGGTAGTTCTCGAGATATTTTAAATTTTGTTTTAACAACACAATTATTTTGTTTTATTACGACCTTTTCAGAAGATAATCACGTTTCTCCATCAACAACAATAGGTTTTTCATAAGGCCCATAAAATTTTCTGTAACTTTCGTTTTAACATCACGGCAATATTATAAACCATTTGAAAACTATGAAAAAACGATCAAAATATTATTCAACTATAGGGTCTATACATTAAACTACACAGAAAAAAATATTTTGTTATTTTAAGTTTATTTTCATGCACATATTTGGAGCATGAATATAAATGTAAAATTAAGTTTCACCAAAAATCCACACGACTTGTCGTGCTATCTTCAACGAATTTTATTATAATTCTACACGTGTATTGAAAATTATAGTTCCTTCAAACGGAAAACCAATGCACTTCAATGTATTTTTCACACGCTTATAGCTGTAAAATGAATGACATGTAATATTACACGAATGAAAGTTTAAAATTGTATGCTTTTTGATGCTCCAATCGAGTGCATTGATTTTAACGTAATTTTCAATCAAAGTTTTGATTTAATCTTTGTATGTTTACATTCGTATTGATTTACATGTCGTTTAAATTTCATTATTTTTTTGTGTGTATATAGTTGAATCATATTTTGGTTGTTTTCATGTAGCTTTCAAATGGTTTACATACTGCCTTGAGGTTAAAGGGAAAATTACAGGCCATTTTATGAGCTTTTTGAAAAACCTATTATTGTTAATGGAGAAACGCGAATAACTTATAAAAAGGATGTAATAAAATAAAATAATGAATGAATCACAAATATATGTCAAAAGTTTTTGTTGGAAAACCTTTTTTACCGAAAGCTTTTCCATGATCCAAATGCACTGAAAAAGTTTTTTTACGTCTTTAAACGATAAATACTAGATTGTTGACATTTTAAGATAGGGTAATGGGAATAATTTTTAAAAAGGATGTTATTACACGAATTTATTGATTTTGTTGGATCAATATTCCAAATATCTCGGCAACTATCGCAATTTGGAAGATTTTTGTTATATGCATTTTGATTTAAAATGATAGTGTCTTATTATATAATATAATTACAGTTTTGTGTGTCAATTAACATGAAATTTAAAAACTTTGTTTTCGTGAAAAATTGCAGAACATTTTTTCAGTGTATATTTTTTCTTGCAGAAGTATTCATTACCTGTAAGTCGCTCACAGATAGTATTGCTGTATAAAATACTGCAATCGAACAAAAAAAAAGAAATTTATGCACGTAGAAAAATTGCTCATGTATCAAAATATTGCAAATGAAAGAGAAAATCGTGGAGATTTATAAACCGAAGACAACTGCAAAGTTTCGTTCGAATCGACGATGGTCATTTTTGGTGGTCGGCCGGTTTCTCATGGAATCACTCTATTGGCAGGACGCTACCCACCTTACGGGTCGGTACGGCCGAACTGAGGTGTCAATCAATGCGTTGGCGTGCTCTTGATGTTGCATAATTATAAAACTTCTATTTTAAACACTTCTGACAATTTCGAATTCTTGTGATTGTTAAAACGACCAATCAGGAGCAGAATTAATAGATAAGTTTGTAGATAGGTCTACTTGTCGTAGAACTCAATTCGCAATGATTTACTGTCAACTTTAGCTCAGTTGCACGAGTTTACTCTGACAGCAATTTTGGAATCGGCTTTAAAGCATATCGAAACTAATTTTCCATAACGGAAAGTTGAACCAATATTTTCCGATAAATTTGCTTTGCTTAATCAAAGATCAATAAAAATTAGCATGAAAAAAACTCGCAGAGAGATTTTATTTAAAAATAAAATAATTCAGGTAGTTCGAATCTGTAAATATTTTGACAAAACTGCGAAAGTGAGATTTTTCATCACACAACGAGGGACTTTTTCAGGTGAAATTTAAGAAAAAAAAGTCTCTAGTTTAATTATTCTGTTATTAATTTTATTATTCAGGCAAGGATTATCAAAAACGTAGTCCTTCTAACATGTAAAAACAGTATCGATTCTCCTACTCACCGCAAAAATTGAACAGCATGTCGCAAAAAAAACGAAACTTATTTATGTGGCACTGCCATTCGGCGATTCCTGTTGCTACTGATCCGGTTGTGAAGTGCCTGCCCCTCTGCAACTGACGTGTATCGATGGTCCGTCGTTCCCCGGACGTTTGAAATATAAAAAAAAACAGTAGAAGAGTAACTTTTATTTACGATGTAGGAAAAGCGATACAAAACTGGGTCACTCTGGCAGGCCGGAATGCTTTTATTTCCCAGAGAAAGCCCCCAATATTTCCTCCACTTGCCGAGGAGATAGATGGAATGCGTAACTACATCAGGAGCAATTCCCAAACCATTCGTTTTTCGTGGGAGCGAGAATGGAAGGGCCGTAAGCGAACGTAGACATTCCAGCGTTATTCACGTTCATCAATCTTAAGCCTGTCCAGGGTCTGGTAAATTCGCCGGAGAGGTGGGATGATCCATCAGTCGGTCGAACGAATTAGTACAGTCGATGGTCATGAGTGTGCCATTTGTACAGTGGGAAAGCTAGTTCGATTATGCTATAATATGATTTCCACTGAATAAAAATATTTAAATAGCAGCTTTGTATCGGGGGAAATGATGTTTTGTCTTTTCGAGAAAATCCGCTATCAGTTCATAATGTATACCTACTGTTCATCTAAAACTTCACTTCAGTGACCTCCAGTTATTTCCGCTTAGCGCTCTAACAGAACAAACATCCTGATGGAGTGGAAAGCGAGCGATAGCCGACGTACAATAAAAGCGCCAATTTGGAAAGTCATTATGAGAAGCAGAGTGTGTGCGTATGTTGTGGGTTGTGCTCTCGACCGCAAAATGTGTAGTTTGGTACGAACTTTTTGCAGCCCATTTTGCGCCTTCTGATATTACAGTCTGTTAGTTAGGAGATAGCAAAATCACAAGGGAGTATCTATTGTACAGTGATTTCTGGGTCGCGTGGTTAGACATCCAGGCATTTTAATTATTTGGTCTGCGCCGCCAACCATGATATGTGTAGTCATCATTAAATGACAACAAGTCGTTAATACTTGGAAGAGTTCAGCTCCTGGGGAAAGTTTCAACTGTTCATTATGGATTTTCGGATAAGTATATATTATTCGTTGTGTTTGGAAGTAAAAATTGCTGGTTCATGAGCTTAAGGACTCCTCCACTCGCTAGAAGTCCTAGTAACGTCATTGGTTATTCATTTCTTCTGCAGGATTTACTATGCGATAGGATTTTTTAATGATATAGCTATAAATCTTGTACCGTAAAACAGAACATTGATTACTTTTTCAAAAGTTTTTTGAATAACTTTCTTGAAATCTAGTAGATGCAATTTTTGTATTTTAAAATCAAGTACTGGTACTCATAGGGTTGGGAGATTTAATTCGATTTATTATTAAAAAAAAGATAATTAAGTCAGTTCCGGAACCATGCGCCTGCAACATCAAAATATCAAAAAAATAATTTCGTAAATAATTCGTAAGAAGCGACACTGGTCCTTAGGTTGGCTAAGTAAGGCGTTTGGAAACGGTACAACTACGCCCGTAACCAGAATTTTGTTTCGGAGGTAAAATGAAATAACAAACAATAAACTGTGCAACAATAAACTGTGCAAAATGTAAGATAGAGTGTAAATGTAAACCGAGAGAGATGGAACATATTATGGGAAAAGCTTGTGGTATGATTAGAAATTATTGAAAGTGAGCTTAAGTTGCCGAAAATTTGAAAGTTTGTGTTATAAAATGGGAAAATCTCAAATGTCAATGAGTGAAGTGAAGAGAAAGATGTATTGAAATACTCACTTTTAATCTGCCACACGAACCATCAATATTTCGGATTGGATTCGGTAGCTTCGTTGGAGTACTATACTAAGGATTACGAGAAGGACAGTCAGTTTGTGGGCCAAGTAGAAGCGTGGGTGGAAAAACTAGAGAAATTTTACAACGAATATCACCGGACGGTGGTGAAATTGGAGATGTATTCCACCGATGAGGATCAAATCGACCTGAAAAAGAGACAGCAATTGTTCGACGGTCGCTATTATGCTCTCCGGCCTTCTATTTGGCAAAACTGGCCAAGAAAACCGGTTCTTCCCCTACCGCCAAGCACGCACCATCGAGTCCATCGAACATCAGACTTCCGGAGCTTAACCTGCCAAAATTTAGCGGTAGGTTGCGGTCGAGAAGAAGCACCATCTGAAGGGCTGCGTTCAAAGAGAGACAGCGCGCATTCTCGACCCTATCAAGATAAGCGAGCAAGGCTACAAGGACGCTTGGCGAACGCTACGGAGTCGTTTTGAGAACAACAGGTAGCTAATAGTCAAGTGTCCCATTCGGATATTTTTGGACATTCCAGCGATCTGCAAGGAATCAGCTGAAGATCTGCTAGCACTGACCGATCGCTTCGAGCAGCAGATCGCCGTACTGAAGAGCTTTGGTGAACTAGAAGACCGATGGGGTACTATCCTGGTTTACCGATTATCTTTAGAGAAACCCAGTGCTATTCGGACCCACCTAAGTAAATCGCCGTTTTAATCTGGGTAGTCACAGCTGTCGATTGGCGCATTGCGACCTAAAATTGATAAAATTACGACGAATGTTATGACCTCATCGTTTTGATCGAGACATGGCTGGACGATCAAATAAAGTCTATGCAATTATTAAGCCACCGTATACCGCAACGATTCCGAAGCAGGTAAAGGGGAGGTGTCCTTATCGCTGTGCCTAATCGAATGGCAGCTAAAATAATGGATGACAATGATTGTTATCTTGAATCTGTTGGTGACCGTTATCAGAGAAAACCGCGTGATCTGCACAGGAGTTATCTACATCCCCCGAACTTGCTCATGATCTCAGCTTTCTGGAAGAAAGTTCCCACGGAATACGTTTACCCTGATTCGACTGACTCAACATTCTTGCTCCACTCTTTTAGATGGGATGTCGTTGCTATGAGGCAGATGAGCACTGTAACCAATATGAGGAACCAAGCATTGGACCTACTGTTCGTGAATAAAGAGACATTACCTAACTGTTGTGTCAGCGAAGCTCTTGAGCTCTTAGTAGAGATCGATTCACACTACCCCCGCTGTTTGCAGTTGTAGATTATCCGCACCAGGTGAAATTTATCGAAGTGCCTGAAGATAAAGAATTCAACTTTTCCAAAGGTAATTTTAACTTTCTTAGACATTCTCTTCGAAACATTGATTGGTCGATGGCACTCAATGATGCAATCGACATTAGCGCTGCAATAGATGCATTCACAAGAGTACTGAAGAATTTGTTAGCCTACACATTCCTGCTTCACGACTACGCTCTAAGCCGCTATGGGCTAATAGTCGTTTACGGGATTGAGAGCCGCGGCCTTAAGAAACATTACTAAGCATCGAAATCCCATCTCCAAGCGCCAATTCTCGTAAGCAAGCACTACGTACAAGAACTATAATCGTTTCCCATACTCCAAACATCTGATGCAAACCCAATTCCAGGTCAAACAGAATCCTAAACGTTTTTGGTCATTTGTGAACGGAAATCGTAAGGAAAACGGCAGTCCAGTATGTTCATGGCGAATAAAACATCTAGTTCACCGAATAGAATCTGCAATCTGTTTGCCGACCACTTCTCTTGCGTGTTCCAGAAAGTTAACGTTACCTCACAGCAAGTGGGAACTTCTCTCCGGAATGTTCCCCGAAATGTTATAGGTTTGAGCACAGTTGATTTTTCTAATGATGACATCTTTATTGCAATCGGAAAGCTGAAATCTTTAGCGTTTTTTCAAAACGCCATATCTGCAATGAGTTACTCTCTTTGTTTACTTTCTCTTCTATTAATAATTCGGTCACTTTAACATTTATCCATCAACTCTTTGCATAATATGCTAGCTAAAACCACCGCCTTTCGATCTGTACTGTAAAATAAGTGAAAAGTGTTATAGTGACGCCGTAAAAATCGAAAGAGAAAGTAAACAAAGAGAGTAACTCATTGCAGATATGACGTTTTGAAAAAACGCTCAAGAAATCTTCTAAATAAGCGAGACCTGATCCCGATCAGAATGAAATAACAGGATTATAACAGAATACAATTTTTGTAACCTATTGTGTTATAAATTAGGTCTCGTTAGTAGTTAAAATTACAGAAATTTATAACAAGTAGCAATGCGAGATATAGTTTTGAAATACACCGGATTCTGTTTTTGCACGCACTTTTTTGCACGGATTTTTTTGCACGACTTTTCTGCATGGTTTTGCCAAATAACACGATTTTTATGTATAAAACAGAGGTGGGAAAATACCGGTTGAGTACCGGTACGGTAAACCAAATTTCTTCACATGTTTGTGTTTCCTTTACATTGTGTGCGGTCTTACCTCTGGTTGTGTTTCAACGAGACAAGAAAACCAAACCGAGTTTCGTTTACACAGCACCGCGGTTTGGTTTTAATTTTCGTTTACCGGTGCACGAGTATTGGAAGGAAACACAAGAATAACGAAACCAAACTTCGGTTGTGTTGTGGTTCTGTATTCGGGTTGATGTTTATCGCCTAAGCTAGTGCTGCTAGTATTTTTTATTACGAATTATGAACAAATTTCTTTTGGGTATAATATAAGGTATCTTTTCTTTAATTAAAAAAATGTTTTCAGACATCTTTCTGTTCAAATAAATAATGTTGTTGTCATAAATGGCGTTCCTTAACTCAATATTGCGACATTTTCATAATGATTTATCATCAGGAACTTTGCAATATGAGTATGTTTGGTGTGGGAAACTACCCAAAAATCGAAATTAAAAGAAAATTTAATAGTCTCCGCTATTTTTATATCTAAGATAGGAGATCAAAATTTAAGATGACGGTATATTCAAGATTTTCTGTCATCTAGAATCATGCGACATAGAAATTTTTAATATAGGAAATATGTTAAAACATCGCAAATTGATGCCTGCCGTCATTTAAAATATGATATGGCGAGCTATATTCAATGCTACTGGCATTCAATAACGTTTTAATGGTAAAAAATCATGAAACAAGGGAATTTTTGCTATCAAAAAGTTGTCTAGAGATTTCAAATTGTTATTCGTCTCCAATTTGCATCCCAATATGGTGTTATTTTCACGACGATTTAGCATTTAAAAGCATGCATATTTAAATAGGAATATAATTCCAAGGAAACGAAACTTGAATTGCGTCATAAATTAGAAATTCAAAATGGCGGAATTATATTAAAAATTATGGCCTATTCATGATTTATCAACTAGCATGGTTACAGTATGGACCAATATCCACATTAATGATTGAAGGACGTTTTATATGTTTTGTTGTAATAAGACGGACAATTTCGTGATTGGTTACAATGTGATTTTTTTTTTCATTCGAATGTTCGCGCATTTTTTTTAAATTTGATTGTTCTGCAGTAGATTTGTATACACACATCGACTGGTATTGCCGGAAATATTTATTCCTTAAAGAAACTTAGTTTCCAACGGCGGCCTATTAAATGAAAGTATTCGTTAGTTGGTTGCTGTTCTCAATAAATTAAGTTTTTTAGTAATTGAATGATTGAGTGGTAGTATTCTCTTAACTCGAATGTTCCCGACCAAACCTTCTAGAGGACCTCCATAATATGTCAAAACGATGTACAGTAACAGCAACAATAACCGAAATATGTTTTACCTGTACTCAGTAAATAAGGACCTAATCGTTTAACAGTAAGTTTCCTCCACTTGCGTCTGAGTTGCTTACCATATATGAATAACACACACATACACGCAATTGCCTCTGTGCAAGGATATATGTATCAATTCGATGCGCCATACAGTACTAATAAGGATATATGTATACGTAATGTGACTATGTGCTCGAGATTATTCGAGAATCGCCTAACCAGCACAACCAGACATGGATTAGATTTCATTGATACGACTATTGGCGATATAAATATGACAGGCCTCTTTGAATGAATGTGAAGTTATTGATTTCATTAATTTAATTGATTTTTTTTGTTTTTGTTATTTCATTGACTTGGCTGATTTCATTGTTTTCATTAATTTCAATTTAAACATTTCGACATTAACGTCATTTTATATGCTATAGACAATTTCGCCGAATCAAATATATCTACATTTCTCGGTTCCATGCAATTATTCGCCAAGAAAAGGTAGCGGTTTTTAGTTTGGTGTACGCCATCTTGGTTTTCAGCATTGAAACAAACATCAATTGTTGAACTGTTAACAACTACTCAGAACCAGCCATTTCGATATTGCCTCATCGACTCTCAACAACTAATTGAACTCAATTAAGTTGTCTATTCAGCAGCATTGCATACGAATTTACTGCTTCTTCTTTTAACCGCAGCACCGTGTATAGAAAAAACCAGGTTCGGTTTTCTAAAGCCGAACCGAAACCGCTTCTAAGAATACATCAACACAAGTAGAAACACGTGCACACATGTAAACGGTGCTGAGTGACTCGGTTTGGTTTTAGAAACTGAGACCCGGTGGAGGTTTTAACTTCGTTTACCGTGTGAACGAAATCAAAACCGAATACGATGTGTATCATTCGTTTACACGTGTTGAGATTTTGACAACCGTACCGGTGAAAATACGTACCGGTTGGTTTTCTTACCCACCTCTGGTATAAAATACATATTTCGATATACCAGTTTAATGATTTGATCATCCCGTGAAAAAAAAACCGTGCAAAAAAAAATCCGTGCTATTTCGAGAAACCGTGTAAAAAAATCCGTGTTATTTCGAGAAACCGCGCAAAAAAAAATCCGTGTTATTTCGAAAACCGTGCAAAAAAAAATATTTTTAATAGGCATTTAGTAACAGCAGCTGAAAATAAATGGCATTGGATATTTGCAATGCAAATGGGGATGATCCGCTAATGTGTAAAAATCGCGTATTTTTCAATTTTAGGAAATGAGTTGTTATTCAAAATTCAAGTTATGGTAGTTGAAAATCAATAATGTTGGGCAATGGTTTTTATAGGATTGTATGCTTTTTAGATATCATCAAATAATATTCCGGTTCATATATCACATCGCATTGGTAATGGAGCAATTGGTATATGGCCAAGTTCCCCCGGGTAGTGCCACTACACAAAGTATATTAATTTTGCTTGTTCAGTTTGATAAGCTAGAAACTGATAGCGGAGATTTTAATACCCAACAAACATTAGGAGCTGAACTATAAGACTACGTGTTGATTTAAAGCAGATTAAAGGTTATGTAAGCTGAATAAAACTTTCGCTGAACTATTTAAATATTAACAGTTTATTCAGCCTATTTAAAATCCAGTATTCGCCAGTTCCAACTAGGCTGAACTATACTGCTAATAAATGTAATAGCGACAATATTAAAGCTTTTATTCAACCATCTTAATTAGACTGAATTGCGAGTTGAATAAACGATGCTGTTACCAAACTATTACCTTGAATCATTAAGCTGCACTACATGTCTTCAAAAGGTTGTTTCTACCTTTACATTTGCCGTTATACCACCTTTGACTTTTAGCTGAATTATGTGTTTAATAAAGTTAATTGTAACTACTACAAAAATTGGCGCGATTAGCAAATCATGAGGAATGGCAACCGACCTGGGTTCGAGTCCCAACACACACACAATATTTTTTTTACTATTAAGTGAAGGATTTTTTTTATTATTTCGGTATATTCCAATTGAGATGTTTTGCATATATTACAGTTAAGGAGCTATAGATCAATAAATGAATAAAGAAATAAAGAAAGTTTATTTAGTTTTTTTATATCTACTGAGTTTTCACCACGGGAAATACACGATTTACAGTTTTTCAATGTACAAGCTTACCAAATCACACGCGCCCTCGTTTATGTAAATTTACCTTTTAATTTGAAACGGTCTGTTTACTTGTGAAACATGAATATTCTCATAATGAACACAAGAGAAACTTTTTGTTCCAACGTCGCTATAAATTTTTGACACCAGCATTGTCACCATGATTTTTTTCTATCCATCGACTTGCAAACAAAGGTACAATGAAATGATTATTCACGCTGGAGAACTTAGTTGATATAAATAAATAAACTATTGAATTCGAACAGCGACGTCCGCTTACCAAAAAAAATTACAATGGAAAGAAAATCATTTGGCAGGGAGTGGTAAATAAATTGAGGAAATTGCCACCTTAGAATTATAAATGACTTCAATCCATCATTCAGTTACCACCACTTTAATATAACACCCATTTTTACTTACCTAATGTTTTGTGACAACCATAAATCTTCACCTTGGAAACAAAAACGACTATAATCATCATTTTGGAAATAAATAAATTATCTAATTTAAAATTCCCGAATGTTCTAAAAATTATTAATTAAAAAAAAATTGAAATAAAAAATTATCGTAGGTTGGGATTCGAACCCAAGCCAGCTAGGTTCACTCAAATCTATAGAAGGCTACTGTAGCCTTTGTACAGACTCTATTCAGCAGCCTAGACTTGTCGGTACATCGGTGAAATCTTAAGCATTCGATGTATGCAAGATTGGTGCAGACAGTAAGGTAAGTGCTTAGTATTCAACAGGTTGCTGGTTCGGATCCAGGTACGTGATATGACTTCCAACAAGGTAATACAATTTTTCTCTAACTGTAACGTAACACTAATAAAAGAATATGGCTTCCAAAGAGATTGATGGCGTGTGTAACTTGAAATAAATGTCTTTTTTAACAATTTTCCTATGATAATTCTCTCAGCTGAATAGCGGTAACCAAAAGGTTTATTGATAAAGCTGTACTGTGGTTTTCTTCAGGCTGTATCAGAGTTAAAAATATTCAAGTTCATTGAATGAAAATTGATCATATTCAGCCGCATTCATTTTCAATATTCAGTGACGCAGCTGAAAATGTCAAACGAACAGACCGCCCATTCATCCATGCAGATTTTCATTCGGCTCCGATTATTACACGAAGCGACTGTGCAGCAACGAATCAAACGCATCAAAGTAGGCCCTGTCACAATGTACGCGATGATGATTGTTGCTTCATATGCTTTATCGACATTTGAAAACATTTTCGTAGATAATTAGTGTAATGAATATATTGTACGATATTCAACTGAATGAATAAGATGGATAGTTGAATGAATATTTTTTCTATTCACCGCGAGTCGCAACAGGTTCATTTTCAGCCGTCAACAAAGAGCTTCGATTATTTTTAACTCTGGGCTGTATACGTGCTGAAGAATTGTTCTTTCATGTGTCTTAATCAGACAAGCTGAATAAATTCTCCAAATCCCGGATGTTTAAGGGTGGAATAAACGATATATGATAACACGTATACTTCCAATGTTCAGCTAGAGCTGAATAAAGCAACTGTTAAAACGTTTATAAAACCACGAAATGTTTGTTGGGTATGCAGGGATACGCAATACGTATTGTTTGGTCTGAGTGATAATGACTGATGTATCTTTTTATCAACCAATTAGTGATCTCTGATTAAATAGAGCTTTCAAAGAGTTAGGAACAGGCACAAGTCTATTTTTTACTGAGATGGGACAAGTTGGTGCTGGACCTGTGGCCTTCGTCTGGTATGATCCATTCTCGTTGGTACGGATGTGTTCATGACTGGTTTGTAGATGAGTGGTCCTACTAAAAAGCGAATTGATCACTTCGCTTGGGTGGAGATATATGTAACTTCTGCTAGCTATCGAGCTTGGATATGTTAGCTGGTTCCAAGAAGACGTGCAGGACTGGCACCTACGAGAATGTTGATTGTTTCACTCGAGCTTTGGTTCTTGGAAATAACAAATCGCTTCCTCGGTGTGATATGCTCGAGTTGAATGCTCAGGGGTTGAAATGTGTTTGGAGGATTGGTGGTCTCCGAGAGCAGATGCGAATAACTCTGAAGTATCCAATGAAGGGAGATTGTATCTGTGGAACTGAAAAATATTGTCACTACTCTAGCATATTTTCCTAATGTATTGTACATCATAACAACTACCAATATCGACTATTTAGAACAGAGTTTTTCAAATTCTGTTATAAGATCGAGAAGAAATATAGCACAGTTGTAGTGAATAAAGTATTTGCGAATAAGGGCTAATACTGCTGGCATCTTTTATCATATTTATTAATAGTCGATTGATCCGCTTCAGACCTAGAAGACGAAAGAAAAGAAAAGAAACAAAGGCGGTTCTAATTCTAAATTGGTTTAGTTTAGATATAGACGACTCAAATCATACGTCTCCCAACCTTTGAACGGAACGGATCGTTATATTTCACAGTGGTGTTCGGTGTGTAAATTTCAGTGATTCAAGGTCATCCTTTGTTCGTTCGTTAGCTCCCATTCTGTTGGTGCCGGCAGTAAATCCAGTACATTGTTTTCGCTGGTGCGGAACAATCGACGTTGTTTGCAGATAAGTTTTGCTTTATTTTTTTTTTCCTCGTTTGCTTTCTTTCCTTTTCCCTACTTTTACTCTACCTTGTAATCAAATAATAAGACACATTCCCGTTTATATAACGCTCTGCCCTCGTGCTTAAATGGCCGAGGGCGAAATACCATCTGATGTAATCATGGAAGTCCCTGATCCCCCTAATACTCGCATTGCTCCCCGTATAAAGCAGTACCCAGAAGGTTCCTCTGGGCCATGGGTGGTATATTTTCGGACCGGAGAGAAACCGGTTAATATATTAAAACTTTCTCGAGATCTGACTGCTAATTACCCGGCCGTAACTCAGATAACACGTGTTCGGGCAAACAAGATACGTGTTCTAGTGAGTGATCTCGGCCAGGCAAACGCGATTGCTTGCTGTGAGCGCTTTACGCGGGAATTTAAAGCGTACGTGCCTTGTGTGGCCTGTGAAATCGATGGGGTAGTGTCCGAACCGGGCCTGAAATGCGAAGAACTGTTGGAGCACGGGGTTGGCTGCTTTAAGGACCCCTCACTTGAACAGATTAAGATCTTGGAATGCAAACAATTGTATACCGCAAACACCGAGGGAGGTAAGACTACCTACTCTCTATCAGGCTCGATTCGGGTGACATTCGCCGGGTCCTCTCTTCCCAACTACATCCTCCTTGACAAGGTTCGCCTACCAGTTCGCCTGTTCGTACCGCGGGTCATGAACTGCAGCAACTGCAAGCAGTTGGGCCACACAGCCACATATTGTGGAAATAAGAAACGATGCGGCAAATGCGAAGGAGAGCATGAGGATGACTCTTGCGACAAAGAAACTGAAAAGTGTATTTGCTGCGGGGGCCCTTCACATGCTCTTAAATCATGTCCTGCGTACAAGCAGCGCGGGGATAAAATTAAACGCTCCCTTAAGGAACGCTCAAGGCTGGTTTGGCTAACGTTGAGCAAGAATCTGACGACCCACGAGAGGGAACATCTTTGGTTAACCCAGGGGAATCCAGGAAGAGGAGAAATCCAGCCTCCCCTACATTGCCTCGTAAGGGTGCCAAGGTGTCGTTCACTCAGAGTGCGCCATCTACAACCAATAAATCCAACGGAAGTGATGCACAAAAGCCGAAGCAATTTGCTCCAGGACTTGGAAATATTAATTCTAACAAGGAGTACCCACCACTTCCAGGGACATCCAAAACCCCAAGTGTCCCCTTTTTTCAAACAGATACTCAGTCCAGTAGCGGACTAATGAAATTTTCTGACATAGTGGACTTAATTTTCACAGCTTTCAATGTTACTGATCCCCTTAAAAGCCTTCTGATACGTTTTCTCCCTATAGTGCAAACATTTTTGAAGCAGTTGACTACTAAATGGCCCCTCCTTGCAGCGATCGTATCCTTCGATGGCTAAGTCATCGAACGAGGTCACCGATTCGATCACTGTTCTACAGTGGAACAGCAGAAGTATCCTCCCGAAAATCGATTCCTTTAAATTTTTACTAAATAGTTTAAAATGTGATGCTTTCGCATTATGTGAAACTTGGTTAACTTCCGATATAAATCTCAACTTCCACAACTTTAATATAATTCGTCTGGATCGAGAAAACCCCTATGGAGGAGTACTTTTGGGGATCAAAAAGTGCTGTTCTTTCAACCGAATTAACCTCCCTTCAACACCAGGCATTGAAATTGTCGCTTGTCAAGTTTTAATCAAAGGTAAAGACCTTTGCATTGCTTCCATCTGCATTCCTCCTAGAGCCTCGGTAGGGCACCGAACGCTTTGTAATATCACGGAATCCTTACCGGCACCGCGGCTAGTTCTGGGAGACTTTAACTCGCACGGTACGGTATGGGGCTGTCTTCATGATGATAATAGATCAACATTAATCCAAGATCTTTGCGATAATTTCAACATGACCATCTTAAACACGGGAGAAATGACGCGGATTCCTACACCACCAGCACGCGCAAGCGCGTTGGATTTGTCGCTTTGCTCGACATCGCTACAGTTAGATTGCAGGTGGAAGGTGATCCCTGATCCCCACGGTAGCGATCATTTGCCTATCGTGATTTCAATTGCTAACGGTTCAAGACCATCGGAAACAATCAATGTATTGTATGACCTCACACGGAACATTGATTGGAAGAGTTACGCGACCGCGATATCCGTTAAAATCGAATCCACTCAAGAACTTCCTCCGGAGGAAGAGTACAGGTTTTTGGCTGGCTTGATTCTCGACAGTGCGAATCAAGCTCAGACTAAACCAGTACCCAGCGCGAATACCCATGGACGGTCTCCCACCCTGTGGTGGGATAAAGAGTGCTCAGAGCTGTACGCGGAAAAGTCCACTGCATATAAGGCCTTCCGGGAAGACGGGTTACCCGCTAGCTATCAACAGTACGCGTCGTTAGAAAGGCGAATGAAGAGTCTAATGAAAGCCAAAAAACGCAGTTATTGGCGTCGGTTCGTCGACGGGTTAACGAGAGAAACAGCGATGAGCACTCTTGGGGTACGGCTCGACGTATGCGTAACCGTAATAGTACCAACGAGAACGTGGAATATTCAAACCGTTGGATATTCGCTTTCGCCAAGAAGATCTGTCCGGACTCTGTCCCGGTACAGAAAACGTGCCGCGCCGCGTCTCCTCACGATACCGCGAACGAAACACCGTTTTCGATGGTGGAGTTCTCACTTGCTCTCTTATCGTGCAACAATAACGCCCCAGGGTTAGACAGAATCAAATTCAACTTGCTGAAGAATCTGCCTGACACTGCAAAAAGGCGCTTGTTGAATTTATTTAACAAGTTTATTGAGGGTAACATTGTCCCTTATGAATGGAGGCAAGTGAAGGTCATCGCCATCCAAAAACCAGGAAAACCAGCCTCCGACCACAACTCGTATCGGCCGATTGCAATGCTGTCCTGTATTCGGAAGTTATTCGAGAAAATGATCTTGTTTCACCTCGACAATTGGGTTGAAGCAAATGGCTTACTGTCAGATACACAATTTGGCTTCCGCAAAGGCAAAGGGACGAACGATTGCCTTGCGTTGCTTTCTACAGAAATCCAAATGGCCTATGCTAACAAAGAGCAGATGGCATCAGTCTTCTTGGATATTAAGGGGGCTTTTGACTCAGTTTATATCAACATTCTGTCAGAGAAGCTGCACCAGCGTGGTCTTTCGCCAATTTTAAATAACTTTTTGCTAAACCTGTTGTCTGAAAAGCACATGCACTTTTCGCATGGCGATTTAACAACATCGCGATTTAGCTACATGGGTCTTCCCCAGGGCTCATGTCTAAGTCCCCTGCTCTACAATTTCTACGTGAATGACATTGACGATTGTCTTGCCAATTCATGCACGCTAAGGCAACTTGCAGACGACGGGGTGGTCTCTGTTACAGGGCCCAAAGCTGCCGACTTGCAAGGACCATTACAAAATACCTCGGACAATTTGTCTGCTTGGGCTCTTCAGCTGGGTATTGAGTTCTCCACGGAGAAAACTGAGTTGGTTGTTTTTTCTAGGAAGCGTGAGCCGGCGCAACTCCAGCTTTTATTAATGGGTGCAACGATCAACCAGGTTTTCACATTTAAATATCTCGGGGTCTGGTTCGACTCTAAAGGTACCTGGGGATGTCACATTAGGTATCTGAAACAGAAATGCCAACAAAGGATCAATTTTCTCCGAACAATAACTGGAACATGGTGGGGTGCTCACCCAGGAGACCTGATCAGGTTGTACCAAACAACGATATTGTCGGTGATGGAGTACGGGTGTTTCTGTTTCCGCTCCGCTGCAAACATACACTTCATCAAACTGGAGAGAATCCAGTATCGTTGCTTGCGCATTGCCTTGGGTTGCATGCACTCGACCCATACGATGAGTCTCGAAGTGCTGGCGGGCGTTCTTCCGCTAAAAAATCGATTTTGGGAACTCTCATATCGATTGCTCATCCGATGCGACATTCTGAACCCGTTGGTAATTGCAAATTTCGAGAGGCTCGTCGAGCTTAATTCTCAAACCCGTTTTATGTCCTTGTACTTCGACTACATGGCACAGAGCATCAATCCTTCTTCGTACAATCCCAACCGTGTCCGTTTCCTAGATACTTCTGATTCTACTGTATTCTTCGACATATCCATGAAGGAAGAGATTCGTGGAATCCCGGACCATATACGCCCGCAAGTGATCCCCAATATATTTTATAATAAATTCCGAGAAGTCGACTGCGACAAAATGTTTTACACTGACGGATCAAATCTCGATGGGTCCACTGGCTTCGGTATCTTCAACAATACTATCACCGCTTCATTCAAGCTCAATGATCCCGCTTCAGTTTACGTCGCAGAGTTAGCTGCAATTCAGTACACCCTTGGGATCATCGACACTCTGCCCACAGATCACTACTTCATCGTTTCGGACAGCCTCAGCTCTATCGAGGCTCTTCGTGCGGTGAAGCCTAAAAAGCAACTCCCGTATTTTCTGGGGATGATACAGGAGTCCTTGTGTACGTTATCTGAAAAATCTTATCAGATTACCTTTGTTTGGGTCCCCTCTCATTGTTCTATCCCGGGCAATGAAAAGGCCGACTCATTAGCAAAGGCGGGCGCATTAAATGGTGACATATACGAAAGACCAATCTGCTTCAACGAATTTTTTAGTATTTGTCGTCAGAGGACGCTCAACAGTTGGCAAACCTCGTGGAGCAACGGGGAACTTGGACGATGGCTACATTCGATTATCCCAAAGGTATCAACGAAGCCTTGGTTCGGGGGGATGGATGTGGGTCGGGATTTTATTCGCGTAATGTCCCGACTTATGTACAATCACTACACCATGGATGCGCATTTGCGGCGTATTGGGCTTGCGGAGAGTAGTCTGTGCGCTTGTGACGAGGGCTATCACGACATCGAACACGTTGTCTGGGTATGCGCCGGGTATTGTGACGCCAGGTCTCAGTTAAAGGAATCCCTTCGGGCCCGAGGTAGACCACCCAATGTACCAGTCCGAGATATGCTGGCAACTCGTGATTTCCCCTATATGTCCCTTATTTATACCTTCATAAAAACGATAAATATCCCAATTTAGCTCCTCTCTTTTTATTTCTCGTTTTTAGAGTTTCCTCCTGCCTTGTGGAACCGATCAGCTCCAGAGTGCCACTATGTAACCGCCGTCGCCCTTACCACTACGCCTGCATAGAAGGAAACTGAAGCGAGAGCGACTCGAGGTCCGATGACTTTTGAAGGATTCCCCGCGGGTCCGAAGAATACCATCCGCCAATCCGGTACTCGACGACTTACTAGACTGAGGCGCAAATTTGTAAACTAAATGAATAAAAAAAAAATAGACGACTCAAACGCACTGACAGGAGAATATTTTTTAGAAGTAGACAAATTAGAGGACATCACACTTTTTGAGACACATATGCACAAAACTTTATCGTCCTCCTGAAGATCGGTGTTTAATTGGCAGATAGTCGCAATTTCGTACGAATTTGCAAAGTTTGCCTCGTGGGATGGACCAATATCCACCAAGGCATAGGTTGCAGTCGGTAAAAAAAACTAGATTCGCTAAGTGAAAAATAGCGAATTTTTCAACTTTTCAGGAAAGAATTTTTAATCAAACATTGCAAAATGGCAAATGTCAACATTGCAAAATGGCAAATGCTGCCTCTTTTCAGGAAAGAGTATTTAATTAAGTAAAAGTCAATCAATAGGCCGTTGAAAATTGACATTTTCTGACATTTCAATTGCGCAAGAGTCTTTGCATCAAAATTATTTTTTTACTTTTCATGAAAATTCTTTTAATGAGAAGATAACCATTTACATGAAAAAATCGCAAAAAAAATGCAATTTTGATATTGTTGTCCCAGAATCGAACAATGTTTCTTACCAAACTGTATATGACCGCATACTGTTCGAAAGGTCTAGTTTCCTTCGTTCAAAAAATGTTACAAAACCGAAAATCGGCTGAAAATGACAACGTAGCTAATTTTGTTGTGGCAAAGGTCCCAAAAAATGTTTTTTTGCTCCAAATTTTCGTGTGTACATTACTTTGTATCGCATTTGTTATACTAGTTCATTTTAAAAGTTTAAAATCACTGTAGCACAGTGTAATCTACAAAAAGTTAACAAACTCTAAATAGTTGAAACATTTTACCATTTTAACTATTGCTTTTCAAAGGACAATAACTTCCTCGAAAACTGGGCACATTTACAGCCCCCTTGTGCATTCAAAATGTCCAACAGTATTCATTGTTAAATACCATAAGAAAATAGCTGTTAATTTAAAAAAAAATCAGATTTTTTTACACGGTTTCTCAAAATAGGACGGATTTTTTTACACGGTTTCTCAAAATAGCACGGATTTTTTTTACACGGTTTTCAAAATAACACGGATTTTTTTTGCACGGTTTCTCAAAATAGCACGGATTTTTTTGCACGGTTTCTCGTAATAACACGGATTTTTTTTTGCACGGTTTCTCAAAATAACACGGATTTTTTTGCACGGTTTCTCGAAATAACACGGATTTTTTTACACGGTTTTTTTTTTGCACGGAACGCATCCCCCGTGCAAAAAAAGAATTTGGTGTATTTCTGTTATGTGTTTCTGATCGGGATGGCATTCCATCTATAGTCTTGAAGCAGTGTGCTTATGCTTTATGTAGCCCACTGATATTAATTTTCAACCAATCGCTTTCTCAGTCAGTGTTCCCCATCGGTTGAAAGAAATCGTAGATGTTCCAAGTTTTCAAAAAAAGACAAGCGAGTCATCTACCGCGGAATCATGTCATTGTGTGCCCCGGGTTCCCCTACGTCTCCATGTACGCTCCGGGAATTGGAGAACCACTGTAGCAAACTCGATGCCGACAACATGGCTTCGATTTTGAGAGAAACTGCCGGAACATCAGCATCAACTTCAATGCCATCATACGTGACGATGTTAAAATTCCTCCAGAATTACGCTCAAGTGTTGCAAGCAGTTTCTTCGACCACTTCGAACACTGCTCCTCCACGCAGCAAGCCAAACCCGCATCCAAGCTGGATGCCTCCGACAACAACTCGTATCGACCGATTGCAATGCTGTCCTGTATCCGAATGTTGTTCGAGAAAATGATCTTGTTTCGCCTCGACAACTGGGTCGAAGCAAATGGCTTGCTTTGAGACACACGATTTGTCTTTCGCAAAGTGCGAAAGACGCTGCTTTAACCAACGGCTTCAAATGGGTAAGGTGATAATAGAACGTGGTGAAAATAGGCCCATTACCCTATCTCAGTTATCTAGCAGAATTTAAAAATTCTGAATTCGCCACTTTATAGAGATTTTTCAGACAAGTAGAGTAGAGTGGGGTAGGTAGAGTAGGTCAGCTTTTTTGGCAAGCTCATTAGAAAGATTGTATATCTTGGAACAGTTTGTCAATAACGATTTTTTGCTTGGCTAAATATTTTTCAAGCTAAATCCTATAAGGTGAAGGTAGTTTTTTGGATTTTTTTTCTCTGGGAGTACGATAGGTACAAGATTAAATAAAACAATGTACACGCCTAGAAAATTAGTGGTTGAACTTTTATTTGAAGCATACAGCAGATTATTTCAAAATCAATGACACAAATAATCCATTAACGTCATTCAGGTAAGAAAATGCGGAACTGGCAAATGATGTGAAAAATTATAAAACCACGGAAGGAAATGTTGGGAATACGTGCTTTTTCAGCAGCTGCGTTTGGTTTTGTACTTGCGAATGACTTCTTCAGTATCCTCGTCGTCGCCAGAGTGTGGAATGGAAATTGTGCATTCCGGCTCACATGTTTGCTTAGCTGTGGGACGACCACGTTTGCGCTTCGGAGCATTTATTTAGATTCCTTTTCCTTCTTTTTCGCTTATTCGATTATCTAATTCTACAAGAATATTATTATTTCATTATTGACGAGGAAGATTCCTTTTACACGTGAACGTATTGTTTTGACTGGAGCCTTGAATTGCTTATAGACTGATAGAATACTGACGCTATCTTGAAGAGATGCAATTGCTTTCTTTATGTCCACTTCACTTCGTTTTGGTGTATTTCCCACAAAATTACGCACCATTTACTGTCAAAATAATTCAAATTTACATTATAGTAGTGACCTCGGGTCCCCCGAAACGTGCTATCGTACCACAAGTGTATGTTTCATGTTGATGCCCGTATTTCTTTCAAACTTAAAAATATCGAAAAACCAACACAAAACTCGTGTTTGGCATTAATTTTTACGTAGGAGGACGAAAGACAATCGTTTTCGCAGAGTAACACGCGAAAACATAAACGACGCTGTAACTAATACTGATCCAAGGTAACACATGGCTCGAATTCACGGAACACGAGCGACCTCTGCAATAACATAGCAAAGGTAATGTCATTGACGTATTGTACCCCCATACCTATTTACCCATTTACGTATTGTACCCCCATTCCACAGTGGTAACGGCCCCGCACATAGGGTTAGAAATTTTTCATAAGAGATTTTTCTAACCCGAAGAGGCGAATGACCTCTATAATCGAAAATAATAAAAAAAAACTTTCTTTTTACTATTGTAGAATCAGGTAAGAAAAAAATTGTTCAATTGCTCGCATTTTTACAACAGGAACGCCTTTGACAACCCATAGAATAAAGTTTCTTCAAGTTTCAAATTTAACGTATTTTATCTCTTCGTATTTGCATATGTCATCGTCTTTATAAATGAGGTTGGTGATTCCAAAGACGGTATACTCAACGATGTATTGCATGCTATTATGCATAATAGTACTTTCCAATATGTTTTTGGATTGTCTTAGTATTTGTTAGGTTGATCAACGCTGGCTCGAACAGAAACAGTTTTTTAATGTTTTCTTGCGATAATAAAATACAATCCTTGAAATTCTTATGAGAAAGAAGAAAAAATGCAACGAAATGAGAATATAATTGGCATAAAACAGGAACCGCAATAATTGGCATAAAAACTGAACACATCACTATTCGATTGGCCGTTGTTCCGAAACAGATATATGTTGTGTTGGTCTCTGTATTGCATTGACATTTTATTTTAAAAAGGAGCTGATATTACATGTACCAAATACTTACTTCAAACAAGTGTATCATAATTAAAAAGAAAGTCTTCAAACACAATAAGATTGTTAGACTTGATTCTAAATAACATTTTTATTCAATTGATCTCTTCTTAATTCTAACTATACACTTCACTTGTATGTACACAATCTTTTCTCAATTCTCATATTCACGGTATTCGGGAATAACCACAGACTTAATGCTAGTTTGCGAACTTCAATGGATTACGATTATACCTCGTTTATGGATCTCCACTCAAGCAATGTGTAAAAGCATCCCAATTCACTTTGTTGAACATTTCAACCATAGTTTAGAATGGGAAAAAAGGAAAAAAGACACTAATAAGGGCTCCATTCAGCGTCCATTTTCCCTTTCGAAATATTTACTATTACTTTATCGATGTTAAATCTTTTGTGCATTTTCATTTGAATCACGTTTTTCAAATACCTTAATCGTGATTTTTAGTAACGTAACGCAAATTTTTCACAAAGAGAAAAATGATCTAGTAGTTACTGCTATATGCAAGAGTAATTAGTCTTCACGATCAGTATCGATCTTAATTCATATACAGTAAGACTATACCGAACTAACGAATGATACGTCTTCTGCTTGTTCTTCTCGTTCACATGCAATATAAACTTTCTTTTTTGCACAATTTACTAATAGTTAAAATACTCCCTGAAATCAATATGTATCAATTTATGTATGTATTGACGGCTTACGCCTTCGATAGTACAAAACGACTACTATTTTCTTGCATCGACTCGATTATGCCCCAAAGCTGGGCCAAACGCAGCTAGTTCGTGTCAAAAGCAATTTTTCTGCTGCCCTAACATGTACTAATTAATCACAGTAATTCATCGGTAAATATTATGACGTGACGGTTTGCTGGTACTTTGATTATGTATCGAAATTTACAGCTTATTTTAGTAGATCGCAAACCAAACAAAAAAATTCGAACTATTTGTTGCAAGCCGCGAAGTTCTAAGTAAAATTAATGCATCACAAATTGTTCCAACTACTCGTTTTACAGTGTGCATCGGCAGCAGTGAACACAAGTCGAATTGGTCAGTCAAGTTCAACATGTGCCCTTCTTCTCACTGTGACAAAAATGGGAAAATTACAGTTAACGTGGTCCTGCGGTGCATTAACTGCGAGTCGTCCAATAACCATGCAGTTGAGAACATCTCCGACAAAAAAGCGGCAATCTGTAATGGAAATGGTTAGTTTATTTTATTATTGGCTACATACATTGTCACTGGACAAATACATTTAATATTAAAATACAATATAATTAATTACGAAGTCGCAATTCGTTCACCCAATAAATTACGCAATTTCGAGACAGTCAACTTTCAAAAAAGTTTTATAACATTATTTGAAAACTACTACTTCTTACTATAAACTACTTCAAAAACACAATTTGGAGGTTTGGTGTATTCAGTAAATTTGTTGAGAATCACATTACAAACAATTTTGACGAAGACATGAGAGCTCTGTCTATACAGCTTATAGAGATATACAATATTTTCGAAATATTACTAAACAAATCTTCTTTAATATAACTTTAGTTCTAGAGGCTCATACTTAGGATATATATGCATTTCGTTTTTTTAAACAACTTTGCATAGTAGACAAAAACGTGATCGAAATTGTTTTGATCACGAAAAAACGATTTTTGAACTATAGTGTCTTCAACCAAATTCGTTTATAAAATATTTCTCATTTTATTGAAATATTAGTTTGATGATCAACCCCCCTAATGCTGACAAGCAAATTTATTTATAAAAATAAAAAAAATGCATTCATCAGAGTTGTAAGGAATATAATAAGAAACCGCTTTGCTGAAGAGACTATGTATCTATCTGTTGGTTTTATTAGACATTTGTGGCTGTTTCCATGATACATCATAAGAAAATGCACTATTTTTGTGGTGCAAACTCTTAGAAAAAGTGACAAAATCACTAATATTCGTGGAGTCAAAGCCGCGTGTGCAACGATAAAAATAGTTTCACCACCTGAGGAGCTGCTATGGGTCTACCTGTCGATCCCAGCACGACGGATGATGAAGTCCAAAGACATTTGGCCTGAAAACATCTTCTTCCGTGAATTTGTGAAGAATTCGACAATCAAACGACCAATTATCAGGATTACCGCGGAGAGGAACGCATCCGGTGGTGATCTGTAGCGGAAAAAAACACTTCTCCAACTTCATTTTCTTCGACGATCAATCTCGAACTGCTTAACGAACCGGAATCTTCTGCTGTGTAAGATAACGTGGCATCGTTTCAACCAAGAACATTTGGGCTGCCATCTCCAAGAATGCCTGAACAAATTAACACTGCGCTGCAATCGGATTCTACATGCTTCCGCAATCTGCCGTTATTTGAACGAAGCATAATTTCTTTGCTATCACCGAGACTGCATCCACAAACTCAAGCTGCGTAGTAATCACCAGGACGCCCGTTGTCCAGTCCCCGAGCGCTCCGACGCAGTCGCATTACCAGCTAACGACCTACCTACCATCTCACAGTGGCTCAAAACAGCGTTTAGAGGTACTTAATTCATTGGAGTCAAACCTGTTCATATTAGCAATTTTACATATTCTACAATGTTTATGTGCATAAAAAGCGCCATCTTTTGGCAACATTGTTGTTTTAAAAAATTGATCATAGTACGCTATAAAAACTTTTGAATCAAAAGAGATAGCGCTTGGTCGTCTTTGACAAAGTTGTAGAGGAGAGTATTTTCATAAATTTTGCAGAAGACATGTTGTCTCTGTCACTCACAGTTATTGAGTTATAAGATATTTTCTATGATGAAGTCCTACAATTCTTATTTTTACTTATAACTTTTTTGTTTCTGATTTTTCGCGTTAACAATGTTCAAAGGTATTTTTTATCATTATAAAACACACAACTTTTTTGAAGAAACAGAATAGCTGTGAATGCTGTGTAAAGACTTATGGCTGATTTTGATTTTATTTTAACCTGTTTTTGAACCCGTGTAACTTTCCTATCGGCAAAAACTGTAATTATACTATCAATTATTCTAATAGGACTAGATTTCACCTACAAAATGAAGGCAAAACTGTTTGTCCATAATCACCCATTCAGAAGTTATACCCTATTGAAAGCTGTATGTCTGGACCTCTTGAAGTCGTACGCATGGCTCACTGAACGAGTTGGCGCTGGTGTTCAAAGACGCTTTCGCTTGTTTTTATGAGTGGCGCGCACTCTGTGTACTAGCACGTCTGCTGGAAGCTTAACACCGATATTGAATGATTTTCTAACGGATAATGTACAATTTCATTTCCGTCTGAGTTACCGTATGAATGTTAGCTTTAGGATAAAGAAGATGCACAAAATTGCTGCATTCACCACGGTATGAAATATTTGAAAATATTCAGCCGTTTAATACAGCGATTATATGGAAAAAGTGTATCTTTTACCTCTTCTTTCTATATCCAGAAACTAAAATTCATTCGATTAACTGAAAAAGTACATCACCCGTTAGAAAATCATTCAATATCGGTGTTAAGCTTCCAGCAGACGTGCTAGTACACAGAGTGCGCGCCACTCATAAAAACAAGCGAAAGCGTCTTTGAACACCAGCGTCTACTCGTTCAGTGATCCATGCGTGCGACTTCAAGAGTTCCAGACATAGAGCTTTCAACAGGGTATAACTTCTGAAGGGTGATTATGGACAAACGGTTTTGTCTTCGTTTTGTAGGTGAAATCTAGTCCTATTAGAATAGTTGCTAGTATAATTACAGTTTTTGCCAATAGGAAAGTTACACGGGTTCAAAAACAGGTTAAAATAAAATCAAAATCAGCCATAAGTCTTTACACAGCATTCACAGCTATTTTGTTTCTTCAAAAAAGTTGTGTGTTTTATAATGATAAAAAATACCTTCGAACATTGTTAACGCAAAAAATCAGAAACAAAAAAGTTATAAGTAAAAATAAGAATTGTAGGACTTCATCATAGAAAATATCGTATAACTCAATAACTGTGAGTGACAGAGACAACATGTCTTCTGCAAAATTTATGAAAATACTCTCCTCTACAACTTTGTCAAAGACGGCCAAGCGCTATCTCTTTTGATTCAAAAGTTAATTTTTTTATAGCCTACTATGATCAATTTTTTAAAACAACAATGTTGCCAAAAGATGGCGCTTTTTACACACACAAACATTGTAGAACATGTAAAATCGCTAATATGAACAGTTTTGACTCCAATGAATTAAGTACCTCTAAACGCTGTTTTGAGCCACTGTGCATCTGTCCGCTCAAGCCGATAATCCTAAGTTGGGCGCATTTTTGTCCGTCTACTATCAAAGTGATCGAGGAATGAGAATAAAAACTCAGAATTTCGTGCAAGTCCTCTCCTCTAACGACTACGACGTTATTGCTGTCACAAAAACCTAGCTGCGCGCTGACGCTAACTTAGAACTTTCAATAACCTACACAATTTATCGTTGTGATCGCAACTCTTCTTCTAGTGAACTGGGTTGCGGTGATTGCGTTTAATCTCCCTGTTACTGTACTAACATTGCCTTGTTTTGAATGCTTGGGACCAGTTATTGTTACTATTTTACTTCCGAGACGCACTCTGTATATTTGAGGTATATATGTGCAGCCAAACAGCAATCCAGACAATGCTCATGCTTCTGGAGTTCAACAAATTCTAGACAAAGCTATCAGCTCAAATAGTGTACTCATCGTAGGTGACTATAATCTTCACCGTCTCCAATGGATGTTCGACGGTGAATCGCTTGTGCACTGTGGTCCCCAACTTCAGAGAGACAGTCACAAGTATTTACTGGCTATAGATAGCGTTTTTGTGTTGGGCGAAATTTTGCGAAACGTAATAACGCATCGAAATCAGTTTGCGCCCTTACTTTTCTTAAGGAGGTGCTCCCATTCCTGGAAACCCTTTTTTTATTTATTTTTCATCTTTTTCTTCTGCAATCATAGCAGTTCATGTAGAATAACCTTTTACAGAAGATACTATTTACCTATACACTTTGCGGGTAAATTAAAATCTGTTTTTTGCAATCTCTCTACCCTAATAAACAAAAAATATACACTAACTTTACCCATGCAGTGTAGGAGGGCACAATACCTAATTTAAAAATTAGTTTTTAGCGTTTCGGATCCTTCTCATCAGTAACTAGCACCATCTTGGTGCCAATTAGATGATAAATCTAAACTAGCACCAAAAGCGTCTAACTAGGGCTAATTTTGGTGCTAGTTTAGATTTATTATCTAATTGGCACCAAGATGGTGCTAGTTACTGATGAGAAAATCCGAAACGCTACAAACTAATTTTTAAATTAGGTGTTGTGCACGAAAAAACAACTATGTTTTGCAAATAGTATATTAGTCATGTTCAAGGCTGCCTTCGAAACAACCCTGGACATTCTGGAAGTTTGTGAACACCAGGAGTAGTGGTTCGTTGATCAGTTTGCAGAACACTTTCGTAGGGTGTTCAACAACCCGGCTATCTCCCAGTCACAAGAGTATATGGAAAAGTTACCATCATACAATTTCAGTCTCCCGTGCCTGATATGAGTAAAGCAGAACTGTTGAAAGTTTTATCCAGTGTCGATGCATTTAAAGGACCAGGCCCGGATCGCTTGCCTGCAGTATTCGTAAAAGGATGCACCTGATCGCTGTCATTGCCGAATTG
Source organism: Topomyia yanbarensis (assembly GCF_030247195.1). Classification (NCBI taxonomy): domain Eukaryota; kingdom Metazoa; phylum Arthropoda; class Insecta; order Diptera; family Culicidae; genus Topomyia; species Topomyia yanbarensis. The sequence continues at coordinate 22,670,041 of NC_080672.1, forward strand.
CACTATTTTCAACCAACTGAAAACGTCTTCCCGAATGCAGAGAAAGAAGCTGTCATTATTTCAATTCAAAAGGCTACATGCATTCACAACGTTCATAACTATAGAAGAATCTCGCGTTTGATCTGTTTGGCTAAAGTACTTGAAAAGTTAGTTTACAGTAAGATGTACGCTGCTACTTCTAATATCATTGACTAGTCTCAGCACGGATGTGTGAAGTAACGCTCTTCTGCTTGAAATTTGATAATGTACAGTATCATATAAGTCCACGGAGTCAACAAACTGACGCAATATGATTTTGATGTTTCAAAAGCATTCGATAAACTACCACACAACATTGTTCTGAAAACTGCAGAAAGTAGGTTTTCCTTCATGGTTGAATAGATGGTTGCAATCCTATCTGTCTAGTCGTTGTGCTTTCGTTGGGATCGGTACAACACGTTCTAGCTTGCTCGATATATCAACCGGAGTCCCTCCTCAAGGAAGTCACGTATAACCACCAATTTTTGTTTTATTCATAAACGACCTCTACACTCGTATTAAAGCTGGAAAACTATTTTCGTACGACGATTTAAAGATTTTTCGATCTATTGCTGCTGGACTTGACACTTCAAGATGACGTACTGAATATTGAACAATGGTGCCTGTTGAATGGTATGTAAGGAAACATCGATAAATGTGAGATGATAAGTTTCGGGCGATCGCCCACTCTAACCCTTTATGAATACCCGCATCATTGAAAGAGTGGACTCATTTAGCGACTTGAGAGAATTATTTGATAGAAAACATCACTGCAACGACGGCGAAGGCTTTCGCAACGCTTGGTTTCTTGAAACGCTGTACCACTGACTGTGAGTGACGATTTCTACGCCTTAAAATCTCTATATTGCGCACTGTTCCGAAGCAGTTTGGAATACACGGGCTCCACATCACTCCGCTCAAATCCACCGACTGGAACGCGTACAAAGATGTTTCGTACTCTAAGAAATTTGCCATGGAAAGATCCTGTTCGTTTATCGCCGTAAAATGATAGATAGATGCTTGCTGTTTGAGTTACCGAAGCTAGTGTTTCACCCTACTTTCTTGCAAAGAATGTTGGCTGTCTAATAATATCGACTGCCCAGATGTTCTTGCTCGGACCAATGATTTTGTATCTACTCGCACTCTAAGGAACGGCTCTCTTTTGTGGATTCCTAGACACCGTAATGTTTATGATTAAAACAATCATGTGGATAAATGTTCCTTCAAATTCAACAAACCCTCGCATCTATTTGATTTTAATGTTACTAAAACTAGTAATAAGTTAGCTATTATTAATTTTTCAACAATTTTGATAGTAAGATATCGTTTTCTAAACAATCTGTACGGTGTCTACTGAAAATCGAAACGAATAATAATATACTGAGTATATAAAGCGTTTATGTCCTCAACGAAGTTATTTCTAACATCATTCTCAACAATTTTACTGAAGACACCAAGTCTCTAAATAATGTATTTGAAGAAATGATTCCCCACAATTACTGCTAGAAGGAATAATCATCAAAATCATTGTGTCAAGAGATAATAAAATACAACTATAAAACTTCTTCAAATATAGTAAGCTTCAAAAATTGATGGTTTCTAAATGATGTGATTTTGACCGATTTCTGGGAACATATTCTGGTATTCTCGACTTCGGAAGTACATAACTTCAAAACATAACCTTGTAGCTAATAATGCCTTTGGAACTCACGCTCTATCGAAAAATATAAATGACATTCATGGTATAACTCGAAACGAACTAATTACACACGAAATCTGAATATCGCTCACTTCAACAAAACAAAATGCCATGCAACATAAACGCTTTATCTGAAGTGCACAACGAGTGACAGCATCACACGTCTAAAACAAACGGAGAAAAAATAGTAGCTCCGGCTCGCCTGATATAGGAAAAATCCCAGTCGACAAAATGGTGACTACGCCAGTTTAACTAAATACCTGCGAACGGTAGACTACTGAAACTTTATTCTAAGCTACCGGGCGTAACTTGTCGTTCCCTCGAAATATAGTGTAGGAAGTCATTCCAGCTGCCGCAAAAACTAACTCTCGATTTACACTCTCAGCGACAATTAGTACAGCGAGAGCGATATCCTGTTCCACCCTAGTTACTCCGTTCCCAAGGGTGGATGAAACCAGCCGCAATTCGTTGAGTAACAGTTAATGTAACGTGTAAAAGCAATTATAGACTCTTCCATGAAATTCCCATCCAACACACACACCCAGCTACCTTCCTACACCCAGGACGAAATCCTGTCGTCTGCCGCATGTGAAAAACCATTCCAATCCTATCAGCTCATCATCACCACCATCAGCTCCACAAGGCAGCAGTCCGCCCCGTGGGTGAAGATCGAATGGTTGATTGCATAAACCCACGTTGCCGAGTAGCAGATCCAACCCGACCGGTCCGGTAGGGTCAGTACAGTATACGGTGTGGTTTTTGCCAGACTGCTTCTGACCAACCTGGCAATACGATGATGGGGAACGTTTCCGCATTACCGGTCTGGCAGCAAAGCGGGCATACTTTCAGATGACTCGTTGCGCTTGTACGTTCAAGTCATCCGTATAAGTGCCATCGCCGGCTCTTGCTTTTGTGAGTTCAAATCATCGAATGGCTGGAATTAGCGGGACGGTTTTTAATGGAGTTGTCGAAAATTTCATCAGAATTGTTTGATGGGGTTAGAATTAGAGGTGCTAATGGGGAAATATACGTCATGTCTCAATTAATGATGCCGAATGCGACAGCATCACAATTAGCGGAAAGAAAATAGGTAACATCTGCTTCCATAAGCTGTCTTATAACTGTATAATGAGTATAAGTCTTAGGGTTTTGCTAGGGCTTAGAAAATTCGCAACGAAATACGAGAGCATTAATGTCTGCAAAAGCGTGTTGCTCCCTAATTCCTGCCATCAGTATTGTATCGTTATCATAATGAACATGAAATAACACTTGTGCAAATCGCTTTCATCTACCGCAGAAATATGCATATGTAGACGGGTATGGAATACAACTATACCTAACAAAAATGGCTTTCAACTTTGTTTTGAATTATTTGTTCCATATTTCGACAGCCAAAACTTTGTTATGTATGGCTTCTCTGCTACAGTAAAATAGTCCATCTACCTAGCCGGTTCCCATCTCATATAAAAGCGATGCTGAGCCATGAGGGTACTAATGTTTAATTAATTTATTATAACTTCCCAAGCACATCTATTTTCTAGCAATCCGGTCATGTTCGTCTAATTTTCAACACTGTTTCAACTATTCCAGTTTCTAGCCTGTATAAAGGGGTACAGGCGGTGAGTAAACATTGCTTTTCTGCAAAACTATGTTTAAAAAAATATTAAATGTGTTTTTTGTATTTGCTCGATTTAGGGGAGGTTCTGATTCAAAAGACATAACAAAGAGTTTTCAACGTTCGAAACAAAACTGTTCGTAATAATAAATCAAAACCCTCTACGGGAGATGTAATTGTTTCGGTTTCAATTTCACTTTTAAACTTCTATGCTAAACGTCACGCTGTTTAACATACCCTAATGAATTTGATCGATATAACACTCTAATGCTTGCAAACCTGTTATAACGATTAAAACCAATCAGAGCTTCATCTTGGTGAGATGGTATTACTTTTTAGTTGACAGCCAAGAATAGCTATAGATTTACTTCGCAACTTTTTGAAACAAACTGAAACTGCTCTAACACAATTTAATCTATTCATCCAACAAAATCTCCGACTTACATCCAGCTTTCAGTAGATGCAAATTCAGTTCAGTTTGTCCGTGCTTTCGAAATATGAAAACTATGAATTTTACACGTACACGTAACACGTTACACGTAACATGAGAATTTTACACGTATCAACCCAACGCACTCACAAGCAGGAAAAGGTACTAATTAATCCAACACAACTCAAACACGTTGCACCCTGCAGTATTGAACTCAATCTAAAAGCCACTTTGCAAATCATTTGCGCAAAGAACTTTGCACACAGCACGGAAAAGAACACACGGTTTAACTGTGTGCGAGTTAAAGCCATTACTGCCGAAAATCCACTATGGATTTTCGGCTGTGGTGACAATAACTCGCACACCGTGTAAAACTTGCACCCGTTTTCTTGCTGTGTGCAAAGTTTATTGTGCGCTCTTCACCCTACTTGCTTTGAAAATTTGCATGTAGAGGAAATGTGCCTAAGACGGACACTGAAGTCCCATCAGAAGTAGTTGCTCCATATGTGAAGCAAATCAGACAAGTCTAGCTACCGAAACCAACGTCTTTGCATGGGATTTTTCAACAATTTATATGAAGAACACCACTAGCTCGCATTTTCACCACTGGGTGGCAGTGTATGCATCAGACAATCTTTGTAACATTTTTGTGAGACAATGGTTAGGTTTAACCCAATAGTATGTTCAGAAGAATTATAGTAGAACAGGCATTTTGCAGTAATTCTTATAAATATTGCGATATTCTGTTTCTCTTCTTTGGTTAGCTAGTGTTGGCGCCATCTAGGCGGTCGCAATTGGAACTAAAATTGTCTAACCATCATATGACTCGTATTATGTACTCAAGCTCTTCTAAACATAATATTCAGCTAAACCTAACCATTATTTCACAAAAATGAATAGTTCGTGGAAATCGAGTACTGATACACATAATTTCGCCAAAAGTTTAATAACTTCTCCTAGTAAAGCGGGATTGACTTGTAGTCTTCGACAAAGTTATAAACAATTGAATTGTCTTTCTTCATTTACAGTGATAGTATGATGCATACAGTGACACCTAGCGGTGAAAATGCGAGGTACAGTGTTTACTCCACAGAAATTATCGAAAAATTGTATACAAACTTCAGGCACGTTGATGCGGTAGCTAAACGATTTGTTTCAAATTTGATGCAAGTACTTCTGGGTGGACTAGGAATCGACTCACGGGTGGGCCGATCAAGTTTGCAAAAAATAATTTTATTTACTCAAACGGACACCTTAAGGTTAAATAGCAAATTTGACACATCCATTGATGCATTGCTCATAAATTATATCTAAACTGTGATTTGAGATTATATTCCATCGATATAGTAACTCATACTAATAAATTTTCAAACAGAAAGATGTTTAAAATGTTTATGAAATAAGAGGCACAAAATCATCATTTCGAAACTGGGTTGGGAAAGATGGACATGCCGTATGTAAAGATGAACATAGAACAAGGACAGAGTTGGACGCTTGTCGACCAATAAATTTCGTTTTCTGTTGTTCCTTTTAGCTTCTCGGCCCTATTCTGCGCGGCGTGTGACGTGAGATGACTAATCTCACCTCATTCTACGTGACTTTTCTCTCCTAATTCTGAAGAGTCACTTCAGGTGACGTGAGACGCCCATTTAACCGCAATGGGAAATCTCACCTCACCCGAGCCGATTCTCAGAATCGGGCGAAAAGAGTCACCTTAAAAAGTGAGGTGCGTTTAGTCACCTCATTTCACGCCCCGCGCAGAATAAGGCCAAGAAGATATGCATAGCTTACATCATCTGACGAACGCTACTATGCACTACAATGTGTTCATCTTTGCTGTAAATATGTATGTTTAAAAAACAATCATTACGTTTATATACTGCATTATCATTTCATCGCGAAACGTCTATTGTTTGAATATGGATCTACATGGAATGCCGTTATCGCCGGATTCTTGGTTCCGTGTATTCCGATCAATATTTCTCTTGTTAATCCGTCTACGAACCGGTGTCAATAATCGCGTTTTCCGCTTTCATCAAGTTTTTCATTTGTGTTTCTAACGTCACGTATATTCGGAAGAAATCCCACCTTTTCGCTTACAATTTTGAGCACTCTCTGTCCATCAGGGAGTGGGAAACCGTCCCCGGTTATTCGCGCCGGGTATTCGTTTCGTCTGACCTTTAACCGTAGTGTGGAGAATCAAACCAGTCGAAATCTTGCACGCTTTCACCGGAGGATTTTCTTATCTTGGTTCGATTGTTTCGGATATAGTGGCACAAAAAGGCGAATAGGTAGACGGGCCCCGGTCAATAGAACATAGTTTGGAAGAGCAGATCCGGCGAAAGGCTCGAAGTGAGGTTAATGGACAATAAGTTTTTTTTCTTACACTGCTCCATCTTACTGAACGCAATTGCCTGCAATTACCAGAATTTGTACTGACTGAAGCAAAGGGTTCTGGAAGGAGCCAACTTCACATTTCGCACTTAAGGCCCCCGTCGGAGACTGCCACACAAATCTCGACTTCCCGGCCGGGTACGTAGACAAAATATTTCTTCGGCCGAGTGTGGTTTAGTTTTAGTTTAGTTCAGTAACCGCAAAAACGAAAGTTGTATCAGAGTGTACGGAAAATTAATGCAACGAAATTTTAAGGAATGGAGTCATTGGTACTTAACTATGGAACATTTGTAATATCAGTAATTTTCCAATACATTTTCACTGGGCCGTCGGTCATACAGCCCGTTAACAAAGCACAACTATGATCAATGGATAGTCCTAGCAAAAACATAAATTTCCGAATATGGTCCAATTTCTACCATAAAGTCCATTTTTTTTTATTTCGATTATAGAGGTTTTAACCTTAAGGTCATTCGCCTCTTCGGGTTAGAAAAATCTCTTATGAAATTTTTTTAACCTTATGTGCGGGGTCGGGACTCGAACCCAGGTGCGCTGCGTACAAGGCAATCAATTTACTAATACACTACGCCCACCCCCCTATAAAGTCAATTGTAAATTACACCATAAAATTTTTATTGTATGGAAGACTAATCAAAAGAAAACTTTAGGAACTCAATTACGATTTTCACGAGCAGTACGCAAAAATACATAAGACCTTTTTTTAGAAATTGTGTATTAAAAGACTGAAAATTATTTTATATTTCATTTTTTACTTTAATTATCTGATGGATTTTGACCAATTTTTTTTTATTTTGATTATAGAGATTTTTACCTTAGGGTCATTCGCCTCTTTTCGGGTTAGAGAAATCTCTTTTGGAAAAATCTCTAACTCTATGTGCGGAGTTGGGAATCGAATCGCGATTTCTTATCTTTTCAGGACACATGTGACTTCCATTTCCACTTATTTTAATACGTTGAACCGCTAAATGAATCACTGAAGTATTTGTTAGAAAAAGAAGAAAACTCAGCAATATTATTTCAGAGCGCTCAATTGTTCAAATAGGACTCGAGAAACGAACTAACTTCACAAATTAAGAAAGAACATGAAAATTCACGAAGAAAACGATTCATAGTAATTTCTTGACTTCACTAAATATCTTATTTAAATAACATAAGTCGGTTTCGACAGCATAAATCACGAAGTGACTTCACGCTTGTCCGAACATGCCGCAGACTCAGGTGATTCGCATTTGATGCCAAAATATCCTGACTTGTGCGGTTTTAACTAACTTTCTCAATTTAAATATTTTTTTTACCATTCTTTGGAATATCGTCGGAGAGATTCTATTTTCTTCATATAATCTAGAGTTTCTGTTCATTCCAGTTCTACATTATTCTCTTGTTCTACTGTTTCATATTTGTTTTTTTTTGCATTTTTTGTTGCCCCTTTTTCCATTTCATCCAGGGTTTTTCATTCTTCTATTTTTTCCATGAAATCTTTTATCCACATCTATCTATCTATATATCTATCCATCTATATCTATATCTATATATATATATATATATATATATATATATATATATATATATATATATATATATATATATATATATATATATATATATATATATATATATATATATATATATATATATATATATATATATATATATATATATATATATATATATATATATATATATATATATATATATATATATATATATATATATATATATATATATATATATATATATATATATATATATATATATATATATATATATATATATATATATATATATATATATATATATATATATATATATATATATATATATATATATATATATATATATATATATATATATATATATATATATATATATATATATATATATATATATATATATATATTATATATTTATATATCTATATATATAAAAGTCAAAGTTTGTATGTATATGATTTATAGACTCCCAAACGGCTCAACCGATTTCCGTAAAAATTTGCACACAGTAGGTATTTGGTATGGGGCGTGTTTGTGTGCTATTAGTTGGAGATTATTTGCCCGCTAGATGGCGCTTTGGAATAAATTGTGTTTTTCTCCTATTTCGCAGAGTGTCGCAGCAACGCGCGATGGGTACTAGCTAGTTTTTTATATTTTAGGCTCAATATTTTCCTTTCCACATTTTTACCATTTTTCTGTTTTTTTAATGCGGCCAATATTTTTTTATGCTTGTCCCATTTTTTAGATTCATTTAATCTTTTCATGTTTTTTTAAATTTTTGCTATTTATCTATCGTTTAATTTATTTTCTTCATCTGCTTGTGCAATTGATTTCATTAAATTTATTTAATTTATTTAATAAATTTTAATCCAAATAAGTTTCTAGCATTTTTTCATATTTTCCAATTTTTCCATATTTTTCATATTTTAGTGTTTTCTCCATCTGCTCTTCTTCCATATTTTTCTAAAAAATACATTTTTTTTTTAATTTTTACGTTTTGTTAATAATTTGTTGCGAATTTTTCTTTTCTCCGTTTATCAGTTCTGGAATTTACGCTTTTCTTTTGCATGGATTTTTTTAATATTCGTCAATTTTTCCTTATTTTTGTGTTTTCTTTTCTGCTCATTTTGACAATTTGGTAATTCATGTTTTCTATTTTGTTCATTTTACCATTTGAACATTTTCCCATTATTCTGCTTTGATCTTTTGTTTTGTGCATGTTTCCTGTTTTCCATTTGATCTAGTTTTAATCTTTACTTTATATGAATTTATTTATTTTTTTAACCCATTTTAAATTCTCACCTATTTTTCTTCTTTGTAATATTCCTATTTTTCCCATTTCGTCATTTATGGTTAGTTATTTCTACTATTTTGAAACATTTTCAACATTTTTCCCATTTTTCCGTTTTTATACATTCCATTTTTTTAATTCTTTTGTCAATTTGAAAAATTTTGTATTATTGTTATTTGATATTCGTCGGCGGTAAAACATGATGATGAGTTTTGTTCTATCAACGAACATGCCGTAGACTTGAGTGGAACGCCCAACTCCTACCAGCAAAAAAAAGGATTCTTCACATTTCCTTTCGATCATGTCCATACGAGCCTGCCTAGTCAAGCGGAACCCGAAGAAGACCCAAAACTATTTAAGTAAACTGTCTGTGGCGAACAAAGTGTACGAGGTGTCTATATAGAATTTGAGAGTAGTCAGCTCAACCGAAGGCTTAGCTGAATATTTTTCAGGACAGATACCTACGAAAAAACGAAAAAAAAATTAACTGTATTACCATTTTAAATGACAAAAAAAACTATTTGAATTTACAGCACTCAGTGTTTTTTATTACAGTCCGGCCACCAAGGTTTATATACACTATACATAAAGCAGAGGACTATTTTTTCAATAGATTTCGAGCTTAACCGTTTCTGTCTTCAAAAAATCTACAATGATGGAGGGGCCCCTTATGCTAAACCCCCCGGGCAGGGATGCCACATTGAACTCTGTGTTTCGGTAAAAAAAATCTTTTTACCATTTGCGATGACTAAAACAGAAAAACAAATTTGTGAAAATCAGTGTTAAAATTCCAGAAAATCTGTGTAAAATCTGAATATTTAAAAAAATCTGTGGAAATCTGTGAAATTTTCATCAAAATTCCAAAAATCTGGTATCTGTAAAAAAGAATCTGTGATCAAAAAATGTGAAAAAATCTATGACATTACAGAAAAATCTGTGAATATGGTAACTCGGGCCCGTAATTTCTCTCTACGTCCCTGTTTATAAACAAACAACATATTCAAAAAGCTATAGCTCTGGATTTAGGCATAATTTGTTCACAAAACCAAAGAACTGTTAACTGGGGCTATTACTTCCCATTTGAGCACTAATTGTTATGATTATTATATATAGAATTCAATGTATTGCAATTTGTATGATTCGATTCCGTTGGAGTTAATTTGGTTAACGGTTTTGATATTTCTTCGATGTCTTGAAATATTATTGAAAACTAATAAAAATATCGATTTAGGCTTCCATGCAACTGAGCTATCGTGCTCATTGTAATTATTCAAGGAGCATTGTATTGAGCATCGGAAGGTGAAAACTGTGCAGTTTTTAGTACTGCTAGAGAAGAGCCTATATTGATAAAAACAGGTTTTAGTATTATTTGACCTTAACAGTTTTAAGGAAAAATAGTGCTGGAACCTTACATGTGCTAAAAAAGTCAAGCATGAAAGAGATTTTTTCATGTAAATAATTTTCGTAAAGGTCCCTGAAAAAGGCACATTGTTTTCGGTCACTCCCGAAAATCGGTAGTGTAGTGGTTGGCTTCCTGACGCTTGACGGCGTTGGAAAAGATTTATAAATTGTTCCGAAGGTTATGTTAAACGAACAGTAGCAGTAGCACCTTTGAACTAGGTAAAACAAGTCTCCGAATTCCAACAAGTGATTGAAAACACTGATGTGGAATTCCACACACGAAAACTTTTCAGATAAAAAGTTTTCTATACCCCAAAAGATCTTCCGCCCGCTCTGTTATCTCCGCTCTTTTCCGTACAAGCAGTCTGAGTAACATTACCTATTGGAAGGCAGGAGGTCTGCAAACAACAAGTAGGACCGTACGAAGTAACATGCGAAACGCTTCAATAGCTTTGACCTATTTTTCCTCGAATGTGTAGTTTCAAATTAAAGCAAAATCTTTCTACGGCATAATGGGCTGAAATACATACAGCCATCACATGCCAGTAACACGCCCACACACTTTCACCAGCAGCAAACTCTTTTCAGGTTGTTTGTTACACCGATTTAATAGAGGATCCGCTGAAACTCCTGATACAAAATACTTATTCAAATTACCACCTTTAAAACACACTTTAAATACAATGTCACACGGCAGAGATTGGTGACATTGTAGAACCTCAAACTATTAGACGAAGCCCTTTTAGTGCGAATCAGGCATAGCCTCAACCTAGTTGCGTTAGGCAACTGCCGGCAGCCTGTTAAATTTATATGCATGATCTCATTTTAACTTCATTCAATCAGGCAAGAAAGGAATGGCATCTTTCCCCGCTGCGCAATTAATATTAATTAGAACACCCCGATTTTCTGCGGTTGACCGAACTTTGGATAAAAAGTTTTGCTCTAACGATCGGGTTCATTTACGCCAATTTAATCTACTTAAAGACGATGCAGATTTCATGCTTTCTTGTTAATACGGGGTTAATTTCTTTTGAGTCGAAAAAATATACTATGCAGTTTCGCGGTATCAAATGAATTGCAAACGAACTTGATTCCGTCAGATATTCCACGTGTGGTTTCGCAGTATTTTAGCAACTCGTGCATGCATAATAATTACGTTTGAACATTCAGCTCACGACATGACACGATACATCGCAACTAATAAACATTTCTTTATGAAATCCAATTCCATTGCATAAATGTCATTACTAGATGGTAGTAAGCTCCAGGCATCGCCATTAAACATGGTGTCAATGGTAATAAGAAGCCATTTATAAAAAAATATCTAGAAAAAAGCGAAAAATGCTTATAAATAATGTGACTTACAAGCTTATGGACATTCGATCACGCCTTTGCTGACAGTTTTGATGCTTCTCTATATCCTATCAAATGCGAAAAGTGTGTTTAAATCAGCTCCAGCGAATACTCAAGTTCTGAAGATGCTTGAAACTTCTGGTCGATGAAATTATGTGATGGATCCAGCTGAAACTCTCACGGCTGACTAGTTCAGAGTGTTGCTTACTGGGAAATTTTCATCGATACTACGAGCATCATCTTAATGCAATTTCAACAACTATCGTCTCAATTTCTTCGGAAAAACTTGTTTCGCATCACATTACCGATTGAGTTTGCTCATTAATGAAGGAACCTCACTAAGTCTGGCTGTAATCCACCACTAGAAACGGAGCTGTTCAATTTACTACCATAAATTTATTAATCCGATAAATTCATGATCGAAAACAAATGGTGCACAATACAATAACTCATCACTTATGGCTCCATCCCCTATACTACACTGCTATCGCAAGAATAATCTCAATATCACCGAAAAAATTCACTCGCCTTTCCGTTATACATAATCCCTGTTACACTACAGGTCCTTTCGAAAAAAAAACCCGAATTTTATCATTTGCCGGCGTTATCCATCCGCCAATGTGATAGATGACGCAAAAAAATCAATCGTTCTCATTGAACTGGCGTAATGGGCGTAATCCTCAGTCATGACACGCACCCACACCAAAGAACCTGGGCTGCATTTTCTTAAGCTGGCACAGATTACAAGCATAAGCAATAAGGCGACGACACACCGACCAGTCACCAACACGGTCGGTGGCGTGCTGAGCGACGAGAATATTAAACATTCACTTGATCCCGTCGTCACATTTATCTATCTATAGGTGCAAGAACTGCACAGTCCTCACTACATCACTGGGGCAGCTGAAAACGTTTGTTGTTCGTTCAACCATTTTGTATGAGGTTTGAAAGAGTTTCGTGTAGCCGTGGTCAGAGATTCGGAAAGTGATGCAATGTTGGAGTATTTTGATAAGTGACATTCATAGTCATAGAGATTTTCACAATCGTTTTCCAAAAAGTCTATATTAATAGGGCCTCTTCTAAAACTCAAAAGAATAATTAAAAGCACACTTCACTTCGCCGAACAAAAACAAAACTTAGTCAAGGATGCACTCTAGTACATTCAGTTTTTCATTCAAGCAACGATAGAAACTCTTCAACGTGGCTCGTGTATTTTCAAGCAAAGTATGTTTCGCAGAAAAAAAGGCCTTTCTGTTGTGCTTGAAATCGAAATTTAAACTTCGAGCAGGGGTACCTGAGCTGCAGATAGTCCATGCACGTGTACGGCCCGGCCCTGTAGATTGAAAGCGGAAATTTTAATCTCGAGCATCGATAGCAACGCTCTTACTGCATAGACTGCCTGAGACTTTCAATTATTGGCGAACAACAGGGTGGAAATTTTTCGGAAATTCGTTGGTATGATTAATGGCCTTGAATTTTGTGGCGTTTTTTGAACTCGTATCACTGCAGGAAGACTAATGGTGAAATGAAGCGTGCCAAGATGTTTTTGTTTACACAATCTCGTATCTGGAAGCAAACAGCGGACAGCTTAGTGGTTCGAAGTTCTAAACATACGGTGGAAAATATACCTTTTGTCGTGCAGGCGAATGATAAACAAGAACCGCATTCCGTACTTGGGTTGAAGTAGGAGTTCTCTTAAACAAAATATTCCACGGAAAATGTTTGCAAATTTTGAGTATGGAGATAAAGGTAAAATGATAGGTTTCTATTTTAGTGAGATGTATTACACTCTGTGTGTACTGAGACCGCATCCCGTTTTTCGGATGGTAGAAGCAAAATAAGGCAAGTGGCGTTTCCAGCTTGTCTGTAGTACGTGAGAATCGGTTGCTATGAACATTCGATTTTTTAAATAATCAATTATAAAAATAGTTTGAAAAATTACGGAAAAAATAAGAACTAGGTCAAGTAAGTGGCTATTTGATATTGAAATGCTAGTCTAGTCTAGTCTAGTCTAGTCTACACATACACAGCCAATACATGTAGGGATCCTGGAAAATTGTAGACGTTCGCCTACAATTTTTCTTGTCAATATTAATGTTTGTGGTACATATGATATGTGACACAATCATTAAAGCGGCCAGGTCAGCTGTGCAGCATACAAAGTGAGGATGATTATACGGCAATTAAATTATTCATTTAATGAAGAATTTAATCAACGAACTATTTCAAACCTTGAATAAGGAAGAAACGTGAACAACCGTACGGACCTTTTTAATTCGACGAAGATTTGATAAATCGTTGGGAGTGACTTGGTTAAGAGGGTTAATGTCACTCCTTTGGTCCTAGGTTCCTGAGATGGGATGGGCTATTTGATATTGAAATGCTGAATTTAATAGCATAATTAAGTTTCGTATACAAGGTTCTCAAGTTGTTCACTTCTAAAGTGAAAAAAATAAATAAATATTCAAAAATATTTTTAACGGCCAAGATCGCATAATTCGAAACTGACAGCTTTGGAGTTGGAGTCTTCCAAAAAAAATTGTTAAATACTATCCAGTTCATCTCTAATTGAAATAATTTTGCGATTTAACCTTACTAGAAGTAATTATTGAGAATAACTGCTTTAAACATTAATAACAGACATGGTGTCTTCAACAAAGTTGTTGAGAAAGCTGTCACAAAACAATTTCGTTGGGTACATGAATTTTCTAAGTGTTAAGAATATCCAGATATATTGTGTTATTTGCAAAAAGTCCTTTAAAACAAGTTTTTCTAAATTACATCAGATCGGGGGTGCAATTCGCGAAGCACTAAGGAACAAACCCGTAAAGAAATAACAACAGATATGTTTTCTAAAAGACGCACAACTGCATACCCGAATCTAAAATAGTAGAACCAAATCAAATACATTAAATGTAGTTTACCATTCAGATACACTATATTTCAATGAACTTAAAGTTTAAAGTCATTGCCTGCTACACGCAATAATCAATCAATCTATCAAGTTTTTCCAATATTATTGTTTATGGTAGCTTTTAAATTTGTATTATCGTCTACCAAATTGTTTAGGACAATGAAATACACATTTTTGTTCATAAGACAGCGATATTATAGAAAACTAGATTTGAGAAAATTTTATAAATATCGTTTCGTACCTCGATATGCTACGAACAGAGAGCCTTCAACAAAATTGTTTGTTGTCTTACATTCCCAACAACTTTGCTGAAGACAACAAGTCTAGCTATTTTTTATTGGAAATTTATTCTACATACTTTCTTCAATGAATATTTCTTTTTAAATTTTTCAATTATTCTACATTTTACGGAATGATTCCAGTGAAATTTATCTATCTATATATAAAAGTCAAGTCACCGAAACGGCTTAACCGATTCCCATACATAGCGATGGGTATTAGCTATCCGGAATGGGTCATTTCTCCGAAATGGGTCATTTCTCCGAAATGGGTCATTTCTCCGAAATGGGTCATTTCTCCGAAATGGGTCATTTCTCCGAAATGGGTCATTTCTCCGAAATGGGTCATTTCTCCGAAATGGGTCATTTCTCCGAAATGGGTCATTTCTCCGAAATGGGTCATTTCTCCGAAATGGGTCATTTCTCCGAAATGGGTCATTTCTCCGAAATGGGTCATTTCTCCGAAATGGGTCATTTCTCCGAAATGGGTCATTTCTCCGAAATGGGTCATTTCTCCGAAATGGGTCATTTGGCTGAATGGATTATTGAGCCGGATGGTTCATTCCGCAGAACAATAGAAAATAATTGCCGCGTTCCATTTTTGGTGTATCACTTTCAAGACTATAAAACATATTTGAGACCAATAGAAAAAAAATCGTTTTTTTTAATTCTACGCCATAACCCCTTCAATGTTCAACAAAAATCAAAATGTTGGCCCAAATTTTTTGGGTTTGGCATAAATCCGTTAGGCATAAGTACGTTAGGCATAGTGAAGGTTAGGCATAATGGACGTTTGGCATAATATACGTTAGGCATAATGGGCGGTTGGCTTAATGTACGTTAGGTATAATGGACGATAGGCATAATCCACCAATTAGATTTTAATCCTACGCTTGTTTTTCGGGTTTGAAAAAAATACCATGTGAGATATTTATCACTTGCAAGTGTAGAGTTGTTTTCTATTTTTTCTGTGGAAGAAATGAAGAAAGTATCCCTTCATTTAAGTGAATAGTGTTAGTACAGAGTACATTTCAAGCCTATTCTATGCATTACCAATGCAGTTGCATCCACATATTTGAAAAAACCAAATAATAAACAATCATTAAGTTTTGGAACCTATGGAAACCTGCAGTGTTATGTACAGCATCACCATTAGGCTACAGCAATATTTTTGACCGGGGGTGAATCCAACCCAGGGGTACGGCAAATAGTGAATTATGCCGGGTTAATTTCGATTTGTTATCCTAATATTTCCATCCAATTATTGTCTCTATATTATATGGAAATATTAGGATAACAAGTGGAAATTTACCCAGCATAATTCACCATATGCCGTACCTGTGGGGGAAAATTCACCCCCGGTTGAAAAACACTGGGCTACAGATTTTACGTCTATAACGATGACTTTTTCGTTTCGGTAACTCGTCACAGTACACGAATAACCTCTCTCGTATGAAACAGTTTCCGTAGTTCTAATTTTGATGACCTCAAGAATATAATCATTGAACTTAATAATATGGGATATGCAATATTCGTATATTCGTTGAATGAATAATAAAATGCATCATTCTTTCTTTAATGAGCTGTTCTTCAAGAGCACATATTTTCTTCTTCAACAATTGCACCATTCATGTACACTAATCTAAGTTGATGTGCTTTATTCATACCTTAATATTAATGAGAACGATGTTAAACAAGAGTTTTGAAGCTATTTTAGTCATGTAAAATGTATCGGTTGTGCGTAGAGAAATTAACGCAAAATGAGTTTCCATATCCCATGGATCCGGTCTGCTTCTTTTATTTTAATGAAGGTTTCTTCAAGTATTTGTGGCAGTATAAAATGTTGATCGATTTAGATCACCTTCCAGAGTAATTCTACAATATCTACAAAGTTCAATCATTTACGCCCTTACCATTCGAGGCCATCACTGCCAAAAAGTTATTTCTTTGAAGTGATACTTCAAGATGATAATTTATGCCTAACGTCCATTATGCCAATCGTCCATTATGCCTAACGTCGATTATGCCTAACGTGCATTATGTCTAACGTCAATTATGCCGAACATCTTTATACCTAATGTCCATTATGCCTAACGTCCATTATGCCTAACGAACGTATGCCAAACGTCCGTATGCCTAACGTATTTATGCCTAATGGAGTTCACCCAAAATTTTTCACTTTTTGTCAATAATTTTCCAACGATGAACGTGAGTCGTGTTATAGATAATGAAGCTTGCTAAAGTTATTATAATATACTTAGAATACGAATGATTGGATTTCGAGTAAAAAAATTAGTGCATTAGTCAATAAACCCACTCGTATTCTACAAAACCTTTTATTTTATTGCTAAACCAACTATTTATTTGATACCAGCGAGTCCAAAACCTTTAGGTAAAACCGAAAAGGATGTTGACTAAGAAATGACGAAGGGCACCAAGTTCTATTTCACGAAATCAACGAAACCCTTCTTTTTCCTGTATTATATTTTTTAGCGTAGATCCTCCTTCAACAACAAATAGATTGCCTTAAAATGATTTGCCATCTATAACAAGGACTGTATTGCACTTCAATTCATCTACAAAATTAAAAAACAATACTAGCATCATGTTCTTTTGTGTCGAACGTTGCCAGTAATACTTGATGTGCTCTCATAGATATGTCATCATCTATCACTGTATACTGCGAATCGTATAAAATTTAAGAGGATTGCGTGCATCGCAGTAATGTTATGAACCTCTCAGGAGTTCAATAAATCTTAATAAAATAAACGCAAGTGTTAAACACTGAATTAACGTTATTGACATTATGTTATGCAATTAAAGTGTAATAAAATAAAAAGCTAATTTAAGTTAAACATATAAGTATTTCACACAGAAAATTAATGTACATGATTCTAGGTCACTTCAACATTCCTTCAAAAGAACGAATCACGTTTTACTCCCTCCACAATCAAATCGATATTTAGGCCATTTTGTCAAAACTTCATCCGTTCCATTGGTACATTATAAGTACGGAACTGACGTCACTCCAACATCAATCATGATAAACCAACGATAAACGCTTTTCAAATTCAATCAACACCAATCAACACATCTGCAGGAAAAAACATTTCCGATTAGAAGGTTTCCACATGTTCTATATAAACTGTTAGCCTGTGGTATATCGAATTCAGCAGAATATTACTTTCATCCCATCAAGATAAGCTTCACTTCCAGCATCACAACCGAACAGCTGCGAAACTCCCAACATACATTCCATTCCAATACCAGGCGGCTGTGGAAAGCTACCCGCTCACCCGTTCTGGTCGGTAATAATAACTGGCTTCGAGGTCCGCCCTCTGCTTCTGCTCCTGATAGGTACCCATTAAATCAGCGTATTGGCTCTGCCTGCTCACACTTTTCATTGCCTAGCCAGAAGAAGACCTACTTTTCCACGCTCGGAATAGTATCGAATGTTAAACATCCCAAATTTTTCGCTTGTCTCTGGCCTCGATCGGGAATGAGGCACTTTTTCCCCCACCCTAGTGCACCGGATTCAATTTAGCGTTCGATTGATCATATTTCCGGTGGAGAGTATCGCTTCGTATTGAATTCACACCCACTTTGATTTTTTTTTTGATTTTCTCATCAGCCTGCCATAGCAACAAAAAAGGCACCCCTGCACGAAATGAATCGTTCGTCAAAAGCGGTATTGTCTAGCACGCGCGCCAAAACTTTGGTTTGGGGCCACATTTAATTAATAGATAGATCGGTTCCGATGCAGACTGAAGTTTTTCGTTTAATAACAAGCGTCCAATTTCGAAGAGGATTTATCATCAAAGATTTTCCGTTCTTTTCCATAATGTATTGAATAATACTTGGATTGACGTGTTCTCGATTTAATTTTCGGATTCGGGTGAATGGACGAAAATTTGGTAATATTAAGTTGTTTAAGTTCATAAACATAAAGTAAATCTACCGCTCTCTTGTAAATCCGCGAGCACAATCCTTGACATTAAAAAAAGGGTGCATCATGTTCTTAAATGCAGTGATAAACCGTTGAATTCAAATAAATATACTGCTGCAAGGTCATATAATTTTATATAATTCCTTTCAATTTTTCAACCATGTTATAATTAAACTTTCTCCTCCCACCCGAACTGACTGAGGCCATTATTACCTGTCGGGACACGGTTTTTTGTCGGTGTCACCGTTTCTCTGCCACCCATATCGTCAGGCAACGACCACCGTGCTATGCAGCAGCTGGAACGAGCAGCGAAAGTGCGAAAAGAAACATAAAATTCATTAAATGTTATCAAACATGAATAATTGCTCCAACCAATGCAGAAAAGAATAATCTTGGTGAAACCACCCCTCAGCTTTAATTAATGAAAATTTTCTATGCTCGCATATAATAGCGCCTCATTATAGCGTTTAAACTAAGTAGGTGGGTGTTTGTCGGTGCGTGTATGTGTGAGTGAGCATGGATGTGGCTGTTTGGCAGCAGTTTGGTTCTGACTTAATTAATGATTCCACGAATTAGCTGGCACCCATCCAAGTGAGATATCATATCCAGTCAGTTAGCGTGTACTAGCTTGTAGAGAGATATATGTTCCCGCTATTTGCAACCGTGAAAAGTACTTCTTCCGTCTCGCTTCTCGTAGATACGAATTTAACCTTTTAACGGATGTGAGCAGCGGTATTTGTTTAGTTCTGTCGGTCATTCGGGTTTAAAATATCGTTTTAATTACAGTTTTGACGTAGGACTACGTTATGCACTTTTGCAAATTCAACAAAAATGATGTGTAACGAAAAGTGTTCAGGTTTTAAACTCATATAATTCAGCCATTTCACGGTAAATTTTAGATATTTTTGATAATATCGCTCACGGATTTCAATGGAGCGTTGTTTTCCGGTGCCCTTGGCGGAGTGTCAGTTTTGCGCCCCTTTGTTGTTTGCTTGGGATTTTTTTCCAGTTTGAATTCTGAACAAAAATTCAGTGTGTACTTGGAAATGGTACACTAATCCTGATTTATTCTGTGACTTATCTTCACTTCGTTAATGAAGCAAATCTTGATTTCAGTGCTCTCTCAAAGCTGGCGTCCTTGGCGAGCAATTGTTGCAAGTTGCGGCATTTGTAAACGCTAGAAGCATTGCAGCGAATAGGCTGCGGTGAAAGTAAAGTGGATCACCCACTCGAAAATAACCGAGGGGGCGGATTTACCCACTCGAAGCTTTGGAACAAACCGAAACCTGAGATTAACCATGTACGTATCTCGTGCACTAATTTCATGCGTCTGACATTCTTGATGTCCAACAGTTTCATTGTTTTGCTCAGATACAAATTTATTTGCTTCGCAGTTTAAATTTCTTGAAATTTGGACGTTTTAATTTTAATTCTAAAAAGAATACATATGGAGACATCTAAAGCTTAAAATAAGGAATTCAGATCGATTTACAAAAAATATTAACATAATTTGATTGAGACCAAAAAATGCAATAAGCGAGTCATACACAAGAGGGATTGGTTCCAACATCAGAATACCAGAGACCATATCCGGGAAAGTGTAAATAACAGAGAAAAGAAGAAATTAAACTTGCAGCATTTGAGAGACTTTCTAGGGGAGATCAAGGATAGTCAGCACATCTCGGTCTGGAACGAGGCCGAAGGGATTCGTTCAACGAAGACTTGTTACTAGAACACTAGGCGCACGACCAGACAACATGTTTAATGTCGCGATAACCGTCACCACAAGCGCAGAGATCGCTCTTCACGACTCCAGTAGGCCGGAGATGTGCATTCAACGTATAATGATTGGACATGACCAGGCATATCAGCCGAATGAAGGCATGACCTTCATCCATCCCCTTGAACCAAGTTTGAAGCCCACTAGAACCAGCTGAGGTGCGATATATATGGTAACAATGTCAATAAATCTTTGTCTTTGATTCGGACTTTACAAAGCGACAATTTAATATCTTGTACCGAGCAAAAGTTAATCCGATTTAACCCATTTGCGACACGAATTTTTGTTTCATTTTTAATACTGTTATTTTTAGCTTTATATACGCTTTCGCGGTCGCTGATTCCGATTCTGACGTCGAAAATGTAAAATTCAAAATGGAGGATCCAATAAGGCGTTTTGTAATGCTGCTTCAGCAGCTTTGCCGGATCTCGCCGTTAAGTATAACTTTTTTACCATTCAAGTTTGGAATAAAATGTAAAAAAAACGTATTTTTAAAGTTTGTGCAATGCGCAGCAACACTACTATTTTCAGTTAGTTTTAGGCTGAAGTTATACAAATCGTTGTGTTCAACTACGTTTGTAATATTGTTGCCTTATTTAATACAGTCGTCGTCACTGGAAAGCGATGTAGCTGGATATATAATGAAAATGAGTAAAAAAAAACTAAAAATATCACCATCTTGCGTCCATGCAAAAGTTCTTTGACAATTTTTGACATGCTCCTAATTTTGCCACGTACACAGTAGGATTCTAGGAATGTAAAAAAATATAACGAAACAAAAAATCGAACAAAAATATTTTGGTTATTGGCCAGGAACTTGCTCTAGTTAGTCCTCTAAGCAACGCTCTGAAGAATAAATTGCAGAGAGCCTTTAGCTCCAATTGAATATTTCACGAACTAAGGAATTGTTATCAATGCGGCGAAAGATCCGGTCATCTTCCACATTCGAGATCGCAAAGAAAACAGAACAGAACAACTGTCTGACAATTGCAAAATTCGGTTCGGCGATGCACAGTGGTCTAGCTTGTAAATTTAACAGGAAATTTAAGTTTTTACTAAAGCCAAGCACCACTTTTCGATATATTGTTCTAGTTAAGACCTTAAGAACACAGGTTATTTAACTATGATATCAGACACGAAATGCCGTTGAAATCACTAGCTATCTCCTGTTTGCATGAGCAGCTCTGTTCACCTATATGGTGGGAAGCCGTCATTCCACAAATAATACTCATACTTGTTGATATTATGAGAATAGCAAAACATGACAGCAAAATGTCGGAAGAGGAATCAACTAAAACCAGAAAACGTTGAGTGCGTTCTCGAGATCAAATAAAATGTGCAGTGATGAACAGGAAGTATTGTTACATGACGTTCAACTGGAAGCGAAGCCAAATATAATATTACACGCATTGTGAATATATTGCTCTGCAACAGAGCTAGTGCATGCACTGAGTTCTACTAAACCGAGCTTTTAAATAGAAACGTTGCATTGATGTATTAATAAACCCTGACGTTTGCCGTTCATGTAATTAATATTGATTATTGTCCACCCACGTTATCAACTGAAAACACGTGATAGTGGAAAAGCATGGAAATAATATGTTGCTGGCTGCTTAAAAAGTATCACGTTTCCAAAATAATTTTGCTGTGTGATTTTTTCGCAAAAGGAATGAAACTCTAAATCTGCAGCAAGTGCTCTGATAGATTGTGAGAAATTCATTGCACAATTGATCGATCGGACCAACGCACAACTAAAAATTCAATTAAATAACCGTAGGTGTCATTTATACCAACACAAGAGGAAATTGGTCGCAACAGTTCTTCACTTTGACCTGCTATAGTTATGAAATTTGTGTATATAGATTTCGTCTCATCAGAATCCGACCCAAATTTAATGCCAGCACTACGCTAGCACCGGATTGACGCTAGCTCCAAAACAAAGATACAATTTGTGTTCCTAGTGTCCCGTAAAATGCTAACGAGATCCCGATAAGCTAACGAGAACTAGTCGAATCGAAACTTGGTTCGACGCAGCCGACTAATGCAACATTCACAATTCCCAATGAGTGAAGTACCATGCGTCCCCTTGGTCTTCAATAGAAAGGAAACGCTCGATGGATTGTTAAGATAATATATTCTCTGAGCAATGTACTATGCGTCCACACAGTGCTTAAATTATAACCATATAATTTAAAATTCAAACAGTAGAACCGTTTTCCAGATAAATAAAGTCGGCCATGTCATGTGGAAAGCTTGTATAAGCCGGATATTGCAGACTCACTCGACATGCTTGTCTAATCGAAACGGAAGCGAAGTCTCAAGCAGGAGCCAAACAACGCAAATAAAGATCCGTTTATGAGAAAAGGAGCTTGGAGAATTTACAAACTCATCGCGTGTAATGTAATTGTTTTTTTCTGCTTATGTATGAACCCTAACTAGCCTGCTCAATGAAAAAAATGTGTTGATTTTGACGTAGGGAATGAAAAAAACTCAAAACGATGGAAACTTGCTTTTCCGGATATTTCTTAAAGAGAAAATGTGATTTCAGGAAATAAAATACATTCCAAATTTATGCCATGAAATCAGGAACAATAATATTACGTAAAAAGGACCGTAAATAAAAGTAATGTGATTTATTATTGTGTTCAGTATTTTTACGGTAACGCATACATAGCGATTTTATTTATTTTATCTTTTTTGTGAACATAAGCCATTTTTCATTGAACCCTCCCCCAAACCAAAATAAATGGGATTGAAAAAAAATTATTGATGCTGACTAATTTAATTAAATATTTTACAAAATATTTTTGGAAGAATCTTCTCTAATCACTAAATTGAGAACCGTGCTTTAAGCATCATGGGGACTTTTGGAAAATTGTGAACAGGGGATCTTGTAACTTATCTCTTAGCCGAAATCCCATAGTTGTCAAATTACTTCAATGTAAAATAAAATAACTGCCTGAATTATCAGGAGCTCATTTTTGAAAAGATGTTCAGAAATATGGATAAAAGACAATTTTTCGAATGGGAAGCTAAATTTGAATAGGTTGATTATCTATACAACATAAACTTGCTCGCCAAAAACCTGCATACATGTCAAAATTTGCTGAAAATATATTTTTTTGAGATTGCGTAGAGTTCAGACAAATATGCAATATGATTAATAACAAGAATACCATTTCAGAAACTAGATGGAAGATGATGAAAAATGACGTTTACAGTTTGTCTCTAGTAGGTCAGGATCGGTTTTAATGAGAATTTGATTGTTGTTGTATTAGCAATTATATGAATAGCAGCTAAGCAGTTTTGGAATTAATAAATATTGCAATTTGTTTCAAGTTAGTGGCTATTACTGTTGTATATGTGAGTGCTGAATTGAAAGGCGCAATAAAATAATAAAATACTAGGTACTAGGACTCGTTGTTAAGTTGTGAGCTGGAATAATGAAGAAAAGTAAAAAATAAATGCTCGATAAATTTTTTACGGTCACGATCTCGAACGATCATTCATTCGAAACTGTCATTCAAAGTAAAGTAACATTGAAGAATTTCAAAACGTAAAACTGGCCATCTTCTGATAAAACAATTTAGGCTGTTAATCCTCCTAGAAGAAATCATAGAGAATTTACTCTTCAAGCAAATTTAGGTTGAGAATTACTCTAGCAACGTTGAAGAATGTGCTATTTCAAACAACTTTGTTGAAGACATGAGTATCCCATATATTCAAAGTATCAAAATATAGTAGAAGAAAACCTTTACTACAAGTTATTATGATATTACTATATTTGACAAATCTCTTCTGCGATTTACAAACAAAAAAAAATCACATTGCATTAAAGGTATGAGTCTCTAAAGCTTACAAAAAAGATATACTTTACAGAACTGGTTTCAAAAAAAATACTGAACATTAAAAGGACTAGGGGTTTGCCCAGAAACACAGTGTGTTTTGGAGCTCACATCAATTCGGCGCTAGCTTAGTCCTGTCACTAAGTTAGTGTCGGATTCTGATGATACGAAGTCGAAACGCAAATCCCGTAACTAATTTAGTTATAGGTTTTGTGTTTTCAACCCGCAATGATGGTTTCAAACAATTTTCATTAGTGCAGAAAAAAACAGTTTTACCTAAATTTTTCTCCACTTAAGAGAAATATAGCATGTTGTTTTATAATTCGATATGATGCATTCATGTAGCCTTCAAATTTTTAAGAAAATTGTTTAAAATTACATCATCAACAACTTTGCTGAAGACACCAAGCCTCTTACTATGTTTGAAGAGTTGATTCTCATATGAGAATTAATCACTGAAAATTGTATATTGAAGTATACGCTGTTTTACTTTGGAAAGCTTCTCGAATTTGTCAATCCTTCAAAGTTAAGGACTTTTAAATAGGGTGTTCATGAACTTTGAATTTTTTTTTCAAACATTCATCTTACTTTAAAAGATCACAAGGAATGCTCCTGGCTGACCTGCTTAAACATGGCAGTGAGCAACTATATGAAGTCCTACACCATATTATATCGAAAATATGAGACGAAGAAAAAGTTCCTGTTAGCTGGGTAGGCGGCCTCATTTGCCCCCTTTTTTAAGAAAGGTGATAGACTGGAGTGTGCTTATTACCGAGGGATAACCCTTCTTAATTCGGCGTACAAAATGAGGTCCCGTATTCTGTTCAACACATTGAGACCGGAAGTGAGTTCTTCGTCGACCGATACAAAGCCGGTTTTCGTAAAGGTCGATTAACGATGGATCAAATGTTTACCCTGAGACAAATCCTCGATAAATTTCTGGAGTACAACTTGCAGACACATAATCTATTCATAGATTGCAAGGCGGCGTACGATTCAGTGAAACGAAATAAATTATGGCAAATTATGCTAGAACATGGTTTATCTGACGAAACTAATACGGCTGATTTGTGTAACGCTGGATGGATCGAAATCAAGTGTAAGGGTTGCGGATGAAATATTGACATCCTTCGTAACCCTGGATGGATTGAAACAGAGTGATGCACTGTCGAATTTACTGTTCAACATAGCGCTCGAGAGAGTGATTAGGAGAGCTGGTGCGTAGAGAAGCGGGACCATCATCACACGATCGCACCTGCTCCTGGGCTTTACGGACGATATCGATATTATCGCGATCGATCAACGTGGAAGAGGCATTTGCGACTTTTAAGGGGTTACACTACTGTAGATCACGAAAAATAGGCATATTTCGGGGATTTTTCTTGACGCAATAAAGATGTGAATCAACATCTTGTTAAATGCGATTTATAACATAAGTAATCACAATCACACAAAATAATTTTTTCGAACAATTTGATCACAAGATGGCGGCTGTGCTGCAATTTCGCCCATGCGCGATTTTTTAAAAAGTCTACAGTGGTGTAACCCCTTAAGAGGAGACAGCGAGAGTTGGACTCATGATTAATACCGGCAAAACAAAGTAAATGGTCACTGGTAAACAACGTGGGCCCAGTAGTGGTAGTGTAGTGGTGCTAGATGGTGAAATATTTGAAATTGTAGATGAATTTGTGAACCTTGGAACTCAAGTGACGTGCGATAACGATGTTACCCCCGAGATGAAAAGACATATTGCAGCTGCAAATATGGTTTATTACGGACTTCGTACCCAGTTTAAGCCCCACAATATATACGACGCTGATTCTCCCGGTGACTTTATAGGTCATGACTGGCATGGCGTCGCATGAACCATGAGTATTGCCAAGTATATGAAAGGACGGATATTGTAAAGCTTATACAACACGGCAGACTGCAGGTCCGCTTGAGATAAAGTTAGAAAATTGCTGTTTCCAACAACCAAAATCAATGGTCACGAAATTCAGTGTGGTTTATGCTTCTGTCCCAGCCGGTGTGAAGCGAACGATAAATAAAGTTACTTTTATATTGTGTTCCTTATCTCAGGAACAAAGGAAACTTCTACTATACTATGCCCTAATAATCTGTTGAGATGAGTGAGTCGCAGAAGTAAGAAGTGGTGCACCGGCCAAATACTGTGTTTAGTGGTGATTCGCATAAGACAGAGTATTTGTGATGAGTAACATTTTCTGAAGGTGAAATTGGAGGCTACACTTACGATAGCCACCTTTATTGAGTTCTACCACCTCAGGTATTCTGCGCTCATAGCGTTCAACAAATTGGATCACGCGAAATCATTGATTTTAAATGATTTAAAACCATTAAATTTTAATGGTTGTGTGTGACAATGCTGTAATTAAGATCTACGTATAAATTACTTGCAGATACATATCACTTATGGAAGAAATGCAGTACAAAACATAATGCGATAGTACAATTTCACATAGTATTCTTTGCACATATCAAAGGCAAACTAGTACGTTCCAGTTCTGTGAAAAACGTCAGATTACGATTTATTTACCGCTGAACATAAACAATTAACAAATATGTGGCACATGTTCAGGTAATATTGACAACGGCAAAAGCTGCGTCAATATCTCAAAATCTATAGCCAGCACAATCATTGAGGAAATTCACAATCATAAAGGCAACAAGCAAGTATGTTTGCGAACATAAAGGCAGCAACCACGATTATAACACGGAAGTGTTCAATAGCAAGATTGATATGAACGACCCCCTATACGCAGTTGGTGAGGGGAAAATATTTTCCCTTCTTCGTAAACAGGTATCTACGTGCAATGGTTAAGAGCTTGCGTGAGATCTGTTGGACAACCAGTAAAACTCATTTTATTATTTTTATTGTTGGAAATAGATATAACTAGATAACAGAACCACTGTTTCGATTGGCTAAAGCATTGAACCGAGTTCACTTATGAATTATTTAAAAATAGTAGAAGAAGTTTACTGGACGACTGAATTCTAAAACTCTCGAAAAGTGAACGCATCATCGCAAGTGATTGTCCCGTTTAACAGATGTAATACTCGATATTGACAATTCTATTTTAAATTTAAATGACAGGTTTTTGAATTGTACCCAATTTGAATTACTGTATTAGGTCTGTGCGCTCTGTACTCTTAGTATAAATACTAGACATCACATTCAAGCGTACTAGGCGAAAATGAATTTCAATTTACTGAGAACGATATAGCTGAGGCGACAGTTTTGGCTCTCGCGTCATTTTAACGCATCATCATTTTCATTGGCACTTAATTTCACTTTCATGCGAGGAATTCGTTCCGTGTATACGAGTTCGCAATACTGTTGCGACTAAAATGTTGTGACTGGTTGAATCTATTAGTCCAATAATTTCGATTTTATGTCTTCAGTATATACCAGTCTCACGATCTGTTTTTTAATCGTTTTGGACTAAAATGGGAGATGATCAGAAATCACGGAGGAGGAAAAAAGAATCAGCTAATCTAAGAAGCCTCAAGAGCACCTCTTCTATCTTTTCTATGCACTCAGAACGAGTGCTTTCGGAATTTCGCTCTGATCCTCTCAATTCGGTTTGAATAAAACGGCATTTTCGAAAACACATTACGTCTTCTTTATCCGCACAACATTCAACGTTAGGTGGAACAACGTTGATTGAAATAGTTTCTTAAATTTTGGTAAAACAAACCTGTAATCAAAAAGCATTACAGCCTTCTTCAAGAAGTCACGCATCTCTTCCAATCTTGATGATGATTGTAAAAAAAACTTGAGCTAATTAAAAACGAACCAATTGTTTGAATTGACTTAGAAAGTGTAACTGCAAGCATCTTCGCATCACGAAAACTGCCGCTGACAAAAAATTTTGCAAAAGATTCTCAGAAAGCGGATAAATTACAATAATTTAAAAACATAGAAATCTGAAAGAAAATCTCTTCGGCACAGGAGAAGCAAGTGCGATGTGTTTTCTTTGATTTGTCGGAAGCAAGGGTGATGCTAAAATTATTTAGCTCTCCCATATTTATAGTTT
Organism: Topomyia yanbarensis; assembly: GCF_030247195.1. Lineage (NCBI taxonomy): Eukaryota > Metazoa > Arthropoda > Insecta > Diptera > Culicidae > Topomyia > Topomyia yanbarensis. Next base: position 22,698,571 of record NC_080672.1, read on the forward strand.
CGAGTAATTCCAGTGGTGTCATCAATGTTACATTCAGTGCTTCGAAATTTCAAAATCAGTTAACTATTTCTGCTTATCGAAACTGACATTCAGATTCAACGCCTCGGTCATTCATTACTTTCCAACTAACTGGAATTTCAAGCAGAATCGAATAATTGAGTGTAGAGTAAATATGGATTCCTTCACCAACCAAAGCATTCATTTGTTATTATGTGGACAGTTCGAGCATTAGTGAGCTGCGTAATCTATGTCTAGTGCATTTTCGCTCAATAATCCTTCTCAGCCCGCTAGACTAGTAACGAAATTCAGTTTGCTTCTGAAAACCGAACATATGCGAACCCGAATGCGCTATGTTGGCAGAATGAATGACGAGGGAAACGAACCAAAAATGTCATTAATCGCGGCGGGCAGGAATTGAATTTCAGTTCTTTTTCAAGTTCACGCAGGGATGTCAATTTTTAAGCTCTAGTTACATTTAACAAAACATACGTAAATTGCAAGATAACTGTAATCAGGGGATTTACTTTCGATTAGTGATCAGTCCTATAGATAAAATTCCGGCTAGTTTAGTAAATTAATTCATTGAAACATCTCTTTTGTATTGTCCAAAAATCCATGAATTCCGAAATGAAACCTGTAAGCTTCGTGTGCTCAAATATATTTGCTTAATCTAGGTAAATACAGCTATAGTTCTTATTTATGCTTTGTAGAGAAATCAGTAGTATTTTTTGTACACCCTTTACATGTCACAAACAAAATTACTGATCTGTTTTTTGCCATAGTTTCAAGGATCTAGTAGAAGAATTGCCATGAAAAATAAGCCTGTGTAATGATATAAAAAGTATCAATTTCATAAAAGAATAGGATCTGTGAATAATATAGATAAATAATTAGTTGTTCTCACTTGTCTGAAAATAGTTTTTAATGTATCATCATTTAAATTGAAAATTATTATAAATTTGAGTTGAATAGGAGTTGACCCGTTTCTGCGCATCTACAAATCGCCTGCCTAATCAGAAGATTTGGAGCGAATTTCAACATTCTCTTGTATTTGTATTTAAATAATGGAGTCTCAATGAACTATACTAAAAAGAAATGTCCTAAAGTGGCATGCGCGAAACTAATGACGAAGTCGAAGATGTCGTTATAATCGCTTCAACGACGAGTCGGGTCATTTCTAATATCGGTTGTTGGCAACGTAGTTAGTGTTGCGCATTTCAGAGTGCAGTAGTGTTCGAGAACAAAGGACACGGGTTGGTGCGTAGAGGTTAATTTGTGATAGAAGATCAGGAACATCATATTCAGCCATAAGAAGCTTAGACACGAAGGTAGTTTACAACGCGGGTCTACGATCTTCTAAAGTGTGTAGTCCTTATAATCGACAACGATCTTCGTATGGTTCAGGTTCAGTGGATCGTTCCAAGCAATTGACGTAACGCATACCGTATGAATCTGCGCTGGACAGCATCACTTCGTTGGCTTCAAGTTGTATGATGGAGGAACCAACCAGACCACGTTTGCAAATTCCAACGGTGACAATGGTAACTTATAAATTAATAATAAAAACCAAATTCAAAAGCAAGAATTCGTCGATGTATTCTTGTATCAGACAACATATTGTCTATTGCCTTAGTTTTGGAACTGTTTTCACTAAGAAATTTTCAAAATTACATTCAGTTTCAAGTGACTATCTCAAGTCACCAGAATTAACACATTTATGCAACAAGTTTTAAGCCCCTCCCGAAACAAAATCCTAGCTACGGGCCTGCCACGTACATGATGGCTTTGTGTGGTTGAGGAGAACCTGAGGGCGGTGAACGTTCAGAGCGACTGGAAGCGATTGGCCCAGGATCGAGTCCAGTGGGGGAAGATACTCCATTCGACATAGGGCATCGAGGAGCAGCTGTAGCCCATCAGCATCAACAACAAAAGGTCGCGTTCTTTGACTTCATTGACATATTGTACAAGAAAATGATCTATTGAGGTTTGAAAACTGTTCCACTTTTATTCTGCTTGTTTATATACTGGAATGATATCTGTTAGACCACTTATGTTTCTGAATTTTCAATAATTTATCAAACTCGCCCCCAAAGCCAAATTTCTGGCTACGCCACTGCGTTGTAATTATAAGTACACACTGTTAATAATGAGATCATCTATTTAGCATATGGTCGGATTGTTAGCTATAAAAACACACCCGTACAAACATAATTATCATTTGAATATTCTACTAAAAATTGCATTTACAATGAGGTTATTACCACATCATTGAAAATGATGAGCTGAGTTTTCAATCCGCACTAGGACATCATGTCGGGTGATATGAGTTATGAATTATGATGTAACAATTTTCAAAGTTTAAATATTCCTATCCAACATTATGATCACCTGAACAGAGCGTGAAATTTCCATTATCTCACAGTACGACCAACTAAAGCCACGAGGCTGTTTCTTTTATTCAATAATTTATGGCATTTCTTTGTGGTTTCATGAAATCATATCGGAATCATAACCCGAAGTAAGCTAAAATTTCATCTTCCCTACCTTTATGGTACTGAGCGGAAAAGTTGATGACTTGTTTGTGACGCATTTCGCCATCTTTGGCGACAGCCCGATATGATCGGTTGCTATCGAGTTCTTGAATTTCACGAAAACACGACATATTTCACGCATGGTGCCCGTGTCACTCGGATTAGGACGCCCCCCAGATTAAATGTCAATAACGATTATCATCCCTAAAAATTAAACCATTTTGCTCGGTTGGTTCGTCTATGATACCCCCCTCTTCTGCTGCCACCAGCGCTACGGACGATAATATTTCACAGTTAATCGACACTGGCGGATGGGCAAACGACCATCTCCTAGCATAGATTTTGATTTCATTGTCATTGCGCGTCACTCAGTGCCAATGCAGAGTGGGTGGTTGGTTGGTTGGTTGTTAACCTCGCCTCGGCTCGGATAGTATAGCTGCTGCTCGAAAACGGAAGCAAGTCGTGCGTGGTTCAGTCAGTCGGCGAACTTTCCCGACGTTGATGACCTCGTTTACTCGTTACGCATCATTGGTCAAGTGAACCAGAAGGGATGGTCGCAATTCGAGCGTGGGGCACCGCCGGGAATCGAAACTGTGGCCCACCACTCACTGGCTGGCGGGGTGTGAAGTTCTTCACAGTTTGCTGGGTCACGCTTTGTGCCTCCGGTCACTCTAATGATAGTGTTTGGAAGACAGATAATTGAGATGTTGTATCAGCGAACGTATCAATTATGATGAAATGGCTAAATTAATACTGGCTGGCTCGCCGATAATGAATGGTTGTCTTTGTTCTTATCGATTAGTAGGACAATTTACATACAATAATTTCTAGTTCCCTTTCTGGTAACAGATATGGTTTCTGAATGTTGAATTTTCGTTATTTAAAAATTTCTTAGAGTGTGCATAAAATTTAAACGTGAATAAAATAATAATTATACTGTTTAATCACGTCTTTCCGTAGTTGTTTTTGCATACACGATCCATCTACGGAAGACGCCTACGCAACACTTCACATCTATTTGACAAATTTATCTCCATTTGACATAGAACAGGAAGTGTACTTTCTGTTGCTCTGATTCTTCAATGTGAACTAATTTACAACTTCCGTTTTTATCACTCCAAAGGGGAAATCTTCCGCATGGTGAGACCAGACAGCAAGTCCCAGGCACAAATAAAATCCTTCACTTCGTGCTCTGAACAGTTACGAAAGTCCACAGCGACTATCTGACACAGGGAAGCAGGGTACAGGATTTCGTTGTTGTCGTCGTCGTCGTCGTCTTCATCGCCGTCACCGACGTGGTCGACGTCATCGTACTATCCAAAACGTGCCAGCATGAATCCGGTAAACTTGGTATAATCGCTCTGGATTACCTTTGTTGAGTGAGTGGGAGTGAACGTTGCCACTAGTAACGAGCAAAATACACTGGTCAGCAAAGTTTTTAATTAGACGCTTAATATTAATACTGGTGCTTTTAACAGGTTGCATTTTTGCCAAGTATTTTTCAGTATTGATATAAGTAGATCAAACTAAGTTCATATTCCTCCAGCATGCTAAATATAGACAACATTTAAATCAGCCATCGAGCGTTTCTAGGAGAGAAATTTAATCAATTTGAACGCCTCGGGAAGTTCAGAAAGAATCTCATAGTTGTGATTAATTTCTGCATCCTAGTTTTTTTTTGCTCGGTCTAGAAAGTGCGAAAGATTGAAATTTAATGTTGAGCACGAAGTCAACATAAAACGAACTGATGGGCGGACATTTCCGGTTGAACCGACGAGGGATTTTTCGTAGACAGTTTTTCGTAACATGTATATTGCCTTTTTCCCGGGTTGAATACGGTCAGTGAAGATAGAGAGAGCATGGTCGTTGGAAGAAATCCGACCCACGATCGAACGCAGATGCTTAATCAGATTATCAAGAACGGAAAAATTCAGACACTAAGCTCGGCACATTGTTATCACTGCGAGTACCAGTACCAGTCTAATATTAAGTTCACTGGAAGTGAGGGCATCTGCAGTTGGAATAGTTTGATACATTCCATAGCAGTAGACATATATTCCATGTTCGTCATCCTGGATTTCAAAACTGTCGATTCTGGAAAAAGAAAATGAGAATGCAGATTGTGACTGCGATTGGATGTTAGACATCCAGGGTCGATCTCTGTATTGAAAATCAAAACAAGAGTTACTACCGGAAGTTTCGAGCTTTACGGTTGTTACATTTTTCAAAGTAAATAAAGTTACGTTGAATACTCGCTGTCGGATGGTACAGTGTTAAATACATTTGTAAGGATGCACAATGTTCATGACTAGGAGCCTAGTTGCGATTTTTGTTATTTCTGTTCGCGTTATCTTGATTTACAAGTTCACTGTCGATGTACTGAGTACTGTACGGGAGAACTGCAATTCAGATTCACTGTTTAAGAGGATTAATAACGATGTTCAATAGTTCGATCGTTCTAATGCAAGTTACCGCGGCAGTACGACCTTTTCGGACAAATGGCCTGGCCTTTTTGGCCAAATGGCTTGGTCTGGCCTTGTCGGCCAAATGGCTTGGCCTGAACTTTTCGACCAAATGCCTTGGCCTAACCTTTTCGGCCAAAGATTTGGGTTGGCCTTTTCGGCCAAATAGTTTGGCCTGGCCTTTTCGGCCAAATAGCTTGGCCTGGCCTTTTCGGCTAAATGGCCTTTTTGGTCAAATTGCCCTTTTCGGCCAAATGACCCCTTTCGGCCAAACGGCCCTTTTCGGCCAAATGGCCCTTTTCGGCCAAATGGCCCTTTTCGGCCAAATGGCCCTTTTCAGCCAAATGGCCCTTTTCAGCCAAATGGCTCTTTACGGCACAATGCCTCGTTCGGCCAAATGGCCCTTATCGGCCACATAAAAAGTTAGTTTTACTCACATGTATTTGTGCTATGCAGCGTCCCATTTTGCAGCCGACTTCAAAGTAAGTCAGTGTAAAACATTCGTTGGACAATTGCATTTTCTTGCATAAAAAATTAGATGAATATTTCATTTTCTCTCATTTTTTGCGATGGTTCACAACTCCCCAACAAAATAAAAAATGCCAATTTCACGTATTTCACGCAATCTGCCATATCTTAAACACGATTACGATTATTTTAAATTGTTTTAGCAACTTTCTACCGTCCTCCAATCATTCACGTAATAGAATAAAACTCACCGTAAATAACATAAAATTAAGAAAATTCGCTAATCACGTCCGAAAACTATCACCCATGAATTCTATAAAATAAAATGAAATGCAACATTTGAAAAGATATTTTATATAATTTGAGGTAAAAACGAGAGACAGCGCCATATCTCTAATACAAACGAAGAAAAAGGAACTCCGTCAAATTATACCTTCCGCGAACTAGGCTCGGGCTCTTCTATTAATAGTTTATCTTTTGGTATAAAACTTTACATGTGAACGAAATCAGAAATACCACAGTTCCAGATTCCTCTCGACGGCAACACCTGACATGGAAACTGCCTGATCACGATTTAGTTAGTTAGATGCGCGGACATTTTTTCGATAACTATTTTAGCGAAAAATCGGGGTATATTTGAACTTATATGAGACTTTGTAAATTTTCGATTAGATAAATTCTTCCAAAAATCAGCTTCTGTCCGTCACGATTATTTTTTAAATTATTAAGTGATCTTGCGATTGAAAAAGGTACAATTGTCTGCAAATTTTTGATTAATTGGAATAATCTCGTGTACAATGTGTACATGTAAACATTCCTCATTAATTAAACTTATCAGAAAATAATTGTAGTTGCGCCAAACATTTTTATCAATAAAATCATAAAACATTTACAATTGTTGATGTTTAGTGATTTTTTAGACTATTTTCCTCAAACAAATCGATGGAAGTCATGCATATTTTTCGTGGAATTCCTCTGTAGTAATCAACCTGTTAACCCATTATTGCCCAACCTACTATATATAGTAGGTGCTAAGAATAACTCCTATTGCTTAAAGAATAACGCAGAACAGGCATTATCAATGAGTTTATATTGTTCATATACTCTTACAGAATACGTTTAGAGTAGTTAGAGTGGTTAAACCATTGTTTATGTTTTGTTTTTATTCAATTTTTCCTTAAGGGGTTACACATTTTTGTCTTGATGAAAAAATCGAATTTTTGTAAATTACATATTCTCAAACTACATACGCTGAGAAAAATTTTCTCAAAATTTCATTAAGATCGGAATACTAAAACTTGAGTTACAGCGATTTATAAACCGCTACCCATTGACCACTCGTAGGCGGTGCGTAGTGTTTGATACGCTAGACCGTTGACTCGCTGCAGCGACAGTAAAACTCGATTATCTCGGAATTGTATTTTGTTGAAAAGTTCATTCGCGGCGACCACGATATCTCAGGAATTAATTTTTCGATCAATCTGAAATTTTTACTGGTTGTTCCTTATTATATCAGCTACTCTTAGTAGGAAATTAATTTCACTGGAATGACCACATCATTTTTTCCAATCGGAAAACTCAATTTGTGCTGCTTGTGAAAAATAAGTTGGGCAATAATGGGTTAATCCGGAACCAAAAGTCAGATCTGAAATAAATTCAATAGCTTTCAATGGGCATATTGCATCTTTTATTTGAAATTATGTTTGTAAACATCGGTAAAGAAGTCGTTGAGTAATAGATGGCAAAGTCCCCGGGGGCATCAACAACCGTCCCTTGCGCTCACCTATAGGACGAGTTTATGTCAAAATGCTTGTTTTAATATTCTTCTACGAGGATAAGTTATCACTTTTTGATATTAGCGGAAAAATGTCATCCAAACATTCAAAAAACAACAACGGGTAAGTGTAAAATGTTCCGAAAAAACCCGACCCGACCCGTACCCAGAATAAATATTTTTGGATGAGCCCAACCCGACGCGTACCGGGTGATAACAAAACTTGAACCGTGGTACTTTTCGGCTATTTCGCACTTTTCCTAAATTCTTTTATAGATTTGCGTTTTTTTCTTAGAACTTGTTCAAATATTCTCGTTGGAAACAAAGATCGGATTCAGTCTCTACGCATCGCTCGATCGAGATAGAAGTGTTTTGTTTTCGGTCTGTTGGAAAAAGAACAGTGCAGTAATCCGCGTTCAAGGTTATTTTGCCATTCTCTGCCTCTTCGGTTTGGACTTTTATTTTCTTTTGTGCGTGTGTTAACCGTTAGGCCACATTCCTCAACCTTTTGTTCGTAAAGCGAGGATTGAACAATAACCAGCTATTTAAGCTGGACTGGTGCGTCGTGGGAAACGAGTATACAGATAAGTGAAATCTACCTTTTTGATACATTTACGGCTTTTTCCCGTCTGCGCGGGTGCTGACCCCGTGCGTTGACGGTGTCGATGGCTTCCTCCCCGGATGGCCAAATGGAGATCGAGTCGACTCCTAAGGCTCTCCCCCGACCCAAACAATATCCAGAGCTCTCGACCGGTCCCTTTGTGGTCTTCTTTCGGCCCAAAACAAAATCGCTGAATCTATTACAGATTTCAAAAGACCTAACGGAACGGTTCTCGGCTGTGATCGAAATAAAAAAGGTCCGCTCAGACAGGCTGAGGGTCGTGCTGACTAACTCAAAGCAGGCAAACGATATTGCTTGCTGCGAGCACTTTACGAAGGACTATCACGTGTATATTCCAGCTGTGAAAGTACAGTCTGAAGGCGTTGTCACCGATGACAGTTTGACATGCGAGGATCTGCTGCAGTACGGGGTTGGCCGTTTCAGAGACCGCTTACTTCAGCCAGTGAAAATACTCGAGTGCAAGCATTTGCACTCAGTAGTAGTTGCGGGGGATGGTTCAAAAACGTACCCCCAATCAAACTCTTATCGGTTGACCTTCGCTGGTACCGCTTTGCCAAATTACGTCCTCTTGCACAAGGTTCGTCTGCCTGTGCGTCTGTTTGTGCCGCGGGTCATGAATTGCACAAAGTGTAAACAATTGGGTCACACAGCCACCCATTGTAGCAATAAGGCCCGCTGTGGAAAATGCGGGGAGAATCATCTAGATGATTCGTGCAGTAAGAATGCTGAGAAGTGTCCTTACTGTGCAGAGAATCTGCATGATATCTCGGCATGTCCCGCGTACAAACTACGCGGGGATAAACTGAAACGTTCCCTTGCGGGACGATCCAAACATTCTTTCGCAGAAATGTTAAAGAATGCTACGCCACCATCCTCAGCAAACATCTATACTCACTTGCCTCCTGACGAGGGCGAGGCTGGTAACCCACAAGAGGGAACATCTACTAGGGTGCCTAGAATTTATAGGAAGAGGAGGAATACTTCCTCTCGTAAAGTTCCTTGTAAAGGCCAGAAGGTGTCCCTTGAGGGGGCTCCGAAAGTCACATCTATTGGAAGTGTTGCAACCAAACCGAAGCAATTAGCTCCTGGTCTCGGAGGATTAAACTCAGAGAAGGAGTTCCCAGCACTTCCCGGAACATCAAAAATCCCAAGTGTTCCTCTGTTTCAGTTCGAGAATAATCGCGGCACTGGAATTATCAAACTCTCGGACATTGTGGACTGGATAATAAAAACTTTCAATATAACTGATCCTATTAAAAGTCTTATGTTAGCTTTTCTCCCTACAGTAAGAACATTTTTGAAGCAGTTGACTGCTAAATGGCCCCTCCTTTCAGCGATTGTATCCCTCGATGGCTAAGTCATCGAACGAGGTCACGGATTTGATCACTGTTCTACAGTGGAATTGCAGAAGTATCATCCCGAAAATCGATTCCTTCAAAATTTTAATAAATAATTTGAGTTGCGATGCATTTGCATTATGTGAAACTTGGTTAACTTCCGACATAGATCTCAACTTCCACGACTTTAATATTATTCGCCTGGATCGAGACACCCCCTATGGAGGAGTGCTTTTGGGGATCAAAAAGCGCTATTCCTTCTACAGAATTAACCTTCCCTCGATAACAGGTATTGAAGTTGTCGCTTGTCAAGTAACAACCAAAGGCAAAGATCTTTGCATAGCTTCCATATATATTCCCCCCAACACCGCGATTGGGCATCGCCGGCTACATGACATCATAGAATCCCTGCCTGCACCGCGACTAGTTTTAGGCGACTTTAACTCTCACGGTACTGAATGGGGTTGCCTTTATGATGATAACCGTTCCTCTTTAATTCACAATATTTGCGACAACTTCAACATGACAATTCTAAGCACGGGTGAAATGACAAGGATTCCTCTCCCACCAGCGCGCCCAAGCGCATTAGATTTATCCCTTTGCTCGACCTCGCTAAAGTTAGAATGCGCGTGGAAGGTAATCCCTGATCCCCACGGTAGCGACCATCTGCCGATCATAGTCTCAATCAATAACGGCTCAAGGCCATTGGAAACAATCAATATTTCGTATGACCTCACACGAAATATCGATTGGAAGAGCTATGCTGCCGCGATATCCGACAACATCGAATCTACTCAAGAACTTCCTCCGGAGGAAGAGTACAGCTTTTTGGCTGGCTTGATTCTCGACAGCGCGAATCAAGCTCAGACTAAGCCAGTACCCGGCGCGAACATACAAAAACGTTCTCCCAATCCCTGGTGGGATAAAGAGTGCTCAGACGTGTACGCAGAGAAGGCCGCCGCGTTTAAGACCTTCCGGAACGACGGGTTACCCGCTAGTTTTCGACAGTACGCGACGTTAGACAAGCGAATGAAGAGTTTGATGAAAGCCAAAAAACGCGGTTATTGGCGCCGGTTCGTCGACGGATTAACGAGAGAAACATCGATGAGCACTCTTTGGGGAACAGCCCGACGTATGCGAAATCGAAACAGTACTAATGAGAGCGTGGAATATTCAAACCGTTGGATATTCGATTTCGCCAAGAAGGTTTGTCCGGATTCCGCCCCGGCACAGAAGATCTACCGCGCCGCGTCCCGTCACGATAACGCGAACGAAACACCTTTTTCGATGGTGGAGTTCTCACTTGCTCTCTTGTCGTGTAACAATAAAGCTCCAGGGCCAGACAGAATCAAATTCAACTTGTTGAAGAATCTGCCAGACTCTGCCAAGAGACGCTTGTTGAACTTATTTAATAAGTTTCTTGAGGCTAACATTGTCCCACACGATTGGAGGCAAGTGAAGGTCATCGCCATCCAAAAACCAGTAAAACCAGCCTCCGACCACAATTCGTATCGACCGATCGCAATGCTATCTTGTATCCGGAAGTTGTTCGAGAAAATGATCCTATCCCGCCTCGACAATTGGGTCGAAGCAAATGGCTTACTGTCAGATACACAATTTGGCTTTCGCAAAGGCAAAGGGACGAATGATTGTCTTGCGTTGCTCTCAACCGAAATTCAAATGGCCTATGCTAGTAAAGAGCAGATGGCATCAGTGTTCCTAGATATAAAGGGGGCTTTTGATTCAGTTTCTATCAACATTCTTTCAGAGAAGCTGCACCAGCATGGTCTTTCAGCGACTTTAAACAACTTTTTACTAAACTTGTTGTCGGAAAAGCACATGCATTTTTCGCATGGTGACTTATCGACATCACGATTTAGCTACATGGGCCTTCCCCAGGGCTCATGTCTAAGCCCCCTGTTATACAATTTCTACGTCAACGACATTGATGAATGTCTTGACAATTCCTGCACCTTAAGACAACTTGCAGACGATGGCGTGGTGTCTGTTACAGGACCCAAAGCTGTCGATCTACAAGGACCATTACAGAATACCTTGGACAATTTGTCTGCATGGGCTATTAAGCTGGGTATCGAATTCTCCACGGAGAAAACTGAGCTAGTTGTATTTTCTAGGAAGCGTGAACCAGCACAACTACAGCTTCTATTAATGGGTCAAACTATAGCTCAGGTCTTCACAGTAAAATATCTAGGGGTCTGGTTCGACTCGAAAGGTACTTGGGGATGCCATATTCGGTATCTGAAACAGAAATGCCAGCAAAGGATCAACTTTCTTCGTACAATAACCGGAACGTGGTGGGGTGCCCACCCAGGAGACCTAATTAGGTTGTATCAAACAACGATACTGTCGGTACTGGAATACGGATGCTTCTGCTTTCGATCCGCCGCGAACATACATTTCATCAAACTCGAAAGAATTCAGTATCGTTGTTTGCGTATCGCCTTAGGGTGCATGCAGTCGACCCATACGATGAGTCTCGAAGTCCTGTCGGGCGTTCTCCCGCTGAAAAATCGATTTTGGGAACTCTCATATCGATTGCTCATTCGATGCGATATCTTGAACCCGTTGGTGATTGAAAATTTCGAAAGGCTTGTTGAGCTCAATTCTCAGACCCGTTTTATGTCCCTGTACTTTGACTACATGGCGCAAAATATTAATCCTTCTTCTTACAATCCCAACCGTGTGCATTTCATAAATACTTCTGAATCTACTGTTTTCTTCGACACATCCATGAAAGATGAGATTATTGGAATTCCGGACCATATACGCCCACAAGTGGTTCCAAATATTTTTTATAATAAATTCCGAGAAGTCGACTGTTCTAAGATGTTTTATACTGACGGATCAAACCTCGAAGGGTCCACTGGCTTCGGTATTTTCAATCAAAAGTTCACCGCCTCCTACAAACTCAGTGACCCTGCTTCAGTTTACGCCGCAGAACTAGCTGCTATTCAGTATACCCTTGAAGTCATTGACACATTACCCGCAGACCATTACTTCATCGTCTCGGATAGTCTGAGTTCTATTGACGCTATTCGCTCGATGAAACATGGAAAGCATTCCTCGTATTTTTTGGGGAAAATACGGGAGCTACTGAGTGCTTTATCTGACAAATCTTTCCAGATTACCTTGGTGTGGGTCCCTTCTCATTGCTCCATTCCGGGCAATGAGAAGGCGGACTCCTTAGCTAAGGTGGGTGCCATTGAAGGTGACGTTTTTGAAAGACCAATTTGCTTCCACGAATTTTTCAGTATTACTCATCAGAGAACCCTCGAAAGTTGGCAAACCTCGTGGAGCAATGGGGAGCTAGGAAGGTGGCTACATTCGATAGTCCCTAAGGTATCGACGAAACCTTTGTTCAAGGGGATGGATGTGGGTCGTGACTTCATTCGTGTGATGTCCCGACTCATGGCGAACCATTACACGCTGGATGCACATCTCCGACGTATTGGGCTCGTGGAGAGTGGTATCTGCGCTTGTGGCGACGGTTATCACGATATAGAGCACATAGTCTGGGCGTGCACCGAGTACAGTTCCGCCAGGTCTCGGCTTATGGACACCCTCCGGGCCCGAGGAAGACCACCCAACGTCCCGGTTCGAGATGTGTTGGCAAGCCGCGATTTCCTCTATATGTCCCTTATATACACCTTCATAAAAACCATCAATATCCAACTTTAACTGCCCCTTTTTCCTTATCATTCTCAGAAGCGCTCTCTTCCACCTGTACCATACACCCACGATGGTTTGATGCGACTCCAAGGCGACACAAAACATCCCTGTCGAATGAGCCAACAAACACGGGACCTAAAGCACGAACATCACACGCACAACTCGAAATGTAGCCGATCAACATCTGAGCCGCACTACGAAATCGTCTGGAGAAACCCCTGCCATCTCGAGAACGACCACCCGGCGTCCCAGTACATGATTCTTCCTGATGAAGACCACCCTGATTCTGTAATCCATCCGTTGATCTCCCGAAGTCTGAAACTGAAATAATGTTCTCCCCCTGCCATGTTTGTCCACCCTACTTCCCCTGACTCTTATACACAGAAGTAACACCCCTTTCCCCCCCCCCCCCAAATATCTTCATGAAGCATTTAGCTCTTCTTGCCTTTTCTAGTTTTAACTATTATATTATATGATCTCGTTGAAAATGCCCAACTCTACTACCACATAAAATAAATCTAATTAATGTCTCCGAATCTTTACAAAATTTAATCACGCCCTCTAATTATTTCTACTTTTAAGATAGTCGTAAAAATTTTCCCCCTTAGTTAAACATTATTTGCTCCAATAATCTCATTGCTAAAAATGTCAAACCATATTGCCATAAAAACTAAATGACCCCTCTAATCTTACGAAAATTATACTACCCCCTTGTGTATATGTATAGCTATAAATTAGCCTTAGTTTAATTTCAAAAATCAATATGTAAGCCCCTAGTTTTAAGTAATTTAAAATGTAAAACAAAACAAAATTGGCACCTTTAAGCTAACGCAAACCTGCCTTATCAAATAAACGAATTGAAAAAAAAAAGATCGGATTGAAATATCTTTAAATATTATTTATATCTTTTAATAATAATAATAATATTGATAAAATGGCAGATGAGTTTTGCACGGTATCAGTGATTGAAAAATAGTCACTTTACAAACTCCAGAAATTCATACCTTGAACAAAAATCAAATTGCAAAAAAGCGTGTTGTAATTATTTTGCTATAAAGATCGCGTGAAATTTATTTATAGAAGTTTAAAAATTTGGGATGTAATTCGGACGTGGTAAGACCTATGGTAACCATTAGAGTGACAAGAAAAAAATAACTCGTATCAGCCCACCCCTAAGTCGACTCCTAGTCCAAATTTGAAGCAAATCGGACAAGTCTAGCTGCCGGACCAATATGCCTGAAATTTGTATGGGATTTTTCGACAATTTACATAGAGAAAACCCACTAGCTCGCATTGTCGCCTTATTGCTATGGTTTGATTAGAAGTCATGAGGTTGTCTTCAAATTTCGGCAATATGAAATCGATTTTTTATGTATTGAATTTCCTGTCTTCGCAACAGCTGGATTATTATCGAAAGCAATTATTAGATAGAAAAACAAAACTTCTCAAACTTGTATTTAGGGTTGCCACACCGTTCTTTGTTCGCTTAAAAGAATCCTGTGGATTATTTTGCAATTTTGCGTTGCGCTTTACTTCACCAGAAACTCTCGGCATCATTTTATAAATCGTCCCGCACACAGTCATCATAAACATCATCCTCGGATTGCAGGTCCTAATCGATAAGGAGGGCCCCTCGCGGTGCTGGCCAATATATTTAAAAAGTGTTCACCACCACTTGGGTTCAGCTTTACTTTTCCCCGCAGGACGTTCGTTTCAATGGATCAACGGATTATATGCTCCTCACAAAGATTCTCGTTGGACACTGAAGTGTAATTTTACGCCCCGTCTTTACTTACTGTGGAGCAGAGCAAAGCTCGCTCGGGTTATCCTTCACAGCGAGAGTGGTTGGTGCTTTTGGATTCTTTGTGGATATTCGAGGAAGCGAAGTACCACACCCAAGTAAATCAACAAAACTGTTCACAAATGCGAAAAAATATACCCAAATATGAATGGCACAGAAAAGTGATATGTTTTACCAAAACATTACACTCTATGGTGAATGTGAAGAAAATATCGTATTTTTCCTCCTAGTGCAACGTGGTATATAAGAAATAAAGCAGAGCATTTTTTTTTTGTTTTTAAGCTTTAATATAATAAAAAAACAATGGAATCGTTCTAAAATTCTGTCTTTGTAATCACTTTAATTCGAAATTCCAACTGATTTCAGCGCATTTCTACGTATCTCTTGAAGTCTATCCCCTGATCAGTAAAATTCTCTTGATCGAAGTATCACTAGAAGCGGCAACCCTACCACTATTTGAGAGCTCAATTGATATTCTAAAAAAATTGAAATAACTCCAAAAATTTAAAGAAAATTGTAATTCATGGTTCACTTTCATTGTAATAAAATCCATCAAAAAATCATATCCAATGACGAAATGATACCTGTAACCCGTCAGGGTAACTAAATGATTCCAACGGTTGTAAGTTCATCTTTCAGCAATATTCCAAATTTTTCAACTTATTAAAATCTTTCGCTTGAAGAAAATCATTAATCTGTTATTAAATTTTATTTACAATTTTTCAAAAAAATTCTACTTTCTTCATTTTATTTTTTCTATTGTTTCATGTTTTAATACCCTGCTTTTTTGTTTCTTTTGTCATTCCATGCATTCTTTTAAATTTGTCTATTTACCCTATTTATTCTTATCATATCCTTTTTTTATTTTCTCTTTATCTCCATTTTTACTTTTTTAGTATTTTTACTTTTTTTTTAAATTCATCCTGATTTGTCTTATTGTCCTATTATTTACCTTTCTAGTATTTTGTTCCATGCTTTCTAGTTTTAGCTTTCCGTAGTGTTATTTTTTCCCATTGGTAAGTTAATATATTTTTTTCGCATTTTCCCAATTCTTTCATTTTGTTTATTGTTGTTATTTCTTCATTTTTTCCATTTAACCTATTTTGAAAGTAATTTTTCTTTTGATCATTTTCCTATATGTTTACTTTTAATTTTCTATTTTCTTATTTTTGTTTTATTTCCCTGCAAAACATTTGATTTATCTTTTTTTGCCATTACGCGTACTTTTTCTTCGTTTTACATTTAATCCGTTGTTTGAATTTATTTCAAATTTTATTTCTAATGTTCTTTTCATTCCTTAAATAATTGAAATCCATTTTTTTCAATTTCTTCTTGTTATTTTTCCATTTTGTGTGTTTCTATAGTATACCATTTTGGTTTTCCACCATTTTTGATTTCCATTTTGTTCGTTTGCTTCGCTTTTGATCAATTCATACCTTCCAAATTTCTTTACTGATTTTCGTCTTTTCATTATTCCAATTTTCAGGCTCGTCATTTTTTTTGAAGTAGAATACTTCTAACGTTTCAATATGGGGGTCCCTTTTCAAAAATTTCTGCTGAGATATTTTCCCAGTTTTCAAATGCGAATAACTTCCGTTGTACTGATCGAAATCGCTATATTTTTGCACTATCCGATCGGTAATATGTGCACGTATATTGTATTTGAACCCGTAAAATGTACGTCTATTATAGATAACAAAAATAATGTAATTTGTTAAGGTGGTAATTATCTGCGCTGATTGGTCCGTACAATTCAACCAAGCAGCGAGCGTTGCTAAGACTGCCTCTTTTTTTATGAAATGAACTTCGCCAGGTATAAAAACGGCACATAAGAGAAAATTTGTCAGTTTGCTTTCTGACCTCGTAGTAGCTGCTACGTTTTGTGTCAGCTCAAACTCTTCGGTTGGAATATATTCAATGACTGCCTCCAGGCATCGTTCCATCCAATGCAATGATCATACAATGATCAGCGCACATCGCCGAAAAGGCAGAACGCTCTTTTTTCGGAGTTCAATACGCGGATTGCAAGTGTGCGCGTGTGAAGGGGTGGTTGAGTGCGAAAGACTGCGCTCTCTTGCTCTATTATGCGTGGCGGGCTCAGATAAATTCATCATTAAATGATTTTGTTTAATTTTCTTTTGGTAAGCGGTAGTATGATTGACGATGACGATTTTAATAGCATTGGTTGTTGTGTGAAGGAGATAATGTTGGCTTATTGGATACTGATACAATATGTTTCTGCCGTTCATTTGGGGCAAACTGGGATAACTTTCTACATATCATCTATGTATATGCTGTTATAAACACAGTTTAATTGTATAACTGCTGCATGTATGACGGGATGTGTACATCCACATTAAGATCGGTTTATTTTATGTTCAGCTAAATGATTTTACTTATTTCGCAGTTCAACTAGTGAAATGCTCCATTAAAAGTAATGTCCTGGCACCAGCGATACCAGATTTACAGACATTTCAGGAATAAGGAACAGGAATTCTACAGACTTTTGATATCCTCCTACAGACGTAGTTGGAAATCTACAGACTTTTAAAAGAGTAATAGTATTTAGCAAAATTTAACTATTCGTCTACGAGTGATTCCTTCACTAATAGTATTCTAATTTCAATCAATTTTTAAATTAATATTCTAGTGTAACTAGAATTTACTGAACCATCTAGAGACATTTACAAACATTTTAATAATTCTTCTACAGACATTTCATAAAAACATGTGGCATCGCTGCCTGGCACTACATTCGTTGTGGGATATTATCATACGTGACAATTGCAGGCTTATTGCGAAAACTCCACGCTAAGAAACCTGCTTGGTGAAGGTTTGAACATATGTATACGGCATTCGCCTTAACTCTCTAATGCTGACATTCCACGCGCAAATGCCCTTCTGCTGGTTATTAACTGTAGAGTAAGTACAATTTACAGTAAGTCCAAAAACTTTTGACGTAGGATTACGTCTTTGTTTTCGATATGGGGGTGCACTCTGCAAATTCTACAAAAATGGTATGTAACGAAAAGTGGTCCAATTTTAAACGCATATAATTCAGCCATCTCACGATAAATTTTCAAATTTTTTGCACAAATCGCCCCGAAATACTTCTAAGAATAGATTCCAATAGATAAACCCAAAGATTTTTGATATCATAGCATTAAAAAATTAAATAATATACAACCTTGTCAAAATATCGCGCATTAACACACAGAAGATAGCGCTTCCCAAGCCCTGTACGACGAATTGGTGTACCTAGCGCGCAACGCTTCTATGAATGACGTCATCATCGACTATTTAAAGAACGGACTTGGCCAGACACGCTCAGTTCCCTGTTGAACGGCTGGCGAAGCAGATCACTGCGCTGTGTTTTTTACAGCCAGTGTAGCTGAGCTAGAAGTCCGTTACACTGGCTGTGGAGGGACGCTACACTGTGTCGTCCAACAGGCGACCCCTCCAACTGCTTCCTAAATGCCGCTGTAATGTTGCCAGTAAATTTTTGGTTTAACTAGCACATGTATTTGCTATTTGCGCTTGAAATTAAGTAATGTAGTAATAGTAATAAGCTTCCCATTTTGGTTTAAACGCAAGGACAGTTTTTAAAACAGGATTTGATTAATTAGTTTAGCTCATCTAAGCAATTTTATCAATTCTGTAATTTAAAAGGAATTTTACGGAACTTGGTGAATTTGGCCCCACTTGCAACTGGTATAATCAACGTGCACAAAGTGTTGCATAACGCAGGGCTGTTTTTTTGGAACAAAATGTGTTATTATTCAGCCCTTCGCTATGCAAAATCACGATATTATGACAAGCGCGGCCGTTCCTTTCAATCGGGAAAGGCCGCGTGGAATTTTGGTGAAATGCGCTAATAGTGTCGTGGTGGTACTAGTTGTCTCTTTCGCTCTACCCATCATCATCGGCGTTGACTCATTTTGCATTGTACGCTTGGGTTCAATGTTTGGAGCGAATGTGTTGGTAGGTAGGGGAACTGGCGGTAAAATGAACACGTTAAGCAAAGTCATTATTTTCTAACTAATAAGTGAATGAGATATTACAATCACTTTATGTTTCTTGTTAGACATGTTTTGTACATATCTGGTAAAAATACTTCGTCCTAAACACATTTTTTCAAACATGATTCTTGATTTCTAAACATGTCCAAAAATGAGACATGTTTATAGCGAGTGGGTAAAATGAACATGTGGCAGTGGTAAAATGAACAGCTTCTGGTGACCTGCAAAATGTCCTGTATGTATGCAATGCGCAGCGTTGGAAAGCATTTTCCGATCAATGCTAATATCCCAACAAATCATAAGCTTTGCATACATTTTGCAGGCAAAAAAAATTGTCACGGAAGAATTGAATTTTCATGACGTAATATTGAAGTTGGACAGAGAAAGGGTAAAATTCGCAAACGAAAAAAGCAGTTTTTTTCCACGCCGTATGTCAGATCTTCATAAAAATCAATCAGCAGTACTGTAACAATATTCTACATACGCTGATTGATTTTTTTTGAAGATCTGACATACGGTGTGGAAAAAACTGCTTTTTTCGTTTGCGAATTTTGCGCATTCTCTGTCCAACCTTAACCATTTTACAATCCTGTGGCATCGAAACACATCTACAAACTTGGGGTTATCCATGGGTGTTTGAACTTTTAGGATCTGTTTGAGAGCAACTAGAAAGCTTGTTCTATTCATGAGATGTGGTTGTATTGTCTAAAATTTGATTTTTCTTCTCCGGTCCGGGTGTTTTTTTCTAACACACTAAGTACTAAGAAAATAAATATTTTACATTAAGTAGTATAGTCCTACGTCTACAGTTCGTGCAACCCCATAGGGCTGCCCCTTGTAGTTTTTTTTATCCGATTTGGCCCTTAATTTACTTTATTTGTACATGTCATACTTTTAAGTGGCCTATTTATAAAAATATTCACCAAGACGAATGTATTTTGATCCCACTATACATATGTGTAATGAAATATTCAATAATCAGGGCCGGTGGGTAATGCGAGTAGTTAAAAGGTAGCACTATCCACTTTAAAATAATCGAGTTGGTAATTAATAATTATCCACTCGAAACTTTGGAACAAACCTAACATTTGAATTTTGCCACGCATGTGTCTCGGGTGCACGTTTGAAATTTTTGAGGTATGTTCAAGATTCCATTTGCACAAACGCGTCGCAAGTGATTTATGTGAATGTAATGCAAGCGTATGTAGAGGTAGATGGGATAAAATACACCCTGTGCAGGGGTAAAATGCACAACAACGGGACATAATACATCATAACAAATATCGAAATAGTTGATTTCAATGCAGAAGATAGCAAAAATTGCAGCATTCGAATTAACAGCTTATGTGTATTCTACTTCACTTCGGTTATGTATCTGACATTACCTACCCATCTTTTATTTTACTATTGTTATTTTACTTTTAACTTTCATATTTATTCCAGTAATTTTATGCAATCTTCATGTTTTATTAACTTTTCTATTGCATTGAATATTTCTTTTTTTATGTAAAATATATTTTATTATTTTCGGTTCATCGAGTTTTTCAGTTTTATGAATTTTTATATTCAGATAATATTTTTAATTTTTGTGCTTACTGCATGTTAAATCTTTCCATTTTTTTACTTTTATTAAAACCATTGACAAAAAGGGCTCTTTTCAAAGTCACCAATACTTTTGAAAAGGTATTTAAAATACTCCAAAGTTTTAACAGCCCTTCGTTTTTTTCCGTCAATGCCACTACAAACAACTAGAGCAAAAAACTAGCACATAACAATAAAATTTCAGTGTAATATACATAATATATGTGAGCTCGGCCCTGATGATTATCCTATATGACCCGCATGCTTAATATTAATTTTTAACCCCCTATTAAAATTGAACAATAATAAGATCTGCAGAAGTACTTTGGTTAGCACTTAATAAGGAGACTATTCCTTTCGTTTGAGACTAAAATTGTGAAAGTTGAGCAAGCCATTCCGAAGAAAGAAATGTGTATTGAATTCCAGGGATTTTGTCACTTCCACGAAACTTCCGGTTCATTCGTTGGTGGCCATAGTGATCAATGAGGGTTTAATTTCGGCATTAGTGAGCCAGAACCACAAATCGTAACTCCGGAATCAGAACTCCGATCCCAATAAAATTCAATAGCAGCCTATAGCCTTTGATTTGAGACCAAGAAGGAGTGAGAAAATTTTACACATGCATGCTAACATTTTCTGATCATAACAAACTGAGTGTAATAGTTTAAGAAACTCTGCTCTCCTGGCCTCGGTTATAAGTCTATATTTCGAGCTATTGCAGAACCTTTCTATTTGAGACAACCAAAACCACAAACTAAAATCATTATTTTTATAATTCAGCACATAATAATATCTATTCCATCATATTACTGTACTGACACTATTTACTATTAGAATAATTATATTCAGAGGAAGCATACTGCAGTTGTTAAGCCGCAACTCACCTGGGATCAATAAACAAATATCTTTTGAAATATTTGTAAATAAAAAAGCGTATAGAGCAAAATTACAACATACTGCAAGTGGGTCGAAAACTTGTCACACAGAAATATTTACTCTTCAGAGCTTATATATTGAGCGAACTAAAACTTTTGTATTAATTTCTTTCCTCCCACATCGTTGAAACTTTTGCGTTAGTTTTTAGTGATTGAAGTGTAACTACAAAATTGCTCGCGAATTCCTCATACCAAGCAGTAATTACATCAGAAACTGAGTCATACAAAAATTGAACTTTAAGCAAAGAATGCATATCGAGGCATTTTTGCTTTTCCCAAACATCAAATATCCACATAGTATGAATGAATTTATCATGAATAGTTTCAAACAATTTCCAAAATTGTAGTTCATCCTCGTGCCTCATCATGTATCATGCACACTAAACGAACAGCCCACGAAGGTCATTATGCCAACCTCAGGAAAGTTTAGCTCCATTATACTAATTGAACTGGATGATTGCAGAACCTCACCCCCTTTCGTATGATCCACAATCTTCGATTGACTTGGAATCGTTATTTTTATTGAATTGCTCGGGACGGTCATAAAAAATAACAATTCTCCAACAAAATCCGTGTTCGATTTGAACAGTAAAAGTTCCGCCTCGTTGCCATAGTTAATAACACTTGAGAAGAATGTTTTCGAACGCTTCCGATACAACAAAAAAGTAAAAAATGCTACTGAAAACATCCTTCACCATTTAATTTTATATTTGCCGCATTACTTCGGTATAGAAATTACAGTCATAATATTTCCTGATCCTCAAAGGGCAATTATTCTGTCCATTTTCTATACCGCAGTGAAAAATCGTTAATTTTTATGTTTATGCAGTTTCGCACCGACTACTAACCATCCTTCCTTCGATGTTGATATTTTTCTGTATAAACTAACGCTACGCACTCACGCAGTGAACCGGGGCACCAATTACCGGTCCGTTCCATGTTCCATGTTTTCTTTATCTCACAGCAGCAGACACACACATATTCACGCGACTTATAAATCCGTGTGCAGAACGGGCGGCCTGGAACTGGCATCGAAGACTTTCCCGACGATCGGCACTACATTCGAGGTGGACGTTCCACCCCCCGCCGTGTTGGTGGTCGTGGTCGCATTCGTAGTCGTTGTCGTGTTTCCATTGTTTCCATTACTGGTTAGACCACCGGGGACTGTGCCACCATTGCTGCCACTACCGCTACCGGTATTGTTTCCGTTGCCACTATTGTAATTGTTGACCGTGTCGTTAGGGTGGCTCTGATCGGCTACCTTTTGTCTGCCGGTGTGAAGGATTTTCGTTGAGTTACCCCTTTCGGAGCCCCGATTCCGTCCGAAACGGGGGAAGAAACTGTTTTCGATTTGCAGCTGTGCGTTGATGTCCTTACCCTTGGTGCAGGTGCATGCCTTCAGGAAGCTTTTCTTGAAGTTGTCCGACAAGAAGGCATACAGGATCGGGTTCATTGCTGAGTTGGAGTAGCCAAGGCAGCTGACCAGGACGAAGACTGTGATTTCCAGTCGCGATTTACAAACGTCCGGTGGAGAATGTATGAGGGCTACCTGTGAGATCCAGTACGGTAGCCAGCAGAGCACGTACACAGTGATGACAGTGAGCACAAGCTTGGTGACCTTGCGATGGGAACGTTTCTTCTCTTTGGATTTGTTTTTTGGGCCCACCGTACGAAGTTTCCGTATTACCAAATAGTAGAACATAAGAATCAGTGAGAGGGGAAACGCAAATCCAAGGATGAGAGAATAGAGCGTAAAAGTCGTACCGGAGTTGCCGGCATTTTCCGAGGGCCACACTATGTTGCACGAAAGTTTTCCCTTCTCGCGTTGAATCGTATTAGCGTACAGCATCACCGGTAGCATTATGAGTGCGGACGTTGTCCAGGCGAAAAATGATACAATTTTTGATACCATCGGTGTCCGAAAGCGGGGCGATGAAATTGGATGACATACCGCAATGTAGCGGTCGGCCGACATGATGAACAGAAAGATTGACGATGTGAACTGCGTTATTGAAGTGGAAACCATATACGCCTTGCACATGCCATTTCCGAATGTCCATTCACCCAGGTGCATCGTGGTGATGAGGAATGGAATTCCAATCAAAAAGCACTGATCCGCAATAGCCAGATTCAGGATGTACATATTGGTAACGGTTTGCATCTTGGAGAATCGTAGCACTACATAGATTACGAGTGTATTTCCAAACAGTCCGATGATGGCAACGATGGCATACAAAATCATGGAGATCAAATTCCCTATCGGCATTTGAATGGAAGGGCAAGAATCGAACGCTGAATCATTGTAGAACGGGAAGAACGGGTAGGGTGGAAATCTTCGTGATATATTGAATTCCGTGTTCGTCGATGTCAGTGCCTTCGTGAAGTTACTCAGCAGATACGAAAGATTGCTCGAAGCGGATACGGTAGCCGTCTGCCGGATCAACGTGAGCAGATCGGAAGGAAATGTGAGCCCGGCAGCAGGTGGTGATAATGCTGGCGCCACCACTCCCAATTTCGTGAACGTTGTTGCAGTTGTACTGCTACTGTCTGCCAGGGGATAGGACTCATCCCCTGTGCTACTACTGTTTCCACTATTCCACTCCATCTTTTCACTCCACTTGGTTAGGAAAAACTTTTTTCTTCTTTTCGTTATTTTAACTAATCATTACTAAGCCTCTCAATATTCAGCACCGGGCTTATTATTGTAAAGTTTCCTACGTAAATCACGTATAAACACTACCTGAACAGGTTCAACACACGACGCGGCTTATTTTTAGCGACGATCATTTCATAGGTGGTCTCTGTCGAGATCATCAGCCAACGCGTGTACATACGATCTCATTAATTCGTCTCTTCGTGCAATATTTCATACCGCTTTCGCAGCACAGCAAAACGCGCACTCCGTAAACAAATAAATATCCTCCAAACACCGGGATCTTCTCTGTTCCCAATCTCACCCACTGGCTTTCAGGCGGCTTTCGTCGACACGCAGTCAAATCAGATCGTGTTTATTAGATTCATTATTCAACACCTGGTCGGGCAATCAGAAAACAAAGGGGAAATGAAATTTATTCCCACATATTTCACACCTCGTGTTCTTTTATAATATTTCATCTGCAATGTGTTCTCGTTTCATATAAAAGAAAGATCATATTTTCACACCCAACTCCAAACAACAAATACCGACGAAGGAAATGCACTCTCTTTCTTCCTTCCAACGAATAACGGCGCGAGTAATATCTGCATATCACTTACACCTCACACCCAACAGTTAGTCTTGTTATGTTTGAAAAAAAAGTATCTGAGAAGCAAACAGGATTTTTTCTTTCTATTCAGAGGATTTTCCTTCTGCCACATCAGCTAGACCGTCCGACCGGCGCGACACCCAAACGAAAACTGAAATGTGGAAACCGTTTCTGTTGGTAGATGAGGAACAGTTTCTGCCTGCAGTCGACATCAAACTCCGAATGCTTCCGTCGTCGTCGTTGTCGTCGTCGGTGTCGTTGTCGTCGCCATCGGTACTAGCGACGATGGGTAGTACTAGAGTGGGACGTTTTATACTTCGATGCCCGGTGCGGCACCACCGGCCAGCCAGCGATGGGAGGGAACATCCTATCAGCTGTGTTTCCTGCACTTTCACTTTCATTCATACAAACTGATGCGATGGTTTGTAGCGTATTATCCAAATGGTGTGCGGTGGAGAACATCCGGAACAGTACTAGAATGTTTGTTTTTGTTCGTGCCGAGAATCCAATGGTAGCAGACGGCTACCGATGACTGATGGAGATAGCCATGAAGAAGATGATGATGATTCCGATGATTATTGGTTGGGGCTTCTGCTAGTTCAGCACGTTGGGATTGTAAATTTTTTCACGCTACCAAAACGAACTGGTAGTGTTAGGAAAGGATACATTTTGAAAACAGTTTTCAACTTGTAATGTAGAACGGATCAAGATGCTTTGAATACATTATTTGGGCAAAAACTTTATTTTCTTTGTTCTGAATCGATAGTAGAAGATATATTCGCTCAGACGTTAAACGGCGATGGTACCTTCTTGCATTAAATGAAAATGATTTTTAGGGACAAGGGCATAACCATTCGATTTGGTGGAGGTTTTGGTGAAAACCGATGATGATGTTTGCTAGAATTTTTTGTAACTTTGATAAAATAGTCTATGAACAAAAAGAATCAGTAAACAAGGTGTTTGGTTCATGGTTAAGATCCTCTCGAAGGAGATTGACTATCATATTTGGAGAAAAAAATCGTTCTACACATACCATCAAATTTCAACCGTTACAGAGTTATTGAACATTTTGGGTAATAAACTTAAAATATCTCCAACTCGAAAAATATACTTTGTATTTTAAATCTTTTAGTTCCATTGAAAAGTTGAAAAAAATCCTATTGAATGGTGTCCTCATATCTTTCAGTTAATTAGTTTTAATTACCTTTAAGTGTAAAGTAGTTAAAAGTTCATATTTTTGATGAGGTTTTTGTTGATTTTCTCAAAATAATGAATTATGATCATAACTATATGTAATATCCAAAAGTTGGGTTTTAGGACGATTCATAATTTGTTCTTCAACATCATATTCCTAACTCTTCTCGTTACTATATAATTTCATTACTTAACTTTTCCTGTAATCGTCTTGCAAGTGCTTAAAAGTCTCTAATATGAAAAATATGGTTTATATCGCAATTACCAAGATTTCATTAAAAAGCTGAGAAAATTTCCTTTCGATTTGTGTACAAATATTTCTTAGTTAAGTGTACTAAATGACTGTTTAAAAGTAAAATTACTTAAACTTAGCGTTTTTGGAGAGTTTTGTAATTATTTTAATGACTAATCAACTAAATTTATCGTAACTATTGTTCATTTGTTGCCCCTTAACATTCTCAATAACTTGTTATTTGAAACTTTATCCCTATCGCTTTTCATTTCGCTGCTATTTAATAGTTAACACAGCATGACCTCACCACAAATGTAATGGGTTCGAAATCGTTGTTTTTGCATATGAAACGATGTGATAAAAACGATTTTGCGTCGAAACAAAAAGAGATAATTGAATGAAGTCAAATAAAGAATTGTAAAACTTGCTGAGATGCATTAATTTCATGACAATAATGGTGATGTTTATTATTTACTATTTCAAGGAAATAACGAAAATGCTAATAATAACACTAAATTTAAATTAATTTACTTCTAAATGAATATTAAATTCACTTATTGAAAGGTGTAAATACATTTTCCTCTGCAAAATTTTCCTGGCTTTCGAATGAAGAGAAGAAAAGGTACAATAAGTCTTTTTCAATTTTTAAGACTTTTTCAATTAGAGCTAGTATTAGTGAAAATGAGATAAAAATATCCAAGTTCAATAACCCAAACACATGAAACCAAAGAACGAATTATGCTGCTCTTCAATACTAACAATCTGAATTATTAAAATGATGATGTTAACTATTAAGATTTTCGAGAAATGAACGAAAAATCGATCAAAATGGTTAAATTTTAAATAAATTACTTTGAAAAGGTCACTTAACCTCATTAGCTGAGACATGTGTGGACATTATTTAATTGGAAATTTTCTCACCTATCCAATGGACCTAAAAGATTTAAAATACAAAGTATACTTTTTGAGTTAGAGGTATTTTATTTAACTAAGTTTTTAACACAAAATGTTCAATAACTTAGAAACGGTTGAGATTTGATGGTATGTGTAAAACGATTATTTTCTCCAAATATGACAGTCAATCACCCTTCGAGAGGTTCTTACCCATGAACCAAACACCCTGTAGAACAGCTTTCACACCACCACAGATAACTTTCCTTTACGGAATTTTTTAAAAGTTGAAGAATATGCACTTTTAAAGTGAAATAATTGCTCGAAAGCTCTTTTAGTGGCCAAAATGAGCCATTATCTTTAGAGGTTTAAAAACCTCGAAGCGCGTATTCTGATAATTTTGGTAATAAATTCTCCTAGAAAAACATTATGAATCTCAGTCATCGAACAAAATGTGAATTTAATTATTTATGAACAAAAGAAGAGATTTTCCATGCAAATTAATATCGGAATAACTTGTTTTAAAGATTTGCTTTCACAATTAGCCTAATATATTTCGATAACCTGAACGCATGCAGCAGTCTTGTCTTCAGGAAAGTTATTTGTTATAGCACTCTGTACAAGTTTAGTGAAGACTTTAAGTCACGAATTAAATTTGTTTGAAGATAAATTCTCCATAACTAATTCAAGGCAAGTTTAACGCCAAAATAATTTTATCAAAAGATTTTTTACGTTGTCAAATTTTTCGAAAATACTCTATACCTCCAATGTTAACCTTTTGAAATGATATTATCTTGACCTTAAACAACAGTTTTCGAATATTTATTTTAGCCACTCATATCATTGATAATATAACAAAAATCGGAAAAAAAATCATAAAAATCTATTATCACTTGCTAGAGCCAACGGAAAACGCCATTTGGTATAATTTTCCTTCTACTTACCGAAAGTGTTACTTTGTTATTAATCATACTAATTTTTCGTCCCAACTCACCATTGTCTCAACTTCACAAAAAACATTTTCAACAGATGTTGAAATGTATGAAATTTCATATGTTTCATATGCATTCAACCCATTCTAACTTCACTTCCCAGTCGAAAAATTGTCTCAAATTTATATTTCGGTACATCCCTTCAAAGTTAGATCTTGGATGATTGGAAATCTTATGGTTATGATTGTTAGTTTCCGAACACTGGGATCAGCTTCTATTGAAGTCATCTCATGCATGTATTTTAAATGATGTTTATATGATTTGACAACTAAGGGATCCCGACTACGAGTTCAGTTAGAAGATCCCATTTCTACAATTGACCAAAAGTCCCCATGATGCTTAAAACAATCAATACGTTAAGAATTGATTAGACAATTATTATTGTGATGTTCAATTAATTTAGTTACTTTTTTCTTCAATCCAATTAATTTAGTTAGAAGAGAGTTTTAATCCCTACCCTCCCCCCCCCCATTTATTGGTTATATGGTGCCGGAAATATAGACTGAACCGTCCCACAGTGTCGCCTAGTCGGACAAAACCTCAAAATTTTATTTTGGATTTTTCATGATTTAACATTTTTTCCTATTTGTAAACAAGTTGAATATAGTCTTCTCAAAATATTAAGCCTCGAGGACGAAAGTTAGATTTTTTACAGACTTCCAAAGGTGAAATAGATGATCAATTCTGGAAAAAACTGTTATCGAACATATATTATTCAAATGAATATATCTTTTTAGTTGAGATTCCGATTAGGATCGAACTGGTTTCATTTGAAAGGGTAAACGCTGGACTTATACTTGCATTTGATGTACTTTTTTTTAGAAACAGTTCGGAAAGAGCACTTGTAGTTAATGATACTTGAAAATTAGTGCACTTTCCTAAAATAAATGTCTTGTTTTGCCCCTTTCTGCCCTGAGGTATGAAAAAGGTGATTTTTCATGATATATCTGAAGGAGACGCATAATAGTGTTTGATTACCCAGGGTTCGTAATATAATTTATAAATGTCTCTCAGCATTATCAACAATTGAAGAAATTTGCTAAAAATTCACCACACCAAATTTTTTGAAAGTGAATTTTCAGATATAGTGCCTTTTATATTCGCAAATGTTAAATTTTCGAACCACACTAAGTATCAAAATTTTGAGGTAAAAAAATAAATAAAAAATTTACATCAAATATGAACTCAGCACCACAAAATTACCCTAAAGTGAAGATTTTATCAAATTCGGGCCACTTTTTAGGGGGAACCCAGGAAATTTTAGGAATCAAATTCGTATTTTTGATGCCAAATGTCTTTAAAATGCAGGAAACGTAAAGAATTTATGCCGTCCAAGCTCATTTAATATGTGCGTTGGAATTGTGTAGGTTTCGGAAGACAAAACTGGTTTTGTCTGGAGTTTCCCTAAAAACAGTTTTCTCATTATAGTATACAGCGGAGTCACTCACTGAAACAAATTTATTATTATTATCTTATTAGGTAAAGAAATATTTGCAGTCCAGCGAAAATTTTCAAAATTTGTATTATGAGAAAACTATAAATAATTCAACCCTTCTTTCCCCTGAAGATGAAGAGATGACCCTTCGAAACGTTGCACTATGGGAAGGTATGTGACCAAAAAATCGAAAACCGCGTCAATTTCAATCCAACTCAATTCTATACAGAGCGTTTACATATACTAGAGTTAAATAAAAAACCTTATGAATCTCAGAAAAAATATGAGACTTGACTGGACAATATGGATGTTTGGAGATACACATTTTGAGAAAAGACATTCCACGTGTGTTTTTTGACTCCTCGTATCTCCATAGAATTTTGAATGAAACATATGTTCAAATATATCATTTGAAAACTAAAAATACTTGTTTTGTAATCATGCGATATGATGATGGATCCGGCTAACAAAGTCTCCCAAAGATCCTGTGAGCTCTTCACGCGGGATGCAAGTATAATGATTCTTCTAACCTATAGCGAACCAGTTGTCTATATTTCCTCTATGCTGAGAACGCTTCAATTCAAGTTTCAATGGCAGTCACAATTAGTAGTCTTTTTCATGGTATTAGTTTGTATAGGACTCACTGATTCATATCTCCGGAACGAGAATTCCGAATGAAACAATTTGCAAGCTATAAGGATAACTGGATAGATAGTGCATTTTAATCTACCGAATCCACGGCTTTTGTGCTATCGACAATAATATAATCGACAACATAGCATAGACGCTGCACACTCCCTTCTATTTACTTCAATGCAAATGAATACTTTGAAATATCTACATGCCTTATTCAGGAATAGCATTCTCTCTCTTTCGCTCTTTTGTAAGGGGCTTAAAAGCACATGTGACCATATCACAGTTTTCTATTTCCAATTACGCATGAAAATAATGGACCTTAAAATTAAATTCTGTACACAAACTTTGTTTTTTAATCTGTGACCTAATTATTTAAATTCCAAAACAAAGTGAACGTTTAATTTTCCATATAAATAGTTATCAGAATGTTATAGTTCAAGGTTATGAAGGTAAATTAAATAGAAATACTAGAAAATCTATAATGCACCATAAAGAACAAAAGAACGATTACGTGACGGTGAAAACAGAAAAATATGGAAACACTAAAAAGTATATTGTATATTAATTAACCATTCTTTAAGTAATGGGATTTTACCAAACATTACAGAACTTTCTGAAGCAATGGATCTCAAATTCACACAATTCGATTTATTCATTTACTTCATTTAAATCATTTTTTTATTAATGTCTTTCTATATACTTATTTTTCCGGTTTATTCATTTCATGAATTTGAATCGTTTTATTTAATTTATTTATTTTAAATATATGACTTATTTTAAATATTTGGACATTTCATTTTAATCATTTGATTCATTTGGCATTCTTTTTATTCATTTTTTCATTTGAGTTCATAATATGTACTTTATTCGTTTCATCCCCCGATCAAAAACACATAACAGAAATAATTCAAAACTATATCTCGCATTGTTACTTGTTATAAATTTCTGTTATTTTAACTACTAACAAGACCTAATTTAGAACACAATATGATACAGAACTGTTCTGTAACATATTGTGTTCTGTTATAATCTTGTTATTTCATTCATCCTTTGGAATTATTCTGTTTTGTTCATTCATTTCATGCATTTTATTCATATTATTTATTTAATTTCTTTTTTCCTTTTTCATATCGATTATGTTAGTCACATTTTCTTTTTTACATTTTAACGACATTCAATTAGCTAGAGATTACTGGGTAGGGAAAGTTATGAAAATTAGAGCTATAGTACTCAAGTGAGAGCAAGGATGTGAAGTAAACAGATTGGAAAACTAGAAGTGACAGGGTCATTAGAACAATAATCTGACTAATTTATTCAGTCATTAATTTCATCCAAATTATTAATTTAACACATTGTTATATTCTAATATCAATATTCTATTAGTATTATAACTGTTTAAATATCGCCCAAAATGAAGATTTCAATCATTGAAGTCATTTTATTCCGTTCATTTTTCTTCTCATTATTTATTTTATCAATTCTCTTTCGTTCATCCATTTAATTGACTTTGTTAATTTTATCCCTATTATTTATTTTATGTTTTATTTATTTTATTTATTTTGTTTATTTTATTTTTAATTTCTTTTATTTATTTCATCCATATTATTCTTTTCATTCGTTTTATTAATTGTATTGATTTTATTCATTTGATTTATTTTATTCATTGCATTATTGAATAAAATAAATGGTTTAATTTCATTCTGTTCATTTCATTCATTTTTTCATATTATTTATTTTAGTCACTTTAGACTTTTTGTTGATTTTAACCATTCTATTAATTTTATTCATTATACTTTTATTATTAATTTTATTGTTTTTTTTTCAGCTCACTCATTTTCTTCAGTTTCTTCGTTTAATTATTTTTATTGATTGCTTTCAATTATTCCTTTTATGCATTCTATTATATATATAAATTTTTCATAATGTCTAATTTTTCACTCAATGAGCTGAACTAATTTGGCTAAAACCGTGCGGTGTCCCGCGAGCTGAAATCTCTCGAGCTATTTGAGCAAAGAATAGACCTGGGTACCTGCTACTATATCGTAAGAGGCTACTAACAACAGGAGGCGTCCATAAGTGAGGTACCTCGTGCCGTATGCCGAGTTTGACTAAATGGCCTAAATTTTTTTAACCAGCGTCAGAATATTATGGGATTTGCCTTTTCTCTGTTTAGCGAATGTCTATAAAAATGGATAGAGAAACACGGGGTTATTAAGTCCGTGGGGGTAATTTGAACCCTCTCTATTTCTCCAAAAATCGTAAGACTATCCCACTGTCGTACATATTCGTGAAACATTAATTTTGACAACTCAATCTATTTTTTTTTTTGCTTTTTTAGAAAGGAGAAACAAAGTGTTTCATTTTTTGCCATCCTCAAAACAAAAGTCATTATATTGGTAAAACCGCAACAAAAAAAGTGAAAAAATAACAGATAAGTGTTTTGGAAAGCTTGAGACTTCTATTTTAAGGAATGATTTTTGTTTGGGTTAAAATACAAATATTTTCAAGACGCTCGCCACTTTTCTGCGAAATGAGCGTACGGAGCTATTTGGACCCCCTATTGCATCAACCACCGTCCAGCGGCTTGCAGCGATTGCACACGCTACAGCAAAGAAAATACATGAAGCGCCAATCGACAGCAGTGACTAACCAGATTAAGTTTTTGTAGAGAAATTTTTTGCTTCTTAAGGAGTTTCTCAAATAAATATTTCATAGGTAAACATAATTCCACTGTAAAACAAAAAAATAAAAAAATGACGGTAGGGAGGTCCGAATTACCTTTACATTGTAAATGGATGGAAAAATCGTTGCCTAGGGCTGCCATGGAGTGGGGCACATGATTTATTTTTTAGTTCCAAAGTGTAGATGAGGTTTCAAACTAACAGTAAGGACCTTTGACCGATAAACTCTTTCACATCTATCCACCTAAAAGGGCAATTTACTTAGGTAGGTCCGATTAGCCACGGGTTCACCTATTCGTTAATGAGCAATGCCTTTCAGCCACAACCAGCATCGTTAAAAAGAAATTGGCAACATAAAAGATTGTTTCACGACCGCAGTCCGCTTCGCCAAAGAGCTTATTAAAACAGCCAATTGTTATTGATCCCTTTATTTGACTCAATAGCACGGACTCGTAACTGGTTAACAACAAAAGAATTGTTATTCGGCACTGACGTCCTCATTATAATTTGACAAATTTCGTTATCAACATATAATATCATATTCTTAACACATAACGTTCTTTCAT
Organism: Topomyia yanbarensis; assembly: GCF_030247195.1. NCBI lineage: Eukaryota > Metazoa > Arthropoda > Insecta > Diptera > Culicidae > Topomyia > Topomyia yanbarensis. The sequence continues at coordinate 22,731,663 of NC_080672.1, forward strand.
CATTAAGATTCAATTTAACAAAAATCCATTTAACAGACGTGCTGCCACACTCACTGCCACCGACAGATTCTTCATTGAGTGAGTGACACTTCACTTAAGCATGACATTTACCACAGAGATGGCACAATAATGTAACACTCGTCAAATAACCACCATATGTGTACATGTTTAGATGACGAGCTCCAATTCAGATCTCTGCATCAATTCCGTATGACAAATTCCCCCACGGACCAGACATAAATAACAGCCAGGAACCTTGCCCTCACTCGCTGGATGTATGTATTAAGGATATTCGCTACCATGGTGAACCGTCACGTACCCGTAAACCGATATAGTGTCTGGCCACGGTTGACAGTTTTCCTCCAAACGGCACGGGGCGAGGCAATTGACCGCATTGCTTCATCGTTGACCAGCTGCTGCACTGTATTTAGCTGGAATGAGTGAAAACTACATGAATAAACGTGATGATGTTGACACCACGATAAGCGTTCCCAGTCCTGGGAGATTAAACCCGAATCCATCAAGCGAGTGAACGGCAGTGGCCTCATTCCAAGAGCATCGCCCAACCCGTACGTGTACGAGTTTTTACTCTATTAAATGGTTAAAATATGTTCAGTTCCAGCAAAAAATGTTTGCCCTTTGGCTGCGTTTTCGTCAGTTTCGGAATGCTGGACGGGCGAAAAGTGTTGTCGAGTAGAATAATTTACTGGTGAAATGGCAGCGCTCTAGAACGCTGTAATGATGGGTCATATGTTTACATTTTTTACTCGGAGAGTGTCCCGTTCCTGTTTTTGCCTGTTTGCTTGAAAGATCAAGTGCATTCAAAGTTTGAAGCCAGAGCCGAATTGTGGGTGTTTAAACATAGAAACTTAAAGACCTTAAAACAGTAAGTAAAATTTCAATTCGCTCCATTTTCCATGTGTACAATTGTCTTGTTCAACAGTTAAGTGTAATGATTATCATTGCGACCCTGTCATACTGCGGTATACTAACGCGTGACAGTACAGTTTAACGTTGCATCCTAAAGTTCAAAATGAAATTTTTGCTTGAATTGAAGCGTAAAGCGTAAAAGTGTTGGAGAAGCGTTGAAAAGTGTGCATCAAAAGACTATCATTCCAAACGATATAGTAGCCGTCTTACTTAAAGTTATAAATCATTTTATATATAGCCAAAAATGTCATTTTGTCTCGGTTCTAAACAACAAAGTTAAGACAAAGCAACAAAGTTTATGAGATATAAAACTTTAAGAAGTTCTGCGATGCATAAGAAAAGAAATTTACCGTCGTTTCAGTGAACTTTTCCTTCGTTTCCCTTTTAACGCAAAAACTGCACTTAAAGAATTCTAGAAGAACAAGAAATATGAAAACGACCGTTGCAAAAAATTTAGCCATCATAAAAATATACACATGGGCACTTTCCGGTAAAAGACAATAGAAAAGCTAAAAACTATTCGCTTCAGACCTATCAATCCAAACATGCATTAATCTGTTTCTTCAACCAGGCATAATACCTTTTCTACAACCCACATAAGCTCGACACAATATAAACATATGCATGACACACGTGCGCTTACTCCCACAAACAAAAATCCTTCCACGAGTCCAATAGCTGTCCTAAGCATAAAGGCAAACAACGAGTAATGAATCCCTTCCAGCTAACCTATAGCCCTGTATTCCGGGCCGAACACAATCGATTGATAGGCGGGTAAACATCCATTTTGTGATATTGAATTAATCCAGGGTTTTGGGTTAATCATAGTGTTATTCACGCCAGTAACAGGTCATCAAGGTCATGGGTGTAGGTGGGTAGTTTGCTTCAGTAACGGTCAAAACATTTTATGGGGTTTCGATAGTATTTCTAAATTGCAAGTAAACGAAAAATTGTAAAAATAATTGAGCAATACTACGATGAAATGCTAATTTCGACAAGGTTCCTGTTCGGATTTAGCCAAAATAGTAATAAAATAAGAATTTATCATAAAGGTAATATTTCATGGAGGCGTATGATGCTTTTTAAATATCAACGGTGTATACTAGACTGGTTCAATTTTTGACTTTTAGCTCCACCAGGCTCTACTGATTCCTTTTATGGCCCTTAGTAATTGTGCAAATTTTGGTACCGAGCGGTTGTGTCTACGGACCCTCCAAAAATTTCAAAGTTTATATGAAAATTATCATAGCAACCCTGTTTGAATAGCTGCATCTGCCATACGGGAGCGGTGGGTGGTAAGCCTATTTTACACTTGTATAACGATGGAGCTATTCAAACAGGGTTGCTATGATTATAATAAAATCCACTTGTTTTGAAGCCATGCTGCTTCCTTGGTTAATAACTTTTCTCGGCGAATTTTCACAAACTTACAATGTTCCACGAATGTGTTCAGTAAAAGAATACCTTTAGAAATATATAGTGTTTTCATGAATTTATTGATGAGGTGATTTTTAAGAATTTATTTTTAATTTTGATTGATTTTCCATACTAATTTTCATATAAACTTTGAAATTTTTGGAGGGTCCGTAGACACAACCGATCAGTACCAAAATTTGCACAATTACTAAGGGCCATAAAAGGAATCAGTAGAGCCTGGTGGAGCTAAAAGTCAAAAATTGAACCAGTCTAGTGTAAACACAATCAAATTAAAGCAATATTTGTACCTACAGTATAAATTAATTCCGATGAAAAGAAAAGTCTCAATGGTGAAATTTATATCATACATGGAATTATAAATACAGATTACGGCTATGACGCGCATAATTTAGTTATTCTTTTTTAGTTTATGACTAAGCTGCTCTCGAATTTGTTCAAGAATACGCAAAATAACGCTTCAAATTGCTTTACTTCTCTTTGTAAATAAAGCATGTAATGTAAGGTCATTGACGAAGCACAGAACTTTGAATGCACATTAGACCGACAAAAATGACATTATTTGGACATCGCTCAATCGGAAGGTGATTGGTTCCATAAATCTTATGCCAAATATGAACTTGTTAGGTTGCTTCTGGTGAGAAATACAAGAACTTTTAAGTTTGTATGTGAAATTGAACGTAAATTCAGCAAATAAGAAATTTAGTAAAGCATTTAGTATCATCTTGAGAATCCCAAAATCCTCAGATATATTTTACAGTTTAAGGTGCAACGATCAACAGTGCAAAAGACTGTAAATTGAATGAGGAATATAAAAAAATCGTAGTTAAAAAACTTTGACGGTAAATCTCTAATAAATAGGCAATTTTCAACTAATCTGTTTACAACAAAATAAGGAGTAAGCTGTAAGAGTCACTGTGGCATTTTTTATTGATTTTCTACATACCTACATATTACAAAAGAAATTAGAAAACTCTTGTAAGTACATTAGAGCTATCAGATAAAGATCGTATTTAGTATAGTGGAACCCGGGGCTATTTGGGCCTACCTAAGCAAATCGCCCCTTTTACGGGGGGTAGATATGAAAGGGGTTATCAGTCAAAGGTCCCAATTGTTAGTTTGAAACCTCAGCTACAGTTTGGAGCCATAAAAATTCATTTGCAGCACTCCAGCTAGGCGACGATTTACAAAACTTTACGTTTCTTCATCCTTTTACAATGTAGGGGTGATTCTGACCTCTCTACGGGGCCATACAAGACCGTCACAGCTGTCGATTGGCGCATTATGTGTTTTCTTTGCAGTCGCGTGGCAATCGTGTGCTCTGACGCAAGCCGCTGAAAGATGATTGATGGAATTGACGGTCCGAATAGCCCGGTACTCCCTTTTTCGTACAAAAGTGGTGAACGTCTTGAAAATATCTGTGTCAAAACAAAAATCATTTCATAAAATAGGAGCCTCAAGCTTTCCAGAATACTGACCTGTATTTTTTTATTTTTTGTTGTTACTTTAATCACGATTTATCCATTATAATGATTTTTGGTTGGAGGGTGGCAAAAAAACAAGTTGTATCTCATTTCTGAATAATGAGAATGAGATTCATCTGTCAAAATTATTGTTTCAGAATGGCGCTTCCACAAATATGTACGACAGTTAGAAAGTCTTACGTTTTTCTGAGAAACCGAGAAAGTCCGAGTTACCCCACGGTCCCCTACGATTTTGTGAGGCCGATTTCCATTTGAAAAAGAAGGTGAACATCGTTGGTTGGCTAGTGCATTCGTAATTGTTGGATAATTATTTCAGCAAAGCAATATATTGGGTCGATTGGAACGTTCCCCATGTTATTCGGGGATTTGCACCTTGCCACGTCGTTTCTTCACTTTCCTGTTGGGAGAGAAGGGGAGATGAAAGAAAAAGTAGGGAAATGAAAAATGACAACACAATACAATCACAACACAAAACAGTAAACAGCCTGGATTCTTCACCCCTGCAGGAATAATGAACCCCCTTCTGATAAAGCCTATAGCTCTTTACCACACTGGGCTTCCAACAATAACATATCCTTGAGTTTCAGCTCTCTGTACATCTATGTATGGAGAACCAAAAATCCGGACACGCAATTGCATTACTGCGGAGCAGTTACATTACGCAATTGGATTCACAAGTAACACGCTGAATAGTATCCATTTGATAATTCACTTTGCAATAATTGTTGCAAAAATTTAATAAATTCTTTGACAGTTTCATTAGTGATTTCATATAAAAAACATTTTCCCTTGCGTAATTATGTCTTTTGTGCTACAAATAGAGCATATGCGGGAAGCTTGTTGTATTTGAAAAGCCCATTCAAGGTTCATTTCAAAAGCAGACCTCGAATGCACGTAAAACCCCATAATCTTTTCGTACGTTTTTCAATAATTACAATGATCTCACACACAGATTAACAAAATGACATACAAGTTATACAGCATTACAATAACATTACAGAAATATTTTAACATAATCTTATAAGCTAAGTCAATCTCCTAAGTCTATTCTTGAAAACATCACTAGATACATAAAAATCGAAATGGTCATACACAGTATTGAAAACATTACACATCGCCCTTATGGGTTCGTTCTGACGTACTCGGTGCGCTGAAAGTCGAGTCTTATCAAAGTGATCAAAGGTTTCTGGAGGGTCCGCTAATGTTGATTTGTGAGAGAATATCTAGGGCATCCATTTGGCCAGTCCATATTTTCCCAACAAATATCGCTTTGAATGTATTTCGTCTTTTTGCCAGAGTTTCCATATCGAGCAGACGACAGCGATCGGTGTCCAGGGGTACACCAAGGTCTCTGATAACTGAAACTCTCTCTCTAGCAATTGGTCGGCGATGTTGTAGCTCCAGGGAATTGGATTTTTTCTACGCGTCGAAAATATTATAGAGCATTTGGACATACTGAGAGCCAACACGTTGCGATTACACCAATTACAGAAAGCATCCAGATGTCGCTGAAGTTCGATACAGTCCTCTATTGACCACACAATAAGAAAGAGTTTGAGATCATCAGCGTATATAAGTTTGCACTCTGGAGGTACAACATAGCAAACGTCATTGAAGAATAAAGAAAAAAGCAACGGTCCGAGATTGCTCCCTTTAGGTACACCCGACAAGTTGATGAAGTTATATGACACGTTACTTCCTAATTTCACAGACAGAGAACGATCTACGAGATATGATTTAAGTCCCTTGTAAAATTTGATGGAGCACCCAGCCGCTCGATCATTGTCAGAAAAAGATCAAAAGCAGCTTTAAGATCAATGTATATAGTGACTACTAGTTATCCATCTTCGATGTTTTTAATGCAATACGATGAAAATTGGGCTAGATTGGTGGTTGTTGATCTGCCTGCAAAAAAGCCATGTTGATCCTTCGATATGTATCCTTTGGTCTTACGAAAGAGCATATTTTCTACTAGGATCTCAATCAACTTTAATCCAGCGCAGAGCGAGGTTATGGCACGATAGTTTGCAACATTTTTCTTATCACCTTTTTTGAAAATGGGAAACATTACTGATTTTTTCCAACACACGGGAAACACTAATTGCAACAGTGATTGGTTGAAGATTAGTCGCAAAGGTGTACACAATGTGCTTGCGCATCTTTTTAATATAATGGAAGGAATCCCATCTGGCCCCACCGATGTAGAGGACTTTAACTTGCTTATGGCAGCCAGAATGTCTTCGTCAGTAAATTGAATGTTTTCAAAATTGATTACATCGCGAGGGACATTTTGAAGGCCACAGCCCACCTGAGTTGAGTTAGCCGATTCATTTTTAAACACACTCGAAAAATGCCCATTTTCTTGACGTTTCCCATTTACAAAGGACCAAAACTGGGTTTCGTTTTATGTTGGATTGGGTTTGTGCTACGTGTCTTGAGTAGAGAAAGCGATTGTATGTTTTGTAGCTGTTACTGGCTAGAGTGAACTCCCTTTTTGTGATGGAGTTTCGTCGAGTAGTGTAATGTCGAAACTGGTTTTGTTCGGGGACGAGGTGCAGGTACATGTATACTGAAAATCTGTTTTAGCACCAGTGAAAGTTTTTCTACGGCAGCATCTACATCGATCGCGAAATTCAAGAAAGTCTCCCAGTTGATTGCTTGTAGTGAGTTATGCAGTCTAGAGAAGTCAGTCCTCAAAAAGTTGAACTCCCTGACATCCTCCATCTCGTCATAGAGAACCAGGTGCGGAGAAATCTGCGTTGCTAGAAGTGGAGGATGATGTGCATCTACAGCAACTAAAGGCTCAAGTGTCTCTGAAACGGTACAGCTCATTAAAGCTTCTTCATTTATAAACAGGAGTTCGCATGTTCAGTACAGACATTCCGTCCAGTAAGATAGTGCTCGCCCTCGAAAAGCTTGATTCAGAAGGGTTTGGGAAGGCATACCCGGAGGGGGTGCTCTTCCAAAGAAGTCCAGGTTGGTTGTAATGACCAAATAGTAGATGTGCCGTGTTGGGTTCAATGGAAGTTGCGATGTCAAGTGGGGAGTCTATGTGCTTCTGAATAATTTCTACATCACTTGCGGAATCGGGGGAATATATACAACACCAACACAAAGATTAGTATAGGGGCCACGAACATTTACCCAGTGTTGTTCGAGATTATGAGTGTCATTTTTGTGTTTGGATGAGAGTCGGTTGGAGACTGCGATGAGCACACCACCACCACGTTTCTTCCCTGCACTATTATGATCGCGATCATTACGATATACCGAGTACCTTGAGCCGAATAATTGGAGCGAGTTGATTTGATCATTCAGCCACGTTTCGGTCAGAACAATAACATCATGATCAACATCCGAAGCAGCGACGAACAGCTCATCAATTTTTGTGCGTAGCCCTCTCACGTTCTGATAGTAGATTTTAAGATGTCCCTGCAAGTTTCCTCCTGACGGTTGAACGGTGTTAGGTTGAGTGGTGGTGGAAGCAAACGCCTGTAATTGGGGTGGGTGTTCAACGGGGGCAGCATCTGTATGTCCTACTTCGGAAGGACATATACATTCATTGTATTTACCTGAGAAAACGGATACAGGAATTCCATGTCCTTCGAGTTGGTCTGACTTGTTTAGAGCGTTGTTATCTGTTATTTAGAACGTTGTTATCTGACCGTAAAAGGTCGTTGTTGTATCCTTCAAGTTCTGTGGTAGACGGATGGGTGTCGATGACGGAATCGACCTGATTACGTCTGTTGACAGGCTGCAATAGTGGATCAAACTCAGTGTGTGCAGTATCTCGAGTAGCTTCGGGAGGAAATATACCCTCCTTAGCTTTACCTGACCGGGAAAGATCGCTGCTATTACATCTAGGTTCAGTGGTTATTCACCAGACCTGGCCCCTTTTGATTACCATCTGTTTTCATCGATGGGTCACACGCTCAAAGAACAGCACTTCGATTCGTACGAAGATGTCGGAAAATGACTTGACGAGTGATTTGTCTCGAAGGGTGAAAAATTCTTATGGCGTGGAATACATAAATTTCCCGAGAGATGGGAAAAATGTATAGCTATCGAGGGCAAATACGTTGAATAAATTATATAAGCAATGTGCTGTTTTAACAAAAAAAAATCAGGGGGTTAAAGCTTATACACCTGGTAACAACATTTATTCTCTCTGATATTTACAATTATCCGCAAAAATATGCATATTTATAGTATAGTTTGGATGCCAAGTCAATCTATCAACGGCCTTGAACTGGTTGGCCCGAATGTTTGAAGCGAATACATGTGAGTAGGCTTGGTATGAACAGTTCGTTTAGATTGGCACGTCTGAATACATTAGCCTGACTGAGCCGTGGATATTTTCCATATTTATCAGTTGTAGACGAAAAAGATGGGTGAACGATGTAAGAGACTCAACCGGAATGGTGGAGTACTCACGGCTGTTAAATCCTCCTATGCGGTCTCTTTCTCTTATTTTTTGCTTATATGACCAACTTTGGGGTTTGTAATCTCAGTGGGGCAACCTAATGGTATTCAGATTCCCTCATGTACCATTTAACGAGTTAATTATTAGCGCAACTCAGTTCCACTCATATTCATTGCTAGGCTAGAAACATGTCCAATGAAAAATAGACCGGAATGGTGAAAATTTACCTCTTTATAGAATACATTGGGAAAAGATATGTCCTCAAGTAAGAATTGAACCTGCGTTCTCCAAGTCTCTAGTTTGGCCGATTGAAGAGAGGGGGGCGATGATGATTTGCTTATAGGAGACATTGGGTGTCGAAGGGTCCATTAGTATGTATTGGTGCTGTGGCGGTGATCATGATAATGTTGAGAATTTGCGATGACATCATCGCAATTTCTCGATGGCGGAGTGGTTGACGCACTCAACTAGAACCAATGAAATTGTAAAGTTTCACTATATTTTCATTCACGCCATTCCGGTCATTTTTTTATTTTTATTATAAAGGTTTTAACCTTAAGGTGTACAGCCGTCCTAACCGTTTCTTAGCAAAAAAATAGTGTTCGTGGGAATCGACTACTAATGAACCAACTTGCGCTATTGTGCTGTTGCAAAACTCCCATTCAGTGACAATCTGATAAAGGCAGTATCACCTAGTGGTGACAATGCAATACGAAATGTGAAATCAGTGGGTTTTCTCCAATTCACATAAAAACATCAAACACGATTATCTGGTAGCTAGACTTGTCAAGTTTCGAGCAGATACTTCTAGTGGGTCTAAAAATCGACTCAGGTGTTGGCCAATGAGAGTCATTCATTTTTCTACTTGACACCGTATTAAATTATGGATTTCTCTGATTTTAGAAAATTTTGTTGTTTTAAATTGAACACTAATTATGCACTATTCCAGGTTGAAATGAGGTAGAAAATTATGACACATTATCACACTACTACGGTATATTTAAATATAATCAGTGAAAAATATTTTCATTATAATCAAACTCACGCTCATACTGCCACATTTTCTCGAAACAATGCAGCAATAAAAGTTGCCCACAGTAATCCTTCAAATTCAATTTAACTCTCAATTTGGCACAGAGAAGTAAAACTTTTATTGACTGCATCTAAGAGTTCGCTGTTTCCAACAGAAACAGTTCCCAGTTCAACATTTTCAAACCCCTCTGTTCCTCTGACACAGTCTGTAACTCGTTGCGAAGGTATAGCACCTAATCGGCTGTGATCGATCCCGGTTCGCCGTGTCACAAATCAACGTTCTTCAAAAAGGTTAAAGAATCCCCGTTCACCCTCTGAATGGGTCTTGTTTGGCTAAGTCCAATCTACCATCGTCCGTTCGGGTGCACCGACACCAACACCAGGAAACAGTTCACAGTGGGAGGTTTGAAAACAATCACTTACCGAAAACTCCGGTTCGCCCCGTTCGTGTACCCCACTGTTGTTGCCTTCCAGCTGTTCGTGAGAGTCGGTTTCCAGCTCATTTCTAGACGACAGCACGGCTCAACTTTCAGGTTACCACCCCCACAATGCAGGTCTGTGCTTCGCTGAGACGTCTCGATAGTTAACCACTTGTGAGGACAGTTTATCAACTTTGGACCAGGAACGGTGACACTCTACGGCTACTGGACGAGTAATAAATCATTATTGCAGCAAAAAAAAGAGTTGACTACACTTAATGGAAAAACAACGTGTCCGTCTATTCAACGCCAGCGACGGTGATTTATTTAACCGGTTGTAGTTATAGCGGAATTTGTTGCGCTAGAGCTTCTGAACTTCCGAGGTCTGGTACCTAGGATTTGAATGTTTTCACACGTCACTTAGAATGGAAATTCTACACTATAACTGTGATGTGTGCCAAACAATTTGTCGTGGAAATATCTCAACTGAAAAATTGTAGATATGATATAAATAACTGGTATGCGAAATGTACGGCGAATCCGTGTTGGACACGGAAAAAGAATGCACTTACATTTTCTTGATGCTTTTGTGACATGTCGAACCAACTGAAAAGGAGTCAGAGTCAAACTTCAACAGAAAAAATTCAAGTTGAACGTTTAAAAATAGCAGGTCAATTTGGCACAAAATAAATAATGTCTGAACAAAGTTCTCGCTTGAACGTTGATTGTTATCTCATACAAAGTGCCTTTTCTACCTCATTCAATCTACAACGCTAAACCGACCAGTACCCTTCGTGACGTTCCAGCCAGTGTTTTCACAAATTCTCGTAAGACAACAAAGCCACATAAGCAAATCGAAGATGATTTTCCGTCGAACGAAAACAAATTGTTTTGGTGTCCTAAATTCCAAGAACAATATCCACCGCCCACAATGCACCCCATCGAAGAGTGTTTCATCTGTAACGAATACACATATTTACTCTGGCGATTCAGTCATAGTTACGCCTGAACAATATTATCGTTCGGGTATTTTCCTTGATATTTTCACATCATTGTGCAATGCGAGCCCGATCCATCTATCCCTTCTTACTTGTTTTGCATTGGTCGATCATAAAAGATTTCACTTGGCTTACCTAACCAATCTATCCCGTATGCTTGAACTGCTGCAAACAAAGCTGAAGTTGAGGGCTCAATTTACCTCGAAATTGCTATCGATGTTTGCGCATATAATCGCCCACACATGGGGGGGAGGTGAGCTCGTCAATCAGATATGTAGTCGGGTCTTTCGTTACCGTAACGCAAACACTCCATTTTTTCGGTTGTTCCACAGTACCATCTGAGTGCTGTCAGCTCAATCGACAAACGCGGATCGTTGACTATCTGTTTTTCTTTCGGTTTTGTTTGCATTATTTCTTCCGGGTCGGTCGATGTGCAAACCAACAATCAGCCGCGCGCGTTCCCATCGTCCGTTTCGGTTTCCGTTTCTACTAACCGGAATATGTCGACCTCAATATCGGACGCCACCCGAGAGAGCTTTTAACTAACTGAATTATTTGATTATGATGCTCTTTGTTTTTATTTTTCTTTGAATGCGTTCTTGGGGCGCTTTAGGTCGCCAAAACAAAGAGAAAATAAACCAGACAAATTGACTTCTCCTAATTGAAATGGGTGTGCTGTTATGTCTCGTCCGGAACCGAATGATTCGTCTTTTCATTCTTTTACTGTGGGAGGGCTTCAATTGATAAGTAGAAGCTTTGGCAAGAATAAAAAATAAATAATATCGATTTTAAATCGTTCCACTTTACATTTGAAGTGACTGAACATAAAAGTCGCAGGGACAGAGCATGCTTCGAAAAACTTGCTTCAAGAGCCATTTTTACATTTCTTACAAAAGGAATGTATAGCATTCGCTCAAAATTTGAAAACTTTTTCCAAGGCCCAAAGAGTCTCACATACCAATCGACTCAGTTCGACAAATTTGGACAATGTCTGTATGTGTCTGTGTGCGTCTGTATGTTAGTACACCAATGTCATGTAATTATCTCAGCAATGGCTGAACCGATCTTAACGAAACTAGTTTGAAGCGAAAGGCCTAACGTAACTATTTGACGCTAGTATTTTTGTTTTTGGATATGTTGTTTACTTTCTGAGATAAAAATGATTTTGTTTGTTTGTGTTTTAAACAAATAACTTTCTAACAAAGAAATTTCACGCTAAATGCATATAAATAGAAATATAAAGTACCTTTCTAGCAAGCCATAGATCGTCTAAATACGCTCACGAACGGTGGAGGTAGCAATCATCAAATTGCATCACGGAAAAAAAAGGATTTAGAATATAACCCATCTCATGAGAATTTGTCCACCCAGATACTGATGAATGATGAGACTTACGTCAAGGCTGACTTCCGGCAGCCTCCGGGGCTACTGTTCTTCTCTGCCGAACACAAGTTCGACGTTCCGGAGGAAGTAAGAAAGCAGAAATTTTCAAAGTTTGCCAATAAATACATGATTTGGCAAGCAATCTGCTCATGTGGCAAACGGAGTGCGCCGTTCGTGACAATCGGGACTGTAAACGGAGAGATCCATCTCAACGAGTGTCTACAGAGGCGTCTGTTTCCTCGGTTGAAGCAACACGAGGGTCCTACGAGCTTCTGGCCGGATCTAGCTTCGCGCCACCATTCAAATGCTGTCCTGGAGTGGTACGAAGCCAACGGGGTGACTTTCGTACCCAAAGTCGCGAACCCGTCCAATGCACTGGAACATCGTAAAATACTGGGCAATTATGAAGCAAGCACTACGGAAGCACCCCAAGCAGTTCAAATCTTAGAAAGACATGATGAAAAAGTTGGTTTCCGTACAGAAGCTGCAGCCAGATGTTGTACAGAACCTAATGAGTCGAGTCTGTCACGAGTTGTGACATAATTTCTTCAACTAGTCTGAACTATTCGTTAATGTCCAAGCTAATTTGATGCTTGCGATGTAATTGTTTAGGTTTAGGGGGACAAAACTTTTTCATTGTCTGCTGTTTCCCAATCAATAGTTGTTCCATTTTAGTGTAAAGCAGAGGCACTCAAGGAAATAAATTTAATATTAAATTCAACGTGGAAAAGAAAATATTTGTAGTCCTGACAAAATCATCAATATATTGGTATTATGAGAAAACTAATTTATGTTCAAACCCTGCTTCCCCTGAGGATGAAAGAAATTTTCTTCGAAACGTTGTACTATGGAAAGTCATCAACTCCAATTTAATTCGATTCTATATTGAGCGTTTCTATAAACTCTAATTAGGGAAATTCCTTGGGAATCTCAAACTCTTCTAACTTATAGCGATGGTTTCTGTTGCCCATATTTGCCTTATGCTGAGAACACTTTAATTGAAGTTTGAAAGCCACAATTAGTAGAGAGGCGTTGGACAATTCAGTACAGGTTTCGTTTGAGTGCTCCGTATTCTACACGTTAGTTAGCGAGGCTTACTATCAGAGTTTATGCATTGTACAGATAGTTAGATCGACTACAATTTTGTCATACAACATTACGGTGAAGCTATAAATGAAACGATTTGTACATAAAAGCCCAATGTGTCTACAAACATATTTATTTGCAAAAAATAAGACTTGTTGATCATGTCTCAAAAGAAGTTTATATGTCCAGGGACACTTTCAATTGCCGCTTGCTTTTTGAAGAATTTAAATAGTTTACAAAGTAGTTTACATATTCCTTTGTGATGGTATCGCTTTTTATGGGACTCTTTAAACCATATCGCCGGAACGAGAACTACGAACGAAACAATTCGCAAACTATAAACATGACTGAAAACAGACAGCTTTGTAACCGACTGAATGCATAACTTCTGTGCTATCGAAACAAAAGTAATTTTAGACATTTCACACTCCCATCTATTTACTTCTATTAGACAAAATATTTGACGTAGATTGACACAAAATATTCTTATATTATTTCAGAAATCTGTGACAAGAAAGACATGTTGGAATTCCAAAATAAGTTGAACTTTCCAGTATACTTATAACTAATTAAGGTCCATCAATAAAGTAGAAACACCAGATGATCTTAAATAACACCGCCAAGAAAGGAAGAAAGAAAACAAAAAAATGAAAACAGAAAAGAATGGGAACACTGGAAAATGCATTGCACAGTCATTAACCATTCCTCAAACAATGGGATCTTCACAAACAGTTCAGAACTATCTGAAACAATGGTTTTCAAATTCGTCTATTTGTTTTATTCATTTACTTCATTTCAACTATTTTTGTCTTCAATTTCATACCATATACTCATTTTTTTAATTCATAATTTCATGATTTTTTATTGTTTATTTTGCCTAAAATGCGTTTTGAATATTGGGCTAATTACAAATACACTATTATTTCTTTTTAATCGTTTATTTCATTCAGCATTCTTTTTATACATTTCGTTCATTTAGGTTAATTTTAATTCATTTAATCTATTTTATTCGTGCAATTAACTTATTTTATTCACTTTTTTCATTATATGCATTTCATCCATATTTTCCAGTTCATATATTCTATTAAGCTTCTTCAGATTGATATTCTTACTAATTTTTTCATTCATTCATTTTACCCAAATTATTGATCTGACACAATTTCATTTATTCTAATAGTCTCAAAACTTTTTAAATGCTGTTTAATTTATCATTTTAATAATTTAGTCCATTTTATCCTGATTATTTTTTTTCTTTTTATTCATTGTAACTATTCTATTCATTCAATTCATTTTATCGATACTTTCTATTTCAACTCCATTATTCATTAAATTCATTTACTTTTGCTATAATCCAAATTTTGTTCAATTAAAGGGTTACATATGTTGAGGTCGGCCAAAATATCGAAATTTTTTATTCTTCTATCGTAAAGTTCGGGTTCTTGAGAATATTGTCTCAAATTTTCATAGAGATCGGAGCAATGGACGCAAAGTTATAACGTTTTTCATCTTGCTCCCTTACGGAGGTGTGGCTTATACTTGAAAATTTAAACGCGATTATCTTGAAATCATGTTTCCCAAAAACGTCTATGCGGTGACTACGATTGCCGAAAAAGCTCTCAACCGATCTCAAAACTTTTTTTTTTCAGCTTATTCGTAATTTAACTGCCGTGTCCTTGAACGATACCAAGATTTTCATATTAATGTTATTCATTTTTTGATATTTTTTTTTCAGGTGAAATTTTTTTTAATCAATCTTTCGAGGACACCACAGGTACACATACTAATGAATTCTTTTTAGTTTTATGCTTTCAGTTGAGCTGTTGGAGTGAAATCGTAGTTACGGCAAACCTCTTTGAAAAAAACGCATTTTGCGGAAATTGCTATAACTTCGACAATTATTAATATTTTATTATGTTCTCAAATGGATTTTGCAAATTGGACATTGTACTATGCTAGACGCATAACAAGTATTTCATAAAAGTTTAGCTACATACCTTTACAAGAATTCAAACTTTCTTGAACTTTTTTCCCTCATCTCAACATATATAACCCCTTAAATAATTATATCCATTTCATTCTTTTTAATTATCTTATTCGTTTTACTCTTGGTATTCTTTTTTGCATTGTACTGACTTTATTCATCTTATTAATTTTATTTATTTAACCCGTTTTATTTATTTCATTAATTATACTATTTTATTCATTTTTTGATTTTGTTTATTTTTCTATTTTATTTATTTGAATCAGTTCATTATGCTTAAAAAATATATTTGTTTTTTCGTGCAGGAAAAAAAATAGTTTTTACCGTTTCGGATACCCCCCTTAAGAAACTTGCACCAGTATTTGGGCTAGTTTAACGATAAATCGGCTAGTTAGGCGAGAGCTGAATGGCTCATCGGGAAAGTTGAGCGAAATTGAAGGAGAGGAGCCAAAGGTCCTAAAAGAGTTACGGCGCTAAATGGCACCGGACAGGGAGCCAAAGGGCTCAAGAAATTGCTAAAACCAAAGAAGAATCGGTATCGGGAGAACATCCTTTGCCGGGGAACTCTCCGCCGGCGTAAGCTAGATTCGCCGCCGGGGACTAGCCTGAGTAGACCGCGACTAGACACCACCAGTCGCAGATCATCGGGGCACCAGCGAACCGGACGCCCTGGTCCACCGGAATCACCGAACTGACCTCGACACCTGGCTGGTTTGCTCGGTTTCGGGAGAACTTCTCTCGCCGAGGAATTCTCCGTCGGAGTAGGCTAGGTACACCGTCGGAGACCGAGTAGTTCGCGAAGAAGTCGGAAGCTCATCGAGTAAATCGCGCTGAATGGTGCGAGAAGGGAGTTGCGATGCTAACTGGTAAAAAGGAGCCGAGTCGTGGTGCTGAATGGCATAAGAGAGCCCAAGGACTCCGTGAATTAGACAATCTGAAGTTTGCCGCCCAGATTGTCTTCGTGGGGGAGGAGCACTAAGTCTCGACTCACAGACAGCTTTCCGACTGCCATGCAGAAATTGCCAGTCTGTGTGGATAGTGGTGTGTCGAGGAGTAGGGCTGTAACCCTACTGAAGGATGTAACTACTAAGTAGTTGAATTAGAGTGGGTGCTATGCACATAAAAACCCCTCCCCGAAGTAATGCCGTAAGGTAGTGCCGGGGAGGAATCAAGTTCTGGGCAAGAGCAGTGGTTTTTAGCGGGTTGGGTGATGGCAGCCCAAACCCGTTCCCTGAGACATTAGGGTTTTTGTACATTTTCCCCGTCTCAGGGCTTTCTTGAAAGTTATTTAATGCTCTCTCAAAAAAACAGAAATTTTCCGATCTCGCAGAACTGAGTCGAATGGTATATGACTCTCGGCCCTCCGAGCCGGTATTAGGTTGACGATTTTCAGAGTGATGGCATAACTACAACTCTATGAGAGAAAGGAAAATATGAAATGTCAATGAGTAATTCCCTAGTTTTAAGAAATTTAAAATGAAAACAAGTTAATGCACATGTGCCTTATCAAATACACAAACTGAATAAAAAAGAAGATCGACGATACCAATTACAGCCTCAGACTGCCAAAATATCATGAACTCTAGTGGTCCTTCTCGGATCG
This sequence comes from Topomyia yanbarensis, assembly GCF_030247195.1. Taxonomy (NCBI): domain Eukaryota; kingdom Metazoa; phylum Arthropoda; class Insecta; order Diptera; family Culicidae; genus Topomyia; species Topomyia yanbarensis. The sequence goes on from NC_080672.1 coordinate 22,748,436, forward strand.
GCAGGAAATTCTTCAAATGGAGCCGCTCAGGGCTTCACATTTAGCGCAGGCATACGGAAAAAAGCTTTGCAGAAGTAAACACAACAACCAAGAAAACTCCAACGGGTTCAACACTGTTTTTCATCTATTAGTTACATACTGTCGCTCAGTATGTTTTGAGCGTTTAAGGATTTCCCATCTGCACGTTATGATCGGGAAGCCTCATTCTCTAGAAGATGGTTTCTCCATCTAACATGGAAAACCGATTTATAACTGACCATGGCGAGATGGCTGTTAGTGGACGCAAAATTGGTCCGTACGGAAAAACGATAAATTCAGACGCGAATCCAATAAAATTGTTGCGGGAGTGAAATGATGGGGGAAAATTGTTTTTCTATTCCTATTGACTACTACGGGTCAGTCGTACAGAGTCACTGATATAGGACAGAAATAACAATAACACCGCAGAGGGAGAATATTATGCTGCCCTGGAAAGTTAGCATCCAAAGCAATATGATATGAAACAAAAAGTTTTCCGTATCTTCTGGTCCCACTCGCATTCGTGGTGTGAATTTGCCACTATAATCAGAATTTCTTTTGTGTTTCAGGCAACTGACTGTAACCGGAGGGAATAGTTACCAATATACATTGTTTCTCATGCTATAGCGAGGTTCCAAAACGTTTTTCTGCTCCAGCAAAACATTTTGAAAAAAATGAATGGAATGCGAAACTTGAAGTTATGCTATACACCTAAAGATTCGATGGTAAAATTGTGTAGATGGAATATCAAATATGTTAAAGAGATTTTTATTATGGCTTTACGCTTGGGAGACAAAGACGAAACGAGGAGCCAACGGTTCCGTCAATCTTGTTTATTTTGTCGCGGAAGAATCGATAGTTTTCCGAAATGATTTACTGGCAATAAATAAATCTGTCAATCCCACAAAATATAACATCAAGCCGCAACCAATCAACAAAACAAAATTTAAATAAAGCAATTCTTCTACCAAAGTTTCCCATTCATTTCCGTCAGGACAATACCGCAGTTGGAATCTTCCGTCATTGTGTGGATCAACGATAAATGTATGGCAATAAATCCTTTCAGATGCCTCTTATCTAACCCGCCCAGAATCCATTTTCCATTTGTCGTAGACCCATAGTAAATATATGGGAAAAGGAGAACTTCTCAAACCCCTTTGTCTACTCACTATACCAGTCTCATATGTATGTAAACACTGACGTAGAAAAGTTGGTCATCCTTTCGAGGTAGAAAGCAAAATAGTTAAGCATAAAATTTGCGGGTTTTCACTTCTTCGAAGACATTCAATTCACAATTTTTCATAATACATCAACTTCTCATCAAGCAGAGCTGGCTGATCGTGTCGTGGGCGGAAACTGCCAGCAGCAGTTTTCGAGGATGGTAAACCCTTCTTCTCTTTTCGCTAGATAGAGTATGTATGTGCCATGTGGGCTAACCGAAACTTGAAAAAGCGCCGGGGTATGCGATGATTTGCTCCAGGGCACAAAGAATATGAAAAACATCTCAGATTGCTCGGCTAGCTTCCTCCTTGTGCCGTAGAGTCGTGATGTAGCGATGTCTGTTGTTCATTGTCATGTGTATGCATAGGATATGGGTTACCCGTGAATGGATGAGCTTGGAATGCTTTTACGGTTGATTTTTGCTCTCCATTGACGAATGCAAATGGATTCGTTTTCATTTGCGATCGATTTTTTTTTTGGTCATAGATCCGTAGATACTGATTCAACAAAGATGAGAAAAGCTCAGTTGGAATCAATTGTAAGGATTGTGTAATTATTTGGATCGAGTAGCAGAACAAGCAACGGATGGTACTCAATCTGTACAGTTTATAAAGCATGCGAAATCAATCTGTTCAAACAAAACCAAATAAAATTCACATTTTAACTAAAGGAAAGTATGAAAATTCCATAAAATCTTAACCAATGATTAATCATCTTTTTCGACGCAGAGAACACTTGCACGAGTTCCTACTGATGTGCATCTTTCGTTTTATCATGATTCTAGGAACTGGAATTCGTGGGGTTTCCCAGAAAATCAACTTTGGTGATATATAAGTAAACAAAATAATGGCACAAAAACTGATTGCTTAGAATGTCTACCCAGACACGAATAAATAACCTACTCCATTTGTGCGTGAGTCGATGTAGGCATTAAACAGTCAGTCAGTCGATCTGGCAGTTTTGCAGGAAATGTTTCGAACGCAATGAAAAGAAAAATAGGAAAAAGGACTTCATTTGTATTCTTTAGACTGACGAGTGGATCAGTTTTACAAATGATATTTGGAGTGGTTCTGAAAATGACAGAGTTGATAGGTGGAACTCGAATCTTAATTGAACTGAACGATTTACGAAAACTGTGACTAAGTTCCTGAAATTATGAAAAAAAACCTCGTATTCGTGAAACTTTTTGTGTTTCAAAAAAACTAGTTCGCGTCGAATATATACATAGCGTTCCATTCGATTGTTTGGTAGAGTTACTAAATTTTCACTTTTAGCCCTTTCGCGCTTCATTCTTCAATCTATACTTATCACTCTTCTCCCTTTATTCTTAACGCTGCAGTCTCCCTTTTTTATTCTTCACTATTCATTATTCAATCTTCACTTCTTCACTGACTCTAAACTGCACAAGGTATGCAATACATAGAAACCAACCGGTCCAGATGCAACGCTCCACCTAGTATCAAATAAAAATTCCGTCTAGACTGTTTTACAATTAAAATTAAATTTATTCTGTCTATCAGGACCGTAGCTCACTTGACAGCGTGTAGTGTAGCTTGCAGTTGTTGAGACAAGGTGCATTGCTCCGTGAGAGAAAGTAAATGTGACATCCTGTGCATCTGTTCTTTGTTTCGTCGAGCTTTGATGCTGTACACATGTTAACAAGATGGTAGGTTATGCACCAGTAGCGGCTTTTGAATGATTTCTTCTTGCTGCTGTCGTACCGGAACCGGAACAAGGTTGGAACAATGTGGCATTGCATGTAGTTGCAATAGAAATGGTTGCTTTTGTGATTTAATTTGTATCTCGTTTGTGAACTATCACATAAGTATTTGATGTTGGTTGAAAGACAGATCCTACCTTGTGTGTATGTCATCCACATGACTACAAAGATTTTATGGTAGAATAGAAATAGAGCAAAGCTATATACTGTATATTCTGAGCTAAATATTTAACAGTTCATTTGTACCGCCATTGGTTTCACTACACTGTTCGGGTGTAGAAAGCTTTTTGGAAGCACCGTTTGTTGTTTCTTAGGGTGCAGTAGTAGTGGACCGCGATATCGTCAACTAATGAGACACGATATGGTGGATAATAGATTAAACACTGCACCATATAGCATCCAATGGGAGCTTCCACTGAACTCGTCTCTTTCGCTGGTGGGTTTTTGACGACGCAGTAAAAGAGTAGATTGCATTACAATTGAAGTACTCGAGCACATAATGGTTCATTCAGATTACGTGCCCGGGCACTCCAATTACTCCCTTAATTAGGCTTTTTGATGTTTCAGCGAAAGAGATCTGTTATTTATTTTACAAATGGTAATTGTTAACATTATGGAATTTATCCCCCAGCACATTTGGAGCGAAATGCTTTCAAGCCAATTAAATATAGCAAGGAGAAAGAAGGCTGTAGAAGATTTAAAAAACTATGTCAGTATTATCGTATGCTAAATCATGCATTCAAGTGTAAAAGTTAGTATGAAATGAACAACAGTAAAAAGTGAACACAACATGTTTCTAGAAAAATTAATAATATTAGGATATGAAAAACGGATATGAGCTTCAAGCGTAACGTCCCACAGTGGCGGATCTTCAAACAAAAGTCGGACAAAACCTCAAATGTTACTTAATTTGGCTGAAAATCACAATTTAAGCTAATTTTGAGGTGCTGAGCTCATTTTTGATGTTAAAGATAGTAAAATATTAAATGCATTTTTCCATATAGTGTCATTGAACCTTTCTTATAACTATGATCCCGTTTTCATGATAGATTTTCCGTTACTGTTCACCAATGTCAGCAATATCATAAAAAATGAAGAACACTACTATGAATCCATTGTATAACGTGTTGGTTTACTGTAGATTGTCAAACTGTTTTACACAAAACACCATGTGCCTCCATATCAACAACAAAGCTTCAAAATCTCCTTAAACCTTTTTGCGCACCTAGGCGCAGAACGAGACCATGATATTCGAAAAGTAGAGGTTATTTCCCATAGAATGTATACTATGTGACCGTTCAGAAATGATTCCGAAATTTGTACAGAATACATTAGTGAAAAAAGTATTTTTGATCTGATCACCTCAAACATATTTAAACAAAACAGTCATAGTTTCAAGCAAATTTACCGAATGTGTTTTAATCGCTAACCAAGTGCTTTCGTTTCTCTACACAATGAAATTAGATTTGCTAAAATCGGACCAAAATCAAAAGAGCAATATGCATTTGAAGTGAACAGAGCAATTGTGGTTTCGGAAATGAAATTCATCAAAAAGTCCGGACTTTGCCACGTTTAAACTGATGCTAAAAATCGTGTTCTTATCCAATGATCATAAAATTTTGAATATACATCATTCAATACATGAGATATTTAGGGAAAATATAAAATATCAATATTTCGAAAATAAATTTTTGAGGTTTTGGCCAACCTCCAGCCACTGTGCGTCCGGACCGAAGCTCCACGATGTAAAAGTTGTTTACAAACATCTTCAGTATAAAAACCGGAAAAAATATATCCGTTTCTTACAAAGTAGTTTTATTTAACCGACTTTTGACCTTAAATGGAACGATTTGCGCATTTTAGAATTATTTATTTTTAACGGTTATTATACTGGGGGGTCATCCTGGCCGACTCTTTCGGGTTGGAACTTTTTAACCGATTCTTGTGCTGCACTGAAGGATTTCAGTTCAATTTTTACGCTTAACGCTTTTTCATTATAATATATTCAAGAACTAGTTTTTTAAAAGGTGTTCGAGAGGTCTTATGGATGTGCACCGATTTTGATGGAAATTTGTGTTTTTGTATATGTGAGATGGGTTCACGTCAAATACTAAATTCCTACTTGGAGGAGGAGTGGGGTAAAACGAGCATTGGAAATTGACCCGAACAAATGGATGGAAATTTTAAAAACTCTAATTTTTGTATAAATCCCATTCATCTTAGTTTTTTTTTTTGTTTGAAAGAGCGCTCGACAACGTGCTCTGATGCGAATTTAATGAATTAAATGCATTGAATTATTTAAATTAATTATGTGAATTAAATCTATTAAATTCATTATATTGATTCATTATATTATGTATTGTATTATATGAATTAAATAAACAAAATTGTTATAATGAATAAAATTTATAAAAGTAATAAAACGTAAGAACTTAATAAAATTATTTTAATAATAAAATAATAAAATGGACGATAAATTGAAAATTAGTTTTTAGCGTTTCGGATTCTCCTCATCAGTAACTAGCACCAATCTTTGGGCTAGCTAGACGATAAATCTAAACAAGCACCTAAGCTGGCACTAGTTACACGCTCAACTATGTGACGTTCCTCGAACCCGTTTGACGGAGCCCCGATATTTGTTTTCGGTACATTCAGATCCCCTTGTGTATTATTGCTTTAATTTGGTCAGATGCTTCCGACTTTCAGAACGGCAACACAACCCACATTCTCAACATCATTTGCCCTCTGGTTATCTCCAACGTGTCATTCTTCGTTTGTTGAATTCTTGCATGATTCAGTTACCTGTGTGTCTAACGTTTGGAACACGTGACGCTGAACAATCTTGCGCTAAATTTACCATCACAATTCAGTCCTTCATTCGGTCATTGTTGAGATTGTATGCGTCTACGAGAACATGAATATCCAAGTTTCTGTAAGTGTTCTTCAGAATATCTTTCCGTGTAAAATATCATACCCCATTCCTCACGCTGAGGCCACGAATCCTGAGACACAAACTTTATCTTCGTCGCACAGATGCGATCACTAATCGACCACGACCATCGCCAGCATAATACACACATTTTGCAGGACTGTTGGAAATAGGACGATTCCATCAGTGTGAAACCTGCCCAAACACAGTAACTGTTCGCTTCGGATTGGAGCGGTGGTCAGCTTTTTTCGTCCGCGTCCCTTATAACCTATTTTTGTTGGGCGATTCGTCAACAGTGCAGTGAGTCACTTTGGTTATCCAACTATTTTTTCCACTCTTATTTTGTTGCAAATCAATAGTAGTCTTCATTTTATTATTTTCAAAGTTGTACATTTTGCCGCATGTAATTTTAAATGTTCTTTTTTTTAAGGCAGGACGTATCCGCCGGGAGATGCCAATCGGGCGGACAATGCTGAGCAGACCAATTTCTTTGTTTTTTGGTGCTTGTTTGACCAACTAGAGAATTAATGCACGGGACATTAGGTGTGCGTGAGAAAGACGCATGGTTTTGTCTGAGTGAAGTGATGACTTCAGTTATTTATGAGGGTTTTGAATTGATCATTCACGAGAGGAATCGAAGTACAGTTATCGATTGTCTTCGGGAATATCAGTACGAAGCAATTTTTTCATGTCCCTGTCACGAAAACGCTCGATATTATTTAGTTGTGGCCCCAACTCGTTTCCACACTTGTTTTTTTCTATTCAAGATTTTTCTTACTTTCCCTTCTGCTGGTTTGTCTTATTTACGAATAATATCTGAATTAACTGTATTTTATACCTTCAGTCTGAACTGTAGTACTGTCAACTATCGCATGTTTTTATATTTCTTTTGGACTTACTTGGCATAACCAGTAGTGATCATAACAATAAATAAATCGCGCGAGGAAGTAATTACTTAGAAGCGACATTCTATTATTTGCTTAGAATTGACATTCTGCTATACTAATGCTACGGCAATAACTCAGTCTTTATTCAGGTTTTAATATTATTTTTGCAGTTTAATGAAAGCCCCTCTTACTACGAAACATGTGCAATTCCAACTATCTACCGGAATAGTACTTGACACAAGAAAAAACTAAGACGCACAGAAATACCGCTTGTGTAAGATTCCGCATTTTATACAAACGATCGCCGGGTAAAATCAGCAACTACACGATAGAAACCACGAAAAATTTGTCGCGTGATAGAAAAGAAAGATTTATTAAAATATAAGCAATACTTCTCATAGTCGGCTATTCGGAGTTCAAGTTGCTTATTTGGCCAATCGTATTAACACAACAAATGATAAATTACTCAATTTCTCAGCAACCGGCTGCCCAATATTACACGATAATGCTATTGGCACACTTACTAACAACTTCCCGTGATATATGTGGAGATGATGAAGATTCCCCGGTCTCTAGCAGCGACATGTATCGGACTAACATTCCTTTCTTTCCCAGAGGATCTGCCTTCGGAAGTGGTTGGCGTCGGTATTGATCAGCATGCAGAGATTTTTTTTATTACAATTATAGAGATTTTAAACTTAATGTCATTCGACTCTTCGGGTTAGAAAAATCTCTTATGAAAAATTTCTAACCCTATGTGCGGGGTCGGGACTCGAACCCAGGTTCACTGCGTACAAGGCAATTGATTTAGCAACTACGCTACGCCCACCCCCAGCATGTTGGGATCAATATAGATTGCACGATAAGGCGCGTCATTTTATTCACAAGCCTGCTGTTCCAATTTTGCAAGCTCAATTAGTTGACATTGGTTCAAATGATATTTTATGAGTCAAAACGGCTCGCAGTATATTTTTTCCTAAACAGGAAGTAAAGAAATTGTTAAAAGTTATGCAAAACCCTCATGGGACACTAAGATAAAATATTCGTTAATGTGCTGCGAATTGGTGCCACTGACGAAATATTCATGGTATACACAAGCATTATAACGAATAAGGAATAATTTCGTTTCATTCACAAAAAATAGTTTGCCTTCGACGACAAATTTCGTGCAACGTACACTTTATATTTACATATTTAAATCGCCATGTTTTAAGGCATGAAATAAACGAAATCAATTGTTTACAAAGCACGAAAATGTTTCATTACACAAAACGACGAATAAACTCGCGCATTGTATTATAATTTTCGTTCTATTTATGAATTAATTTTATCAGTGCACAGTCACAGATTTTTCGGTAATGCTACAGATTTTTTTAGCAATTTTCCTTCACAGATTTTTGGCATTTTAATGAAAATTTTACAGATTTCCACAGATTTTTAGTAAAATTCCAATTTTTCATACATACAGATTTTTCTTCTGTTCCAGACATTACAGAAAATATTTTTTTGTCCTAAATACTGATTTTAACGTGGCATCCCTGGTGGTAAAGTAAGTTTTGGATTGAGTTCAACACATCTTAGTGCTTGTGAGTTGAGTTGTGATAATTTTTTTTTTCAATTTTTTTTCTGCTTGTGTGTGCGTTGCGTTGATACAGGTGAAATTCTCATGCCAACATATTTTCGGCGAAATATACGTGATGCGTTTTTTACCACTGAGGCATCTGATAACATGCTTCTGTAGGTATTTCTAAAGCACGGACGGACTGAACTGGATTTGCGAAAAGCGGATGTTAGTTGTAGAATTCGGAGGGCGAGGGGATTGAGTTATGTTAGAGCAGTTTTAATTTGCAACTATTCATAAACCACGTAGAGCTATATTCAATACTTTTTGACGCCCTATCCCCCTCATAGACTCAAGTAAACTTTTACAAAATCCCCCTCTCTATATTCAAAAGTTCATGTAAACTTTTCGATTTTATTTTATTTTTGGAAAATGTGAATTTAGCGAGAAACACATTATAGTGTTCAAATAAAAATAAACGTGAGTTGTTCAAATTTATTTCAATTTTTTTAAATAATAAGGACAAAAACAAACATCGATCTATTATGCTTTTCACATTATTTTTTGCCTGCAACTGCTCCAATCAATTAGTACGAATTCAAGAGAGTTTAAAATCAAAATATTTATCTCCGAAATTGAAAACTTGGTATTTCGAATATTTTAAACTACTTACAACTTTGAGGAAGGTTTTTAAAAAGATGTATTGCTAGTACAGGTGCAAGTTTGTTCAAAATGCGACCTCCAAAAACAGAGCAAGATTGCTAACCTAGCAAGTACTTTTCGAACGTCACTGGACCATTCAAAATTCATAAAATATAAGAAACAATTTGAAATTATGCTGTTCATATTTAATATTTTCTAGGGAGAACTTTTGTGTAGAAGTGCCGCTTGAACCACCGAAATAAGAAATTTACAAAAGTCAAACTATTTATCGTAAAAACTCAGACTTTTTCTTGTTAACACGCTTAACTCCGACAAATTTTGAGTTTTAGTAATGCATGCCTACTAACTAATCACTATTTATTAATGGTGCCTCAGAAAATACTTCGCGACTGCTGGTTTCTCATCGTCAAAATGTTCCTCGGTTAGAAATTTTGTGAGATTGTCTTTACAAGCGCCATTTTGTACTTTTCATAAATATTTTCCATGGAACATTGACGTGTCGTGTTGTTGTTTTGTTAAAAAAAATCACAAGGCTTCTAGATTGAGTAATCCCCTAAAGAGTAGGAACCTCAATAGTGTACTAGCTGTGAAGTGTCCGCGTAACTACATCTAGCTGAACCGACTAGTATGTTAAACAAAACTCTCTGAATCCCACTCACAATGAGTAATAAGAGAAGAACAAAAATTTTAGTTTACGTAGACGTTTGCACCCCTCACCCCTCGTACACAAACGTAGGTTTTTCCTAGACACCACCCATCCCCACAACAGTTATAACACAACATTAAAAAATTTAATATATGTAAGCAATTTCCACCCAAAGTAATAGATAAATAAATCTCATCTCAGGTGTACGCTCAATTCCGGGATTCACTGTACTTTGTTTCACGACCTTTATAAAGCAACAATACCAGATTCAATCAGGTGATCCCATTACTGCACCCATAGCAACCATCATCCAAGTATGAAATCAAAAGAAATAAATGAAAATAGCATCGGAGTTAGCGGATGATGTCGAAGCACACTCAGAAAATGCAGCAGTCGTGTTTATCTGGTGTGAAATACGTACTTGATGATGTTTTCCTTATGCTTTCCGTGCAACGTGGAAAACTAGTTCAATGAGAAAAGCCAACAAACCGTAAATGCCAGCTGTCCACCCCGGAAAACAGAAGATGGATAGACAGATAGGGTGGGTATGCGATTTAAATGCACTCCAGACGGCTTCCGTCTCTCCGGTTCTTACTTGCTTTATGTGAATCCATCGTCTAGAAATGTCATAATATAGGAAGATCTACCCCTATACTGTGAAATCCCTAAACTAAACTGATTTCCCAGTTTATTGTTCCTTCCGGAGTGGAACGTGAACAATCTGACTATGATTCTAGCTGTGAATGGGAGATTTTATTACGACGATTTCGTTTTACGCTGCAACGCTTTCGAAATACTAATGCATGTTAAGAATATCATCAAGTGATAACAATAAGGATGCAATTCTGAAAACTTTCCAAGTACTTGAGTAAGAATTATGCATTGAACGCTACTTGAAATATCCTGCATTGGTGGATAATAGAGGAGTTAAACACGTTAAACAGCGTGTGACTTCATCAAGTAATTTGCAATCGAAAAATTGTTAAATTCCCGTTTTGCAGCATTATGAAATTGCGAAGTAAAACACTATCCCACCCTCCATTATCCTTAAACAAAACGAAAGCACGCGATTGTCAACAATTTTCCTTCTAAAACAGTATGGTTTCCGGTGGCAAAGAAGATCATCATGAGCTGTCATTTATGTCATTTGGATGGTCATTACCGACCGCAATCTCATTGCCCTGATGCTTCTCAACTTCTCAGTCAGCGGTTTCATCCAGCGATAAAAATGGATGGCTGATTTGGAGGAAGAGATTGAAACTAGCAAAAACATAATCATGAGTCGTTCTTTTCGAGAGACGATTTCTGTAGAGGAAATGCTTACATGTCTGAAGAGCAATCCAACGAAAAAAATAATAATCGTGATTTTTCATCCTAATACAAAACTGTTTGAGAGCAATTCAAAGGAGCAATTCAGACGGGATAATTTATTGTGGCAATATGTTTTTCTCGAGATATTTATGGTCGTGCAGTCTAGACATGCTACCGGTATGCAGTTGAGCAGGTGATGTTGATTGATTTTTTTCTGTGGTGGTAACAATGTTCTGAAAAATATTATTTCTTAGTCAGCAGTGCTAAAGGCAGGTTATTGAGTCCATAACAAAGAAATTAGACTGTTCACAATTCAATTTATGTTTATACTGTCAACATAAATTGAATTGTAATTAGTTCACTTAACCCAACTATCCAATCCGAAAATCATAACAAGCTTGTCAGGGTAACTGTGGTAAAAATTTTCCAGTTCTGCTTCGAATACAGGGTACTATAGTTGACAAAATAAAATAGACATTACATTTATTTTTGCTGAGAAACTGAAAATATTCAACTAGCTTTGTTGTGCATCGCCGCACCTCGTATACACTCGCTCAAAGTTGGCTGTAATATGTTTACCTCTGTCTTTCGGTATTAGGTTTTACACCAACCAACATAACCCTACAAAATGAGCCGGATGAACTTCGTTTGACAACTCTCGGTGGTTTGTTTACATGAATGTTACGTGAGTTCGAATGTAACAGATGAGCATCCGTTGCACTCGCACTCACGCAAGTGACAAGGTAAACAAACCACCGAGAATTGTCAAACATGAACTTCATTCATCATGAGTTCATTCGTGTCGTCATCTTGTAGAACTCAATAGCACAGATGCAAAAACATATGCTGTTTTCGGTTTTAAAATCGAGTTGCCCTAGGTTCGCTCTAATGTTTACAGTTTCCATACAAAAGTGACAGCTCCAAGCGAACCTAGAGCAACTCTGATCTAAAAACGAAATCAGCCATAGTCAACATGTTACCGAAGCTTGAAACTGAAAAAATAGCTGACTGCACAAGTTTTGTATTTCATTTTCAACAATTCAGACAACGCTCAACAAGATAGAGTCCAATCGAATGAAAAACTTGCAGAATACAGAAAACCGAAACTATTAGGTACAACCCAGCCAGACGTCTTTGTTTACGCAGACCATTATTGCCCCCTCGGGAGTTGCAACAGTTTCTTCGTGGAAGAAAGTTTCTTTTATTATCGTCTCGACCGAAAAATTGATGCTTAATCAATGCGTTTCTTTGGGGAATGAGTACAGCATCGGTTGCAGTTTCATCAATTTCCTGAACGTGATTCATTAATTTTCGTCTCGGTTACGGCAGCTCGTCACGTATCAGTCTACATGGGATCCGGAAAATGACTCGACTCTGTCGAACACAAAAGATAGCAGGAGGTAAATTGGATTCGTTTCAGAAAATTTTGCTATTTGGAAAGAGGATTTATAATTATTTTATTTTTCTTTATTCTATACACAGTTCCTGTATTTTCTATGATTCTTTGGATCCGACACGACACTGTCCGGATATGAGTGCCAGACGGTGTATCGTTCGAAAGAAAAAGTGCACTAATTCAACATCCTGAATCGGTTAGACTCTTGCCAAGCGAGAGTTTCGCAAAAGTTTTTAATCACCTGCAAGATCTTTGTGGTTGCAGACACAACGCAGCATCTCGTTAGAGCTGCTGTGTGGTTTTGGCATTACGGTTACTTTTATGTGCGCTTCTGAAAGAAGGTCCGAAAAGTATAACTATTATTCACTTGTGTCGCTTGATTAACCCATTAGCATCCAAAGTTTCGAGTATAGAATCGAAAATTTAACGAAGCTTACGGATGTGAGATTCAAACAATTGTATAAAAAGAGTTGACTGTTTCTAGTTTCAATTCGATGAAAAAATCATAGCCATGAGCTGCATGCTGTATGCACACCGAATTATATACTCAGTGCTCGATATTTTTTACGCATTCAACCTGTTATACTAATTTGCTCACTGTACGGTTCGCTTTTATTAAATTTTAGACGTATTCTGTTATATATTCAACTGAAAGTCCGTGCTTATTGGAAAGAATACTGTATAATGTTGTTATCGCCACTGATCTGATCAGTAGATTTAACTGTATATCGGCATTTTCTAAATAATCGGTAAATTTATTACGGGCTCTTAGGCAGGCTCTTTATTTTTGCTGAGTTTTCGTATGTATTTTACCGAATACCTGAAACAAGTTTCCGATGTAACGCCAATTGAACGTGGAGTCAAAATAATTTTTTTTTTGTTCAGTTCGTTTATTTGATAGGCACAAATGCGTTAGCTTGCCGGTGCTAAACTCCTTTTTTCCATTTTGAATATCTTAAAACTAAGAGATTACAATGCACAAATATTTTTTTACAACTATCTTAAACTAGAGATACGCAGTATACAAGATATACAAGATTGAACAATAGTTTTCTACAAAAAAATACAGCTTTATTAAGACTAAGAATGGAGAATAATATACAAGAGGGGAACAAATTTTTATGAGAAATTTCGCAACTATCCTGAAACTAAGAATACAATTAGATGTACAAAAGGTTTAAAGGTGTCTTAAAACTAGGAATATAATACAAATTTTACTTTTGTAACAGCAGCAGCAGTTGTATCAGGGACAGGAGGAGTAGGCGGGCACAAGGACAGGGAAAGGAGAACTAAACTTGCAACTTTCAGGCAAAGAGGAAATCAGCAGGATGAGTTACAGCCTCAGACTACCAAGATGTCAAGGAACGGATTGACGGGGCGAATTCTTCGGACCCGCGGGGAATACTTCAAGAGTGATCAGTCCATCGACCTGCTCTCGCTTTGAATTCATGTTATACAGAAGTGGTAAGAGCAACGGCAGTCACATAGTGGTACTCTGGTGCTGGTCGGCTCTAAAAGGCAGGACAGAGAATTTATAAAAACGAGAAATAAAGGATATGGACTAGATTATTAGAATAATTATATTTTTTTTAAATGTAAATGAGGAACGTATATGGGAGATCGCGATTTGCCAGAATATCACGAACTGGGACATTGGATGGTTTACCTCGGGCCCAAAAGGAATCCTTTAACTGAGACCTGGCGTGACAATACCCGGCGCACACTCAGACAACGTGTCGTGATAGACGTTCGCACAGACTCCTCTCTGCAAGCCCAACACGCCGCAAATGCGCATCCAATGCGTGTAGTGGTTGGACATAAACCGTAATGACACGTATGACATCCATTCCCCTGAACCAAGACTTCGTTGATACCTTCAGGTTAATAGAATGTAACCATCATCGTCCAAGTTCCTCATTGCTCCACGAGTTTTGTCAACGGTCGAGTGTCTTCTGATGACAAATACTGAAAAATTCATTCAAGCAAATTGGTCTTTCGTAGATGTCACCTTCCAATGCGTCCACCTTTGCTAAGGCGGCGGCCTTTTCATTACCCGGGATAGAGCAATGAGAGGGGACCGAAACAAAGGTAACCTGGAAAGATTTTTCAGATAACTTGCGCAGAAACTCCCGTATCATCCCCAGAAAAAAACGGGATTTCCTTTTTAGCATTCACCGCATGAAGAGGCTCGATAGAACTGAAGCTATCCGAAACGATGAAATAGTGATCTGTGGGCAGAGTCTCGGTGATGTCAAGAGTGTACTGAATATCAGCTAATTCTGAAACGTAAACTGAAACGGGATCATTGAGCTTGAAGGAAGCTGTGATAGTATTATTGAAGATATCGAAGCCAGTCGATCCGTCAGTGTAGAACATTTTGTCACAGTCAATCTCTCGGAATTTATTATAAAATATATTGGGGACCACTTGCGGGCGTACATGATCCGGAATTCCACAAACCTCTTCCTTCATAGATGTTTCGAAGAATACAGTAGAATCAGAAGTATCTACGAAACGGACACGATTTGGATTATACGAAGAAGGATTGATGCTTTGTGCCATGTAGTCGACAAGAACATAAATCAGGTTTGAGAACTGAGCTCGACAAGCCTCTCGAAATTTGCAATTACTAACGGGTTCAAGGTATCGCATCGGATGAGCAATCGATATGAGAGTTCCCAAAATCAATTTTTTAGCAGGAGAACGCCCGCCAGCACTTTGAGACTGGGTCGAGTGCATGCAACCCAAGGCAATGCGCAAGCAACGATACTGGATTCTTTCCAGTTTGATGAAATACACGTTCGCAGCGGAACGGATATAAAAACACCATTACCCCATCACCGACAATATCGTTGTTTGGTATAACTTAATCAGGTCTTCTGGTGGGCACCTCATCATGTTTCTGTTATTATTCGAAGTAAATTAATCTTTTGTTGGCATTTCTGTTTCAGATATCTAATGTGACATCCCCAGGTGCTTTTAGAGTAGAAGCAGACCCCGAGATATTTAAATGTGAACACCTGATTGATCGTTACACCATTAATAGAAGCTGGAGTTGCGCCGCCTCACGCTTCCTAGAAAGGAGGACCTGTTCAGTTTTCTTCGTGGAGAACTCGATATCCAGCTGGAGAGCCCAAACAGTTAGTAGACAAATTGTCTAAAGTATCTTGCAATGGTCCTTGCAAATCAGCAGCTTTGGGCCCGGTAATAGAGACCACCCCATAGTCTGCAAGTTATCTTCGCGTTCATGAGTTAGCAAGACAATCGCCAATGTCCTTCACGTAGAAATTGTACAATAACGGGTTTGTAGCTAATTCGTGTTGTCGATAAATCACCATGTGAAAAATGAATGTGCTGTTCAACAGACAACAGGGGTGGCATTGCGCATCTCGAAACGAAAGGTTTTTTGTATACAAGCTTTATGAAAAAGTCGATTCGAATTGGTTGCATAATGTGGCCCCAGGTTTAGCAAAAAGTTATTTTTCAATCGTTGAAAGACTATGCAGGTGTAGCTTCTATGAGCCAATGTGGATAGAAACTGAGTCGAAACCCCCCTTAATATCCAAGGAAACTGATGCCACCTTTGCTAGATCATTTTCTCGAACAACTTTCAGATACAGGACAGCATCGCAATCGGTCGATACGAATTGTGGTCGGAGGCTGGTTTTCCTGGTTTTTGGATGGCGATGCCCTTCACTTACCTCCAGTCATAAGAGACAAGGTTACCCCCAAGAAACTTATTAAAGAAATTCAACAAGCGCCTTTTTCGCAGTGTCAGGCAGATTCTTCAGCAAGTTGAATTTGATTCTGTTTAACCCCGAGGCACTATTGTTGCATGATAAGAGAGCAAATGAGAACCCACCATCGAAAACGGTGTTTCGTTCGCGGTATCGTGAGGAGGTGCGGCGCGGTACGTTTACTGTACTGGTACAGAGTCCGGACAGATCTTTTTCGCGAAAGTGAAAGCAAAGGTTTGAATATTACACGTTCTCGTTGGCACTGTTTCGGTTACACATACGTCGAGCCGTACCCCAAAGAGTGCTCATGTTTCTCTAATTAACCTTTCGACGAACCAGCGTCAATAACTGCGTTTTTAGGCTTTCATTAGACTCTTCATTCGCGTGTCTAACGACGCGTACTGTCGATAGCTAGCGGGTAACCCATTGTCCCGGAAAGCCTCCGCGTTCAGGTCTGAGCACATTTTGTCCCACCACGGAGTGGGAGACCGTCCGTGGATGTTTGCGCCGGGTACCGGTTCTGTCTGAGCTTGATTCGTGCTGTCTAGAATCGTGCCAGCCAGGAACTCATACTCTTCCTCCGGAGGATCTTCTTGATTGGATTCAATTTTATTGAATATCGCGGTCGCATAACTCTTCCAATCAATGTTCCGTGTGAGGTCATACGAGACATTCATTGCTTGTGATGGACGATAGGTAAATGGTCGCTACCGTGGGAATTAGGGATCACCTTCAACACGCAATTTAACTATATCAAGGTCGAGCGTAGCGATAAATCCAACGCGCTTGCGCGTGCTGTTGGTGTAGGTATCCGCGTCATTTTTCCCGTATTTAAGATGGGCCAGTTGAAATTATCGCGAAGATCTTGGATTAATATTAATCTACTATCATCGTGAAGACAACCCCATACCGTACCGTGCGAGTTGAAGTCTCCTAGAACTAACCGCGGAGCCTGTATGAATTCCGTGATAATACAAAGAATTCAGTGCCTTGAAGGCGCTAAAAGGAATATAGATGGAAGCAATGCAAAGGTCTTTGTCTTTGATCCTAGTTTGACAGGCGACAACTTCAATGCCTGGTGTCGAAGAGAGGTTGATTCGATGGATAGAATAGCACTTCTTGATCCCCAAAAGTACTCCTCGTAATGGTTTTCTCGATCCAGATGAATAAATATATAGTATCCTTTCACAATTTTGATCCGTTTTAGTTTCGGCACACTACGCCAAAACATTTGGTTTTCACAATGTTCAAGATCATTACCGTATAATCAAGGATCGAACGATTGTTTGAATATACATTTTTTTTTCTTTTTTGAATGGATCCACATCTTTAATGTATTTTACATGGCTCCGCCAGGGCAGATGAGAAGTATGATGTTATACCTGATACCCTAAGTGCGGGGCTGCCACAACGCTGGAATACGGTACTCTAACTGAGTGACCTTGGACATAGCTGCACAAATAAGAGTTTCTGTAATTAAAAAGAAAACAATTCTGCGAATCGGAATGTATTTCTATCTTTAACCCAACTGTTAAACATCGATTTATTTTTCTCTCCAACTCAAGAAATTTATACCATTTCAAAGGATGGGGGGAAAAGTTTAATCGTTCAGATTAGTTCGGTTGTCATCACTTTTTGTTGTAACTACTCATGCTGTACAAAACCAATACTACCTGTCCGAGATGAACACAAATGTGGAATGATAAATAATGCAGCTGAAAACAAACAGGAAAACGTTTACATCTGCGATTGGCAATGTAATTTCCATATTAATGGAGGTAAACTTTTATTCTCCTCGTTTACCTTATTCATACTTTGATAAATGTTTATAATTTCTCATGTACCCTGAAACATTCTGACAACATAAGTTCCCTAACAAGTGTTATGTTTAAAAACTTTTATACATTTCTACCCATCAACCTATCACAGCACTCAATTGAGAAAACAATGGCAAGTTTTCCAGATTATCAGGAAATTGATAACCATACTTTATTATTGCTTGCGCTCCAGGAATAAACCACACCATCATAGTTTCGTTGGCTTCATCTGTTACATACTTTCTCTCAGCTTTCCATTACCCTAGAAATATCAAGATACCGGTTGCTATTATTTGCTATAGCCACCTATAAAACATCCTGCCGGTACTACCGCACCCTATGCTCCAGCTCTTCGTAGACTAATCTATCCAGTCGTGCTCATCAACTACGACCCGGGATGAACGTTACACTAAGACTAGCAGCATCTTCATCATCACGCCCACCCACAGGCATTACCATCAATGCGGCAATATTTGATTTAATGAATATGTTGCCAGTAAGGTTGCTTGCTGTGCAAGGACGCAATTACTACGACTCTGGGTTAGATGAAGAAGGATAGGCTCACCGGAGCGAACTTAATTTCACAGCCACCCTTGCTGTACCTATGGTCATTGCTTCTTTGTGTAGCTTTCGAAATTAAAGCTGCCACCTGAATCAAGCGAGAACAATCAATCTTAAACTCAACCTAGAAAACAATCATCATAATTCTAAATTGGAATTCTCCGCACTGGAAAAGATCGTTCGTAGGAATTTGACGAGAAGCAAAAATGGTAAACATTCTTCGCTAATTGAAGAGAATGGCGCAGACCACAAGGCAATTTGTGTATTATCAAAGAAAGATTGCTCGTTGCTTGAATTGCGTACCGGTATTTCGAATTGAAACCAAACAATTTTGATGGTTGATTTTGAGCTTTCTTGTAAAAAAAATCCTATCACCATATGCTCCTTTTCAGTGCTTTGTTCTCACCCTCCATTGTCTGGGCTACGTCTAGATGCCGCCGTCTAGAATAACGGATGCAACATGTTTTCAAAACACCCCAAAATAACCACCAGTCTGGCTGTAACTAAGGTATCGAGCATCCCATACGACCACTTTCTCTTCCTCCGTTCAGGGATCAGCTATAAATAGCCTCATCCATTACGGTATGAAGTGCCTTTTGATTGCCCCCCGTTCTGTCAAAACTGTCATCAAACCTCCAACACCTATTTTATCGCATAGCAATCTGGTCGCCATATAACAAAAGTGCTTTCTCTCATTTTTTTTTTTCTAATATCGTATCACAGTTGAATTATCGCCCACTCGGTTCAGAACAAGTTCCCATCTGCCTGTTGCATTTTGATGCTGTGAATAAACACCGTCCTCCAACGCAACGGTTAGAGGTCAAGAGAAACGATCGCAGGAAAAGTTACACTCGAACAACTTTATCTTACACATTGGCGCTAGTTCTTGGATGCATTTTTCCGCATTGCTTTTTGTTGTGATGTGATTGCTACTGAACAGCATCGCTGCTCCTAAGGTACTTTATTATCCGCACAGCTGGCAAAATGCAACACCCACAAGAAAATAATGTGCTGAATTTTATTTTCCCTCGATACATATTTATGTTTCCGCTCGGAACATAGCACATCGCTTCGGTTTCATTGGCTCTATTTGTTACATCTTTCTTCTCGTTTGCTTTCAATTATGTACCTACCCCAGAAAACTAGAGTCCATCATCGTCCTTGGGTAGGTGGGACCGATCCAACACGAATAAAAAAAATCATTTCGCTTCCTGATGTGCTGGGTGGGGTTGGGTTGTTGGTTGGTTGGTTGTGTCGTTTTCTACGCGCCAGTTATGATATTACTCAGAGGAACATCATCGCCGTTCATCACTTTCAATCTAGTTCAATTTGATTTAATGGATCTGTTGTCGTTCCGCCGGGGGCTCCGGAAGTAGCCCATATTTCTGTTGATCTTGGTTGGTTCGAGTTGTTGGGATTATCAAATAATTGGAAACATTTGGTAATAAAATTCTATGAAATAGCAAGTTGCACGAAAATTTTGAAAAGTTTTCCCATAGGTTTTTGTGCAATTGAAATCTAGGAAAAATATTTTTGGAAATTATAAAGACTATAAGAATCTTCATCCAATTTAGCAGAAACGAACACTAATTAAAATTTTGCTACTGATAATAATTTTAATTTATACCAAACTTGTTAGGAAGAGCCACGTAAGATTTTCTCCAACATCGATGTAGCAATGGGAGGAAGCAGGTGAAAATGGTAAATTCCAACAAACAATTTAGCTGGATAATAGCCTAAACTGCTCTTGTTCAGCTTATTCTTTCGTATTAAAGGCTTGTTCAGCTTTCGTTGTTTGTTAGTATGTTTATGGTTTTCAAAAATGATCAACGTCATATAGAAGAGTTCCGAACGTGACAAGATATCACAAACTGGGATGTCGAATGGTCTACAACGAACCGATGACAAATTTCATGAAAATGACCTGGCACCTGCTCGATGACATGGAGACCCACATCACAAACTATAGATTACAGTGATTTCAGTGAGCCCAGTGCGTAAAGATGTGTGTCGAACGTATTGTTATTCAGTATGAGCAGCATTACACGAAAAAAAAATCTCGACTTACCTACAAACCCTGAACCACGTTTTCGTCGATACCTTAGGAATAATTGGCAGCGTAAAATTTAGAGTATCCTGGTAATTCGCCCGGTCGAGAATACGCAGAACGAATAATATTTTAAGGTTGAAGTGTACAGTAGCAAATATGGTTTGATTTTTTTTAAATTTGATTACTCAATGTAGCAGCACTGAAATGTATATACTAATCAGAAATATACAAACATTATTAATGTTCGTTGGATCTTGTGAACGCGATTTGTTATTTTGTGTTGAGATTTTCTTTCTCGCATGAGATCTAGTGACGAAGTAATGACTTAATCTGATATATACTCCACCACTTAGCGGTGAAAATGAGAGCTAGTAGTTTTTCTCCATATAAATTGTTGATAAATCTCATGCAAACTTCAATGACGTTGCACAGTGGTTCATTTCGCCAAAAACGCGCGAAAAATTATTCACGCGAAAACGATAAAGCATACAGCAATGATGTCTTCTAGGATGTTTTATGATGAATCAAGTTCTTCATTTTGATGATATAGTTATAGTGATGTGAAGTGAAGTGAGATATTTACTACAATTTTTTGCAAAGTATGAAAAACAAGATGAAGTCTTCAGGAATCTTAAAGAGCTTGTGAAAATCTTTATTGAAGACCAAAAATCCTTATTTATAGTACACACGAACTTATTAACCGTTGTTTGTGGATGGCCCCTTAAAAGATTTTTTTCAACATAACCTCTTAAATATCGCAGATAAAGCTTCAGTATGTTCGTCTTATCAAGATATATATCTTTCCTGAAGAGATTGTTGGTCTATCTCTTGCGACTTAGAATTTATTGGGTAATTTTCGGTAAAATTAGCAAAAGTTCTAAAAGTAGTAACTATTGAACGGGCAAAAACGGGTAGCCAGCTCTAGTTGCAATTAGAAATGCTACAAAAACACTCACTTGTCTCTCGTTGTCTCCAGTAGCGTAGAAACTATAATCTTTTTTTCTAAAAATGGGCAATATCTTCGAAAATACAAGAGATAAGAAAAAATATGTGTTAATAAAAATTGCGTCTTTTGACGATTGAAATAACTTTGTAGTATGTGTTAAACCCGCAGGAATGATAACAGAAAAGATATTTTAAAAAATATGTTGGAGGGTCATCCAATTATAACGAGTCATAATTTCTTAAACATTCAAAGAAGAGATTTCTTGTATTTCTAATATTCCAAAGACGTTATCTCATTTCTTTCATAAAAAAATAGTTGAAAAATTACACTTATAGGAGGATTAATGACGAAACTCATAGTAGCAAATAAAAAATCTTGATAATTTGTGATAAGTAGCAGGAAAACACTATTGACGTAAACTCAACCATTTCCACATTAATAACCAATTGCCATTTGAAATACTTTATTTTTTAAAAACTTGCCAAATTAATATTAAGAATTATATTAACCGAATAATGAATTATCTACAAAAGGATCATCAACAAACAACCAGCAATAATGTTGAAGATAATAAAGATAAAGGCATCGTGTCTTCAGTAAAGTTGTTGGCATACGCTTGCTCTACAACTTTGCTGAAGACACAATTTTAATATATCAGTCATTCCCCGTCAGATCTACAACCAAAGTTTTGATTCTTTCCAAAAAATTTGCTTGCCTTCTAGAGCTAAAAATAATTGACACGTATTTTTTTGTTTTGACTGAATATGAAATTTTTATCAAGTTATTAATTTTTGAACTATTGAAGTTTATAAAATTGAATATTTTTTATATGCACTTGTAAGAAAGTTGATAAATATATCTCACTTTTAGGGAGATCAATCATTACAATAATAACATCATATGAAAGAGTTTGTAATGTGCATAAATTCCTCCGAAGACATCATTTACCCAAACTTAACGATTTAGGCGTAATTAATAGATCGCACAATTTTGGCAAAAAAACGACTGTGCATTGGCGCGGTAGCTGCACTTGTCCTATTTAATTCAAAGCACTTTAAAGCAGACACTCCTGATGGAGCTTAGAATCTACATAATCTTCCGTGCAGTCTAGTATGGAATGATATTAGACCTGAATGGCGGATGTGATGAAACTGGAGAAGGGCGACTTTCTTAAGCCTATGCTACATTTTCACCTTCAGTTAAACTTTCACCTCGCAAACACTTGGTCGAATAACAGTAACCTTGCAGTCCATTGCCGTTTGTTCACACTAGTTTGACCGATCCGGACCAGTTCCCGGATTTGGAGCAGTAGCTGGATCCGGACCAGTAGCCGGATCCAGACCAGTACCCAGATCTAGCCCATCCCTTTTTCCCCTTACCAAGTCCGGGCCTGAACCAGGCCCAAACTTGGTGCTCCAGATCCAGACAGGTATCAGGAACTGGACCCTCGGTTCGGATACGTGGATCCAAACCATAGGTCTTGCTTCTCGTGCATGAACTACTACACACTTCCAGACAATCCGACACGGTAATATCTATAGTATAAGAATTGATGAAACATGAATGCGACGCAGAGAAGATTTGAATGTGTTGGTATTGCCGCCTGGGGAATTTTTTTTGTGCGACCGATTTTGTGTTAAACGTGTTGCTATAAGATATTTTTTTTCTTATTACCGTAAAGGTATTACTGCCGAGTTTTGGATGCTCAAGAATATCTATCCGGCTTTCAATTATCATTTCTTTCGCTTCTCTTTGCCAACTACTTGCTGAAAAAGCCAACAATTGCTGTTATGAACCGTCTTAGCATACCGCACCATTTTGTTATACTAAGATCCTTTGTAACGAGGTACGTGAACAAATATTTAGTTTTGTGTATCATACCATCAGAATAGCCCAGGAAAGGACTAGGACGTCTAGGAAATATCAATTTCAATATTTCAGCAAGATTCGCTTTTGCAAAAACCGTTTGTTCATTCTGTTCTGTATCTTCCGCGTGAGATTGTTCATGGTGTGGTATATTCAGCACTTGCACGCAGGGCCGGCGGAAAGCGTGGGTAGTATGGGTAGTACTACCCACTCGAAAATAACCGAGGTGGTAATTACCCACTCGAAATTTTGACCCATTTCAAAAAATTTAGATGCGCAACGCATGTATCTCGCACTACACACATTTGAAAACATCGATGTACCACAATTCCATTTGCATAAACGAACGTGATTTAATGTGAATGTAATGTAAGCGTATGCATTGCGGAAAGGGAAACAATCCTTACTAATGGACCTCTCACTCTATGATTTCTACCCACTCGGGCGTAAAGCGTTTCGCCGCCCCTGCTTGCACGCAGAAGTTTGCCACTCATGTGTGTATAGCGTGATTTGTTTAATAACAGTTTTGAATTGTATACATAGTTAAGTAGGAGAGAATAGTTCTTCTACTAGTATCAGGTGTTGCTACGTACATTACGCAATCAGGTGGGATATGCGATGATAGGTCATGTAGCCTTGCCTCTATATTGTCATTTCTCATTTACACAGGCTTCCTAATTCCTACACTTTCACTTTCAACGACATGTTTTAGCTTGTTCTGAAAAACGAATCTTTCAGATTGGCTTTACGTGTTTAGTGATATCAGTACTGAATTACGCAGATTATGGTACTGAAGATAGGCGACTTCCGTAAGTCTAAGCTCCATTTTCACCTTCAGAAAATATCCCACTTCACAAAAACTCCGCCGAATAGAACAAAATTCAAAGTCAAGGACCGCAACATTGGGTCGCATTTTCGTCAATTTTACTAATGACAACAAGAATAAATACATTGTTTATTTTGTTCTTAAGACAATGCAAATCAGATGTAAGACTAGTTGTCGTTCACTTTATCTCGGGCAAAAGTAGAAAGTGGGCTGACCAGGTCTTGTTTTCTTTTATCTCAAGGTGACATTTATTAAAATGGATTGGATGAGGAAAACTGTTTATACTTTCTGTACTTTCTGAAACTGTTGCAGCTTCGAAATTATTAACGACAAGCTTCCCAAGCATTAATTTGAATTTATCTTACCAAGCGCAATTTGGAGTCAGCTTATAACAATTATTTTCATTTTATTTATATTTACTCAAATATAGGGACAAAATTTCTCAAACGGGCCACCCAAATTAGGTGAAATCGCAATTTCGATGGAAGATCCAATTTGGCATTGCAAAACCAAATCCAGATGGGTTTCACAAAAAAAAATGTTGACCATAATATTGACATTTGAAGTTCTTCGTTTTTATTTTTTTCTATTTTTTACGGTTTGAAAAGTGACTATTTAGCGTAAACAGCATACATTGCGGTGACTCCGCAATGTATGCTGTTTACTGTCTGTTGCTTTGTTTATGTTTACCAAAAGTAAAAGTGGTCGAAAAATTCGTACCGGAACGTAAGAGGAAACTTCTAGATAAAAAAAATACAATAATTCAAAACGAAAATATTTCTTCAAACACCCCCTCCAAACCGACGGTACAGGTTCTCTTTCTGGGAACTTTGGGGTCAACCGTTCTTTTCAGAACTTCGCTGAAGAACAATCAAAATTACTAAACCAGGGACTTAATTATGCGAGAGCATCAAAACCGAATTTCGAGCAAATAGCAATTGACATAGAACAAGGACTAAACAATTTGCCAGCTTCCTATTCCAGAAATTAACGACGCTAGTTAGAGCTATAATAGTGGAATTAATCAAAGAGAATATATCTGACAAACAACATACAGAAGAATTAAAAATAATTAAATAGTTGAGTTGATGTTTCGCGTGCAGAGGTCGATAAGAGCCGCCATTTTAAATTTCGGCATAAAAATATCAGCCTATTCAGAAATAATCAATCAAAACTGGATTTTCCTATGCCATTCCATTATCCCGCGAAAAATTATTCTCAAACTTCGATGTATTTTTGACCGAATCTGAAAGAACCTCTCCTTAAGGGCACAAGACCCGACTCTAAATTAAGTTGGATTTTTGTAAATCGAATTCACCTCGTCAGTAACTAGCAACTTGGGGCCAAGTTAGACCATGTATCTAAACTAGTACCACTATAAAGACGCTATATCCAAGCTGTCACACGACTCATATGACGACGAATGCAACTGGCAACTTTGCTTCCCGGAACATCAGTCGGGACACCCTAGTTGCTTTACGCGCCATATGTGCCGTATGACTGTTTGGATATAGTGTCTAACTAGTGCTAATTTGAGTACCAGTTTAGATACAACGTCTAACTTGGCACCAAGTCAATGCTAGTTACCGACGAGATGAATTCGAAACACGAAAATCCAACTTATCTTCAACAACATCGTCGCTTTTCAGATGCATGAATTTATAATTAATACCGACAGTATGTTCGATCTGAAACATTTACTAAACCACCACCAATAGTTGAATCGAAAAGTGTGGTCAAATCACGTTTGTAATCATTACCAGACATTAGAAAAGTTTTCCATACACTAATGAATTTGTAATTTCAATTCAAATTAGTTATACGAGAAAAGTAAGAATCGAAACTGTCTGCACCAATGATCGATTTTTTTTTCTATCTCATCAGATCGGATAATTTTGACTGACCGGTGAAATGAACGATTGTTTCCTTTTTTGCTGCTTCTGTAAGTTTTGAAAACCTAAAGATTTTAAAAATTTGGTTTGAAACCAAAGTGACTAATAGTTTAAAACCTTGTTGAAACTCTGGAGATTACTAGCTATCAAAAGGAACAAAATCAGGTCGCAATGAATTACCGGAAACCAAACTCAAAATATAGCTACGTAATATACGAAATAAGCGAACCGGTAGCTGTATGGCGATATTGATTGTTGTGTGAACAAAAGAAGGAAAATTTCCAGTACTTCCATAATGGGAAGCTTGTTTAAACTCAGTATGGGACTGAAATTGTTGAACTCCCCATCGACTGAACGCGACAGTGAATATAATCAACAGTTACATCTCTTCTGTATTATTTTGTATTTCTGCTGAGCTATATACTGTAGGGAGCTTCAAAGTTTGCGTGTATGTATCAAATAACGTCGGAGAATCTATGCTGACTGTTAGAACAAACGTTAATAGAAAGAACTAGCTAGTAAATTCTATGGATTGAATACGGCATACTTTTTAGTCAAAAAAGGCAAAACACCAAATTGATCGCCGTATTAGACAGAATCATGTTTCGTCAAAGTCAGTGTGTGTTAAAGAGAGACATTGAGCATGAGCCATTCTAACACGGGTGTCGCTGCTCCCTAGTACAGACAACAGCCATCTGGCGATAATGGAAATTTATACTTTCCATCTAATTTATAGAGCAACAGAATGTCCTTTCAGATAGAGCTCGCCGAATGCATTGTGGATACTCTTGGCGTTTGAACATTCCGTTTGTTTTCCACACGTTTATCACCGCGCCCGGAGTTAATACACTTTGTCAAGGACTGTAGGTACGATAAATCGGAGGAAAAAAAAAGAATCTGTTCCCCGGATTGTCCGGTCCGCGTTTCACGATAAGAATATTTTTCAAGAGTTTCGCGCATGTCCGAAGTTCACTCAATGCATCATACAGTAATATCTTGATTACGTCACGTTTGGTTTGTATTATAATGTGAAGTGTAATATATTCAAAACAAAAACAATAAATAAAATTCCAGCAAAAATTAATGTATATCTACCAACAGAATGTGAAGAAGTTGAAAGTTAGTCAAAAATACCAAATAAAATCAATAAAATCATAGTTTGTAATTTAATTAGACAAAAATCTTTCCAATGCGGTTCTTTTATTTTTCGAAACGTTGAAATCTAAGGTAGCTCCGCATTATTATCAGCAGTTCCTTAGATTGTGATATCCTTATTACTTCAGAATGAAGATTTGTTTAACAAATAAGCTTTGTGATCAGTGCGGAATTCTCCTAGGATACGACGATGCATCATTCTAGGAATTGTTCATCAAGTCTGCAGATTCGGCCATATAGAACAGTTCACTGTAGTCTGCCGTGGTTTATTAACCTTTCCACAAGCATGTGTGGAAAGTTGGTACAACTGATGGTGCATCCTTGTGCGCCTTTCTCTAACTATCATTATGTCGTCGAGACTTTTTTTCTCAAACACATCGAGCACACGTTAGCCCACTGAAAATTTTCATGGGACAGGTTTTGTACACGTCCATACGCTTTCGATAGCTACGAAAACCGTAGAAAGTTCTATTCGCAGCTCAATCGCGCATTTTACCACAGGGCTGAAATCGTAATCGCATGTCCCTGGTATTCCAAGCTATATGAACTCAACTGCCAGTCAACTGCCCGTACCGTACTCCGTCGATTTTCACGTCGAAACTGTTCAGACTGCCTCGTTCTCTACCAGCTACCATACACTTTATCATACTTAATTAATCTGTAGAACTTTCACAGCTAGGAAATGGTCGCAATTATACATTCATTCATTCATTGAAGTTAGAGATCACTGATAGTGATAGTGAAAAAAATACTACTGTATTTACTGCATCAACCACAAATTTAATAGCTATTGCAGTTTTCTCGTAGGATCGTTATCAGTTACAGTGCCTATAATTTAAGATTACCTAGTTAGCGTTCCAAACAGAACGCACCTAGCTTCCCGCTAGCAAGCATGACTAGAAACGTTAGTGTGATATTGATTTTAGCTTATTTAATAGGAGGTTAGACATATTTTATAATCACACTACGGTAAAATGATGTAGTATCTTTTTCCCCAGCTCTTCGAGCAAGTCCTACCGATGTCGCGAACAACGATGGTGAGTTCATAGCATCCAACGTGCAACAGATGATGGTTCAATACCGTCAATTTTGTGTAAATCAAAGCGGATCGGATGAAGGCTTTAGCCAGATTATATCCTCCCTGCAACCAGCCAAAAAGTGTGTGATGCAGTACGTGTATCTACCACAATTCAAAATAGACGTACAAACCTCAAACAATCGCAAGGAACTATTCGACAAGTATGAATTAAAAACAGTAACATGAATAAAAAATAATTGTTTATTGTTAATTCCAGCTACTGCCCCAAATTTAACGAGTCGCTAGTCTGCTTCGACGGCATGATTCAAGGAGTTGCCAAATGTATCGGTCAAGACATGGATGACGTTAGGATAATGCTTGCAAAGATGGTGAGCAACGTGCTGGAAGTAATGTGCAAAAACGATGGCGAAATCTTTCTCGGTAAGATGACAAAATTGACAGCGGCTGTTTCCAGTTGTAATATTTGTTCAATTTGACAGAGGTTAGGAAAGCTGAGTTCCAGAATTGCATGAACATTCTACAGGAAAACGGTCAGCAATGTATGTCTACAAAAATCAAAAAAACCAATCCTATTACCCAATACGGCTGGGATAAATGTCGGTAAGTGATGCACAATCTAATTCTGTAATGGTTTGTAATTATGGTAGTATTTTATTTCAGTGAACTACGGAAATATCGTAAATGTGTCGATGAAAAAGTTGATGTTTCTTGTAAGACCACAGCATTCAGAGAATTGATCGACGCTCTTTTCAGGCCAATTGTTAAGGACAATAACTGCCATAAGGTAACAACGAATTTAGGGTGAAAAATATATGATTCTGCAATCCGCATTTTGCTTTTTTGTAAAGGATGTGATCATATATACATGAGCAAAACAATAAATTTGAATTTTAAATGCGGATAAGTGATATAGAAATTAATTTTTGCAGGGCACTATTTTTCAGAAACTAAATACAATTGCCAGAAGCACAACATAAGACTTGAAGCAATGGGTAATATAAAGTTTTAAATACTTTGCTCAATCTTGAATATTTTTCAAGCAAACGATAAGACATCTTGAAAAGTCTCACGTGTGCTGAATTGATTCGCTTAGATTCGCCAAACCCATACACATATTACAGTGAACGACGTCTAACTTGGGGGTCGATCAGAACAATAATTCCGTTTGAATTTCATTAGCCTATCTCTATGGTAAATATTTTCTTCCGACTAATCGCTTCATTGGCTTCCGGCAATTTATTTGCACTCTTCAATATTCGACTCCGAAACCATTAAGTTGGAAGGTAAATTCCATTTGAAAAGTATATCAAGCGAGCCCACAACAGCCAACATCTAACTAAAGAACCTGGTCGGTTGTACTTCATATACTTATGAAAAATTCACCAGGACTTAATTAGTACTAGAACGTAATCATTTAGTTGAGGTCGTAAATCGGTGAGATAACGTGGTTCTCACAAGTCTCCTACCTCATGCCTCCACACGAGTCTAAGTCTATTGATGACGTTTGCTCCTTAGACCGGCGACGACTGGGTATTACAGCCTTCTGCCGATAGTAGTAGAATGAGATGGTGCGAACGGATCTAGACGTGAAAACACTACCGTAAAAATAATTAGTTGATCGTAGATCAGTTCCAACTAGGACTTCAATCTGACTAGTATCGAAGATGACGGGTCAATTGGTACTAAAGATTCACCGTGTCTTCTTTTCACATGCCTTACAAAAGAAATGTATAGCATTCCTTTACCATTCAGCTCCACTTACTCGTTGAGCTCCCGACTTTTTCGCGAGCTACTTGGTGTAGTCCCCGACGATGGTCCTAACCTGCTCTGGCGGAAAATTTCCCGGTGGGAGAAGTAACCGAGCCACCTATCCAGGTATCGAGGCCAGTTCGGCGATTCCGGTGGAGCTGGGCGTCATGTTTGCTAGTGCCTTGACGACCTGCGACTGGTGCTGTCTCGTCACGGTCTACTCAGTGCAGTCCCCGGCAGCGAGTCTAGCTTAAACCGACGGAGAGTTTTCCGACGAAGGAAGTTCTCCCGATCCGATTCTTCTTGGTTTTCGCTATATTTGTCTTGGGTCAAACGGCAGGGTGCCGTGGTCGTTTCGGTGATTCCAGATGAAGCGTGGCGTCCGTATCGCAAGCGATTCGTCTAAGGTTGTTGCACCGGAACTTCTTGAGCACTCTGGCTCCCTGTCTGGTGCTATTTAGCACAGCAAACCCCTTTAGGCCCATTGATTCCCTTCTGGTTCACTCCACTTCCCAGATGAGCAATTCAGCTCCCGACTTTACTAAAATAGTGTTCGCGAAATACTCGGTCTAGAACCCGACGATGGATCTAGCCTACTCCAACGAAGAATTCAGCGGCGAGAAAGATTCTCCGGAAATCGAGCCAACCAACCAGGTGTCGAAATCAGTTCAGCGATTCCGGTGGAGCAGGGCGTCCGGTTCGCTGAAACCCCGACGACCCGCGACTGGTGGTGTCCCGTCGCAGTCTACTCAGTCTAGTCCCCGGCGATGAATCTAGCGCCGACGGAAAGTTGCCCGACAAAAGAAGTTCTCCCGATGCGATTCTTTTTAGTAATCTCTATATTCATGGTTTTCATGGTTCCGCATGGTTTTCAACGCCGCACACCAGGCAGAAACCCCATATCGCAGTATCACATGAAGAATCAGTAGACAGGAGACGTCTCGTGCTGCTTCTCGGACCCCCAAGTTTAACATGATTCTCGCTATTACATTCGTTGCCTTCACCAACTTTTCGCAGAGGTTCAACAACTTTCAACATAGTTGTTGAAGCTCAACTGATCGTCGATTATCACTTCCAATTGCTTCAGTACATGCTTCGACGCAATCACGTGCCCTCCGACGTCGATCTGCACCCGCTGAACCGCTTTGCAGTTGCTGACCAACAACACCTGACCTCGTTCGTCCAGCTCTCGATCGCATCTACTGTCTCCGTCACCGACACCAACACTGCTTCAAGTGTCTCACCCATCACCGTTATTGACAAGTCGTCCGCGAAACCCCATCGTACATCCCGTTCTAAAGAGTTGGACCGAGAATGGAACCCTGAGGAACGCCCGCTGTTACTCGAATTGACTTCTACTCTTTGCTCGTCTCGTACAGCAACATTCTGCTCTGGAATTAGCTCTTCAGACTCTGACATAGCTAGTCGAGAACCCTCATCCTGTGCAGGGTTGCAGCGATGGCTTCCCAGCTGGCGTTGTTTAAGGCTCAAGTTACCTCAAGGCTTGGTAGTGTGCGTAAGAAAAATTGTGCTCAGCTTTGCCACCAGATTATCCATTTAAACCTTTTCAAAACTCTAAAAGAAGAATATCAGTCGATTTATTAGATCATCACGATTCAATTCATGCAAAATACCTGCCGGAAAAGCCATCGGCTTAGCTGAATGGTGCTTTTGAAAATGTGGCTGTGGTTTTTTCATTGAGCTGTTGTGTTGCGTGCCCCAGCACGGTGTGGTAGTGTGACAAAAAATCACAACCACTTTTTCAAAAGCACCATTTAGCGAAACCGATAGTTTTTCCAGCAGCTATTTTGTATGATTTGAATCGTTGTGATCTGATAAATCGGCAGATATTCTTCTTTTAGAGTTTTGAAAAGGTTTAAATGTATAATCCGGTGGCAAAGCTGAACACAATTTTTCCTACCCATACTACCCAGCGTTCAAAACTAACACATGCTCAAAAAAGGTAACTTGAACCTTAATGTATTCTTCACATCTATCGTGACCACAGCGCAGTATCGATCTCCTCTTCGCTTCTGTTTGGATGGGTTCTCGGCACTCTCGAGCACTGTCCAAATGTCCTCCACTGTCGATACTCCTTTGCGTAATCCGAACTGCATCTTGGACCGTCTGCGCTCACCCTCCGTGCATTTCATTAATCTGTTAAGGAAGATTCTTTCCAAGAGTTTTCCGAGTGTATCCAGCAGAGGCCTATACGAGACCGGATCGCCCGTTGACTTCCTTGGTTTCGGCAGTAACACCAGCTTCTGTATCTTCGACATTTCATAGAAGTTGCTTCCATTTAAGCACTTCTGCAGCACCATCTTGAACATGTCCCGATATGTCAGGATCACTGCTTTCAGTATCACATTTGGTATTCCATCCGGACCGGGGGCTTTCTTTGATTTCAGGCACTTCGATGATTCTACAAGCTCATCGTTAGTCACTTGCCGATCGTCCGTGTTTGCTTCTGCTTCATTGCCGTACGGTGTCGGTGGCCAGGTAGTTGGATTGTGCTTCGGGAAGAGACCCTCAACGATTATCTTCAGCTTACCCGGGCACATTTCGGCTGGCGTCGTCGAGTTCTTCATTTTCGCCATCATGATTCGGTACGCGTTGCCACAGGGATCGGCTTCTACTTCTCGGCACAGCCCTTTGTGGCAATCTGACTCGCTAAGCCTGATCTCCCGTTGTAAAGCGGCCCTAGCTACCCGAAACGCTGCCTTGCGCTCTTCTCATACTAAGCGTCTCGTTCCACCAGTAAGCTGAATGCCGTCTATTGCGTGCTTCCAGATTTCGCGGCATTGTGGCCGTCACAATCCTTCTTGTTAGATCAGCCGCATCTACGATCTCGGTCCCGCCGTTTAATCGAAGTGCCTCAACGAAAAAGAGCTTTGTTGAAGACATTCATCTTCCACTTTCGCTCGCTGGTCATCCTTCTCCGTGCTGCAGCAGGGATCCGTTAACCGATACTGAAGCGACTTGCTTATGCGTATTCGTTTCGCATACTCCCCAATCCATGTTCGCCGTCATTGAAAGACTACAGAATGTAAAGTCGATTATAGACCCGTCTCCCCGAAATGTGCTAACAGAACCTTCATTGCACAATCGTACGTCCAACTTCGCTAGAGCTTGCTGCAGGATACACCCTCTTGTGTTGGTTACTCTACTACCCCACAGTTGAAGTAATAACCAATCACTACCGGCTTCCAACCGATCAACTGCTATATTAACTGTTGCAGCATTAGGCTGAACTGCTCCACTGTCCACCTTGGAGGTACGTAAGCGCTGCACACGAAGATGCCGTTGATTTTAGCTATCACCAAACCTTCGTACGAGCGTTCTACCACTTCTTGAATAGGGTAATCTGCCCGTAACTTGTATCACATCCATTCCCGATCTATCCGCAACCGAGTTACGGTTATCAGGGGGGACTTGATACGGCTCTGCAATCAAAGCGACACACATAGTTTCTTTCAATGACAGCCACGACAGTTGCTGGGCGTTGTCACAGTGATTCAGATTATTTGGGTTATCTCCATTACCATTGGCCTGAAGTGGCCCTCTAGTAGGCAGGGAATGCAAAGCCCCGTCTGATGGTCGTTTCCGTCCGCTGAAGTGCATGCACTTCGGCCTCTAGGTGCTGTCTCTCGCAAGATGGCTCGTCTCACCGCATTCCCAGCACACCCTGGATATATCCGGGACTTTGCAAGCCCCTGCCAAATGTCCAAAGCCCAAACGCTTGAAGCATTTCTCCGCTTGTTTATTCACTCGTGGAGCGGTTCTCAATGGGCATAACAACCAATCTAACCGTAACTTCACTTACCTCCATTAGCTTGTAGGCAGGGGTTACCGGTAAACGAATCATCGCTGGTTCCTTAACAAACAAACAAATAAAAAATATGAGAATTGAGGATTATGCGCAGCTATCTGGGAGTCTGAAATCGCTAAAGACTGTAATTGTCAATGCTGCGAAAAACCTCCTGATAAATTCGTTACGAACCGTGTGGATAAGGTTCCTAGTATCAATCCTTTCTGGCGAGACCCGGTACTGCGGTACTCAAGCTCTCAATACTGGTAAAATACCGGTACTCGATTTCTCTCCAAAAAAAATTGAGAACCACTTTATAGTGAATTAAACGACAAAAATCGTGATTTCTTTAATAAGCTTTGTATGCTGAACAAGTCTTCTGATCAATAAAATATCTCTAATGTGTTACTTGTATTGGTACTACTCAGTCAATTGCTTTTCAAACAGCTCTGGAGTTCCTCAAGGTAGTACACTCGGACCGCTACGAATTTTGCTATTTATTGATGACGTTGCTGGTATTTTAAATCCTGATGGCAAACTATTTTCCGCTGATGATGTTAAACTATATTATGTAATTAGTGATTAGTCCAACTGCCTGGTACTGCAAGCCGTTCTGGATACTCTCAACGACTGTTCTGTTTGGAATATGATGGTTTTGTGCATTCCCAAATGCTAGGTACACCATCCCTTTTGATCCCTTTTGATAATAATATTTCTGGAAATCAGCTACTACGTGTTGACTATATCAAAGACCTTGGAGTAATACTGGACTATAAGCTAAGTTACCATCGTCACTTCTCTGCTGCAATCGACAAGGCCAATCGATAACTAGGATTCATGTATAAGATATCCAACGAATGTCGTGATCCTTTGTTTTTTTGAAGCTCTTTACTGTTCGATAGTGCGTTCGATGCTAGAATTTGTAAATGTCGTTTGGAATCCTTATCTTGCTGTTTGGATCAATAGGATTCAGAGACGGTTTGTCAGGTACGCTCTGCGTTTCTTGTCATGGAGTGATCCGCAAAACCTGGCGCCGTATGAAGAACGCTGTCATTTATTTGGTTTGCACACCCTTGCTGAAAGGAGAATGACATCGCATGCAGTCTTTGTGGCCAAAATACTGCTGGATGAACACGATGTTCCTGACCTACTAGCACAAATGCACCTCTGTGAGCCATCTCGTACTCTTCGCCAAAGAGTTATGTTTGTTCCTGAAATTAGACCAACTGAATATGCTGCCTACAGTCCTGTCATCGCAATGGTTCGGAGGCTCAACGAGTTCTCCGAACTATTTGATTTTAATCTCACCGCATCAGGATTTCGGAGACAAATTCAATCACACTAGTTTTAGGAAATTTCATTGAGACATTAAATGTTAGATGAATAAATTTTTACAAAAGCAAATACATTCACATTATAGAACAAGATTGTTCCTGATGCGGCATCTTCGTTGATTCCGAGATCTGGCGCGCTGTTGGAATCAATTAGTGCTGAACGGTGCGAATGCTGGTAGATACTAGAAACCCTATTTTTAACAGTATTTTATGTTTGCTAAACTGTGTTCTCCCTTCTATCACATGTCGAGCACAATTCGCAATGCAACCGTCTACTCTCCGGCTTGTGCGTTTCCGCTTGTCGGCCAATCATTAATCTCTCTATTCAAATGCGCTTACCAAATTTAAAATCGGTGTTCGTTCTTCTATAGATAAAGATTTAACAAAAAACCTCCCTCCGGTAAAATTCTAATAGTTTCCCAAAGACGAAGCAATCATCGCATTTGCTGTACATGAGTTTGTTACTGTTTAAAATTTGCGCTCTTGTCGCAACATATTCAATACAAGACTGTATGTCGCCCTGCATACAAACGTTTCTATGCGTCCAGTGTGGATTAGAGAATCGGAGACAAATAACAACAACTTTACTGCCGCGATTTGTTTTTACTTATAGTGCGTTGCTACTCCTGTTTCCCGGATAGGTTTCCGGAAACGATGACGTTTCGAATCTCGTCAAATTTCAACTCCAGCTATATTCTTATCAAAAAATTTATACTTATTTTTATTTAGTACCGGCATTACGGTACCAAAAATTGATAGGTATTCCCGGGATTTCCGGTGCCAGTACTATCAATACCACAACTCTACGTATGGAGTGCCCGCTTGGTTACTATGATTTTGCAGCTCTGTCAGCCATGGGCAAACTCTCCGGCACCGGAAACATGGCAGAGGGCCCAATAAGGTGAGTATGACTAATGGGATTCATTGGCCATCAAGACTCTTTTAAATATCATCAAAAAGATTTGTGTGCTTGACGATGTTCAACAATTTCTCTGATTCAGTCTACTTTCTACTTCTGCCGCAGTCAGACGTACAATCGAGCCAAGTGAACAACAGGCCTCTAGATCTAGTGTGCATTGTCTCGAGAACAAAGGAAATATCGGATTATTCTTGTCATCATGAGTAAAGTTGACGAAAAAGCTCTACTCCGACCCAACGCTGCGGTCGTTGACTTTAAATTTTGTTTAAAACGACCGAGTTTTAGTGAAGTGGAATACCTTCTGAAGATAAAAATGCAACTTAGACTTACGGAAGTGTTGTACCTTCAGTATCATCATCTTCGCAGTGCAGTTTTAATATCATTCAACACGTTAGCACAAGCCGAGCGTTTCGTTTTGAAGAACAACTTAAAACACGTGGTTGAAAGTGACAACGTTGGAATTAAGATTCCCGTATATATTGAGAATGATTATATAGATGTAAGGTTATATGACCTATCGCCTCGTACCCCTCCTGAGCCAATTGCAAAATGCATGTCGCAATACGGAGAAGTAGAATCCGTTACACCTGATACTTGGAGAAACTTCTTCCCGGGTACTCCTAACGGCGTTTTTGTAGTAAGGATGCGGGTTGAAAGGCCTATACCCTCCTACTTGACAATAAAACTCAAAACTCACGGAACTACAATTATGCAAACTACGCTATGCACCCATGAGGGGCAAACTCCTACGTGCAAGTATTGTAATCAGACAGCTCATCATGGACAACCTTGCGCGGAAGATGCAGAGGAAGACGCATCTCAGCCGATTGCCAACTCATCTACGGCAAACCAACCCAAAACAGAGTTTTCAATACCAATCCCTGAACCACAAACGGTGGCCAAATTTGTGGCAGCAGTTGCACAGACCATAATGACAACCACAAAAGAAGCATCCAGTACCGCAAAATCAACTGTAAGCAACATTAGCAAGGATAACAATAACAGTGACGGATTCACACTGGTCAGCAATAAGTGCAAGAAACAAGGAAAAACATCTGATCACGGACACCAAGCCGGCTTCGGCCTGGACGTGAAAAACAAAAAAGAATTAAATGACCCCCCAGATGCAGATTGCCAGCGAACCCCGCGAAAGAAGGTCTCCGCTCGCAATAAAAAGTTGCGCGCTCGAGATCCAGTGTTATAATATTTGTTCATATTTTTATTTTTACATTTGTAAACATATAAAAGATCCACGGCTCCGTTAAGCTACCGCTATGAGCCGTGTCAAATAAACGAATTATAAAAAAAAAAAATTCTCTGATTCGTTGGACAGGTTGTCCCGAACCAAGTTAGGGATGTCATCAAGTTTACGGAGGTACTCCAACTGTCGACAATATTGAGCTAAAGGACGTCGGTTTGTTGCTGGGAGGTATAAAGGTATAAAAGTAGGAATATGTTAAACTTATATTCCCGGCCTGCAGTGCTAAAAGTACGTTTTGTTCCTTCCAGTTATTGTCGCCTTCATTTCATTTCTTAAGAAAGTTAAGTTTCAGAATACAGCTTCCTGGTTCAGCGGATAGTGGTGAATTCAATAACTTATTTACACGCAGGAATGTCGGGATTCACCCGCTTCTAGCGAAAAGACGGAGGGCTGAAAAGGAGGAAGGAGTCAGCTCCTATACCACTTATCCCTATCTTACGATTGATGAGTTTGTGGTAGTCAGGGACTACCAGACTGACTAAAAGAGAAAAGTGTCAATATTGGGGGATCTTGAACTCCATGGGCGAGGAACACAAACGGTGGCATTCTAAGAAATTACTTTCTCCCGCGTCTGTGTCTGAATTATTGTTAAATGATGTTACAGTCTAAAATATACAGCCCAACTGTTACAACGTACTTGAGTAAGCTTAACGTTACTTGCTTCTAGAAAATTTTCGTACATTACAAATATGAACTTTGAGAGATTTGTTTCCGGATAATAATAACTAGTTTTTAGTAGCATGATAATGCGGTTATCCCGCTTTGCAGCTGACTGCAGATCACGACAATCTCAATGCTCAAACGTACGCATATCAGATTTCCGCGTGTTTTCTACATACTTCATGATATGAAAAGCTTATCTCGAATTCAGCAAATGCCCGTTTGCCCAGGTAAAGAACCGCAAAAGATTGAATTTTCGCTCGATTTTCAATCAACATTATCAAATTTTCTACAAGATGTTGTGTCCGAACTCATACGTCAATACCCTCTTTACTGGATTTACTGTATAGCAATATTTATTTACGCGGTAATAGGAAAAAAGCGTATTCCTTGCAGGGATCACACTAATGTTTCAATCATTAGAGATGTTTTTCAAAGAACGCAATCCGCACCAATCTAGTTTCAAAGAGTAAATATATACGTGTATATACACCGATAATCAACATATCAGTGAATAATAGTGATAATGATCAGCAACTGTAGCTATAAGTTTACAATTTACAGTTGGAAAGTCCAACGATTATTACTCAGTTAGCTCCATAGCAGCAAGGTGCATTAAAATTCAATCTCCAAATATGGCTAGAATTATCAATTTGTTACTTGTTGTTGCCATTTTGTCCGGAGGTAAGTGTCTACTTGCGATAAAATCAACCAATCTGTAAATACATAATCCTTAATATCACATAGCTACCAACGCCAAACCGAGCGAAACACGAAATGCCCAGAGTAAACAGGGCGAGCTGGTGTCTCGCATCACCGATATGCTGCATCAACTGCGTGCATCTTGCGTCGAACGTAGCGGATCGGAGGAAGGTTTTCGACAAATTATGACCTCTATACAATCAATCAAAAGCTGTGCGAAGCAATACGTAGATGTACCGAAGCTCAAAACTGATCTTAAAACGATGACTCGTGAAAATAACAAGGAACTTTTCGAGAAGTAAAAAAAGAAAATCTGCGACATGTTGAAAATTTAAATATTATACCAACACATACACATTTCAGCTACTGTCCCCAATTCAACAAGTCAAAAGTTTGCTTCGAGGACATCATTGAAGGAGTAGCAACTTGTGCTGGTCAGGATGCGGATGAAACTAGGGCTATTGCTAACGACATGCTAAACAATGCTGTGGAATTGATGTGTAAGAACGATGGGGAAATCTTTTTCGGTAAGCAACCCGAAAGTTTTTTGATGAATTTATAAATTTGTTTTAAATACACTCCTCCCGCATTAAAGAGACTCGTAAGCCGGAATTCCACACCTGCGTGGCTGAGTTCAAACGCAATGCTCAAGATTGCAACACTCTCCATTTTGCTAAAGGCACACCGATGACACGGCTTGGGGAAGCTGAATGTCGGTAGGTGTTACTGATTAGATTCATAAACCATGGAAGGCGACAGAGTGATGCGTTTAATACTGATTATGCTGTGTTACAGGGCAATTGAGGAAACTAAGGAGTGCTTCCGAGATAAGCTGAGCTCGTGCAAATCAACTGTGATGGGAATTGTTGATGTGTTTTATGACCCGATCATAAGTGCAAACAACTGTCAGCAGGTTATTCTCATATTGTGTGAGTAATTTAATTTTTTTTAATCTTTTCTATTTTGTTTTTACAGTACAAAGCGATACAGGAGCCTGTTGGAAATGAAGTTGAATAACTTGCCTACTGCAAGTTTTAAAGCTTCTACGTATCTATATTCTGAATACGTTTGCGTCGTACCATGAGTTCTTTTAGTGTAAACGATAATTTGGCTGATTAGTAGATTATAACATATCGTGGTTTGTGGGATGATTACTCAATTTTCGCCTACCTTTGATTTCAGAAATTACTGTTCAAAAGGAAATCAAAATTGCTATTCAAAAGTAATGATCGTGTGGCAATAAACATATTTGATTTTTTTTACGGTGGAAATTGGCGATGATTTTTTTTCACTATTAATCTCGACATCTTTGTGCATGGCTGGGTGTCCTTCGTTTTCTCCAGTAAAGGGCCTGATTGTTCAAATTCTAATTTCATGAAGTGAGTGAGTCACAGAAGCAAGAAGTGGGGCTTCGGCCAAATTCAATGATTATTGATTTTCTGAAGGTGAAAATGGTGGTTATACTTACAGAAGTTACCTTTTCGAGCTCTACCATACCAAGCATTCAACGTTCATAGCGTTCAACAAATTCGCCCAAGCAAAACCATTCATTTTGAACAACTTAAAACACACAGTTGTGTGTGACAAAGCTATAATTAAGATCCTTAATCAATGTTCAGTAGCAAGATCGGACACCGCTTACTTGCAGATTCATGTCACATTTGGGAGAAATAGAAACCATTCCGAAGGACACATGTAGTAACTACTTCTCGGTATCTCAAATAACAGGTATCCACTTGCAATGGCTAAGTGTTTGCACGAGGTATGTCAGACAACCATTGAAACTCGTTTCATTATTTATATTATCGAAATAATGGAAATATATGAAAGACCCACGGCTCCATTTGGCTAAGGCATTGAATCGAGTCAAATAAAAGAATTATATAGCAAAAAAATAGAAAAAGTTTTATAGATCACTTCATCGCTAGTGATTGCCACTCTGTACAATACTCAGATAGAATGATAGATGCTGGCAAGAATAGAGAACTTTGCTAATATGAAGAAACGTACACAGTAGTAATAGAACTAACGGTCATGATTTCGTTTTTTTCCTTTCAATCAGATGCCAATTGCTAATGAATCATGTAAGTTACTAAATGACGTGACAATACAGCGAATAGGCATTCACAAAGAGCGACAAAAATGTTGTGACTGATCGAATCTCAAAGTCAATGAGTTGGGATAAACTTATCGATTATCTTTTTTCCTTTTTTATTTCGACTATGTTAGTCACATTTTCTTTTTTACATTTTAACGACATTCAATTAGCTAGAGATTACTGGGTAGGGAAAGGTATGAAAATTAGAACCATAGTACTCGAGTGAGAGCAAGGATGTGAAGTAAACAGATCGGAAAGTGGCAGGGTCATTAGAACAGGCGTAATATCGTACGGGCTTAATCTTTGTCTTCTGCTAATGGGGGTCGAGCTTAGGCAGCATAACTATGAATCACTTCACTCCAGTTCACTAGCATGTGTCCTGGTATAGATAGACGTGTCCATCTTTAGTCGGTTGTCACGGTAGTAACTAGAGAAAATCGTAAATTTTAAATTTATAATAAAAATCAAATTTAAAATCATCCTATATTCTTTCTTATAATACATAATATAATTTGAGGACTTTTAATGTCTATTGTCTTAATTTTGGAAATGTTTTCACTAGGAATTTTCATCAAAGTTACATTCAGTTTCCAGCGACTATCTCAAACCTTGAGAATTAATACGTTTACGCATTAATTTTTAAGACCCACCCAAAATAAAATCCTGGCTACGGGCCTACCCCATTGCCTTCAAGTGAAAGAAATTGATTGTATAGTTGAAATTCCAACAAACCAATCATTGTTGATACACTCGAACGTTTAGCGAATTTTCTCCAAACACTTTCTCTTTCGTTGCTGTTGTTACTGATAAGTTTTTTTCTGAATACAAATTTGAAATTTTTCATTCATTTTTGAATAATAAAAGTGAAACTAAAAAGATACTGAACCTTAAGAAATGAACTTCTAAGTTTTATGATGTCTGTACAGCAGAGCTTTCACCAATCATTCAACCGCAATACAGTTCAGTACAACACTAGCCTTCGCCCCAACCGAAGGAATTTGTCACTGTTGACACCGAAGCAACAACACGAGGAAACAAAAACAGGAACGAATGCTTTCACACAAACTTGCATATGCACGTATCCTTATAACGTTGAACAGTTGCGAGCATTATTTGGAGAGAGTATATCAGTATTCTCTTCTCTTTTGAATAGTGGTCCCTTTTTGCTTGTTTGATTATGTGGTAGGTGTGGTTCAGGAACGTACATGCTGTTGAATCATTCAGATTCATTGCGTAATACTGAATGCGAATATACAATTCATCTGGCCGTAGCGGATTTCAGCGTATTTCGCTACATTAGTTAAAAGTAAGAACATATGACTTGTGGAGCTGACTTTAGGCAACACGTATCGCTAATATGATCCTTTTGAGGTTTGAAGAAATATTTGGAATTTGCGTATCACGATTCTTAATAAATTCAGGGAAATAGTGCGATGAGGCAGGGATACTCAAACATCAATATGCATTTTATCAGCTTTTTGGATGGTGGTCCCTCAGATGGTTACGTAAGCGCTCAATCCAAAACTAGTAGGTTCAGTTTATTCTAACTTTGTATCTCTATCTTACGAATATTTGGAACTTTATAATCGTGCACCAATGCTGTGTGGATTGGTTAAATGTTAACAAATATAATATCGGCCACAAATTTGACAAGCTAGTTTTTTGACTTCTGATTAAATTGGGAAATACTATCGGAGTGCTTAAAATGTATGGCATATTGTGGAATATTTAATAATCAGAAAATTACTTCGAACCTCGTCTAAAGCTCAGCTGGAATAGTAATATTAGGCATGCTTTCAGTGTGTGGAATAGAAGAAATTGCTATCTTGCTTTAATGGATAGAATAGTTCTCTGCAATGATTCCGAGCTTGGAATATCCTCTAAATGAATCTTGACAGTTGGCATCAATACCATTATCTGAAGTTGGCCGATATTTTTTTGTAATTTTTTTTTCAAATTTTGTTAAATGGAAAAACGATTTTTTTTCCAATTCC
The DNA here is from genome assembly GCF_030247195.1 of Topomyia yanbarensis. NCBI lineage: Eukaryota > Metazoa > Arthropoda > Insecta > Diptera > Culicidae > Topomyia > Topomyia yanbarensis. Next base: position 22,791,202 of record NC_080672.1, read on the forward strand.
ATCAACATTACTAATCTTTCATTCATTATTTGTCGGCTAGTTGATAAAAACTTGACACAATTTAACAAATTACTCTCAACAACATCTAAATCAAATGCCTTTTTGGAGTGAAATTACGTGATTTACGAAATTCAACGTCATGTCAAATTAAAATTATATCTAAAATATTTTTGATGCTCGTCCACGTCAGGATCAGAACACATAAATTTATACGATTTTTTTCTAGGTGTATGCAATGCAATGCAATGATTTAATACATCTTGATCATGCTCTGGTTTCCGTGGTTGAAAACTAGTTCACTAAATCAAAACATACATACCTAGTACATTAGCCACGACTCACTATTCGTGCACGTGAAATAGTTCACAAAAGCTAGAAATTTTATTCAAAGATTCGTGAATAGGTTCTTGATTCAAAGTATATTATTTACGAAGGTATACCTAATCTTTACTACTGACATGCAACTCGGCACACGATCTTAAAACTTTCACGTTAACCATTTTACGAAATTTGAAATGTTATTCATAAAATCACTTTTGATCCGTTAGCTATTTCATGAAATATAACATAGCCGTGTCGAGCTGCTAGCGACCAGTCATTGATTCTAGAAAGAGATATAAGCAAACTGTTAGTACCTAACACATCGCTATTTCTTTGACAAGGTTCATTGTAATACTCAGAAAGAAAACCAAAACTGTGCTGCGCATCAAAAACACATTATAGAGTTACGAAAATCGTGACAAAAATTCCGAAAACATTAACATGAATGACATAACTCTGCCGGACAAATTCGATTGTCAACTCATGAACAAAATATCAGGATAACATGAACAGTCTATATAAGGTAATGAGTCTATTTTGACATTTCTAGGGAGAGCGCCATAATATGTTTAACAACTTTTAAATGGACTTTTATATTATCTATAACCTTTCTTAGAATAAAGTACCCGTGTTAAGGGGTCAAACGCTTAGTACAATGTGCCATACACATTTCACTAGCTACGAAAACACGGAATTAGAATACGATTCACAGTAATACACAATCATTCCACTCGTTATCACAATATATGGATTATTGAGAAACACTACTGTCAACTCAAAACAGGGTCAACAAAGTGAAGTTAAATAATTTTAGTAAACCCGTGTCTTATTTGGCTGAACACCATTGCACATCCAGGCACATTGCTAAGCGACTCTCTATATAATGCTTTTTTAGCAAAAATGTCCCAAGTATCAGCATAAATGAAAATAAATGTTCTATTTTGTACATTTATTCTCACCTCAACGATCCAATTTCCGCCTCATGGGCACGCTAAATTTCACCTCATCGAAAAACAATCTAGTTGAAACGCAATGCTTTAATACTTCAGATCTTGGTCACCAACGAACCTTTCTACTTTTTCAGCCGATTAAAACTAACGCAAACATCACGCACATGAAAGAACCTCATCAGCTGCTAGAAAAAATGCGCCCAGTAGATAATCATGCGAAGGCTAACAACTGATAATGGCTAGTTTCACTTCAAACGTTGCATTGTCTCGAGCCGAATTTTATGTCCAGATGAAAATGAAAGCTCTGCAATCACCAATCAGTTGAATAACTTGAAATGATTGATTATATGTACCTGAAATTTCATAATAATATATTTTAAAATTTATGTTTCAGCTTGGCCGCACTGCTGATTCTTACCTGTGTGCTGGATACAAAAAGTTCGTTATTTTTGAACAACCTATTATAACACTAGGCCTATTCCAGCGTTTAACGAGTGCTTTTAAAGTCAATTAATCGTAAATGTATTCTCCAGCTACAAAGAAGGTAAGTATCAATGCAATGTTTAATATGGCGGAATAAAAAGATATGAGGCGGTAATTGCCGGCTCAATGCACATAAATAGCGAACACGAAATTATTGCGACACCAAAAATGTCATGCCAATTTTCTTATAATGTTTAAAATCAAATCAAAATTTTAGGGTAGTTTTATATATATATATATATATATATATATATATATATATATATATATATATATATATATATATATATATATATATATATATATATATATATATATATATATATATATATATATATATATATATATATATATATATATATATATATATATATATATATATATATATATATATATATATATACATTTACTTCAAAAAACAAAAGAAAAGTTAATCGATGGAGCCTTGAGTGTAAAATTGAACGCATTTTCGCTTGATGCCCTCCATCAAAGTCTTTTCAGTGTCATCCGGTACCAGTTTCTCAGTTTTTTCCATTTTCTTAACATGTCCTTCTCGTCTTTGACTGTCTTCTTCCTCTTCCGAAGTTCCCGCTTCATCATTACCCAGTACTGCTCCACCGGGCGCAGCTACAGTTTGGCGGATTCATGTCCTTTGGAACAAAATGGACAGAATTGGCCTCATGCCACTCCAGGACACTTTTAAAATAGTGGCATGATGCCAAATCTGGCGAAAATAGCGGAGCTTCGTCGTGCTGCTGCAAGAACGGCAAAAGGCGCTTCTCGAGGCACTCAGATTTGTAGATCTCGCCATTTACTGTGCCCTTTGTCACGAAAAACTCACTCCTCAGTCCGCAAGAGCAGATGGCCTACCAAATGGGATATTTGGAGGCGAACTTCGACAGTTTCTTCTTTTTAAATTTGTCGTCCACATAGAACTTGCTCTTGTCGGTGAAAAACTCCAACCCCGGAATTTGCTTAAAATCGGCTTTAATATACGTTTCGTCGTCCATCACACAGCAGCCATATTTTGTCAGCATCTTCTCGTAGAGCTTCCGTGCCCGAGTTTTAGCCGTCGGTTGTTGCCGCTCATCGCGGTTTGGGAAGTTCTGTACCTTGTATGTATGTAGTCCAGCTCTCTTCTTTGCATTCTGGACGTAGCTCTGCGACATGCCGATCTTTTTAGCCAAATCACGGCTTGAGACGTTGGGATTTGCTTTAATCATCCGCTTCACCTTTCCCTCCGTCTTTTTGTTCTCCGGTCCCGGTTTTCTTCCAGCTCCTTTGCCGTGGTCCAACGTCAACCGCTCCTGGAACCGCTTCAACACTCTGGAAACGGTTGAATAGTGAATGTTCAACATTTTTCCCAACCGCCGGTGCGACAGATCAGGAAATTCCAGGTGTTTGGAAAGAATTTGTTCTCTCGACTCGCGTTGGTTCACCTCCATTTTCGTTGAATCGAAAAAAACGATTTCGAGTTTGACAGCATGTAAACAATACACATCAATGAGAAAGTGTGCAAAATTTTGTTGATTTTTACCCAATGGTAAAAAAGTTATGCCCTGTTGAATGTGTCGCAATAATTTCGTGTTCGCCCTTTAGTTTTGATAAGCGCCGCACAGAAATTTTTTTTATAATTTTACTTTTAATTTCATGCTTACATTTGGAGCATGAAAATAGATGATAACTTAAAGGTCAATCCCCGTTTATACACCTGCAATACACAGATTCAGTTCACATTACGGTGTGAAGGAATCTCCGTTGAAGACGACACTTGGAGGAATTGTTCTAAAAGATGAGTCGAAAATTATTCTACTGATTGGTAAATCGGCTATAGTTATTGCTAGTAGTTAAGTAAGCGTATCTATTTTAACTACTATACGTCGTATAATTTTTTTTTTTTTTTGAGTTTGTGACATTTGCAAATGTCGCCCTCCATTAGAGCCTGTACAGTCTGTTTCCGGTACGTTTTTCACAGTTTTTTCATCAATTTCATTTCATCTTTCGCATCTTCTTTGGTCTTTCGAAGCTCGCGCTTCATCGTAACCTTTATAGATTTCGATCGGACGGAGCTCAGGACGATTCCGTGGGTACATGTCTTTCCGTACAACATCCACAGAATTAGCCGCATATCTTTACTGTACGGTATTGAAGTAGTCGCGTGAAGCCTTATTGGGCGAAAATAAAGGTTTTTTGTGTTCCTGGAAGGACTCAGTTTTGGAAATCTCGCCGGCTCTTAAGGTCTCTTAATGTAAAGTTTTCGGGCGCGTATTTTGGTCACACTCTGCTAGCGTTCGTCTCGGTCTGAGACGTTCGGAGGCTTGTACATTTTCAGGCTGAATTGTTTCTTGGCCCTTTGGACGAAACTTTGCGGAACAACAAGTTTCTGGGCCAAGCTCCGCATCGAAATGTTTGAATTCGGCTTGAAATTATCAATAACCACTCTCTCGGTTTTTTGCACGTTGTTCCCGATTTTAGTCTAACTAATTTCAGTTAATTTTGTTCAAATTTGAAATAAGAAACGCATATTGATTGTCGACTGACCCTGCATACCTTCATGACCAGAGAACATGACAGCTCCTATACATAGACCACGCTGTGCACCTATAATAATCGAACGGGTAGTTCCAAAATTGACTAGTAATTTCAATGTAAATTAATGCACCTTATCCAACTTTATGGATATGGAAAACGGCATTTCATTAGCTTGAAAATCACGATCTGAAAATATCATGGGTTAAAATTTAAATTAGTGGAATTCCTAAAGTTTCCTAAAAATTACATTCTAGTATCTACTGCAACAATAATTAAAACAAAGAATGATCTTTAAGTTCCACAACCCCTAGCCTCATTGTGTAGCTAACTTTTAAAATTCAATGATGTTATTTCACTTGAATGAACATTAGTGCAATAAGTTTCTTCACCGTCTACCAGATTAATGGAAAAGCTCCCCCTGCTTATCATTGTCCGACCTTCGTTAGTACACAGCCAGCATGATGTGAAAAATGCAACTCCCTCTCTACCCACTATTGAATAAGTTTGATTTTTTTCTGCACCACTGCAGAATATTATCCTCGATTGCAATTTTTCGTGCTGTTATAAATAGTGCGGTCATTCGATGCGATTCAGTTACATTTTTTGCTGATGCAAACGCCGGGACGACGGAGAATCAATAGAGGCGGCATCAATAACGAACTTTTTGAATGCAATAATTTTCTTGCTTTCTGTTAGCTTCTAGTTCGTTTCGAATATAAAGAAAAGTAGCTAGGTACCTAAGTCCTGTGTCGTACCGTTTCATGAACTGAGAACTAATCAATGCTACTTTTCTCCGTCGAAGCCAAACAGAAACTTTACAAAGAACAACAGTGTAAAGCGATTTTTTTCTCATTCTCGTAGACAAATGTGTGCAGTTGTTTGTTCGACCTAATCAGGACATTTTTGCTGATGTGAGCATCATTGGTAACAAAATTCAGAAGGGAATAGTAAATATTCCATTTAGGAACTGGTTTGCAGGATTTTCATGAGCAGATAAAATTCACCAGTCTCGTTCAAATAAATTGATAAGCAAACCTACCTCACATATTAGGTGCTTCCCTCAGAAAAATAATTGGTACAATTCACTACCCTACAATATTCAGCGCAAGCTGCTGTTTCCATAGTTGCAAAAAATAAATAATGTAAGATATAATGGGTCGGCCGATCCAACCGAAGTAAAAACTTTTCCAGGAACATTAAACGAAGGGAATGTTGTTTTGATTCGCTGTAAAGTGAAGGTAAAAAGCACGAGAAAAAGGCGCTGGAAATAATTCTTCGAATAAAGCAGACTGCTGTAAAAAGTTTTTCTTTGTCGCATTTTCCGATGGGTGGAATGGATGGAACATGTTTTCCAATATTTTCTTTTTTTGGTGCTCAGGTGCTTGTAACATACGATTAAGTATTACTGCGTTCTAAACTAATGGTACAGACCGCATATGTGTACGACATTGTAATGTTCATAAAATCATCTAGTAGGAATAATTTAATTGAACAGCTTTGAATAAACTGGCCTAACGATGTTCATCAAAAACGGTCTAAATTCCGAGAAAGACGGTGCTCGCAATAAAAACCCATTTATCATACCGGTAAGACCATTTAACCCTAACAAAAGGATCAACAACATGCGACAGCTTGTGATATCATGTCTTTTTCTTTGGTTTGCATAGACACCCATTCCTCACTTACTTTCGCGACTTCCGAGCAATTTTTCATTGTAACGGCTTATATCCGCCAGTAAAAGAAAACCTTTTTCTCTCTTGAGTATATAGGCAGTATAGCATTTAAATGTTGTGCACTGGAAAATCACTCTTTTTCGCACCTTCGAGGCATATCCTGTTTGCTTGATTGTCGGATGTAGGTTGTGTCGTTTCGTGTTATATGTTTACACTTGCTTCGGCCTTGCTTTTTTGGTTAGACGTTCCCCATAAAGGGAAATAAATTATAATGATGTTTCCCTTTGTATGCGCACACCGGAAAATGTACATTGATGAACAACATGTCTAGCAGAGATGATCATTTTTCATGTTTTTTATAATTTTTTCTATTTTGATGTTGCTCATAATGCTAATATTCTGGAGGAGCATCTGGTGAAGAGACAAATCTAAAAGACAGGGTCATCTATATATTTCTTGGGGGCGAACAGGTGCAAGTAAAAGAAAGGCAGCGCCGGCGAAACACGTGGGTAGTATGGGTAGTACTACCCATTCGAAAATTGTCGAGGGAGGAATTACCTACTCGAAAGTTTGGAACATAGCAAAACCTGAGATTAATCACTAATGTGTCTCGCGCACAAGATGCATGCGTCTAAAATTTTCGACGCACAAATGCATGCGTCCTTTACAATTCTAATTTCTTAAAATTATGGGATAATTATTAGGTTTGAAATTTTAAAGTATATTATATATTTATACTAAAGGGCATACATTTTGACACATCATCTTAAAACATTCTTGTTTTAATACATAGATCGATATACAAAAACAATTCAATTTTACTTAGACTAAAGGATTCAGTTAGAAATATTTTTAGTGACTAGATACACAATTTGCAATTTTTTAACAAGAACAATTATTTGATTGGAAATTGAAACAAGGAGAAACACTAGTGGGCTTTTTATAAGGAGGACAAAAGACATACATAAGAGGAATTGATTCCAACATCTGTAGAAAAAACATTTTATAGCGAAACGTCTATCGTTTGAATGGATCTACATGGAATGCTATTGTCGCCGAAAAAATATTCTTGGTTCCGTGTATTCCGATCAAAGGTTGAATCGAATACACAACGTAGGACCTAGCGACCTGTCGAAATATTGTTTCTCTCCTTAATCCGTTGACGAACCGGCGCCAATAACTGCTTTTTCCAGCTTTCATAAAAATTTTCATTTGCGTTCCTAACGTCACGTATATTCGGAAAAACTCGGGCGATCCGACGATCGAAAAGTCCTTATAGGTTTTTTTTGCCCGACCAGGTGGTCTTCTACTTTACCAACCATCTTAGTACCACTCTTAGTGGAATCTATTCTACAAATCCAAGAAAAGTGATATAATTTTTAAACGGTTATCAACAATTGGTTTCAAATAATGCTAATTTCTTGGATTGGTAGCACATGTTTTACTAGTTAGTATTTGGCATTTTGGATTCTCCTCATCAGTAACTAGCACCTGCCTGCTGCTAGATAGACGCTAAATCTAAACTAGTACCAAAATTGACACTAGTTAGACACTAAATGCAAAAAGTCATACGTCTTGTATGAACCTAAACGACTGGTTTGTCCCGAGTGATATCTCGGAAGTCAAGCACAGAAGTTCGGGCTTTGCTGATAAGAAAAGTTGAATCCGAAAAAGTCTTTTGGTTTAAGCACCAAACTCCTGGAATTATGCAAAAAATAGAAATAACTTCCGAGACATCACTCAGGACAAGCCAGTCGTTTAGGTTCATACAAGACGTATGACTTTTTGCATTTAGCATCTAACTAGTGCCAATTTTGGTACTAGTTTAGATTTAGCGTCTATCTAGTACCAGGCAGGTGCTAGTTACTGATGAGGAGAATCCGAAACGCTAAATACTAGCTAGGTTAGGTATTGTGCCCTTTCGCACTAAAACTGGTTCATTCCAAAAAAAAATTATTTTGTGATCGGTAATAATAGTCATTCAAGAAATGCCCCTACAAGCACTGACTGATTATAATCATTCCGTGCGTGTAGGGGCGTTTCTTAAGTGACCGAACAATTCATTCCTTTTTTTCGGATCCACCCGATCGGTATGAAATTCACTTGCTGCGATCTGACTTTAGTTTTGAAATATGCCCGATATTGTCAATCATCACTGAAAACTCCAGTATGATTGCAAAATTCAATTAAATTACAATATATTCTAAGAATTCTTGATTGATTATCAAAGTAATTTAATGGTTTACATAGATAACCAATGGATCACAATAGGCGACTACATACAACGATCTTTTGACCTCGCACAAAGCAGAAGCAAAAAATCGCTACGCTATAGGCACAAGAGAAGCAAGTGAACGCTTTATTCTATACCCAGTACACAAACAGTATTGTATCGTTACCCCTGCGGCTGCGCAGTGAAATGAGTCGGCCAAAGGAAACAAAAGCGGCCTTGCTACGGGATAACACAATTTCGATCGACTTTGAGAGATCTCCTGTTAGAACAACAGTTCAGGATGTGGAACAACTAGTTAAAGTTAAAATGGAGCTTAACCTCGTGGAAGTTATGTACATTCAGATACACCACGTCAAAAGTGTGTTTTGATTATGTTTAGAAGTTTAGCACAAGCAGAAAACTTCATTATAAAGAACAACATGCAACCCGAGGTAGGATTTAATAACACCAGAATCAAGATCCCCGTGTATATGGAAAACGACATGGTTGATGTTCGATGGATGATTCATGATTTGGCACCGCGCACTAAGACAGATTGCATCTAACGAATCAATACGGAGCAATACGGAGAAGTGGAATCCAGTACGAATGACACGCGGAGAAATTTTTTATTACGGGTATTCCCAACGGCTTTTGAATTGTGAAGATGCGAGTGACTAAACCAAAATCACCCAGTGATGAGGTAATCTATAAGCGAACAACGCTGATTACACATCTGAGCAGACCCCAACATGCCAATTCTGTAACCAGACAGCCCACTACGGAAAAACATGCGCCGAAGCAACTAGTCAAAACTCTTCTACTACAGCCAACTCTTAACAAGCAGCCACCGACACTTGCACATAAAACAAAAGCTAGGACCCAATTAAGCAATAACGAAGGGACAATGACCACGACAACCGCTCCCAAAACAACAATAAAGAAACAAATACCGATGAAGACGGATTTACAACAGGGACCCGTAAAAAAAGAAAAAAAAATAAGAACCGCTGACCGTGAACAGCAAGAAAGCAGTACCGATGATGACAGGGACGTGAACGATAACGCGAGAGAAGGCAGACTGAATGATCCCCAAGCTGCGACGGATAAGACAACTAATGCTTCACCGCCAAGAAAAAAGGATCTCAACTCGCAGTAGAAAACTGCGCCAACAAGATCTGGCAGACAGACATCCTTAGTATTTTTTTTTTTTACTTATTGTACAAACTGAAAAGATCATCGGCTCAGTTGTGCTAACGCATTGAGCCGTGTCAAATAAACATTTAGAAAAAAACGGGTTCAGATAGCAGGCCTTCTTGAAGCATGGCGACATCTAAAAAAAATCAATATGTTTGAAGAGGCACGTGGAGCAAAGGAGGACACGATTCCATGTGCATGTAGTGGTAAGCTGCAGTTACACTGCTGGTAGCCGCAACAAGTACCAGCAGCGTCATGGTACAGAGTGAGCCACAAGGAAACCAACGAGAGATGGGGTTACTGAATCGAGTTTACACCCCGAAATCAAGTGACGATAACACCAAGAATGACTCACAACTTGGGAAGCCGAACTTAAAGGTGAGAAAAAAAGGTGGACGAGCTCTATGAGTTCGTGAAAGACAAGCACACTATCCACACCCAGGTCAAGCTGCTAGTGATGAGCATTAACGCTGCCGTAACAGCTGCTGAACGTCAGCAGAAGGCACTCTTGATTCTGAATCTGCCAAAATAACTCTGAAGGAAGCCGCAGAATACGAAACAGCCATAACTGAGGAGACATTGAAAGAATGAGAAACTTGCCATGAAAGCAAGGAAAGCAAGGAAAAAAGCCGAGAGATACAAGAGCGATGCACTGATCGTCGAAGCGAACGATAAGGTACTATGTGCGGGGCTTCTCTCAAGAGAATGCGAGAAGACCCAGAGCAGAAGAAGTTGAACGTCATAAAACGAGACGCACATAGAAAGTCGAGATGATATTCGAGCTGTACAAGGATCCTTCCATCAAGAGCTTGACTTACCGCGACTTACTTTGATCTAGACGCGATCACGACAGAAAAAGGTACACTGACCGAGTAGTGCTCATCAGACCGAACAGGTCATCAGATCGAACAGGTCATCAGACCGAACAGGTCATCAGACCGAACAGGTCATCAGACCGAACAGGTCATCAGACCGAACAGGTCATCAGATCGAACAGGTCATCAGACCGAACAGGTCATCAGACCGAACAGGTCATCAGATCGAACAGGTCATCAGACCGAACAGGTCATCAGACCGAACAAGTCATCAGACCGAACAGGTCATCAGATCGAACAGGTCATCAGACCGAACAGGTCATCAGACCGAACAGGTCATCAAGCCGATCATCACTTATCGAGTGCAAGCAAGTTTGGATGAGGGTCCCTATTGTATTACGCTGAAGGATGATCTGTTACGATCAACATGGGCAACGTGCCATTTGAGCCAGTCGCTACTGATTCCTGATTCCTGAAGAAATTGCATAACACTTCTAGAAGGACAAAGACCAAACAATAACGATTATAGACACTTCACTGCATAGATTTGCGAAAATAAGAACAATCAAAGCACCAACCAGCTAAAATAACTACATAGACAACATAAAACAATTTTTGCGAGTCTGTGCAGTAAAGTGTCTATAATTATGGATTTTTGCGCACTTAAGACAACTTAAGACAGGGAACTCAACGAGCTTCAAATACGTAGCACGGTCAATCCAAAAGACTAATGGAAGTTAATTTTTATTCATCAATCAAGCCCACCTTAGGCTCACAGTCGCAGATGATTTCCTAACTCCATTCATCATGCTTGAAGCTAATCAATTTGATGAATAGGCAGCAAAATTCTCCAAGCGGAACAAATACACAGCGTAAGGTGAAAACAATCCCCATACAGAGATCAATTGCGAAGTAGGGGAGTTTGTGGCAAGTTGGCGGTAGCTTCAATTTAAATTATTTTTTATTTAAATGGATCGTGAAAAAAATCAAATGGCTTTAAACGAATGGACAAATGGCTACAGCCCAAGAGTTTGATGAATTGAATCCAATTTTACAGATGTAAATATGGGACGGGGAAATTCCGCCAACTTGCATTGTCTCCGGGACAAGTTGGTGATCAAGAGATAAGCGATCAAATAGAACTTAGAATCAACCAAATAGAAATAAAAATCAAATTCAGATAAAACACCCTAGAAATTATTCTTCCGTCGATTTCGATTTCGAAACGTAATTCATACTCAAAGTCAAATTTTGAAATGAGATACACAAAAAAGATGGGCTTGCTTTGAAGTCAACTTCAGAATTAAAAATAATAAATTAAACATTAGTTCAAGTAATTCACATTAGAAGACTGGTATTGATTTTGGTGGCTATTTTTGACAAACAGATGACAAATAGAAACGAAAGATATGGCGATTGAAAGAAGGATTGGTATTCTAAAGCGAGTCTGTTACAAACTTAAAACAGAAAAATTGAGCTAAAGGGACCCACAATCAAAAATTGGCCAACTTCAACTTGACGCATTTTTTCATCGGGCATTAAAAAACAGCACACCCCTCATTTTAAAGTTGTATATGTGTAGCATCATACCTACTATTTTATTGCTCTAGAGTTGTGAAACTACTCGCACTTCAAGTTGGCGATATTGTTGAATGATGTTCATCTCGACTGTCACCAACGTAATAAAAGTGTTTGGAAAACGTTTGTCGACAGCCAAGAAGACTGTATCGGGGAAAATTGGAAGTCGGAGGTTGTAGAGGTCTGGAAGGTCTGGAGATTTTCAAACATTTGATATGAAGCTGTCGACGCTCGCAAAGAAATATCTTGTGTGGCAGGCCATCTATTCCTGTGGCTTGAAAAGCAAAATTTATATCAGAATCAGTACTCCTGCCTGGAAAAATGTTTGCCGTCTTTTCTTAAGCAACACAATCGTTCTGTCCTGTGTTGGCCGTATTTTGTATCTTGTCATTACGAGAAAACAGCCATGGAGTGGTAGACCGCGACCAACGTTCAGGTGGTGTCCAAGGACATGAGATTTCCCAACATGCCAGAGCTCCACCCAATAGAAAAATAATCGTCAAATATAACCTCGAACGACGCGAAAGACCGTTGTCAGAGAGATGCAGTTCAAGACAAACTGTCGTTCTGCGGCGAGAAAAATGGCCAAGGAGGCTGTGCCAAACTTGATGGAAAAATGCAAACGAACGGCCCGGCAACACGCATTCGCTAAAAAGGAAGCACGAGTGATTTTTTCTTTATTCTGAATGAATTGAACTTGCAAAAGAATCACGATTTGAGTTTAGCCAACAAAATTGATAAAGTAAAACTTTCTGGCATTTAAAAACATAATAATTCGCATTACTTGTAGTATACAACAAGAGACATCGCCATAAGTCTATTACAAAAGGAGTGAAAAGAATTTCGCTAAGTTGACGCTATTAGCAACTAGCCCCACGCTCCTGTATCTTCTAGTAAAATACAAGGAAGAAAATAAATGAATAATTTCTAATTAGGTGCATTAATATATTAACCAAGTAAATTTCAATTGAGGTACCGTATTTAGACAAAATAAAGTTTCTGTCGAGAATGAATGTAATTGTTAAATTTACATTAGACATTCAAAACTTAAGGCGTACGTAATAATTCTCAGTCATCGAGATCCTAGTACGAAAATCAGTAGGAACGACGCGAAATTTCTGCTTCACCTACCATATCCTATCAGAGCAACAGGATTACTGATTCAAATTAACGTATCTACCAGCGTCTTTAGGCTCGATGCAGTACTAGATGACTATTACTCCTTTTCTATGTGTATAAGCACATGCGCATACTTCTCCCCTCACAAAAAAAACTAGCCAAAACGTGCTTCCCATCGTATGAAATCCAAAGAGGAAAACAAACCGCCAGAAAACAGGAATGAAAACAGGCGCGCGTTTCCTCCAGAGCCATGTTTTCTATGGCTGAGCCACGTTTTTGATACCCGACAACCTTCGACCGTAACCATGCCTGGTCGCAGGTGCGGTTTGTGATAGCACAAAAACAAAACATGCTTTCACCGCCAGACGACAACGAAAGCGGAAGAAGGAAATGTCATGCATTCTGGTAAGTCGTGCGACTGAAGAGTGGTACCTTTGCTCGGAATTCATGCCACGTTGTTTATGCCCTATGATGCATTGTTCCTTTTTGTTGACGGGACAGTACTTTATTGCTCTGGGATTGTTGTGTTTCGCCAGAATAAAGAAACGAGTTTTTTTTAATTGTTTAATTGCCATTTGAAAAATGTTGGATTACAAAAAAAAAACAGAGTTTCAAATGCACCATACATCTTTCAGATCTTTCGGCAACCGGCTACCCAGACTAATGATTATATGATATCATGGCATGCTGATATTCGCTGTACTTCCCTATGTTTTTAAAGTACAGATCTCTCCAAATGTACATTTTAAAACACTTGTTCTGAGTTTACTTCCTAGCTAGACCAACGTTCAATTATTTTCCAATAAAGGCAAAAACCCCACAATAAACGTTCACTATCTGTATCAAATCAACCGAAGCTTACTATTTGATGCTCCTACTTATGACCTAATTTTCCGCCAACAGTAATTATTATTCTGTATCCATCGCTGCAAAGGAACAAAACAAGGAACTGGCTGGGGCAGGAAAATACCGTCCTCCAAAGACCTTTTCTTTGTCCGTCAGTGCAGCTGCTCAACAACAGTGAAACTAGGTGCCTTTCTTTCCTTCATTCCTAACCGTGAAAACCTATTTTCCGTTCCACAGTGGCAGGATCGTAAACAAACGTGATCTGGACGGGTGCATTCAGCTCCGTCGTCGTCAATGTTACAATATGTATTTGTACTATCATTATTTCATTGGTTCTCGTTTGATAATACTGTCATTCACATTGCCGGATTAGCATCCTGTTTTTTTATTGCATATGTCTCTAATCACGCTTCACGAGATGAGATAAGCTGTCAGCTGAATGAATTAATCAGCACAACGGAGAAATGTGACCGCTATTTAAGAACGTCACTGTTGTCATGTTGCAATTCCCAGACAACAGTATATTTTTTGCAATATCCACACAAAATCGGACAGCCAGCAGTGGTCGGACAAGGTGAAACGTGAGTATCCGACCGAAGTAGGAGAAAAGCAACGGTCCCTTGGTTCGGTCGGGTCCTCCTCAGTAATGGAAAAACAGGACACAAACAATGTTGGAAATGGCAGCGGCGAGAGGTGTTGTATGCATGAAAGCTTTCAGCGATGACAAACAAAGGAAAGGAAGTCGGGAAATGTGGGGCGATACGTGATTAAAACTTAATTTTCCATAGTGATACGCTGTTGTTGTTTGCGAAACTCTGCAGGATTTTGGGTCAACGGAGCTCGGGCGCATTGTTGTGTACCTTCTTCACAATGGACGGATGGATGGTGCTACACATTGTGGGAATCGACAAATTGAATCCCCATGTTTATGTGTAGTCCCACTGGCCTTTGCACGATGGAACCAGCACGACAGAGGTGAGCATTACAAAGAGCAGTTTAGCAGCTGTTACACTTGACGGATAAATTTGTGAAATTATCACATCTATTAAAGGTATGAAAACTCGAGACAAGTATGGTCTACATTCTCTTACACTAGGAGTCTAGACCATGCCTATGTTATCATTAGAACTAGGAGACATTATAGAGAAAGTGCATAAGAGTTGACAATGTTTTAGGCTCCTTGTTTTTTATTTCGATTTGCCCATTTTGTTTTTTTTTACTTTTAACGACATTCAATTAGCAGTAATGAAAATTTAGAGCCATAGTACTCTTCACTTGAGCAAGGATGTGAAATATTCAGATCGGAAAACTAGAAGTGGCAGGGTCATTAAAAACGGGATTCAAACCCTACAGGTTAGTCTTTTGTCTTCTGTTGGTAGGAGTCGAGCTTAGGCAGCATAACTACGAATCACTCAAGTCTACCAACATGCCTCCTGGTAAAGACAAACTTGTCCTTCTTTACCGCGAGATCCGACAATAGAGAAGCCACGTAAGATCACCACTGAAAACCTTTCGACGATTGGCATCAATGAAATGATGTCGCTGTAGACACAGCCACCACCTTAGGGACCATTCATAAATTACATAACGCTTTTAGGGGGGGGGGAGGGGGTACGAAAAGTTGTGACAAGTTGTGACATATGGGGGAGGGGGTGTTAACTAGATCGTTACGTAACATGTTTTCATCGAAGAAAAAAAATTTTTTCTTGGAATTTGTTACGTAACAGGGGAGGGGGGGGATGGAACAATTTGTTACATAGGGGGAGGGGGGAGTCAATTTTAGGCAATTTTTGCGTTACGTAATTTATGAATGGTCCCTTACACACTCTAGCAAACTTACCACTACAGTAATCACAATGGCAATAGTCTAATAAACATCTATCCCGGCATTCGAAAGGCAAACAGAGATGAACAGCACCATTTCATTGATGCTAATCGCCGACAAGTTTTCAGTGGTTATCTGTCACAAATATTAAGAAGCTCAAAAATTTCAGCATTGTAAGGTGTAAGGCTAACTTTCTATGACAATTTCGGTTACACTGTCTAAGTCAATTCGTCACTTCATTAAACGAATATATTGACATTATTCTGCTTAGTAAGTGATTTGTTTTTTGAATAAAACTAATTTGCTCTAATTTCTTTCCACAAGATTTTTGACTACTTGAACAAAGCTGTAGTGTCTGTTTGATTACAGGTTCATTTTACCACAATTTGTGAAACAGTTTCAATTAAAACTGTTGCACCTAACGCATCAAAGTCCTAAGGGATAACGAGGGCGTAAGTGTCTTTCGAAAATGAGAAGATCAGAGAGCAATTCCGAAAGCACTCGAGTTGACTGTATAAAAAGATAGAAGAAGTTCTCTTGAGTCAATTCCAATTGATTGATTCTTTTTTCTCTCTTTTCTCCGTGTTTTATGATCATCTCTATCGAAACGATAATCCCAACTTATTAACTTACAGATTCAACATTTTAGTCGCTCTCCGCGATACCCTAGTGATGTCTGTTCACTCTATCGCCACGTCGTTTTCAACCTTACATAGACATTAATTGGAAACCTTAGAAAGCATCTAAAAAGCTGCCACTGGTTGCAACATTAAGTTTATTATGATTGATTGACTAATATGTGGTTTAACAATTAATATCCGAAGAAAAGTAAAGATAAAATCACGACAGTTAGTCCTACGCCTACTATGTAGGTTTCTGCATATCAGCAAGGTTTGTAGTACACGAGTGTATACAATTGGTGGGTATATGAACATCTCAGTAAAATCGCTCTTCTACCACTTTTTGATTGCTTATACATGGTTTTCTTGCTTATTGTTCGATTGTTAAAAATATCACGGTTTTCCGGACTAACAGTGTCTTTAGTGCGGAACGCATTCCCTGTTTAAACATGGTATTGAGTGCCAATAGAAAAACTACCGTCAGCATAACCTCCATTTTACCTTCAGCAAATGTTTCACGTCATGAATGCCTTATACGTATTATGCGGAAAAGTCGGAAGTTAAAAATCTCCGTATCTGGCTGGAGCACAACTTCTTGTTTCTGGACTCACTCATCTCGACAGATCACTACAGCAAAACATTGAAAGCAACAATTTCTTTTGACCTTCTGACGAGTCACAAAATATGAAAGGAACTATTTTTGTCACACTCAGCACACTGAGCAGGTATCGTCTTTGCAATCTTCCACAACATCCTATTAAATTTTATCCCGAACCGACTTCCGGTTCCGGAGTTACGGGTTGTGGCGTGCGATCGTATAGCAAATTGTGATTCAAACCGATACTCCGATGAAAGCAAAAAAGGTAAAAATTTCGCTAAAATGTCTCTCAAACAACTTAAATTTGCAGTTCTAGGTCACCGATGGCCAAACAAACTTTCGTTGACTACATTGACCACCATAGACGATTCCGGAAGTGCCCGGGAAAAGCGGCCATCTTTCAAAACTAGCAAACTCTTATCAGTTTCTCGGAAATGGTTGGGCCGATTTTCACAAACTTAGTACCAAATGATAGCTATATTATCCCCACAGATGTCTATGGTTCCGGAAATATAGACTTAACCGTCCGGTCACATATGAAATTCCCATATAAGCCGGAACTCAAATTTTTTTCAAAGAGGGGAACCCATGAAATTTCAGAAATCGAATTCGTATTTTTGATGCCAATCTTCAAAATGCATGAAACGTCGAGATTTTATGTTATGTCGATTTTTAAAAATCTTTTTGGGACTTTGCCGATTTCGCACCTTTTTGTCATTTCAATATTACCGTGGTTGTTTTTTCTTTTACAAAATTTTAGAACTCGAATAATGATTTCTTTTCTTGTATATTTGTCATATCATGTATAATAATAAAATGTAATATATGAATTTGAAAGCTTTTAATGAATATAAACAACGCAAACATTCTCGTGTTCGAGATTGAGAAAGCCACAATTGCACCGCTAGGTGGATTAAAACAGGTTTTATTAGAAAACCTTTACTTTTTCGATCGAGCTCAAATTTTGTATAGGGAAATTTTTCGAAGTGCTATCCGTATATCTGTATACAGAGACTAGTATATAGAGCAGACAAGTTTAGAAGCTGTGACGTGCTTGGTGGATTATCACGACATTTCGGTTGTTTCCCAGACATTATCTAGCCATTCTTTTGCAGGTGCGAATAACTCAACGAGGCTTTTATGATCATTTACTGATAAAGGTTTTTACACATCCTTCGAAAGAAATCGGTAGATTTATCGTTCAAAATATTATATCTCCCATAATTGCTGTCTCTTCCTTCGTATTTTTTGACGTAGGACTACGTCTTTGTTTTCGATATGGGGGTGCACTCTGCAAATTCTACAAAAATGGTATGTAACGAAAAGTGGTCCAATTTTAAACGCATATAATTCAGCCATCTCACGATAAATTTTCAAATTTTTTGCACAAATCGCCCCGAAATACTTCTAAGAATAGATTCCGATAGATAAACCCAAAGATTTTTGATATCATTGCATTAAAAAATTAAATAATATACAACCTTGTCAAAATATCGCGCATTAACACACAGAAGATAGCGCTTCCCAAGCCCTGTACGACGGATTGGTGTACCTAGCGCGCAACGCTTCTATGAATGACGTCATCATCGACTATTTAAAGAACGGACTTGGCCAGACACGCTCAGTTCCCTGTTGAACGGCTGGCGAAGCAGATCACTGCGCTGTGTTTTTTACAGCCAGTGTAGCTGAGCTAGTGAGTCCGTTACACTGGCTGTGGAGGGACGCTACCCTGTGTCGTCCAACAGGCGACCGCTCCAACTGCTTCCTAAATGCCGCTGTAATGTTGCCAGTAAATTTTTGGTTTAACTAGCACATGTATTTGCTATTTGCGCTTGAAATTAAGTAATTTAGTGGTAGTAATAAGCTTCCCATTTTTATTTAAACGCAAGGACAGTTTTTAAAACAGGATTTGATTAATTAGTTTAGCTCATCTAAGCAATTTCATCAATTCTGTAATTTAAAATGAATTTCACGGAACTTGGTGAATTTGGCCCCACTTGCAACTGGTATAATCAACCTGCACAAAGTGTTGTATAACGCCGGGCTGTTTTTTGGAACAAAATCATTCAGCCCTTCGCTATGCAAAATCACGATATTATGACAGATGGACTAAGCGCGGCCGTTCCTTTCAATCGGGAAAGGCCGCGTGGAATTTTGGTGAAATGCGCTTATAGTGCCGTGGTGGTACAAATTGTCTCTTTCGCTACCCATCATCATCAGCGTTGACTCATTTTGCATTGTACGCTTGTGTTCAATGTTTGTGGCGAATGTGTTGGTAGGTAGAGGAACTAATAAGTGAATGAGATATTACAATCACCTTATGTTTCTTGTTAGACATGTTTTGTGCATATCTGGTAAAAATACTTCGTCACAAACACATTTTTTCAAACATGATTCTTGATTTCTAAACATGTCCAAAAATGAGACATGTTTATACCGAGTGGGTAAAATGAACATGTGGCGGTGGTAAAATGAACAGCTTCTGGTGGCCTGCGAAATGTCCTGTATGTATGCAATGCGCAGCGTTGGAAAGCATTTTCCGATCAATGCTAATATTCCAACAAATCATGAGCTTTGCATACACACAGGGCATTTTGCAGGCAAAAAAAATTGTCACGGAAGAATTGAATTTTCATTTTACAATCCTGTGGCATCGAAACACATCTACAAACTTGAGGTTATCCATGGGTGTTTAAACTTTTAGGATCTGTTTGAGAGCAACTAGAAAGCTTGTTCTATACATGAGATGTGATTATATTGTCTAAAATTTGATTTTTCTTCACCGGTCCGGATGTTTTTTCCCACACACTAAGTACTAAGAAAATAAATATTTTACATTAAGTATTATAGTCCTACGTCTACAGTTCGTGCAACCCCATAGGGCTGCCCCTTGTAGTTTTATATTGTCATTTTGCGTCAGGCTCCCGGCTAGCAGCTAGATATCTTCTCCTAATAAACTCAGCTGATAGTACAATGGATGCCGAACAATATGTCGGCGAATATCAATGACTCCATCTTCCCGTTTACAATCATACAAATTGAACTAAGTCGACCGATATCTGATCTTTTTTCGCATCAAATACAATCCGCCCAGTATTCTAAAAATTTTGAAAGAGCTGACGCAGAAAAATTCATCCGTAACAAATATCTAGTAAGTTCGCCTAGATAAGCTCAGAATTGTGACATTTTGCCTACAGCAAGCAAATTACGATACTGGCGAAAAGTCTTTTTTGAAATACTATTGTACCTACATGCTCGCTCACAAAGCTGAGATCGACGGTGTTGTTACCGAATCGAGGTTGTTTCAAGAACTCCTTGCTCCGGTGAGCAAATATTTTGAAAGGCAATCGTACTGTACGAGACAAAATGGTGTATCCATACAAACTCGTGTCGGGTAACCTTTTGTATTAAAGTCTACATTGCCAAGCCCCGCGTACAAACAGCGTTCGAGTAATCTAAGCATTCCCTTAAAAATGCTCTTTGTACTCTGTTCATGCATTTCGTAGATTAGGGACGGCAATCTGCTCGAATCAGACACATACGGTTTACCCTTTCTTTTACCGTTTCCTTATCAGGCTATCTCAGCATCCGATCGAACAGACCGATCGGGTTTCTACCTATCTCTGATAAAACTTGCTAGAAGCGAAGCAAACGAGTCAGTCTCGAATAAAATACATATCGCATCACATCGAATATCGGTGTCGTATATTCAACGGAGCCAATAAATAGTTGTGTCGTTCCTTACTCCAAAATCAAGAGCACTGCTTCTTAATCCGAAGGACTTGATCGCGGCATCATAAATTGGTCCTTCGAGCCGGATCAAGGACCGTTAAGAACAGTGTTCGCGATTTACGCGGTTCGGTGTGATCTTCGCGAGACAATTACTTGTGTTGGCCAATGCGCCAAATCTGAAACCTTCGAACGAACTCGTGGTGTGCAAAAGGTGCTAGATAATAAAAACTGGCAGTGAATAGAGATGAGCAATTAAAGCCAGTTAGATAAAACCGATTGTGATATAATTAAATTGCAAAGGTAAAGTGTGATTGTCATAAGCGGAATATATCGGCGTCATCGAAACGAGTGGCTACTGTTCCTTTTGTCAGCGCCCGCTATTGTTAGCCCAACGTGGCGTGGTTGAACGCGTGGTCCGAGCGTTGTAGCGTCGCAGCGTGGTGTGGCTTGGTTTCTCATTGTTCAGCGTAAAGACTGTAAGTACAAATGCATGCTTCTTCTAACTTGACTTAAGATATTTTTGGGTTGGTTGGCGTAAGATATTTTTGGGTTGGTTGGCATATTGGCACACACGTGTGCGAGAACAAATCAAACGGATTATTTTAGTGCTGTCTTTTGTCAGGATGGCGAAAAATCTCAAAAGGCTTTCTAAAAAGGAGCGTTACTGTACAGATTCTTTGAACATTATCGAGCGCATGGTTGCAAATTATTCAGATGAAACAGACAGGGACAAATTGGACACTTGGATGGACAGGTTAGAATCGATATTTAGTCAGTATGAGGAAATTAGGCTTGAGATGGATTTATTAGACGATAGTGAGGTTGCGCTGAAACGCTCGGATAGTGTTAACGTGAATGATGTTACGATTGCCGGAGATCAAATTCAGACTTCTCGGGAGGAATTTGAAGTAGCCTATTTGAGATTAAAGGCTTTTCTCCAATCAGAAATGCGGAAACGCTCGTGTGCCTCCGACCAAGCAAATGTTAGCCATGCTGAGCAGGCACCCATATCCCAACCAGCTCAATTGCGAGTGAAACTGCCGGAGATTAGACTTCCTCTTTTCGATGGGTCTGTTAAGGAATGGCCAACTTTTAGAGATTCATTCAAGTCATTGATCGATTCCGCTCCTCAACTCAGCAGCATAGATAAATTTTCATATTTAATTTCGGCGCTTTCCAAGGAAGCTAAACGTGTGGTTGAGGTTATCGATGTGACGTCAGAAAATTATTATGTGGCTTGGGAGATGCTTCAAAGACGGTACGAGAACAAATATTTGATCGTTAAGTCCTACGTCGATTCCCTGTTTGCGGTAGAGCCTATGAAAAAAGAGTGTCACAAATCACTGAACCATCTTATCGACGAATATGAGAGAAATTTGATGATGCTAGAAAGGGTAGGAGAAGAAACGGAAAATTGGAGTACATTGCTAATTTTTATGTTGAGCTCACGACTCGATCCAGTTACCATGCGTCATTGGGAATCTCACCGCAAATCAACAAATGTCCCAACCTACTACGAACTGACTGATTTTTTGCGTAGTCATAGTCTTGTTCTACAATCTGTCGCGGCGTCCAAAACTCGCACGGTTGATACTCCTCGATCATTTTCCTCTTCACTTCGAAGCACATTTACTAAATTGAACTCCGCTCATCCTGCAATCTCGCCTCCTCAAAAGACCTGTCCATTCTGCAAACATTATTTCCATTCTTCATTTAATTGTGAAGCATTTCGCAAGATGACGGCAATCCAACGATTCGAAGCTGCAAAAAAGAACGCATTATGCATAAACTGTCTTTCGCCGGCGCATCTAGTGAGAAACTGCACAAGTGGAGCCTGTCGTGTGTGCAACCAGAAACACCATACAATGCTGCATCAACGGACTAATTCGTCAAATAGCCAAATTAACCATACCCAGCCTAACAAACCCTCTTTGTCCGGAATGCAACCATCTCCTTCGTCATCCACTCCGACCAAGCTCTCAATACCTTCGCAGTCACGCAACCTGCCACAATCTACTGAGAACCAAGTCCCCACAGTCTCCGCTCTCTCAACCAACCACTTGTCGTCACCTCCCGACATTATTCGTGGACAACTTCCTTCGACTGTGTTACTCTCGACGGCGCTCGTGAAAGTGTTTGACTCCTGCGGAAGGTTTATCTGGGCCCGTGCTCTTCTCGACTCAGGATCGCAACTAAATTTCGTATCGGAGCAACTGATCCAGAAATTAGGACTCAAACGTGTACGAGAATTTGTTCCAATCAGCGGCGTTGGACTCTCGTCTACAGCATCCAAACATTCTACTATCGTTCGCCTTCAGTCCCATCGCGCTGATTTCGAAGCATGCTGGAAATTCCACGTACTTTCAAAAATTACAATGGAACTACCATCCCAAGCAGTTGACATGTCCCGACTGAACTGGCCACTTAACATCGTCTTAGCAGACCCAACTTTCCATCAACCCGGTCCTATCGATCTAATATTTGGAGTGGAAAATTTCTACGATCTGTTGCGGGAGGGACAGATCAAAAATAGTCATGAGGAACCTCTATTGCAGAGTACCGCTCTTGGGTGGGTGGTGTCAGGCCGAGTCAACGTAGTTGCTTTACCGTCGTTCACAGCTTCGCACATATGTGTAGTACACCGTCATTAGAAGAACAATTAACACGCTTCTGGGAGATTGAAGCTTGTCATTCGAAAAGCACATTATCGTTAGAGGAGTCTGCTTGTGAAGAACATTTCGCAACCAATACTATTCGAAATTCTTCAGGTCGTTTCGTCGTCGCCTTGCCAAAGAGAAGTTCAGTGATCGCAGAGCTAGGAAACTCAAAGGCCATTGCTACTCGTCGCTTTCTTTCCCTCGAACGTCGCCTTACTGCAAATCCTGTACTGAAAGAAGCTTATTCTGAATTCATTCACGAGTACGCCCAGCTCGGGCATATGAAGCTGATTAATGATATTGCCGATTCTGATCGATCCTCTCCGTCCTATTATTTGCCTCACCATTGCGTCGTCCGACCAGATAGCATCACCACTAAACTCCGTGTGGTCTTCGATGCTTCATGCTCCACAGACACAGGAGTGTCTTTAAACGACTTACTAATGGTCGGTCCACTCGTGCAGGATGACTTCTTACCATTATCCTACGATTTCGGATGCCACAGTTTGCTATCATCTCTGACATCGAAAAGATGTATAGGCAAATTCTGGTCTGTGACAATGATCAGCCACTCCAACGAATATCCGTTGTTAGCTGGAGAGACTTACCATCACAACAGATTCTGAGCTACCAGCTAACAACGGTTACATACGGTACATCATCAGCTCCTTACCTCGCAACAAAGAGTCTCCAGAGACTGGCTGAAGACAGTTCGGAAAAGTTTCCAGTAGCAGCAGAAGTCATCCGACGAGACTTTTACATGGACGATATGCTTAGTGGGGTCGACAGCGTGGAAGAAGGCCAAGAACTCTGTAGGCAGTTGATTCATGTGATGAACTCTGCTGGATTTCAGCTCCGGAAATGGGCTTCAAATGAGCCCAAGGTTCTAGAAGGAATTCCACTCCCCCTAAGGGACGAACGAACTATTTTCGACCTCGACTCGTCGGTTTCGCCGATAAAGACACTGGGTTTGCAGTGGGATACATCGACAGATGCATTTCTTTTCGAAGCTCCGAAGCACAGTGAACAGATACCAATAACTAAACGCGTGGTTCTGTCGGATATCGCTCGGCTTTTTGACCCTCTGGGGTTAGTTGGGCCAATCGTCGTCTTAGCAAAACTGTTCATGCAAGAGCTTTGGCGAGAAGGAAAAAATTGGGATGATGCGCTTTGCGATTCTCATCAACGTTATTGGTCAGAATTTCGCGATGATCTCACGCTCTTTCGTTAATGAAAATACCTCGATGGGTCGTGTCTACACCATCCGCAGTTTGTTTGGAGCTACATGGGTTTTGCGACGCTTCGGAGAAGGCGTACGGCGCTTGCATTTACGTTCGCGCAGTCTCTTCCAGCGGAAGCATCCACGTTAACTTGCTGACCGCCAAATCTAAGGTGGCACCGATTGGAAAAACGAAAAAAGATGGTACTGTCTGTTTGCCACGTCTGGAGCTCTCTGCAGCCCTCTTGCTAAGCCATCTCTTCGAAAAGGTTCAATCTAGCCTAAACCTTAAAGGTAGCAGTTTCTTCTGGACCGATTCAACTATAGTCCTTGCCTGGCTCTCCGCCAGTCCATCGCGCTGGAAAACTTTTGTGGCAAATCAGCCCTCAGAAATCCAGCGAATCACAACCAAAGGCATCTGGGCACATGTTCCAGGTACAGAAAACCCAGCAGATGTCATTTCGAGAGGAATATCACCAACACAGCTACACGATTTCGTTCTGTGGTGGAGTGGGCCGCCATGGCTCTCGATGCCGTCTCGATTTTGGTCACCATTTACACGCCCCTCCGCAGAAACATTCACTCCCGAACAACTAGAAGAACGAGTGATTGCCCTTCCAATTCAGGTCCAGCCTCCTAATGAGTTGTTTCTGCGTTATTCATCCTTCAACAAACTCGTACGTGTTGTATCGTGGATCCAAAGATTCAGTTTTAACTCGAGGATTCAGAACCGTTACGGAAGGAAAACCGGGTTTCTTTCAGTAATTGAAATTAAACAGGCTACACACTGCCTGGTGAAACTCGCTCAGGATGAAAGATTCTCTCAGGATCTCGCGGAAGTAGCTCGAAACGGGCAAGTCAAACAGAATTCTCGATTGAAAACTCTTACTCCAATACTAACGAATGGCGTATTGCGTGTCGGTGGCCGGCTGCGCCATGCTCCCGTAAGCTACGACCAACGGCATCCGATGATCCTGCCGGACAAACATCCTTTCACTGAGCTACTAGTAGTTCACTACCACCGAAGGCTTTTACATGCTGGTCCGCAGTTGCTAATTGCCACCATTCGTGAAAGATTCTGGCCGCTGCGAATAAGAAACCTTGCCCGCCAAGCTGTTCACTCCTGCGTCAGCTGTTTTCGTTACAAACCTAAGATCCTGCAACAGTTAATGGGTGAACTTCCACCGGAGCGCGTTACACCAGCATTCCCGTTTCTCCGCACGGGTTTGGATTACTGTGGACCTTTTTATTATCGTCAATCTCGCCGAGCTGCCCCTGTTAAATGTTTTGTTTCCATTTTCGTATGCCTTGTAACTAAGGCGGTCCACATTGAGTGCGTTGGAGACCTATCGACCAACTCATTCCTAGCTGCTCTGAAACGGTTTGTCGCTCGCCGAGGGAAACCAGAGTTGATTGAGTGCGACAATGCAACCAACTTTAAAGGAGCTCAACGCGAATTGAACGATTTAGCCCAACTATTCTTATCTCAGCAGCACCAAGAACTGATCACTACCAACTGTACGGAAAATGGGATTACGTTCAAATTCATACCTCCTAGATCCCCAAATTTCGGCGGGCTCTGGGAAGCAGCCGTCAAGTCGCTGAAGAAACACTTGCGCAGCACGGTCGGCAATGTTGTACTGTATCAGGACGAATTTCTTACTATACTAACTCAAATTGAAAGTTGCCTAAATTCTCGGCCACTCACTCAGCTCAGTTCGGACCCTAACGATCTGGAAGTGCTTACTCCTGGGCATTTCTTGGTACATCGATCACTGGCCGCCATTCCAGAACCAAGGCTCGAAGATGTGCCTTCCAACCGCTTAGACCGATGGCAGCAAACACAGGAATACGTCCGGCGAATTTGGAAGCAGTGGCAGTCGGAATATTTGTCCGGGTTGCAGCCTCGTACTCAATGGACTCAACAACGAGACAACATTTCGGTGGGTACCATGGTACTGGTGAAGGAAGAAAACCTTCCACCACTTAAATGGAAATTCGGACGAATACTACAAGTCTTCACGGCTGATGATGGCAACATCCGGGTAGTAACCGTTAGGACGAAGGACGGTGAATTTCGTCGTGGAATCTCCAAAATCTGCGTATTGCCCATTCAGAGACCTACGGAATACCTCGATGATGAAGCCACTGATCCACACGAAGGAACCTAGAATCCTTCCAACGATCACAGTGTACTCACTGTGCAACAATGGGAGGTCGTTAGACCTCCCATTCATGTAAGTCTATGTAATTTAACGAATTTGCAAAAAGTTTATGAATTTTTCGTCCACCATAATGCTACACGATGATGATGCCTGCTCCAACCCACAACCACGAGCAAACGACAAGCTAGCTGCTTCTTCAAGAGGATCTGCAGCTGCACTCAAACGCGTCCACTGTATGTCGGTGGCTCTGCAGCAGAGGAGACAAGGACCTGATGGAAGGCAGTTCAGCTCAACACCCACCCACTGAAGAAAGTCTCACCGATTCATCTACCTCCGACCTGGCTTCCTCGATGGATGACATCAGAATCACAAAAGCACAAGTACGCTCAGTCACTTGATGCCAACGATCATCGTCCGTTTTCGGACCCGTGGAGGCCGGTTGCCTCCAATCCAGTTAAGTGTTGTTCTTTTTCTAATTTACTGTTTAAAAAGCCGTCTCTGTTTGTTCCAGCATGACGACCCAGACAAGGACAGCCAAGCAAGGAAGACCAGGACGATCAACTCAGTCAACACAAAACCATGGTCATTGTCGAGACGTGCAGGTTCTTTCGAAGGGACACTCGGTCATCGACGACGAAAACCATGGCGTAGATGGAAGAGGAAGCAGCTCGAGGATATGTGAACAACCGTTCGAAGAAGTCTAGAAGACAGACATCATCAGTAGCAGCATATGGACAGACGAAGCAGAAATGATTACGCCACAATTTTGAATTCTTATATTTTAGTTGATTAAGAAGTATAGGTTTAGGAAGAAATCATCAAGTAGTAGATAGGAGTCATTTTGTTAAAAATCCGCCTTTTTAACGGTGGCCGGCATATGTTCATGCATTTCGTAGATTAGGGACGGCAATCTGCTCGAATCAGACACATACGGTTTACCCTTTCTTTTACCGTTTCCTTATCAGGCTATCTCAGCATCCGATCGAACAGACCGATCGGGTTTCTACCTATCTCTGATAAAACTTGCTAGAAGCGAAGCAAACGAGTCAGTCTCGAATAAAATACATATCGCATCACATCGAATATCGGTGTCGTATATTCAACGGAGCCAATAAATAGTTGTGTCGTTCCTTACTCCAAAATCAAGAGCACTGCTTCTTAATCCGAAGGACTTGATCGCGGCATCATACTCTATTGCAGAAATATTAAAAAGAGCTACGTCACTCACCAACACCACGGTTCTCTTGACTCAGGAGCGTGACTCTGATGATATCCTTACGGGGACATTTTTTACTACTCCCAATAACTATAGATAATTAAAAAAAAATGTGAAGGCTCAAATGTTTCTCCTGAGATGCTGTCGTATATACCAGCCCGAGGAAGCTCTGACACAAAAGCCGAAGCAGGCAGATCTTGATCTCAGAAAGTTGAGGTAAAATATGGAGGTTTCAATGGTTCATTGGTTTCCACGCTGTTGGAACCATCGATGACGACTGGCTCTGAGTCCTTTCCTGGTAGTTCTGATTCTTGGACATTTGCTCGTAGAATTGTGACAACCGAATCCATCAAATGAGCGATTGAAAGTTTTGCTCCGTATATGTCTCCGGGAAAAAACGACTTCATCCTCTTCCTTAAGATTAATTCTCAAAGGTGGCCGCGTTACCTATGATGAGGCAAAGACCTTTTTTTTTTACAATGGAGAAGACCTTTATGTCCTAGCCCAGTACACGTGCTAGTGGTAGGGTCCAATCTACCACACGGGGTGCACTGAGGGCGTGTCGGACTCGAATGGTGACCAACCATTAATACCGACTAAACTCCATTGGGCTCCGCCATCATTCCTCCCAGGAACTACCTCTCGGTATTACTTCTGGGGGAAAGCACCTTTAAACCGATCAATCTGACCTCCTTCCTTCTGAAATCAGTGGAACGTTTCATCGTTTCTCCTATTTCTATATTCGAGATGTTTGTATGGGAAACCACCCAATGCAACATGCATATCGACGAGGGAAGTAATAGACCAGCCTGTTACATAATGTGGTCTAAAACATTGTTAAAACTTTTTCGTAAAGCAATCAAGTTTTTTTTTGATATTCTTCTGAATCCATTTTGGGAGCAGCACGAGGTCTTGGAATACCTTCATATTTCACGAGCTGGATACACGCCATACTTAGCAGCCGACATATGTGTTCATCGTTAAGTTAAGTTGGGATAAGGATACTAAGTGTCAGCGGATATCCTCAAGGTGATGTGCTGTCACCACTTTTATGGAACATTGTCGCTGATGGCTCGTTGAGGAAACTTAATGAGTTTGGGTTTCCGACATATGGTTTCGCCGCTGACTTTCATATAATTATCACTGGTATTTGCATCTTGAAATTCTGTGAAAACTTTCAACATTGCTGGTGTGGAAAAAGGAGTGGATTCTTTCTGTATACAGTAATGAAACCACGAAATGGGTGGGAGGGGGGAACGAGGATCACAAAGATACGGAAAATAGCCAAAACCACCGCCTGTGAAGTTCTGAAACATTTCAACGTTTCCCGGAAGGTGATCAGGCAAGGAATCTGCAGTTGTGACTGAAAGACTTCGATTCGAAATTGGCGCTAGTTTTTCGAACCAACCATAAAGGATGAAACAAAGGTACTAACATTTTATTTTGCGAAAATTCTACCAATTCGTCAACCGACCAATGTTATTGGAGACTGTGCTCTACAACTTCAGTTTCCACTTAATTATTGTCAAATCCTTTGCTATTGGACGGACCTGGGGGCAATTTGGTGGATTCCGATCTTTTTGAATAAACTGAACCCCATTGTTGTAGCATTGTTCTTGCTACAATGGAAGGGGTTGAGACACTTCCCTTACTTCCGAATTCACAATGTTACCTGTCACGAAAACGCTGGTTTTCTTGCCACAGGAACAAATTCCTTGCCAAATCTTTTTTTTTATCCAACTTATCCGCGAAAAATTTGAGCTACGGAACTCTTATAAAATCAGTTATCGCATAGGTTTTATCATCAATCAAAACACATCAATCGAGTTTCGTCTGCTCCTGGTCGAACAGCTGACATACCTGGAATCTGGCCATTGTTTGTTATTTGAGGCTTCGTATGGATTGATTACTTGCTCAATAATATTTGTAAAGCGATTAGTATTCTTTTTTAGCCAAAATGCGGTTCCATTCCAAGACTTGGTTTGCTACGCACATACTTTTTAAAAAATTACTAAATTTCATCAAGATCGGAGCATAACAACTAAAGTTACAGCTATTCACAACCTCTAAACCACACAAAGGCGGATGTTGGTTACCTGAGTTCACAAGAACAAGAACCACCTATAAATATAGAAGCTCCATTTAAAAATTTCGGAAGAAACAGTGCTAAAGTGTTGCATTCAGCGTTCGCTAATCGAATGAGAAGCATGTCAAACGGTGCGATAAGCCGATCAGAATTTGTGTAGCCCATATATTGTTGTGCATATTATTTTTGTTAATTAGCCTAATGCTGCATTATGACGGATCGTGTTTACAACGAATACGATTTCCATTCTGAATAACGACGGCCAGCAAAATCAAACGGGTATCGGATCCAATCCAAATTACGTTAATACAACAATTATTACAACTTGTAGATAATATTTTGGGTTGAAATGTTTCAAAATAAGTCTGTAAGCTCAGAATATTTTTAAGGAGACACGATTTGTTTAGTCTATTGATAAAAGATTCAGGTGACAGACAAGAGAACTTTATTAGAATTTTTTTAAAAAAAATCGTTGATATTTTTGCAGATGAAGTCTTTATTAGATTTGAAATTCACGCAAAATCTCGCGCGGATTCGGCGCTTTTTTATTTTGTCGTCTTCCGTAACAAAGTTGGAAATATATTTACAAGATTTACATAAGAAACCATATTCTGAGACCTTTAGCACCAAAAAATGGCTACGTTGTCAAATTAAGTTTGATTTTTGTTCATCTCGTCAGTAACTAGCACCAACTGGGTGTCTAGTTAGGCGATGTATCTGAACAAGTATACAAATTAGCACTAGTTAGACTAAAAAAATCCAAACGAAACATGTGGACGCCTGTAGCAACTGACTTGCACCGAGTGTTGTCCCGGAAAGCAAATAGAAGGTAGTACATATACTAAGTCACTTGAAAAGTTCATTCAATATTTATTTTTTGAATCACCATGTTATTGTTTAACAAATTATTATTTATCATAATATTCCCAACATGAGATACGAAATCAAGAGCACGATGTTTTGCTACCAACTCCGCAAAACTAGCAAGCAGCGGAGTCTCTGCTACTTCATGAAAAGCATTTAATATCAACGATAACTCATCATACAGCATGCAAAATGAAATAAGATTACACTCGTAATTAATTTATTTAATAATGTTTCTCTAAACGCAATCAAAATCTTCATAAAATAGAATTGCTTAAATATATTTTCCCAACAGTTTTCCTACTATCTTAACTTCAGTATCAGAAACAGAACGAAAAACACGAACATTACAAACAAGAACATATAACACATATAGTTCCGGTGTCCTCCCTTCCCAAGCCGAACGACCCGCGTGATTGTGTTCGACATGAACCCTCCCGTTCGGTCCATGTCCTCATCGATTCCACGCAGTAGCTTATCCTGATATCGCACTTCGTTCCCGATGTCTATCGTCAGTGATTTCAGCGCACCAATTTTTCCCTTCAACTCATCGGCCATCCGTTCGTTTTCTTCCTCCAGAGCATCATGACTTTGGCTACCGAGACCGCTCGGGCCAGGGTTCTGGGCTAGCGGTTGATATGCGTAGCCCTGAGAACGTCGCATCCTATCTCCACCGTACTGCGCCACTTTGGAATGTGGTATGCGTTCAGCAAATTGACTAAGAGCTAGAATAACTTAAGTGATATACTAATTAGTTACCATTTTCGTTAAGATTTTACAGTAAAATTACAGTCTAGTATAGTTCGGATTCATCCAGCCAAATTACTCAGAAACTTTCATCCAATTTTTGTTTACATGATTCAAAACTGGGAACGTCATCACTCACTGATTGTCAGTTCCGTTATGCACCACATTGAGGGGTAGGAAACCGTCGCAGATACACTTGTACACACTACCGATAAAAATGTTTAACGATAGCGTACGAATACCAAATAATATTTTTTACCAATATCTTTCGGCGTACAAACTTTTAATGATAAAATAAATGTTACATTATTGCTGAATTTGACCACGGCAAAAAGTACATTGCATTATTTTATTCAACCTAGATTTTATTATACTCATATTTAGCTTAAATTTACTTAATTTTGAGCTTAGTTGAAACAACTAAAAAGTACCTTATTGTACCAAACCGGGTGGAATCTCTACTTTTGTTGTGTTTTAACGCCATTTAATTAGCAGGGACTGGAAGGAGTGAAATATTTTTCAATATTAAGTGTCATAGTACTCAAGAGAGTTGAAAGAAGAAAGTTTAGAAAATCATGGAGTAGGGTCATATCAGCAAGCTTACGGCCTTGCTCACGGCCAATTTCTTCACTGAATGAAAACCGGTTTTCCCTAAAAAAAACCAGTTTTCAGGTTGCTGGTGACCAATTAGCCGAAAACCGGTTTTCAACGAAAACCGGTTTTCATCCAAGTGAATAAATTGGCCGTTAGAGTTTCCCGGCTACCGCAGGAGTCAGCATATTTTGGCGTTTGAAACGCAAATCACCTGAGTCTGCGGCATGTCCTGGACGAGCGTAAAGTAACTTTGTACTTTACGCTTTCGGAACAGACAAAAAGTTACGTTACGGTAAACTTTCAAAAATAAACAAATTCGACGTCGTTAAAATACAAAAAAAGGAAAATGGACTCACTCTTAGTCGTTAATAAAAAAGGAAAAAAATATCTCTTCTTTTGTTTTTGACAAAACCAATAAGTGCGAATGAGATTCACAACTCGACAGTATCTGAGAAATATCCTATTCTTTGGGTATAATTATTTTTCTGTGCAGCGAGTCTGAATAGTTTTTTGAGCGCAGCGATGCCAGATTTTCAGACATGTCTGTATTTTACAGACATTTAATCGCCTCCTACAGACGTAGCCAGAGATCTTCAGACTTTTCAAAGAGTAACAGTGTTTAGCAAAATTACACTAGAATAACTGTATTCGAATACGAGTGATTCATTCTTAATAGAATTCTATTTTCAATCTACCTTTAAAGTAATATTCTAGTGTAACTAGGATTTACACAACCATCTACAGACTTTTACAGACATTTTAATTATTCTTCTACAGACATTTATAAAAAACATGTGGCATCACTGTTTGAGCGTGTAATTAGCGTTTAATTTATCGTATTTGTCATATACGACCGGTAGCGTGTATATATTTACACTTTTGACGCGCCATAATATTAATTCGTATTATTATTATAGCATAACAAAAAGTGATTTTTTTTTTTTTTGTAATTTGTAATTTTATTGAGCACGATAACCTGTTAGTACAGACTTTGAATCAGGTCAAGGAAGTTTTGTTGTGTTACATATTTTATTATTTGGGTATCATCTTTTTTGTAAATGTTATAATTTTTAGTGTAAAACGTGATTCTCGGTGGTCAATGATTTATCTAATTTATTAAGGTGAGTTTTTCATTAACACGCTATTGCAATGTAGCAAACATTAAAAAAGATTCACAACGCAGGTTCGCCTGGTTCAATTTACACCAAGAATGAATGACGGAGCTCTACATAAATACTTACCGATAATACTCTGTGTTCTCTCACTTCCGTTGTCCATGTTTATGTGGATCGGTAATGTAGCATACTCTAAGATAGCTAATGACAATGAAGGTAATCAAATCCCTAATATTTCAAATGCTGAACATCAAATGAATTCATTTTTAGAAAGCGTCATTCCGCCCACACGATGGTTGTTTTCCATCTTAGCGCCAATCTTGCTGATGATGTACGGACTGAAGCGAAAAGGAGTCAACAAATCTGGTGCTGCTCTTGGTCTTTTCTGCGCCATAATTCTGTCGATATCGTCCCACGCGTTCCTCGTCTGCTTGGCCACATTTTTCTTTACGTCCAGTCGTGCAACAAAATTCCGATGCCATTTGAAACGCAAACTGGAGATAGATTTCCGAGGGGGAGAAGGTCAGCGAAATTGGGCACAGGTGATCTGTAACGCAGGGATGGCGACGCAGTTGGCTTTGCTGTACCTGCTGGATTGTGGTTACGGCGAGCGTCCTGTTGATTTCACACAGCTTTACAGGTCCAGTTGGCTCAGTGTAGGCATCATGGGTTCATTCGCATGCTGCAACGGTGACACCTGGGCCAGTGAACTTGGAACAGTCGTTGGTCGCTGGGACCCATTTTTGATAACCACAAGAAAACGAGTACCGCGTGGAACGAATGGAGCAGTTTCTCCGTTCGGACTTCTCGTGAGCTTCTTGGGCGGTGTCGTGGTTGGGCTTTCATACTATTTGACTATTCGGTATACTGTCGATGCTAAGATCTACTCCCACAGCCCGAATCAGTGGCCTATTATTGTGTTCGGGGGCATTGCTGGTTTGCTGGGATCGATCGTTGATTCGCTGCTGGGGGCTACCCTACAGTACTCGGGCGTGGATACCAGCGGAAGAATAGTAGAGCGACCGGGGAAGAACGTGCGTCATATTTCAGGAGTGAGAATTCTGGACAATCATAGTGTTAATTTAATTAGTAGCATTATTACCGCACTGCTTATGCCGAGCATTGCGATGCATTTCTGGGATTTGTTTTAGAAAAGACTGCTAGTTACTTGTGGGCATTATGTTATTACTTAATAGTTTATGGAACCATACAAAATAAACAATCTGAATCTTTTTTACAATGACGAGCAACTTAACTTTAAGCAAAATATATGTTTTAAACTTTACCGGTTTTCTTTGAAAGTTGTATTATTGGCAAAAGAATTTCCGCTTATACCTGTGATCCAGCAGGGCTACTCGGACTACTGATTAGTTGGCTATTATACAAAGCAATTCACTACGTGATCGGGTGCATCAGGGTGGAAAAAGTGATACCCTCGGATTGGTTGGATGGCTTCATATATCCTATCTACAAGATAGACCATAAATTCGAGTGCAATAGCTATCGAGGTATAACAATTCTCAAAACCTCTTCCGTGTTCTGTTTAGCAGACTGAGTACGTTGCCTGAATCCTTTGTCGGAGATAACTAAAGCGTTTTTTTAAGAAAGATGATCAACGACAGCCCAAATGTTGCTTTGCGAAAAATTCGGGATAAATTTCAGGACTACAACTTGCGAACTCATATGTTTATGGGTTACAAGGCAGCGTACGATTTAGTGAAACAATGTGAACTACTTGAACATGGCTTTCCAACCAAACTTTTTTAACTAATTCGTATGACAGTGGATTGGTGAAAATCAAGCATTAGAATAGCCGGAGAGACACCCGACTGATATGTAATGTTAGATGGATTGAATCAGGATGATGCATACTCTAATTTGTTGATCAACATAGTGCTCGAAGAGGCGATATGAACATCTGTTGGGCAAAGTTACGGCACTATCTTGAAATCTCCCGAGTTTCTTTACATCGGCTGTAAACGTCATCGACATCATTGAAGTCGATCGCAGAGTAGCTAAAGAAGTGTTGTGTCTATTGAAAGGGAGACTGCAAGATACGGTCTCTAACAAGCACGGTACTGTTAGGGTGCTTACAGAGTGGCGGCGAGAAGCTGAGCTGGGGCTGGAACTGACATTAGAATGCGAGAAACCTGCTTGCAGCATATCAAATGGAGCCTGTAGAGTAAAAGCAGGCAGTCGGCGCAGATCTGCTCGGCTTTCACTCTGACAGCATCCGTTTGATTTGCAGAAAGCAGGTTTCTCAATTTCTAATGCCAGTTCCAGCGCCAGCTCAGCTTCTCGCCGCCACTCTGTAAGCACCCTTAGACAACGAGGTTCCGAACGTTATTGTTTCCGAGGTGGTACGGTACAACGTTCTAAACCTGATCACAGATTTTGTAAGACTAGTGAAATATGACAACGTTGCTCTACAAATCGCCGATACACTGTATTGCTCATTACTCCTTGATGTCAGAGGCTATTGAGATCAATTTTAAGCTCAATACTCAGCAACACAGACGCAGGTGATTCGCATTTCAAATGCCAAAACATCCTGACTCCTGCGGTAGCAGACAAAAAGTTAAGTCGCCGGGAAACTCTAAGCTTGCTCATATGACCCTACTCCACGCTTTTCTAAACTTTCTTCCTTCAACTCCTTGCTCTGCCTTGAGTACTATTGCTCTTAATATTGAAAAATATTTCACCAGGAGGGTGTCACTCCTGTCATCCGCTATAGAGATATACAGACTTTGACAGAAGTCAACATATGATGGGCCTAGCCGCTTCTAGGCCCATGTCGCCCGCGCTATAGCATTGGGTTGTTTTGAATTTAACAAAGGCACCCAGTTAAACTCATTCCGGAACCGGTTCGGATTTCTTAATGGAGTCATTATGGATTCCAAATCAAATGCAACAACCGATTCCGACTCAGAATCGGTTGTTGCATTTGATTTGGAATCCATAATGAGTTCATTCAGGGTTCCGAATCAAATTCCGAATGGTTTGACCGGGCAGTTGTTGGATAGGACAAAATGGCTGCCTAGCAGGGGGCTGTATTTCACACCTTCCAGTCCCTTTGCTAATTAAATGTCGTTAAAACATAAAAAACGAAAATTGACTCACTCGTAGTCGTTAATAAAAAAGGAAAATTAGTAAGAACTTAACTGCCAATTTCGCTAGCGTCCGCGAAATCATAAAAGTCACTGCGAATAAACTTCGTGTCATGCTCTCAAATCGGAAAAGGCCAACATAGTGATCAACACAGATCCAACAATTAAATTCAGTATCAGGCACAGGCGATACAAAAGTTAACACTCCTTCGATTGATAATCGAAGGTGTTGCCCGATGTTCTGCTGGATTATTTCGAGTTACTTCAAAGGATTCTGTGCCATCTTTCTAGATGGTTCTCAATGGCACTATTAGCGCGTATCAATAATGCTCCAGGACCGGATTAGATCAAGCTCAATTTGCTGAAAAACTAATCTGATTCAGTCAGCGATGCCAGATTTACAGACATGTCTGTATTTTACAGACTTTTGATGGTCTCCTACAGACGTAATCAGAAATCTACAGACTTTTAAAAGAGTAGTAGTATTAACAAAATTGCACTTGAATAATTTTATCCGAATACGAGTGATTCCTTCACAATAGTTTACAAATTTCAAGCTACTTTTAAAGTAATGACGTAGTGTAAATAAAGTTTAAACAACCGTCTACAGACTTTTACAGACATTTTCATTATTCTTCTACAGACATTTCACAAAAACATGTGGCATCGCTGGATTCAGTAGAGACCTTTTTACGACTTTATTAAATTGTTTTCTGGAACCAAACATTGCTCCGCACGAGTGGAGGCAAGTTAAAGTTGTCGCCGTCCAGAACCCTGATAAACATGCTTCGGACCATCATTCGTATCCACCGATTCTACATATGAAAATTGTTAGAGATGTAAGTAGCGGTTTGGTCACTACTAGTGTTCTGATATGCTCAGCAAACCCTTTTGTCGGGACGGCCTATGTGCTCCTACCGGAATTTCGGATTGAATGTCCCAGGTAGACACCGCAGTGACCTGCCTCAGATCCGTTGACCTACTTGCTTCGCTCATTACGATTAACTGTGGATGAGAGCTATGCTCGTTCGGCTTATCCTCCACAGTGAGGGCGGCGTGGTATCAGTGCACTGGGTCCTTTAATTTTAGCCGGGAAAGCAAGTGGCTCCTTGACAATAATTAGCTTCCGTTATCCGGCGACCCAGCACCACAAAACATACAGCACCCGGACCACGGGCCGGCACCTTTCGAAAGGACTTTTCAATGTCGATGACCGCCTTCTGCACTCCACCAAAACAAACACCAAAAAAACGCACCGTCGCATAGCTGTCATCGCTATGGTACAAGCATATAGTCAGCCTACTTTTGCAGCGAAAGGAGAGTGGTAACCTAACTAAACCCTATGTTACGTATATACAAATGTTTAACAAAAATGACTACACCTATCTGGACTAACAAAATCGTTCACGAACAAAAATATAAACAAAATTTTACGTAAAAAGTGAACGAGCATATGGAACAGTGGTGAGTATAATGTTGCAAAACAATACACTCTACGGAGAGAGTGCGCAAAGATAGGTATTAGGGTGGGGCAAAATGATCGTTTTTTCAGCACAGCACTTTTTTGGTTCCTTTTGGGGTCCCAAACAACTGTGCAAAATTTGGGGTCGATTGGTGTTGACCCGGCGTAGCGCATTGCGTTTGAAATTTGTATGGAGATTAGTATGGGAAAACCTACATTTTTGCATTTTTAATTCTACAGAGTACAATTCTTCCTGTAGTATGCCAACAAATAGATAGAAGTGTAGTACAGGATATGCTGAACAACTTTGCCGAAGGATGTATGGTGTTAGAATGTCTCTAAGCCGAGTTATAGCTGTTCAAAGTTCAATACATCGAATTAAATGCCAAAAATCATTTTTATTGCCAACACTGCGGGTGTACCAATGGAATTTCATATAGAATTCCAAAATAACATTATTTATTTTAGATTTACCACATTGGTATGTTTGGATGAATTATTCGAAAGCCTTAGCTCAATTTCATGAGGTAGTTGAGCAATAGGGCGTAATGAGGGGTGATGGGGGGGGGGGGGGGACTTTAATATGTAGAAATTCGAACTGAAGTGTTGTCGAGTTGGAATATTCAGATGAATTATTTCAAAACATTTACACATTGTCCTACGCATAATAGAAACGATGAAATAAAACATACTGTATCCATTTGCCTTGACTTTTATCAATAGAAGTCATGTTACAGACTGAATCAAATGATGTCGAGTTGATATGTCAGAGGATTATATTTCGGTATACAACGCATAATTTGATAGCATGCTCATTTCTATGCTGTTCGATCACGAGGCGTGAAGCTAATTTCTGGATTTCAACATGAAATCTACCAGATCCCTACATCAATTTTTGCTTCAGGTGATCGAGCAACATTGAAATGAGCATCCCATCAAATCATAGTGCGTATTAAACTGAAATATAATCAATGCAATCCTCTGACATATCAACTCGACATCAATTGATTCAGTCTGTAACGTAACTTCTATTGATAAAAGTCAAGGCAAAAGGATACAGTATGTTTTATTTCAACGTTACTATTATGCGTAGGATATTGTGTAAATGTTTTGAAATAATTCATCTGAACATTCCAACTCGACAACATTTCAGTTCAAATTTCTACATATTAAAGTTCCCCCCCCCCCCTCACCCCTCACTACGCCCTATTGCTCAACTACCTACGCTTATGCAATTGAGCTAAGGCTTTTGAATAATTCATCCAAACATACCAATGTGGTAAATCTAAAATGTATAATGTTATTTTGGAATGCTATATGAAATACCATTGGTACACCCGCAGTGTTGGCAATAAAAACGATTTTTGGCATTTAATTCGATGTATCGAACTTTGAACAGCTATAACTTGGCTTAGAGACATTCTAACACCATACATCCTTCGGCAAAGTTGTTCATCATATCCTGTACTATACTTCTATCTATTTGTTGACATACTACAAGAAGTATTGTAGTCTGTAGAATTAAAAATGCAAAAATGTAGGTTTTCCCATACTAATTTCCATACAAATTTCAAACGCAATGCGCCACGCCGGGTCAGCACCAATCGACCCCAAATTTTGCACAGTTGTTTGGGACCCCAAAAGGTACCAAAAAAGTGCTGTGCTCGGTTGATGTGGCTATGATTACGTTTTTTCATATAACAATGCCCCACCCGAATAGGTATATTCCCACCCAGTGTTAAATTGTTACCCTGGCGGGCTACAGAGAAAATGATTCTTTATCGCCTCGACAACTGGGCTGAACTAAATCAGCTGCTTTCGGAACCGCTGGTCGGATTTTGAAGGAACAAACGACTGCCTGGTCCAGCTCGCAACGAAGATGGATATCACGTTCACCAAACGTCAACAAATGACCTCGGTTTTTCAAGACATTAAAGGAGCGTTTGATTCAGCTGGATGTTGTTGGCTCCAATAAAAACTCGTAGAATGTAAACAAAGCTTATTTTGTAGCGACAAATTAGCGCCCAAATGGTAAAATCAAGATAGCCAATGGCTAGTAAAGGGCGGCGGTTGCGCTTTATTATCCCAAAAGGTTTCACTTAACCCTTGGTTTAAGAGTTTTTATCTGCAAAAAGACTTTGTTCGTTCCGCGTTAAGACTGATGTCAAATCACTACAATACTGATGCCCACTACTCACGCATATGGCTTGCCGAGAGCGCCCTATGTCATTGTGGCAAAGCTTACCAAGATATTGACCAATCGTTTGGTCGTGCTCAGCGCTTTACTCAATCATCGTGAAGCCAAAGCAAAACCTAATGAAATTTTACAAGCTCACGGACCACCCGATATGCCCAGTCACGATGTCCTGGCAACTCAAGGCCTTCAAATCCGTTTCCCATATACCTTTTCGTCAAGTCGATTAATGTGAATCTATAATGTTTTTGTCATGTCTAACGACTTACCTTTCAATATAGGAGCCCTTTTTCAAAAATTAGGAAGAAAAGTCGAGTGAAACTTGGAACGTTTATATCTTTTGTTGTACTGCATGGAATTAATCAATTTCTTAGCCAGTTAATCGAAAATATGTTCAGCAATGTTGTATTAAAATTTGAAGTATGTATAACATGCATTAATACCAAAAAATGGAGCATATGTACAATACCGAGAAGGAAGTATTTGTGAGCTGTACACGGCTGGTAGATTAATCAGTTTGTGTCGTTACGTGCTACTAACAGAAACCATCATTTTCATTCTCGATGGGTGGAAGGCAGCATACACACACGGAAAAAAACAATTTTAAATCATCTGACCGAAGCTCGTTCGTGATTGGTTTGCGCTAATTTAATGCAAAGCTGCAAATCTTGAACAGAAAGAATTGTGATTTCAGTCGGTTTCTGCTCCAACCTTGTTAGATGTCATGTCAACACCGGAAGACAAAGTGATCATTGGGATTTTGTGTAGCCCCATGCTAGTAATCAGGGCCAATTGGAACAAAAATCTCCCACTTGGAGAATTATAAAAAAAAAATTAAATTAGAAATCTTTTCCTTCGCCAACTATTATTATTTCCGATGGGTGGAAAGAAGCATATACATGCTACAAACCTTTCCTTCACCAACTATTATTGGTTTTATTTACGTTGTGCTGTATGAACAAATTAGATGTTCGCGCTAATTGGAAAACAATTTTGTAACCAATTCCACGTACAAGTACTGAAAATAACGGAAATAATAGATGTTATACGCTGAATTAAGATGTTGGATGCTGCTGATGGAGAGAGATAGAAATTAGGTGTCTTCTACAAAGTTGTAGAACAGGCATTTTGCAGTATTTCTTTCGAACATCTCGATATTCTATCTCTCTCCTATGAAAAGTTAGTGTTGGCACCCTCTGTGCGGTCATAGGTGGAACTAAAATTTTGTAACCAAAACATAACGGGCCCTATTCTCACAGTCACGTCACCTAGTGACTAGAAGAATATTTCCTTCTAGTCACCAAGTGACGTGACTGTAAGAATAGGGCCCAACTTGCATTATGTACTACAATTCTTCTGAACATACTATTCAGCAAAATCTAACCATTATTTCAAAACAATGTATAGTTCGTGGGATTCGCGTACTGATACACAACCAAGTGCACCATGCAAAACTGACTCAGACTTCACTTCGTTAAAAGTTTAATAGCTTCTTTTAATAATGCCGGATCGACTAGCAGTCTTCGACAAAGCTGTAGACAATTAAATTATCTTTCTTATTTTCAGTAATAATACGATGCATGCAGTGTCACCTAGCGGCGAAAATGCGAGCTAGTGGGGTTTCTCCATATAAATTGTTGAAAAATCCCATAAAAACTTTAGGCACGTTGGTCCGGTAGCTAGACTTGACCGATTTGCTTCAAATCTGGAGCAAGTACTCCTGGTGGGACTAGGAATCGACTCAGGGATGGGCGGTTCGAGTTTTGAAAAATTTATTATTTTTCTCGGCAGTCTATTCTACATTGACGAGAACTGGGATCTTCTCGTTACAGATAGGTACACCATCTGTTCAGATGGTGAGATTCGGCGTTGGCGCACATGAGGGAATGGCGCTTAATCACCCAACGAGCTCAATGTACCTTTCAATTATCGCTAGTTCAGGCAGCTCATTAAACTGATACGAACACTGAAACGACTATCAGTCTATTACACCGTGTTTGTGGTACAGGTGATGGTGCTGAAGACGGTGTTTCCGGTTGGTTTGCCGTAGATGAGTAGACAATCGGTTGTGATGCATTTTACCTACCTACCTCTATATTGTCATTTTCCGTATACACGGGTGTCTGAATTTCTACGCTGTCATTTTTAGCCTAACGTGTTGAATGAATTTGAAGTCAGCGACCCCGCAGTTAGGTCGAAACGGCGCTCCACTCACGACAGCAAGAATAAATGCAATGTTTCCTTTGTTCTTGAGACAACGTACTGCATTCCCAATAACGAAAACAAAATCAAGCGGATGTCAATTTCGATCGAACCATAATCCGTCGTAATGCAGAATGAGGCTGTAACATTCACATGGTTGTCAAGAAAACAAATCACAACAGGTGATAAACCATTCAATCGTAGCTTACAGAAATCAGGTACATCCCAACCGCTGGGATCTACTGATTATTGTGTTGATATGCAAGTAGAGGATTTCTCTTGGTAAAACAAAAACACTTGTATCGTTATTATTATGAATCTTTTTGAAATAACTGCTACTTAGTAACACACAACATTCGCTTTGTCGAGAGAAAATTGAGAAATGTCCACATCGTACCTTATCACTACTATCTCAAAGTATGAATATTACTGATCTACGGAACACTTCTGAAGAATAACTTCGCCGTCCATTAATAAACTTCAATCCGTCACTCTATTGCAAAATATAATTAATTTATTCGCTTACTGCCTACACTGTGTTATTATCGGGGAAAAATAAACCTCGGAGTTTAGTAAAAAAAAAAAATAGAAACATTCAAAGTAACTAAATTTAGCTTTAAAATTCTGCACTTAATCACTAATAATTCAACTTTGTATGACACCATTATATTAACATTACCGGTATGGATTCTGTACAGCGGATAGATAATTATAGCAGTAACTATCCCCTCAAGTTGAAGTACGTATTACACCAGCATAGTGTAACGCGGGAGTGAAGCAGTATCGGGTATCGAGCTTTCGATTTTTTTTCAGGAGGGTTCACTTTTTTCGATTTTCTTCATTTTTTCATCTATGCAACTATCGAATTAAACAAGTTATTGCACTTACATCTAGTACAAACACTTTCAGAGCCTACAGCTATTTTGCGTTGAATCGAAACTCTCACCGACGACCTTCACTCTCGCAATATGATAGATCATCTAAAAATGTTTCAATAAGTGAAATCATCATTGAAATAATCTGTATTGCTAACATTGTTTTAAAAACTGTGGTCCTAATAAAATTTAAAGTCTATGACCTACACTAAACTCAATCAGATAATGCAGTGGAAATACATTTACACAACTGTACAGGGGTTAGTATTGATCGAAGCACAATCGGAAGAATTGCTGCGCTGTTTTTTTTACATTTACGCAATTATCGCATATTATGCAACTTTTCACCACCATATCTTAAATCTACGGTCGCACTCTATTCGGTTAAGTTAAAAATTATCTTACAATTTATCTTATCAGTACAAGCAAGCAGCACTTTTCAACACACAAAGCAACAAAAAACGACGACATTAGAACACCTCTGTACAACATCGTCCCGTTTCACGCTCCTACCTCCATTTAGGTTTTCTCCCGTTTCTTGAAGTTGCGCTTCGAGCCGCACCGCTGAATGATATCGGAAACGTGGGTTTTGTGATCGAAGATCTTCATTATTTGCGCCCGCGCTTCGTTGATGCCATCGATGGTGATCTTGCTTCGTTGCATATTGCCCTGCATTAGAAATGGTATAGTTAAAACCGAGTTTTAGAGTGTTAGCAATTGACGCTAGGTTACCTTCAGCAGTTCATTGGTGCGTTCGATTTCCGCAGATGGTTTAGGAGTTGCTTCCATGTGTTTCAACATCTGTTCCAGTTCGTCGTACGCTTGAGATTCCAACTCGCACTGAAAGAGTGTTTGGAGTAAAGTGAAATTGACGATTTAAAGTAATTTTGTAAGATTGCGGAGGAACTTTTGCCATAAGGAAACAAATTCCGAAACGACTACTTTAGTTTGTAGGGACAACAAAAAATCGCTTGAAAAGTTACACAAAACAGCACAGTCATTAAATACATTATCCTACCGCCATTGTTAAAGGAATAAAACATTCGTTTCCCTTGGTGTTTAGTGCCATTAAAAGAAGAGATCACTTCGTTAAAAACAACTCACCAAATCCTCAATCTGAGCGCTAAGATGATAAATCTTCCAGCCATTAACCTTCTGGAGCACATGCGATTGATTAGCAATGTCGACGATGGTTGGACGTCGTTCCTCTCTCTGTTTGACATCCGTGTACCGTTGGAAATGGTTATTGGCCGCTTTCCAACTCTGTTTGTATGTCTGCAAAATCAGAAACAAATGCATAAACTGTGACTAGTTCAAATAGTTTATACCTTACCTCCAGTAAGCTAACGTTCCGAGGTTTCCGCACCGACGAAACATCTTTCCCAGTCGAGGTACCTTCTTTCCCACTACTAACCGCTGCACCATCCATTTTGATACTGTTTCCAGTGCTGATGTTATTTACGGCGGCATTGTTTTTGCTAGCTTTATGTTTTGTATGTGGCGGATGCGGTAGCTGTTGTTGCTGCTGTGGCAATGCTTGAATTGATCCTCCATCGCCCGGTACCGTCGATGGACCAGAAATATCCATACGGAATCTGCTGTCCAGATCGTTGTTCGCGAAAAACTGCAAACTGTTGGCCACCGATTTGAGCCCTTCGGCAACATTTTGTTTCCGTGGTTTCTTCCTCGGTGATTGCTCATAGTTTCCATTGCTGCTTCCCGGTGCTGTCACATTCTGATGTGGAATTGTCGAATGATGGAAAGC
The DNA here is from genome assembly GCF_030247195.1 of Topomyia yanbarensis. Lineage (NCBI taxonomy): Eukaryota > Metazoa > Arthropoda > Insecta > Diptera > Culicidae > Topomyia > Topomyia yanbarensis. Next base: position 22,835,971 of record NC_080672.1, read on the forward strand.
CGAGGAGAGTGATTGCTGCTTTGTACTTTCCAGAGTTGTCTGATTCTGATGCGATTGCTGACCGTGGTGGAATAATTCTTCACGAACCGATTTGAACGGCAAATCACTGTTCGCATTTCGGTTGGCAAATGCCATAGCCTTGATTTCTTCTTGCTCTTGTTGATCCGCTCCGGGGCTAGAAGTTGCGCTGACTGTAGTTGAACCATCGGTCGATGCTGGTCGCGATGGTGGCGACATTTCTCGTTCCCGTTCCCTTTCACGCAGCTGTTCGATTTCCCGGGCTCGTTCTTTGCCCATCGCAATTAGCGTTTGAGTTAAATCTTTGCCCGTTTTAATCAGTGAACCCTCCAAACCGCGCTTCCGCAGAATGCTCGATTGAGGCGATTCAAGTTTACCGGTGGCACTTACCGGAATTAGCACGTGGGCCGGCTGTGACGATAAATTGGATGAGGCGGACGTTCCGGTTACGATAATTTGCTGATTCTGGCCTCCATCAACTAACAATTGCGGATGGAAACGAACTGGAACCGTTTGAAGCTGTGTGTTGCCGGATTGTTGGGATTGAGATTGTGATTGTTGCGACACCATTTGCTGTTGCTGTTGTTGAGATTGTATGGTTTGTCCTACGGCCGCAGTTGAAGATGATACGATTCCATGCATTGGACCGGAAAGATTTCGTCCAGTCGTTTGTACGATGGCAAACGGTCCAGCCGTCGGTGCGTATGGCAATGGAGAAACGGTCGTCGTGATGACATTGGATGAATTCACATGGCCACTCGATACACCGGTTACAATCGTTCCGGCGGGACCGGAAGAACCACTGCTACTGCTCAGCGAACTGGATGAGATTGAGAATACCGGTCCACTGACGGCACTTGTTGTCGTGATTGTGGCGGACGTTAATGCCGAAACACTTTGAGCCAGCCCAGGTGCGGACGTTGTGATGGGCTGCGAAGACGAAGCCGGTGAAGCAGTTACACGTTCGTAATAGAATGTGGATGTGGGCAGAAAAGTCGCGCCTGAATTGCCAATTGAACCAGATGAACCGCTGGAGACTACATTCAGGGTACTGGATTTGCCGGTGTTTGCAATGGTTGTAACAATAGCGCTGGGTTGCTGCGGTCTTGTTTGAATATACAGTGAAGTCCCCGTTCCGGATACCGAGTACGGAGCCGTACTACTGACCGTTTCGATGGTACTCAAGTTACTCAACTGTTGCGGTGTGACTTTGGCAATCGGCAAAATCGATGGCATAGTCGATGTAGATATTCCGGATCCGCTTCCACCTGCGCTGCTAGTAGTAGTGCGAACGATTCCGGTGATGGTGCTTCCACCGGAAACGATGCTAATTGGATTCTGTCCCCCGGATGACAATGTTGCCACCGAGACTGGAATGCTAGCATTTCTTCCTCCGGTTAAAGCAAGTGGGATTGGAATAACGGTCGTTGATCCACCACCACCAGAGTTCGATACGGAAATGGCTTGCTGAGTGCCAATGAGTTGTCCTTGACTGACGGTAACTATTTGCGCCCCTTGACCAGACAGCCCTGAGCCGATCGATACTGGATTCAGATTAACAATCTGAGTTATTTGTCCTTGCGACTGAGATTGACCACCACCACCAGATTGATTGGATATCAGGTTTCCAGTGATGATGGTGGCCGTTGATCCAGAACCTGTGTTGGAATTGAGTGCTCCGGCGCCGACTTGGCTCGAACTAACGACGATTTGCTGACCTGACACGGTTTGTAATGTTGTTGTACCACCGCTTCCGCTGAGGGATTCCTGGCTGTTGGTCGAAGAAGCGGAATTGTTTGAAATTTGCGAAGCAGCAACCGGGGTCAATTTTCCGACCTGAGCGATGGTCAAACTGGGCTGGATGCTGCTATGTGGAATACGGTTATTACTCACAATCAATGGTTGGAGATTACTTAGCAGGTTGGTTGGCAGGCGCCCACCACTGATCACTTGGCCACTTTGCGGGTTTTGTACCTGTATGATACGAGCTGGTATTGTGTTGGAGATGTTTGCCGTTGAAACGGTTCCCGTGCGGTTTTGTGTAATACTGGTACCAGATGCAAGGGTAGTGAGCACAGTCGTTGGAGCAAGTACCGACACACTGGGAGGACGAATGCTGATACTGCCGGCTGTGACGCGAACTCCGATGTTTGTCGTCGGCAGACGTTGAATGGGACGTACTCCTGTTGGTCTTTGAGGAGGAAGGGTGGTGGCCAATGTCAAACGTTGAGGATTTGTACCGGTGGTGTATGGTTGTTGCGTGCTGTTATTAGGATACAACAGAGTAGACGTGATTTGTCTTTGTGGTGGAAGAACCGCCGTAGCCAAAGTAGCCACGAATGCTTGTGACTGATTGGTACCACTGATGGAAACGTTCTGCTGATTAGATTGTGTCGTTGCCTGATGAGCCACCACATTGGCTGTGATTGTGGCATTGTTGATGTTGCCAGATGTCTGATTGACTGGAATAGTTTGTGCAACGACACGGGCTCGTGAAGCCTGGGTCAGTGTGTTGGCACGTATCAACTGAGTCGGAACCTGGACTTGCACATTCGGCATCCAGGTGGTCGTTCCTTGCGAGATAATGGTTGCCGATGGTGAAGATGTTCGAGATGGCACCGATTGGCGTACGTAGGTGTTCAGGTTGGCCACGCTTATCGGAGGCGTTGGGATGCGAATAGGAGCCGTTATGGTTGCTCGTGGTCCTTGAATGCTGGCCACAGTTTGTGGACCGCGTGCCGGTACGTGATAGGTGGTCGGTGTTTGAGCACGTGAAACGGTGATCGATGTCTGATTAACTGTCCGTGCCGGGAGGGCCGTTATTTGCGTACGATTGGTTGAAGTGTCTGAAATTAGAACGACACGATCAATTATTATGCACTAGAAAGTGTCTGTGTTACAGGAATCGAAAACTAAAACGAAAAACGAAACTTATTTGCTATTCTGTTTTCGTCGCAAATTATCATCTGCGCAGAAACAGTCACTAATGAACGAAAAAAGCGACTAGAAAACATACCCTTAAAAGTGAATCAACTCAAAAATATAGGGCAAACGCTCTACAAGAAATTATATAAAAACAAGCAGCTGACTGAGAGCTTACCTTGCTTTACATTGATCGCCTGACGGTAAAATGCCTGTGGAGTGGCATTGCTCGGTATCACCACACGCATCTGATTGCCGGCCGAGTTATTGATTCTGTAGGAGAAAATACACAGAAAAATATCTATTAGCGAAATATGTCAAAGCGGAACACAACTACGAGCACGAGTAAACGAAACTTAGCACCCGACCGAAAACGACAACCGGTGGGTGATAAGCGGTAACGCGACAGCCTGTTAGGTATAATGGATTTCTTGTTTAATTTACTGAACTTGGACTCTGCTTGCAGCTTATTTTTACATTATGTCAAACAATAAGTTTAATTTATTTCTTATAACTGCGATTGCAAGGTAGTGGGCGTATTTTGACAGCCAATCCTTAGTTATATTAAAATATATTGAAAACGTGAAAAAACCGGATATTGCCGGCAAATGTAACACGATAATGAAGATCATCGTTTTATTGCCGACTGTATGTATAAAATATCGCCCTTATGCATATTAGTAGCGTTGATTCCTGAAACGCTGCTGTACCTAGTTGTTTTTTAAACATAGATTTACATACGTTTCACTACAAAAAAATTTCTGATTACCTTTGCCGTGCGTACTGGTTTATATTATGATTGCCTGATAACAACGTACACAATCAAATCATAAATGCAGTGTTGCCAAGGAAGGTATAAAATTGAATCAGCCGCACAGATTCGAGCTATCGACAAACATAAAGATTAGGGTGTACAAGCCAGCAGCTAAAATTCACTTTGAGGGCAAATCCTAGACAAACCGTAAATAAAATACCCGACCCAATTTACTGCAGACAACAGTAGCAAAAAAACTTTTCTATTTTGTTGATTACTAACTGCTGTGATTAGCGAGTAAGTCAACTGTTTGTCCGGATGTCTTCATCGAAGTGAATTTTGATAGTTGGCTTTTACGCATCATCGTCGTAGTCATCGTAGCCCGAAATATGTTCGCATTTATTTTAGATTTCCAGATTACTCGATCTTGGGTCATTATTCTTAAACCCCTCTTAAATTCCAGCCGCTCGCGCACCTTCCTCGATTGCACACATCCTGCGAGTGTGGGATTTGCCCCCAAAGTCGATAACCTCTTCCAGGTTCTCTGCTGAGCATAACTTGAGCTGATCTCTCTTGCGGCATTCGTGCTACATGTCCAGCCTTCTATAGTCTGCAGTGTATTGTCAGCCTTCCAATGTCAGCATGTTTGTATACTTGGTACACTGCCCATAAAAGCATAAGAGTCCCACATGGATTTTTGTCTAGTAGGATGTACCCTAAATCACCACTGAATCACTATACACAAATAAGATGACCAGGTTTGTTTAGAAAATATCGAAAAAAATACCAAAACATGGTTGTCCCATTCATAAGGCTCAATGAAAATGTAAATCTTGAACTGCGTTTTTCTCGGCTTGCTGTTTTTCAATATCGGACTCTTATGCATATATGGGCAGTACAGCTCGTGGTTCATGCGTTTGCACCATTCTCCAATTTCCATTCTGCCAAATACACCAAGCTTTCGATGATCCGATTCCTTTAACGCCCATATCTCATGGTCGTACAGAGTAACAGAGAGTATCAGCGATTTGTATAAAGCTAGTTTTTAATGCCGCCACTACATTGGCGTGTCCTTTGCCGATTTTTCGATCCTGTATCTTTCTTTTTTATTGGACTGATAGGACTGCAGCTTATAGTTTAGGGGTTGGTCTCGTTTTTTTTTCTTCGAAACCACGTGAAACAATTATAGTTAAGTTAGTCCTGATACGGGTCAGGTTGATCCATTGGAAAAGAAGACGGATGGGTGGGGGAAGGTTAGAAAGGTTGTTCGATCATAGTATCAAGTATGTCTAGTATGTCAATCTGTCAATCGAATGTGACTTCGCGTGTATAAACTCCATTTTGTAACCGTGTGGGCATTTGCATATTTGTGTGTGCTCTAGAATGATCGCGTGACCCGTGAATATTGTACCGTAAACCGGGGTGACTTTGATCATCGGGGTGACTTTGATCACGCGAAACTTTTTTCATAGATCGCTTACTAAACCAGAATAGTCCACCGAATCATTTTAATTTGAAATGATTTTTACTCTAAACTTACAAAATACTGATTTGTTATACTTTTTGAGTATATTGTTCGGTTTGTGTGCAAAAACTTTAAAAAAACGAAATTTAACTTTACCTGATTTTTACGAAGCTTCGTAAAGTGTCTATTTTTTATGAAACAAATAAATCTCAGATTTGAGCAAGAGTAATAAATTACAAGCGAGTTTTTATTTTCTTTTAGATTGGGATATGCTAAATTTAGTTTTAAGAGTTTGTTTATTTTTAATACATTTTTTGTGAAACTAGTTGGCAATTATTTCAAATTATTTTAAGCTAAAATTCGCAATTTTTTTTATTGTTCAATATTCCAACGCGTTAAAATGGATGAAACTTTTTGTACATTGATAAAACACTGAAACAAAACAATTTTAGCAGTATTAAAGGTTTTTAGAACCTTTTATTCTAGTTGGACACAAATTATATGAATTTTTGTTACTCGAATTTTACAGCACATTAAAATACTTTGTATAATACCAATTAACATCTATTTAACAATGAGTATCTTTCCAGAATTAGTTTATACAAACATTTGAATGAAAAACATTGACATCAATAACTTAATGTGGGAGAACATGCACGTTATCAAAGTCACCCCGGAACACGAAAACGGACTTCAACTTGAAATCATTTTTGAAAAAATAGCTGCAAGCGGACAATTTTAGGTAAAACCATTTAATATTGTTCTCCATACATCAGTACATGTTTTAAAAATATTAAACTTGAAAAAAATGTGTTGCGTCTAAAAATATGTAGATTACTTCGAAAAGTTATCAATGTCACCCCGGTTTACGGTACTTAATTTTTAGTGTGCGTTTCAGATATGAGCGTCATTTTTTTTTATTGGTCCAACTGAAGGCATGAATCTAGGCTTCTAAGAACGAGGGCTTTAACAGCCGTACGTGAGCGATTCATGATCGCGCGAGCGATGGGTTGATATGCTTGATACGTTCGCGTTTGTGACCAGGTTTGTGTTGTCGCGAAGGGTAGGGGCATTTGTGCATTTTGGATGAGGGAGATTGTGAGTGTATATGGGAATAGCTGATTGTGTTAGTGAGTGTTAGTATGAATCTAACTTAAGATAGAGTAATAAAAGGAAAAATAACATGCCGAATAAAAAGAAAAAAAATATGACAAGAGATTAAGTAGAAGCGTATAAATTGACTCATATTTTTTGGTATACATATGAGTAGTAGAAAAGTAACCTAACAGAAGTAAAACTAAAACAGACCAATTAGGTAGAAGAAAAGAACGAAAGGAATGTATTTAAAGTTGCATATATTTGGGAACACATCCACTTTTTTTGATGGCTTGGTTCGCGTGGATGATGGTTCTTCAAGATTACTAGGCGGATTTTGAGCATTTGAATTAATATGGTCCCAATACTTTGGAAAACTCACTTAAACATTAAATTGAATACATTGTGCAATTGAATTTACTACTTGTTGTTCACTTTAGATTTGGGTGTTAATTGGTATAATCCCAATATATTGGCTTAAGTTAAGTTTTAAGTTTAAAACATTGTGCAAATTGAATATTTAATTTCGATTATGTGTAATGAACAATAAGATACTGCATCGATTTGGATCTAGTTGAATTGACAGCATAAATAATACAATCTGTATATTAATGACCTGCCCGGAGTGATAAAGTACTGCTCGGTGCATTTGTTCGCAAATGATGTCCAGCTCTATTTGAACTGTAGTAATCTTTCCGTCATTGAGATCAGCAACATCATGAATGATGATCTTAAAGCAATAAACCGCTGGGCCTTAAAAAACTCATTAAAGCTAAATGCTGGTAAAACAAATGCCATTTTGATTGCACGTAACCATGACGCATCGCTACCATGTTTGAATCTAGGCGATGCTCCAATTCGATTCGTTGAACAAGCAACTAGCCTGGGCTATACAATTCAAAACAATTTCCAGTGGGATAAACATATTTTGAACCAGTGCGGCAAAATATACGCATGCATTCGCACTATAAATTTAAAAAGCCAAACTGCTAACCCATAAAACTAAACTTAAGTTATTTAAAAGTTACATTCTGCCACATTTCATATCCTGTGTTTTTCTGCTTCCCAATATATCTGCCCGTACTCAAAATAGGCTTAGAGTAGCATTGAATGCTTGTGTAAGATTTGTTTACAACCTGAAGTGGACAGATCGTGTCACCCATTTAGAACATACATTGATTGGCTATTCCTTCTATGAATTCACTAAAGCTCGATCCTGCATACTTTTACATAGAATCATTGTATCGAAAAATCCGCGCTATTTGTTTGAAAAACTTAGACCGTTTCAAAGTACTCGCGTTAGAAATATCATTATTTCAGCCCATTCAACAGCGCAATACGCGAGTTCTTTGTTCGTGCGAGGTGTTTATCTGTGGAATTCTTTGCCATTTTTAATGAAAGATGAAAAATCAGTGTTTAAGTTTAAGAAGCAATGTAAAGAGTATTTCAATTAGGTAGTTAGAAAATTTAGTATAAAATGTTCCTTTCGGCGATTGAATCACACTCAAATTTACCAGAAAATAGCTTTGTAGCAATAAAAAGACAATAGTCTTACGCTGCTTGATATGATAATAAATAAATAAATAAAAATAAATAAATCTGCCGTAATGTTAACAAATACAAATTTCTCTGCTAATATTCTGCCAGTTATTATTACTGTTCTAGTTTGTATTAATGATTGTTTTGTTTAATAAATAATTTTGAAATGAAATAATTTTAATTTTTGATATCTTACAGCTAAGCCACAGATAATAGACATCCAGGTTCGAACAAACAAGTTTGAAATACTCATTTTGTCATTTCAGTTGACAGCAAAATGTTGCCGTGAGCACGCGCGTTTTAACGACAACGATATTGGTTTTAATATAACAAAATTCACGGACTAAACCGAACCTTCCCGCGATCGCAGAATTCATCACAAAAAATCTCGCTATCGAAGCGACTGAACTACAGCACTTGCAAGTCAGCAATGGACGTGTCTTCGTGGGTACCGATTCCGCTCAAACAGCACAGGACATAGTACAAGAACACAACATGAAACACCAGCTAGAACACGACGGGACATCCTACAGCATTCCACTGTCAATGGAAGATGGATCTATTGAGGTTAGAGTTCATGACCTCCGCCCGAGCACAACTAACAGACAGCTAGCATATCAGTGACGTGAGTACGGTGAAATCATATCAATCCGTGATAAAGTCTGGAAAGATTTCTTTTCTTGTGTCCCAAATGAAATTAGTATTATGCGCATGAAACTTGTTAACCGATACCGTCATATGTGACGGTGGACACGACTATGACTCTCATAACCTACAAAGGTCAAGTCTCCTGACTTGACCTTTGTAGGTTATGCAGATAAAAACAAAACCAGCACAGCGAATACCAGAAGACCGGCATCGCCTCTTGAAAATGAAAGAAGGGATAACGAAAAGACCATCCCGGCTTGAACCACGGCTAGAGCCAGATCTCACTCGATCGACTTTGCACAACAAACAATAATTCGCAACAACTGTAAATACTACGTAAAGAACAAAAATCTGCAGGAACCGTTCTCATTTGGCTCGCAGTATACGTCCCGTCGAAGCAACATAGGATACTGCCATCCTCAACAAGATTTCACCATTCTCAGCTCTCGCTGCTACTGTCGCCTCCATAAGCTGCTTCGAAGGTCTTCGTGTTCCAGCCACTACCGTGACAACGCTTAGCTTGTCGCGCAAGCATGTCAACGAATTACCCTCTCTACGATGGAAATAGCTGATATGATGAGCTACAAGACGGCTACAATCAACATGAACGCAGTGACAAACGGGACAAAGCTTGATGCCCTGAATTTCTTCATCCGGTCTGCTTAACTAGATATTATCTTTCTGCAAGAGGTGACAACGACAAGCCTCAGCATACCAGATTTTAGTATTGAGTACAATGTGGACGAGCATAGAAGAGGAACAGCGACTGCAGAACGAAATTATTTCTCATTCACTCATATTGATAGAAGCATGGATTCAAGAATATTCATCGCACGGATAAATGACGTTACTTTCATCAACGTTCATGCAACGCAAAATCGTAACGTTCGGGATAACTTCTACAACGTGCTACCATACTACTTCTACAGTGCAACGAACACTGCAATTATGGGGGTGATTTAAACTCTAGTGAATCACCACCGGTTCAAATGCACACAGTCCAATGATTAAAAGATTCATGTCTGCCTCGGGAGTTGACGACAGCTGAGAGCTTATACATCGTCAACATGTCGAATTTTCATTCATCAGATCTGACTGCCTCCAGGATAGACCGGTTTCTTCTAACTCCCAACATATGCGTGCGGATAAGAACAGTACATTTTGCAGCCTTCTCGCATCATAAAGAATACATAATCCGCACAGTGCTTCCCACGCTTTGGAATCCACCAGGTCGGGGTGTATGGCGTAGGCACCCAAGCCTAGTAAACGGTCCAGCAGTTATGGATGAACTTCACGTCAAATGGGCTTATTGGACAAGAAATCGAAAGAATTTCCGCATCTGGATCGATTGGTGGATCAAATTTGTTAAACCAAACCTTATTTCCTTCCTCAAATGGAAAGCTTCGATAAAAAGACGTTCCTTCTGCGACACAATGGAATTGTATTATGCTCTGCTTCGCTCATCCTATGACCGCTATTATGGCGATTCCAGCCAGCAAAGTACTATCAACCACATTAAAGGGAAAATGCTGTCGCTTCAACGAAACTATGCACAACAGACAAGGAGTTGGAACGAAGCATACATCAGAGGCGAAAGCACATCAATATCCCACGTAACAAATCAAAAGATTCGACAAGCTGAAACTTCGATTAAAACGCTGCAGATTGATGCTAATACCATAAGGGATTAGCATCAATCTGAGATACGCCGAAGCGTACAGGAATATTTCGCGAATTTGTACTCCTCCACGCATACAACGGTAAACAAAAACGAAACGAAAAAGGTCCCTTCCAACTTAAATATCCAGTCACGAGGTAAACAATTCCTCTATATGTGCTTAACCCGCCTGATGGTTTGTTTTAAGAAGGGTGCGTCAAACTCATATCGAACCTCTTGAAGTTTCCTTCAATTGACTTAGGCTGGCTACCCACGTTCCCTCGTCAGCCCCCTCCTTCCACTGGTGTTATCAAAAAATCACAAATGCTGCAACGGAAAGCGAAACATTTTGTGAGGCTACCGCCCGCATACTGGACCGCATTTGCGAGCTAAAACAACAGTATGGAAACTCGATGTTGGTAGCATTTGACCTCGATCATGCCTTCGATAGAGTGGAGTACAACTTCCTTGCAAGAACCATGGAACAAACGAAGTTCATTCCGGAACTGATAAACCTCATGTTCTGTATGAATAACAGTTTCTCAAGAGTTTTAGTAAATTGGGGAGTGAGATCAAAATTCAAAGGTCGGTGCGCCAAGGTGATCCACTCTCAATGATTGTTTGTTATCTACCTACAACCATTGTTTGATAAGCTGCGGAGAAAATTTCCTCGCGCAGTATTGAATGCATATGCGGATGATATCTCTATGTTAATCGGAAGTGAATCTCATTTACTCGCAATCATAAACATCTTTGCCGACTTCACAGCACTGTGGCCAGATTTCGAAAATGTGTTGAAAAAAATTCCCTCCTGAAAAAAATTACCTCCAATAATGTGGAATGATAAATGGAACGCTTTATTTGACCGTGGAAATCCAACATTCAATAGTGTGTTGAAGCAATTGTAGCTCGACGAGAGAAACGTTAGTACGAACGTTTTACGTACACTACAAGTGGAACCAACAGCTAAAAGATCTAAAAAACTCACGAAAGGACGTAAAACAGACACTAGTTAAATCATATAAACTAAATGATTGGATAAACTATTTAACAGGTAATTATTAACCTTATTTACTTCTTGGAATTAAATGTAAATCAAGTAAAAATCGTATTTCAGTTTAATAAATTTAATTTTCTGCAGTGTTTTTCGGGTGAATGGAACTCGGGCGAAAGTCTTTAGGGTGTACGTGGCATTCGGGTGAATGACATTCGGGCTTATGTGACATTCGGGCAAATGATATAGAATCTTAACGATCAGTTATATGCCTTAACCAAAGAAATATTAATCCGTTCAATATTTATCATCAATTAAGAAAATCTGCTGAATCAAAATGCGTATCATTGTAAAATTGTTTTGCATTTATTTTTTCCGTTCCGTTTGGCCACATTGATATATTGTGTTTAGGGTTAAACAATCTTTTATCTGTGATGATAAAAATACAATAATCTGTGACAATATTTCAGATAATCTGAAAATTATCGATAATCTAGAAATCTGAAATTCGCATATGGTGTTCGCATTTTTAATTTAACCGTGGTCGTGTCTTGTACACAACACTTTTTTTCTATTCTATTTATTTATTTCAAGAATCAGTAGCGACTGGCTCAAAGGGCACGTTCCCCATGTTAATTGAGCTTGTGCGACCACCTCTAGCTGCTTCTTTACCGACGCCAGAGAGGTGACTCCACTATCTGGACTAGATGTCAATTCATCAACTCATGGACCGGGGACCAACTTCCCTTCCGAAGGAATTTTCACCTCAGAAAAATATCAACGACCTCGGTTGGGTCAATCCCAGACCAACTGGAATGACTTACCACTCAACCGCCGGCGTCGTCACAAATCGTTTGCAAGGCGAATTGGGAGGAAAACAAACCGCTTCTGAGCTTAAATTAAGGGTGGTAGTATAAAACTGCGAGATTTCAGTGTGAGTATTTTAAACGTCAGATAACTCATTAATATCGCCAATTATTTCTCATGCAATTTCTTCAAACTTCTTTGATGCAATAAACTCAATATTCAATATTTCTGCCAACACTGCGTCAATTCATGTTGATATTCTGACACTCTGGCTCTCACAACTACTAACAAACGAGCCTCCCAATCCCAGCAATAAGACGAAGAAAACGTATTAGAGTAAAAAAAACTTACCTGTAAGTTGTTGGCATAATATTCGTTTTATCAGTCGGGCGAACCAAAACTTTCGATGCCGAATCGATCGGGTACGAGGTTGCATTGGCTCCCGACCCAGATCCGGTTCCTGTTCCACCAGCGAGCCCCATGCCACCACCGCCAACAACGGAGCCAGTAAGGGAAAGCGACCCTGCTGCTGATGTTGTTCCCTGCATTTTAGACCCACTTCCGGACACAGATTTGTCCCCTTCCGAGCTACTCATTCTAGAAAACTTGTACGTTTTTCTGCTCTATCTTGCTTAAGTGTTCAAAATTTCAACCTTTGCAGCCACGACGCCAGCAAGTTTTAGAGTTCTCTTCCTCCTCAGTACTTTTCTCCTTTTTCCGAAAGTAACTTTTTCACTATCTTGATATACTATTATTGACGCTTTCAGCTGGATTTGTTTCACTTGGAATATTGCTCGCTGCTCAACTTTGGCAAGATTTACGAATCCTCATCCTATGATGACCAGCAAAGATTCTGCCTAACATTACTGTAAAACGAGCCATGGCCAACTGTGCAGAGCTGGCGGAAACAATTTTTTAGCCTGCCTTTATTCCTCAATTCACCCGTGAAAAACTGGGTCTGCGGATTAAGGAAAACAGTCTACTAGCGAAAAAACAGGAAAATTCTTGTCCACCAGCTGCTTTCAAGGCAATCCGGAAGACACGCAATGTCAGCAAACGGGATAACCAGCCTTTTCCTCCGCAGAGGTTTGCAATGAATGCGATAAATTTTCGGTTTTACAACCAAACCTTTACGGAAAAAGTGTATCTTTCAACGTAACTGTACCGCCCAATAACTGTACTGCACTTTTACATTAGTTTCCGGCGAAAAACACCTAATATGGATGCGTTTTAAAGCAAAAATGCACACTCCGCGAATTAAAACGCGCTTTTCACTTGATTTTGATACGAAATAATTTTCGATCAAGCTTTTCTCTCCTTTTCTTACTGCGACAAGACTCGCACAAAAACTCTATCCGCTTCTTGTTGTTCTTTTTAATTTCGTTTTATGCATGCAAGCAAATTTCCCATCCAGGGTCTTACTCGGGTAGTGCGCGCCTTTAATTAAAAAGGGAAATTTAATGGCATAAACACTACACTCTAAATATGAAATGTGTGGTTGTAGGCAGATAAACTATACTCAACCTATTAGAATTAAGAAAAATAATGTTTACATAATTAACAAAAATAAAAACGTCATTAAACTAACGTTTGAAGGTGATTTAACCAGTTCACTACATAATGTCCATTCAATCGCCAACGTCGAAAATCAAAATGAGATTACATTCAATGGCAAAATTGATATATTCCGGATTGCTATTGAAAACTGGAAAATCCAATCAGTGACAATCGCCTTTTCTCTTGATCCAAGTCCAGGTAACATGTTGGAAGTATTGCGCACTATTTGTGCAATTAGCACTGCGAACAAGAGAAAAAAAAAACGAATATCGCTGGTAGAATTCTCCAGTTTTCAACTGTAGCGATAACCTAGGCGATAACACTGTTTTACAAAATAGAAATAAAAATCTGAACAATATTTGCCCTCCATTTTCGATGTAAAACCGGATGCCGAATCTGAAAATTTAATCTAAAAATTTACAGTGGAATAGTTTTCGAGTTAGAGTAAAAAATGAATTCACCTTTAAAACTGTTTAAATGTTTTGAAAATCTTAATATCTTATTGTGTCCAATTAAAGGTAAATGAATATACTTTGGTACGTCGGACCAAAGTACATTCATTTAACTTTAATTTTTGTTTAAGTGCAACTAATGGTTCTGGCTTTATTTACGAGTTTGGTGAACTTTATCTTATTTTTAAAGGAAAATGAGCGTTTAGCTTAGCGTTTAGTCAAGATTTTAGCCTAGATGAAGCAATCTTAAAAATTATATTATTAAAAATTATATTGGAACATAAAGTCTGTTAATAATTACAGAAAACAGGCACTTGAAATCCGATTTTTTATGGAATGGAAATTTTCGAGTTCTTGCAAACTTTACGTAAATATATTGTCTATCTCGAGATAAACGACAGTTTTGTCGAATTTTTCTATATGTGTTACACTTGAGTTCGTATTACGAAATTACCCGACGAACAATGAAAGATGAACAAGCCTTCGAATTGGTCGGAAATCGAGCCAAATTGGTTTGATATTGGATAAATTTGTTTTTTTTTTTTTTTTTCAATTTGTTTATTTGATAAGGCACGTATGCGTTAGCTTAAAGGTGCCATTTTTTCATTGTTTTACATTTTGAGTTTCTTAAAACTAGGGGGTTACACATTTCAATATTATTTTGTTTTATATAATGAAACTAAAAAAAAAACTTTACAGCTAACTTATACATATAAAAGAGGGTATAATATAATATTCGTAAGATTTGGGGGACGGGTCATTTTGTGTGTTCTTTGTATAGTAATTCACTTTATGATTTTTAGAAGGGAGTTTGTAGGAGAAATTAATTATTAACTAAGCGGAACATTTTACAAGCTTATTAACTAGAAATAACTAGAAAGAGTGGTTCAAGATTAAGGGGAATTAATTAGGGCTATTTTAAAGTAGTGGTACTGTTGGGCATTTCTTAACGAGATTAAATATTGATCAACTAAAACTAAGCACTTAAGTTTTGGGAATATATTCAAGGGGAGAAGGGGATGAAGTCATACATCTGTGTATCAGAGACATGGGAGGGAGAGCGGACAAGGCTGAAGGGGGGGGGGGGGTGAGATATAAACTTTCAGTTTCCGGCATCAGGAATTAACGGCCAGGATTACAGATTCGAACGGATTGATCAACTAACACTAGAAGATAGGGGGGCACATAAGTTTTGGGAAGATATTCAAGGGGAGAAGGGGTGAAGTCATACATCTGTGTATCAGAGACATGGGAGAGAGGGTGGACAAGGCTGAACAGGGGGGGGGGGGATATAAACTTTCAGTTTCCGGCATCAGGAATCAACGACCAGGATTACAGATTCGAACGGATGTATCAAGTATTGGGACGCCGGGCGGTTTTCCTCGAGCCGGCAGGGGTTCCTCCAGACGATTTCGTAGTACGGCTCAGATACGGATCGGGAACACACCGCGCTGCGTGTGTGATGTTGTACTGTAGATCTCGTGTTGTTGGTTCATTCGACAGATGTTTTGTCTCGTCTTGGAGTCGTATCAAACCATCGTTGGGGTACGGTAGGCGGAAGAGGGCACTTCTGGGAATAATAAGAGAAAAGATAGGGGCATTTAAATTTGGATATTGATGGTTTTGAGGAACGTGTATATAAGGGACATGTAGAGAATATCGCGGCTTGCTAGTACATCTCGAACCGGGACATTGGGTGATCTTCCTCGGGCCCGAAGGGAATCGAATAGTTGAGATCTGGCAGAACAGTACTCGGCGCATGCCCACACTCAAAAAAAAGTAAACGTTATGCCTATTGATTTTACACATAGATTTTTGCAATTAACGGAGGCATATAGACACTATTTGATGGTACATAAACCCAATGTGTGTATTTATAAGAAATATTAATCTTACATTCACATTTCATACCTATTAGGCACATAAAACCCCATTCTATAACAATATACACATATAACTTATGTGTGTGCATACATAGTTTATACAGTTGACACATAGAAGGTATGTGTGCGCGTGATAATATTAGCATTTCTTCTTCATATGAATTTTAAGCGATTTGAAGCAAATAGAATTAACGTTTGGATTTTTTTCAGTGCAGACAACATGTTCGATTTCGTGATAACCGTTGCCACAAGCGCAGATACCGCTATCCACGAGCCCAATACGCCGGAGATGTGCGTCCAGCGTGTAGTGATTGGACATGAGCCGAGACATCACGCGAATGAAATCCCGACCCACATCCATCCCTCTGAACCAAGGTTTCGTCGATACCTTAGGGATTATCGAATGTAGCCACCTTCCCAGTTCACCATTGCTCCATGAAGTTTGCCAACTTTCGAGGGTTCTCTGATGAGTGATACTGAAAAATTCGCTGAAGCTAATTGGTCTTTCATATATGTCACCTTGTAAAGCGCCCGCCTTAGCTAAAGAGTCCGCTTCTTCATTACCTGGAATGGAGCAATGCGAGGGAACCCAAACTAAGGTAATCTTGTACGATCTTATAGACAAAGCACGCAGGCGCTCCCAGATTTTCCCCAGAAAATATGGAATGTGCTTTCTAGGTTTCATTGAACGGAGAGCCTCGATTGAGCTGAGGCTATCCGAGACAATAAAGTAATGATCGGTGGGCAAAGTATCAATGATCCCAAGGGTATACTGAATAGCAGCAAGTTCTGCGACGTAAACTGAAGCAGGATCATTGAGTTTGAATGAGGCGGTGAGGTTTTGATTGAATATACCGAAGCCAGTGGAGCCGTCGAGGCTTGACCCGTCGGTGTAAAACATCTTGTTGCAGTCGACTTCTCGAAATTTACTATGAAAGATGCTTGGGATCACTTGCGGACGTATGTGATCCGGGATTCCACGAATCTCGTCTTTCATGGATGTGTCGAAGAATACAGTTGAATCAGAAGCATGAAAGAGATTGACACGGTTGGGATAGTATGAAGAAGGATTGATATTTTGTGCCATGTAATCGAAGTACAAGGACATAAATCGGGTTTGAGAATTGAGCTCGACAAGCCTTTCGAAATTTGCAATTACTAACGGGTTCAAGATATCGCATCGGATGAGCAATCGATATGAGAGTTCCCAAAATCGATTTTTCAGCGGAAGGACGCCCGCCAGCACTTCGAGACTCATCGTATGGGTCGAGTGCATGCAACCCAAAGCAATACGCAAACAACAATATTGGATTCGCTCTAGTTTGATGAAATGTATGTTCGCAGCGGAGCGGAAACAGAAACTCCCGTACTCCATCACCGACAATATTGTTGTTTGGTACAGCCTGATCAGGTCTCCTGGGTGGGCACCCCACCATGTTCCGGTTATTGTACGGAGAAAGTTGATCCTTTGCTGGCACTTCTGTTTCAGATACCTAATGTGACATCCCCAGGTTCCTTTAGAGTCGAACCAGACCCCGAGATATTTGAAAGTTGAAACCTGAGCAATAGTTTGACCCATTAATTGAAGCTGTAGTTGCGCTGGTTCACGCTTCCTTGAAAATACGACTAGCTCAGTTTTCTCCGTGGAGAACTCGATACCTAGCTGGAGGGCCCAAGCAGACAAATTGTCCAAGGTATCTTGCAATGGTCCTTGCAGATCGACGGCTTTGGGACCTGTAATAGAGACCACACCGTCATCTGCAAGCTGCCTTAGCGTGCAGGAATTGACAAGACATTCGTCAATGTCATTCACGTAAAAGTTATAGAGAAGGGGGCTTAGACATGAGCCCTGGGGAAGACCCATGTAGCTAATTCGTGATGTCGATAAATCACCATGCGAAAAATGCATATGTTTTTCAGACAACAGGTTTAGCAAAAAGTTGTTTAGAGTCGGTGAAAGACCATGCTGGTGCAGCTTCTCAGAAAGAATTTTGATAGAAACTGAATCAAAAGCCCCCTTTATATCTAGGAAAACTGATGCCATCTGCTCTTTGCTAGCATAAGCCATTTGAATTTCTGTTGAGAGCAACGCAAGACAATCGTTCGTCCCTTTGCCTTTGCGGAAACCAAATTGTGTATCTGACAGTAAGCCATTTGCTTCAACCCAATTATCGAGGCGAAACAAGATCATTTTCTCGAACAACTTTCGGATACAGGACAGCATCGCAATCGGTCGATACGAGTTGTGGTCGGAGGCTGGTTTTCCTGGTTTTTGAATGGCGATGACCTTCACTTGCCTCCAGTCATGAGGGACAATATTACCCTCAAGAAACTTATTAAATAAATTCAACAAGCGTCTCTTGGCAGAGTCTGGCAGATTCTTTAACAAGTTAAATTTGATTCTGTCTGGCCCTGGGGCTTTATTGTTACATGATAAGAGAGCAAGTGAGAACTCCACCATCGAAAACGGTGTTTCGTTCGCGTTATTGTGAGGGGACGCGGCGCGGTAGATCTTCTGTGCCGGGGCGGAATCCGGACAAACCTTCTTGGCAAAATCGAATATCCAACGGTTTGAATATTCCACGCTCTCATTAGTACTGTTTCGGTTTCGTAAGCGTCGGGCCGTACTCCAAAGAGTGCTCATCGATGTTTCTCTCGTTAGTCCGTCGACGAACCGGCGCCAGTAGCTACGTTTTTTGGCTTTTATCAAACTCTTCATGCGCGTTTCCGCCATCGCGTACTGTCGGTAGCTAGCTGGCAGCCCGTCGTCCCGGAAGGTCTTATACGCAGCGGCCTTCTCCGCGTACACGTCTGAGCACTCTTTGTCCCACCATGGATTGGGAGGACGCCCGCGTGAATTCGCGTCTGGTACGCGTTTAGTCTGAGCTTGAATCGCGGTATCGAGAATCAAGCCAGCCAGGAACCCGTACTCTTCCTCCGGAGGAAGCTCTTGTGTCGATTCTACTTTTTCGGATATCGCGGACGCGTAGCTCTTCCAATCAATATTTCGTGTGAGGTCATACGAAACATTGATTGTATTCGGTGGCCCTGAACCGTTAGCAATATTAATTACGATTGGCAGATGGTCGCTGCCGTGGGGATCAGATACTACCTTCCACATGCAATCTAACCGCAGCGATGTCGAGCAGAGGGACAGGTCTAAGGCGCTCGGACGCGCTGGAGGGGCAGGAATCCGTGTCATTTCACCCGTATTCAAAATAGTCATATTGAAGTTGTCGCAAAGCTCATGGAGTAGGGTAGATCGATTATCGTCATGAAGGCAACCCCATGCCGTGCCGTGGGAGTTGAAGTCACCTAAAACTAGCCTCGGTGCGGGGAGGAGTTCCGCAATATCGCAAAGCCGTCGGTGGCTAACTGAGGCTCTAGGGGGGATGTAGGTGGAAGCAATGCAAAGGTCTTTGCCTTTAATTCTGGTTTGGCAAGCGACAACTTCAATGCCTGGTGTCGAGGGGAGGTCGATCCGATTGAAAGAATAGCACTTTTTGATCCCCAAAAGTACTCCTCCGTAAGAGTCTTCTCGATCCAAGCGAATAATATTAAAATCGTGGAAGTGTAGGGTTATTTCTGAAGTGAGCCATGTCTCGCATAGGGCAAATGCATCGCATTTCAAATTATTTAGTAAGATTTTAAACGAATCGATTTTCGGGATAATGCTTCTGCAATTCCACTGTAGAACAGTGATTAAATCCTTGACCTCGTTCGATGAATTAGCCATCGAAGGATACAATCGCTGAAAGGAGGGGCCATTTCGCAGTGAACTGCATCAAAAATGTTTTTACTGCGGGGAGAAAGCTTATCAAGATACTTTTAAGGGGGTCAGAAATGTTTAACGCTGTAAGAATACGGTCCACAATGTCAGAGAAATTTATTAAGCCAGCACTGTTTTCTTTCTCTGGCTGAGATATGGGAACACTTGGGGTTTTTGATGTTCCTGGAAGTGCTGGGAACTCCTTTTCTGAGTTCAGGTTACTGAGACCGGGAGCGACTTGCTTCGGTTTTGCACCAGTACTTCCTTGAGTAGTTATTTTAGGGGGACCATGAAGAGACACCTTCTGGCCTTTACGACGAAGCTTGGAAGAAGAAATGTTCTTCCTTTTTCTACTACTTCTAGGCACAGCAGAAGATGTTCCCTCCTGGGGTTCATCACAGTCGCCTTCGTCAGTAGACAAGTTGGTAAAGATGTTCGTAGAGACAGGTGGCGTAGCTATCTTAAGCATTTCTGCAAAAGATCGCTTAGAGCGTCCCTGAAGGGAACGCTTAAGATTTTCCTCGCGCTGTTTGTACGCGGGACATGAAGGGAGATCATGTGGGTTTCCCCCACAGTAGAGACACTTTTCGACATCTCTACCACAGGAATCATCCGCATGATTCCCACCGCATTTCCCACAGCGGGCTTTATTGCTACAATGGGAGGCTGTGTGTCCCAATTGTTTGCAATTAGTACAGTTCATGACCCGCGGCACAAAGAGGCGAACAGGTAGACGAACCTTGTCAAAGAGGAGGTAATTGGGCAGGGCAGAGCCGGCGAAGGTCACCCGATAAGAGTCTGAGTTGACGTATATTTTCTTGCCGTCAGCTGCGACTGATGCTGAATGCAAACGTTTGCATTCCAGTATCTTCACTGGCTTAAGCATGGGGTCTTTGAAACAGACAGTCCCATATTTTAGCAGGTCCTCGCAATTCAGACTCGAATCGGAAACGACCCCACTGACTTCAACCCTGCTAGCTGGAATATAAACCCGGTACTCCTTCGTAAAGGGCTCGTAGCCAGCAATATCGTTTGCCTGAGTAGAACTGTTAACCACCACCCGAAGCTTATCAGGGCGAATTTTCGATATTTCTGTCACGGCCGAATACCGATCCGTCAGAACTCGAGAAATCTGCAACAGATTCAAACACTTTTTTTCTTTGGTCCGGAAGAAGATCACAAATGGCCCGGTGGCCGAGCTCGGATATACCTTGAGCCGGGGAGCCGATTTTATTTCGACGTCCATCTCACCTTGAGATGAACCGCCGTCAGGGGAAGTCATTTTTGCACGGGCCTATTGCCCAGTGCACGTTATTAAGACAACCAAGAAGGGGAAACGAAAACTAATACTTAGCTTGTGTATGTAACGGTATCCAGACGGCTTACTAAAAGAACACTGCTTCACTTCACTGACCGGCTAACGGTACTCAGAAACAGAAACACAAAAGAAGGGAAAAATAATGAAACCTCAACTAGGCGTAGAGTGTGCCAATAACCTTGAACGCGGATTAACACTATTTGTCGCTATAGAGTGTACGGACCGATGACAAAAGACTTCTATCTCGACTGAGTGCTCGATAACGAATGATGGATAAATTTGTTGTAATTTCTTCGATTTTTTAACAATGCTCCATTTTAAATTTTCTAAAATTACCGGAAAAAATACGAATTCATGTCAAACTGAACGAAATACAGCAATAACAGGTATATTTTTCAAATAGTTTTGAACCAGAATCAGACATCCGAAAAAAATTGTCTTTAACATGAAGACATGTCTTCACCAGAGCCTAAAATTCTCATACCTATTCAATGAACGACGAAATTCAGAGAATTCATCTTCGTCCTTTCCCTGCCTCTTTCGTCAGTAAATGCATGAAAAAATAAAATAATAAAGGGGATGTCCCCTCTTCTCTCGATTCTACGAAAACGAGTAGCAGCAGCAGCAGCGACTTTCATTTTCCTATGACAATCCGAAGTTGTAATTTCGTTTTGATGCATGCTCACTAATTTACGATTTTCATTCATTAAATGAAATTAATGCAATGTGCATCTAATAATGCAACTAGAATATAGTTTTTTTATATTGTAACGACATATAATTAGCAAGGGACTGGAAGGTGAAGTATTTTTCAAATATTAAGAGCCATAGTACTCAAGGGAGAGCAAGGATTTGAAGTAAGAAAGTTTAGAAAAGCGTGGAGTAGGGTCAATGAACAAGCTTAGAGTTTCCCGGTTACTTAGCTTTTTGTCTTCTGCAGCGCAGTAGTCAGGAGTTAGTTTGACAATAAAATTATTATTGGGATTACTATTCTTCATTAAATTAAAAGAAAAACTTTTATTTTGATTATTATTCTTCATTAATTTAAAAGATTTAGTTTCAACCCAATAGTAGGCGTTGGTTGTTTTTTGCTAAGAGCGGAACACTTTTACTTTTACCAATATTTTTTTTCTGTGTACAGGTTTGCATACGTGAGTCACCATTGTATCCAAGTTTGCATAGTTCTGTAGTTCTGTATAGCGATTGCAGGCCGATCGAAGCGCCGAGCAGTGGCAAGTTGCCACTTGCTGTTGTCATTTGAAAGCGACAGTTTAATTTGTTTGAAACAACAAAATCATGATTAGTTTAACTGAACAAACAAGATCAAAGAAAAAAATCAATAACACACTGATACAGTTACAGATTGTCAAGTACTCTATAACAATTATTCTGAAGAGACGTTCCCCTCGAGGCAGATGGAAAAATAATATTTATGATGCTATCGATAGCAAAATAAAGTTCTCCGTGTAGATCTAAACGCGCAATCTGCAATTTATTACCCGATATTTTGGGCTCTTAACTTTTAGCGTGCAAGCAGCATTTGACATGTTATGGGAAATTTTCATTCATCGGGTGCGCAGAATGTTCGTAATATTATTTTGCTCTTTCTGACACTTCCAAGAAACGTCAACTTGTACAGTTTTTATGTGTTAGAGGAAAAGAAACAGAAATAGTGCCGTGAACATCAATATACTTTAATGTAGCTTCGCAGTGCTCTACATTACCGATCGACGCAAAAGCCAGAGCAATTTTCATCATCCAGCCTCAGTCAATCGCCATTTGCGAACGTTTTGCGTGAATAACGATATTTATTATTTTTTCCATTACGTTCAAGCTACGATAGGTCGCTGTTGTATAGAAAAATAGTGTTGGTCAATTTCGGTGAAAAAAGAAAACGAATAGTGGTAGTTTTTTAATAACTTTGCGACAGTCTAAAAAACAAAAACGGGAGCTTGAATTTTTTTTCTCCATATTTCCATGCTTCGTTCCACCCCGCGCGGTCTTCGTTCGCTGCGCGTTCCGGGTCGGTTGTCAAGCTGCACTGTCGATAACATTTCTTATTGGGTTGCCGAGAAAGTAACAACACAGTGAAGTTAGTGAAAAAATGTGCTTTTTGATGAGTGGCTAAGTTTTTTCTTGTTTCACGGAAAAATATGAACTGTGCCAGTTACGAAAGTTTGTTTATCAACGGTGAAATTGCACGTAAAATGCAATCAGTGAAATAATATTGGTGGCACAGTCGGCGAAAAAATCGAGTGATCCAAGTTAGCCATCCAGTAAAGGAAGCAAAGAAAATAATCATGGATACGTCAGCAGCGAGTGGTTCGCTCAACATCAAACAGGAACCTGAGCTGGATGAATTTTCCGACACGGTACCACCGCCCGTTGGAGTGGATGGTCGGATCATTCGTAAAATGACGGTTCTGGATCCGTTGAAATTGAAACTGCTCAATCGACAAAGCCACAATCGGCTGCTGTCTGGGTTGCTTACAGGTAAAGTTTACGTGATGGGATTTTTTTTTCTTTTTGGAGTAAATGGGATTCGTTTAGGTAACATGTTTTCCGCGTGCAGGTTGAGTTGGGGTGTTGTTTCGTTTTATCTTTTTATTTTTAGCTACAGCATTTCTCGTATTCTACTTTAGCGAAACGTATGAAGATACTCTATTGTAGTTTGATGGTAACGCGCAGCGTTCTTTTTGCATGTTGGCACATGGGCAGGGTGGGGTTCGAGTCCCGCATGGGCTATTTTTAGACACAAATAGCTAAATACTTCTAGGACTGGATAATATGAATGAATTTAGTTAAATCATGAAATTTCTTACTATAGAGCGTAGGAATATGATTGGTTATCAAACTAAACCAGCAACAAGTAAAGTAGATTTTTTAGGTAGGTGCGCATTCATTGAACAAAGAAAAAAAATTCGAGAGGGTATTACGTATTTCAACGAATCCAATTATTTGCGATAGACAATACGTCTGTCAATTAAAGCACTATTTACAACTATCCCATTTGTTTCAGTGATGGATCAATGCCGCGTACGAACACAAATATTCTTCAATTTACTTCAAATGAACGGCGCTGTCCCGGTAATGTGTGAATGCTCGCCTATAATATAGGTTTGTTCCAGTACCAGGAGAAACTGGAAGTACTCCGGAGCAAACAGGGAGAAAATCGTTCCCGTACTATCTTCTTCTCTTTTTTCCTCTTCTGGTGGCAAACCGGAGTGAAAAGGAGCAAGAATTTTTTGCTCCGGAGCAACAGGGAGTAACTTCCATGTACTGGAACAAACCTATATATGAAAGAATATTGGTGTCCGTGCACGGTACTGAACCGTTACTGAATCGGATCGGAAAGGTGTGAATGTGGCTTAAAGGGTCAAACAAAATGATTCGTCACTGGACAGAGCGTTAAAATTCGGTTTGAAAAGTTTGCAAAATCATGGATTGCTTTCTTTAGCAAGCGAGGTGATATTTCACAACAACTTTGAAACTTTACAAAATTGGTTTGGATCTTTTTCAATGGTGGAATATCCTTAAATAGGTGAATCGAACGGCCACAGAGCAGTTCACGAATTTTTGACCTGATGTACAGTGTAAACTAACAGATTTTCGTTCGCAATTAAATTACAAATTACAAAAAGGGATGCGATTTTTTTTTTAATTTTGTAGTCGGCATTACAATTATTTAAACTTGGGTGATTTTTTTTTTTTTTTTTTTTTTTTTTTTTTTTATTTTAATTATAGAGGTTTAAACCTTAAGGTCATTCGCCTCTTCGGGTTAGAAAAATCTCTTAGGAAAAATTTCTAACCCTATGTGCGGGGTCGGGACTCGAACCCAGGTGCGCTGCGTACAAGGCAATCGATTTACCAATACGCTACGCCCACTCCCCAACTTGGGTGATATACCCAAATGCGTTAACGTTTTTATCTGGTGCTACATAGTTGTAGTGCAAAAAAGAGATAGATTGATTACACCCAAGTTTGAACGATTGTAGCACCGACTACAACGGTGTAGGGTACTGTCGAAAACAAAAAATCCATAAGTCCTACCGTGCATTGCACTACAACAAAACGTTTTAAGGGGCCCTTACAAAAGGCGATAGTTATGTCATTTCCGAGTACTTACTTTTAGTATTTGTTTCAATACAATATAAGTAATGTTATTCCTGAAATTATGCTTTTTATTCTGTGCGGGTTCTTTTCACTTTCGATGACGTAAAAATCTGATCAATAATGATGAACCCTACTTAACTATGAAAAATGAAAATACCATTGCCTATAGGAAATGTCAATAGGAAAATCGAAAATGCACTGCGCCATTTTCAAATGCACATTACGAACCTCTTCTTTACCGACTATTGGTAACCGGTCGTGTTATTGAACGCAGTCACCCATTGTGAAGTAAATCATATTGGGGCTTTAATAAGACTTTTTGTGTTCCTGGATTGCGTTTAATTTTAATGCGATTTTTTTGTAAATATACACTGAGTAGAGAATCATGATAGAAGATACTATTTTATTATTTATTCAAGTTTTAACCATTTGGTAATTGGTCCGTAGAAGATTCTACTTATATGGTTAAATCTTGAGCGTTTTTTCAAAACGTCATATCTGCAATGAGTTACTTTCTTTGTTTACTTTCTCTTCTGTTAATAATTCGGTCATTTTAACATTTATCCCTCAACTCTTTGCATAATATGCTAGTTAAAACCACCGTCTTTCGATCTGTACTGTAAAATAAGTGAAAAGTGTTATAGTGACGCCGTAAAAATCGAAAGAGAAAGTAAACAGAGAGTAACTCATTGCAGATATGACGTTTTGAAAAAATGCTCAAGAAATATCCTATCGTCACAGTCGAGTTATTGTAGCCAAAGTAGATACAGAACACTACACGCTACCAGAAAATAACCTACAGAATAAGTTCTTTTAACTTAAATTTAGGTACTTTTGAGCTGTGCGTCGCTTTCGCACTTATTAGTGTTGTCAAAAACAAAACGAGAGATTCGACTCAGTCGAGGTCTTCCGTGCAGTAAGGTACTTATAAGTTGTTTGGGGTATACTCAAAATTAGGTAAATTAAATTAAACTCAAGGTTGAGTTATTATTTTTGCCGTAGTTAAATGGAAACTACCTTCAACACGATTTACCTAATTTTACCTTCCTGCACGATACCACGAGATTGAGTCAAAAGTACTGAATTTTAGGTAGTTTTTCGGTGGCGTGTAGATTAGGATTGTCGCTGGCATCAGTGGTAGGAACATCATTGTTTTGATTCCGGGATATCGTCGTTTCATAGCGACTAATCATTTTTGTTTCTTTTAGCCAGCAAAACAATGGTCATTCTTGGCTTATTTGTTTTCACTAATTAGAATGCACAAATTGTCTAAACTTGTACTGAATTTTGATAAATTTTCTTTTCCTTGTGCGGTATATACAAACTCTTTCATTTCATAACAATGATAGTCGAAAATTTACACCGAGAAAATTCGTTATATTGAATATATTGATTTCACACAATTTTTTATTGCAATTTGTAGTGGGAGATAAAAATTACCTGTCACGCATAGATATCATGTGAAAATTAATGAAATTATAATAGTATGCCACATAAAAATTTGTTACATAGCAGATATTACATCATTTTTCTATTTGCCTCTCGTTTTATATATCTATTATGCAAATTTTATGCATTGGACGTTTTCGATATTGAATGCATAAAAATCACAGCAGAATAAACGAGACTGAAATGAAAAATAGGCAAACTCAATTTGAAGTTCAACTAAACGGTTTGTGGTTAAAAGCTGGCCATATTTTTCTGCGTGTACCAAAAGCGCGGACCAAAGACTTTTACTAGAGAGACTTTCGATACTTTGACAGATATATACCGGAAGCAAAACAAACATGTTCCGAGGCGAAAACAATGGGAACACCAGCGACAATCCTAATCTAGTGTTCTGTATCTACTGTAGCCAATGATCCTGCTGTATTGGTGGAAGGATCGGCAAGTATGCATTGTTTATAAATTGTAAGCGTTGGAGACTCTTCCATACTGTTCCACATCTAGTCCACAAGTATTATACAGGTAATGCTTATCGGACTACCAGACAACTTTGCTTTCCTGGTAGTTCGATAAGCATAACAATTTTGAGTCAAAGATTCTTTTTCACAGATGACGAATTTATGGCAGATGAATTGCGGGAACGGAAGTCTTCGCAATCTGGTTAGCAAAAATAACCTAAGAAATTGTTCCGCAGCCGTTCTGGAAAGCTCCCTGCGTCGTTTTATTTAATGGGTACGCATTCCGCTGTGAAACTTTACATCTTTCCGATTCATCAACGACGAAGTTGCTGGATATTCGGCCACGGTCATCTCAAAAAGTGTATGAGGAAATTAAGAAGCAAAGTCTGCAGGAAAGGAACATAAAGGGGTAGACTGTGGAGAGACACAGAAATGCACCAATTCCAAGTGTGAATACCTGGCAAACAGTACAGAATATTCGGAGAGGAAACGAAGCCTCCGGATTCTTGCGGAAATGAGAGACAGGCAGGTTACGTAAACGCAAAGCAAAGGCAGGTTATCCAAAATTTTCCAACCGATTCAGTGATCTTGAGAACCCACTCATCGAACAGTCCATAGATCAGATAGAACCTGGAAGACTAGCAGAATTTAGTGGCAGGAAGAAAAAAAGCTGGTTCTTTGGGCTGCGTTCGCTGAGGCCCAACAGCTTTCGAAAGATTCGTGGATTAGATAAGGGAGTAGGTACTGGAATTGGATCTGTCCACTATAACTAAGGTAGACAAAAATCGGAAAAAAAGAGTGTTGAAATCCCACTTGCAATTGGAAAAAAGATCAATGGATATCGGGGTTAGCGATATCCAGAAACTAATAGATAGGAATGTGGGTTAACATCAAAATAAAATACACAGAACAGCAGAAAGATACAAAAGTGTAAAAAGCTGAGTATACTTCAACACAGCATTTAGAGCATTCATCCCACGGAGGCAACTGAGGAACTCCACTATTTTTTAGGAAAAAAAACGACATTTAGAAAACGACAAGAGCTCCAACGACCACTTTAGGATACCCCGTTACATAATTGCAAGACCTGGAAGGACTGAAGGGTGCAGAGTTTCAGGCATAATAATCGATTAAAGCCTTGAATACAAATATAAAATTACCTTCAATAATATGATTTAGTTATGAGATTTCCTTTTTGATTTTGTCTCATTATAGTCCGACACTAACTTAGTGCCGGGACTAAGCTAACAGGGGATTTACGTTAGCTCCAAAAACGGAGACGAAATTTACTGTTCCTGCGAAAATCTATAGTCAAGCGTGGCTTTCAATGTCACTGGGATAGGATTCAAAAGTAATTGCTTAGCCCAAGTATTTTTTCGCTTAGCAACATGTGCCACTATGCTAAGTCTGATAATCTATTAGAGATTTTAAATTAAGAAACTTTTTGCCAGGCATAGACGACGGTGTTCAAGTGTTGAGTATGCGGCTGAATCACTCAATTCCTTCCTTCGCGACCCTGCGACCTGGTTCTACCTATGCTTAGATCACACTGTGCACTTATGAAAATCAGTCTCTCACTTGTCAGTACCGCAACGCAAATGCACACTACATGAAGTCCCGTGTGGGATTATCAAAGGAAAAACACCTATATCAACTAACACAAATACAGCGGCCTCATCATCTTCAATTATGTCGCAAACTGTTGTCTTACTTGCAACACCTGATTAACCATCAGTGAATGTTAAATTATTTACGACTACAGCCAGTACAACTTAAACAAAACAGGACACGAAGTAGATGGTTTCACAACTGTAATCCGCAAACCGAAGAAACAAACCATATAAATGAACAACTTCCAAGATAGCAGTGGTGGTGGCAGTACGGACGAGAGCGACAACCAAGGAAGCGGACCGAATGACACACATTTAAAGTTAATTTCTATTTGTTGTAAATATTTAAAAGATACATAAGCCTTGTCAAACGAATCATAAAAAACAGATTTACATGACATTACAATCAAATGGATATCAAGCCATCAAGGTACCACCGGTAACAAAATAGTAGACTCGGAAGCCGTCGCAGCTAAGAAAGTTGTATTCAGCTGGCTCACCTTCTGAGATACACTAAAACTTTCAGACTTGAGATCGATGGACGAGTTTAGCTGGGTATTAGCTACCTTAACGAACCGGGTAATCAATCGTGGTGAGATTTTTGAGCAAATGTTGACAAAGGAGGGAAAACCTGGAAAGCGTCGGTTCTCCATGTTAGGAGCGGTTCTAAACATCGTCTGTCCAGGAATAGGTGGCTGGCGGAGAAATGCTGTATCTCGTCATCTATATACAAGATGACAGTCCTAGAATAGGCATCGTAGCCCTGGGATGGCGGCATGTCGAATAACAAACCAAGCAACACTGAAAAATGTAATAAAACATGGATGGATGGAGTAATCGACAATGTTTAACAAAAAACTGATAGGAAACCTGGTATTTCGAATGTCAGAACCCTGTTGGAAATGGCTAAAGCCGCACTATACTTACTCGAGAGCTAAACTCCGTTAAAGTACCACTTCTTCTACAATGGACGGAGTGAAGGTAGAACATGGAGCGGGTTTGGTGGCGCTTGGTAAGCAGCAGCGACGGGTCATTGAGGATAAAGAGCAAGTTCTTCAGCTATAGCTTGATCAATACCTACACACCGACAAAGGGCAAACTCGATGATGTGAAAGATGAGCTCTATGAGCTTCTAGACAAAACCTACGGAGAGTGCCCAAAACAGGCCGAAAAGCTTATCATCGGTCCCACAAATGCATAGGTCGGAAGGGAAGAATTCCTTCGTCCAGTCATTAGAAAGTAGGGCCTCAACTTGACAATCTTTTAAGGTTAATAGACCAAGCTACAGTTAGAGGTATGACTATCTAAAGCACCTATCTAGTACTAAAGAATATTCGGAAGCACACCTTGAAACAGCTAAATGGTGAAAACTGTTACCAAATCGATCATGTTTTGATGGACAATCAACATTTTTCCGATGTCATTCATGTCAGTACCTTCTGAGAACCGAACGTCGATTATCTGGTGGTGGATAAGATTCGTGCAAGACTGTCCAGCAGCATTATCATTTTCCAGGTCTGAGAGAATATTGCGGTGAGCAACTAGGGATAACCTGAACGCATCAAGGTAGTAGGTCCATCAGGCAGTCAGTACAACAGTCACAATCGTGTTTGGTATCACACACGTAAATCAAAAGGATAGTAGGATTGACGTGGAGTACCAAGACGAGAAAAAGCAGACTACACGCCGAATGTTTACAGCAGCTACAAGCCAGAGCTGGAAACGGTATGGGGATTTGAAGGCAGTCCAAGGGTAGTGCAACAGAAATATACTCTCTTTGGCAGAGGAAAAAGCTTGACAACACGTTCCATGGCGACATGACCGGGAACTCTAGTGTTATGGGGAAACTTACTCTTTTCTAGCATCTGAACTATACACTAAAAACGAAGACTACATATTAAGAAGACTGATATCTCAGCGCGACAGAGGCAACAGCACCTCTATTGGAGGAAGGTAGAAAGCCTAATGTAAAAGTGTATATGTGTGTGTGCATCACTATGGGAACCTATCAAAAACTAAATATATGCTGTTTCGTTCATCTAGAAGAGCTATAGGCGTGCATCCAGACCCAAGAATGGGACAGTCTGTAATTCAAGAAACTAACTGCTTCAAATATTTAGGACTTCACTTAGACCCCACACTCTCCTGGATTGAGCATATAACATCTATAGAGAGAAAAGTTGCATCGTTATGTGGGGCTATGCGTAAAGTATGCTCTTTTGTTCCCCAGCATGTACTTCTAAAATTTTATTATGCGCACATCCACTCATTGCTGAACTACCTTGTATCTGTGTGGGGCCGTGCCAGTATTTCGAATCTGAAAAAGCTACAAACGCTTCAAAACAGATGTCTTAAAATTATTTATAAAAAACCATTTATGTACCCTACTATTTTGTTATACAATAATAATGCCCATAACATTTTACCTTTGCTTGGGTTGACTAACTACCAAACAATAATGTACATCCACAATGCTTTGCATAATACTATTGCTCATAATAATCTAGAATTTACGACAGGAATTCGAGCTCACAGCACCAGACAAGCCAATCATTTATTATACTCCAGAGTATCCACGAACCTTGGTCAAAGACGCATTTCTTTCATCGGACCTAAGCTATTCAACCAGCTTCCTACGGATTTAAAGCAAATAACATGTCGCACTCGTTTCCAAGCAAAATTGAAACTAATTTTAAAAAATAAAATAGGAGAATTTTTAATATAAACTTCGTTCACCACCAATCGAGCTTATTCCTTTAGCTATAATTGGTTAACATTTTTTAAATAAAAACAATTGATAAATGCATTTTTTATAGCAATAAGTAATAAATAAATTTAAATTATTATAAGCTTCCTGCAAAGCTACGATGGGACCCTTAAAAGGATTCTTTTCCGCTGGGTACTCGCCGTAGCTTCTTGTCAAATTTTGTGTTTTGTCGGTCTCGTATTGTTTTTTTTTGTTCTCAGCGTTTCCGCGATTCGTAACTTTGTTTTGTTGTGCTGACCTTTTTTTTTGTACGCTGAGAACTGATGTGTCCACTACCAGGGGGCTCCGTTTGTGAGCTTTTTGGTGTGGGGGTAAGAGGTGGGCTATTAAAAAAAAAAGTACCACCTTTACCCGCAAGTGGCGTTGTTGTTACTGTCTCCAGATTTTGGACAGAGTTGCCAGTCTTCTTGATATGCAGTCTTCGCTAAAAATTAGTATCAGATTCACAGTCCACGCGCGAACATTGAATTAAATTTATGCACGCAAAGTTGCATACACGTTAAAACAAGCGACAAACACGTTTACATACTAACGCTCGAGCATCTCGCGATAATCTACGCAGATTTTCGCCCACGATCTTACAAACAGGATAACACCCCTGTGAGTAAGCTAACGTTTCAGCACTTTTAAGTTTACAAACGCGGTCTCAAGAGTGCACCTACAAACGTCCGTGTTCGCTTGATCATGAATCGATTACGTCCGAAAATCTCTCCTCTCGGCTCTAGCAGCTTAGATTTCAGTTGGACCAATCAAAAATGGCGCTTCCCGTCGTGACATGACCGTGAACTCTAGTGATATGGAAGAACTATCTTCTAGCATCGGAAATTAAGTATCCGCGCGCGATCATCCAAGAACATACGCGAATACGCGAAAGGACACACCGTTATAAAGTCGAATATGTATAAACACGCGATGTTACATACACGTTAGCACACGCGATCAAACACGTTAACGTACAGATGCTCGAGTCCTTCGCGATGATACACACGATCGTGAACTCTCCACGCCTGAACCGTAAAATAAATATCACATTCAGAATCGTTTTAGTGGGTGATATTTTTCATCTCGTCTGCAATTGTAGTGAGTGATTCTCACGGGGGATCCTTCAAAGACCCTAGCTCTACAGCTCCAGTAGGACAGCTCTCAAAGAAAAATAGTGAAGAAATACGCTAGACAATTAATTAATCAATTAGATTAAAAATAAATGTTTTGGGTGAAAATTTAGCTTACATTCAAAAAATTCACCATGTTTCAAAATCTGACCTGCAAAGTTCGTATCTTTAAAAGATATGATTATGAACTACATTTTCATCGTAGACACTTTCTATCTAGTTCCATTAAGTAATTGATAACAGCGCCGCCCTAGCGTCTAAATTTGGAACTAATACGGTACCATCGAATAAAGCGCTTGATGCTATGCAACAACTTTGCCAAAGACACCATAGCTCTAAAACGAAAGATAAGGAAAGGTCGTACGAATTGTGGGTTACCCCCTCTTGTACGTCAGGCACCCCCGGGGTTTCCACCCCGAATTACGAAAATGATCGCGAATTGAAAAGTATCTTATTTTTGCTAGACAACTAGAATCAACGAACTTCTAGAAAAAATGTCTTCTTACAATAAAAAATGTTTATTTGTAAATGCGGAAGTGTTTTGCGTTTCCTGTAAAAAATGAAAAATGCGAATTAGCCCCTTTTGGATGCCAGTCAACAATATATGAAAACTTCAACGTCACTGCCGGCTGCCACAGGTTACACGAAAGATTTGTTAGAAATGTTTCTTTTTTTCAAGAATATGTATTTTCTATCGGCCTGTGTGCGCACTGATATCGGATATATCGTCCCATCTTTATTTTCCTTCCGAAGGAAGACGTGACGTCAGGGAAATATTAATGCTTCACCTACACCTAGGACCACGCATAAGGGTCTCGAAGTTAAGTATATTTTGATATTCAATTGCTTAGTAAATTTTCGACCAGTCGAGAAAGAAAAGCTTTTATTTAGTGCTAAGTGTTTTTTTTTTAACTCTGGAAAGCCGGCTACCGAGAATTACCTATGTTTCCAAAGTAATAGGAATGCAAAGTCCAAACACTCGACCACGTCATCATTTCCTTAAACAATTCGAAGTTTACTTTAGTATTTATTAGAAACCTTATGAAATAATTGTTAAGTTGATATCCTGCAGTATGATAATGAGTATGGAGAAAAATTGTGGAAGCTCGAACTAATAACAGAAAAGTAGATAAGGATAGTATTTTCGATTCTTCCGGTACTGTTTGTTCTTGGATGTTTGAGTGGAACTTTTAATAGCTTTGTACAGCTTGAGTTTTAGCTTGTGCGACCACCCCTGGTTGATACTCCGTTATCGATCTGGACTAGCTGAAGTTGCACGGGGAATCAGTAGATAATTATGCTTGGGAGTAGCGAAACATCTTTCAATGTGCAACTCCTAGTCATCCCAAACTGTTTTTTATTGATCAATACCGTCGCCGGTCAGGCCCGAACGTAGATCGCGGAAGGAATGTTAGTCCGATGCTTGCTTTTGCTAGAGGCCGTATTAAATACTACTGGGTACTCCACAAGTATCACGGCAGGAGCATATTTGTTAGTAAGTATAGAAGTTAGATTCTACTTCTTCTTTACCGACGCCAGAGAGGTGACTTCGCTGTACTAGATATCGATCTCATCAACACTTGGACCGGGGACCAACGGCTTTACTTTCCTTCCGAAGGAATACGTGACCACAGATTTTTTCACGCCAGAAAAATCTCAACGACCTCGGCTGGTATTGTAAACCCAGACCAACTCTGTACTTTAATAACTTTGTACAAATAATTGATTAAAAAACACCATTAATCCTCTCGTACATTCCGTGTCTAGAAGTGTTTTATTGTTTCTTCTTTTCGATTCTAGAAAAAGCCAAAGCGAAGCCTCCTGCTCCTACCACAGCTTCGCCGGCTCCGAATGTGTCCAGTTCGCTTACAATCACACCGTCTGCAACGGCGGATAACGCCGCCGAGTCAAACCCTCCGGTTGTCACTTCGACCGCAGCCGTGACTACCGAAATTGGGGGAGATACTGCTGGTAAACCTAGCGTTGCGCCGACGAGTTTATTCCGGCGGAAAAAGGTGGTCCCCGTTGCGATAGCGAAGAAAATTGCTCAAAAGGAAAAGAAGCGTCCCAGTGCAGTTGCAGCAGCAGCAGCACCGCCAGAAGTAGTCAGTGAGTCTGTTCCGGAAACGAAAGAAGCGGGCACAATAGATCCGGTTGTTACGGACCAGGATCCCAGTGAATCGGTATCCGTCCCAGTTGATCAACCGACGGTTGCCGTGAAAACGAATTCGCGCCCGGCGGCCTTTCGCAGGATAAAACCGAAGGTTTCGATAAACATCGCTCAGAGTCGGCCGAAAAAATCTATTCTGAAGAAAAGTAGTTCGATGGAGATTGCTCAGAGCGGTACAGATCCGGACAAATCGTTCCAGGAGCGGGTACCAGTGGTGACTATCGTTCTGGAGGATGGCGATGAGGAAGAAAATCCTAGGATCGAAGAAGGTCGGGATGAAAATGAAAACGAGAAGCAAAATAGTACAGCTCGGACAAACGATGAAGAGCGAATAGAGACTTTGAAAGACGTTGAAAAGGAAGAACTAGTAAGTAATCAGGAAGAAGATATAGCGGCAAAAAAATCGTGCGAAATTCCGGAACATAGCCCAGTGAAAAGCGAGGAAAGCACGAACAGTCGGAAAGCGGTAAAGATTTCACCCGAAGTGTGGAAGTTACAGATGCAACGAATGCAGAATAATCCCTATTGGATTCATAATGCGTTGGCGAGATCGCCGGAAAAGGTTATTTCAGCACCATCTCAGGACAAGGAATCTGTTATTGTTGAGAATTCCGAGTTCAGCAAGTCAGTACCACCACCAGTCGTTGCTCAGGAATCTGTTAATGTTAATGTTCCTGAAGTAAGTGGTGCGACTGATATTATCGAGAGCATAAAGCCTGCTGAGCGGGCGGCCCCGAATACCACTAGAGAAATCCGTCGGATATCCAGGCTTCCTCCCAATTTGGCAATGAAATTAATGAACTGTGTTAGTTTGACGAAACAGAAAAAACAAGACGCTACGATAGTTGAACCGAAAGTGGAAGAGGTCGCGCCTCAACCTGTGTCGGAACCATCTCAAGATCAATCTGCACCGACTAAAGTCATCCGACGAATATCACATCTTCCACCAGATTTAGCTAAAAAGTTGGTGAGTAGTGTTAGTCTGAAACAAGACGCGAATAAAAAATGTGATACGAACAAAGAAGTTGAGAAGGAATCTCAAAACCCTGTGGCGGTGACCGATGAGCGAACGTCGGTGGAATTAGCGAAACCAACGCAAACGAAGGAAATTCGTCGAATATCTCGGGTACCAGCAAATGTAGCTCTAAAATTGCTTAGCATTGTAGCATCAACCAAGCGAGCAGGTGCTACTTCAACGCCATCGACACCGCCGGAAGCTGAAGAATCGGCCACTATGACTGAAAAAAAGGACCCAGTTGTGCATGTTGCCGATCAGTCACGTGAGGAAGCTAATCGAATACCTCCAATAGATGCGCAGAAAGTAGACAGTTCAATGGTGCAGCAGGAAGAAAGTAATCGGGAAGACGCAGGGAAGGGCGGCTTGGAAGATATTACTGAAAGCAAACCTGTACCATCGCCTGCCATTGCAACACAATCGGATGGCAGAGGGCAGCAGGTGGAATCTTCGACGAATCCAAACCGCAAAGTGCACATACTATCGCAAGTAATTCTTCCGACGGCATCCTACAACCTGGAGGAGCTGTTGGCGGGAAAATCGACAGAAACAATTCCGCCCGATAAATTGACGCTTCCCCTGCCGAGGCCATTTCGGTCATACGATAATAAACCGATTGTGATGCCCGCACCGTTAATCGAAACTACGAAGAAGGAGGTGGACGTGGGTGGTGATATTGTTGGTGATGAATCATTTGCGGATGTTTCGGATTCTGCGGTTGATGTTGGTGATGAACAGAAACCTGATGTTCAACGAAACGATTCTGAACAGTCGTTGCGACAGGTGCAAAATTGTTTTAAGCCCGTCACAGTGCAGACATCTGAAAAGATGTCTAACTTGAAAGATGAATATGACCGGAGAAAAGAAATAATGTCAGTCACATTAGATAGGATTGCTGATAAGATGCCAAAACTTGAATTATCCAAACAGGAAACGGTGGAAAAACCGCAAGTTGTTACTAAATATAATCTTAATTCGACCAAAACTGATACTTCTCGGTTGCAAGCAGCTCCAGTTAACGTAAATCCTTCGGAAATATCACAGTTTCCACATCAGCAACCAGTACAGCTTCCGATTGTATCACGCCAGCCTCAGCTACGACCAAATATGCATCAACCGCAGCCACAGTTTTTACCAGTAACATATCAGGTTTCCGCTGCTTACTCGAATCACCCGGTTACAGTCTATACGCGACCGTACGTTAATCCGCAACAAATGGTTATAAATCCGGTCAATTTTAAACAGACACTTCAACATCAGCAACAGCAGCCTATTCCACATCACCGTCCGGTATTTCCTCCTACACAGTTTGTACTGGTTCGCTCTTCAAACCCTTCCGGAAATACATCCTCCACGCCACATTCATCTCAGCAGCATCTCTTGGTTCCGCGAACAGCTGTCTTCCATCAGCAGCCTGCAAGTAGAAACAACCAGATCATCATTCCAGCACCCCGCTTTGTGATCTCTCCCGGTTCCAGGCAGCCCATCCCCGAATCTAAACAACACAGCTCCGGCTCAAGACAACATCAGCAACAACAACCAGCACCACCACCACCTCGTCAACAACAACAACCACCTATTCAACAACCACAACCACCTCGTCAACAACTACAACCGAACCATCCCTCAGTACGTTACATCGTGCCGACAATCTCTCCTCGAGGACATGCCTTTCAACCGGTTGTGCGAACATCGGGTCCTATTCAACAACAGCAACCGCCTGCACGAGTTATTCCTAAGATAGTTATCGACAGCAGTTTCGTAGAAAACGATCGTCCGAAACTAACAGGATCAAATTGTTCAGCGTCTACCGACACAGGACATGAGCTCAAAAACTTCTCACCCTGCTCGCAGCTGATTAAGAACAAACTTCGTGACAAACTGCGCGCAAAAATACTCAAAAAAGAAAGTTCCGACGACAAGGATCACCAAACGATTTCATCTTCGCCTAGTACCTCAATGGCGCAAACAAAACCCGCTGTCCCGCGATACGTAATACCGGCAACAGTTCGTGTCATGCCACAACATATACATCAGCCACCGCCGCGACAACGTGTCATCTACCACGCAGAAGATTTCAATCAATGCCCGGCAAGGACACCTCGCGTTCCACCGCCACAGAAACCACCCGACCTTCCGCTCGGCTTCAAACAATTCGTTTACGGGCATGGCAAAAAAATTTACCTTACCAAAATCAGCGTTACGAAACCGGCGCATCCAACCAACCAACCGATACCAACATCAACAACATCCGTCCCCGTTCCAGCGCAGAACAACACCAATCTTCCGCGGTATCTGAAAAGCCCGTCGAAAACTCACCATCTGTACGAAGACATCTTCCACGGATTCCCGCAGTCAACGATCCGAAGTGAGAAACGAGAGTTTCAACGTTTCCGGGATGCGATGGAACAGCTGGAGCGAAACATGAGTCCGGCCAGTGATCCGATGACGACAGGAACGGCGGCTACAGCTGAATCCCAAGGAGAGACGACCTTCATCATTACCGAGTTTGACGATGCTCCGGGCCCTTCGACGGTTACTCGTCATGAAGTGAAGGAAACTTTCGTTCAGCATGAGAGCGGGATGCCACCGAAAATCAGCTTCCGGCGTAAGACCTTTGTGGTGGACGATTCCGACTGTGAAATCCGAACGGATCAGCTACCACGGATTGAGGAAAGTTTGAAAGGGGTGACTAAGGGCGAGCAGGATCAGGTTAAAGTTGAGGATTCGCGGGAAGAGTGTGACGCTGGTGGAGCGCTGGGGGATGTAAAGGATGAAGATTCTTCCAGCGGCGAGTTGGACGACAAGACGGATGAAGATCTGGCGCGGGAGATTCTAGCGATTGTGCAGAAGGAACGGGAAATGCTGAAAATAATTTCGCCGATGCAAGAGGAGATAAAAAAGGTGAAGCGTAGAAAGAAAAAAAGGAAGCGTCGAAAGGCGAAGGATTGCCACAAACAGTTGCTAAATTTGCTGATGAAACACGTGAATCACGAATCACTGATTGCGGATATTGTGTCGGCACAGAGGAAGCAGCTGCCGTCCGTTGAAATTCCGGAAGTTGAAGAGGAATCAGCTGAGGAGATTGAACGCAATGTTGATCAGAAGCAGGAGGAGACCGATGAGGAGCCACCGGAGGAGATGGAACACATTTTTAAACAGCAGCTTGAGGAAGAGGAGCAGAAGCCGGACACGGAAAAAGTTGCTGAAAAGGAAGTTACAAGTGACTCTGTGATATCTGATATCGAGCTAGATGAATCTGAAACTGACATTTTCGAGGAAATTTTAAAACCATTTCGTACGAAAAATCCCACATCTGTAGATTCTCATGAGAATCAAGCACAATTACCAGCAACTGAGCCAGAAGATCCAATTCAGCCATCTGAGCAATCTATTGCCGAGCCGGTTATAGAACCTCAACCGGACCTACCCGATATTTCGGAACCTGCTGTTGTCAGCCCTATCCCAGTGATGGTCCAGGACCTACCAAGGACGCCAATCTGTGATATAAGTGCCTTGTCCTTAACAGAAGAAATGCCAAAACCGGCATCGATTGCTCCAAGAGCACCGAAACGTAAACTTAAACCTACACTTGTTTCTCGTTCGAAAACAAAAAAGATGGAACCAGATGCGATAAAGGTGGTAGATGAAAATCCTCTACAACCCGAACGATCATTTTCACCTGTTCCAGCTTGTGAATCTAGTGATTCATGTTCCGATCGAGAAGATTCAGCTCCCGCATACGAAACTTTTCTGGCACAGGAAATTGTGGAGCCGCCGAAGGAAAAAGAAATTACGAAATCTATTGTTGCGGAAGTCGTCGAAAAAGAATCAGGGAAAGACATTAGACCATTCGTTCGAAAAATCGTCGATGAATGGGATTCCGAAGGAGGAATGGATGATAGATCTGATCAAACACTGCAGTCTATGACAATCGACATTCCGTGTCGTATTACAAGGGAAGATATTCAGTTGCAGAAATTACATTTGACGGTTTCAGACGAGCAGATTCGTCCTGGTTCTCCCTTAGAAATACCATCGGAGGCTTCAAGGACAACTATTTCGATGGAAGAAACAGCTGAGAGTGAGCCAGCCCAACCGGTTTCGAATCTTGAACGGCGTGTTTCGGTGTGGGAAACAGAGTTGCATAGGATACCTGAGCAATGCATCATTCAACCTCAGGACGATTGTTTTACACCATTGCAAATGCTTGATGGATCTGTTCCGATATCAAAGACGCCTCCTCGAACGGTGACAAATGCCAAAACCTCGGATGACGTTGTTACAGATATTCTAAGAGACTGGGATTCACCTGTGAAGAAACAAGAAACCCCACAGCTCATAGCTCGAGTGCTGCTGGACAGAATCGATACCACAAAGTTCGAGAATCGCGAGAGTAACGAAGCAACGTCGGAAGCGCCGGATTCTGCTTCCATCAACTCCGCGGTAATCTCGCAATCGGATCCAGTTCCTGTGCATGGAATTCAAGAACTGGCTAATAAACAACCAAAAGAATCTTTACATGACAAAATTTCACAGACGGTTGAAGTACAGAATCAACCATCCAGTCGAACCCGTAGTCGTCGATCGGATGTAACTGACAAACCTATCGCTGAAGTGATTGAAAATGTGCCCAAAAAGACAAAGAATTGCATGCCATCCTCAATGAAGAATTGTCTTAAAAACACTATTAATGATCCACCAGCTCAGACACCTGTTGAACCGCAGGGATCAAAGCGAAGCCGTCAAAAAAAGTCAGTGGTCTTCGACCAGTCGGTGGAAAATAAGCCCGAACAACAAGAGAAACCTGCTGGCAGGGTTCTACGCAGCCGTTCAAAATCTATTTTCTCGGAATCGAAAGTTTCTACAGTCGAAGAGTCACCTCAAAAACAAACGATAGAACCCCAATCAGTTGAAAACGTAAAGCGAACACCTAAACAGCAAATACCGCCGCAAAAAATTCAACGCGTCGCAACGGAGCCCGGAAGTAACGAAAAGTTGGTGGTGGAAGCAGGGGGAGAAGCAGGCGCCAAAAAACGAGAACAACCAGAAAAGCAATCAACCAAACCTACCCCGTTCATTTCCAATCGCATTCCAATTCCGATCTCCTCGGAAGACGAAGACGATGCCCCGTTAACCCAACGCCGGAAAGTGCTTCGCAAGAAGCGATCCAGCACACGCAGGAGAACCATTCAAGATCTCAATGCCAACCGACGTCTGTTTCAAAGTGCTCATAAGTCTTCCTCAACTGCAGATGACCCGACCGAAGCGTCCCAAACGGACTTTATCATCAAAACCGAACCCGAGGAAATTCAGGAATACCCGGAACAATCCATGCTGTACAATTCATTTGGTCCTCCATCCAATCTCCAAGAGCAACCACCATCGGGACGGATACTTTCAATCGTTACCGTCCAGAACAACCAGGTGGTCCACACTGAAGATTTCAACACATCGACGACCACCCCAGACACCGTCCATTTTCAACGACCTCCGTTTGAAACCACGGATCATCAAGCTGCTACATTACCCGCCTCGTCACCACAAGATCACGTTTTCGCCACTCCGGAACCGATCAAAAAACGCAAACGACGCTCCAAACAAGAGATGGAAGCAGACCGCCTCGCAAACCTTCAAATAAAGAATAAAAAATCACGCCCAGTCCCAACAGCGAATATTTCCTCAAAGGAGGTCAAGTGCGCCAGCTGCTACCTGGAGATCCCGACCGTCGAGTGGGACGCCCACTATGCTTACCACAATGGTCTAACCTACCGGGTCGATATCGATCCGGAGCTGGATTTGCTAGACGAGACCACCGCTGCACAGATCGTTACCCGCTTCAAGAAGAGCAACCGGCTGTCGACGCTCAAGTGCGACAAGTGTGGCGTGTTGAAGAAATCGGCCGTCGGTTTGGTCTCTCATCGTATAATCTGTGGCCTTACTGCAGAGGAGATCCAGGCAAGCAAGGTGACGTGTGAGCACTGTAAGCGAAAAATGCTTGCCGTCAGTCTTTCGACCCATTTGGTGGGTCACTGTCCGGTGCTGAAGCGGATGAAACGAGAGCAGACACCGACGGAGGCGATACAGAGCGCAGATGAGGAACCGGCCGTTGAAACAGCTGCTGTGGTGAATCAACGGGGGCGGACTAAGCGAAAAGCTACGACTACGTAAGTATCATTCGATGACAAGCCTTTGGAAAACTGATAATAACAAGTTCTCCTTCATCATTCCAGAGCCGAAAAGAAGATTCGATACCTCAGTTGCGGTAATCAAATTGTATCGGTCACCAAAGCCACCGTTACCGAGGGTTGCGTCGCAGTCTGGGACGGTGAGTTTCGGAAATTCAAAAAGGCTTCGTGCGTTTTCAAGGATTGCGATTTCGCCGGGTACGAAGAAGCGGAGATGCGCGAGCATCATCTTCGGTGTACATCGACCTGTGAACGGTTCGAGTGCAAGAACTGCCGGTATCAGGCGAACAATGTTCAACAATTGATGAAGCACATCAAAGTGAGACACGGGAATGATCTGGTGAATCCACTGGATAGTAGCGGAACGGAAGCAAAAATTAGTTCTGAATCTTCGGAAGATGACGGAACTTCGGGGGTTGACGAAAATGAAATCCCGGACATTGGAGGAAGGATGTCAGACGATGAGAGTGGAAGCGAAAAAGTGAAAAAGAAACCTAAGAAACGGACGTCCAAAGGAACCCCTAACTCGAAAACTGTAGGGCTGCCTGGGAGAGATTTGTTCAACGATGAAAGTGATGTTTACAGAGAAAGTAAGAATTTGCGTTGTTCTCACAAGACAGTATCATTCATCAACAATCAATATTTTCTTTCAGTGGTCTTGGACGAAGTGATTGAGCTACGTTCATCGAAGAAAGAGTTCCATGTGACGTCACGCGAATGGACAATTGCATTCCGTCGGCAGAACTACTCCTGCCGGATGCTATTTGCCGAGTTGCGACCTGACTTGGATGTTCGGTTGTTTTCTTCGGACTTGATTCACAAATACATTCCAAAATGTGCCAAATCTGTACGGTTCACCATGCGTAACACAAACTTGTACAACGCTCCTATTCAAGTCAATGATTACACGGACAAGTGGCAGCGGTTGGATACGTTCAGCGGACAGGTCCGTGGGACAGATTCGATGTTTTATTGTGGAGGACCGGTGATAGCGTTGGATTGGTTACCCATTAATGGACGAGAACGCAACGAACACCAATTTCTGGCAGTGGCTTGTAAGACTGAATTCGACGAATTCCACTTGGCCAATCGTAGCACACCGAGTAAATGCCTGATACAAATCTGGGATGTTGGGTATTTACATAATAAAAGGTAATGATAGCACTAAAATGTAGTTAAAATGTTTAATAATTACAATTTTCTTACAGTTTGTCATATAAAGCGGAGCATTCCATTCCAGAGCTGCTGTACTCGATAGCGTGCGATTTTGGTCCAATTTGGTCCCTAAAATTTTGCCCCAGTGGTTGTTACAACACAACAGACGCGGACGGTGATCCGTACGATCGACTTGGACTCCTCGCAGCCACTGGTTCCGACGGTGACGTGTACATTTTTTCATTGAGCAAAAATTACGCGCATCTAATTTCGAACAACTATCGAATACTTCGCATAAATCCAGTTCACCGTTTAACTCTCTCGACTATGGATACTTCCGATTCCCAGTATGAAGGTCACACTGCAGTGAAAGTAGCGTGGACCAAAGCTAAAAACCATGCGATAATTGCTGCCGGATACTCCAACGGAACCGTGGCGGTGTGGAATCTGAATTCAAAAACACCCCTACTTAAGGGTGTAAAGGAAGGATGTCCCGTATTGTTCCCTGTTCACCGAATATTCATTCCGGACTCCTGTATCACTGCTCTGGATATTCACTACACAGAAGACAGTCGATACCTGTTGGTGTGCAATGCGGATCGGAAAATACAAGTGTACGATCTTAAAACCGGTTACCTTCCGGTGGAGGTTTGCAGTATGAACGCCCGTAGTAAGGTTACGGCGGCCTGCTGGAATATCCACTTTCCAGTCATTGCACTCACATTCGATGATGTCTATGCGATCGACCGGTGTGCGCTGACGTTGCATCAGATGCGTGAAATAGGCGTCCGATTGTGTCCGCTGTACACTATCGCGGCCGAAGCTACCGACATGAGTGGTAACGATTGGCTCTCGAATCATGTGATCGGAACGGACGGGGGTGATGTATTGTGTCATCAACCGATTGCCTTTGTGCACCATATGGCACAGAAGAATACTCAGCAGAGTAAATATGTAAGCGGCGATGCTGGAAGGGAGGAAGGTGACAGAGGTGTATTAATGTTTTCTCCGGTTAATTCTAGATCCTCACCTCTACGATGTCCATTCAGATTACCGATGAGATGACGGACACTTCGTATGCGATGTTTGAAAACAACTTCGGGCTGCTTTTCTCCGATAATGACAAGGTATGTATGTGCCTATTTTTCATTACACTCTCCTTAGAGTATATTGTTTATGCAATATTATGCTCACCGCTGTTCTGTATCGTTCACATTCAGTTGTAAATTTTTCGTTCATTTCCACCTTTGTTAACGGTTTTGTTCGTGCAGATAAGTTAGATAATTTTTGGGTGGATGTGAATAAATAGCGTAAGGTTTAGATATGCTACTTCTTTCTTCTTTCTGCAATAACAATGACAGTCGTACGCTCGTCCCCATCTTTAGTGAATCCTGAAGTGGAAAATGCGACTCCCCCGTCACCATCACCAACGAGAAGTGAAAGTGAATCCTTTCGTAGATTTAAGGATTCGGAAATTACAGTTGATGCCGCTACCACGAAGGAGCTGATTGGACTTTTCCGCCAGCGAAGCAGGGACTCCGCCATTTGTTGCGGTTACATTCGACTTTCCGATTGCTACTGCTTATGCTGAGTTTAATAGCGCCCAAAAACCCATAATGGCGCTTGCTTCCGACGAAAACGTCCCAGAACAGGAAAGATCTAGCGACGCTTTTGAAGATCTGCACGACTACCTCTCCACGGCAATTGATGTGATAATCCAGAAGAAAAATTATGCTATTCTGCCAACCGCCATACCACAAGTGTTCATTCAATAGCAACTGTTGAAGCCACCGATTCCTACCTTCGATGGGATGCACGCGAATTGGCCAAAATTCAAAACGGTTTTCCAGGATCTTGTGGCTAATTCAGCAGACTCCG
Organism: Topomyia yanbarensis; assembly: GCF_030247195.1. Lineage (NCBI taxonomy): Eukaryota > Metazoa > Arthropoda > Insecta > Diptera > Culicidae > Topomyia > Topomyia yanbarensis. The sequence goes on from NC_080672.1 coordinate 22,880,761, forward strand.
ATGCAATTGAATTGTACCACGTGGACAAGGCTCTTTGTAGGTGCGGCGGCTGGAGTTTTGAATGAAAAGCGCTGGTAACGATCAAGCAGGTATTGGTAGTGCTGATGGATACCACGAATCAGGCAGAAATCGCCAAATATTGCGACTCCAGTTTCTGTTTCTAACTCGAGCACAGCTCCTAGAAAAGATCCACTCATTTCGACGCCCTATTTATGGAACTATGGGCAGTCATTAAAGATAGTACTGTTATTAGCTGCAGTAGTTCAAGCCATTGATCAACATAATCACCCACATGAGTGTCATGTGTTGCTCGGCAGTGGTTGTCAGGTTCGTGTTCAAGAAAATGGCAATGTCCTTGGGTTCCCGAAGCAACGAGCTAATGTTGCAATTACCGACATAAACCCCTGGAAAACGTATGCCCAAGATAAGGTTCTCGTAAAATTCGGTTCTTAATATGAAGATTTCCATGGCCAGCATTAAATATTTGGTCACACCAACAGTGGCGATCACAATTCCGTCTGCCCCGAATGGAACATCCCCCAAGGAGTTCATTTAGCCGATCCTGAGAGCCATAAGCCCGAGAATGTCGACATACTATTCGGAGCTGAGCTGTCCTTCGGCTTACTGAAGCTAGGTTGTCTCACTCTCGCCAAGAACTTCCCACTATTGCGAGACACTCAGCTTGGATGGGTGGTCGTCGCAGTGATAAAGGACGTCATCGTATCCAATGTACAATCCAAAGTTCCCGATGTCACACCGTTGTCTCTAGAAGAGCAGTCATGCGAAACACATTTCGTTTCCACTTACCAACCGCAATCCAAACGGACAATTTTTCAGAGGTGGCTCTGAAGGAGAATGTCAAATATGAAACGTATGAAAAAATACATGAAATTTCCATATAACACTTCAATGACTTTGAGGTACCTGTTAATATGGTCCAATTTTGCTCAAATTTTAACCATTTTTTTTTACCGATTTCTTGATTATTTTTTTGCCCGGCGATGAACAAAATTTCGACATCGCAAAAATAACTGCCATATACATAATAGCAGAGCAGTTGAAGAATACTCCAGAAATAGAGGATGAAAACGTAGAAAGATTGTCTTATCAGGAGAGTGTTGATAGGCAGAATTGGAATCTCTGCAATAAGATCATGTCACACGTGATTTCATTATAGGAATGTATAGGAATCAGTACCACGTTAGAGGGAGTCAACGGACCAAAGAAGGATTCGCCACCAATAAAGCGGAAACAAGCTATACTCTGTGTAATGAACGGAAAGTACGTCAGACGAGAAATGATTTTTGCGGACGCGTCAAAAGAAAATATGGCTAAATGTATCGGAGTGTACGTGGAAACAATAAATATGAAACATACCAACTGAAGTGGAACACCAGTAATACATCCGCTGAAGTGGATCGCCAGTATTACATCCGCCAAGCATTAGAAGTTTCCAACTAAAAATACCACTATGTAATATTTACTGATTTCATGGCAGCATGTCGCATGCTTGGAGATCCACTAAAGAACGGCTTCGACACTGCTACTAGAGATTACTAATGCAGCCCGAACATAGAACATCTCGTTTCAATGAATCCGTGGCTAGCACGTCGGGATTTCTGGGAACAAATTTGTAGATCAGTTAACACAAGTGGATTTGGATCAGTCGACAACAGTCTTGGATCATAACTTGTTCCTTAAAGATATCTTCGGAATGTTAAAAATGCAAATAAGACAAAAAACGATGAATTGATATAAGACGTGCTCTGAAGAGAAAGGTAATCTTCTTTTCGAGATTAGAACCCGAAATCCTGGATAGAACTTGGTATGTCGGAAAGGATTGAAAAGGAAAAGACATAAGGTTACTGAGTGCATAACTACGCCAAGGTTTGGTTAGCCCGGATGAAAATCAATGATAGCCCAGATTGTGAATGATGTGAGAGGTGGATGAATCTATCTGATTCTGTTATGCCCACGATACGAACACGCGAGACTGCAGTATAGCTTTGATTGTGTATACACAAAGTTAACAGACATTTTTAAATTGGTTTCGAAATTCTGCGTTTCGACTTCGTCTCATCAGAACCCGACAATAACTTAATGACAGTACTAAGCTAGTGCCAGATTGACGCTAGCTCCAAAACCGAAAACACTATTATTGTATTTTTGAGCAAACCCCTAGTCCTACGTGATGTCCCGTAAGAAAAGGAGTTTTGATTAAGCTGATGATAATTAATGAAACTGAAACTTGGTTTAGCTTAGCAAGCCAATGCAATATGCACTATGCTATATTTCTCCATGGCGGAGAAAACACAAACCAATAACTAAATTAGTAACGGAATTTGCGTTGTGACTTCATCTCAGAATCCGACACTAACTTAGAGACAGGACTAAGCTAGCGCTAGATTGATTCTCCTTAGTGGAGAAAAAAATAGTTTTTACCAAAATTTTTCTCCACCATGGAGAAACATAGCATAGAAATTTTCAAATCGAAAAATATTGCATTATACGAGGAATTGATAACAGAGAGAGAATACATAAGATCTATGAATCGGAAAAAAGAACAACAGGGCATATAAGCTCAGTCATTGGTCCGACATCTCAGGCTGTTAACAAGCTCGAAAATAGAAAAAAGAAGAAGTATACTCGAAAATGCTAAACATGTAAAAATTTGATCTAAACTGAAAAAAACTCGAGATGAACGTCTGTTCTCTATGATGAAATGTTCAATGCTAAGAAGTACGCTACACGCTCATAATGTTGTATATCTATGGAGACGCGTGGTTCCTCAACGATATTAAGTCTTATTACGTAGTTGTTCGCCTCGTTTTCTATTATGACGTTCCCTTCAATTAAAATGTATTTTTATCCGGGAAGGTTGAAATATGTACATTTATTTAAATATCGTTACGTTGCTTTCATATTCTTTACCATCCTCCGTCAATACGAGCAAAGCATTAAATTTAAAATTTCTCCTTCCTTATTCACAGAACCCTGCAAAAATGGATCTCAAATCACTACAGGTAAAATCGTACCGCCGTGCGTTGCTCCACGAGTATCCGGGCATCCGGGTGAACCAGGTTCGGTGGAATCCTAACGAGAAATCCCATCAGTACTACGCGGTTGGTTATCAGGCGGGCTTTGTACGAGTTCGAGGCTTTCGACTAAAATGAGATATTTGGTTTGCGACGACTGATTTGATTAGATTGGTTTTATTGTGCTGATAGGTCAGGAACCTCTACTGTAGAATGAATGAAAGAATTGTGTGTTCTTTGCTATACCTAGATTTTAGCATTGTTTCCCATAATAAGTATGTGATCGCACGATTTTGTTAGAGCGTAGTAAAAAGTAGCAAAATAATCAGAAAGAAAACACTGAAAGCATACACACATGATCTTAGTATATTATATATTAGGCACACACACACAATCATCCGTATTTGGATCATTTTAATTTATTATACCGTTAAAGAAATGCTTCAAATGTTTCGTTTTGCTGCAATATATAAAACAGAACTCGTTATGTTTTTTATAAGAAGCAAATATTATTTTCCGAAAATGTCCTTAACCTTTCTTTTCTTCCTCTGGTTCTTCGCCAGTTGCGCCAATCTTCTCGGGAGAATTCGTTGACGAAGACGTTGTTTCGCCTTCCTCTCCATTGGAACCTTCCCCAATGGCAGCCAGTTCTCCCCCTTCGCCCTGTCCGTCAGCGGTCTGTTCCGCAGTGGGAGTAGACGACGTTGTCGAATCGGACCCAACGGAAGTGTCACTTTTCTTGCTGCGACGTTTCTTTTTCTGTTTCTTTTTGGTTTCTTCAGCACCGGGTTCCTCTTCCTCTACATTATTGTAAGCCGGTGGAAACAGGATAGCACATTCTTCCTGACCTTCGACCGCATTTTGACTAATATAGCACGGACCAACGGCCGTAAGTCCCAGCATCGCATGACTGGTGGCTTTTGATACCTTCAGAATTAACTTATCGTTCACATTCGGTTTCTGTCGGCTGTATCGTTCTGTGGTTTTGGCGATTAGTTCTGCTGATTTGGGATCTCCGGTGGTGAAGTAACCATATGCCATAACATCACGTTTATGTCTTTCGACTACCTCGAAAACATCTCGTTTTTTGTAAGCATCAAATACAATGCAAATATGCGGTGGTTCTGGCACCGGATCTGGTGGTAAAAAGTGGTCCGTTAGCTGAAACGAAAATAAAATGTTATTCATATTAACAAAATTAAGTATCATAACTCACATGTCTAAACAGAAGGTAAAATAACGCCGCAGTCGCTCTTCTGTTGGTTGGACTCCATACGCCAGGGATGTACATTTTAGCACAACTTTCCTCGTCGAACGTTTCTTTAGAGGAAGTGCTTTGCGAAGGTTCCGTTATAGTTGCTGCTTTAGAATTTCTTTTTTCGACTCGTTTGTTCACAATTTTCCAGTTACCATCGTCTGGGTTGTAGATCATTTCCAACGGTTCGATCATGGGCGGGATTGTTTTTTCCACATTCCCATCCGCGTCAAGAACTTCGTTGGCGGTCGTTAAATAGTGTACAAACTCACCAATGACATCTTCCGGTGTGCGAGATACATCCTCCTGCAATTTCCAAACGTATGCTTGGACATCCTTATAGAAGATCTGTTCGAAAACTTCATCCTCGAGTTGATTCTCACAGTCAAAGTGTAGCACTTCGAGCATTTTTGGATTCAAATGCACCAATCGCTTCTCTTTGAAATGTAAATCGTGCTTCTCGGCATGTTCGTTTATTTTTTTAAACACTTCCTTGTGCACGTGCGGCATAAACAGACTAATGCCCATATCGGGAATGTTGGCTATAATCTCGTCGGTCACATGCGTGATATAATCTCGGCGCTTTTTGATGGTTGATTCTTTTTCGATTCGTTCCGCTTCGTCCTCGATAGCCTGCCGGGCATCTTCCCGTTCCTGCTCCTCGGGAGTCAACTCGTGCAGCTCGTAGTATTTTCGTTCAACCTCCTCGGCGCGACTTTTCAGCTCCAAGTCCAGCTCCTCCGTAATCAGGTTGATCAGTTTGGGCACATTGGTCCCGAACATGAGGTTGACTATTTTGCCGTGCTGCGTGCAAGCGATGATTGTAATAAATTGGAGTATTTTATTGTTATTGGTTTACAACACCGGATAAGCGAGGGCATGTTTTTCGATTTTATGAGAAAAACGAATAGCGCAGACTAATATTTAGTACTGTCGCGAGTCTTTTGTCTGACATTGCAATAAAAAAGAAGGGATTGTTTGGAAACCGGTTAGACTATTCGACCTTCAAGCTCCACTTCTTCATGGTACTTATTGGCAAACAGATCGAAATGCTAAAAGTACTAAAATTCAGTGTTAAGAGCGTTATTGTTCCCTTTATTAATTGCACCATCTGAAAGCTGAACGGAAGCTGACCAAATCAAACAAACATTCGTATAAGAGAGGTACTTAAGCTTATCGTTTTAAGTAATTTTTGAATCATGTAATGTTCAAACAGCGGTGTAAGGCACTTGTAAGTTCCATTAAAGGTTAAGCATCTTTAAAGTTCAAGAACTTTAGGGGAAGATGGGGTAAAACGCACCCTCTAATGCTGATTTCGGTTTTAGATCAGAGTCGCCCTAGGTTCGCTCTAATATTTACAAAATTCATACAAAAGTGACAGCTCAGAGCGAACCTAGAGCGACTCGGCTCTAAAAACGAAATCAGCATAAGGAAATATGATCATAACTCAGCTATAGATCATCAATCAGGAGAATTTCATTAATGATATCGTTTTGCCAACATTTTCCTTTGTAATCACAATCATAACGCTTTGCCAAATAATCAAGAACATGAAAAATATTCGATTTTTCAAAATCATTAAAAATTGCCTTTTGAAAAATTAGCGGGGCAAAACGGGTAAAATGCACCACAACAACGGGGCATGATGCACTACAACAACGGGGCAGAATGCTCGGTGAACAAGCGAGTAGTTTTGGTTTTCTAACGAGATTTCACAAAAGTGTGTCATCAAAAAGTCTTAGGTTATGCAATTAGTAGGTTTTCAGAACAATTCTTGAGAAACATATGATTACGGCCTAAAAGCCAACTGTCAAAATCCACTTTGAATGGAAATTTCGAACAAACCGTACTAGCTGAACACAGTTCATAACAGATTATGAAAGAGAAAACTTTTCTCTTTCGTTTACTACCAACATTTGTGATTGACGTGTAACGGTTTGCTCGGTATATCCATTCAAAGTGAATTTTGACAGTTGGCTTTTAGGCCGTAATCATATGTTCGTCGAGAATTTTTCTGTTTTCAATTAAAAAAGCAGCCAAATCAAAGAAGAGGGCATTTTGCCCCCGATGGAGCAGAGATATAAATTTAGCAAAAAGTGAATTATTTAGTAGATTTTTCATACATAGTGCAATAGAATAATGAACAACGGTATAAATAGAACAGGAATGCACTGATATAATAATACCAATTGCATTTATAAGTGCTGAAAATCCTTGTTGCACGAGCCGCGATAATGACATGAGAAGAGCACGTTATTGTATTTTGTTTATTTCTCGAGCTGCTATTGATGTACGGTTATCAAACTTTGACAAAGTACGTTTACTATGGCGAACTTCCGACTGGTGTTACCATTTTCTAGAAATTTTCAGCAGTTTTCGATATAAGCAAGGGGTGCATTTTGCCTCGGGGGTGCGTTTTACCCCATCTTCCCCTATATGCGGCCGCAGAATACGGTCGATGAACTTGTTTACTGTTTTCAGTATTGCCCGAACTTTTGGTTGCTAGGACTGGTTGTGCTGTTGGTTACGAATTTCAGGTTTTTTTCGTGATTACTGCAGGTTAGCACAGTATCATCGTCAGGTTTGACATGTACATCCGCATTCCCGAACTTTTCCTTTGATGCATATTCCATCGAAAAGTCATAAGCTAACTTCAGCGTAAAGGCCCAGCATTGGAAACTAATATGCCCTTCTTCGATCCGAAGATCTGCAAAAGTACAGCATTATCTGTTTGCAGCCGAAAATGCAAGGATTTCTGTGCGGTGGATGGTAATGTTCGCAAAGCGTGCTGTACAACTTTCACCAGGGTACTTGTTACTGGTCGTTACCCCGAAGCTAATCGTGAGTGCATCAGCTGACACAACTGCCAACATCAGGTTAGAATACCGAAGAACCTTAAATTGGCCGAAAGCTTTCTGATATTCATCAGTCTACCTGAAAGTTGAGGAAGACCTGAGCAGTTCGTCCAGCAAACCTGAACGTGCCACCATGGATGCTTCAGAATAATAGGGTGACCATATCAGACGAGTTAAAATCCAAGGTGAAAGGGGGCTGCCTCCCCCGTTACCTCTCCATCAACTGTGCATTCTCCGTAGGTTTTCGGAAGTTAAAAAGTTCTGAGATATGGTAGGCCAGAAAGTCCGTTTGAATTCAATCACCGGCCACATTTCGGATTTACACACACCCAGTTCTCGCTACACCACTTTCAGCGAAGGTTTCATACTATTTTTGGAAAAAATGGCAATTCTGAATCGAGCGGATGATACAAAATATTTTGAGATTGTCTGTATTGAACCCGAGGAGTTTTCAGCACTAAATACACGTCATTGAAGTAAAGCAGAAGCATCAACGGTCTCAAGTAGCTTCCATCCGCTATTCCTGATGTAAAAATAAGTTCGTGGCAATCTCTATCTCTCGATCGGCGAGCTAGGACCGAAACAGCTACAAATCTACCGTTTGATCTAAATTTAATTTTTTTTATTGTTATCAAACAGGAGATAAGTTGGTGTAAATCAAATCAGTTTGAGAGCGACATTCCATACTCCTGTTATGTATGATGCTAGACTCAACATGTTAGTCGCTGTTAAGCGTCCAGGCGTGCAGCCATATTAATCCTTGATTAACTACTGCTTGCATTGATCCTGAAGTAGTTCCATAATCACCAGCACTCAATGAAGTTATTACACGCTAAGTATTAATGTTTCGCCATTTCCCGTTTTAAGGATTGGAAGCATATTCGCGGGCTTCCAGCAAGAACGAAAAATGTCAATGTGTCGATGTGTCTTCTCAGAGACCAAAGGAAATTCTTCAGGTCCCAGATTGAACGATCTATTAAACTGAGAAGAAGCTCGTTTCATCGACATTGATATCGGCCAGAGTTTGGTCCACAACTGGAATCGGTTGGATTTATTAGGTTGTCAAATATCATTGCAATTTCTATGTACGAAAAGGAAGTTTAAAAGAGAAATAACGAGACATTTTTGAAGGATTAAAAAAGCATCGAATACTATAATTGGGACATTCGAGTGTATTAAGCTTTGTTTGTCGTATTCTGGTCGGTCGTAACTGCGAGCTGGACAAGAGTGAATACAGCGTAGACTCAATATTGATAAATATTTTATGCTTACAGGAGAAAAACCAGGACAAATCTCAACTTTCCAGGAAATCAGGACAATCATTGAAAAACCAGGACGTGTCCTGGGAAACCAGGACTTATAGTCACCCTAAGAATAATGGTGTTTTCGTATTACCTATCAGTAGAACGATTTATGGCTGCAATAAGCCACCGAATGTATGTGCTCGGCCTGTTATCCTCGAATTGGACATGGATAAAAAATTGTTGTAAATAGGATTCCGTGCTTAGCTTATGCTTTAAATACCCGTACGTGAATGTCAAAATTAAAATGATAAATACATTTTGCACATTCCCAGTTAAGCTCAGCCGGAAATGAACCGGAATTCTGGCTGGTTCCAGTTCGCATTCCGGCTCCAGTGACACAACCGATTCTAGTTAGAATTCCAGTTCATTTCCGGCTGAGCTTTACTGGGTTACAGCCGGGGGTAACGATACTATACTGTTTGTGCAGTGGATAAGCAACAAAGCAGCAAGAAGAATTGATTGCTACCTATAGCTGATTTTTAGCTTCTGCTCAGGGTGAAATGGGAAAGATTGGCCAGATATTTGTAGAAAATCGCCAGTTTCACATTTCAGGCTCCAGGCGTCGCTGTAATCGATACATTTCATTTAGGGGACAAGTTGACATTGTTTGTAATAAGGAAGTTACCGTGAGCACTAGAGTCAATTAGTAATGAATATGCAGTTATAAAGGAAACTTAATGTCTACATGTGCGGCCAAGCCAGTTGTTATGTACTGATGAGACGAAGTCTAAACGGTAATCCATATCTTACTAATATACTGAGCTCCACAAGTGCATTTTTTCCTGCAGGAGGAATATAGCCAAGATTATTTTAGGATTTATGACAAGTGGCACAAAAAAAGGATTAGTTGCCCTGCGCTTATTACGATTTTTTCGACTTTCCGAGAACTTGGATTTTTGAAATTGATAAATCCAATATTTTTACATGTCTTAGAAATGCATAGAATTCCCTAAAACTTTGAAAACTTGCCGAGTTCCGTAGGGCCGAGTCTCATATACCAATCAACTCAACTGCACAAATTGAGACAAAGTTTGTTTTTTTTTTCTTATAGCGAGGCTTAAACAACTTTAAAAGTCTGGCATGCAGTATTGGCACTGTGTTGGACTCATGACTCACTTTCGTGCCCAACCACTAAAACACTCCTTACTCTTTTTCGCCCTTCTTATTTACGGAACTATATAAAGGTATTACGTCGTGGTTGTGCTTTCTTTGCATCTCTTTCTTTTGTTCACGAGTTTTCCGCAGCTATCTTAAAGCCCCATTAGATCCATAAAATGGTTCGACGTTTGAGCCATTTAGCTCTCCATTCTTCATCTTCATCTATTACTTCGCCATTTAGTTCTCGTTTTAGTGAGCTTTTCAGTTGCTAATTTCCTGGGCCATTTAACTCTTGTTTCCGCAATTAATTCTAGCCTTATCACGATCTACTCGGATAGTCCCTGGCGGTGAACTCACCCTACTCCAACTGAGATTAACCGCCTCCCCCCAATTTCGATGGAGGAATTTCTCCCGATACCGATACCCGCTTTCTTGAGCCATTTAGCTCCCAGCTTTATCGTTATCTACTCGGATATTACCGATATTCCCAGACAAAAACTGCGTCAAATGTTCAACCCTCCATGCTTCCTATGCACCCACATCGACACATTTGGGATGAGTCGGTCGTCCACCTTCCTCTCTCCGCGTTGTCCCACTCATACGCTCACTTAGCCAACGAGTCCTCTCTGACCAGTCTCCTTGCATTCCACGTCCTCAGCCAGAATTATGCAGATGGTAATCATTGCAGCAATGGCGCATACCGCCTTCGAAGGTATCGTTCTTTACGCTAAATTAATTATGGAATTTGCGCTTTATTTCGTTTTTTGGAGCTAGCGTCAATCCGTCACTAGATTAGTCCTGTCACTAAGTTAGTGTCGGATTCTGATGAGACGAAGTCGAAACGCAAATTCTGTAACTAATTTAGTTATAGGTTTTGTGCTCTTCACGTGCAAAGACACAATAAGTTTTAAATAGTTTTTTTCCTTAATGGAGATAAGAAATTTTTTGCCGATTTTTTCTCCACTAAGAAGAAATATAGCATAGAACATTTAAACAGCTAAAATGAAACCGTAATATGTAAGTTCACATCAAAATGATTTTTTTTCCAGCGTTGCTATATTTACCCCTTAGATTAAGTGTTACGTTCAGCCGTGAGGTGGATGTGGGATAGTAAATGAGCACACATCTAGTAGTGAGAGAAAATAGATATTATATCACTCTCTCTCGCTCTCTTTGTGTTTGTGACAACTGTCACAACTAACATCTACGTTGCTAATTCCGTATCCACTTGTAAGTTGTACCGTAAGATGTTCTACTAATCTGAAATATTTGTTAAGTTACCATCTAATTTGATGTGCGCGACTAGGTTTGAGAAGAAAAAACTAAATTGTTGTCTATTGTTTCCGCATAAATAGTTTTTTTTTGCAATTCCGTGTAGAGCAGCGTCACTATTGGAAACAAATTTAATATTACATCCTAGTCGTGAGAAATTTGCAAAATGTTTGTATTGATACTAATTCACGTTCAAACCCTGCTTTTTCTGAAGACGACGGGATATCCCTTCGAAACGTTGCACTATGGGGAGGCATGTGATCATAAATCGCAAACTGCATCGATTCCAATTTAATTAAATTGTATACTGAGCGTTTATATATCGTATAATTAAGGATATCCTTGGGTATATCAGAAAAATATTCGACTTAATTGGGTAATATGCATGCACGCAAATAAAAAAAATTAAAAAGAGACATTCCACGGGTATTTTTAAACTATTTGTATGTCTACTGAATTTTAAATGAAATATATGTTTAAATATGTCATTTAACAACTAAGAATACCTGCTTTGTGATGATATTAGGGACCATTCATAAATTACGTAACGCTTTTAGGGGGGGAGGGGGTACAACAAGTTGTGACATGTTGTGACATAGGGGGGAGGGGGAGTTAGCTAGATCGTTACGTAACATGTTTTCACCGAAGAAAAAAAATTTTTTTCTAGGAATTTGTTACGTAACAGGGGAGGGGGGGATGAAGAAATTTGTGACAATTTGTCACATGGGGGGAGGGGGGAGTCAATTTTGGGCAATTTTTGCGTTACGTAATTTATGAATGGTCCCTTAATGAAAATTGAAATTCTTTAATGTTGTAAAATGTTATGAAAAATAACGGATCAAAGCAAAAAAATAGGAGATTTGTTACCATTTGAAGCTACTGCAGCTCAAATCATAACCGAATCCGGTTCTTGCGTTCTACCATACACTTTTATCGCTGGGATTAAAGGAATCAAGATTTTTATCGATGATCTGCATATCAATTCTTCTGTCGCATCTTTACAGCCAGAGTTGCCAACATTTTTTTTCAAAATAACTGGAACCTTTCTTGAAAAAAAAACTGGAAAAAACTGGATGTTCAAAAAAACCTATTATACCTATATTTAAGTCAATGATTCAATGAACGTAATTTTAAGTAAACGCGCATGTTCCATACCTTTACCTACCTTGAGTCGGTTTTTGATATTGTTTTTTAAATTAAAAAAAAATTAAAGCATTCGAATTTGATTGTAATTGTAATTACAGTTGAATTTCAATGTTCTGAAGGTTTCAATCTACACATCCACAAAATCTAAATTTAAATTTAAGACCATTTGCTAAACTTGAGGATGCGCTTAAACTTTTCTTACGATACCACTATAGCAACTAGCTGAGAATTCAACAAATGTTTATCAGAATATTCGACACAATGTACTGCTACCTATATGTTTGAGTAAAATTCATTTGAAATCGGATCAAAATGTACATTCTCGAACCGTTTTACTCACAAGTGGAACAAAAAGAGTTCAGGTTACGGTGGAGTAAAATCTTATTCTGGGGCGCTCGGCATCTTCCCATCGCTTGCTTGAAAATTCTAAATAAATGAATATATAAAAAAACTGGATAAAACTGGCTCGAATTTAAAAAAAACTGGAAGATTTTTCCGATTGTCTGTTTGACTGGATGCTGTAAAAAATTGGAAGAATCCAGTTTAAAGCCAGGTTGGCATCGCTGTTTACAGACTCTTGTTTCGTGGCTTCAGAAAGAAGCTGGTGTTGTGGGTGTTTGAATATAAATATATATAAAGCAAGATCTATTTTCAACACAGTTTGGTTCATCTTACGCGACACATTGTAGTCCTTGCCATTTGATTAATGGATCCGGCCGGATTATGACGTATGTTGTTGGCCCCAGCATTAACAATGTCTTACGAGGCCTTTTCGATTCTGGACGTATAGATGCTACACTTACTTCTTACAATCGTTTCTTACATCGCCAGATAGGGTTACCAACCGTCCTCATTTTAAAGGACGTGTCCTTATTTCCGAGGTTTTTGGAAAGCGTCCTTATTTTACTTCAAATGTCCTTAATTTTAGTCTCAAACCTTGGCATATACAGGGTGGTTCAACATGAAGTTTTTTAACAGGGCATTTTCTAGTAGTTAACGGGTACCAACTGCAAACTGTCATGCTATTGTAGTATAGTATTGTTTGCCATTTCATAATGGAACGACTTACACTGGCTCACCGTCTTCAAATTATTCAACTATATTTCGAAAATCAGCGATCTGTGGGAAATGTGTTTAGTGAACTCCGACCCAGGGATGCCAACGGTACCGATAAACTACATTTTTTTCGGTATATTTACATTTGCACAAGCCGTACAGCCCGCTACAGCAACGCATCACTACAGCTCTTGCCGGAACGGTAGCCAAACCGAGTACATTTTCCCGTACAGCAGTAGAATACATTTTTGTTTTGCTCCTGTACTCCGACTGCTCGGTGAGAGTGTGGCGTAGTAAAGTTTGTTCTCTCGCTTTGTACATTTTTCTCTGCATAGTCAAAGGGAGAGGCCCGCACACGAAAGCGTTGATGCCGGCCGTGGCGTAAATGAGCCGCATTCATTGTAGTCATTTTTGAATAAAAATATTAAAAAGATTGAAAATATAAAAAAATGTAAAATAAGGAAAGAGAAGCTGTACCACTCGCGTCTGGTGGCTGTACTGGGGACAGTAGTTTTTTGTCATGTTACTGCTTTGCACACAGGCAGCCGTACAGCGCTGGGCGTCCTGCACTAGCGAATGACAGCAGCATCGAGAGAGAAATGAGAATGTAGGCAGAAAAATTCCAGCCGCAGAAAAGGTAGGCATTTTGCATCCTTGCTCCGACCATAGAATGGTCGACATCATCGGCCAATTGACTCAACTATTCGCCATACAACCAAAAAATAAGCGTTGTAGTTCTTGTTATTGGATGATTAGCGAACAAATCGACCACATGTAGCACGCAGTGAAGAAAACATAGCAGTCGTAACATCCCCAAGCATTGGAAACCAACATTACTCGAGTATTTAGCCAGATACCACTTGAAATACTCGAATCCGTCATCAAAAATTGGACCAGTCGAATGGACTATCTGAAGCGCCAACATGGTCAACATTTAAAAGAAATTGTTTTCAAACAATAAATGGCAAAAATATGTTCTTTCGGTTGACAAATAAACAATTCGTGATTTACTCAATTTTTCAATTTGTTTGCTAGATGAAAAAAACGTCATGACGAATCACCCTGTATTAAATTATTCAGATCAACTGTATTCCAAGAGAATCAATTTCAATTCCTTCCAGCGATTTTTTTGTTAATGCATACTCTCTGCGACTCATGGCAACCAAAATTTGTTTTACTCAGAGGTAACCAAAATTTGTTGGATAGCTCAATATGAGGTTTGGCTAAAGTGGTATTTTCGTTTGGTATTGGCACTACATCATTCTAATTTGTCTCGATTGAAATTCAACATCCCAGTTCATCCGCTGGAAAATTAGTCATTGGCATAACATTTGGCAGGGATGTCCTTAATTTGCTCTCAGTCTGTTTGGTAACCCTACCAAATGTAAGATTTACACCGAGCATCTACGTTATATCTCCAACGGATTCCTGCTTCGGTAGTAGTTCCAGAACTGCACAGCGCTTGGATTTTTACGCCATAGTTCTAAAATTTAATTTATTATATGCCAAAAAAAATATACTTGAATTTGATTTGTTCCCAGCGGTTTGTAATTGAATTTAGACAGATAAAATCAATGGAACCGTTTTGAAAAGCCACACTGTACAAATAAATTGCAAAGATTACCATCAGAGTTTACGCATTCAACAAATAGGTGGCCTAACTACATTTTTTGCCATACACATTATTGTGTAGCAACAAGTGACACTGATTTGTATTGAAAACCACAAGTTACATTTTTCATGTCATTTTCAAATGATTTGCTTTTCCAAGAATTCAAATACTTATTCTGATAGTTTGAATCATTTCTTTTTCGAGGTACTGGTTTGTATAGAACGCATGCATCCATATCGCTGGAACAAGAATTCCGAACGAAACTATAGGCAAGCTATAAGGATGACTGGCAATAGATAGCATTGTAATCGACTCAATGCACGACTTTTGCTCTATTGACAATAAAATAATCGCCAACATAGCCTAGACGTTTCATACGCCCTTTTATTGACATTCAGGAAAATGAATACTTTGTAATATCCTGTCTTATTCACTGTGAAAACAGAATAAAAGCACTAGAAAAAAAAACGTTGTATTTAATAGCCATTTTTCAAACAATGGGAAGTTCGCTTACATTTCAGAAAATTTCTGGAACAATGAATCTCAAATTCGTCTAATTTATTTATTTTTTGCTTTATTTAAATCATTTTTGTTCTAAATTTCATTCTATATTCTCGTTTATTCAGTTTATTATTTGACTAATTTTGAATATATGATCATTTCATTTTAATCATTTATTTCATTCAGTATTCATTTTTTTTATCGATTTTATTCGTTCTATTCTTTGGATTTAGAATTTGACCAAAATTAATTCTTTTATTTTTTTGAATATTGCTGAATTTTTCATTTGATGAGTTGAACTAAATTGATTTATTTATTTTATTAATTTGATTTATATTAGTCATTTTACGCATATACTTTTTTCATCTTTTTGCTTAATATAATTTTCAATTTCATTTGTTGTTTCGGTACTCAAAACTGTGTTTAACCACCTTTAGTTAGGTGCCTACTTCGTATGAGTTCCGCAGATTAATCAATGATACAACAGTGATATGTGTAAGAAATGTCTCATCTAAGTGGATTAAGTCGGTTTTATTCGTTAGAAATTGTAACACTTCAAAAACACTAGTTGCAGTTGTTTCTGAATGTACAATGTACGGTACAGGCGAATGAATGGCATAATTGAAGTCTAGTCATCGCTAGTATTTTCATGCGTTCCTCGACATAACTAATTTCTGTTTGTCATCAAATCGCAAATGCTGAAATATTGTTTTAATTCGTTTATTTGACACGGCTTAATGCGTTAGCTTAGAGGAGCCATGGGTCTTTTATATATTTACAAGATGCAAAAAATAAAAAATATAACTCATTTTATTTAGAGCCTGTAAGATCCCGTGCTCGCAATTTGCTATTGCGAGCGGAGATCTTTTTTCGCGTCGGGAAAATATTCCTTTTCTCGCATGTCTGGCGTGCTCAAGCTGTATGGAGGTGACTTCCGAGAACCGAAGCTGCATTTTCACCTTCAGCAGATGTTCCACATCACGAATACTTGAAGACTTTTTTTTCATTAGGTGCAATCTGTAAAAGAGAGCCCTATTTTTTCGCTTTCTCTTTCGATTATTACTATGAAACCATAAAACTTTTTGAGCATTTATCAGTATGTTTCGAAAGACCAAGGTTTCTACTAGCTGATTATGCATACAGTTGAAGGGAAATCAGTAAGGTGACCGAGTAAATCGCGGAATAGAAAGAAAATAAAGAGAGGCTCTCTTTTGCGGATTAGACCTATTGAAAAAAAGTCTTCACTTGGTCTTATACGAAAAGACCTGAAAGGCCACTATGTTGGGCCGAATAGTCACGTTTTTTGATGAGACTCAGTCGTCTTGATAGATCACAACGCAAGAATAAAAATAACAGTATCCTTTGTTCTTCAGACAATGCACACAAGTAACTGTTTTTTCGCTCGCTTTGCACTGGCTTGGGCA
Source organism: Topomyia yanbarensis (assembly GCF_030247195.1). Taxonomy (NCBI): domain Eukaryota; kingdom Metazoa; phylum Arthropoda; class Insecta; order Diptera; family Culicidae; genus Topomyia; species Topomyia yanbarensis. Next base: position 22,897,319 of record NC_080672.1, read on the forward strand.
GAAGCAGAAGTACACTGATGTCGTTTTCGATTGAGAACCTAGAAACTAACTCAGGTTAGTTGCTTCAAACAATCGTTTTTAATGGAACTGAGTTGGGTTCTCGCAAAACAGCGGTGGTGTGAGCGAACCCGAAATATATTTCAGGTTGGAACCCAACCCGGTTTTCAGTTCAGTGACGCATAATCTAGGTTCGAAACTGGCTTCAAACAAATGGTTTGACAGCAGTTAGGTCCGAAACTGAGTTAGTTTCTGCCTCAAGCGAAAACGACATGAGTATCGTTCATTTCGACTGAAGTTTCGCTATTCTCTCCGCCTGTCGAACGCATTTTGTTTTGTTTTGGTTTCTCTTTGCTCTTTGATACACGGAAGCGTTCAGCAGAATCTGCAGAATTCAAATATTCTATTACAAAAGTTTATCTGGGAAAACCATCACAACTCAACTCCGATTCCGGTGGTATTTGTTTGATATTAGCAAGTTATCCTGTTAGAGGAAGCTTTTTTTGGGACGGGACATCTCTTCTCCGGTTTCTTAACGAGAGAATAGAAACCTTGTATTTTGGCTTGAAAGCCATACGCCATACGAACTATACAAAGTTTTTCACTCCCTAAAGAGAAACAAATATAATTAGAACCAATTAGTGCATTAGGGCAAACATCACTGTTGCGTTAGACGTTCACATATGCTGTGGATTTAGTGTCTATCTGGCGCCAATTCGGTGTTAGTTTAACTTTATTGTCTAACTTACCTCTAGGTCTAGGTGTCAGTTACTGACGAGTAGAAAACAAAATACAAAACAAATCAACATTTCTTAGTTAGGTGTTGTGCCCTAATGCACTAATCGGGGATTTAATTTCTTTTCGTTTGGGAAGAAAAAGATTATTGGGAACTATCATTTGATTTTCGCCAGTGCTACTCTGTGCACCATCAACAAAGTAGCAGTAGCATTTCAATACAATGCTATTCCAATCAATGCAGGTGACGTGATGTGACATTTTCGTAATTGAATGTAATTGAACGGTTACATCCTGTACAGTATGTTTTGTGCTCGCGTGCCACACGAAGTCCTTCGTCCCTCCACAATTCTCATTGATTCAATAATATTTTCAATTTGTTATTCGTTTGAACAGACATATATTGTATATTTGACAGTATGAACAAAAAATGGTCCAATGGCTATAGAGCTTTGGCCTTAGTGTTTTCAGAAAAACTAGCATAACAGCTGGCTCAATTAGACAGCCATGTTGCTCATCAGAATTATTCAATTTCATTTACTATATGAATAGTGAACACTTGATAAGGTGCTTTCAGTGCGGGATCTACAGATGATTATTAGAATTGGTGACGATATAGGGGAAAAGTGCCTATTTTCACCATACTAAGCAGGGTGCCTCACTGATTCATTAATTTCAACAGCTTTGCTTCGTTGTTAAGAATCAATATATTAACACAAATGCGATGAAAACAGAGAAATTCTCGTGTTTGAGCGCAACAAAAACTCGAATCGAGTGCCCCTATTGTTGCGCTACCATTTGACTCAATGCGTTGAACAAAGATGGCAGACACTGCTCTAACCAACGGCTTCAAATGGGTATGGTGACAATAGAAACATGGCAAAAATGGGCTCGTCACCCTATATATTCGTATTACCAGTTACATTCAAATTAAGTCTCCAAGGTGGTTGATAGTTATGCACCATTATGAGTCTACATACTTTGTTTTGTGACAAAATCAAATGACTACTTGTTGGTACCTCTGTGACTCATTCATTAATTCCAAGCTGCTCGGGAGGCGCCACTTCTACACTCTTCCGGCTATTGGATAAGATCCTGTTAACTAAATTGCGCGCCAGCTTCATTACCAGGTTACAATGTTGTGGATGTATTACATTTGCCCAACAGCACACTGTGATTCCGCGAGTAAACCTCAAGCCTTATGCACGCTATTCTGCGTGAGAAACGTTTTCACATCAAGGAAACACAAATAGCAAATAGTTTACTTAGCTCCAGCATACCATCCAGTTATAGCTGTCTGTAGTTGTAGCTTGACTAGAGAACGATTTTTTCTACTCTGTCATGCAATACTACTTGGACGCAACAGTTTGTCCTATGCCTAGGTACATGCACACCTAGAAAAAATAGTGTAAATTTACGTCTCCTGACCATGACATATACGAGCATCAAAAATGACTTAGTTTTACGTTTGATTTTAATTTTACATGACGATTAATTTCGTAAATCATGTAATTTTACTCCACATACAGCGTTTGGTCTGAATGGTAGGAAGTGTAATTTTAAGTCATTGCGCATGTAAAGTATATGTTTCATGTAAAATTAAATGTAACACGGTAATGTTCTGTCATTTCGTAAATTACGGTTTGTTGAATTGTGTCATGTTTGCAATTACGTCAACGATAAAATTCAGATTTTTTTGGTGTGTGCTTCTGGTTAATAGAGTTCCCAAGTATCCCTGTTTAGCGCGCGCTTTCGCGCTTTTTGCAAAAGTTCACTATCTTGTAAAACATCGAGCAGAAAGGTTGTCATAATAAATATTTGGTTGCTGTTTTCCGATTAAATAACAACCAAAGGAAAAATTTACTGGGAAATAAAGCAATCTTGAATTAGTTTGATAACCTATTCGTAACGTTTAGCTCAATTCACTGTACCAGTTCGTGCCGCTGAAGGACCTACTCTACTGGTTGACATTTGACCTATTTTAAGCATAATATAGCGTAGGAAAAATTGATTGATTTTTAGTACTTTTAGTAAAAACCTGGAAACCAATTCGTTATAATAGCTAATGGCTAGTCTTTCATCACTGGAATATGTATTATGAACACAATGCGTACAGCAACATTCTGCCAGTCGACGTCTATGTCGTGTCAGAGGAAAATTAATGTAAAATGATCGTGATTTACTTTGCCCTTTAGGGATAGGCCAACTCGAAAAGGATACCTAACCCAGAGCGTGTCGGGGGATGCGCTAGTCATAACAATGGAAGCAGATTGTATCTTACCGAGGCAAACAGCCAGGTCGGTTCGCTGTTGTTTCGAAATCGTTTCAGTGCCTCTATATCATCGGATTTGCACTGTGGGCGAGAACAAAAGAAAAAGCTTGATGAACAACAACGGAAGCGGATGGGACATAGGTAATTCAAAGAAGATTGATTGCGCCCATAATTAGCTTGAATTTTAATCTGCGGACAATGTTTTAATTTGTTCGATTTGCTTACTATTGCTAGCTGAAGATTATCACCGCCCAGTTCAAGTTTTATCTTCTTCAGACTGCCCACCATTCCGGTACATGGACCGCACCAATCCGTGTAGATGTCCATCACTGTTGAATTTGCGAAATGAACGAAATGTCTACCGTTAGGTGATGTGTGTTAGGCCGCATCGTACTCGAAACCTACCCAACAAACCATCTCGCTCCAAAAACTTTTCAAACTCTTCGTCCGTATTGATTTCAGCCTGCAGCTGCTGAACTCCACCTTTCTTAGCCATCGGGATCAGAAAAAAATGAACACTTATAATGCACTGAAATTTTGTTAAACACAAATTTTTAGAAGTTGAGAACCGAAACGTAAACCACGTCAGAATGGAAAATAATCGCGACTGCGAATGGTAGTCCGCCCAATGTAAACAGTCTGGCTTGGTATCCGGGGTAACCACGATGCCAGTCTTGGATTTGTTAATGCATACTACACTACACACGAGTTTTATGTACTTTAGACACGGCGAGCACATTTCGCCTAAATTTGATTGGTTTGGTCACGGAGAATGTTCAATGTTTTGGAACTCTCGCTCAACTGCACTTCTCTGTCGTTAGCTGATAGCGGGCCTTTCACAAATAATACTGTTGTTGTATTGAAGTATTGAAAGTATTTCCATCAATCCAATTTGGATGTACATCGTAAATCCATTTTGCTCCCACTTGCACCATGAATACTATTTTTCTCAAAAAAGGTGGAATACTTTTTGTAAGCAATCAGGACAGGTGATAATTTTTTACATATTTCCTGAACGTTAAATGTTAAAAAATCGTGCGACTAAGGTAACTTCATTTTTGTGACGTATTGCATCAAATCAATACTTACTCGGGAGGATTGCGAATTCTGGTAGAGTGTTGTTCGAAAAAGTAATATCAATTTTTTGGCGGTTGGAATAAGTTCATGGTTTACGTGTACTACTAGTATAATATTAGGCTAGCTCATTTGATTGTAAACATTCGACGAGTGGGCGTCATCATAATCAATTTGATTACAATGCGTGATCGGCACATAGAAGAAAACTATCTCGAAGCCCAAAACCTTTGCTGGGAAGATGAACTTACGGTTAGATATATTTTCCTGAATTTGAAATTTTCGCATTCGTGAACAGAAATAGGCTGTATTTCACCTACTTCGCCGAGCAATCGAAAAACGAGCATGTGATGTAACATTACTTGCTCTCCAAGTTTTCATGACAATATTGCATCCGACCTCATCTTTCGCGGTATAATGTGAGATGATAATTTCTCGCCTAATATAAAACTAACTTCGCAAAATTTCACAAAAATGAGTAAATACTGATTCGTAGAATCAAAATGCTGTAATAATGTGGAGAAATAATTTCTATATTGTAATCTATTAATGGTTTTTCTAGAACTGATCTGGAAGCGTACACGGAACAACAGTTGAAGTAATTCTAAATAAAACTTTAGGAACTAAAAAGTCTGATTGGTAAAGAAGTATATTTAAAGTTCTATGGCCTTTAGGGTGATCGACGACGGCTCGGTTTCGCTAGCAAAACTACAAGAGCCCCGCTGTTGGTAATTTGCAATACTCCCTAACATTTTTATTTTTTCATTATTTATTTTCCCCTGACCATGTATGGAGTAAGTTCCAAAAAAACAGTAGAGTCAAAATTTCTCAAACCCAAATTAGGTGAAATCACAATTTCGATGGAAGATATTTGGCATTGAAAAATCGAATCCAGATGTTTGGTCAAAATTTTGACATTTCAAATTTTTAGCACGTTTATTTTTGAATAATCTACTACGGCCGACCTAATTGACTGATTTTAATGAACAAACCACCAATGAAATCGTCGTGAGACACAGATTATTTGTGATTTTCTGATCCTAAAAGGTACTATTTTGCATGTTTTTTGTTTATAACAAAAAAGAAAAAGCTGTTCTTGACCTCCTTTTTGGTTTAAAAAACCACATATACTACTTTTAGTATTTAACAACATGCCGCTGAGATACAAATGGCTCGCTATTTGTAACTAAGTTATTCCATACCGAACATCGCCATGCACGGATTTCCGTGACACCGCAAGGACCTATCTATCTAGCCTATAACTTTGAATTCAAAGCGATGACGTATACGTGTGTGTGTGTTAACCATCCTAACTCCCACTAGCTGGTAGTGATTTACAGAAAAAAGATGTGTGCATGTATTTTAACATATGCATGCAAATAACTTGGTTCAAGGATTTAGGTAGGTGTTAGCTCAATTGACTTTCCGATGACCCATTTCGTGTACAGAGCCAGACATGTTCCGAGGTCATCGTTCCATCAACCAGCCCCGCCTTACTGTAATGTTTGTATCAAATGGATTACAACATTACAATAAGACTTTCGATTTCTTACATGAGGTAAGAAATCGACGCGTATTTAGTGTATTTATTTGATTTTTGTATATATAAATTAGAATGTCTGTAGAAAAATATACCATTTTTTCTATTTCCTTCCTCATCTCCTACTTACGCGAGTGACTGATACTTGCTTATCTATTTTTCGTTCCATTCCAAACCTCCAGATATCCTCAAATCTCCAGCTTCTTTCTCACGCATCAAACAGCCCGAGCAATCCTCTCTCTTTCTCACGTTTGCAAGTACAGCGCAATTTATCAACAACAGTATGCATGCAGCAGATACAGAAGACTCCACTGGCCACGCACGTGGTCCTGACCCGAAAAAGGTTTGGAAAATATCGGAAAAAAAAGAAAAACTGATCTGCAGGTTTCCGAATGTGGAACTGAGAAATTGGTACGACACCTATCGGGCGATAGCTACGGGTGACGCGCTGATAATTTGGAATCGCCACTTTTTTCACAAAGTGACGCCGTAAAATTTTCACTTTTTGGGAAAGATTTATCACTGGGAAAAAACACTTTTTTTGTGAGTTTTTGATCTCCACTATTATTATTTACGTTGTTAAAACACTTTTTTCTTTCCCGCATCGGGAATAGACGGCCCGTATTGCGGGGGGAGCACTTTTGACACTAATACTGTGTGGCTTTGAATCACTTTACGCCGGGATGAAACTCCAAAAAAATCACTGAATTCCACTTCCGATTTACGAAAACTGTTCACCGAGTCATTCTTCGTATTTAAAAAACACTTGTTTGATATTCCGTACCGAAAAACTACGATTTTGGACCGACTAGCGAGGAGCTCCAAAACAGTCGACCGATCGCGGCTAAGGTACACACTCAATCTGCTCTTTAAAGCGATGACGTATACGTATGCAAATAATACAAGTTTTTTTTTAAATTCATTGAAAGTATTCAATAAAATCATAGAAATATGAAGAAATTAAGACTTTTCACTTATTCAACTAATATCTTTGAATTCAACGAAATGACAAATTTACAATTAATTTCACAAAAACTTTCTTCCGTGAATTACGTCTGAATTAATTGCAATCGATTGATGTATAAATGTGTATGTCTCATCGCCGTGATCATTAGCTTTGGAGCAATGGTACGGTCGACTTTTTAAATCACTTACAGTAACATTTTTGAGGTTTTACAAAGGTTTGTCTACACGATGGTCGAAAATTCTGCAACGGTAGGGTGTGGTTTCGGAGTGTTTGGAGACTTGATCTCTTTTGGTACAAATACAACATTATTAGATTTGCACAGATATAAGACCGGGTCAGCGTCTGGTGTCCCGTTCTAAACTTCGCAAGTCCTTCCTTTTGGAGGAATTTTTTTTGTAGATCTTTGTGGGCTAATGAACTCAGATCTGTTTCATTTTCCGCAGCTTTCGCAGATTATTTGCTAGGCGGCTTCCTGTGCAATTGTCTCCAAATTGGACGAAAATAACCTTAGTTGTTAACTTTTCAACTGGTGGATACTCTTTTATGCCTTTCTCAATAGAAAGGTATTGCAATTGTTCCCAAAATCGGCTTTTTAACATCTCGTCGAGTACAGTAAATTTCTGTGTGTATGTATATTTGTACGCATGTGTGTGTGCCTGTGTGTATGTGACCAAAATGACATTCACTTTTCACAACTTAGTCTCAAATGAAAGGTACAACGTTCATATCTGCTGTTATTGAATTTCAAATCCGATTTCCGGCTCCGGAATTACAGCGTGATGAGTACTATCAAGCAGCAAATCCCGACTTTAACAAGTTCTGCGATGAATGTAAAAAGGCGAAAATTTTCCTAAAATGTGGACCATATAATATAGTACTAGGTTTATAGTACTAAGTTGCCAACAAAGTCTCTTTGGCCCCCATCATCGGTTCCGGAAGCCAGAATAGTCAGTCACATCGGTTTCTCGGATATGATATGAACGATTTGACCATATTTAGTCTGAAATGATAGGTGTTTCCTTTCCGTCAATGGCCATTAAATTTCACCCCAATTTGGCTTTCGGTTCCGCAGTTACGGGTTGTGGCGTGCGGTCATATAGAAAAAAAACGAAACTGCGATGAATGCAAAAAGGTGAAAATTTCGTTAAAATATGTGTCAAACAACTTGTATTTGCAGTTCTAGATCACTGACCACAGACGGTTCCGGAAGTGCCCCGGGAAAGTGGCCACCTACCAAAATTAACAAACTCACATGAATTTATCGGGTATTGTTGGGCCGATTTGTATAAACTTAGTCCCAAATGAAAGATATATTATTGCCTCAGCCAGCAGCAAAGTTTCGTACAAAGTTCCGGTCACATATGAATTTCCCAGAACAAATTTTTTTCCGGGAAAGCATGTAATTCTAGAAACCGAATTTTTATTTTCGATGCCAACTTTTCGTGAAATACATGAAACGTCAGGATTTTAGGATTTTAGCCGATTTCCATTCTTTTTGCCTTTCTCATATAAAGAAACTCTATGCAATCACTCCAAAAATCGTCCCTTTCACCGACACCCAGATTCATATACCATTCGATTCAGTTCGTCGAGATCGGAAAATGTCTGTGTGTATGTGTAAGTGTATGTGCGAGTCATTTAAACTCACACAAATTTGTTACAGATTGCTTAACCGATTTACACAAACTTAGTTGCAAATGAAAGGTACAACGCTCCCAAAAACTGCAATTTAATTTTTAGTTGATCCGACTTCCGGTTCCGGATTTACGGGTTGAAGAGAGCGGTTACACTATGACGATTCCTGATACCCCGGCAACTCGCTAAGTTCATAAGCTAATATCACATCTATTTCCTAGCGAATTCTCGGCCGATTTTAACAAATTTGATTTCAAATGAAAAATATAGCAATCCTATTGACTGTTATTGAATTTCATTCGGCTCTGACTTTTGGTTCCGCAGTTACTGGTTGGTTCAGGAATCAGTACGTTCCCCATATTGATCAGAGATTTATGCCTTGCCATGATTTGTCTTTTCATCATTTTCCTGATGGATTGGAGAAGTGGTAAGGTTAGGGATAAGGGAAATTACGACACAGAGAACATGGGCAATACGGTAGTATTCTTCACTGCCAAGGGAATGAAAGACACTTCTCGATGAGCGGTTATATCAACACCGCCGAGGGGATATTGGGATAACAGAACGACTACACCACCGGAGAGATATTGTCAAATACGGCTAAAACTATAGCGCTTTATTACACTGGGCTAGAAAAAACAGCATATCCTTGAGTTTCAGTTCTCTGTGCACAGGTCATTTATGTATGGAGAACCAAAAATCCGGATACGCTATTGCATTACTGCAGGACAGTTACATATCAATTGATATGAAGTTCCGTAATCGGATTTACAAAGATCATACGAATAATACTCAGCACGCTGAATAGTAGCCATGTGATAATTGAGTTTGCAATGTCTAGTCAGTGCCTTGACTGGAATACTGCAATTGTGCTTGAAAAAATGCAACGTATTCATTAGCATTTTCGCTCTTATATCCGGTAGAAAAGTCTTCGTTTGAACGCAAGTGTGCAAGCTACATCAATGGTTGGCATGTTCGGATGCAGCCCAAGAGCGAATTTGGTGCTTTATCCAACAGTGGTAGTACTGGTTTTAGACTAAAGTTAGTCGCAACCCCGTGCTAGCCAATTCGTCTGCTTATTCATTTACAGTAATACCAGAATGACCCGGTACGATTACTAATTTCGATCTCTAATCTGTCGAACTAAGTGGTTTTAGGGCAGCCTGACTGTCAGAGCAAAATATAAATTCTTTTGTCGCGAATTCCCTGTTGAAGTACCGATTGTACGCCACACAGGATCGCGAAGATTTCTGCTTGGAATATTGTACAGTATCTACCAAGCAAATGAGATTGGTTTAATCTCATTTCACGATAATAGACAACCATTGGCTCGGCCCTCCAAAAAAGAACCGACAGTATAACAAACTACGTATTCTTCAAGTTGTCGCTTCATCCAGCCAGACAGCCATTCCTGCCGAGGAGGAATTCTCACATTGAAATATTTAAAAGGAAAACTACATGTGAGTGTAAGGTCATTGGGAGCAAGTGTATACTCATCCCAAGTCATCATTTGGGGCAACAGTCTTGTGTGACTAATTGCATGATCTATTGGGTTATTGTTCCAGAGCCCAGTAACATTAAGACGGAATACACAAGAAATTGCTTCTTGTTTCAGAAACACATATAGTGGTTTTATGTTCAAGAGTGCCTCTAGAGCAGCAGTAGGTGTTGTCGAGAGCGCACCAGTCATCGCCATCAAGACCATCTTTTCCTGGAGACTTAAACGGAGCAAAACTATCAATCGCCCATTTGATCCATTAGGTTGTCACAATTCTACGAGCAAATGCCCAAGAATCAGAACTACCTGAAAAGCACTCAGGTGAAGTCGTCAGTGTTGGCTCCGTACAGCCTGAAAAGCGTGTGTCAAAAAAGACAGTTGAGTACTACATCTTCTTCAGACAAGTAAACATCATTAGCTGCTTTAATCGAACTGACGTGACAGTTTTTAGATTTCGAAAGTAACTTATTTAATCTGCTAGTCTCGTTGAAACTTGAGACATTTATGCAGAGGCTTTTCTAACCACTTCGCTCAGAGGATCGAAGGGCATTTCTGTATGCTTTGCGAGCCAACTTAAATGCTTCCGACCCACAGTGGAACTAATCCAGAAAAGGTGGGACAAAACCTATTTCAGGTCTTAGATATCACTTTAGAGGTAGCATTTCTTCATAGAATGTGTTCACAATAAGGCTAAGACTTACGACACTCCGTGCGCGACAGGCATAGGCCAGCCATTCAGTCCTCGGCATGGAGAAACACATTGACTTTAGGGCTCCTTTTTTCAGGCGCCTCTTACAGCAGTGGATCAATTCTTGGTTGAGATACTTCAACCCGCCGGATGCCCCACGGCCTCTAGGCTGCTTTTGTCCGGAGAAAGATAGTAGACAGTTATAAACCTCCTAGTGGACTGCATCTAGAGAATCGATGCTTTAAAGTGATCAACATGAGAGGGATTAGCACACGTATAGGTAAGCTGGAAGTCGTTCATGACTACCATAGTAACAATTGTGGTTTTATGATCAGGAATCAGAATATATTGGCTCAAATGGCACGTTCCCCGTACATAGTCGGGGATTTGTGCCTTTGTGGTTTTATGATAGTTTTGGAGCCACTGATAAATCTTAGATTACACATGTAGCGTGCCATAAAACATCAATTGTTACTTGGGTAGTATAAATATGTTAGGGTCCAGCTAGCTTCCCTGTATAGAACTTCAGATTAACAATAGTAATAATAAGCAAAACTGCCGAGTACAGTTAGTAGTTCAACAAGTTGATTGATAAAAGGCTACTCAATATTATCGACTAGTAAACCAATCCAATTCGTTGCTTCGTACTCCTTCCGATGATTCTTCCAGTATGTGTAGTAACTTTTACTGCAACCATGATATACTGCCGCGCCGTAGCATCGCACGCCCCAGGCATCAGGTGTAACATACACTATACATACATAATAGAATTCATCACGCTACGTGAAGCCTAACGAACTGATATCAGATACGGTGCCCTTTTGCCCTCCATCGATGGAACATGGCTGCATGTTTCAACCACGGTATGAAAATATATGCACAACTGCACATAGCTTGGCTGCCTGTAGAGTAGCAAAAAACACAGTTTGGCGAATATTTGTTGATTTATGTAAACGGTAGCTGCTGAAGCAGCAACACGGTGATTCCTATTTTTTTGCCCCGAGCCCCGGGTTTGTTGGTTTTGGCTGTTGACGGCGTGGGTCGGTGGCGTACTGGTGTGCTCCTAAAAGGATGATTTATGTTTTACAAATTTATAGGTAACAACGTACCTATTTATGTGTCGAGCCAAGGAGGTTTTTATGCGCTATTCATGAGGATAGCAACAGGTGTGCTGTTCTTTGCTGGCTGGCTGATGTTCGAATCATATACTTCGTGCCGCACGATCCGTGCGATGCTGGGTTGATTTTTTTCATGTTATATGTCATGGGGAATGTGCATTTCGCCGCGTCTGCACAGGCATGATGTTTCATTTGTTGCGGTGGAGAAATTTGGAATAGCAAAACAAATTGAAATTGGAAGTGTATCCTAGCTAGCGGAAATTTAGTTGTTGATCGTTATCTTTCATGGGAATCAGGAGAACGACAATTAATAAAAATCGCATTAAAGAGTTATATCTAAGTTTATTAATACTGACGAAAAATTGCGTACACCATTCAGTGACGAAGCGTAATAGTTCACCAGGTTCAGGCGAACGGTTCGCATAGTGTACGGATTTTCGCGTTGGAGCTTAGTTGATTAGTTCTTACTCTTTGATTCACACTTTTTTATTTCTCAGATTGATGGCATGTGGTACAACTATCGTTCTTTGTCGTATTTAAGCTATACGCCAATTAAATACTATTTAAACTATGTTCGTGTACCAACAGCTTATCATCGTCAAATTGAACGCCAGTTTTTCGACATTTGATTTACAACAGCTTGCTACATTGGCGCGCTTATGTGACATAACTGATAAGAGGGGGCTCGTCTGAACAGGTGTCCATGTCAATTACTTGGCTCATTAAAAAGTTAGATTCGTCTCCAAATTTGCTTCTTCGTCGTGTAGTAAAAAAACCGTTGCTATTGTTGACGATAAGGTTTCTTTGTCAACTACCAGTCTCCTTTCATTTGATAAGCCAATCAAATGTTTAGATTGTTTTCAACTTCACTGATTGCCCCATTGACCATTTCTATTTTGGCTAGCTCGGTCCTATTTTTAGGGTATTCGATTTTTGTGGCATTTTTTATCAACTCGCAGTGGTCTCGAACGTACCTCCATTAGACATTTTTGGTATTCGAGACTTCACGAGTTAATACTGGAATTTTTGTTTTATCTTTTTGTGATTTTTTATTGACTTTTCCTCTTAGTAAAGGTCATCGTCTCACTGTGATCGGTAGCTGCGATGCATTCCAAACACTATGTGGCTTTCCACCTAGATCTCAAATCGATTTAGGGTCACTACTTGCTGGTTATGTTTAAACCCGACCTCAACGTTCTTAGTGATCGATACAATTTCAAGTCGTTGCAATTTATGGCGAAATATTGCACATAATGATGGATTGATAAGATAAGTCGCAAAAAGTGCATCAACTATAAATGCATTCCTGTCAGCGATCTTATCGCGTTTGTAATGGTCTCGCCAACTACGGCAATTGAAAATCTCGACAAAACTGCATTCATATATTCTTGGAATAGTGCAGCGACTGGTAGAAGGTAGTTTCGAGACCACTGCAAACCATTGCCAAAATGCCGAACGTATGCAAATGATCGCCAAAATTTTTTTAGAAGCTTCTAATAGAAATGCAAAGCTTCGGAAAGTTTCAAAAATAATTTGCATGGCATCTATAGAAATTTCGACAACGAGAGCAAATTTAAAAATCGCGAGGAAAAGCAATGATTTTGAGTAAGTTACGCGTGCTCTTTACTATCGAAGTGAGCTGGTTGCATCGAAGGGTTATCGATAGCGTCAATTGCCTTGTTGGTGCTACATCACTGATAACGTGTTATTTATAGACATCACTACTGTGCCCAGTAGCAGTTGGCCGTCATACATTTTCCTACGGTTTAATATAAATTATGACAAACTGTAAAATATGAACTAGATTGGCACGAGAAGCCAATGAAGTAATTAGACTGGTAAATCATTAGTGAAATCTGCCCCTCGTAGAACGCGGCTTGATCGGTAATATCATAGCACTGAGTTAAAAAATGTTCTTATCAGTGTTGTTCAATTATCACAGTGGAGGTGCGATTGGTTTTGAAAGCTATGGTTTGTGGGTTCGATCCCCATTTAGTAAATTTTTCAATTTTATAAATATTACGAATAAGTTGTAATAACGGTGGCCGCTGGTGATGAGATTTATGGTCTACTATCAATCAAATTTCCAGCCACGCAATTAATCAATTTGGTGCATCCATATAAAACAACCGTTCCTTAACATGCAACAGAAGGACGCTAGAGTCAATTTGACTTTTGCAGCAGCTTAGTTTTGGCAAAAAAGTATGACTTATTGGCAAAACTCATATTTGGGTAGAAACAAATCATTATTATCTTATTTTTTCGAGAAGTTGATTTAGAATACGAGAAGAATCGGGATCACACCATAAGTTGAAGTTGAAGTTTTTGCTCTTTGAATCTCTTCGATTACTTGACACCTCTTAACTGAACTGTGGAACATTATATACACTTAATCGGCACGATATTGTCGGTGATGGAGTACGGGAGTTTCTGTTTTCGTCCTACTGCGAACATACACTTCATCAAACTGGAGCGAGTCCAATACTGTTGTTTGCGTATTGCTTTGGGTTGCATGCACTCGACTCATACGATAAGTTTGGGAGTGCTGGCTGGCGTCCTTTCGCTAAAAAAGCGATTTCGGGACCTCTCATATCGATTGCTCATTTGATGCGATATCCTGCACCTACTGGTGATTGCAAATTGTGAAAGGCTTGTCGAGCTTAATTCTCAGATCCGATTTATGTCCTTGTACTTCGATTACTTGGCACAGAACATCAATTCATCTTCGTATAACTTTAACCGTGCTAATCACTTAGATACTTCTGAATCAACTGTATTTTTCGACACATCAATGAAGGAAGAGATTTGTGGAATCCCGGATCACATTCACTCACAAGTGATCCCGAATATTTTTCATAATAAATACCATCAAGTGCCACCTCATTCAAACTCAAATTGATCCTGTCGCAGAATTAGCTGCCATTCAGTATACTCTTGGGATTATTGACACCTTGCCCGCAGACCATTACTTCAACGTTTCGGATAGTCTCAGCTCCATTGAGGCCCTCCGTGTGGCGAAGCCTGAATAGCACTCACCGTATTTCCTGGGGAAAATACAAGAACATCTAAGTGCATTATCTGAATTTTTTACCAGATTACCTTGGCTTGGGTCCCGTCACACTGCTCTATCGCGGGCAATGAGAAGGTTGACTCTTTAGCTAAGGTGGGCGCATTAAAAGGCGAGACGAAAGACCAATTTACTTTAATGAATTTTTCAGTATCTCTCGTCAGAGAACGCTCGGTAGTTGGTAAACTTCATGGAACAATGGACATCTGGGACGGTGGCTACACTCCATTATTCCAAAAATATCGCCGAATGCTTGGTGTATGTGCTTGGATGTGAGCCGGGACTTTATCTGTACGATGTCAAGGCTCATGTCCAACCATTACACGTTTGATGATACGACGGAGATTCGCCGTCGTATAGGACATGCTGAGAGTATTCATTGCGTTTGTGAGAATGGCTATCATGATATCGAGCATGTTGTTTGGCTGTGCACAGAGTACTTTGTTGCCAGGTCCCAACTAAAAGATTCCCTTGGGGCCCGGGGTAGAACACCCTATCTGCCAGCCGGAACGTCCTGGCAAGTCACGACCAACCCTACATTTTTCTTATCTATATTTTTTTTAAAATATTAATGTCCAAGTTTAGTACATTTTCCCCTCTCTCATTCACAGTAGGATCCCCTCAACCTCTCCCTGTCTCTACAATATAGCATTCAGGCCCGTAGCCAGGAGTTTATTTCGGGAGGGGCTTAAAAAACTATTGCATAAAGCTTTTTTTATTTCGATTATAGAGGTTTTAACCTTATGGTTATTCGCCTCTTTTTGGGTTAGAAAATTTCTTTAGAAAAATTTCTAACCCTATATGTGCGGGATTGATGAACGAACCGTGATGAGCTGCGTACAAGGCAATCGATTTACCAACTACGCTTTACCCGCCCCTGTATAGAGCTTTTAGTTCTAGTTACTTCATATTGTCACTAGAAACTAAACGAAATTTCGAAAAGTTCTTAATGAAAACAAAGCCAAATCTAAGACAATCCATGTTCTTTGTCACAAGAAAGGCTATAGTACATCAACGAATTATTGATGTTTAATTTGATTGTTATTATTTATTTTATTTACAAGTTACAATTTACTCTCGTTGCAACAATGGATATTCTAGAGTTCTCAGTATTTATGCGCTAACCGAATATGACAATCCTTGACGGTGCTGGAAAACGCAAGGTGTTCTAAGCTACACGTTTAAAAGGTGTAGAAGACGCTAAATCGAAATGGTTAGAAAAATATCCATAAAATGTTCGATCGAAGAGAATGTCGAAATTTGCACAAAATCTTCTGATTTAGCAAATGAATTGTAGATGGTTCAACTTCTATTTTCTTGATCTGGCGTCCTGTAATTATTACCAGTTCTAATGCATCACGCTAACATAATTTTTTGGCATACCCCAGTTAGGAAGGAAGATCTTTGGTGATCAATAGGATCAAAATATATGGGTCATTCCACGTCTGATTTACAACCAAAATTTGAATTCCTTCCAATTTTTTTTCTTGCATTCATTAGCTAAAATAATTGACACGTATTTTTTATTTTGGCTGAATATGATTTTTTTTTCAAGTTATTAGTTTTTGAACTTTTGAAGTTTATAACATTGATAATTTTTCAATTACTTATAACTCGGAAACGATTCGATATATGGCAAAAAATATTAAATAAAAAAGTTGTGTACTCAATGAGCTTACTGAAAAAAATTGCAATTTCTTTTTGTTATATAACTTATGAAATTTGCAATTGTTTGAAACAAATAGTTTTTTTTATAGTTGGACCAATTTTTTTACTTACGATTTTCTTTAAAAATTAAGAATAATGTTAAAATGATTGTGCAATAATTTGGCAGCGGATATTAAAATACTTTGCGAGATATTACAATTATAAACTTAAAACAAGGCAATTTTACACCAAACGCCTAGTGATAGGCTTATTGTAATTGAAATATCTCGTAAAATACTTCGAATTTCTTTCTGAAATTTGTACACAATCTTCTCGATATAATTATAAATTATTTGAAAAAGCTATTTTTTTGGCTCCACCCTGCAAAAAAAATTATTTGTTACTAATATTTGCATAATACATAAATTATTTAACAAAAACAAATATTTCAAAAAAATCCGCCAAGATCTTCCGAAAATGCAGCTTTTATTATTTAATGCTTTTTTCCAGAATTATAATAGTTTCTCAGTTATCAGGGAATGAAAATTGTCCAATTCTATTAAATTTATAAAACTTTAAAAAATCACTATATTATTAAAAGTCGATATTTGTATGTATATGATTTATGGACTCCCAAACGGCTTAACCAATTGCCGTAAAAATTTATGCATAGTAGGAATTTATTTATGGAGCGTGTTTGTGTGCTATTGGTAGGGATTATCTGCCTACAAGATGGCGCTTCGGAACAAATTGTGGTTTCCTCCTATTTCGTTGAAAGTCGCATCAACGCGCGATGGGTATTAACTAGTATTTTATAAAGTTCAAAAACTCATAACTTGAAAAAAATATCAAATTCAGCCAAAGTAAAAAAAATCGTGTCTATAATTTTCAGCTAAAGAATGCAAAAAAAATCGGAGGGAACTAAAATTATAGTTGTAAATCGTGGAATGACTCGCATTCTGCAAATTTAAGACTTTTTTGGGGGTATTCTAATGTGAAAAGCAAATATTTTTTTAAAGTCCCCCGAAATCAAATTTATTTTGATTACATAACCATATTAAGAAGATTATGTGAAAATTTCAGAATGGAACTAGAAGTGTTTTACGAGATATTTCAGTTATAACAGGCCTTTCACTGGGCGTTTAGTGTAAAATTGCCTTGTTTTATGTTTACAATTGTAATATCTCGCAAAGAATTCCACTGCCAAGTTTTTACACAATCTTTTTAACATGATTTTTAATACTTAAAGAAAATAATAAATAAAAAATTTGGTCCAACCTTAAAAAAATTCAATTTGTTTCAAGTAATTGCAAATTTCATAAGATATATAACAAAAAAATTGTGATTTTTTTTGGTAAGCAATTTTATAGACTTCAAAAGCGAATAACTTGAAAAAATATAATATTGAGCCAAACCAAAAAATACGCGCCAATTATTTTTGGCTAAAGAATGCACGAAAACATTTTGGAAGGAATTGAAATTTTGGTTGTAAAACTGACGTGGAATGACTTATGTATTTCAATGATTTAATCAACTAAAGGTAACGGCCCGGAATTTAATCTATTCAAGAAAATTGTCCCCAAACCGAATGACAATCACTTAACACTGTTACTACTATCATCTAATTTACGTAAAATTTTACTAAATGCTTCATTGCTGACAACATAACTAGAAACTATAAATGTGAACAAGCTCAATAATTTCAGCATCTCTTAATTTCGACACATAGAAGGGAATACATCGCACTTACTTCCCCTCGATTTCAATTTATTGATTCCTTTTTGCTTTTTTTCTCCGTGATGTCTTATCATCTTATTCCATAAAGACCAAAAATAAAACGAAAGACTGTAATATAATGAAAACATGAAATCGAAACAATCCCACCTTATTGACTTATAGACTCAATTAGTTACAACATTTTAGTCGCTCTCCGTGATAACCTACTGATGTCTGATCAATCTATTGACACGTCGTTTTCAAACTTACATAGACATTAATTAGAAACCATCGAAAACGACTAAAATGCTGCTGGTGGTTGCAACAGTTAGTTTATTATGGTTGATTGACTAATATGTGGTTTAGCATCAATTGATTAATTGACATCCGAAGGAAAGTAAGTGTAAAATCACGTCAGTTAGTCCTACCGCTACTGTGTACGTTTCTGCATATCAACAAAATTAGTAATATACGATTCGTGGGTTGATGAACACCTCAGGAAAACCGCTGGTTTACCACTTTTTGGCTTGTTTACTTTTTCACGTTTTTCTTGCTTATTGTTCGATTTTCCAGACTAACAGTGTATCAATACGGCCCGCATTTCCCACATAAAATGAAATTGAGTGTCAATAGAAATACTATTGCATTAAAATGATGCGAAAATAAAAAAAAACTGTCGTCTCGGCTACAACTATGTCATCAGCTAATTGAAATGTTTTTGTTTAGCACGCTTGAGTGAGATGCCTGACGTTTATATTAAGCGTACAGTGCTCTAATCTATTACAGAAATCCAATTTGCGTATGATTTAACTAACTTTTTTTATTCAGGCCAATATCTAGCATTAAATGAGTTTTGTTAGATGCTATCACTAGCGATAAATGTTAATTTTGGGACAAATTTTTTATAATATAATTCGTTTATTTGAGTCGGTTCAATGCATTAGCTAAATTGTATCCCTAGTTTTAAAACACCGGTGAATTTTCTCATAAACCTTTGTTCCCCCTTTTGTGTACCAAACTATATTGTTAGTTTTAAGATAACTGTAAATATTTCCTAAAAAACTATTACTATTGAATTCCTTGTTTTAAAATTTTTCATAAAAAAAAATCTTTTGCTCCCTCTCTTGTATATAGAATCTTATTTCTAGTCTTAAGATAGCTGTAAAATTTTTCTTTAAAAAAAAAATATTTCACCATTGTAACCTCCTAGTTTTAAAATATCCAAAATGTAAAAACAAAAGAATTTGGCACCGCCAAGCTAACGCATTTGTGCCTATCAAATAAACGAAATGAATAAAAAAAAATGCATTAGCTAAATGAAGCCTTGAGTCCTTAATATATTTCTACGATGTAAACAATGAAAATGATAAAACGCTAATGGTTGTCCAACAGATCTCGTGCGATTGACCTGTTTACTGACTGAGAAATATTTTTCATAACCAACCGCGTCTTGGTGGTCGTTCATATCTATCTTGTACACTTCTGTATTATTATCGTGGTAACTGCCATGTCCATGTTCGCGAATATCTGATTTCATTTTTGTTTTGTCCCCTTACGGGCCACCAGTGTCGACTTCCTCAATGATGATGCTGACTGTTAATTTTGAGATACTAGACGCAGTTTTGCCGTCAATATTATATGAACAGCAGCCACAAATTTGGCAATTGCTTGTTTTGCAGGTAATCGTATTGGAGACTATGGATGTGCAAAGATGTAACGTGTATAATGATACTATCGCATTGCGTTTTGTATGTGCAGGGTCAGCTAGGACGAAATCCTAATTCCTAGATGTGTCCTTTATAATAAATTCTATTTTTTCCAAATGTGACAGCAATCTTTTAATGGCCACGGTTCAAATAAGTTAAGTTTGTTTTTTGGGGCTTTAACCTCCTGGTCATTCGCCCGCGGTTCAAGTAAGTGGTATCAGATTTTGTAGCCGAACATTGATTTTCTCATCATCCATATATATGAGAATCAACCACGTGTTACAAGTTGCAAAATGACTGGTTTCGCTTGGGCTAATTTGTTGAATAACATAAGTACTGAATGCCTGACAAGGTAGAACTCGTTAAAGGCGAAGTTCGTAAGCATAACCTCTATTTTCACCTTCAGCAAATATTTCCCATCATGAAATTCGGTTATGCAAAAATTCCGGAAGTCAATAGCCTCCACGTTTGGCTGGAGCACCACTTCTTGCTTCTGCGATTCAATCATCCGACGGATCACCCCAGCAAGAATTAAAGTAACAGTTTCTTTTGTTCTTCCGACGAGTCATGCAATATG
This sequence comes from Topomyia yanbarensis, assembly GCF_030247195.1. NCBI lineage: Eukaryota > Metazoa > Arthropoda > Insecta > Diptera > Culicidae > Topomyia > Topomyia yanbarensis. The sequence continues at coordinate 22,917,556 of NC_080672.1, forward strand.
AAAGGAAGTGTTTTATCAGACTCGGCATACTGAGTAGATATCGTGACCGATGTCTTCGGTGGCTCGAAATAGCAATCTTCCTCACCATTCTCCCATTAATTTGTTTAAACCAAACAAGATACAATTTTTTTACGAGTTACCGAAAAACATGTTGCTTCTTAAATTTATTTTTGAAAAATTTCGGGGGGGGGGGGGCTTTAGCCCCCTAGTCCCCCCTCTGGCTACGTGCCTGATAGTATTGCTTCACGAGTTTACGATGCATACCCTACTTTGATAACCGTCCAACCAGAACGTAATGACGCAGATGATATAGAGAACATCATGACTGATTCGGAGTGCCAACAACTATCCGAATTATATACCCTTTCCTCACCCCAGCGATTATAGGCTGGCAACCACTACAACAAAGTGTGCATATCCGTAATAATGATCAACCAGCCAACTACAATGTTAATTATACAGTATGTATCCCACTTCCTACCTATTACCTTACTAACATAAGAGGGGAACAAGCCGCCCCTAAATACGGCTTTCACTTCCTCCACTAACACGTGCCGTGTACTCAACAAATGAATAATCAACCTCGGCAACCGCAATTTGATCTAAATAAACATACTTAAGAAAACAAACTGTTATTTTAATTTAGTTAGAGTTTTTCTTCTCAGTATAAGTCAAAATGCTAAAATGGCTGATAACAGAGAATTTAGGTCCTTAAAACATGTTCTCTTTGGCAATGAATGATAATTTTTATCACTTATTGAAAATGCTTAAAAAAATAGTGGAATCGCGTTTCTTAATTCCTGGGAATCCGCACTAGTAAACAAAATTTTAAATTGGTTTAAATTAAATGGAAATGTTTAAATTAAACAATTAATTCTTTAAAATCAGTTCCAAATTTGGTGCAAAATATTTTACATTAAGTAGAATAGTCCTACGTCTACAGTTCGTGCAACCGCATAGGGCAGCGCCTTGTAGTTTTTTACTAGCTCACAAGCGCCGGGTAGCCTTACAACTCCTCAAGAATTTTGTTAAAAACATCTTTTTAAATTATCAATTTTTTGGGATATATTACAATATACCATGTATTAAAAGCTTGTACGCTCACTAGCACCACATAGTGAGAGTATCCCAAACTAATCTGTTGCCATCGGGCAGTCCTTGGCATCTCGAGCAACTTAGCTGAAGACATCATCCTTCTAAATTGCCGCCATTTGGAGATACTGAAATAAAAAGATCTATGCCCACTAGCGCCGCCTAGCGGGTGATATCTAATTTAGTCATTATCAAACAGCCCTTGTCGTCTTCAGAAACTTTACAGAAAACATCATTTTCCCAAATTATTATTATACTTTCGTGATAAAACATCACCTCACATGTACTGGAAGTTGTATTCTCCTTAGCGCCGCCCAGTGGCCGAATTCCGAAATTATCTATTCGCCTTCGGACAGTACTCGACCCGCTGATGAATATTGCCGAACACACCACACTTCTAAATTATCATGATTTCGAGACACAGACTTTGAAAAATAGAGCATGCTCACTAGCGCCACCAGGCGGATCTATTTTGAAAAAAGGTGGTACGCTTACCAGCACCACATAGTGAGAGTATCTCAAACTAACATGTCGCCATATGGTAGTCTTTGATTTCTAAAGCAACTTTACTGAAGACAGTACCCCTCTAAATATTCACGTTGTTGAGATAAATAATGATTTTGACATTAGTTGAACATTCGCATTCGTACTATCGCCGCCTAGTGGGACAATACCGAGTTATTATTTCCAGCATCCAGAAGCTCTTGACTTTCTGGACAAATCTTCCTAAGACACCACCTCTCAAAATAATCAGTGTTTCGATATATTTCATGTTAAACCCATTCAACGATAGTCACATTCACACACATAAATTGTAGGTATGAGTAAGCACAACAACTTTTCTAAAAAAAGTATGGCGCTAAATGTTAACGCGGACGAAATATTCAACCACAGCCCCAATTAGTCAAAATCCCATAAGCTATGGGATTCCTATTACGCAAATTCCTTTTTCACGCCCCCAGTTATTCGCGTAGTAGGATACCAGACTGTATCCAGTTTCTGAGCAAAATATGTTCTGCTCACTCAATTTCAACCAAATCTCGCGACACTACAACTCATCAAAGTGAATAATATTCGCACAGTATCAGTCCTTTACCAATGAAGTATAAAGTTCCATTGGCAGACCCCCATCGGCACTTTTCAAGCGAGTTTTCCTCTATCCTGATTCTGTCCAACAGATGTCCTACCGACCGCTTCGAATCGCACTTTTCATGGTCAGCCAAAACCGTTCGCTCCCGCTCCGGCCTATCCTGGGATCATCTGGAAAGTAGGAGAAAGTCGAAGAGAACAACTTTTCCAAAAATAAAATATGGCCGCCAGTGATTTACGGCTCGCAATAAACCCACTTTTCCAGTCGACAGCAGCCATCGCCGATAGGTGCTCATACTCACGTGCGCTATTTTTTCCTGTCACTGAGCGGGCGGGAAATCCTTTCGCGACACTCTTTCTCCCTCTCTGATGCTTTGCTAGATAGCACAACTACCGTCATAGAGCCGCCGTTCTTAGAATGTCGACTGTACAAGGACGACGACGGGTGGTTTTTGTGTTCGTAAAATCGATTGCTCTGTGTAGGTATGCTGCACGAGGGTGAGGCATTTTTGTATGCAACTGCGAGAGCACTGGAAAATGAATAATGCATTTGCTCTTGACATGGACGGTCTGCTTTGAAAACTGCCCACAGGAAAGTATGTGTGGGATTATTTGGGTGGGTTATTTCCACGGGATGGATCCTAATGGTAGTGGGAAACAGGAGAGACAATGTGTACAACTCAGTCTGACAGTCTTACGACTAACCAAGTTTACTATTACTATCAGTGAGTGAGTTTCTCGATCGGCTGACTGAGTTGTTCCTTCTGCTGTTAATAAAGTGAATCTATCAATATAGCCACAGCCATCTTTGTTTATCACTGGTAAGTACAGATAATTAATACGATTCGTAAACATTCTATCTGTACATAGCGGCAAACATTTCACTGCTCACAGTTTAGCGTAGTCAATTTAACATTTCCATTCAAACACTTATTACCACTATTGGAGAAAAGCAGAGAGCGGCAAAAGTCTTGCACGCGTGTGTGCTGTTTTCCAGTGGGGGGCTGACTGTGAGTTACGGTGAGTGTAGCTAATCACACCTCAATCGGTCTACTCGTAAGAGAACTTTTCTCAGTTGTACGCTAGACGGAGCTGTTTCATAACCTTTTCCCGAGTCGAGCCGTGGTGAAGTGACTATCCTAATCATCCCTCTGACCTCAAAATCGCAAAAAAGGGAAAATGTTCTTGTCAGCCTGAGTGAGTGGTAAAAGTGGAGCCTTCTAGATAGTTTCCAACAACTGAACCAAGAAAATGTGACAATTTAAGGAAGAAAATGGAGCCCACTAGTGGTAATTGCAGTTCACAAGCGTCCACTACGCCAGAAAAGTGAAGTGAAAATGTGAATTTTAACCCCAAAGAGAAGAATGTTTGTGTACTAAATTATCGATTTTCCCTCGAACGTAACTCGTTGCTGTGAAGCACGATTCTGAAAACTTGGGAAAAATTGCAGTGTTGAAAGATGTGCATCGTTCTGGGAAAAATGATCCGTGATTTGTCTGAATAGAAAGTTATTTCATCCGACTGAAAAAATCTAGAGGTGAGAAAACGTTCCCCCGCACAGCCAACCGTTGCTGCGGACCACCCCTTTCATAATTAGATTACTTTTTCTCTCCTCTTAGAATGAAACGTTCTTCAATTTTGTTCAATGAAAACCGCTTCGCCGCCACTCGTGAGCAGTGGGAGGAACTCCCTCTCTGTTCCAAGGATATTCGTCGGCTTTTCGTGAGCCAGAAGAAAGCTCACCTCACACGTAGCTCATTTAGTAATACACATGCAAATTTTGTGGTAATGTTATCCTTTCCCTCCACCCACAGCATTCATCAACTAAATTGCATCTTCGCTTATCTGATATATCAGAACGTTTGCTCACCGCCTACCATCCCAATAACCTAAAACCTTGAAAATTTAGTCCTACTACTATTCAATCGTAATGGAGGCTATTACTGTACAAGCATTACCCCAACCAACTTTTCCTCACCACCAAAGCCAAGCGAATCATTAGTGGAGAAGCAGTAGGACATTTGTATGTTTTGCTTGTTTGGCCTCTGTGTTCGGTCACCGTCGTCGTTTCCCCCTTTTTCCATCCATAACGAAAAAGAAAAAGAGGACAAAAAAATGGTTCTCTACGAGCAAAAGGACAATAATCCACAGTCTCAGGCAGGCATGTACTAGCCATAGCCCGCGTGTGACAGCGTTATACAGCTCCGAGGATACACGACGACCGAAACTCATTTAAATTATTGGGGGAAATTATTCGCCTGTATTTCTGTGCCTGGCTTCCCCCGGACAACGGCGTAGGAATCCACTGATGCGGAAGCGAATTTGTGTGCGTAAGTGTGTGTGTGTGTTGTTGCGGAAGGTAGCTGGAAATAAAATGGATTACGGCGATTTCTCAATTCAATTTTTGCTAAGTGAATTTTTAAGTCAGAGTGTCGCCGCGGCCAGGCAGTTAATACCATCATCCGAATTTTTAGAAGAAAGTTCTTCGTCGATTCTTAGTAGAGTATTCCAATTTTTAGTCCTATCATACAATAACGTGGTGAGGTGGCTCTAGTTTTCTCAATAATAAACCCGCTTCATCAAAATCATCATTAAAAGATTGGAAACTTCAAAAGTTTCTCTTGTTGGATAGGAAAGATAGCAAGTTCCAAACAAGAATATTTCGTGATGTCTATTCAGCAGAGTTAAAAATATTCAAATTCATTGAATGAAAATTGATCATATTCAGCCACATTCATTTTCAATATTCAGTGACACAGTTGAAAACGTCAAACGAACAAACCGCCCATTCATCCATGCAGATTTTCATTCATCTCCGATTATTACACGAAGCGACCGTGCAACAACGAATCAAACGCATCAAAGTAGGCCCTGGCACAATGTAAGCGATGATGATTGTTGTTTCATATGCTTTACCGGTATTTGAAAACATTTTCCTTGATAATTATTGAAATGAATATATTGTACGATATTCAACTGAATGAATAACATGGATATTTGAATGAATATTTTTGCTATTCACCGCGAGTCGCATCAGGTTTATTTTCAGCCGTCAAAATAGAGCTTCGATTATTTGTAACTCTGCTATTCAGTGCATATACATGGGCAGGGCACACTGGAATAGGGCCATTAAAATATTTTAATGAATCGGCAGTGAAGTCTGCCTAAATAACACGTCAAGTGCCTTACCATAATATCATACCGAGGCTTTACGGACTTTTTCACGTAGAAACTATTAAAGCAAATTAAATTAGACAATGTTCAGGCAAAGCGTACTGCGAAGGTACTCTGGATACTCTGTTATTCGCATTTTTGTGACTGATTTAATTTAACACACTTTTCGCTTGTCATTCACGTCACAGCTTTAACAATTATCTTAATGTATCAGATGCTTACGCTGGTGACCTATAAGGTGCCGCTGGCACCAGCGTTGGCTTATTATTACTGGTGTTAATTTTGTTGTTGACTGTACTGGCTGTTGATTTTAGTGTGCTGGCTGCTGCTTTGTAGTTATCATTAATAATAGCAACCACTAATTTGACAACAAATATGCATAATTTTGTACCGTAGATGAGTGAACAACCGGTGTGATGCATTCTCGTCAGCATCTTTCACCCAAAGTTTCTCATGGTGTTCCGTCTCATTGCTCGTAGGAATCTTCCGTTCATGGGTCCATAGCGTGGCTTGTTCAATTTTAGTTTCGTGAGTTTTAAATTGCATAGGCATAGTTTCTCCAAGTATCATGTGCAGTGGTGCAAATTTTCATTTTCAAATGCCAACTTTCAGTTCGATTAAACCCAACCATGATTCAAATTCAAAGCCTCCCTCAATCATTCATTTTCAAGTTGGCGGGATTTTCATGACTGAATCGTACGTCTTCATTTCAAATCGATGCTTTTTCATTCACCAACCAAACCTGTCATCTGCTCTGTAGAGGTCCGTTTAGGTTAAATGTTGACAAGTTTTGCGTTTTCAAGCTTACATGAACAGTGAGAAGTATGTACGGAGTAGTTTTGCTTGAAAAACCCAGTCAATACCCCAGTAGAGAGATATTCACAGGGTCAATGAAATTGAAATTGAATGGAAAATGATTGAGTAGGTCGGCTGTTTGAATGAATTATGCAAACCATCAACTGCGAATTAAACATAGTAGGGCATGATTTGAGATTTGTTCTTCCTTCAAGTTCAAAAAAACCTGTTGAAATTTTGCAGCTCTGATCATGTGTAACAAATTCTGCTCCATTGTATTGCGACATGTATTTTGCAATTGGCTCACCGGGGCTAGGATATGTAGTCATACTTCCATACTTGTCATACTTGTCATTCCATACACGTAGGAGTTGTTATTTCAACGCTGTCACTTTCAACTACGTCTTTTAGGTAGTTTTGCAAAACGAATCTCTCTGCTTGGACCAATAAGTTGAATGATGTCACTACTGAATGGTGCAGGTGATGAAATCTAATATAGGTGACTTTCGCAAGCCAAAATTCCATGTTCTCTTTTAGAAAATATTCCACAAAGATTCGGTCGCATAATACAAAATTTAAAAAATAGATATTTTGTGTTTTGTAATTTTCATTGTCAAAACGTAAAGTTTTGCTCTATTAACTTTCAGCAATCTTGAAAAACCGTTGGGATTTGAAAAGATTGCCAAGACTAATAAACTATTATATTTGAGCGCACGAAGCTTTTAAGTTTTATTTAGGAATGCATGGATTTTTGACCAATGCATAATATATATTTAAGTAATGTAAATTGCCTTGAAATTGTCCATTGATCGAAAGAAAATTACTTAGCACTGATCATAGATATCCTCCAATTTACGTACAATTTATTTAATGCCATAAAGGTAACTAGAAACTATAAATATGGGTGAGCTCAATAATTTCAGCATTACTTGCTTCCGACACATTTTTCTTTGTCGAAGAGGCTTTCTTTTAGATTTATCTTTTAAATTACTGCAATTTATCCGATTCCTGCCAAACTTTTGTCAGCTCCAGTGTTATGGCTTACTGTCTAGTTCCTTCTGGCTGTAGGATTTGCTATGTTGCTTACACTTTCTTAGTCAATTCGACAATTCGTCAAACGAATATGTTAACACTAATCTACTCAGTAATTGGTTTGTTATTAGAGTAAAATCTTAATTTGCTTTGGTTTTATTTCACAATAATCAACATTAATTTAATAAAAATTGTGCGGATTATAAAGACGAAAGGTTCTTTCGAAAATGTCGTTTCTTTTTCCAACAGCGATGACAAGATCGGAGGGCAAATCCGAAATCACTCGTGTTGAGTGTATAGAAAAAATAGCAGAGGTTCTCTTGAGATGATTTAGATTGGTCGTTTTTCCCCTTTTTTCTCCGGGATTTTTAATCATCTCTCTCATTTTATACCATAACAAACAAAAAACAGAACGAGAGACTGACACTTACCGAGGACATGAAATTGAAATGTTTGTCCTAACTTATTTACTTATAAATTCAACCAGTCACAACATTTTAGTCGCTCTTCCCGATTGCCTATTGATGTTTGTTTGCTGTGTTGTAACGTCGCAAAGTGTGCAAAACTGGATTACCAGGAAATGTGTTTCTTATGTAAAAAGGTTTGAAAAATTGATTGCTAGTATTTGCAACTGCCGCACAATACGCTATCATACCCGTTTTGCCCCAATTGCCCTTTTCGTTTAAGTTTATGTTCAAGACTGAATATATAATTCGGAAAATAAGCTGAATACGGCTGACCAAAACTAGCATTTCTTATTTATAAAGGTCCAAAGAATCGGTTGAAGATAATTAGAATAATCTCACGAAACGCATACACCCATTATGCCCCAATGCTTCGCAAACAACTAAAGTTTGAAGTTAATCTTGGCTTTATATTTCAGTAAAATGTTATATACGGCTGATTAAAAGTAGTAACTCTTATGTATAAAAGTCCAGGTTATCGTTTGAATATAGTTAGACTGACCGCCCGAAACGTGTGTACGTTTTACCCAATCCCTCCCATAGCTCAAGTATAAAGTTAAATCTGGCTATACATTTCAGAAGGAGGCTGATTACGGCGGATCAAAATTACTAAATTATGAGGAATCGATTGAAGATAATTAGAATAACCACACGTGTGTACTACAATAGATCTAAATACTGTTCATAGTGGTTCGTCTCCAACAAAAAAAAAAGTGTGTACCCGTTTTGCCCCAATGCTTCCCATAACTCAAGGGGGAAGTTAAACCTGACTGTGCTTGTCTGAAAGAGGCTGACTGCGGCTGATGAAAAGCAGATGTTAAAAATTCCGGGGAATCAATTGAAGATAGTTAGAATGACCGCGTGAGACGTATAACGTATTGCCGTTTTACCCCAATTCTTCCCATAAGGTATGTGTGAAATTATACCTTACTTATCATTTCAGAAAGAGGATAAAAGCGGCTTACCAAAGTAGTTTTTCTTATGTAAAAAAGTTCAGGGAATCGATTGAACATACTTAAAATGACCACAGGAATCGTATTTACCCATTTTACCCCAATTCTTTCTCTCATACAAGAGTGAAATTATACTTACCCTACATTTCAGAACTAAATTTAGACCGGCTGAAAAAAAATATTTTTTATGTTAAATAGTCCAGAGAATCAATTAAAAGTAACTAGAATGCTCACACAAAACATGTGTACCTGTTTTACCCCAATTCTTCTCATAACTCACGTGAGAAGTTAAACCTGGCTGTGCTTCTAGGACAGAGACTGAATGCAGCTGATGAAAAGCAGTAATTTTTATCTACAAGAAATTCGCGCTCAGCCTGTTTCCGAACTTAACTTTAACTGAAACACGAGATATGAGAAAACGTGGGGTAAAACGGGTTCACACGTTTTGTACGGTCATTCCAAGTACCTGTAATCAATTTCTCAGAATTGCACAAATAGGAAATATTACTTTTGATATGCCGCACTCAGCCTTTTTCTTAAATGTGGAATGTGGAATAAGAATTAACTTCAAACTTGAGTTCTGGGAACTAGGGTAAAACTGGTACACATGTTTCGTGCGGTCGTTTTATTTATCTTCAACCGATTTCCCGGTCTTTTTACTTAAAAGTAACTATTTTGGAGGGGCTATATTTGACCTCTTCCCTAAGTATAAATTTTGGTTTAACCTCAATCTTGATTTTAAGAAGAATTTAGGGTAAAATGGGTTCACATATTTCATGCGGACATTCTATCTGCAATCGATTTCCAGGACTATTTTACGTAAGCAATACAACTATTGATAAACTGCACGCAGACTCTTTCCGAAATATATTGCCATGTTTAATTTCCCTCTTAAGTTTGGGAAAAATGGGGTAAAATGAGTTTACACGTTCCGTACAGTCTGTGATGTTGAGTAAAGTTAAAAACCCAAATTGGGGAAAACGGATTAAAAAGTTTGATGAAGACAATCCTACTATCTTCTACTTCTTGGACTTCGTTGCATGTGAAACACTAACCAACTATGGTAATAAAAATAAACACTAACAAAAAGTGGAATTAGGGCAAAACAAGCATGATGACGCACTTTGCGATCATTTTAAAAAAATGCTAGCGACATTTTTATATAAGGAGAGCATATTTCCGATAACCGCACTTGGCGTTCTATCATGCTAATAAATAAAGTCGCGTTTTTGATACTTTTTCCCACAGCGCGTCGTTTTAAAACTTATATGGACATTAATTGGAAATTCCAGAATGCGTCTAACATGGTGCGGCTGGTTGTAACATTAGGTTCGTGGTGCGAAATTAATCAAATGAAAGCAAACATCATCTATCAATTCTTTGATTGATTGACTAATATGTTACTAATATTTAGCAGCAAATAGCATCCGATTTAAAGAGAAAAACAAAATCACGACCGTTAGTTCTAGTTCTAGTGTGTACGTTTCAAAGTTAATAATACGAGTGTATTCGTGGGTAAACCCCAGTAAAAACAATGCTGTCCCAATTTATGCCCTGTCTACTTTTAGACGATTTTTTTTTCTTTTACACGCTATATATATATAAAAGTCAATGTTTATATGTATATGATTTATAGACTCCCAAACGGCTTAACCGATTGCCGTAAAAATTTGTACATAGTAGGCATTTGTTATGGAGCGTGTTTGTGTGTCTTTGGTTGGAGATTATCTACCCGCCAGATGACGCTTCGGGACAAATTGTGTTTTCCTCCTATTTCGTAGAAAATCGCAGCAAAGTGCGATGGGTATTAGCTAGTCTATAAAACTTCTTCAACTTTTATATAAGATTTTATATTATATTTCTTCAACTTTTGTTTATATAATTCGTTTATTTGACTCGGTTAAATGCTTTAGCCAAACGGAGCGATGGGTATTTTATGTACATATTAAAATAATAAAAGGAGTTTTAATTGTTGTTCGGCAGATGGACGTGGATATCTGTTTACGGAGCGGGGAAATGTCTTTTTTTCTATCTCTTCCTTGCTTATTGCCCTTACGAGTGTGAATTTCTTCAATTATGGTACTGGTTGTAGATTTTGAGGTGCCTGACGCAGCTTTTGCCGTTGTCAATATTACCGGAGCAGTTGCCACAAATTTGGCAACTGTTTGTGTTCAGCGGTTTCTGAGAAGAGTAGACCGTAATGTGCCTTTTTCACAGAATTGGCACGTATTAGTTTGTTCTTGGTATGTGCAAAGAATCTATGTAATGGTTCTATCGCATTATGTCTTGTACTGATATGCCAGGTAGACGGAAACGGAACAATCCACCGACATTCTCACCACAAAACACTATTTGAGATACCAGGAAGCATTTCATTTATCTCAAATATTACATGAATCTGTAAGTAATCGGTGTTTGATCTTGTAGCCGAACATTGAGTTTCTCATCGTCGCTATATATGAGAATCTTGATTATAGCATTGTCATACACTACCATGCGTTTTAAGTTATTGAAAATGAACGCTGAATGCCTGACAAGATAGAACTCGATTAAGGTGACTTCCATAAGTCTAACCTCCTTTTTCAGATTCAGAAAATGTTCCACATCACGAATGCTCGGTCTTATACGAGGCATCAATAGTCACCGTATTTGGACCCGGAACATCACTTCTTGCTTCTGCGACTAACTCATCTCGACAGATTACTACGGCAAGATCTATAGTAACAATTTCTTTAAAATAAGAGATAACTATTTTGGTCGATTGCTTCGCACTTCATCGTTCCTGGGGCTTAGCAGCTTAAATCTGCCGTTATATGCATTATTTACCTGGCGGATGGTGCTAGTAGTTGATTTTCATGTGCTGGATACTTTGTCTTCAACACGGTTGTTTCTATCATCATTCCCAAAAACTGTCTCTAAATCATATTTTTGCACAGATGAACATCCACAATTACTTTTAGGAGTATTAATCATCACAATCATATTTTTCAAAAATGTTCTGTGTTATCCTAAAAAACTCGAAGGCAGTAAACGTCTAAAGTTGACGGTTTTGAAATTATGTGACCTTGATCACAAACAAAATTGCAGTATCTATTTATTGCACAATTAGCAATATCTTTTGGCTATTTACATAAGTTTTAATACAAATAAAATCTTCAAATGCTCATAGAAACATATCCTGACGTACTAAAGTCAAAAAATTTGCGGTATCAGCACACTCAAGTTGGTATTTTTTGTCAAAGCCGATTTCGATTTGATTGTGGTGTCAGACGAATATTACACTCATACTATCAAAACCATGCCAATATGGCAGAAGGAGTCTATAGAGTTTTGTGATATTATGTTATTAGGATGTTGCTACGTCATTTATAAGTGTTTCCTTTCTATCAGAGAACTAAATTTAGGAAATTAATCCCTTGTCATAAATGTTACCAATTAAATCAAAGAGTCTTATTCAAAGCGCTAAGTTAGCGACTCTGTTTCAGACACGAGAACACTGCTAGTATATAGCAATGGGCACATTGCTTTCAGCATTGCCGATGCTATAATTTAGTCAAAACTGGACTCTAGTGCGATGAGAGAGCTCATTTATAATTAAGTATCGTGGACTTTTCCAATCTCTTGCGAGGAGCAGTTTTTCCCCTTTCTACTTTTCGATCGATTCACATCTGTGCTTTCACATTTTCATACCGTGGAATTTTTGGGATAAAAATATGCTATTGATTTTAGGCGATGATAAATGAGGTTTGGCATCGACCTTTCGGCGATGACGGTGCCATCATTGGAGGCGACGCAGAAATTGCGGTTTTACTTTTGAGTGCCCTTAACTTTCTTTTCTGTGGATGGGTACTTCACTTTGAAGTGGATTTTTTTTCGGATACTTTTTTACTGAATACTATTGAATGTTGTTGATATTTGTTACCAGTTTAGGGGAACGAGGAAGTAAGGCTGGTCAATCGTACTGAACCATAATTTATGTTAAAATAAACATACTTTCCGGTAATGGTTGGAAACCAGTACAATAAGTTATGTGAAGTATTTATGTAATCATATTTTATCTCCATTACAGTATGAAAGTAGCTTTCTATAACATGGCTACGAGAAATTGGTTCAATTTGATATTTCACTTGCAATATGTCCGCAAAAGCGCTCAAATTCTGAACAAAGATTGAATTTATCTTTGTTGTCTTCATATCAACAGAAATCCTCTGAAGCAGGCACGTAACCAGGACTAATGATTCGAGATAGTTACTTTTAAACGATATATTAAACGGTTGTGGGTGAATCAATTCCAAAAGAAAGCCGTTGTAAATAAGGGATATTTGAGAATTCAAACCGATTATGATTTCGGTCGAAAATGCAAGAAAGGTGTCATTGCAAAAACCAGTCTTATTAGCAGAAGGCAAAGGACTCTTCACATTTTCCTTTCGATCATGTTCATATGAGCCTGCATAGTCCTAGTTATCCGTTCAAAGCTTATAACTGATTCACTCTAGAATACCTATCCGCCTTTCTATTTCATTACTTTCGTTGTGTCTTAGTCTTAAGTTTGCCGAAAATAACCAACAGAATCGATACAGAAAAATCAGTCTCAGAACATTTTGCCTGCAGCTGCTCATTAAATCGTGTTGCATCGTTATAGATGACGAAACGAGCGACAAAGCCGCACATCCCTGGACAGGAAGATTTTAGCATTAAGTCCATGTTTGTCGTCTCAGAGTGGGCTTGAGAGAAAAGACTGTCGAAATTTTCCCAGAAATTTATGATCTGGCAGGCGCTTTGAAGATACGGTGAAACAGTTCAACTCTGCGTTAGCCTTATCTGCTATCCTGCCACAAATTCTGCTGTATCACGCGGTATCATGGTATTTTAAATGTAAAAATGACAAAATGGTATTAAAAAATTCTTCTACAGATCCCATTTCATCAAATTGATTCTTTTCATATCACTGGATGGACGCACGAATTGTAAATATTATAGACAGATTTCTCTAGTTCATAACTAGATCTCAATCCCTGAAACAATGACCAAAGGCACATCGGTAATTCTCATTGATTTATTCAATTGAATTCCTGGAGCATTATAATGTGAGTGTCCTAACAATATTCAATTTTGTGCAAACAAAGTAAATATAAATACTGTAGCTCTTACGGCTTTTAATAATCTTGCAAAAATGTTGGAATTTGAAAAGCAACAATTTTTTTATTCAAGCTTTCCAACAGATTTGGCAACACTTGATTTCCGAACTTCTGGATAATGCAAAATATATATTGAATGAATTTAATCTGCTAATGGAAACTGCCAACAATTTGAAATTGGTCGAATTTCTAATGCTTTTGATGAATTTATATGCGCAAAAATACTTGGAAATAGTGACATTTTAAAATTGTGATTCGTTGTTTGACCAGGTCTTTACAATTCAATAATGTGTGAACATATTTTTCCACTCTGTATTATCCTCTAATAGGAATTTTTTTAGGAAAACAGTAATTTACGTAAAACTTGCTAAAGTGAACCAATAACATCATTCAAGACACGAATGTATAAATATGATTGAGCACAATCATTTCAACACCGCTCGCTTTCGACACAAGGAAGAGAATACATCGTATCGTTGTAATTCTTTTTTATATTGCATTGTTCTGGAAATTTTGTGTTTTGTCAGAATAAAGGACCAAGGAATAATAAAATCGTTCACATACTGTTTGATTCAATTCAACATAAGCAACGCTCCCCGCTGTTGATTGCCCGGATCTGAAGTTGCTTTTTTACAAACCGAGCATTTCCAAACTAATTCAACATCTATAAGTCTACCATAAATTCTCAGCAGTCGGCTGCCCAGGTCAATAAATACAATATAACTCTTCAGAGAATTGCATAGATCGTATCACGTAACAAGGTGAATCCAGATTTCTGTAACCCATCCCACTATCAAAAACTCCTTCCCGTGGCAAACGTGGAGATGCAGTGGTATACACGGTCTCCATAATAAAAGTTTGTTACACTAGCATTCCTTTCCCTCCCCGAAGACTGTAATGACGTGGCCAGCGCCGTTATTGGCATTTCAAAGTATAGATCTCTCGAAACGTGCATATTGAGGATGGATAGTTACTCCCAGACCCCATTCGTTGATTCTCTGTGCAATTTCGCTTGTTCTGGTCAATCACGGAGTAGCAACTACGAATCGTACAGTCATCATGTTCATGCGCATTCTCAACCCTAGCTGCTATTCAAATATGAAATTAATACACGCTTTCGAAGCTATTAAGATCTGAAATTATCAATATACTTCCAAGTGCTCACGGGGCTGATCAAATGGGGGTCGAGAAAAATTTGAGTACATGAATTTCTGAACAAATACAAAAAAATGCTTTCTGAATAAAAATAAATTAGCTCTGGAACAGAAAAGAAATGTGCGACTTCCTGACGAAACCTTAAATATTGGTTTGATAATTATACTATACTTGGAGAAATAGCTTCAGTTAAAGTTGATGCACCTAACGCACCAAATCTGTACAAATTACGAGGACGTAAGGTTCCTTCGGAAATGTTGCTTTATTTGAACCGGAGTGAGAGAATCGGATCGCAATACCTTTTCCATTATTTTTGCTCTCTTTTTTCCTGACTTCTAATCACCTCTCTCCATAACGAACACAAAAAAGAACGGGAGATATTGCTTGCTTTCTAAGGCCATATTCTCATGAGTAACTTAAAGATGACTAACTTAACGGTGCAACTAGTCGCAACACTTTAGTCGCTATCCGGAATTAGCTATTGATATCTCTTTGTTGCTGCATCGCGTCGTGTTCCATGAACATCAATTGCCACTTATAATTGTGAATATAATCTAAGAGCAACAGTTGATAGATACTAAGCGAATGATTGACAATAAATGATTGGCCGAGATCCGAATCATGCGCGGAGTGACGTCAGAGAAACAGCATGAAGTAACAGCTGTTCTGTACACTACGAATCGGCTGCGAAGTCTGTCGAAACAGTGTGGGCCTTTAAAAAATACAACTGGGCTGTCATGTGACATAAAATCCATGACGAAATGCGTTAGTGCCTTGATAAAGCTAGTTAGGTATGTACAAGAGGTGAACATTTTTATTTTTGGTTTCAATTTATTTACACATTTTCCTTGTTTTGACGTGAGTCATGTAACTCTTCTACTAAAGCTCAGTAGCAAGAGCCCCCTCGAACTGGGTCTCAGGGTCGGCTTACTACTGGGTAATCGGAGGGGTTTCGCGAACAACTGTGCAGGGTACTATCACTAAACTAAATTGTGGGTTGTGAAATTGGCAATTGAATCCGAAATGTAAACTTCAAAAACCTTTTTTATTAAAATGAATTTAACTTTAACTAATTCGCTTTTTATTGAACTATGGCTTGTGTGTGTGGGTTGTGGGTTTTTACCGGTACATACCGCTGCTGTTGCTGCAAGCTGCTGGTGGTTCGGGGCCGTCCTGCGAGCACTCGCGCGACTTCTGCGGACGACGATGGGGTTCGGGAACTGGTTACAATGGTGGCTGCTGTTCTCGCTGGTGGGTTGGCGGGTTCTTGACGGAGTGGTGGAGTCTAATGGCGGCTGCTGGCGTCTTCCCTCATTGACGAGTATCGACAGGCCCAGGACGATACCGGAGTGACCGTGCCGAGAGGGGTAAGTTCTCCTTAACGGTTATAGCCCAAGGCCAGAGGACGATCGCTGGTCTTTTACGGGTTAGACGTAGCGAGCATCCAGGGCTCGCTAGGCCGAATCGTGTGCTGCCGGGTGGTTATGATTGCGTCACCCAAGGCACGGGAAATTTTATATGAAATCAAGAAAAAGGTCCTGTGAGGGTGTTCAGGAAGACAATTAGCTCTAGCCTAGCCGTAACTCCAACTTCCCAACCGCAGTATAATTTAATTTATAGGCTATTACCTGAATAAACGGTTGTAATCACACCTCACTGATCGTTTAACTTACACATAGTTATAGACATAGACTCACTTCACTTTTAAGGTGTTAAGCACACGAACGCCAGATTACGTATGACCTGTGGTGGGCTCATCAAGTAGTCCATAAGTCTTAGATGGCGAAGCATTTTGGCGGTTTTCCACGGCTTTCTGGGGCGAACTTTGGAAGTGTCGCGCTACCATTTTTCGCCTGCCGTATAACAGATTTCCTCCCCCTTTCATTATCTGTTATACGGTTTGGTGTTCGTTGGTTTTACCACCCACTTGTACCCACAGTGTTGTTTTTAGTGTGTTGACAATTTATGTGTTTATTCTAATCCTACTAATCCTAATTTTAACAAATAACAAATAATTTTCAGTATTTACATTTTATTACTACTAACCCTTATATTATTTAGAAACGTGACAGTACATTAAACATTTAGGCACATACTTAAAATAAACAGAGGACTTTGTAACAAACGATTACAGTCATGTGTTTTCCTTTGTTCAAGGGTTTACAGAAAGGGGACCAATGGAAAATAGACAGGGAAAGAATAACCGGAACGGTGAAAATTCACCTTTTATTGGATACACTGACAAAAGATATGTCCTCAAGCAGGAATCGAACTTGCGATCTTCCAGTCTCTAGCTGGGTCCATCGGTAGGAATTGGGTCTGTGGCGGTGATCACGACACTGTCACGACAAATGTTGGGAATCTGTGATGACATTATCACAGTTTCTTGATGGCCCAGTGATTAACGGATCCAACTAGAGACTGGGAGATCGCAGGTTCGATTCCTGCTTGAGGACATATTTTTGCTCAGTGTGTCCAATAAAAAATGAATTGTCAGCGTTCCGGTCATTCTTTCTCTGTCTATTTTCAATCTATTGACGATAATTTTCCGGAAATTTTCGATTAAAATAGTTTTTACTTTACAATTGAATCCCAGAACTGTTAAAGGTAGTTTCAGTTGATTGTATATCACCTTGTAATTCTTTACTAATTCTTCAGATGTATCTAATCATGCACGTCCTTAGCAGAAGCGCAAAAATCTCTAATTTTGAAAATGTCTGAAAATTTAACCCTTTCCGGTCTAAACCAATTTCGATGATAATGAAGTTCACTCACCCACGCTGTCTTCGCCGAACAACATCGGCATCTGTAAAACTTCGGGATATGAAAGAAAGGACTTTTCCCTTTCATTTGAAACCAAGGGCAAAATAATCGGTCGGGGGGTCTAGAACAACTTTTTATTTTAAAGTATTTTGATTGAAAACTTAAGTTTTTTAATGAACCTAATTCGCATTTCTGCTACTAATTGTTACTACAGACATTCAAAAAATACTAAAAGTGAAGATCTGACGAACAATTTCATTGTCTGCAACATCGTAGAAGGCTATAAATCGATGTAAAATTACCCGAGAAAGTTATTAAACTTTTATCAGTTTTTAGGTGTGCCTATAATCCAGAAATCGATTAACAAGGACTAACAAAATATGTTGGGTTTAGATGAACAGTATATTCAGATAAATTTCAATGTTTACAAAGTCCCATTCTCAGCAGAAAAAATATATTTTTAGATTCCTCCGGCTTTTGGGGCGAAAATGGCATTTTATGAACCAGGAGGTGTGGAAAGGTTGACCAAATTTATTCGATATTCTTACCTTTTCTAGATGTTGATTAATGTAGTAACGGATTTTACCAAGTATTCGTGCCTTTTCAGTTCTTCTTGATCCTATCCTGCATGCTAAAATACAATTGGCTTAAATTCAAAACATTATATTTGAATGAACTAAAGTAGCCAGTTCGAGTCATTGTAATAAAAGTCGGATGTTATTGCAACTTTAAATTGAGAATCCTGTTTGTCCTTATCAACATTAAAAGAAAGATGATTGAAAAAGAAAAAATCTCTTTGAGTTTTAATCCACGTTTGTTATCTTTTGGGGTACATTCATTGCATCAGAATTTATAGATGCAGAGTTTTGCTTGCCCTCAAAATACGTTATATTTGCAAATCGAACATACTTCACATAATTTTAGAAAAAAGGAACAAAATCAAGTTTCATAATTTCCTTTAAGAAATTCCGGAGTCGTTATTCGCTGAATATGGAGTACAACAGAAAACGAACAAGAAAATAAAAGGCTGGACCACACATTCAGTAAATTCTCAAAGTAATACAAGTCTGTTTATTGAAGATTTCCCTCGTGATACATATGGGATAAGAGCAACGACCACATATCAAGAAGACAGAGTTGCCAGTTCAGTTCAGAATCTGGAAAAAGTAACAGCAACACGTCTTTCGGATAAAGGTGATACTTTCTAGATCTAGTTTTATATTGAGATCGCTATCTTCGTACAATAGACAAAACCTTTAAATAATATTTCTTGTTTACTATTGCAATTTCTGTTCAGTGTATAGCGATTCCCATAAGTTAACAAACTTGAACACAAATCTATCCTTCATGAAATTGTCAATCAGGATTCTCAATCGAAATCAAATGAAATGACTGAATTTCTAATCGAGTTTGATCAAATGTAAAGTTTAAATTTAGGCCAAATGCATCCCACAAGATGCTAACGAGAAAGGAGGTTGATTCAAGATTACATCAAGCTTATTTCAGAATGAGTGAAGAAATAAAAAAAAAAACAAATATATGTGACAGAAAAAAACTGTTTCTTTTTGCTGAATTACCTAGTATCTTTGAAAAGAGTACTAAATTCGTTCATATTTTATCTAATATGAATTCTCTATATCTCGTTCCTAAATTATGTTTTTTTGCGTTCAAAAGTGGGACTTTGCTAGTACTCAGGTTCTCCTGAGCACACTGTTAAAATAAGGCAAACTATTTTTTTATAAGTGAAAATGTTTTTTTTTTTGGGAATGAAGCTTCTTAACCAATAGACCCCGTGCGAATCTAGAAACTTTGATAAAAATTTAATAGATTTTCCTGGCGATTTCAGATCGAGATGTAGTTTTTTTACAAAGTTGTATACAATGAAATTGTCTATCAGATTCTCACTTTTGGTAATACAGGTCGGACTCTATTATCCGGGGATTTCAAAAAAAAATCCCACCCCGGATAATCGAATCAAACTTTTTTTTTGCATTATTTTATGAATTTTTTATTTGTGGAGAAATGGCAAATAAAATGGTCAGGGGTAAATTTCCCTATTATGGTAAATGTAAATGTACCTACTTTGGCCCTAGCCGATTTTTCAGACTTTTAGGGTGTGATTTGTATTTTCAGTTGGTTTTCATTTATTATTCATATTGGCAACGAGTTAACGGTATGTATCAGTTGGTCATGGTTATTTGTGTATGTATTCTAAGATAAACTTTTTAATAAGTTGTGTCCTTGGAAAACAGGTTAAACTTGATTACCCGGGGCTTCAATTTTCCAAGGTAAATGATTCAATTACTCGAATACCAGAAAAATAAAGTTAGTAAGTAAACAAGGGGTCGTCTGTTTCTTGGCTCCAGTTTAATTTACGTGGTTGTGTTACATATCACAGCTAACATGACTTTTAACCCTCATCCTAGTTAGAAGAGCGCGTGTTGCGCCCCCACAAAGAGATCCTCGTCCTTGTAGCATCATTTAGTTGACAAATATCATACCGGATTGTCAGGTAATAACTACGTGTGTAGTCTTCTCAAACTCTCCGACTCATACTTGTCACTAGCGAAGGACTACCAGGTTACGTAGATAATGGGTTCCCGGCCGCCTCAGCGGGAATTGAGGGAAATTTAAATTAGAAAGTTTTGGCAGTTTTCAATAATATTGCTAGGCTAGGAAAATATTCCAAAATTTCATTTTCACCATTAACTGAAACTATACCTGGCAGCACTGCTTCAGCGGAGCCGAATCAGATTATTTGTAGTAACTTCTGTTCGACTGATAATATTTATAACTTTTAGTGCTCAAATGAAAGATCTTAGCCGCTTTTATTAGCCTTACAAAAGTTATAGTCATTTAGAAACGTGGTTGTTTATCAACAAGAAGGGCATGAGGGGGTTAAAGATGCCATTGGAATTCTGAGCAGGAATCAATTGTTGAAGTGGATAATGGGAGAAGAGCAATATTGTGTCAAAGTCCACTGGAACTCAGAGCAGGATATTTACACCGGATTTCAATGAAAGTAGGACCATGATTCTATCAGTATCTGGAATAAATCATTATCTTCAGCGGAATTCTATCTTGAGAACACCAGACATTTAAGAAGCTCTTCTCTAGAATCCTGCATCAGAATTCAGAGAAAAAACCGCAGAAATACCAATGAATACTCAATCAAAATTCTGAAATAGATTCCATTGGGATGCTAAGAAAATTTCGATCAAAATCTTAGAAAGTATCCAAACAGAATCCTGAGAAGCATGTAATCATTATCCCAAGAGATAGCCAGAAACCAACCGAGCAATGTAGTTATAATGACATTTTATGTGGCCTGCAGTAACCGATATGTTTATTACGAGAAAAATGTACTTTTAGTGTAAAATAAAAAGTTGCATATTTGGCAATACTGGCGTTAAAAATTTATTTATTTTTTTGAATTTCTTAAACAAATCTTAGAAAAAATTATCTTGCTGATTGATTCTAATGCAAACAGTACCAGAAATATAATCCGAAGAAAAACAATTTTTTAAACAATTTGTTAAAATTAAGAGTGTTCCCATGGACTGAGGGGCTGTTCAAACGAAACAACAATTTAGGTTTTTATATATTGGCTCTAAATGAACAATTTCTTCAAAACTGGTTCCAATCCATGAAGGTCGATTCCAAGTTTTGGTTTTTTAGGTCACTTTGCGCGGAGTAACCCGTATATAAGCTATTTTTGAGGTAGGTCAAAACTTGAGAGGAGGGTTACCCCAGACCCCCCAGTTGCCCGAACATATGTTCTATTGACTGCACTAATCGAATTAGCACTATAATAAGACATTATAGTTGATTTTTTTTCAAAACGCTTATTTTCTCCGGATAATCGAGTCCCCAGATAATCGAATCCCCGGATACTCGAATCCCCGGATAATCGAGTCCGACCTGTATTTGAATGTCTAAAGTACTACCTAGGGGCAAAATGTGAACCAGTTTCATTAAAAAACCTAAGCTTTCAAACAAAAAATCTTTAAAATAAAAAGTTTTTACTTTCAAATGAGAGGGTTAAGCCCATTCTATCGCATGCTTCACGTTTGTTCTACCAAACACACCGTGTCACCGTCACCTCTGTAGAAGTACAGTACGCTTCAATTTTGATATACTATCTGAAATTGGAAAAGAATTGACTTTCTATCGCTACAGTTTGCGATGAAGTGGTGTGTCACCGACTAGCAAGACCAACATAGGCTCAATACGTGGTGACAACGTTTCGATGTGTGTTCAGTAGTTTCCCCCTGGTAGAAAAACAATGTTTGAACAACTACCTTCACACGCACTGCTACGGACTAGAGAATGTTCAACGTCCATTCAAGTGCGGTGTCAAGCGGAAAATTGATGGACCAATCGCACATCGTGTGCAGTCATCTACCCAGTAGGTACTAAAAGTTAAAAAAAAACTAAAAAAAATCATCTGAAAGTTGGTGATTTATTATTTCATTCGATTGACAGATATGATGAAAGTGGCATAACTTTATTTATGGTTAGATCTTTGCCAGTGTGCACTGCACAGTGTGGTCTGACTGCATTCACACGTTTCTGGAACACGCAAAGCTACTATGGTATTCAGGTGTCCTTCGGCCGGCAATAAATTAAACAAGTTGTTTTAACTCTTTTGCGTTATTTACCATTTGATTACAGTTTTTTGTCATAGAAGCCGAATTAAATACATTCAGTTGACTAAAACTCGAACGATCCTTCATATGGTCTAAAAGATTCAGATAACTTTGCCCTGTCTTCATTCAAGCAAGTGGCAAAACTACAACTCTTCCCAATACGAGGTGATTCCCAAATACGGCAACGGTTTCTCACATCGGACCGGCTGTGCAGTGTGGAACTGATGGCGAAAGTTTTCCATGCATTTTTCGCTTTCGTCGAAGCATTTTCTCGTTCAAACTCTTTTTCACACCAACGAGTTCAATCTATTTTTCGTTACTTTTGCTGTATGCTTCGATTCAAGTTGGTGAATGTTGGCGGATTGCGTGGAAGGATCGGTAAGGGAAGGGTATGGTGGTGTTTGAAAGCACTTATATCGGAATTGAGAATAAACTATACACCGTGCACACATGCACACACACACATCCACACTCAGATGCACAGTAAATCACCGCCGACAATGCCCCAGATGGCAGTGCTCGGGGAGAAGGGAAATGACCATCCGGTGGAGTGCTTCCGGTACTTTATGATCTCACTACTGGGGCCGTGGCAGCCGGCAGTCAGCAGTGCAGTGAGAATTTGGTGTTAAACGGTGTATAGAAACGGATAGGCGTGAAGAGCTCTACTATCTACTGTATTGAGTGATTCAATTCTGTTGGATGGATGGAATGGGATAAGCAATGTTCGGTATAAACATTTCAGATAGAAGATAGCTTCTGATTCACCTTCTCTGCAGCAAGTATCTTTCGCCTAGAATATACATTTATTTCGTTAGATGGAAGAGGCACGCTCGAACAAACATAGATGAGTTTTCTGTTCGAGTACTTTTCAGACGTCTCCACACTTACTTCAAGGCAATCCTGTTGGCAGAATTTAACAGAATCCATTTTACTAAGACCCACTTACAGCCATTGTTCATTGGTGCAATTTCAAGACTTTCACGATCATATTTACAGATGGATAAGATTGCAAGTCGTTTTTAGCGTAATGCAGAGGTGAAGCCATTTTTTTTAATCAAATGAAGCATGTTTTCAGGATCAAGTTCTCTCCAAATCCACCCATCCAGCTGAAGTATATTAGTTCCATGCAATGAAGTCCTGATGTTCCTATGACGCAAGCGACAGTGAACCGTGAGCTGGTACATTAGCACAACGCTCCGTGGTCTGTAGTTGTAGTCGGTATATTAACCGAAACCTCTGAAACTTCCATCCCGCATCTCTCACAAGCTCCACATACAGTTGTAACAGTTGTACTTTATTCACGAGTGCGATTTTAATTGCATTTAAATTAAATTTTCTCTCAGGCACATGTGGAAACGTGTGTATTTTCAGAACTTTGGTTACCCGTCTCCCCAACTTCCCATACTAGATCACAGCTTTCGAGCCCACATGCGGCGCACCGACTGCTGCTTCCTTACTACACAGACTATAACTGGTTGGTCCTTCCAACCGTCGGTTTACAGAGGATGAAAAAGCATTTTACAGTGTGCGCCGCTTTTTGTTGCTACAATCTTTGTGTAACAACATTTCCGAAGCAAATGAGAGAATCAGAAGAGGGCGTATGTTGCATGGAGTGTGCACTTCACCCGTTTTGTCTCGACACACTCACTATCATCACCCAGCATCCGTCACCCAGCTCACGTATATATACTGCCAACTATACAACGGCAGCTGCTACTTCTGCTGCCACACTATGCAAACGTTGCAGAAATATAATAACAAGGACATCAGCGCATCACAATCTATGCACTTTTTCCCAAACAAACCCCTTTGCGTTTCACCTCCCGGGTGCAAGTACCTACCTATCGTGCAGCAGAGTGAAACAACAAAATTTTGTGGGAATGCAAACGCTTCCAGTGCAGTTCAGTGTTAAAAACAAAACCGTGTGGTGCTTCATCCCGTCCTAGAACCTGACCTTCTAGTTCGTCCGACTTGACGGTTAATTTTCCAGCTGAACTACAACTATCTTATCGACTTGAGGAATTCATTATAGGTTTGTTTTGACGACTGACGTACTTGGACCAAAAGCGTTCCCAGTTCAGTACGATGTGCCAAGAGTAAAATTTGAGAAGTCAAATTAAGATTTTTTATCGTATCAGACTAATGCCCTTCTGATAAATATTGATAAACGAGAAAACATTCTGTATCGATTTTCTTGGCTATTTTCGGCAAATTTGAGACTAAGAGAAACGAAAGCAATGAAATTGAAAGACGGATAGGTATTCTAGAGCGAATCAGTTATAAACTTAGAACGGAAAACTAGAACTAGGCAGGCTCATATGGGCATGATCGAAAGGAAATGTGAAGAATTTTTTGCCTTCTGCAGAGTAGGAGTTGGGCGTTCCACCCAAGTCTACCGCATGGTCTATGGTAGAACATAACTCATCATCATGTTTTACCGCCGACGCCGGCGTGCTTGATTCCCCGCCGCGAAGGAAAGTTTCCACGAGCAGCAGTATGTAGTATGAGATCCGACGGACACTGAATAATTTTTGTTTTTATTTATTTTATTTTGAACATCTTTTTATTCAATTCGTTTATTTTAAGGCACGTTTGTCCAAGCTTAAATGTGTAAATTTACATTTTACATTTGCATTTTTCAATACTAGGGGATTACATATTACATTTTTTATAATGAAACTAAGGAAATTTTACAGCTATCTTATACATATACAAGAGTGGATAATACACTATTCGTAATTCATAAATTACGTAACGCAAAAATTGCCCAAGATTGAATCGCCCTCCCCCCATGTAACAAATTGTCACAAATTTCTCTATCCCCCTTTCCTATTACATAACAAATCCTCTGAAAAAAAGTTTCTTCTGTAAAAATATGTTACGTTCTAGCTTACTCCCCCTCCCCCATATGTAACAATATGTCACAATTTGCCGGACCCCCTCCCCCCTAAAAGCGTTACATAATTTATGAATGGTCCCTAAGATAATGGGGGTCATTTAGTGCTACGTTTTTATAGTAATACACTTTAGGACTTTTTAGCAGGATGATTATTGGAGCAATTAATGATTATCTAAGGGTACAATTTCACAATAATCTTAAAACTAGAAACAAATAGAGAAAGTTACTGAATTTTGATTATGTTGGGCATTTCTTAACGAGATTGTGTATTTGACAACTAAAACTAGGAAAGGCAGAGTGGATGCGATGGTTGAAAAATATTAACTTTCAGTTTCCGGGAGGTCAACGGCATGGATTTCAGACTCGGACGGATTTCATCAGAAAGCGGGCAGGCTCTTCCAGACGATTTCGTAGTACGGTTCAGATACGGATCGGTAACACACCGAGTTGCGCGTGTGATATTTGTGCCGTAGGTCTCGAGCTTGTTAATTCATTCGACAGAGATGTTTCGTGTCACCTTGAAATCGCAACAAACTATCTTTGATGTAGGGTACAGGCGGAACAGGGCACTTCTGAGAATGATAAGAAAAATGAAATGGCCAGTTAAATCTGTATATTGATAGATTGTAGGAAGGTGTATACTAAGGACATGGTGCAGCTTCTCAGAAAAAATATAGATAGAAACTGAATCAAAAGCCCTCCTTATATCTAGAAAAACTGATGTCATCTGTTCTTTGCTAGCATAGGCCATTTGAATTTCTGTTGAGAGCAACGCGAGTCGTTCGTTCTTTTGTCTTTGCGAAAGCCAATGTGTGTATCTGACAGTAAGCCATTTGCTTCGATGCAATTGTCGAGGCGGAATAGAATAATTTTCTCGAACAACTTCCGGACACAAGACATACAATCGGTCGATGCGGGTTGTGGTCGCAGGCTGGTTTTCCTGGTTTTTGGGTGGCGATGATCTTCACTTGTAATGATGGACAATGTTACCCTCAAGAAACTTAAACGCTTGTTAAAAAAATTCAACAAACGTCTCTTGGCAGAGTCCAGCAGATTCTTCAATAAGTTGAATGTGATTATGTCTGGTGCTGGGACTTTATTATTACATGATAAGAGAGCAAGTGAGAACTCCACCAGCATGCTATCGCGAGGGGACGTTGTGCGGTAGATCTTCTGTTCCGAGACGGAATCTGGACAAACCTCCTTGGCGAAATCGAATATCAAACGATTTGAATATTCCACGCTCTCGTTAGTACTGTTTCGCTTTCGTATACGCTGAGCCGTCCCGCAAGGAATGCTCATCGATGTTTCTCTCGTTAATTCGTCAACGAACCGGCGCCAGTAACAGAGTTTCTTGGCTTTTATTAAACTCTTCATTCGCGTGTCTAATGTCACGTCTATCGATAGCTAGCGGTAAACCCGTATACGTCTGAGCCCTCTTTGTCCCATCATGGTTTGGGAGACCGTCTGAGTCTGAGCATGAATCGCGGTGTCGAGAATCAAGCCAATCAGGAGTCCATGTACTCTTCCTCCGAAGAAAGCTTTTAGTTGCATTCGATTTTGCCGGATATCGCGGACGCGTAGGTTTTCTAATCAATGTACCGCGTGAGGTGATACGAAACATTGTATTCGGTGGTCCTGAACCATAGCAATAGTAATTACCATTGGCAGATGGTCACTGCCGTGGGGAAGAGGGATTACATTCCACATGAAATCTAACCGCTGCGGTTAGATGTCGATGAGAAGCACAAGTCTAAAGCGCTCGGGCGCGCTGGAGGAGCAGGAATCCGTGTCATTTCTCTCGTTTTCAAAATGGTCATATTGAAGTTGTCGTAAAGCTCGAGGATTGAGGCAGATCGATTATCGTCATGAAGGCCACCCCATGCCGTACCGTGAGAGTTAAAATCACCTAATACTCGGTAGCGGAGGAGTTCCGTAATATCGCAAAGCCGTCGGTGGTCGACTGAGGCTCCTGGGGGGGATGTAGGTGAACGCAATTTAAAGGTGTCTTTAATTTTAGTTTGGCTAGCGACAAGTTTAATGCCTGGTGCCGAGGAGAGATTGATTCAATTGAAAGATGGCACTTTTTGATCTCCAAAGGTATTCCTTCTTAAGAGTCCCCTCGATCCAAGCGAATAATATTGAAATCGTGAAAGTTGAGATCTATTTGTGAAGCTAGCAATTCATATTGATTCTTGTTGGGTTTGTAGATTGGAATGGTACTGAAAGTAGTACACTTTCAATTTTCTACCTGGATACACAAAAAAATTCGAACCGCTTTCGAAAAATCAGCGATTTACATTAAAACGCCGCTTCAAACAACATATCTGGCTACGCCATTGACTTTCACCGTCTTAAACCGAACTACCAACTATACCAGCAGAACAACTAGAAACGAGCCTTCAAGCTTGTGATTTTTTAGCCATGTAATAATAGAATTGTTAGGTATTTGTTTACAGTGAAGCCCCCGATTTTGTCTACCCCCCTTTTTATCAGCTTTTTGACCCGATTTTGTCAGCTTCATAGGAAGATTGATAGTTGGAAGTTTGATGTGCTCTAGCAGACGAACCAAGTTGAATTCGAGTAAATCCTTTCATGATCATATTTTTTTATCTTAGAGATCCGAAAAATACAAAAATAATCTTTTTTTATTTTTCTTGAAATTTTGCACTGTGACCCCCTTAAGAAAAATTTAAACTAAATAATCAGAAAGGGTTATGAGGCTATATCTAGGGACTAAAGAAGAACATTTTAAGAACCTCGGTTTATTAAAAAGAAAGGAAAATATATGTCCCGATTTTGTCAATGTCCCCGTTTTATCAGCCTAAAATTCACCAAGGGGCTGATAAAAACGGGTTTTCACTGTATTTCATTAGTTCAAATTCAAAAAAAATGTTGATATTCAGGCTTCTAGCGATTTATGATCGACTTTACATATGGACAAGCCGCAAGCTTCGGCCAAAAAATACAGGATAAATAAACTTTCAAAGTAAAGAATCACAATAATTGAACAATTGCCTGGACTTTTGAAAAAAAATCAGATTTTAGTCAATTCAGAACGTATATCGATTTTGTATGCTATATATGTTATTTTCAGTTATGTTAGGAAAAAAACTTAAAATTCCAATATGCACTCAGAAAAAATAATTCGCGGACCCCCAGCAACGACTTCGCGGCCCACTAAGGGTTCTCGGAAGTCAGGTTGAGAATCACTGGTCTAGCATATCTCAATGTTTCTTTCTGCACTTTATCAGAAAGAATTTCGCATTCGTGTTGGTATCTATGGCCTAGACCTGGTAAGACCTGGTTGCCAGAAGGTAGACAGAAAATTGTCGTTTATACCCTTTCTCATTTTTCGACAGCTTTCAGGCTTTAGTTGGTTGGCGAAAGACATGCTGGTTGGGCGTAGCTCATGAACAGCGAAGAATGGCCGCGAGGGTGTTTAAGCATTTTCTTTCGGTTGCTGTGCTGTATCCCTTCTATCAGCGGTGATGTATTTTTGGTTCCCATTCCATTCATTTTGAATCCTTTCTCATAATAGGGTTAGGAATTTTTGGTTTGTCCGTGCCTGACCTTCTCGGAGTTATCTCTCATATATAACCGTGGCAACCGAGCAGAAACTATTTATAACTGAAAGCTTTTGTTCTTATTAAATGAAAAGATTTGTTGATAATTGCTGCTCGACAGAAGAAATTTATAATTGTGGTTGTTTTCGTTTTTACCATTAAATTGAACAAATCAGAGACAGGAAGCTCACCGCGTTGATTGTTGTACCGTTAGGCACCTTTTTTTCTGACGGCTTGAAAGCTGCACCCATGTTGGTATGCTAAAACATGTTGCTACCCTGCCGGATGAGTCCACGTCCACTTGATACT
This sequence comes from Topomyia yanbarensis, assembly GCF_030247195.1. Classification (NCBI taxonomy): domain Eukaryota; kingdom Metazoa; phylum Arthropoda; class Insecta; order Diptera; family Culicidae; genus Topomyia; species Topomyia yanbarensis. The sequence goes on from NC_080672.1 coordinate 22,946,634, forward strand.
GGAAGCAAGCACATTACTTATCGTTTTGAACTATGTTAATTATTTGTTTTGCTGAGAATTGTTTGCAAACAATTATGGGATGAAATTTTGGATAATATGCAAGTGAGAAATAGAGAAGAGTTTGTTGTGGAAAGAGTCGACTTCGGCGGGAAAGCTTGGTAGCTGCACTGTGCATCGGATACGACATGTGTGTGTCTGGTTTATGTTTCCCTGATGTTCCCCTGTGCGAGCTCCAATTGAAATGCAAATGTTTGTCTAAAAGTTAGGCGATTATTTGCATGTATATTTGCCTGTTTAGCATACATTTGCATGTATGCCTGATGGTCTGTGTGTGAATCTCGTCACACTACTTAGCTGCCACACATGTTGGTATTCGCTGGTTCGGTTGGGCCTGGTGCTGACTGCCGAAATTTGGATGGTTGTGCTGCAGATTCTATATGATGAGCCTCTATCTAGTTTTACAGTGTACGGAATAATTAGACTTTTCTGGGACTTTTTGCACTAAATGAGACGGTACAGTCGATTGTTGATGCAAAATGAGGGTTTCGATTCTTCTATTGAAAGGTTTTACTAATAGTGATGTAAACTGTCGTGCATGACATAAATTTTTTTTTCATAAAACGTTTATTTGACACGGTGTTTGACAAAGCTTTTTTACGCCGGGGTTTTTTTATATAACATGTTACAAAAGTTCTTAAGTCTATCACGTTATAATGAAAGTTCACTTTCTAATGCTAACACTGAGGATAATCATCATTTTGAATATTTTTATTTATAATCTATTTTCTTGAATTTCATTGTAAACCTATTGATAGTTTTTCTGTAATCTTTGTTTATTTTTTTTCTTTATTTATATCGTTTTATCTAACTTAACTAACTGCGAAGAAATCTAAATTGTTTGTGGGTAGCAAGGGTACATGAAATAATTAGTTGGCTTTCAATTGATACTTTAAATAATTCTCTTTGTGGTTTTGTAGAAATGGCTGATTCGAAAGATTCTTTATCTTTATTTATTTTTTCCCTGTAACGATTGTGACGCACGGGCCTTGAATTTCGCTTCCGAATTTTTACAACTCCTGATGCATAGAAACCTATCGTAGCACCTGATGAGAGTAATTTTTACTCCACTATGGAGTGTACTGCATTCCATTCAGCGAACACCACTCTTCAATATAGACTGTATCCTCTTGGAGCACAGCTGAATCGAGTCCCGAAGCAATCGAGCAAAAGATTTTCAGATCATCAGCGTAGAGCAGTTTTTCAGACTTTATGCGGGTGCAGAGATCGTTGATGAATAATATAAAGATAAGTGTCCCTAGGTGACTTCCTTGGGGGACACCAGCTACCGTTTCAAATACCCTTGAGCATGTGGTGCCGATTCTAACAAAAGCGGAACGTTCAGAAAGGTAAGATTGTAGCCATCTGGTTACCCACGGAAGAAATCCAAAAAAAAAATCCATAACCGCAATGTTGTGCGGCACCTTGTCGAATGCTTTAGCGAGATCAAAATATCTTGCATTAACTTGCTGGCGCTTCTCGACGACTGGAACTAGAAAACTTGTGTACGTCATCAAGTTCGAAGTGGTCGAGCGTTTCTTTACGACGTCCTGATGTTTATCCATTATGTGCGAAGGTGCAGCGTACATCGCATTTTAAACAATCTTTTCCAGAACTTTGGCCAGACAATTCAGAAGCGAGATCCTTCTATAGTTTTTAATATTGTGAGTATTTCTTGCCTTCTGGATAGGAACTATAGCAGCTTCTTTCCACACACTTGGGAAAACATTTTCCGTGATCGAGCGCTAGAAAATAATGCTTACTGGTAGATAAAGCTCTCGGGCACAATGTTTTATGAACAAAGGGGGCAAGCAATCCGAACCTGGCCCTTTCAACGGGTCAACACTGGACAAAGCTCTCAAAACATTGACATCGTAATTCTTCTACCAGCCATCTACACCATGAAGGTGGTGTTCTTATTGCGATAAAAAATGTGAATGTTTGGAACAGGTTGTCGCGTTTCCCGGTCGGTCATTATTTATTTGCTGCATTTATCTGAGGCCGAACATTGATCCTGACTTGTATAACATTCACTCCTCCGCGGTTTAGGGCATTCTTGATAAAACAAGCAGGTGAGACAATGTACTTGTTGTTGGTATTCCTCATGTCCGGTGGTCTTTCGATGACGATCTTAAGTGCTATATACCAGAAAATGCGATATTAGAGCAAGAGACGGCCATCACAGAAACTTTGGTTTCTGATGGTTTATATCAAATCTGCTCTCTTAACATCCTCGATGAAGTCTCATCGGCCATTGGTGCAGTCAATTGGCGTGATATGCTGAATGGAAACGATGTGGATCAAGCAGTTTTGGTGTGCTACGTTCTTTGACATGATACACTTATCTTTTCTTGTTTTCATGTGTTTGGGTTATTGAACTTGGATATTTCTAACTCATTTTCACTAATACTAGCACTAATAGAAAAAGTATGGCACTTACTGTACTTTTTTTCTTTTCATTCGACAGCCAGGAAAATTTTACAGAGAAAATTGTAATACCTTTCAGTTAGGTGACTTTAATATTCTTTTAGAAGTAAATTAGTTTAAAGTTAGTGTTATTATTAGCATTTTCGTTATTTTTCTTAAAATAGCAAATAATGCACATCACAATTATCATCGTCAAAATAATTCACCTCAGCAAGTTCCACAATTCTCTTTTTGACTCCATTCAATTATCTCTTTTTGTTTCGACGCATAATCATTTTTATCACTTCGTTTCATATGCAAAAACAATGATTTAGAACCCACTATATTTGTGGTGAGGTCATGCTGTGTTAGTAATTAAATAACAGTGAAATGAAAAAATATGGATAAAGGGTCAAATAAGTTATAGAGACTATTAAGGGACACCAAATGAACAATCGCCAGGATAATTTTGTTGATTAATAATTAGAATAATTACAAAACTCTTCGAAAAACGCTAATTGCTAGTAAAAAGTCACTTAGTGCACTTAACTAAGAGATATTTGTACAAGAATCGATATAAAATTGTCTCAGCTTTCCAATGAAATCTTGGAAATAACGATATAAAACATATTTTTCAGATTAGTGTCTTTTAAGCACTTGCAAGTCGTTTATAGGAAAAGTTTAGTAGTGAAATTACAATGAAATGAGAAGATAGGAATATGATGTTGAAGGACAAATTATGAATCGTCCCAAAACCCAACTTTTGGATGATAGATATTGCTATAAGCATAATTCATTATTTTGAGAAAATTAACAAAAACCTTATCAAAAACACTTTTAACCATTATACAACTAAAAGATAATTGAAACTAATTAACTAAAAGATTTGAGAATATCATTCAATAGGAAATTTTCTTACCTTTCGAATGGAAATTTGAAATACAAAGTATACTTTTCGAGTTAAAGGTATTTTAAGACAATTCGTATTTTTACACAAAAAGCTGAATAACTCTGTAACGGTTGATTTTTGATGATATGTGTAGAACAATTTTTTTCTCCAAATGTGACAGTCAATCACCCCTCAAGAGGTTCTTTACCATGAACCAAACACCCTGTATCATCGCGTTGCCAAGTTTCAGTGAGAGCAATAATGTCGTAATCACAGGAGGTAAGGGTTTTCGTTCTTATTCCACGGACATTCTGGTAGTAGACGGACAGGAAATCTTCAGAGGTCAAGTGTGGGATATGAATGGATCAATGAGAATCGGAGCTTACTTGGATGTTAGCGGTGTCTCCACTGTGACCAGGGGTGGAATTTGCACCGGCTCGTCCTGTATCCTCAAATTCGCGAAACCGAATACCTATTGGCCATGTATCCGCTGACATAGCTTTTGCCTTAAGACTAACTGGCATGCTCACCTTGTCTGCCTTCACTTCCTCAGAATCCAGTCTCGTACGCACCATTTGCAGTACGATGTCGTCCGGTACCAGCGGGTCAATTCCGGAAAGACATAACCAGAAGTTTAGTTCGTCGTTCGCGATGGCCGCCGGGCGGTGGGACGTGCTACCCTCGTCGTTGTTGGTGTCGCGCAGTCTCAAATGAAAAAATGAATGAAATGAATAAATGAAATTAATTAAATGAATGAAATGAAAAATAAACGATGTAAAGGAGTTATAAACATAATAGAATGAATTAAATTGTCAAACGAATTTTTTGGGTGAAATTAATAAAATTAATGACTGAAAAATATAATCAGCTTATTAAAATGAAGACTCCGACTAAAATGTATGAACTGGCAAAAATGAATAGAATGCATAAAATGAAAATGGTGAAAAAATAAGTTAAATAGAATAAAATGAAAAAAAATAAGATAAATGGAACAGATAAAATGAGCTCAAATGAACTATATGAATAAAAATATAGCTGAATGAACGAAATACATAAATGATTGAATGCAATGAATATAGATCAAAAATTAGTCAAATATTCAAAATCAATGAAATATTAAGGACGAATAAAGTATATAAAATTAATAAACTGAACAAAAATGAGTATATGACATAAAATTAAGTAAAGTTATTTGAATAAAGTAAAAATATCTGAAAAATGGCTAATTAATATACAACGTACTTAGAGGGTTCCCATTCATTTTTGTTTTCACTTTTTCGTTTTAGTTTTTTTTTACGGCGTTGTTTAAGCTTATCTGGCATTTCTACTTTATTGATGGACCTTAATTTGGGGTAATGAGCCTATTTTGGCACTATTAGGAAGAGGGCCGCACTATTTTTTGTACAACAATGAAACTATATTATCTATAACCAACTGGTAATGACTAGTTTCACATCAAACATCGAAATGAGACGTCGCGAAAACACGTTTCGCATTGACTATGCGCATCTACCACGAAAGCCGTCTTATGATGAGCTTCACCATTTCGTTAGCACCATTTTGGAATTACAGAAAGAGCAAGTAGTGCGAATCCAACCAAGCCGAAGTCTTGGATGTGCGTTCATCAAGGTCAGTGAACTCGCCATAGCGCAAAAGGTCGTCGAAGAACACGATAATATACACGAGACAGAGATAGATGGTAAAACCTACAAACTACGAATCACGATGGAGGACGGAGCTGCAGAAGTTAAACTCTACGACCTTTCCGAAGATGTCACGAACGAGGAGATTATACGATTTCTCGAATCGTACGGGGACGTACTCTCTATCCACGAGATTTTGTGGGACGAGAAGTATGCGTTCGGTGGCATTCCAACTGGTGTTCGGGTTGCGAAGATGCTAGTCAAAACAAATATCCCGTCGTTTGTCACTATCGATGGGGAAACTACAGCTCTCTCTTATTACGGCCAACATCAAACGTGCCGACACTGCAACGAATTCGTACATAGCGGAATTTCGTGCATACAGAACAAAAAACTCTTAGTTCAGAAACTCGCCGCAGACCAACCCAATACTTCGTACGCAAAGGTTGTTAAGCAATCGGCTCGACCGAAACCAGACCAATCAAAATTAATACAGATGAAACAATCCGCCGTCAAGCCACCAGGCCCAAGACCATCACAAACCACAAGTACACCTGCAGTACAGACGAAACAAACTGCGAATCCACTCTCTTCGCTACCACTACCGATCAACTCAGCCTCCATACAACGAAACACGCCCGACATACCTCCAGGAAGACAACTGATATCATCGGTTGAAGATATCTTCAAACTGCCGAATAAGCTGACGAGCAGCTGCGGAGAGACTCGTAGACCAGCGCCAGTCGATCGTAAGAACGATGGTGATGACTCCGACAGATCAACAAATTCCATGAGCAGCCGACGATCAATGCGCCGTCCACCGGGAAAGAAGCAACGACAGGACGAAGGGGACGACACCCCAGATGAAAATATTATCTTATAATGGAGCATGCCAGCTACAATATTGCAACAATTAATATTAACACGATAACAAATCAAACAAAGATCAACGCACTCCGAACCTTCGTCCGGATGATGGAGCTCGACATCATTTTCTTACAAGAGGTCGAGAATGAGCAACTTTCCATTCCCGGTTACAATTTAATCTGCAATGTGGATCACGCGAGGAGGGGAACGGCAATAGCACTGAAGGAACATATAATCTTCACACACGTCGAGAAAAGCCTCGACGGCCGTCTTATTGCATTGCGAATAGCGAACACCACACTGTGCAACGTTTATGCCCCGTCCGGCTCGGCAACAAGAGCTGAGCGAGAGAGATTCCTCAACAACTCACTCGCCTACTATCTCCGCCATCGTACAGAACACTTAATTCTAGCAGGCGATTTCAACTGCGTACTGCGACCATGCGACACAACAGGACACAACCTAAGCCCTTCACTTCGAACAACCATCCAACAGATGCAGCTCCATGACGTGTGGATTAAATTAAACCCACAGATACCAGGCCACACGTACATTACACACAACTCAACGTCCAGGCTTGATCGCATTTACGTGAGTTCGGGTCTTAGCGGTGAACTACGGAACGCGAATGTGCATGTGTGTTCCTTCACCAACCACAAAGCTGTCACAACACGAATCTGCCTTCCCCACCTCGGCAGGGAACCCGGGCGTGGATTCTGGTCCCTCCGTCCGCATCTCCTAACACCCGACATCATCGAAGATTTCAGAATCAGGTGGCAGTATTGGACACGCCAACGCCGCAATTTCGCATCGTGGATGAACTGGTGGATATCATACGCTAAACCTAAGATCAAATCCTTTTTCCGGTGGAAATCGAAACTGGTATTTGATGAATTTCATCGTGAAAATCAACGACTTTACGAACAGTTACGGCTAGCGTATGATAGCTACTATCAGGACCCAAATATGTTGACGACTATCAACCGTATCAAGGCGGAAATGCTACTACATCAGAGAGAATTCACGCACATGTTCGTACGCATAAACGAAACTTACATCGCAGGCGAACCACTGTCTACTTTCCAACTGGGTGAAAGGAGAAGAAAAAGAACGATCATAACACAGCTAAGGAATGAACGTGATGAAAACATCAATCGGTCTGAAGAAATTGAACAACACATGCTACAATACTACACGAGACTCTACGCGGCCAACGAGACAGTTGAAGAAGGGGATGCAGATTTCATCTGTGGAAGGGTTATACCAGAGAACGACGAAACAAACGAGGCATGTATGAGCGAGATAACAACGGCCGAGATACACGCGGCAATTAAAACAAGCGCATCGAAGAAATCTCCGGGTCCCGATGGTATCCCGAAGGAGTTCTACTTGTACACATTCGACGTTATCCACCGAGAAATTAACCTCGTGATGAACGAGGCCCTAGCGTCAAACTTCCCAACCGAGTTCGTGCAGGGCGTAATAGTACTGGTGAAGAAGAAAGAGTCAGGCGATACAGCTCACTCGTACAGACCAATATCGCTTCTGAACTATGACTATAAATTAATCTCGCGTATCTTGAAAGCGAGGATAGAGAACGTGATGAGAGTCCACCGTGTTCTGAGTGACGTCCAAAAATGTTCCAACACTGACAACAACATCTTCCAAGCAACTCTATCGCTGAAAGATCGCATCGCACAGCTGATCGAGCGTAAGCGAAAAGCCAAGCTGATCTCGTTCGATCTAGACCACGCGTTCGATCGGGTCAACCGAAGGTTCCTTTTCGGGAACATGTGCTCGCTCGGTTTCAATCGCGATTTGGTGGGCTTACTTTCCAGATTCGCCGAAGTATCGTCTTCTCGTTTACTCATAAACGGACACTTAACCACCGCTTTTCCAATACAACGATCGGTTCCACAAGGTAGCCCAATTTCCAGTGTTTTATTTAGCATATATATACAACCAATACTACACCAAATTCAGCGTGTGTGCGGGAATGATTTGGTTGTTGCGTATGCCGACGATATTAGTGTAATTGTTACAACAGTAGAGCAAATCGATCAAATACACGATCTGTTCTCTCGCTTCTCTCGCGTTTCGGGAGCAATTTTGAACTTGAACAAAACAACATCAATAAACATAGGACTAATTGATGATAACTCACTGGAAGTACCGTGGCTACAGACGGCAGAAACAGTAAAAATCCTGAGCATTGTCTTCGCCAACTCAATTCGCTTGATGGGGCGATTGAATTGGGATAACCTGGTGGGAAAATTCACACGACTGATCTGGCTGCACTCGACTCGCTCACTGACCCTTCTACAAAAAGTGACGTTGCTGAACACCTTCGGAACTGCGAGAATATGGTACGTTGCTTCCACTCTCGCACCGTCAACCTTCCACACCGCAAAATTGACAGCTACGATGGGGAACTTCCTTTGGAGAGGAATACCGGCTCGGGTGCCAATACAGCAGCTGGCACGCGATCGCTCGCAAGGTGGACTGAAACTACATCTACCAGCCCTTAAGTGCAAGTCTTTGCTAATCAACCGGCATATTCAAGAAATAGACTGCATCCCATACTACAAATCTTTCATCATCCAACACAACCCCAACCCAACAATCCCTCCAGTCAACTGTCCCTGTCTAAAACTTATCCATCAACAGCTACCCCTCCTTCCTCTACAAATTCAGCGAAATCCCACCACTGACCTCATCCACCGTTTCTATGTAACGGGTACTGAAGCACCTAAGGTAGAGCGAGAGAATCCGCTCATAGAGTGGCATCGAGTATGGAATAACATTCATCGAGCAAAAGGATTAACGTCACAACAGCGAAGCGATCTGTTTCTGTTTGTGAATGGAAAAACAGAACACAGAAGACTAATGAATGTAATACGACGTGCAGATGGAGAGAATTGTGTGCATTGTAACGCAGCGGTCGAAACACTGAAACACAAGTACAGCAACTGTCCGCGTGTAGTCGAAGCATGGAACATACTTCAACAGAAGATATCATCGCTTCTTCGCGGGTGGCGGAGACTGGACTTCGACAAGCTAATGATACCCACACTAAACGGAATACCACAACAGACGAAAGCGAAAATTCTTAAACTACTAGTAATTTACCTGAACTTTATCAACCATAGTTTAAACACAATTAATATCAGTGAACTACAATTTAATTTAGATAATGACTTGTAAATAGTACTTTTAAGAATAAACCAAACATTTTACACAAAAAAAAAAAAAAAAAAAAAACATAGTATTGTCCCGAGTCCGAATTTTATGTCCAGATGAAAATAAAATATCTGCAATCAGCAATTAGTTGGCTAACTTCAAATAATTGATTAGTTATACCTGAATTTGCATTGTAATATATTTTCAAGTTTATGTTTATAGTTTGGCCGCACTGGTGATTGTTTTCTGTGTGCTGGAAGCAAAAAAATGTTTTGATTGCGGTAGTGTTTCGGATAAAATTATGATATTGTGTATCATATCATATTTCATTGTCAGAACAAGCAAACATAAATTCATCGAATGTTCACTGTATGGCTTATCGAATTTTAAGTGTACTGTGTACTTGTTTACATTCACACATTTTCTTATGTTGACGTAAGTCATATTTTTTTCTCTTTTCCAAGTGTTTACAATATTTCGGCTATTTACTGTGCACCTTATTTTCGGGGTGTTACAATAATTTCAAACAACGCCTCAGGGATTAACACAGCTTGATACGACTGTACGATCACATACATTTGTTGCTCGACAAGGAGATAGAATATGATGATACGTAAGCCTTTTTGACTTAGGTATGTATGAGAATTCAACATCAAATTTGAAGTAAACACACGCGAACACGCCTTGAGGGTTCACTCATTTCATCAGAGTGCAAATAACTACTCGCCTAAAAGCTCCCCGGGATAATGCGAAGAGTGAGGGAAGAAAAATACTTGAATGCCACTTGACTAGTCTTCCATTTCGTATTTACGAAACGGTAGGACACACCGAAAGGGACAGAAAGGCAATAAGTCCTCAATAAGCTTTTTCTCATTTATAATAATAATGTTACAGCAATAAATTATGCAACTGGTGTTCTGGGGTGCTTGTTTCCATTATATGATTTTGCGTTAGGACTATTTGTCTGGGTTAGATGCCTGTTTGAAGAAACAGTAAAGGATTCCCGTGATGAAAACATAAGCTTGCGAGGTTTCGTTTATGTTTGTGATGGTTAAGCACTAGAATTTGGTCACGAATGACGAAAAGCTTACCGGTTTACGTGCTGTGGTGTAATTATTAATATTTCGTTTATTATTCGTGCATGACGCAGGGCCAAGATTGGGTCATTAGATTGAATGTAGAGATATTACTACGATAAAGGCTTTATAACTTAGCTCAGTGTCCTAACCCATAGTTTGTCATAAACTTGGTATGAGTGTGAGGATGTGATTTTTCGTAAAAAGGTGTCTTGTAATTACTTGGTCTATGATTCGTATATATTTTAGTCAAACAAAATAAACAATTTTCGACAATAGCAAAAACTATCAAGCTGTTTCATAAGAATCCGCACCCAAATCTACAAGTTCAAACAGAACGCTCCATCACTGACGCAGTGTGAGGGGCTATTTAAAACTTTTTCAAGATGTTGGAACATCAGCTTGGTCGCTACAGAAAGTAATCCTTGATATTTCGCAGTGTTTTGAAAATGGGTTTTGTCGACGAGACGTAACATTATGTTTGAGGTCTAGGCGGACAGAACAATGGCATGGCTAACGTCCGAGACAATCGCACGCGTTTGTCTAGGAAGAATCATTTTTGGTTGGAGCTCGAACATGCTGGCTTATTGGACGAGCGCATTGTTATCTATACCGCCACACCAGAGCGTCGGTAGTGTCTGATTCGAGTATTGTGTTTTCAGAATCTATTAAGTGTCGTATCCAAATATTGACAATAATGTGTTTCAACAGTCTCATTCGGATAGTTTCCTAAGTCTGATTTAAAAAAGAAAATTTCCCCACTCTTTCTCTGTACCATCAATTCACATTTGTCCAATGGCACACAACTACTCAAGCGGATTACGACTTCGTTCAGCAGTGGTTCGAGTGTAGTTTTCCCGTCGACGCTGCGCAGCATTTCGACCCATCAGCACGACGAATGTGTCATACCACTAAAAATGTTGTTTCCTTTCCGTTTGTTTCATTCGTCGGCGGTCTTTTTTTACTACAGAGAATCTACTCCATATAGACGCTCCGGCATCGTTCTTCGCTTCGGGAAGTTGGCTTTCTTCGATTCCGCCGAACGCTCATTGCTATTCGGCACCATGATGACCCATCTTGGCAAACATGGGCTCCATTGTCATGCCGCAGTCGTCTTCACCATCCATCTTGTTGCCTTTTTCTAGATTCATTCTCCTCAGCCAGAACGCGGCCTTCGCGGTCCTTTGGGTGCAGGCTCTGCCGAAAGAGCAAATTCCGCTCGTTCAATATAGAGGTCATATTTATTTTGATTAAACTAATTCTTTCTCATTAAAAGCGGCCTTATTGGATTCTGTCCGGCATCATTCCTCAAATTTTATTGCTCGTATACCCAATAAGGGTTCCGCGGGAAAATGATGTAACCAAACCATTACTCATCGTGTGCCGTTTTGTATACAGAAATTGGCTTTCCGAAGGCACAAGAAGCATGAAAAATTGTCCACCGACCTGAACTGGGTCGAGCCACCCCAAACTCTACCCGGTTCGAATAATGGTCAGGTGGATCGAATTTCCAGATATGTACGAAGCAGGCAACATGTTTTCTTAGAATACCTTCTCTGTGCCATGACAGGGGCAACCGATAACGTGTAAAGAAATTAAAGGAAGCAAACAGCATGGTACGATAAAGGCTTTTAGCCTGCTACATTCGGGATACGGATGATAGTCGTCTTCTGGTAGGTTGCTATTATTCTTGCTGGTCTCTTTCCATCGACCCGTCTATTGGTGTTACATGCCGCAGTGGGTCGGTTATCTCTATAAATTTTCCGCATGAGATAACGGGTTCCCTTGTCAAAAACAATTAGTGCAAATGCTTACCGCAATAGCTAGAGCCCTTAACGGGTGACCTTTCGCTGTAGAAGATTACAAGTCGTAACAATATTTCCAAAGTTGAAAGTGCTCCGGACTTTGCACGGAATAAAGCACACGGCTTTGGACCTTTACGGTGAAGAGTGAACCTTGGGCGGATTGCCTTAATATTCTCGTGTGAGGGGATTGCCTGATGTGAAGACTAGGTTAAACGTAGCAATCCATTGAAATAAGCGTGTTGAAGGAGACGCTTGGTAGTTCGTACGGCCTACACCGGAAAAATATCACCATTCGAATTATATCAAGTATTTGGCAATTTCTACTCCAACTGATGAGAAAATCTCAAGAAAATTAATTTTTTATACATTGAAATCACACATTAGATTCAATGTGTTGCCTTACAATTGTTACGACTACGAGGCCGTTTGAAATAAAAATTGAAAATTTTGCAAAATGATTACAGTACTGAAGCTTTGCTTTGTACATCACGTTGCTACACACGACAAAATTAGCTCACTCTATCTTTCGGTAGGATAAACTAAACATTGCATCAGTAGCGTAACCAATGAACGTTTTAGGAATAAAATAATTTATTGTCAAATTGGTAGAAAGAGAAAAAATAATCATATTTTTTAAGTTTGCTTTTTGTGCTTCGAATTCATCTCGTTAGTAACTAGCACTGTAACTGGGTGTCTAGTTAGACTATGTATCTAAATTAGTACTCAAATTATAAGTAGTTAGACACAAAAAAATCCAAACATTTCACACGACACATTCGAACCAGCGATGCCAGAATCTGGAGCAGCCAGATTGTCACGACATTAACTCCATAGATTTACTCTGCACAAAAAAGACCAAAGTAACTCAAACAAAGTTTTTTAATCCATTTAGGGATTATGTGCCAATATTTAAAATTGTAAATACCTATAGATATTAGGGGCATAAGAAATTTTTGATTTTTGAAGCCTTAAAAGAAGGGAAAGAAAACGTCTTCAGATTGAATATAATCCACAACACATTGAATCTAATTTTCTGTACATGTTATACAAAAATTTGAGAGCTCTACAAAAGTTTTATAATTTTCAAACCAAATTTTCGTATCGTAACTTCGAACACTATATCGCAAAACAAATTTTAAATCACATCCCTTGGCATCAATCGATCTAACGTCAGATATCTATCCGTTTATGCTTCCGTTTAAATAAATTTGGAAAGCCGTGTTGAAGCATTATCTGCCCAGTTCGTTTCGTTTTATTCAATAGTACACTCATTAAAAAACATATAGTTATGCCGCTAGTTATTCAAGCTATGTCGCAGGGAAAACCTCTTATACATCGTAAATTACCCGCTTTGGTATTCATCGTCAAAAGATTCAGCCAACTGACACAGTCTTGTCAATCATTTTCAATCCTTATTGTGTTTGTGATATCTCTTATTGTTTGTCCGTTCAATAATGACCGCTTTTTCTCCTCATGTAGCGGATTGCTTTGTAAAACTTTTTCTGGTTGTTTATGTCAAAGCTCTGACTCCGTGAGTACGTTTTCATCATACCCTCATTTATTGCGTTGAAGGTGCTCGCATTATCGTTCCTTGTTTGACGTGCAGCCGCTACAAGCATTCGGCTTCTAGCCAGGTCTTGCGCGAATCCCGCAGACCGCCAGAAGATTATCAGAGTCGAAGTTCGGTTCTCAGAAGGTGCTGATATCAATGACATCGACCAAATATCGATCGTCAATCAAATAATGGCCATTTTGGGAGCGCTTTTTCTAAATCGGGCATTTCCATATATATCTCTGGCTGACAAACCTTAGGCTGTTGTTGTTGGTGCAAGTTTTTTTCAAAAAATTCTTCACATACGACCTGTGCATTCATTTAACAGATTATTAGGATTTACGTTATGTTTTGTGACCTCTTCGTAGATCTTAGTTGGAATCGGATAATGGATAATCGTGTTTGCCGTCTGTGGGAACGTAGATACTAATCAAACTATAATTGAAGAACCCCTTTATCCTCAAAACTCTACACCTCGTTTTAGTATGAAAATCATTAAATGTCAAACACAAGAAAACATAAACAGCTAAGAAATTAGAAATTTATTTAGATATACATACGCCACTCAGTTTGGTAATATGTTCAACGATTATCGAATTTCCACGGTTGCCGTACGGTAAACGCAGCTCAGAAGCAGAACGTAGTCCGGTTTTGACAGTTTGTCCTCCCATTAGCCTCCTGCATCTGTAACGCTAAGAGCGAGAATTTTGGGAAATTTTCATATTAACCCTGGTTCAAGATTAATCAATATTTAAAAATATTATCCGTGACCAATAAGATTGTTTTACATTTGTTTTGCGTCGGTTTCTGCTCGCACTGATTGCCTATCACCGACACGAAAGAGGCGAGTCAGCTATCTGGACCCCATTCCCCAGCCTATTGGCAACCATTAAAGATGCTTGTATTCTTGTTATGGTGATCTATCAAAGCAAGTCAGTCTCAGCAGCAAAACGTAGTGATCCGGCCAATCAGTTTAGCATTGACGTACTATCTTTTCGCATAAGATTGGGCATACGCGATTTGGATTATTTGCTGAAGGTGAAAATGGAGCTAAGGCTTTCGGAAGTCGCCTCTATCTAGTTCGACCATGTTATGCATCCAGTGCTGATAAAACTTAGCGCATTGGCCCAGGCGACAACATTCTTTATCTGTTATAACTTAAGCACAAGATTGTGTGTGACAGCACTAAAATCAAAAATGACGTGGTACCGCCTACTTGCAAAGTGACCATTAAAAATGCATGTCGCAGATATTTGAAATGATATTACATGTGTCACCATATATGCTTGTTGCGCGCACGAGATCATGCGGAGTACCATTAATATTCAGTCTGGTTCTTCATATTGCTTAGTTCAGAAGCTAAAAATCGCTCCGTAGTCATAGCAGGGCGTGCGCCGTCATTTTCAAAACCAGAACAATTTAAAGATCGTCCTCAAATCTAATGACATTTTAATCAGAATTACAGCATATATAGATAATGATATTTTTTTTTTTTTTTTAGAAACTAAACAGGCAAAAACGTCAAATGACCAGAACCTGTTTTTTTTTATTCAAATCGTTTATTTGATAAGGCACGTTGCGTTAGCTTAAAGGTGCCAATTTTGTTTTGTTTTACATTTTAAATTGCTTAAAACTAGGGGATTACATATTCATTTTTTAAAAATGAAACTAATGCGATTTTATAGCTATCTTATATATCTACACAAGGGGATAATATTGTTTTCGTAAGATTAGGGGGGTCATTTAGTTTTTGTGGCAATATGGTTTGACATTTTTATCAGTGAGATTATTGGAGCAAATAATGTTTAATTAAGGGGGACAATTTTTTACGACTAACTTAAAACTAGGAATAACTAGAGGGCATGATTGAATTTTGTAAAGATTCGTATTTATAGTTATTTTTGTGGGTAGTAGAGTTGGGCAATTTCAACGAGATTATATAATATAATAGTTAAAACTAGAAGAGACAAGAAGAGCTAAATGCTTCGTGATGATATTGGGGGGGGGGGGGGGGGTAGGGATGTTACTTCTGGGTATAAGAGTCAGGGGAGGGAGGGTAGACAAAGATGGCAGGGAGAGAAAATTATTTCAGTTTCAGGCATCGTGAGATCAACGGATGGATCACAAACTCGGGTGGCCTTCATCAGGGGAATCATGTACTGGGACGCCGGGTGGTCCTCCTCAAGATGGCAGGGGTTTTTCCAGACGATTTCGTAGTACGGCTCAGATGTGGATCGGCTACATTTCGAGTTAAGCGTGTTATGTTCGTGCCGTAGGTCCCGTGTTTGTTGGCTCATTCGATACAGATGGTTTGATACAGGTGGAAGAGCGTTCTGAGAATGATAAGGAGATAACAAGGGGCAGTTAGACTTGTATATTGATGGTTTTCACAAAGGTGTATATAAGGGACATATAGAGAACATCGCGGCTTGCCAGCACATCTCGAACCGGGACGTTGGTTGGTCTTCCTCGGGCCCGCAGGGTATCCATTAGCCGAGACCTAGCGGAACTGTACTCGGTGCACGCCCAGACAATGTGCTCGATGTCGTGATAGCCGTCGCCACAAGCGCAGATACCACTATCCACGAGCCCAATACGCCGGAGATGTGCATCCAGCGTGTAATGGTTTGCCATGAGTCGGGACATCACACGAATGAAGTCACGACCCACATCCATCCCCTTGAACCAAGGTTTCGTCGATACCTTAGGGATTATCGAATGTAGCCACCTTCCCAGCTCTCCACTGCTCCACGAAGTTTGCCAACTTTCGAGGGTTCTCTGATGAGTAATACTGAAAAATTCGCTGAAGCAAATTGGTCTTTCGTAAACGTCTCCTTCTAAGGCACCCACCTTAGCTAAGGAGTCTGCCTTCTCATTGCCCGGAATGGAGCAATGAGAAGGGACCCATACCAAGGTAATCTGGAAAGATTTGTCAGATAAAGCACTCAGTAGCTCCCGTATTTTCCCCAAAAAATACGAGGAGTGCTTGCCTTGTTTCATCGAGCGAATAGCGTCAATGGAACTGAGGCTATCCGAAACGATGAAGTAATGGTCTGCGGGTAATGTTTCAATGACTCCAAGGGTATACTGAATGGCAGCTAGTTCTGCGGCGTAAACTGAAGCAGGGTCACTGAGTTTGTAGGAGGCGGTGAACTTTTGATTGAAAATACCGAAGCCAGTGGATCCTTCGAGGTTTGATCCGTCAGTATAAAACATCTTAGAACAGTCGACTTCTCGGAATTTATTATAAAAAATGTTTGGAACCACTTGTGGGCGTATGTGGTCCGGAATTCCACTAATCTCGTCTTTCATGGATGTGTCGAAGAAAACAGTAGATTCAGAAGTATTTATGAAATGCACACGGTTGGGATTGTAAGAAGAAGGGTTAATATTCTGCGCCATGTAGTCAAAGTACAGGGACATGAAACGGGTCTGAGAATTGAGCTCAACAAGCCTTTCGAAATTTTCAATCACGACCGGGTTCAAGATATCGCATCGAATGAGCAATCGATATGAGAGTTCCCAAAATCGATTTTTCAACGGGAGAACGCCCGACAGCACTTCGAGACTCATCGTATGGGTCGACTGCATGCACCCTAAGGCGATACGCAAACAACGATACTGAATTCTTTCGAGTTTGATGAAATGTATGTTCGCGGCGGAGCGAAAGCAGAAGCATCCGTATTCCATTACCGACAGTATCGTTGTTTGATACAACCTAATTAGGTCTCCTGGGTGGGCACCCCACCATGTTCCGGTTATTGTACGAAGAAAGTTGATCCTTTGTTGGCATTTCTGTTTCAGATATCGAATATGGCATCCCCAAGTACCTTTCGAGTCGAACCAGACCCCTAGATATTTTACTGTGAAGACCTGAGCGATAGTTTGACCCATTAATAGAAGCTGTAGTTGTGCTGGTTCACGCTTCCTTGAAAATACAACTAGCTCAGTTTTCTCCGTGGAGAATTCGATACCCAGCTTAATAGCCCAAGCAGACAAATTGTCCAGGGTATTCTGTAATGGTCGTTGTAGATCGACAGCTTTGGGTCCCGTAACAGACACCACGCCATCGTCTGCAAGTTGCCTTAACGTGCAGGAATTGTCAAGACATTCATCAATGTCGTTGACATAGAAATTGTATAAAAGGGGGCTTAGACATGAGCCCTGGGGAAGGCCCATGTAGCTAAATCGTGATGTCGATAAGTCACCATGCGAAAAATGCATGTGCTTTTCCGACAACAAGTTTAGTAAAAAGTTGTTTAAAGTCGCTGAAAGACCATGCTGGTGCAGCTTCTCTGAAAGAATGTTGATCGAAACTGAATCAAAAGCCCCCTTAATATCTAGGAACACTGATGCCATCTGCTCTTTGCTAGCATAGGCCATTTGAATTTCAGTTGAGAGCAACGCAAGACAATCGTTCGTCCCTTTGCCTTTGCGAAAGCCAAATTGTGTATCTGACAGTAAGCCATTTGCTTCGACCCAATTGTCGAGGCGGGATAGGATCATTTTCTCGAACAACTTCCGGATACAGGATAGCATTGCGATCGGACGGTACGAATTGTGGTCGGAGGCTGGTTTTCCTGGTTTTTGGATGGCGATGACCTTCACTTGTCTCCAATCGAGTGGGACAATGTTAGCCTCGAGAAACTTATTAAATAAGTTCAACAAGCGTCTCTTGGCAGAGTCAGGCAGATTCTTCAACAAGTTGAATTTGATTCTGTCTGGCCCCGGAGCTTTATTGTTACACGACAAGAGAGCAAGTGAGAACTCCACCATCGAAAAAGGTGTTTCGTTCGCGCTATCGTGAGGAGACGCGGCGCGGTAAATCTTCTGTGCCGGGGCGGAATCCGGACAAACCTTCTTGGCGAAATCGAATATCCAACGGTTTGAATATTCCACGCTCTCATTAGTACTGTTTCGATTTCGCATACGTCGGGCTGTTCCCCAAAGAGTGCTCATCGATGTTTCTCTCGTTAATCCGTCGACGAACCGGCGCCAATAATCGCGTTTTTTGGCTTTCATCAAACTCTTCATTCGCTTGTCTAACGTCGCGTACTGTCGAAAACTGGCGGGTAACCCGTCGTTCCGGAAGGTCTTAAACGCGGCGGCCTTCTCTGCGTACACGTCTGAGCACTCTTTATCCCACCAGGGATTGGGAGAACGTTTTTGTATGTTCGCGCCGGGTACTGGCCTAGTCTGAGCTTGATTCGCGCTGTCGAGAATCAAGCCAGCCAAAAAGCTGTACTCTTCCTCCGGAGGAAGTTCTTGGGTAGATTCGATGTTGTCGGATATCGCGGCAGCATAGCTCTTCCAATCGATATTTCGTGTGAGGTCATTCGAAATATTGATTGATTTCAATGGCCTTGAACCGTTATTGATTGAGACTACAATCGGCAGATGGTCGCTGCCGTGGGGATCAGGAATTACCTTCCACGTGCAATTTAACCGCAGCGATGTTGAGCAAAGGGACAAGTCTAAGGCGCTCGGGCGCGCTGGAGGAGCAGGAATCCGTGTCATTTCACCCGTGTTTAAAATTGTCAAATTGAAGTTATCGCAAAGATCCTGAATTAAGGAAGACCGGTTATCATCATAGAGGCAACCCCATGCTGTACCGTGAGAGTTAAAGTCTCCTAAAACTAGTCGCGGTGCTGGCAGGGATTCTAAGATGTCTTGTAGCCGTCGGTGCCCAACCGCGGTGTTGGGGGGAATATATATGGAAGCTATGCAAAGGCTTTTGCCTTTGGTTGTTACTTGACAAGCGACAACTTCAATACCTGTTATCGAGGGAAGGTTAATTCTGTAGAAGGAATAGCACTTTTTGATCCCCAAAAGCACTCCTCCATAGGGGGTGTCTCGATCCAGGCGAATAATATTAAAGTCGTGGAAGTTGAGTTCTATGTCGGAAGTTAACCAAGTTTCACATAATGCAAATGCATCGCAACTCAAATTATTTATTAAAATTTTGAAGGAATCGATTTTCGGGATGATACTTCTGCAATTCCACTGTAGAACAGTGATCAAATCCGTGACCTCGTTCGATGAGTTAGCCATCGAAGGATACAATCGCTGAGAGGAGGGGCCATTTAGCAGTCAACTGCTTCAAAAATGTTCTCACTGTAGGGAGAAAAGCTAACATAAGACTTTTAATAGGATCAGTAATATTGAAAGTTTTTGTTATCCAGTCCACTATGTCCGAGAGTTTTATAATTCCAGAGCTGTGATTACTCTCGAACTGAAACAAAGGAACACTTGGGATTTTTGATGTTCCTGGAAGTGCTGGGAACTCCTTCTCTGAGCTTAATCCTCCGAGACCAGGAGCTAATTGCTTCGGTTTGGTTGCAACACTTCCAATAGATGTGACTTTCGGAGCCCCCTCAAGGGACACCTTCTGGCCTTTACAAGGAACTTTACGAGAGGAAGTGTTCCTCCTCTTCCTATAAATTCTAGGCACCCTAGTAGATGTTCCCTCTTGTGGGTTACCAGCCTCGCCCTCGTCAGGAGGCAAGTGAGTATAGATGTTTGCTGAGGATGGTGGCGTAGCATTCTTTAACATTTCTGCGAAAGAATGTTTGGATCGTCCCGCAAGGGAACGTTTCAGTTTATCCCCGCGTAGTTTGTACGCGGGACATGCCGAGATATCATGCAGACTCTCCGCACAGTAAGGACACTTTTCGGCTTGCCTACTGCACGAATCATCTAGATGATTCTCCCCGCATTTTCCACAGCGGGCCTTATTGCTACAATGGGTGGCTGTGTGACCCAGTTGTTTACACTTTGTGCAATTCATGACCCGCGGCACAAACAGACGCACAGGAAGACGAACCTTGTGCAAGAGGACGAAATTTGGCAAAGCGGTACCAGCGAAGGTCACCCGATAAGAGTTTGATTGGGGGTACGTTTTTGAACCATCCCCCGCAACTACTACTGAGTGCAAACGTTTGCACGCAAGTATTTTAACTGGCTGAAGTAAGCGGTCTCTGAATCGGCCAACCCCGTACTTCAGCAGATCCTCGCACGTCAAACTCTCATCGGTTACGACGCCTTCGGATTGTACTCTTACAGCCGGAATATACACGTTATAATCCCGCGTAAAGTGCTCACAGCAAGCAATATCGTTTGCCTGCTTTGAGTTGGCTAGCAACACCCTTATCTTGTCCGAGCGGACCTTTGAAATTTCGGTCACAGCCGAGAACCGTTCCGTCAGGTCTCTAGAAATCTGAAGAAGATTCAGTGATTTAGTCTTGGGCCGAAAGAAGACCACAAATGGACCAGTTGAGAGTTCTGGATAGCATTTGGGCCGGGGGGGAGCCTTAGAAGTTGAACCCGATTCAACTTCCATTTGACCATCCGGAGAGGGAACCATAGAAAACGTCAACGCACGGGGTCAGCGCCCGCGCAGACGGTAGAAAGCAATAAATGTGTTACAAAAGACAAAAACCACTTAGCTTTAAACTGGTGTCCAACGACGAACCGATCCAGCTTATACAGCTGGCTATTGTTTAATCCTCACACGCGAACAAAAGACTGATGACCGAACCGAACTGGCAAAATAACCTTGAATGCGGATTAAAACTATTCTTTATCGCCTCACACAGCACTACGGACTAGAAAAAACAACCTCTGTCTCGATGGAGAGCTCGAAAACGAATGAGATAATGATATTATTGAAGTAAGAGTACGTGACCTGGCACCGCGTACTATCGCTAACGTTATCAAACAACCTATGTTAAAATAGAAGGAGAAGTTAATACCGTTAAGAAAGATACTTGGAGGACTCCATGTCGGGTCTTCGCAACAGTGTTAGGAATGCGTCTGACAACACTTAAGTCCTCTTATCTGACCATTCAGTGCAAATCAGTCCAAGGTGTTATACATATTCAGCGAACATTGGTCACCTACTCGAGGCAGATTCCTACGTGCTTCCACGGAAACCTTGCTGACTACTAAGGAAATTTCATCTGTTACCACTAAGACCGGTACACATTCGTCGTATGCTAAACTACAACCGGTTGTTAAACCAACAACTATGGACTGGGCAGTAACAAAGCCTAACTTAAGAACGATCGGACCTAGTACCACTAAAGGAAATACCATTTCCAACTGCGATGTAACAACGATTACATCAAATTCCTCCAAACCAACAACCAACACCACAAATGAAGAATCAAATGTCGATGGATTTACAATAGCGACCCGTAGGCACAACGAAAAAATAAAAACATCCGACCATGAGCAACATGAATGCAGTAGTGATGACGACATGGACGTAAACGAAAAAGCGAGAGCAGGCAGATCGAACGACCCCCAAGTTGCGGCAGACAACACAACTATTGTTTCACCGCCGAGGAAGACGTTCTCGATACGTAGCGCCAAGCTGCTTGAACTAGTCCCGATAGACCGAAATTTTTAAACCAAATTTTAATTTGTACATATAACCTGCGTCTATGGATAAATCCGTAGATTTCCATAGAAAATATCAGATTTCCGTAGATTTCATCTACGGATCCGTAGATCCGTAGGAAACCTTTTAATCTGTATATCTATGGAGATTTTCTTAAACCGCTGATGAGAAATCTTAAAGCAACCGGGTTGTCCCGAGTGATATCCCGGGAAGCAAATAGGCTCTCTTTCCCTTTTGGGAATTAATATTACATAATACCAGGCGTTTGGTTCCCCAGCCAAACGACAGGAGTTTCGATTTCTCGTCAGCAAACCTCTGTATTTGATCCCCGGGACACCACTCGGGACAAGCCAGTTGCCTTAGATGTTTACATGTATCGTGAACTGTATGGATTTTACCTCGTCTAACTAGACACCCAGTTGGTGCTAGTTACTGACGGGATGAATTCGAAACGCGAAAACTCGATTGGGTTTTGTGCCCTTAATGTGCATATTGGTTTAATCTAATTTTCCTTTTTGGGAATTACTATTGCACGCATATTTTTGTTTCGAATGAAGTTTGAATCAATTGCTTTAATAGTGTTTCTACGCTCTTAGAAAATATGAATATTGTAGAAAGTTTGGTTTTTTAGTGTTTCGTATTTTTTCGTCAGTAACTTATATCGTCGTAATGCTAGTTAGATAAGTCAAAACCAGCACCAAATTAACTAGACACTGAATTCCAAAAAATCGCACGTCTTGCGTGAACGTCCGAACAACTGGCTGATAACGAGTGATGATTAGACTGCCCAGAAAAAGATTAATTTTTGAAAACTCAATCGGCCAACCCCTGAGTCGATTTTTAGTCACACCAGGAGTAATTG
The DNA here is from genome assembly GCF_030247195.1 of Topomyia yanbarensis. NCBI lineage: Eukaryota > Metazoa > Arthropoda > Insecta > Diptera > Culicidae > Topomyia > Topomyia yanbarensis. The sequence continues at coordinate 22,969,372 of NC_080672.1, forward strand.
CACCAAATTTGAAGCAAATCGGACAAGTCTAGCTACCGGACCAACGTACCTGAAGTTTGTATGGGATTTTAAGACAATTTACATGGCGAAAACACACTAGCTAGCATTTTCGCCGCTAGGTGGCACTGTGTGCATTGTATTATCACTGTTAAGGAAAATAAGAAAGATAATTTACTTTTCCACAACTTTGCCGAAAACTGATAGTCAATCCGGCTTTGGCAAAAGAAGTTATTTAACTTTTAACGAATTGATGTCAGTCAATAGTCAGTTTTGCATGGGGTCTAGCCGTGCATGGTTGTGTATAAGTACTCGATTCCCACGAACTACTCATTTTTGTGAAATAATGGTTAGATTTAGCTCAATAGTATGTTCAGAAGAATTGTAGTACATAATTCGAGTTACGTAATGTGTTGTAATAATTCTATACGTATCGTTTTCACTATCTTATTATTTAATGAACTAACAATACGATTGTTTAATTGCGAAAATCATAATAAGATCTTACGTAGAGGGAGGGGGACTTCATATTTGGCGTTAGCAACCCCTTAATGAAGATAGATATCAGCTAATCGATTTACTCAATTTAGCCGAAAGATTATAATCGATTATTGAATTTTCGATTATTTTTGAGATTATTCGATTATTTGCGTTAATCGAGTAAAAAATACATCACTAGGTGAGCTCATTCTCCCATCGAACGCCGGGTAGGCAACAACAGCCGTAGTTGGCAGGCATATTCCTACACTGCACTGCGTGCTGTATTTGCAAACTGCAGCCGTATGTAAGTATTGAAAACGGCACTCTGTGTCGGGTACATAGTTGAGGAGCGTGCAGTGCGATGAATACCCGTAGTCGTACTGCTCTTCATTTAAGGGGTTACATACCTTTTTGCGAGAAAAATTTGAAGAATGTTTGAATTTATTTGAAGGTTTGAAGCAATGTTTTAATTACATCAAAGTTAGAGCATTTTGATAGTGCATATATCAGGGATAAAACAAGCATTGGTTTATAAAAATATTGGGGAACTCGGCGCTATTGGGACCTACCTAGGCAATTCGCCTGTTCATGTGGATAGATGTGAAAGAACTTATTTATCAAAGGTCCTAATTGTTAGTTTGAAACCTCAGCTATATTTTGAATCTATAAAAATTCATTTGCGCCACTCCATGGCGGCGCTAGGCGACGATTTGCAAAACTCTACGTTTTTCGATCCTTTTACAATAAATGGGTAAGTCGGACCGCCCTACAGGGCAATTCAAACCGTCATTATTTTTTACTATGGAATTATGTTTACCTATGAAATCATTGTTGGAGAAACTCCTTAGGAAGCAAAAAAATTAATTGTGTTAAAAAAATAATCTGGTACAAGCTGCCTATTGGCGTATTGTGTATTTTCTTTTATGTAGTGGGTGCAATCGGGTGCGCAGCCGCAAGCCGGTTAACGGTGGTTGATGGAGCAAGGGGTCCGAATAGTCCTATACCCTCATTTCGCTCGTTTTCACACAAACAAAAATCATTCCATAAAATAGGAGCCTCAAGCTTCCCATAACACTTATCTGCTATTTTCTGCACTGTTATTTGTTGTTATAATCGCGGTTTTACCCTTAAAATGATTTTTGTTTTGAGGAAGACGAATAAATGAAATACGTTGTATCTCCTTTCTAAAATAAAACCACATAGTGAGATTCATCTGTCAAAATAGTGTTTTAGAATTGCGCTTCCACGAATATGTATGACAGTAAGAAATTCTTTCTGTGAAATCGAGGGGTTTGAATTGCCGCAACGGTCTTAATAGTCCCGGGATCCCCAAAAATTTAATGAAGCAAAATATCGTGCAATAAATGAAAAATAAAGTTACAGACAGTAGTGCAAAACCTCAAATTCAAATGTTTATTTCCACATGAGACCGCAACAAGTGTTCACCTTCAATGCCTACTTCATTTATATATTCAAGTTTTCTGAACTTTCACGCAGTAGCGAATTCTTTCAGTTCAGAGGATATATAAAATCATTCCTCAAGAAAAGTTGGCATCTTCAACATTTTTGAGTGAAGTGAGCTGAGTAGTGTAGGTCTGGTGTATTTATGTTTGATAACGCCACCCAGAGTAAGCATAAATACTGATTTTAACTGAAGTTGAATTCAAACCAAAAGCGCTTGAATGGCTGCTCTGCACAAAATGAATGAATGACGAAGCAAACAACCGAAACATTGCACACAACATCTTCTGGGATATTTTATGATGATCCAAGACCTTCATTTTGTTGATCTAATTATAGTGATTAGCACTGAAAGGGGTATTTGCTTCAAATTTTTTAGGTATGAAAAACAAGATTAAGTTTTCAGAATTATTGAAGAGCTAGTGTGTGTGAATTTGTATAGAACAGTGATTCTCAACCGAAAGTCCGCAGACCACTAGGGGGTCGTGAAATGATTTCAGGTCCGCGAATATCTTTTCCAGTTCGATCATGAAATTTAAACATTTCTCTCAATAAACAGAAAATAATATATTGATAGCAAACAAAATCGATCTTTATAAACATATATATCGTCACTTCTGGCTACGCAGTGAAATGGATAATTTCACCAGAAAATAAAAGTGTCTGTAAAGCTGGAAAATATAATTTCGATTGACTTTAAATCAAATATCCTTTGATCTACAGTACATGACGTTAACCTGTTATTGAAAGTGAAACCGGATCTTAATCTCAAGGAAGTATATACAGTTACACCACGTGAGAAACTGTGTATAGATAACGTTTAAAAGTTTAGCCCAGACAGAAAACTTTATTGTGAGGAGCACCATCCATCACGCCATCGTACATGACAACGTTAAAACCGAGATCTTAAATATATGGATGACGACGAAAGTGAAATGCGCCTATACGATCCAGCACCGGGCAATAGTGGAATTACGTTAGTGGAAATAATCTCTAATAAAAATCAACCTACTACAACCAACACCAAAAACCGTTTTTAACAGTTGAAGAGCTCCAAAAGATTTTTGTTAAACGCATTTTGATTTAAAATGATACTTAGAATTATATTGTGTAATAAAATTATAGTTTTTTTTGTCAATTAGTAGGAAGTTTAAAAACATGTATGAAGTTACTGTTAGAAAAACTTTTTTAGCGATAAGTTCTCCATCATGACATCACATTCAAAATGTTTCTTTTCTCTTTAGGTTTTCGTTGACAAAATATAGAAAATGTAAAACAATGGGTTTTTTGCAATTTAAATTTTTAGTACAAACGTTTGTTTTTGTGAAAAATGACAACATTGTTTTTGTGTATATTTTTTTCGCACAGAAGTATTCATTCCCTGTAACTCGTTCTCAGATGGTTTTGCTGTATAAAATACAGTAATCGAATAAAAAAATTATTCGCGTAGAAACGTCTGCGCCCTTTTCAAAAAATTTCCTTGTATCAAAATATTACAATTGACAGAAATCATGGAGATTCATAAACCGAACACAATTGCAAAGTTTCGTTCGAATCGACGATGGTCATATTTTACGGTTGGCCGGTTTCTCATAGTGTCCCTCAGTTAATAAGACACGATCAATTGGCCAACCAATAACTGGTGCGCTTTATATATATCGAAACTAACATCCTGTCCCAACAACGAAAGAATAACGATTAGTATAGTGTCTTTAAACCCACAACCGGCCCAATAATTGCCGATAAAGAGATATTTACAACAGTGATCCGTAATAGTAGGAAGAAAAAAATAAGATCTTGCAACTACGAACATAATGAAAGTTGTACCGATCAACGGACGTGAATGAGAATGTGAAAGTAGACAAATGGACTGGCTCCCATGCTGTGGTGGATAACACAGCTAATACATCACCGCCAAAAAAAGTTCTCAATACGTAGCAGCATGCTGCATCCACAAGACCTTACTGTTCGCAGTAACTTTGTGTTGTTTCTTTAACTTTACATAAGGTAAAAACTTAAAAACTCCACGGCGCAGTTATGTTAACGCGTTGAGTCATTTCAAATATAACAAAAACAAAAATTAAAATTCATGTTAATCTGTGAATTCGAAGTGGTCTTTGATACGAAAAGGGTTGAAACCGTTGGTATAGAAGATCAGCAATCTCTATTTATAGCACATTCGAAGTTGAAATGACTTAAAAACTTACTTTAACTTTAACATAACTCCAGATACTGGTTCGCCTTGTCAAGAAAAATATCTTTCTATAAACGATCATTGGTCTATCTCTTGTGACTTTGAAGTTAGTGAGTAATTTTTGACAAAATTAGTGAAATACTAACTTTTGTATGATCTATTTTCAACTTCTGCTTTTTCCAGCGCGAACATACTGGAAACATAACCTGCTGATTGATAGCTACGCCCAGTGGTACTCAATCAAACGGAAAAATGACAGAGCTAAACTTTTAACAAGTAAAGTTACGCAAGTACATCGAATGTCATTGCGTTCGATTGGTATCGGCTAAAAAAGTATGATACTAACTAGCATCAGACTGTGTAAATCCCAGTCCCATTCATCAACTTTGGATTTCTGCTCTGGAAGTCACAAGGCCAGTTACTTTAGGAATAAAATTAATTTCTAACAGGGTTTTCCAACCGAAATCTGAAATAGATTTTTTACAAAATGGTTAAAATTTTCATTAAGTAAAGTGCTCATAATCACAATTTAATATGACTCATGCAAAATGTTATAGGCCAACCTGCTCCGATGCTCGCCCCAACTACTTCGTTACAATATTCACGAATCCATTATTAACCATTCACCCTTCGAACTTTTCTTTGCAGCGAGTAAATACACAGCAACATGTCAACATCCTGGCGAATGTGTGCAAGGATTGCCCCTTGAAGCCAAGCGCCGATAAAACAGATTAAAAGCGTCTGTAGAGATTTCCGGGAAGCCAGCAAATTCTACCACAAAACCCTGACCCGTCAGAATAAAAATTAATGAACGTAATTTAATTTGCGAACGGCAACGCTGGCTGGCAAGCGAAAACAGCACACTTACACACAAAAAACAACAACACTTCAAAAGGAAAGGTTCGGTTGTTCAGCAGCGAGCGAGCGAGCGCGCCGCCGAATAATCATGCTGCAATAAATTACGGCAATTGATTGAAAAGATACGCCCGAGCAACGAGTCGGCGTTCTCCACAACCCCCCGCCCGGTGAGGAGTTGCAGTTTGGCGAAAAACAATAGCCTCTTTACAGCACGCGCGAAGTGGGGGAAAAAGAGCCCGCAAAAAACACATCCAATAGCGGAGTTACAGATGTGAGTGGGCGGTGCGGGTGACTGTGTGTGTGTTTGTGTGAATAGCGCCAATTCAGTGAACGAAACATTCCGAATGGTAGGAAGTGTATTGAGGTTCAAGTGAAGGCCTACAAACAGAGTGTTGGTTAAATAATACACATTCGTAGTAACCAGTACTCGAGCGGGTCTGTAAGTATCCTGGCGGTTTGCCGTACGCTAGAAACCACCCACGGGGCGTTATTCGGCTAGACGATGAATGAATGAAAACATATCAAATTGTTTATTAAAAGCACGAAATAAACCGACGTGGGATGATGTGAAGTGTACGTATGCTGTAGGAAAGCACAGGTTTAGTTTTCGTGAATAGTTTCATAGTTCACACTATTTTTATTGTGAACAAGTGCGCAGGTGAACGAATAATTTCAAGTTGTAACTTGAGTAAAATTTAATTTAGTGAAAGCTTTTGCCCTGTCATTTTCGGTGACGTTAGGAGTGTGGCAGTAGAAAAGCGTGCAAAAATCATTTTTCCATGCAATTTGTTTTAAGTTTGCGCCAGAAGGAGGGAGCCTCAGTTCAAGCCATTTTTACTGGTACTAAAATTGGCGAAATATTGCAGTTCCAGTTCCCAAACGAGTTCATTGCAGAATAGCAATGAGACGTAAAAAAACTTTCAACTTTAATGCCAATTTGGCTGCATCAAACTCATCGGCAGATGCCTCTGGGCTGCAGAAACGGCAAAAAACATTTCCCGCTCAGTGACTGTAACTCATCGTTAGTGAATGTATTTTTTTTTGTTCGGTGGATGAAAACAATTTCCTCACGCCAAATTGGATTCGAATGGAACAAATCGAACACGTGTCTCCATAAATCCTGCCATTAAAATATCAAACAACACACGGTTCGCGAAGAGCGCAGTGAGGAGAACGATCGTGAAACTGGTCCGGGTGCTGTAGAACTGCAGCTATGGCACCGACCTCGTGCGGTCCTGGGAGGCCACCGCCCCTGATCGGGCGGCCAAGAACAATGCGGTCGACGGGGCCGGCGCGATCGATACTGGTTAACTGGCTCCTGTTGACAATGATGGCGTTGCTGGCTGTGGATCTTCGGGTCGCCAATGCTGAGAAAACGAAAGCTTGTAAGTATATTTTCAGATACTATTATTTGTTTGGATCTACCAAATGTTGGAGTGCTAGTCACATTTGATCAGTTATATTTATCATAAGTGAATTATAGAGGAAAAATCAAATCACTTAATAAAGATTGGAATTGAATTTTAAAACTACTATCTAGGCGGAGAGAGTTGTATGTAAGTGACTGTTGAAGGTTTGTGCTGAAACGAATTTAACAGAAAAACCTAAACCTCGAAATATATTTTTGTTAGGAACTGAAAAAATCAAGACAATATTTTTGAAAAATATGCTGATCTATGGTTTTAAAGATATTTAAACTTTGAAGCTCAGTTCAAAGTAACAAGTGAGTTGCCTCGCAAAATAAGTAGAATTTTGTCGAAGAACTTTGTTTAACAAATATGCAGGCTCACAGAGTGTGGTTGGCCGGGTTGGCTCCCGCCAAGGCACTGTAGTTTTTTTCGCCAAAAACATGCGAAAAAATATTCGCGCGAAAACGGTGGACCGTACAGCAATAATGTCTTCTAGGGTGATTTCAGAGCCGTAGCGTGGTCTCCTGGCGCCCTTGGTGAAGTTTCAGTTTTGCGGCCATTTGGTGTTTACTTTGGCTTTCTTTTTCAGTTCGACCTCCAAAAAATAATGTGTGTACATTAGAGTGACAGGAAAAAAATGATCCTTATCGGCCCACCCCTGATCAGATTCCTAGTCCCACCAGGAGTACTTGCACCAAGTTTGAAGCAAATCGGACAAGTCTAGCTACCGGACCAACGTGCCTGAAGTTTGTATGGGATTTTTCGACAATTTACATGGAGAAAACCCACTAACTCGCATTTTTGCCGCTAGGTGGCATTGTATATATCGTATTATCAGTGTAAGCAAAAATAAGAAAGATAATTTAATTGTCTACAACTTTGCCGAAGACTGCTAGTGAATTCGGCTTTGTTAAAATAAGCTATTAAACTTTTAGTGAAGTGATGTTTGAGTCAGTTTTGCATGGGGCCTAGCAGTGCATGGTTGTGTACCAGTACTCGATCCGCGCGAACTAAACACTTTTGTGAAATAATCATAAGATTTAGCTCTATTGTATGCTCAGAAGAATTGTAATAAATAATATGGGCCATGTTTTGGTTAGATCATTTAAGTTCCACATTTTACCACATAGAGGGCGCCAACGATAACTTTTCAACGGAAAGAGATAGAAATTAGGTGTCTTCTACAAAGTTGTAGAACAGGCATTTTGCAATAATACTTCCGAACATCGTGATATTCTATCTCTCTTCTATGAAAAGTTAGTGTTGGCGCTCTCTATGCGGTCACATTTGAAACTAAAATTTTCCAACCAAAACATAACTCGTATTATGTCTTATAATTCTTCTGAACATACTATTTGGCTAAACCTATCGATTATTTCACAAAAATTCATAGTTCGTGGGAATCGAGTACTGATACACAACCATGCACTGCTAGGCCCCATGCAAAACTGACTCAGACATCACTTCGTTAAAAGTTTAATAACTTCTTTTAGAAAAGCCGGATTCACTAGCAGTCTTCGACAAAGTTGTAGACAATTGAATAATCTTTCTTATTTTCACTTACAGGGATAATACGATACATGCAGTGCCACCTAGCGACAAAAATTCGAGTTAGTAGGTTTTCTCCATGTAAATTGTTGAAATATCCCATACAAACTTCAGGCACGTTGGTCCGGTAGCTAGACTTGTCCGAATTACTTCAAATTTGGTACAAGTACTCCTGGTGGGACTAGGAATCTAATTAGGGGTGGGCCGATTGCGTTTTCAAAAATTCATCATTTTTCTGGGCAGTCTAGTGTACATGGAAACACCTACTCCCTACTTAATTCATGTTTAAATTGTCGTTCATTTCACGTAATTTCCAACCACAAATCTTTTAGTGTATATCTACGAGAACAGTTGACGACAGGTGTTTAAAGGCAACGGAGGGAGCATCTATTCAGAAGACTGTATATTAGGGTGTCAATGTCATGTATGGGAAATGACCATCAAATTTAATGGCTGGATGCACCTCAACAGCATTCGCACCTTGAAGAAAGTCTCTTTGAAAAATGTTTGCTCAATCGGACACGATTAAGGGATTGAAGAAAACAGCCAAAGCGCAAAATAAAAAACACAAAAGAACTCTTAGAATATTCAGAAATTGAATTCGAATTTTTGATGCTAAGGGGCATAGGATTTAATGAAACGTCGAGATCTAGTGCCAACCTGAAATATTTTTTTTAAAGATAGCCTTTATAGAACTTGAAAAATTCTGGATTTGAGTTGATACTGGGGTTTGAAAATGCTGCTTTTATACTATTTTCTATGCCAAATGTCTTAGAAATGCATGAAACAACGGATCCTGCATCTTCTCACAAAAGTTGCCTCTGTGGTACTTTTAATTTTTAAACCGAGATTTTCAAATAAAAATTTAAAAAAATTCTTATTTTTTCGAATTGACACTAGATTTCGGCATTTCATGGATTTCAAAACTCAAGCATTATCTCAATTCAAAAATATTCTCGTGCCACTAAGGCATTTTTTCAACATTACACCAGATCTCGACGCTTCATGACATTGTTTTATATTGCGCTCAAATTTTGCATGGGGATTTTTTTTCGAGGTGCCATTACTTTTGAGATGAGTCCAGTTTGAAAATTCAGGATGACCATAAGTATTGGCACTCTTCCGTATATCAAGTATACTGAGGAGACAATTTTAGGAACTCCTAACTGATTGGTGAATTGTTGATTACGGTGCATATCATTAGATTTGAATTACCAGTCCAAGGGCCGCAAATAAACTCTTCTGAAATGACCCAAATGATACTAAAATGGATGTCGAACAAGATGTGCCATCAGACTCCGAGTTTCCATTTAAAATAAAACACATTGAACTGGGTTCGACCATATGTTACCTTCTTTCGGATCAATGGTAGTCCGCTAAGTATTCTAATATTCCGCAAGATGCAGAAATATTCAGTTGTGCCAGATGTCTCGAAAGTTCGCCTAGATAAGCTCAGAATTATGATATTTTGTCTAAAGCGAACAAATGACGTTACTGGCGGTACAAATTTGTAAGAAGAACTAACGCGTTTACAGGCCCGCTCCGAAAGTTGAGATCGATGGTGTAGTTATCGATTTAAACTTGGCATGCGTGGATCTACTGACGGACGAGATTGGCTGTTTCAAGGACCCTTTTACTCCAGTGAGCGAAGATTATCGGCTAGTATCGGCTTCGGTGTAACTGCTTCGCGTCTTCTTCGTCTGCATGATCGGTTGTTTGTGTCTTGGCTACAATATTTTTTCTCTCTTGTGGGGTCTCGAATATACCGACAAGAGGGAGCTCTACCAAAAAAACAAAGAAAACAGCACCTGGTCTTTGACATTTCAGAAGAAACAAGGAGTTTCCAACGCTTCCAGGAACACCAAAAATCTCATGTGACATTTCAACCAGAGATTCAACTTAGTGCAGGATTGGTTGGATCTAGGTTACAAACAAATGTCTCAAGTCACAACTAGACTAGTAGATTTAATAAGTTTTAAGTTCCCAAAGGTGGTCGGTGTTTAATCAACCGCCACATTTGGGATGTAAGTTTGGGCGAGTACCCGCTGCATGCAATGCAACATGCATATCAGGGGGGGGGGGAGGGAAGACTACTACCACTCTGGATACACACAATGCTTAGCAACCCACATCTGTGCTCATCGTTCAGATAAGTAGAGATAATGAAATAGAGTGTCTGAGGATGTCCTCAAGGTGGTGTGCTGTCACCACTTATATGGAACCTTGTCGCCAATGGCTTTTTGAAGAAACTTAATGAGCTTGGGCTTCGGATATATGGTTTTGCCTATGATTATCATATAATGATCACCGGTATTCGCATTAACACACTCTTTAATTTGATGCAACAAGTTTTATGTGTTGTTGAGCAATGGTGTCTTTATGTTGGACTATCCAAATAAAACATCTATGGTGTTTCAAATTCAAATAAAACTTCGATCGGCGGTTCTAAGGTCGATAAACTCGAAAAACTTGTTTTGATCAAAAGAGCAGTAACAAGGGGATGTCAGAGTTGCACTCTTCGTAAGGCAGAAGATTAGAATACTTCGTCGTGCTGAAGTTTGTCGCTCTCATCAGTTTTGCTGCATAAAATTGCTTAGAGCATTTTTTATTGTAATGCTTCAGATTCTCCGAGCGTTGTTTGTACGCGGAGCATGCTAATAGACCATGTGGACTTCCTTTACAATAGGCAATCCAATGTTAGTACACTTCTCAGTATTTATAACACAGGTAACCACCAAGCATAGGTATATACTGTAAAGCAACATATTATTTGCATATCAGATGTTTATGCAGTATCTTAGCAATTCGTAAGTACAACTGTTGCTAATCAGTATTCGAAAATCTATTTAAAACTTCTTGTTAGTAAACAGCATTTTGAATGCACATCGATAAAAAAGCATTTTAATAGCAGTGCAGTAATGCAGCCGCATATTACACCAAAAGGGACTTTTAACAGCAAATAGTGATACACCGTCGATCTCTACTTTGTGCGTGGACATGTAGACATGGCAATCCTTTATTAAATAATGTAAATCTTCTGCAATGTCATTTGCTTGCTTTTGATAGAATGTCACAATGCTTACCAAATCTGGATGAACTTTTGAGATTTCTGTGACGACTGAATATATCTGTCAGTTCTTCCGAGCTCATTAGAATACTCTATCGGATTTTCTTTGATCTTTGAACATATGATCTGACTGACTTTAATGTGCATGGTTTTTAACAGGAAGTCGATGTCTTCGATGACGAATCTTGCGGTAAAATCTTCAACTACTTAATAAAATATTTGGATTTAGTCATAACATAAGTAAAAATGACTGTGCTATTTCCAAGATCACAATAAATTATTGTTCCAAAGTCGAACTGAAAAAAAAAGCCAATGTGAATATCAAGGGGGCGGAAAACCGAGACTATACACATAGCGCTAGAAGACTACTCTGAAGCCCTGTCAGCCCAATTCATATTTATTCATAATAAATGGTGCTGTTCTCAAATGTAAAAGTATACAAAAAAATAATATCTGTTAGAGTTGTGTGATACAAAATACACTACCGGTTAGAAGTTTAAGTTCGCCCTACAATGTTAATGTAATACTAAAAAGCTATGGTTTTCTCCATTGATTGTTATTAATTATTATTATTTATAATTATTTTTCGACCTATTTCTCTACGATAGACACATAAAATATGCAGTTTCTTTTACTTTTCGATAATGACAATATTAATATTTTTTAATAAAGAAAAATATAAAAAAGCAGCTCTCGCAGCACTAAGATGTTACACGTATTATGTACTCGACGCATCGATAGAATACAACCTGTCATAACAAGTTTGTTTGTGATCTATGCGTCACCCTAAGACATCAAACCTCCTCCTACACTCTGACCAGTAGCGTGTAGCAGCATGATATAATCAAGACGCAAGTGCTTGACAAAACCTACTGAGAAACCCACTAAATTAAGTAAAATTAAAAAAAGCAAGTGAACTTAAACTTTTGACCTGTAGTGTACTTCAAATTTAAAGAAAATTATTGCAAAATTTATCAGTCGTTTTGTCGATTCAATAGAAACATAATGGGACATACCGCATTCATGGGCAGTAAAGTAGGCGGCCTCCTTAAAGATATAGCAAAGATCATTGAATGAGCTAATTCGATTATTATTGAGAGGGGGCGGGTATAACACAGTTGCTAAATCCGGTACCCAACCAAAGCACCGGACTCTTCCCACAATAGGCACACTTTGCAGCAATCCTACTGCAGGAGTCACGGGTTCACTGCGCACTTACCACACCCGGTCTTTGCCATTCAAAATCTTCGCTTACTAGAGCAAGGAGTCCTTGAAAGAGCAAACCCCGTGATTCAGTATATCTAGGTCAGATCAATTCGAATCTCGGTGACCACACCGTCGATCATAACTTCGTTGGCGGGCACGTAGACGGAGTAGTCCTTTGTGAATAACTAATATACGTAGCGTCCATTGATTCCACGATTCTACAGGTTAAGATTGGCGGCTAGTATTTACACGAAATAATATAAAGGTTGGTGAAGCAAATTTTTAAATAAATTTTACGATTTTTTGCTACGGGCATTATATTCAAGGTAATGGGTTCTGCATTGTTAGGTAGCAGTGAAAATGTAGTAGGTAGTTTACCCAATGTTGGTCCTATTTAAGGTATTTGATGAACTAGAATCACATTTTGCTTGAATTCTCAAAAAAAATCAAGGCTATGTGTTTTCATGATAAAATAACACACTTTCACATATTATCCGTGGAAAACATAACGATTGGAAGAGATGCCGTATGTAGTAAGTATTGTATATTTGGTAATATTATGTTTTTATTGTGTTGTAGTTCATACCAAACTGCGAACAAAATTTAAACCAAAGACTATTTTGGCGGACTGTCTGTGAACACCGGTCCGGAGGATACAATTTAGCGCATATTTGTCTCAGAGACTGTTATGTCTGTTCTCTAGTTTATCTACTCCTATAAAACGATTTTCTGTCAGCGCGCTTGAGTCATCGCTAAGCAAACTTCGAATTGAATCAGTTATTGTCTTGTTCCTGTTCTCTGTGGTTATCTCCTATGTCATCAAAGCGAATTGATCTATTCATAGGAGCACATCAATCTGTCCGAACCAACAAGAATAGGTCATACTAGTCGAAAGCCACAGACCCAGGCTCAAACCACCCATCTTCATGGGCGGCTACACCAATAAGCTCAGGATTTTCCGATTTGTATCAGTTTTTCCCACTGAGCATTTTTGGTAAAATCTTCCGTAAATTGAATCATTCTAATGAAAAACTGGACAAATTACAATAGAAACGATGAATATGAACGTCATTTTAGACTGTGAATCCACCGTTTCTCCCAGATCACAAATTTTATTTTCAGTTTTGATCGCGTTTTCCTTAGTTATCAGAATATAGGCGTAGGATGGCAGTGAACTACCAACGCTCTTTGTCTAATTAATCAAAGCATAATTTTGTCACCGGGCTTTAAAGGAGATAACCTGTTAAATTTCGTTGACAGAATACATTGTCATTCATTTTTTGCACTGATAGGTTTATCAACAAAAAATTTTCGGTTGGTTCATAAAAAACGGGTCATTACTGTAATATGTAATGCTTTCTAAGGTGGCCCACAACCGGGTACGAAAAGTGATATTTCTATAACTTGAAACATCTTTTTGGGGACATATTTTCGATGCGACCAATTTTCATGTTAGCGAATATTCCTATCCCTTTCGGGTCATTTATTCAGTTATTAGCCTGGCAACGCGTGCTTCCTCGTGAACTGGTCTTTATTGGCTTGAGACATGGAAGCCTGTAACCTGTGAAATGGTAGGGTTATAGTAATAACATTAATAGCAAATCATGGCTCCCCTTGTCACGAACCAATTCTGCACATGGATCGTAATGGTCTACCAATGACTGAAACTTGGGACTGCAATCAGTATTGCGCACGCCTAAATTTGGAGGCAGTTTAGTTGAAGCAGCTACTTTTTAATTCGGAAGTATTGAGATACATATCGAAAATAAAATAATTCAGTGGTACGAATGACTAAAATAATCTGACCATCAATACTTCGGTGATTCAACAACGTGTAAATTTTACACGATGGACAAGTCATGAAACCTGAAGATTCAGTCAGCCCATAACTCAGCACGATGTCCAAATCAAAACCAAATTGTTAAGGTGGAACCCCCCGTTGAAAACTTTCACATTTGTCAAACAACTGGATGTACAATTTTGGCGTGCACAACATTGCCTATTCAACGATTGAAATGACGAGACGAAGCCAACATTGTTGCTGCTGCTGCTGGCGATGATGATGGAGAGGTGTGTTATGCCTACATAAATGTAGTGGAAACAGGGGCAACGAAATGTGATCCGGAAAATGGACGGTTGTTACCAGTTGTAGCGGAAGGAGATACTTGCACGAAACTTATTTTTGGCGAAGAGGGCGGGGTTGTTTACGCTTGTTTTGTATTTAAAAATTAGCCGTCTTGGCGGTAGTCTGAATATCGTTACTGACATGCGATAACTTCAGGGGGGTTGAGGTTTCCCTTTCAGTATCACGCCGATGTTTGTGTCAAAAAAGTTAACTGACGAAGCAGCATGTTTTTGTTTCGTAATTATTACCAACAGAAGACGGGATAGTGGTGCCGGACAACTTAATGCAAACGAAATGAAGACGTGATCACCGAATTTCAAAGTCTGACTCTTCTTGTGAAATGACACTATGTTTACACTAGCCTAGCCAAGAATCGTCAACTTTTCATTTCATTCTTGTTAATTACTGTCAACTTTTCGCCCTTGGTTTGGGCGCTAAGCAGATATTTAATTATAACTTTTCTGACTGTGGTGACGACCCTTATCGCTGTAACTTTTGCGACAGAGATGAATACACTGGCTCTGCTAGAAACAGGCGACGATTGCGTTCCAAATCAACTTGCCCTGATTTCAAGTTTATTATATTTGTTTCATCAATCTTTCATGAATTTATTTCCCTATAGTATCACGTGGAAAAGTTTTGATTGTTGCCATTAACGAAACGATTGTAGCTGTCTAATTACTTTTTCAATTAGTTTCGTTTATCCAACTGAAAACATATGATGATTATTACAGATGTAAATGTTTTTTGATTCGATGTTCGTTTCGCTGTTACATACAAGAGCAAACGTTTATATGTTAATACTTAATTTTACTATGCTTATAGGATCTGAATCGAATCATGCCTTCCGTTTAGCTGCACCGTGAATCAGTGATGTTTTAACAACATTCCATATGAATACAAAGTTGCACCCAATCACATCCAAAAGCCAACGGATAACTATCTATTATTATCATTTTAAGCATAATCCTGTCATTATTGGGGGTTTCTTTTTCTTAGTACCTAAAACATAATAAGTATTAGTTCTGGATTTTGGTTATATTACATTACGTAAATTTTGTTAATTTATGACCAGCAACAGTGACTGTATTGTGTTCCGCGTGGCATAGAAAGCCATATCAGGCTTTAGCTATTTATATTAACGCTGACGCTCGTTAATAGAACCCCAACGACGACACACATAATTAAAACGTAATAAATCTCATCAAATTGCAAGGGCGACGAAATTTCTGATCTGCTGCGTAAATATTTGATATGTGTTTGGTTGAGCTCTTGTTTTGGGGACATATGGTTCCTAGCGGAGTTTTAGGTGGTTAGTAGTAGGGTAAGCTACAGGTCAGGCTCATTACGTGCATTAAAGTTTATGTTGTTACAATAATGATTTTAATACATGTTAAAAGATGGGTAGGTAATGTCAGAGACATAACCGAAGTGAAGTAGAATACACAGGCTGATAGTTCGAATGCTGCAATTTTTATTATATTCGACATGGTTATATTAAAATCAGCTATCAGGTATGTCTGATATTTATATATAGGCCACTTTATAGCATGGCATGTTCAAATAAAATAAATTATAATATGTTCAAACTTTAACCAACCAGGTTTCTACGCAATAACCCTGCAATTGTCACGTATGATAATAACCGACAACAAATGCAGTACTAGGATTTTGACGGGGCATTTCACTTGTTGAGCAGTGAAATTCGCAAACAAAATAAGTAAAATGAAAATCCCGTTATGCACATGTTATACAATTAATCTGGTTCTACGGATTGTTATAAAACTGTGTTTATAGCAGCATATATGATGATATGTGAAACGTTTACCCAGATTGCCCCGAGTATCAAACCATCAGCGGAAACTTAAACTTCAATAAACCAACATAATCTCCTTCACACAACCAGTACTAATCAAACCGTCAATCGCACCCGCACTACCGCTTGCCAGAAGAAAACTAACCAAAGAGCAGACTCCAATGTACACTCCAGTTACTGGTTTTTCAATTATGTGTGGCGTAATAAATTCACCACGGTGCGCTCCAGATTCAAAAACACCTGTTTCTTGTGAAACTTTGAAAAGGGCCCCTGTATTAAGATGCTGGTTGCAGTCACGACCAAATTGAAATTTGTAAATCTTTTCCTTCATCAACTATTTTCCTTCTTTTCAAATCTGCAAAATCTTTTGAAAATATTGTTGGAATGTTATTGATGGAAAGCTGAAAATGCATTTGGCAACACTGGCCACTAAATAGATGGTGGGGGAAAGACGCATATTCGTTTTGGTTATGCTACTAAGCAGAAAGGACTGAAAAGGTACATGGCAAGAAAACGAGCGAGAGAGCGACAGTAGTAAGTATACGTGCGAACCGGTTTTTCTCATCATTCGTTTGACTCATGGCTTACCCTAACCAGGCTTTCTATTCCGCGAATGTCAGTTTTCTGTGACGTCAGAGAAATCGTTGAAATAAACAAACGGTTTTCTTGAAAGGTATAAATTGGATCGTTAAACCATATGCTGTTTACTATTTTTTCCGATGCAGCTGACGATAAAAATACGTAATCAATTTATTTTTAAGTTTTTTGTACGCAAAATTGAATTATCGCAACCACACCTTCTATTGAACTACCTTGATTACTATCCTTTTGCTGGGATAATTGTCAAAAATGCTGTCCCATGTTGCCAAGTTCACTGTCAAGGAAGATATTTTTTTTAAAAAATGAATTGAAAATCATTTCGAGGTTTTAAACTTTAAAATTCAAAGGTTGAACATATTGTTATATTTAGAAAGATGAGTTCTAGCGGTTTATGAAATAAAAGGATTATTTTATTCTTCATTTAATGACCCAATTGGAAATATTTCAGCTCCTTAGCTGAAAAATAAAAATGTCCATCGAATTATTCTCGTAAATTATGTCATAATTATGCTAGACACAGTGAATAATCAGTGCATTTAGGTGATTATCAACGAAAATAGGAAATTTGACGTCATACCATGGAACACATCTCTAATAGTAATTTTCTCTGCCCAGCAAAGGTTTTAGCCTTCTGCATAGCTTTCTTGTGATCTATCAGGTGCCGATCACGCATTAGCAGCAGAACGAATATTAATTTGCGCAGGCTTTCTTTTGATCTATTTATCATCACGGGCCTCATTTCCTGCCAGCTCCAATACTTCGATGGCAAGATATTCACTGCTGCCAGGAAGACGGGTGCTCCGGCACAGACACGCTCGGCGTGGTAACCCTTTCTCTGCACACGATGGACCAAGCGGGATTCTTGTTTTTTCTTAACTTTTCCTCCTATATCGCGACCAGACAAGCGTATGTTGCCAGTATGAGTGTAACACACGAATGATGCCGCACTCGCATACGACCCTCGGTTTTATACTTGATTCAGTTTGCGTTCGAAGCCAAATCAGTTGGGCATCGAATGAAATTAGTTTACTTTCATCATCGAAGAGGAGGAGCTTCGAACAAAAACTGTTCAAGATTTGCGGCTCGGTGCATGTAATAATGAGCTTCAGTCAAATGATTTAAAATTGTGTTTTTCGTGTGTGTGTATGCTAATTTCGACCCGTCGGAAATAAAAATACTAGTTGTGGGATGAAAAGATGTTAAAATTTAATTCTTGGTTGAGAGTTTGATAGTGCTGATAAGAGCTAATTAGTTTTCCAAAGAAAATGGTCTCTAGGTGGTAGATGTAGCTAGAGGGAACCAATTTGGAACGAGCTTCGGTCGGGTGTTTTGAAATCGGTTTTTTCCATATGTATGCATCTTTCAAACCATTCGAAAAAAAATAGTTGGTGAACGAAAAGATTTTCAAATTTAATTTTTTGATTGGCTTGATAGCGCTGATACGGGATAATTTTGGCCAAAGAAAATATTCTCCGGGTGGGAGCTGCACAAATTAATCCACGGTGGCGAATCTTAATAATCACCTTCTTTCCTGGCGTTAACACACACTCTGCGGACATCTGACAAATGGACTTGCTGAAACCGACTGAAATCACTAGTCTTTCTGCTCAAGATTTGCGGCTCGGTGCATGAAATTACCTGAAAACAATCACGAATGAGCTTCGGTCAGATGATTCAAAATCTGTTTTTTCGTAACATGAAATGAAAATGATACCTCTGATAGTAGCAAGTAACGACAAAAACCAAGCGTGTACATTGTACAGCTTACAAACATTTCTTTCGTAGTATTGTACAGCCCTCCGCTTGCCCCAAGCAGCCAAATACGAATGCCAAAAAAAATCTGTGCGGGCCTATATTTAAAACTTTTCATCATTTTATTGTTTGATTGATGCACCATATTGACGGCTCTGTCTGAGATGGGCTTCAAATGTACACTTTTTCCAAGCCGTTTTCGAAATATTTTTCAAAATACTATTTTTCAGTCGATAATGCATGTCGTACATATTTCAAAAACTTAGTGCAACATTGCTACAAATATTTTCGACAAAATGCTAAATAAATTCCATTCAGTAAACAAATGATCTATGCGTTCAAAAGCATGATATTTCTTCCGAAATTTTGCAGGGTCCCTATATCGGAAGGTAACTTGTTAGTCACGACAAAAAACCTTCAAAATAACCGTTATTAGGTTTGGTGGTACTGCAGTATGGAATATTTAAAAATATTCAGTCTGGTAATGCAATGGTTATACGAAAAATGTGTATCTTTTGCTTCTTTTTTCATATCCTGAAATTAAAATTCATACGATAAACCGCACCGAGATGAAATTGTACATCACCTGTTAGAAAATCAGTCAATATCAGTGTTAACCCTCCAACAGACATTGTAGAACATGTAAAATCGCTAACATTGACAGTTTTGACTTCAATGAATCGGGGACGGGCATAGCGTAGTTGGTAAATCGATTGCCTTGTACGCAGCTCACCTGGGCTCGATTCCCAATCCTGCACATATGGTTCGAGTTTTTTTCAAGAGATTTCTCTAACCTGAAAAGAGGCGAATGACCCTAAGGTTAAAACCTGTATAATCAAAATTAAAAAAAAAACTTCAATGAATTAAGTACCTCAAAACGCTATTTTAAATCACTATGCTACGGCGCCCTTGTGAGAATTCTCGAACGAGTACGATTAGTAATCGCGCGACAGCGGGCGTCTACATGTTGGCACAAGTTTATAAATTCGTTTGTGCTTCCACGTTGACTGAATCGGCTGCACGTTTACATGATTATGAGATCGTGTGCGTAGGTATGTCTGAATGATCGCGTTTGCAACCGGGTTCTTATTATTGCGAAAGACTCGAGCGTTTGTATATTATATTGCGCGTTCTTTTTATCGTGTGGGTATTTGTATGCCGTGTACACTAGCGCCTTTGTGATTTCGCGTGTACTAATGTATTTCTATACATTATGCTATATCTCTCCCTAAGGAGAAAAAGGAAACAGAAAAATAAAACATGTTAACTAGACATCCATTCAGTAAGGGTTAGATGGACGTACGACAAATATTCTAAAATATACCAGAGGAAGACATTAGATATTGTGCCAATCATGAACAGAACGGCAACAAAAGTAATTGAAATGGAAGGTGAGAAGGCAAAAAACATACAGCACATGGGAAACAGACATTAGTATTCCGAACATCATACAGATATTACTGTATCATTATAGCAAATAAGCTATTGCATCATCCAGGATTGGCCTGTGACCTGTGAACAAATATTACGGAATTTTTAGAGCTTCAATGAGTTTTAATTACATCACCAAACGAAGGCCCGAACATAATCAATGCGGTTGCGACGCGACACATTTTCAAAACAATTCTATTCGTTTCGATCGGTCATACTTGTTCTTTTGTTTTTCATACGCAGTATTTTCAGAAAATCCAACAGATCAACTATCGAATTTAATTTAATTTTTGACTGCCTACCAATAAAAAACACTCTATACAGTAAGTTTATCTGCCTCCATTATATTCCCGCTCAACTTTTTCTGACAGTTTAACAGCAATACAACGGTAATGCAATTACAAAAGCAATGAATATGGTGTCGCACAGAAAATTACCGACACGTGCTTTTAGTGATCCTAAAGCAAAATGGCAGCTACGAGCCTACACAGAGAGAAAGAGCCGAAATCCCCGACGCGAAAAAAAAACTTTTCATTCCAACGTGTAGGACGTCGATGAAGTTGGACAGCGCTGACTGCCGATGGACGAGTGCTCCGAGATAGCGTCATTCACGGACGCAAACAGACGCGCTTTCCTTTTTTGAACCGGGTGGCTGTGGGCGGCGGCACCAACGGCAACGAAGAGTGCTTTTCTTCTGGTTCGTTTGCATGGAAGCGTCAAACTGCTGTGCGCTGCTGATCAGTTGTTTGGTGAGAGCGAGGAGATGGCCGCGAAGAAATGAAATGAAAACTTAAAATTAGTTCTGCTTCAGATGCGTTTAAATTTAATTTCCTTTCGAAAGCAATCCTGTTTTCCTTGTTACGGGGTGCGTCAGTCGCAGTGAGCTAGTTGGTCGGTTTTGACCTCTAGGGATGTGGAAATATTAAAAATGTTCAATTAGAATGTTTTAGTGCAGCTTTTTATCTACAGTATTTAACTGGGTTAGGGATTATTTTTCCTATTCAGTGAATTTTTCGTGACGTTACGAAATGTGACGTTAGTAGGATGATTGAGCCGGGAGTTGTGATACAAGCAGTTACCCCACTGGAGAGTATGAACATCCGTCGAATCCCGACCGATCGATATGTTTTATTCGCTATCATCAGCAACGAATTGTAGGTTAGGATGATTCGTGGATGTCAGAATATTCGATGTCATTGCTGCCTCAGACTACATATGGTGCTGAGATATGGTGAAATGCGAATGTGTTCTGCAGAATACGATCGATGCTTTGGACGAATGAAACAATGACACTAACGAAAGAGATGCTTGAAAAGTTTTACTAAGAGGTCGATGAAATTAATGAGAGATCTGAAGTAGTTCTTAAAACTGAAAAAAGTAGAAACCCCTCTGATAGTGCTGTCAGATATATGTTAATTACCGGCAAAATTGCGAATGCTGTCGTCGGTAACCATGATACACATGCATGTCCGATTTGTGTTGCAAGGCTAGATGGGGGAATTGAGCTATCATTCTTCCCTCTTTCAATTGAACACAGTGAATCGGGTGAAAATTGGAGGATCTGATAGCTTCAATGGAAACATGACGCGCAGATTACTTGCACAACCGAAAGTTTTCGCTCCAATTGTCCAGGTCGACGAAGTGCTCAAAGAGAATGTCTTGGCTCATGAGTTCTTTAGCTCTCAGTTTAAGAAAATTAAATCATCAGAAAACTTCGGAATTAAAAGTGCAGCCCGAAAAATACGCATTGAAAACACTTTTGAAAAGCGTCTGCCAATGTATCTTCATAAATACATAAATACCTTGTAGAGTTTGCGGAGAATTTCGTAGGTTAAAAATTATAAAATGTCAAAAATCTAAATATTATATTAATTGCCAGCCTTTTATGCAATGAATTATGTGGATGAGTAGCCTGGGGAAAATTCGATTAGAACTATGTTCACCTGTTAAAACATGTTAATGTATGTCTAAGGAACAACCTTTGATGATATGTGGGCATGTAGGGCCTATTAAATCAGAGTGTAAGTGATATTACTATGGAAATATAGCAAAAGCACGATTTTTGATTGGAGACACCTCTAAATTATTTCCAAATTAAGTCGTTTTTGGCGAAAGTTTCACACCTAGAACCAAAATCTGAGCTGACCCATGTATATTTCAAAACTTTTTCAAAAGGTGGAGTGGTCTAAAGGGCGAACACGAAATTATTGCGACACATTCAAAAGGGCATAACTTTTTTACCATTGGATAAAAATCAACCAAATTTTGCACACTTTCTCATTGATGTGTATTGTTTACATGCTGTCAAACTCGAAGTCATGTTTTTCGATTCAACGAAAATGGAGATGAACCAACGCGAGTCGAGAGAACAAATTCTTTCCAAACACCTGGAATTTCCTGACCTGTCGCACCGGCAGTTGGGAAAAATGTTGAACATTCACCATCTCCAGAGTGTTGAAGCGGTTCCAGGAGCGGTTGACGTTGGACCACGGCAAAGGAGCTGGAAGAAAACCGGAACCGGAGAACAAAAAGACGGAGGGAAAGGTGAAGCGGATGATTAAAGCAAATCCCAACGTCTCAAGCCGTAATTTGGCTAAAGAGATCGGCATGTCGCAGAGCTACGTCCAGAATGCAAAGAAGAGCGCTGGACTACATAATACGAGGTATAGAACTTCCCAAACCGCGATGAGCGGCAACAATCGACGGCTAAAACTCGGGCACGGAAGCTCTACGAGAAGATGCTGACAAAATATGGCTGCTGTGTGATGGACGACGAAACGTATATAAAAGCGGATTTTAAGCAAATTCCGGGGTCCTCTTTCAAGCTTGCAGAACCTGCCTCCGTTTATACAGCCGAACTAGCAGCAGTTCACTATAGTCTGGAAATCATTGATACTTTACTTCCGAGCCATTATTTCATCCTCACAGATAGCCTCAGCACAATTAAGGCACTACGCTCATTAAAGCTTTATAATCACGCTCCGTTCTTTTTGAAGAAGATACGAGAATACTTAACTAAATTAACAAATAAATCTTATCAAATTACCCTAGTGTGGATTCATTGCTCCATACCGGGTAATGAGAGAGCGGATAATTTAGCCAAAATAGGAGCGCTGGACGGTGACATCTATGAAAGACCTATTGCCTTCAATGAATTTTATAGCGCTTCTCGTCAGAGGACGCTTACTAGTTGGCAAACATCATGGGACAATGGAGATCTGGGACGGTGGTTGCACTCAATTATCCCTAAAGTATCAACGAAGGCATGGTTCAAAGGGTTGGATGTAAGTCGAAACTTCATTCGTGTGATGTCTAGACTCATGTCCAACCATTATACGTTGAATGCGCATCTCCGCCGTATTGGGATCGCAGAAGATAATCAATGTGCTTGCGGAGAGGGTTACGAAGACATTGAACATGTTGTTTGGTCTTGCACTGATTATCGTGAAGCCAGATCCCAATTAATAGACTCCTTACGAGCCAGAAGAAAACCACCCTATGTACCTGTTCGTGATATCCTCGCTTTACGAGATCTTACATACATGAGCCATATTTATCATTTCCTGAAAACAATAAATATTCAAATATAATTATCCCCACAATGTTTCTAGTTTTTTTTTACCTTGCTACCCACAAACAATTTAGATTTCTTCGCAGTTAGTTAAGTTAGATAAAACGATATAAATAAAGAAAAAAAATAAACAAAGATTACAGAAAAACTATCAATAGGTTTACAATGAAATTCAAGAAAATAGAGTATAATTAAAACATTCAAAATGATGATTATCCTCAGTGTTAGCATTAGAAAGTGATTTTTTTTATAACGTGATAGTCTTAAGAACCTTTGTAACATGTTATGTAAAAAAAACCCCGGCGTAAAAAAGCTTTTGCAAATGCCGTGTCAAATAAACGTTTTATGAAAAAAAATTCCGGGGTTGGAGATTTTCACTGGCAAGAGCAAGTTCTATGTGGACGACAAATTTAAGAAGAAGAAAATGTCGAAGCTCGCCTCCAAATATCTCATTTGGCAGGCCATCTGCTCTTGCGGACTGAGGAGTGAGCCTTTCGTGACAAAGGGCACAGTAAATGGCGAGATCTACAAATCTGAGTGCCTCGAGAAGCGCCTTTTGCCGTTCTTGCAGCAGCACAACGAAGCTCCGCTATTTTGGCCAGATTTGGCATCATGCCACTATTCTAAAAGTGTCCTGGAGTGGTATGAGGCCAATTCTGTCCATTTTGTTCCAAAGGACATGAATCCGCCAAACTGTCCGGAGCTGCGCCCGGTGGAGCAGTACTGGGCAATGATGAAGCGGGAACTTCGGAAGAACAAGACGATAGTCAAAGACGAGAAGGACATGTTAAGAAAATGGAAAAAAAACTGAGAAACTGGTACCGGATGACACTGTAAAGACTTTGATGGAGGGCATCAAGCGAAAATGCGTTCAATTTTATACTCAAGGCTCCATCAATTAACTTTTCTTTTGATTTTTGAAGTAAATATATGTATAAAACTACCCTAAAATTTTGGTTTGATTTTAAACATTATAAGAAAATTGGCATGACATTTTCGGTGTCGCAATAATTTCGTGTTCGCCCTTTAGTAAATATAAACAGATCATTAATATTTTGAACGATAAATAACAGGCCATAACTTTTAAAGCATACAAAACAGGCACTTGGTGTCTTCGACAAAGTTGTTCGGAAAGCTATAAAACTGCTGAAGACATCATCTCAATTTAATCACTTAAAAGAAAATTAATGAAAATATCTCACCTATAGGGGGATTAATCTGTGAACGCACAATATCAAAAGAAAGAGCATATCACATCCAATCAATTCTCCGAAGGTACTATTGACCTAAACTTAGCCGTTGCAGCGATAATAGTTGATTGCTTGTTTTTGGTCTTATTTCTGGGTAGGAGAACCCGAGGCTAGTTGGCGGTTGCGGTAAGTTGGCGGAATCCCTTTTGCTCCGTTTCTATTAGACATATAGCGCTGCATCTCGTTGTGTACCTCAAGTTATGTGAAACCTATTCTCCAATGTGTTTTGGTTGCAAAATATTTTGATTTGT
Organism: Topomyia yanbarensis; assembly: GCF_030247195.1. NCBI lineage: Eukaryota > Metazoa > Arthropoda > Insecta > Diptera > Culicidae > Topomyia > Topomyia yanbarensis. Next base: position 22,994,388 of record NC_080672.1, read on the forward strand.
GAAAGTTGTGGGCGATATTATGTTTTAGAGCATACCAAGTAAATTTTCTAAATTTTAAGCACTTTGTGTTATTTAGGACGATTTTCAATCTATATCCCGAATGATTATATTTTTCGATAGTGCGTGAAATGAGCTTTCTGTATCCGTATAGATATTACATCTATCCACAAACAAAAGTTATTTTTAAATATTTTTTTATTAAATATGCGGTTGGTGTAAGTTGGCGGTGCTTCTCGCGGGGCAAGTTGGCGGTACTATTTGTGGTGCAAAAATAGTCATCAAAAAATTTTATTTCTGGAATTCACTCCAAAGTAAGAAAGTCTTTTTCTTGTGCATTTCATTGCAAGAAACATTTACTTTGGCCAATCGCCTGAAGAATATCCAAAATTTGCTTTTGGATTGGAGTACCTGTCAAAGTCACTATTCCGGGGTATTGAGAATGAAATATAATTGAAAATGTCTGTTAATATACAGTTTTCTTGAAAAGACATTCAGCACGTTCCAAAAGGACCCATAAAGTATTTGATTCTCCATTTGATTGCTTATTTTTTGACGTATCTATATATACCGCCAACTTTCTTTGGGCCGGGTTTTCCGCTTCACATATCTATGTCTCTAAAAATGGAGATAATGCATCAAACATTTCAATAAAATTCAGAGATGTTGCCAATAGTCTGCCCTTCCATGTCACGTGTTCTGTTTTGCGAAATATTCCTACATCAAAACGATAAAAAATGAAAATTGAAAACACCGCCAACTAGTCCCGGTCTCCCCTACTGGAAAACAGTAATAATCCGTCATCCGTATTTAATGTTGAATATCTATTTTGATAATAGTCCGATTTCAACAAACTATAGCTCGTTCGAAAAGTATTTGTATAAGCTATCTAAAAATATATGAAGTGTTTATCTGTGTTGTCAATTTCGACAGTTATCTCCAAAAAACCTCAACAAACCTCTTTATTTACATATTCAAACATCCATATCTTGGAAACTAAACATCAGAATCAAAAAACAATTAATGACGTTCTGGGTGCTAGGCCTTTCATTTGAAATTGGTTTAGATAAGATCGGTTCAGCCGTTGCTGAGAAACACGAATGAGAGTTTGTCCGATACATACACACAGACATTGTCCCAAATCGTCGAGCTGAGTTGATTGGTATATAAGACTCGGCTTTCGGAAAAAATCTGGAAAGTTTGAGCGAATTCTATACATTTCTTTTATAAGACATGTAACAATTGAAGAAAATTCTTTTTTGGTGATAGGGCCGTTGTTTGCGTCTTGAAGATAAACCTACTTCATCATTTATCTTTTGAGAACATGACGCTTAGAAAACGATGTGCGTGTATGGAAACCAATCTACCACGTGCCAATTTTGCCAATGAATCATCCATTTCGGGGTGCCTTATGCTGAAATAACCAAATATAGTAAAAAAACATATTTCAACATCGTCAATTTTATTACAAAATAAATAATTATTAAGACTTCCCAACTAACACATAGCAGGCTCAGTACTTTTGGGTAGAAATTTTTAAATGCCTGGTGCTAATATACGAAAAGTTTAGCTCACAGCTGTAACTCGCAAGACGATATGCTGAAATGAATGGCATGAAGTTATGTATTGCCAAATTTGAAGCAGCTATTAATATTTTTATACAAAATAAAATATATAGTTTTTTCTTAATAATTAGACTAAATATGAAGAAGACCATATTGATTTTCATGTAGTTTAAGATTTCTACGTACTTACTTTCGTACTACTGATCATTCCTCCTCTTGCAGGTTATCCTATTTTCATATTGAGTGTCGAGAAAAGCACACTTTTGATTTTTTTCTTTTATTACACAAAAATCCCATTGGAACATTTAATCGAAATATTCCAATCTTACAACCGGCAATGCCGAGATTTACTTCCAGCACTTCTCTGCCCTTATTATTCGCACCTTGCAAGCAGTGCCAATATTTGTACAAAGGAAAGTGCTTTTCTCCGCCTCCCGTCTGTCATTCTCCGTTCAATGGATCAATTTTCATACACATATTGCTCCATCAGCTCTCCTTATTTAGCCTGCCATATTCCATTTCCGTGTCTATAGGTCTCTTCATTTGTCCGCTTCCTCTTTTAGCCCCATTCATCTCTATCCACCAAGTCACACATACGCTGGCAAGCATTTCCGATTTGCCGTCATTTTTCGATAATAAATTTGATTGATTATTCATAACTCGAGCATGTAGAGCATCGTTTCGTGTTCCTACACTATATATCGAGATCCACGCGCACCGTGCTGCGGGCCCGCCCGTATGTGCAATGTCGAGGAAATGGTGAGCCAGGAAATTTGTTCAGCCCGACTCAACTTGTCTGTCATCTAAGTGTCGCGTTAGTGTTTTTTCCCCCCGATCGCTCGCTCGGATGCTTATTGCTTTCGACGACACAGAATGCGGTTGGTAGGACGACGACGTACTGGGAAATTTGTCCCTGAAAGCGGAACCGCAGTCAGTCGAGACCGCAGCCGCCGCCGGCGCACGGAAACCATAGATGTTTGATGTTGATTATAGAGTGGTGTTCGAATAGCCCGGGAATATGAGTTATGGATGCAATTTTTTATTTGGTGGCTACTGATTCAATGGAATAGATTCTCGCATTTGTATTAATAACTAACGATGAAAAGCTCCCAGCATACAAAACTGTGCAAGTTTGATGCTTGGAAAGTCAATTCTATCCAACTTTCCGACAAACTGATATAAAGATATCAAATATCTGTTAAACTTTAGAAAACAACCGCGTCTACCAAACACTATTTTACATATTCTAATCTTTCTGAAAATATGTGCAAAAATTCAATCATCACTGGATATTCAATCTGCTAACAAATGATATCACTAAAAAGAGTATGCAATGATTGGCATCGATAACAAACCTAAGGAAAAAATTTATTAGGTCGCAAGTAACAATGAGAAATTCTCTTTGTTTACTTTCTTTTCTGTAAATAACTCGACCACTTTAACATTTAGGTATTCGTTCTTTGCATAATATGCTAGTCAAAATGCTCGTCTTTGAAAATTCTAAACACCGTAGTACACATAGTAAAATTCGACTTACTTATTTTTATTTATGCAATGTGGATTTTAAATAGACCCACGGTTCAGTCAAGCTAACGCATTGAATCGTGTCAAGTAATCCAAATTAATTTAAAAAAAACAACACCTTTACCATTTATCCTCTTTATTCCTGATATTCTGCTACTCTACATGTAAACGGCGAACACGACACTATTGCGACAGTAACTGTTGCTTTTTCCCACAGGACAGGAATTAAACACCAGTTGCACAATTTCTTTTTGAGGCGTATTGTTTATATCTTATGAATTTTTAAGTTATGTGTGACAAAAATTTGAGCGCTCTCATGGAAAATCCACACAACCTTTATTGTCACTCGAAAGCAAGTTATTCGAAGCTTCTACATCGTGCTTTGGGGAAATTGGCGAAAATCTGTAATTCAAACAAAAGTACTGAAAAGGACCAATATTGATTGCCGGCCGTGGACCCTTTGCACCAAAACGAACCTGCACGGAAAATATTGCACAGCCTCCATCTTATGACAAAATTACTTGAAAATAATATTTTTGTGCTTCAGAACAAGTACTGTGAATAATGTGAATTTTACCAGATCTTGATTCACCTCTTAGGCTGCATCCATACATGAGGTAGCATTTTTTGAGTGATTTTCAAGACCTCCTCCAACACCGTACCATTTCGGCACAAATCTCTAACTTTCCGGGTAATGACGTAGCTTTCCAAAAACTTCTTTTTTGGGGTTGCTGTTTGTTGCTTTGGAGGCACTGGGTGCAATCATTTGTTTCTGCTCAATTTGTACTGGCAGTGGGTTTCTCGAGGTACAAATTACATCAGTTTTTGATTGTGTTTAGCAGCGTATGTTGATAGCTGTTTGTTGGCGTTGATCGTAGTAGGTTGATTTTTCTTCTCCGCTTCGGCTACAGAACTAGCACGTAGGAATGTGACCACAGTAGGGACCCTACGTTGTTTGCTTATAGTTAGTGCTAATGTTAACTCTACAAAAGACAGATAGAAAGAGAAAGGTTGGTCAGCTGCATACCAATCACACGAACGGTAGTGACAAGATTTAACCAAACATCGCTCGTAACGGGTTCCACTTCTCGGTATACTGACATAAATTTTTATTGGTCTGATTTGGTGCGCGGTGCTAGATTTTATGAACGCACTTCGATTCTAATGTCTGATCGTCTGAACGTCAGGGATCTGGATTTTCACGTTATCATGTTCGACTTAGTGCTACATGTTATTCTTTGCAATGAAGTTTTCTGCCTGAGCTTATCAACGTTACCAGTATAGGATTACGAACGTGGTGTAGCTGTATGTATGCTTATGATTAAGCTCCAGTAACTACCTTTAAGTAACTATTTCACCTTTCTGATTACTGATCTGATATGTCTAAATTGGAAGGAAACGAAGAGTTCCTCCTTCCGTTTATAAATTCGAAATTCCAGTTATAGCATCCCAGCCAGCAATTCTTCTTACAGCAACCTCAGTTGCTTCAGGAGTTCACACGCGTTGTGTGAACTGTTTGGATTTAGTGTCTAACTGGTGCCAATTTGGTGTTAGTTTTGAAACATCGTCTTACTGACAGCAAGTTGGTGTCAGTTACTGACGAGTGGAACACGAAACATTAAAACCCAACTTTTCATCAATTAGAAGTTCAAACATAACACAAAAAAGTATCATGCTTAGAGAGTCACATTGACGCACCTTCTAATATCAAAAGAAGTTATCTATTGATTAAGAGCTGGGACTTAGAACTCCTCCTGCTTAGAAAATAATATGTCAGTAAATTCATCATTGATTTGCATTTATCGCCTTGTTATAATTAAATATTAAAGACTAACACGATCAAGAACACTACTACTTTGTCTTGTTCGAAGAGACTGTCCGATTTTATCTCGGATCCAATATGTTGCTTCTAAAATGTTGTGACTGCTATTTCTACACTTAAGATTATAGGAGAGCATTCTATATCCTCCAATTTCATTGGTTTGGGTGAGACTTAAACTACATGTTTGAAAATCACAGAAAGCCCTAATCTCCGGAGAGTTCACAGGCATATAACCCTCAAAGTTACTGCGGATACTTAGTTTTCTCAAAATTCCCATTTCTTCCGCACTGTTTATGAATAAATATAACTGAAAAATGGCAACATCTACGTTAATGTGACCAATAAGTGCATAACTCCATGAAATCATTTCCGCCAGCAATGGGGAAAATATCCCTCTTCGAATCATGAGCGACCATGTTCAAGTACGTGCACCCAACTGTCTCACGTCTTCAATTCAAACAAATTCCGTTCCTGTAATAATCTATCACAACGGAGTGTACGGGATGTGCCGCGGTGTATTCGCTGAAGCAAAATATTTCTTTTCGCAGTAGAGTGCTACACTAAATCGCTCATGGAAGCCTCTTTCGTTTTATAACAGTCATTTCTTTCATTTTTTTCCCCATTTTCTCGGAACCGCTCCCGGAATGGAACAGAAGCTAAGGGAAAGCACTGCGCGAATTTTACCGTAAGCTTTGAGGAAACGTACAGAAACGGCACCTTTTGAAGTTTTCGTTTTCGTTTTCCACCTGGATACCACTACTGCCACTGCTAGGTAGGTATGGTTACTGCCGCTTCAATTTTCGTAATTCCGAGTGTTCTTCAACCGGGAAAGAAGACCGCGTACCGCACGGTACTGGCTGCGGGATGCCACTTTTCCCGAGCACCAACGATGATGATAATGTTGATTCACCTCAAGGGTAGATATTGTAGATGTGTACCTATATAACCTACGTACACCCCGGAGAATTGCGTTTCCTCATATTTTTTTTTTTCTCTCTCTCTCTCTGTGAACAAGAGGAAAACGAAAGGAATGTTCAGAAATCGTTTGAGTCAGACACGCAAAAATAACAGTCGCGATGAGACACACAAGTCGAAGCAATCGTTTACGCGAGATGAACAATTTTCTTTTCGCTGCTGAAGGGATGAAATGGAAAGCCTATCTCTTGCCAGTTAACCGCAATTTGAGGTCGAACACATCGTGTGCTTATTTGGATTATTCCAGTTGAACTGGTTCATACGTTTTTTAAAGATCGTAGACAAACTATTTTAAACATTTAAAATCAAATCCTTAATCAAAGCCGCAAATAGGTTATTTAAACATAAAACTGGTACTTTTTTCACTATGCTCTATTTCTCCTTAGTGGAGAACAATTGCGTTGCGTTGCGTAAGCACGGTATACTTCGTAGATTGCAGACTGATGACTCTCATTTCCAGCCAGACTAGTTGAGGAACATTGTATGGGAATAACAATTGATCCAGTCCAAGCGAGAATTTCGCCCGAGAACCACCATTGCTGGCCATGACCATCTTTACCGTAACTTGGGATATGGGAAAGGAAGTGTTGATGTGGTACTTACTTAACGGAAGGCCTCGACTCAGTGACACTCCTATAAGTACCACGGATTGGGTAGTGGGTGGGTTGTTAGTTAGAATTCGCCTCAAGCAAGCGATGCGACTGAGAATATATTTTCGTGCATAAGGAATACTTTATTGACTGTACGATCCGTAAATGTTCTAGGTGCGAAGGCGTTTCGCTCTGAATAACCGTTTATGGAGTTCATTAAAAACAACTTGAACCCTGGACAGCCGGCTGTCGGGAGTGTTGCCGCCTATATAAAATGGACCAAACATAATGAGTTTAAAGGGATGAGTTAATCTACATAAATTTCAGCAAATTTGAAAAGTGGTATTGTGGGCCATTAATAAATTCTGTCACGCAAAAATTGCCCAATACTAACAAACTCTCTTATATCACCGCGTTCTATATCCCATTTGTGTAATACGAACCAAATGATGTTTTTTTTAGCACATTACTGCAGCTATACGTAAAAGTGTCGCATGTTTTATGGAATTTCCTATACATAAAACGGCCGATTGTGTCAAAGCACGTGGAGTGCTCCTCATCCCTTTATGTCATAATTTGTCATAGCTCTTCCGCCTAGTAGCGTGGCAGAATTTATAAATGGTCCTTTATAGGTATTATCACACACATCCCGTAACTTCAAATTTTTCACCTCGTTTGAGTAAACGTTCGGATATTGCAATGAGAACGCGAAACAGAAAAAATAGTGGAGAACAATTTGGTAAAAGCTATTTTTCTCCATTAAGGAGAAAATTGTTTAAAACCATCTTTGTGCGTAAAGTACCGATCTCAATTGTAGTATTTGATGATTGATTCAGTTATTCATAAGCATAAGCAGAACGGGAGTTTCCACAGTTTCGAGCCAGGTTTTGTTTTTGAAAGTTTTGAAAAATAGCTAGCAAATAGCTAGATTGTGTATTGATTTTTTTATGTTTATTGACCCCGGTTGTGGACCACTTTAGAATTTTGTTTTTGAGAGTTGTCTTACTGGAGCTACACTCACTCCAATTGCAGAAGAAACAGGAATTGTCCCTCACTACAACACTGCTTAAGGCCAATTGTAGCGGGCCGTGATTCTGAATGTAATATTCATTGTACGTTTAAGATAAGTGTGGGCATAGAGACTTCGCATTCGCGCGTATCATCGCGAAGAGCTCAAGCGTTTGTACGCTAACGTGTTTGATCGCGTGTGTATGTGGCCTGTACCAACGTGCATGTAAATTCGCGTGTATAAATTCTGTTTTGTCATTCGCATATTCGCGTGTGTTCCTAAATGATCGCGGGTGGACCGTGAATCTAATACTTAATTTTCGGTGTACGGTTCAGATGCTAGAAGAAAGTGAGTTCTTCCTTTTCACTAGAGTACCCGGTCATGTCGCCATGTTGTCTAGTGGATATGAGCTTTATTTTTTATTGGTCCAACTGAATGTATGAATCTAAGTTGCTAGGACGGAGGGTAAAGATTTCAGGAGGTGACCGATTCATGATCGCACGAACACGGGCGTTTGTAAGTTCGCGTTTGTAACTTCGTAAGTACTAAAACGTTCACCTTATTACCGGGGTGTTATGAAGTTTGCGAGATCGCGAGCTTAGGTATGCGCGGATGATCGCGAAATGCTCCAGCGTTTGTATGTTAACGTGTTTAGCGTATAAATGGATCGACAGCTACTAGAAGTACAACAAAACCAGACTAATGAATTAGAGGAAATGACCTTTTGCAACATGCATTCAAACTACTTGTACTCGTCTAAAAGCCACCAAATGATACTTATTTACCATTAGCGACAATTGCATTCAGTTGAATTTTTTCATAATATGCTGACCGGGAATGGATGATTAACTTGCGCCGGTAAATTAATCTATCTTAATTTATCCAATCCTATCTTCCCGAATCGAATCCATTAATGGAACACCAGAAAAAAGTGACCAACGAAACCTAAGAAGGTTTTGCATCGATGACGAAGTCGACCTGATCCAGCTGTCACATTTACTCACACATGCACAGACATACGACTAGCACATAACGATTGCACACTAGTACTAAAAACTACAGTTATTACAACACAGTCACTAATAGGCTTCCACATTTTACATTAGATTGTAAGATTCTTTTATTTGAAGAGTATGAATACTGCAAATCATTTAAAAAATAATAACACAAATCATTCATGCAATTCATTGACGACATTCGTGTATGAAAATGAGGAAGTGGCAAATGATGTAGTAAATCTTGAAATCGCAGAAGGAAATGTTGAAAAAACATGGTTTTCAGAAGCTGTGTCTGCCTTTGGACTTGTGAATGAACTCTTCGGTGTTCTCGTCGTTGCTAAAGTGTGGAATTGAAGTTGTGCATTCCGGCTCACGTGGTTGCTTAGCTGTGCGACGGTCACTTTTGCACTTCTGAGCATTTATTTTGGATTCCTTTTCCTTCTCTTTTTCGATCACATGTTTTGCGATTATCTACTTCAACAACACCTTAAATTATTATATTGTTAACTCACACTATTTTCCTTTCACACGAGAACGTAATGTTTTGAACAGAATCTTGAATTATTTAGAGGCTGATCGAATACTGGCGCCATCTTGAACAGATGAAACTGTGTTTTTTGTGTCCTCTTCGCTTCGTTTTGATGTTTTTCGCACGAAATTACGCACAATTTTCCAGTCAAAATCATTATATTTTACATTATAGTAGTGATCTATATGTCCCCAAACGGCTGCCTTATCGTGTCCCCAAGCGTATGTTGCATGTTGATGTCCGTATCTTTTTCAAAAACCAAAATATCGAAAAACCAACACAAAACTCGTGTTCAGCATTAATTTTTACATAAGGCGACCGATAAATTGTGACTTCAGACGTCAGACGGACTTCGACAATACTCCTAGCCTCTGATCAAGCCACGGGGACCGTCTGGGGTGGGCTTTCAACGGCCTCTTTTACACAGGCCAGCTCGAGCGTGGGAAAAGAAACTCTCAAGGTCGGTTATAGGGACACCAATCAGAACGACAAGAATGCGACTCGATCAAATAAAACTTACTTTTATTACTTACACGACAGTAAAGTTTTGCTACTGAGTTCTATCTAGCGGTGGGTTTGTTGGAGTATCTGATTTCTTTTATAATTTTAGCTAGCTGTCCTTTTCTCGTATTTATCCTTAATTGAAAGGTGTTTCAACACCGGGATTATAAATTTGCTTTCACTAAACTCATTTTGTAAATATTTTAGGTCTAGTAGCTGTCTTTGAGGTAAATTAGCCCAATGAATCGAATGACTCAGTAACGACGTATCTTAAGCCATTTTCCACTCTAATTTTCTCCGACCTTCTCCGATTTTCCCTATTTGCCGGCAAATCAGCCAGCACTTGTAAGTGTTTTTGTGTGTTAACTTAGGTGTAATGTATAACAAATTTTGTTCTATGCTTCTTAAATTGACCGTTAGTCGCAGTTTTATTAGTAGAGTATTTTAACTTTTTCATATAATTTATCACATTCAACATTAAGTAAACTTTACATATAATATTTTGACATAATTCAAATTATTTTTTTTATTGATAGTGGCAGCACTGCCAAGTCGCTAAAAGGTGTTTTTGTTTTCGTCCAAACTTTTTTAAATTTTTTGAGTGAAATACAGTGTAATTTATCGAAAAACGAATCCAACCATTCACTAGGTCGTGTCTACCATTAAGCTGTGTATAAGCTGGTGAAAATGTCGCGAGAATAGTGCAGTTTAACAAAAAAAATTTTTTCGTTATTTTACCAAGAGTGATTCTAGCCACTAAAATACACTCCCATTCGTTCTACTCAGTGCCTGAAGCGCCATCTAAACCTGACTTTAAGGTTCATCGCTTTGATTGATCGATGATAGAGGAGAAAATTTCGCAAAGGAAAGGCATCCCAGTTAAACCCATTCAGGAACCGGTTCGGATTTCTGAATGGAATCGGAATGGATTCCAGCTCAAATGCAGCAACCGATTCCGAATCAATCGGTTTCGGCATCAGTTGTTGCGTTTGAGCTGGGATCCATACTGACTCCATTCAGGATTCCGAATCAAATTCCGAATGGTTTGACCGGGATAGATTGATTGATTGTCGCAACAGTCTCAGCCGACAACGAAATAAAAGGAACAGGTAGCTTCTAGGGAAATGGACGGGTGTCGATGGCCAACCCACCCCACAGGAATGTACCATACGGGAACTGGTTTTGAAGAAACCAGCGGAAACTGAAGGAGGGATTGCGCTGTACCTGCAAATGTGAGAAAGAGAAAGGATTGCTCGGGCTTTTTGACGCGTGAGAAAGAAGCTGGAGATTTTGAGGATAGCTGGAGAAGGTTTGGATTGGGACGAAAAATGGATAAGCAAGTATCAGTCACTCGCGTAAGTAGGAGATGAGGAAGGAAATAGAAAAACTGGTATATATTTCTACAGACATATTCTAATTTATATATACAAAAATCAAATAAATACACTAAATACGCGTCGATTTCTTACCTCATGTAAGGAATCAAAAGTCTTATTGTAATGTTATAATCCATTTGATACAAACATTACAGTAAGGCGGGGCTGGTTGATGGAACGATGACCTCGGAACATGTCTGGCGCTGTACACGAAATGGGTCATCGGAAAGTCAATTGAGCTAACACCTACCTAAATCCTTGAACCAAGTTATTTGCATGGATATGTTAAAATACATGCAAGCATCTTTTTTCTGTGAATCACTACCAGCTAGTGGGAGTTAGGATGGTTAACACACACACATATTTCAAATTATTTTTTTATTCTGAACATCATACATGTCTATATAGCTAATTATAATCTGTAAATTCCGATTTTATGGCAGTCACTCACGTATCCGCGCGCATTTTCAGTGAAGAGCAGTATGACCTGCACTGCTCTCACTCTCTTATCACTCACATCTTATAGCTGAATAGGGCAAAGTACCCAAATGGCAACAAAATCGACACACGATGATCCCCATTGCGAGCCGTGTCCACCAACACTGTCATAAGCTGTGGAACAATGTTTGCAAACACGATACACAGCAAGAGCCAATCCATGCCGATTCAGTCGGCTACGCCACCGTGCACGGGTTTATGGTTGATCGTCAGTATGGGCAGTAGGATGGGACAAAAAATAGATTCGAGCTCCGAGCAATTTTTAGGTGCCATTTGGGACCTAGAACAACTGTGCAAATTCTTAGCTCGATCTCTGAATCTATATTTTTACGCCCTGTTTAAAGTTTACATGAGATTTTGTATGAGAAAATTAATTTTCACAAAATAAATCCTCCAGGAGTCGCCCATTGCTTCCTAAAAATCGTTATGTGGCTTTTATAGGAAATTTAACAAAGAAACAAAGTCTCGAAAACTACGGAACGATTTGACACTTGAGAAAAAAGTTATTAAGCAGAAACCGATTGATGCTCCGACGATTGATGAAATATTCATTCTTTCTTGCAGTTGGTTGTCCAATTATATAAAATTTTGTTATGATCTTCTCTTAATTTGTCTAACTATTTTATCTATATTCTTTGGCCACTTCGCAAAAGCTTTGAGGGATAAATTGAGGCTTCTTTTGTACATAATAAGAGAAAGTTAAAAAAATTTTGATGCCATTAAAAGTGAAATTTGTATCAATCTTCAGGGCATCAATCAGTTTTTGCTTAATAACTGTTTCCACAATCATCGGATCGTTTCGTGGTCTTCTAGACTTTGTTTCCGTGACAAAGTTCATATAAGAAGCAGACATCTATTTATTTTTAGGAGGTAACGCGCGACTCTTGGAAAAATTATTTTGCAAAAGACGATTTCTCCATACGAAATCCCATGTAAACTTTAAACTGTGGGCGCAAAAATATAGTTTCACCGATCGAGCTAAAAATTTGCAGAGTTGTTCTGAGAGCTAAATTAGACCCAAAAAGTTACTCGGAGCAAAATTTGATTTGTTTCATATAACCATGTCCCACTCTAAAGGGCTGGTTTGGCCACCTAGCGGCGAAATTGCTAGCTAGTTTGTTTGCTCTAACTAAATTGTCGAAAAATCCCATACAAACTTCAAATCCGTTGGTCCGGTAGCTAAACTTGTAAAATTTTGTTCTAATTTCGAGCCGAACTAATACTAATACTAATACGCATTTTTATGAATGTATTGTCAATAATTAAGTATCATAATATTTCTGTACAAAATAAGTTCATATGCATATTTGCATAATAATGAACAAACCCTGTTTCGGGTGATGTAGAGTTTTCTAAATGTATCCGAGTCAAACTGAATGTTCAAACATTCGATTTGAATCGAATCGCAATATGTGTAGTACACATCTACTTGTCTATTTAGACATACCCACTGCGACACATCAAAACTGCAAATTGCATCCAATTTTTTCATATCAAGCATTGATGCATAATTTAGTCCACCGAGACACCGATGCTTCGTTTTGGAATCCGTACACATCAACAGTCGGTTTAAATATGCTGATATGTTTTCCTTTGACGGAATCGAGACAACTCAGAGGATTGCGAGTGTCATTCGGATGGATTCCTATATCATCCCATCGCAACTGACGGATCCGTTCTTTTTTGCCTTCTATTTCTTTTCTGAAATGCGTCGTCTCCGTGTGCACCCTGAATTGTTATGTCTGCCTCAAGCTTGAATGACACATCGGATTGATTTGTCAGCATAATGTGCCCGGTATAAACATGGAACTGCACATAGCACGATTAAGCGAATGATTCGTTGCATTTCTAAGTTAGAAATTGTTCAGTCTAGGGTCTACGGTACGTTCATGGGTTCGACCACACTTGGGTGGCATAAAGCGAGCGCTTTATTTTTTGGATAGACAATAATCCACTAACTGTGCGGAGCGAGTGAATGTAAGCTGACGTGGTCGAATCTGTCCGGATGTGGATTCACACGCGATTGAATCAGCCGGTACATCTATGGCATATCAATGACAAAGAACAGTGAAATGTAATGTCTGCTTTTGAAGGATCACAAAAATAAATATTCTAGCTAGCTGCAGAATGGTTTCTAAGTTGAAAAGGAAACCTGGTATTTACGGGAATATATTAAATTATTTTTCAGTTCATGTGAAACACCTTCAACATACATGATACTTCCATGAGCTCGCCACCAAATGCCGGCAAATGTGAGTGTGGCATATAATTAAATAATTATAAGCATAGTAACCGGAAAGTTTGTGAACAACTGAAAGCATATTTAAAATATTGTTCATTCGTAAAAAGCCAGTTTCCAACAGCAATTAAAATACTCTCATTTTTTTGGCATGCGGGAAACTTTTTTTCGCAACCTCATTCAGCAGGCAAAGTGTTTCGTCACACTTAGTCTTTCTACTGTGTGACAAGTTTGCGTTTTGTTTTCCTTCGAAACGAGCCAGCTTGGAAAAGCGATAATAAAAATTAAATGCAGGGAAAAATATTTAATTTGAGGATTTTTATCGCATTTCCAATTGCGTTTCTGCTGACGAGCAAATTTGAACGTGATATTGCAATACATATGAGAGCTTCGGTAACTTCACTATTTCGATAGTTGAAAAGAGGCGCGTGCGTGATATGAATATTTTCGAAGTTACGAAGCTCAATTTGATAACACTTCATAACACTTCTATGGAAAAAAAAAATCGAATATGGGTCCCTTTACGCTGGAAAGAATCAAAGAGTCGTAAAAAGTTGATGAAAATTGATGAGTTGGAAGGCTTGAAAATAGCTAAAAAACTCGACCTCTATATATAAAACCAGAGTTGAGTGAGGTCAGAGTCTAACATATCAAGCTAAGAACTGGCTACGACAATAGAAAACTAAAGCTCAGTTGGTTGAACAACGTGTCGTGACGCTTGGAAGCCATTTTGGAGTCTGCTAAAATTTGGCAGTCTGTCCGCTCGCTTCAAATTTATAACACAGAATGAATCGCTGAACTCAATTCAAAGTTTAGCGAAGCAACGAGCATGTATATAAATTCTCTTCTCTCTCCAGTCTTGCTATGCCATCATCCCTCTCTCTCTCTCAATCCCGTCGAAAAAGGCGCTTTTCTTACTTCGCTCTATCTTGCTTCTCAATTTTAACGAGTGGTTGCACGAAGGCTGCGGGGAAACTTCGGTAACCGTCGTTTTTTTTTTTTTTTTGTTTGTTTAAGACGCCGGTAGCAAATGCGTTCGTCTCTCGGCAAGGTATCGTTCATCTGCAAGATTGCTCTCCTGCTTGTTCTCGTTCTTCTCTCAATAGAGTGCACAAACGCGATTCCTCAGCAGAGAACTTCGGCAGACGTCGTTCTTCAACTTCCGGCAGCAATGCGTTCGTCGCACGCTTGAGGAAGTTGCGTTTCGTTTACACTGAGTAAATTTATCTGTTGAATTAGTTTTGAGCCGTTTGCTGCGTGATAGTATCAGAAAGATGCTGAAATCATCACCTAATTTTTATTCCTGTTATATAGTTCGATTTGCATTATATTATTTTCGTCATATACCCCACAATATCCTCCTTCTCTACTCTTGTTATATATTAACTGATTTATTAATTTAGTCATTGACTTTTTATCGCAGTTTCAATTCATCCATACTTCTATGTTATAATCCATTTAATACAACTTCATATATGAATCTAAGTACAACAGACGTAATAAGTTTGGTTTATTGTAGCAAGTGCTACCCCAGTTTTGATTTTCTTCCAATTTATTTTCGTTTAATTTTCCGTCCAGTTAGTTCCTATTTTCCTATTTATTGTCATATTGAAAACAATAGATACAAAATTTTCGTTTGTCCTGTATTCTACTACTGACTTTAACTCTTTAAACTATATGTTTAATTCGCTAGAGTGACAAGCTCGACATATGTAAGATCACATACAGCAAAAAACAGACAGCAAAGATAAATATTCCCATCACCAATCAATTAGAGCGAAGTGCGGTTTTACTCGTTTTTTTCCACCTTTCTATCTACCTTCGAAATGACAACCGCACTTCCACGTAGCAAATGTAGTCACCTTTGTAATTCTGCACTTGAACAGCATGAGCAGCGATGCCAGATATGAAAACATGTCTTCATTTTAAAGACATTTGAAAGGGTGTGAAGACAGGTTTTTCATTTTGAAGACAAATTTGTTTCGGATGTCTGGCGGATTTCTGGCAGAAATCTGGCTCAAATCAAAACCTGATTCAGAATACTGGTCGGTAAAGAGAAATGAAGACATTTGAAAATCATACCTGGTATCCCTGAGCATGAGTCGACGAAGCTCTATATCGACCAAGAAGACAATACCATTAAATTGACATTTGTCAAAAGAAAATTATGTGCAACACAAAAGTGTGAATTTCGTGAGGTTGGTGGTTTAGTTTTTGCCGGCGTTTGCTTTTATCACCTTCCTGCAATATCAGCAAATTGTTGGTACGAAAAAATCCCCGAACGACAATTGAAACGCGAAGGCGGCAGATCACCCTGAGGATGGATTACTATGGAAAACCGCTTGAAGAATCCCATTACCGTGCGATTAATAAATTATGATATTCAAATGACCTATGGAATTAAAGAATTACTCAACCGTATGGTTCGTTCTGTGGTTTACAAATTCATTTCATACATTTATTTATTATTATTTTTTTTTTTTTTTTTTTTTTTACTTTTAGATTATCGAAGTTAATTACTGGAAAATTCTATATATGAAGTCATTGAACCTGGCTGGTTTCGTTATGGTTCGTTTTGAACAGCGTGTTTCTCGGGTATCTCTGTTGTTTGTCACTTTGATATTAGGCCCAGAATCAGCATTAGAACCCAGTACTGTTGCCGTGCAGTCTGATGAATGTGGAACCTTCTTCAAGTCGTTGCAACTTCTAGCGTATTGTACTCCGTTATCGCTAGAAATTACTATCTTAGCTCCTTCTTGTGCAACGACTGTGTAGCGTTCAGAAGAGAAGGTAGGGTCTGTCTTGGATTTCTTGTGTTGCTTCAAAAAAACCGTATCACCAATACGAATATCTGAAGTCGTTGCCCCTCTAACGCGGTCTGCATGTTTCGTACTGTTCAGTTTTGCTTCTGCGTCTTTTTCTCGAATGTTTTCGCGGTCTAGTTCTCTAGCGTTCACATCGGTCCAGAGACTTGGAAATGTTCCTCGAAATTTCCATCCGACTAGAAGCTCGAATGGCGTTACGTTTAACCTAGAGTGAGGTATGAGGGTATTATGATTGTGTACAAATGTTTCTAGCGCCGTCCTCCAATGTATTCCTTCGAGTTTTGCGGCGGACAATGTTTTTATAATTGGTTGATTGTACCGTTCAACCAGTCCATTTGACTGTGGGCTCAGTGGGATCGATTTGCGCACTCTGATACCTTTTTCTTGCCAGAAGTCGCAGAATGTCGAACTCTGAAAGGGAGGACCATTGTCACTTTGGATTATACGTGGCAATCCCCAGCGTTTGAACACATCTTGTAGAGCCCTATTCGTAGCATCCGCGTTAGTACGATGCATTTCAACCACGAACAAAAACCGGGAGTATGTGTCTATGACCATGAGGAACTCTCCAGATCCAAACCCCGGAACCATGAGGAAGTCTATTTGGACTATCTCCCATGGTCCTTCTGGAAGTTCACGAGGTGCTAGTGGGATTGGCGGGTTTTTTCTTGACAGCAATACACACGTTTCGCAATTTTTGATAAACTTTTCTGTTTCAGAGCTCATTCGTGGCCACCAAAAAAATTCCCGCATTATGCGTTTCATAGCACCCTCGCCAATGTGTCCACTATGTGCTGATACCATTGCTCGGGTCCTTAAATGTTTAGGTAAGATGATTCTATCGCCTTTGCATAGCAGTGCTCCCAGTCCATGAATGTTCTTCTTTTGCGCTTCATACATCCGCAGTTCGTCAGGCCAGATATCATGCTTCAAGGCAAAACGCAAACGTTCCATTTCTTCGTCTTTTTCGGCACTAGACTCTATTTCGCTCAAAGTTAGCTCCATGCAACCTGTATCCAAACTACACAAAACATTGCTATCATTATCTTCATCGAACGGTTCTGCTTTTTGGGAAATCTGAATCAATCTCGACAACGCATCGGCCACATTTTCTTCGCCGTTGACTCTCTCCATCTTGAAGTCATATGGTTGAAGTCTTAAGGCGTACCCTTCAGCTCTTGTAAATGCGCGCTTCCCTATGCGATAGTTCGAATGATAAATAAACTCATTTGCGGAGGCGTCGGTTCGTACAGTGAATGGTCTACCCGTGAGGTAAAATGTGAAGCGCTCTATGCCCCATACAACTGCCAGAGCTTCTCTGTGCGATTGGGGGTAATTCCGTTCAGAGCTCGTGAGTGCCTTCGAAGCACAAGCGATTATTCTAGGCCTTCCATCCGAGTTGTACTGGACTAGCACAGCTCCTAAACCAACTGCGGATGCATCGACAAACAGTTCAGTTGTGTCAGTATTGCTATAGTACCCTAGCGTCTTAATTGCCTTTATTGTTTTGGTCTGTAATGATACGAACTCCGCTTCCTCACGGTCGGTCCAGTAAAATTTCGCCGCATTTGACAAAAGCCTTAGATACTCCGTTTTTGTTGCCCGATGGATGAGAAATTTGTCGACAAAAGTAATCAATCCTAGAAAACTTTTTACTTCTGCACATGAGGTAGGTTGTCGGAAATTCTTAATAGCACTTAATTTCTCCTGTTCAATCCGCCATCCTTCAGCAGTTAACTCAAATCCGATGAAGTTTACCGTTCGACTGCTAAATTTACACTTGGATGTGTTAACCTTCACATTGTGATCTTTGAGTCTGGTTTGAACTTCTGAAAGATTCCTATCATGCTCTTCTTTCGTTTTTCCGTATACCAAAATATCATCGAGATAGTTACATACACCTTCGCATCCCGCCAAAATCGTACGCTCCATTACTTCTTGGAATATATCCGGGGAGTTGCACAACCCGAAGGGAAGTCGTACATAGCGGAACATTCCAAATTCCGTCATGAAGTTGGTCAGGTGCCTTGAGTCTTCGTCTAGCTCGATGTGAAAAAATGCGCTAGTCAAATCTATGGTGGAAAACCATTTTGCGCCCTCTAGTTTCACGAGGATCTTTTCTAAACTGGGCATTGCATATGGACTACGAATGATATAACGGTTTGGACCTCTGAGGTCAATGACTAAACGGAAATCATTTTGCCCTTTCGGAACGACAAGCATTGAAGAACAGAATGACATATCCATCGATTCTGTAACGCGCTCAATAATTCCTGATGAAATTTGTTCATTCAGTCTTTGTTCCACTAATTGTTTCATAGCAACTGGAACATTCATGAAAATGTTGCGGCATGGTGGTTTTGACAAATCGTAGTATATTTTGATCGGAGGTATGTTAAACTTCGGGAATGTTTCGCCAGAACTAATGAACGCAATATTCTGTCCACTGTTTGGATTCCGAGTTAAGGACACGCGGTTCAAGGGTACGTTTAAGCCAAGAAGCAATATGCTGTACCTAGTCGCTGTAGCACGGCTAAGTAATGAGCGTAGTTCCTTGACCACGTAAAATCTTTCGAGTAGTACCGGGCGATCATCCGAAATGTACAGAAATGCTTCGAAGTTACATAATACGCGTATGCCTTCGGCTGTTGCGTATGCTTTTAATGGACGATCAGTTCCTTGTTCAATATTATACAACCCTTTACTATACTGGTTATTCGTGAGCAACATTTCGAACACAGACTCCGTTACGGTGTTGACCTGAGCACCAGAATCAATCAGGAACTCACATGCCATTCCAGCTACTGTAGCTTTGATAGTGCTATTGTCGTTGGACTCACACAGCACCGCCAATGTTGTCCCCGAACTTTCATCGCGCGGCTCGAAAACCTATTAATAATTTGAACATTAATTCACACACAATAAAAAAGTAACACCAAATGGGTTGTATTCATCAAACGTGATTTTTTTTTATTCAAATGAAAAAAAAACAAAGAACATTTCAGTTATTACCACTAATTACCCATTGGTGAACTTCATAGTAACTGAGTTGAGTCATCACTTACTGGTCTTGGGTTGGTGTCCTCGCCCGCAATTACTTCGGGTTTAGCATCGACTACAGCTACTTCCATCTGTTCGCGATTCATCTTCCGATCATCTGGAATTTGTCTGTTTCTCGATGCCACTGGTAAATTGCACGCTCGAAGGAGATGTCCAATACCACCACAGTTATGACAAGTCATTTGACTTGCAAAGCACCTTTCCGCTGAATGGTAGATACTGTTGCACCGAGTGCAGCGCTCTGGAGTCTGCGAACTTGATCCGCGCCAGGTCATGCCACCTCTGTAAGGTCTTTGCCCTCTTCCACGATAATTGAACCTTTGGTGCGGAGTTCTACCATAAGCTGGAGTAGAGTGACTAACCACGTATCGTGACGGTCTAGCCACGGATCGCAGAGCATTCAATGAGCCCTCCGCGGTTCCAACAACTGCTTGTTTTTTAGAAACGTATTCTTCGTTCAGGCGTATCGTTTCGATCTCCCTAACTTTGTCAATAAGTTCTGATAGTGTTCCTTTACGACTCATCATTTTGAGTGCTGCTATTCTAACCTCTTTATGTTTAGCCTGTTCGGCCACGGTGCTTAATATTTCTTCAAACTGTTTCTCGTCTGCATACTCGCACAGCTTTGCAGTCATCCCAACTCTTCTAATAAATGCCAAATCCGTCTCATTCACTCCCTGTGACATGAGTGACAATTTTCTGCGGTGGAGCATGACATCAGCGTTAGAAGCAAAATACATCCTTAGGCGAGCCATTGCATTGGAAAATGGATGAGTCACTTCACTAGGCGCATCGTTTGCTGTTACAGTTCCTCGGAATACTTCAAGAAGCTTTTGTCCTGCCTTAATTTTGAAGACAACGTATTTCGTTTCCTCGTCAATAATGCCCGCCAAAGCCAACGAATTGCACAAAAGATCCTGCCATGAATCAAAGTCGATTCTTGATATTTCTTCGCCCTCTACACACGGTTTACATTCCGGCACGCTAATGGATGAGACGGACATTTGGTTCATTGAAGAAACAAATCGGGAAAGATCGGCCGACGAATCGCTCCGGTGTCCAGCTTGGTGTTTGGTACTGCAAGGGCCGAGGTCGTTCTCGAACTCAACGCTATTTACCTCGCCACACTCGCTTCTTGCGGATGACAAACTAGATTGTAACAATCGAATCGTTTCTCGCGCCTTCTCCAGCTCTTCGGTAAGATGAGCCAACTTGGTATTCTTCTTTTTCCTGCAATTTATTCCAATAGATACAATCAATTTTTTTTTTGTAATGGGAAACTATTGTTACTACTAAGTGATAATAGGTGCGATGACTACTTGATTTGTAATGGCTTACCTTCATATTTTGCCAGTTTTTTTTTTCTCATAAGCTTACCTCACATATTTTGCTTATGGTAAAACGCATTTATATTTGACATTTCATTGATATTTTCTTTGTGTATAGCTATTTTGGATAATAGATGGCTTACCTTATTTTTTTTGCCATTTTAATTTTCATAAGTTTATCGTACACGTGTCTTGCTTATGGTTAGAAGGCTTACCTTTTTTTTTGCCTAGTGGAGAATGGCTTATCTGTATTTTTTGCCAACTTTTCCAACAACAAATCGCTTTTTTTTGCATATTTTCTCACGTTTGTCATCGCGACCTTTATACATTTCCCTAGTCGTTTTCTTTTTAGAAGGAAACTATATCTGCTTTGCAATTTATACTTACTTAGTGGGAGCGTCAACTACGCCATTGTCGTGACGCTTGGAAGCCATTTTGGAGTCTGCTAAAATTTGGCAGTCTGTCCGCTCGCTTCAAATTTATAACACAGAATGAATCGCTGAACTCAATTCAAAGTTTAGCGAAGCAACGAGCATGTATATAAATTCTCTTCTCTCTCCAGTCTTGCTATGCCATCATCCCTCTCTCTCTCTCAATCCCGTCGAAAAAGGCGCTTTTCTTACTTCGCTCTATCTTGCTTCTCAATTTTAACGAGTGGTTGCACGAAGGCTGCGGGGAAACTTCGGTAACCGTCGTTTTTTTTTTTTTTTGTTTGTTTAAGACGCCGGTAGCAAATGCGTTCGTCTCTCGGCAAGGTATCGTTCATCTGCAAGATTGCTCTCCTGCTTGTTCTCGTTCTTCTCTCAATAGAGTGCACAAACGCGATTCCTCAGCAGAGAACTTCGGCAGACGTCGTTCTTCAACTTCCGGCAGCAATGCGTTCGTCGCACGCTTGAGGAAGTTGCGTTTCGTTTACACTGAGTAAATTTATCTGTTGAATTAGTTTTGAGCCGTTTGCTGCGTGATAGTATCAGAAAGATGCTGAAATCATCACCTAATTTTTATTCCTGTTATATAGTTCGATTTGCATTATATTATTTTCGTCATATACCCCACAATATCCTCCTTCTCTACTCTTGTTATATATTAACTGATTTATTAATTTAGTCATTGACTTTTTATCGCAGTTTCAATTCATCCATACTTCTATGTTATAATCCATTTAATACAACTTCATATATGAATCTAAGTACAACAGACGTAATAAGTTTGGTTTATTGTAGCAAGTGCTACCCCAGTTTTGATTTTCTTCCAATTTATTTTCGTTTAATTTTCCGTCCAGTTAGTTCCTATTTTCCTATTTATTGTCATATTGAAAACAATAGATACAAAATTTTCGTTTGTCCTGTATTCTACTACTGACTTTAACTCTTTAAACTATATGTTTAATTCGCTAGAGTGACAAGCTCGACATATGTAAGATCACATACAGCAAAAAACAGACAGCAAAGATAAATATTCCCATCACCAATCAATTAGAGCGAAGTGCGGTTTTACTCGTTTTTTTCCACCTTTCTATCTACCTTCGAAATGACAACCGCACTTCCACGTAGCAAATGTAGTCACCTTTGTAATTCTGCACTTGAACAGCATGAGCAGCGATGCCAGATATGAAAACATGTCTTCATTTTAAAGACATTTGAAAGGGTGTGAAGACAGGTTTTTCATTTTGAAGACAAATTTGTTTCGGATGTCTGGCGGATTTCTGGCAGAAATCTGGCTCAAATCAAAACCTGATTCAGAATACTGGTCGGTAAAGAGAAATGAAGACATTTGAAAATCATACCTGGTATCCCTGAGCATGAGTCGACGAAGCTCTATATCGACCAAGAAGACAATACCATTAAATTGACATTTGTCAAAAGAAAATTATGTGCAACACAAAAGTGTGAATTTCGTGAGGTTGGTGGTTTAGTTTTTGCCGGCGTTTGCTTTTATCACCTTCCTGCAATATCAGCAAATTGTTGGTACGAAAAAATCCCCGAACGACAATTGAAACGCGAAGGCGGCAGATCACCCTGAGGATGGATTACTATGGAAAACCGCTTGAAGAATCCCATTACCGTGCGATTAATAAATTATGATATTCAAATGACCTATGGAATTAAAGAATTACTCAACCGTATGGTTCGTTCTGTGGTTTACAAATTCATTTCATACATTTATTTATTATTATTTTTTTTTTTTTTTTTTTTTTTTACTTTTAGATTATCGAAGTTAATTACTGGAAAATTCTATATATGAAGTCATTGAACCTGGCTGGTTTCGTTATGGTTCGTTTTGAACAGCGTGTTTCTCGGGTATCTCTGTTGTTTGTCACTTTGATATTAGGCCCAGAATCAGCATTAGAACCCAGTACTGTTGCCGTGCAGTCTGATGAATGTGGAACCTTCTTCAAGTCGTTGCAACTTCTAGCGTATTGTACTCCGTTATCGCTAGAAATTACTATCTTAGCTCCTTCTTGTGCAACGACTGTGTAGCGTTCAGAAGAGAAGGTAGGGTCTGTCTTGGATTTCTTGTGTTGCTTCAAAAAAACCGTATCACCAATACGAATATCTGAAGTCGTTGCCCCTCTAACGCGGTCTGCATGTTTCGTACTGTTCAGTTTTGCTTCTGCGTCTTTTTCTCGAATGTTTTCGCGGTCTAGTTCTCTAGCGTTCACATCGGTCCAGAGACTTGGAAATGTTCCTCGAAATTTCCATCCGACTAGAAGCTCGAATGGCGTTACGTTTAACCTAGAGTGAGGTATGAGGGTATTATGATTGTGTACAAATGTTTCTAGCGCCGTCCTCCAATGTATTCCTTCGAGTTTTGCGGCGGACAATGTTTTTATAATTGGTTGATTGTACCGTTCAACCAGTCCATTTGACTGTGGGCTCAGTGGGATCGATTTGCGCACTCTGATACCTTTTTCTTGCCAGAAGTCGCAGAATGTCGAACTCTGAAAGGGAGGACCATTGTCACTTTGGATTATACGTGGCAATCCCCAGCGTTTGAACACATCTTGTAGAGCCCTATTCGTAGCATCCGCGTTAGTACGATGCATTTCAACCACGAACAAAAACCGGGAGTATGTGTCTATGACCATGAGGAACTCTCCAGATCCAAACCCCGGAACCATGAGGAAGTCTATTTGGACTATCTCCCATGGTCCTTCTGGAAGTTCACGAGGTGCTAGTGGGATTGGCGGGTTTTTTCTTGACAGCAATACACACGTTTCGCAATTTTTGATAAACTTTTCTGTTTCAGAGCTCATTCGTGGCCACCAAAAAAATTCCCGCATTATGCGTTTCATAGCACCCTCGCCAATGTGTCCACTATGTGCTGATACCATTGCTCGGGTCCTTAAATGTTTAGGTAAGATGATTCTATCGCCTTTGCATAGCAGTGCTCCCAGTCCATGAATGTTCTTCTTTTGCGCTTCATACATCCGCAGTTCGTCAGGCCAGATATCATGCTTCAAGGCAAAACGCAAACGTTCCATTTCTTCGTCTTTTTCGGCACTAGACTCTATTTCGCTCAAAGTTAGCTCCATGCAACCTGTATCCAAACTACACAAAACATTGCTATCATTATCTTCATCGAACGGTTCTGCTTTTTGGGAAATCTGAATCAATCTCGACAACGCATCGGCCACATTTTCTTCGCCGTTGACTCTCTCCATCTTGAAGTCATATGGTTGAAGTCTTAAGGCGTACCCTTCAGCTCTTGTAAATGCGCGCTTCCCTATGCGATAGTTCGAATGATAAATAAACTCATTTGCGGAGGCGTCGGTTCGTACAGTGAATGGTCTACCCGTGAGGTAAAATGTGAAGCGCTCTATGCCCCATACAACTGCCAGAGCTTCTCTGTGCGATTGGGGGTAATTCCGTTCAGAGCTCGTGAGTGCCTTCGAAGCACAAGCGATTATTCTAGGCCTTCCATCCGAGTTGTACTGGACTAGCACAGCTCCTAAACCAACTGCGGATGCATCGACAAACAGTTCAGTTGTGTCAGTATTGCTATAGTACCCTAGCGTCTTAATTGCCTTTATTGTTTTGGTCTGTAATGATACGAACTCCGCTTCCTCACGGTCGGTCCAGTAAAATTTCGCCGCATTTGACAAAAGCCTTAGATACTCCGTTTTTGTTGCCCGATGGATGAGAAATTTGTCGACAAAAGTAATCAATCCTAGAAAACTTTTTACTTCTGCACATGAGGTAGGTTGTCGGAAATTCTTAATAGCACTTAATTTCTCCTGTTCAATCCGCCATCCTTCAGCAGTTAACTCAAATCCGATGAAGTTTACCGTTCGACTGCTAAATTTACACTTGGATGTGTTAACCTTCACATTGTGATCTTTGAGTCTGGTTTGAACTTCTGAAAGATTCCTATCATGCTCTTCTTTCGTTTTTCCGTATACCAAAATATCATCGAGATAGTTACATACACCTTCGCATCCCGCCAAAATCGTACGCTCCATTACTTCTTGGAATATATCCGGGGAGTTGCACAACCCGAAGGGAAGTCGTACATAGCGGAACATTCCAAATTCCGTCATGAAGTTGGTCAGGTGCCTTGAGTCTTCGTCTAGCTCGATGTGAAAAAATGCGCTAGTCAAATCTATGGTGGAAAACCATTTTGCGCCCTCTAGTTTCACGAGGATCTTTTCTAAACTGGGCATTGCATATGGACTACGAATGATATAACGGTTTGGACCTCTGAGGTCAATGACTAAACGGAAATCATTTTGCCCTTTCGGAACGACAAGCATTGAAGAACAGAATGACATATCCATCGATTCTGTAACGCGCTCAATAATTCCTGATGAAATTTGTTCATTCAGTCTTTGTTCCACTAATTGTTTCATAGCAACTGGAACATTCATGAAAATGTTGCGGCATGGTGGTTTTGACAAATCGTAGTATATTTTGATCGGAGGTATGTTAAACTTCGGGAATGTTTCGCCAGAACTAATGAACGCAATATTCTGTCCACTGTTTGGATTCCGAGTTAAGGACACGCGGTTCAAGGGTACGTTTAAGCCAAGAAGCAATATGCTGTACCTAGTCGCTGTAGCACGGCTAAGTAATGAGCGTAGTTCCTTGACCACGTAAAATCTTTCGAGTAGTACCGGGCGATCATCCGAAATGTACAGAAATGCTTCGAAGTTACATAATACGCGTATGCCTTCGGCTGTTGCGTATGCTTTTAATGGACGATCAGTTCCTTGTTCAATATTATACAACCCTTTACTATACTGGTTATTCGTGAGCAACATTTCGAACACAGACTCCGTTACGGTGTTGACCTGAGCACCAGAATCAATCAGGAACTCACATGCCATTCCAGCTACTGTAGCTTTGATAGTGCTATTGTCGTTGGACTCACACAGCACCGCCAATGTTGTCCCCGAACTTTCATCGCGCGGCTCGAAAACCTATTAATAATTTGAACATTAATTCACACACAATAAAAAAGTAACACCAAATGGGTTGTATTCATCAAACGTGATTTTTTTTTATTCAAATGAAAAAAAAACAAAGAACATTTCAGTTATTACCACTAATTACCCATTGGTGAACTTCATAGTAACTGAGTTGAGTCATCACTTACTGGTCTTGGGTTGGTGTCCTCGCCCGCAATTACTTCGGGTTTAGCATCGACTACAGCTACTTCCATCTGTTCGCGATTCATCTTCCGATCATCTGGAATTTGTCTGTTTCTCGATGCCACTGGTAAATTGCACGCTCGAAGGAGATGTCCAATACCACCACAGTTATGACAAGTCATTTGACTTGCAAAGCACCTTTCCGCTGAATGGTAGATACTGTTGCACCGAGTGCAGCGCTCTGGAGTCTGCGAACTTGATCCGCGCCAGGTCATGCCACCTCTGTAAGGTCTTTGCCCTCTTCCACGATAATTGAACCTTTGGTGCGGAGTTCTACCATAAGCTGGAGTAGAGTGACTAACCACGTATCGTGACGGTCTAGCCACGGATCGCAGAGCATTCAATGAGCCCTCCGCGGTTCCAACAACTGCTTGTTTTTTAGAAACGTATTCTTCGTTCAGGCGTATCGTTTCGATCTCCCTAACTTTGTCAATAAGTTCTGATAGTGTTCCTTTACGACTCATCATTTTGAGTGCTGCTATTCTAACCTCTTTATGTTTAGCCTGTTCGGCCACGGTGCTTAATATTTCTTCAAACTGTTTCTCGTCTGCATACTCGCACAGCTTTGCAGTCATCCCAACTCTTCTAATAAATGCCAAATCCGTCTCATTCACTCCCTGTGACATGAGTGACAATTTTCTGCGGTGGAGCATGACATCAGCGTTAGAAGCAAAATACATCCTTAGGCGAGCCATTGCATTGGAAAATGGATGAGTCACTTCACTAGGCGCATCGTTTGCTGTTACAGTTCCTCGGAATACTTCAAGAAGCTTTTGTCCTGCCTTAATTTTGAAGACAACGTATTTCGTTTCCTCGTCAATAATGCCCGCCAAAGCCAACGAATTGCACAAAAGATCCTGCCATGAATCAAAGTCGATTCTTGATATTTCTTCGCCCTCTACACACGGTTTACATTCCGGCACGCTAATGGATGAGACGGACATTTGGTTCATTGAAGAAACAAATCGGGAAAGATCGGCCGACGAATCGCTCCGGTGTCCAGCTTGGTGTTTGGTACTGCAAGGGCCGAGGTCGTTCTCGAACTCAACGCTATTTACCTCGCCACACTCGCTTCTTGCGGATGACAAACTAGATTGTAACAATCGAATCGTTTCTCGCGCCTTCTCCAGCTCTTCGGTAAGATGAGCCAACTTGGTATTCTTCTTTTTCCTGCAATTTATTCCAATAGATACAATCAATTTTTTTTTTGTAATGGGAAACTATTGTTACTACTAAGTGATAATAGGTGCGATGACTACTTGATTTGTAATGGCTTACCTTCATATTTTGCCAGTTTTTTTTTCTCATAAGCTTACCTCACATATTTTGCTTATGGTAAAACGCATTTATATTTGACATTTCATTGATATTTTCTTTGTGTATAGCTATTTTGGATAATAGATGGCTTACCTTATTTTTTTTGCCATTTTAATTTTCATAAGTTTATCGTACACGTGTCTTGCTTATGGTTAGAAGGCTTACCTTTTTTTTTGCCTAGTGGAGAATGGCTTATCTGTATTTTTTGCCAACTTTTCCAACAACAAATCGCTTTTTTTTGCATATTTTCTCACGTTTGTCATCGCGACCTTTATACATTTCCCTAGTCGTTTTCTTTTTAGAAGGAAACTGTATCTGCTTTGCAATTTATACTTACTTAGTGGGAGCGTCAACTACGCCATTGTCGTGACGCTTGGAAGCCATTTTGGAGTCTGCTAAAATTTGGCAGTCTGTCCGCTCGCTTCAAATTTATAACACAGAATGAATCGCTGAACTCAATTCAAAGTTTAGCGAAGCAACGAGCATGTATATAAATTCTCTTCTCTCTCCAGTCTTGCTATGCCATCATCCCTCTCTCTCTCTCAATCCCGTCGAAAAAGGCGCTTTTCTTACTTCGCTCTATCTTGCTTCTCAATTTTAACGAGTGGTTGCACGAAGGCTGCGGGGAAACTTCGGTAACCGTCGTTTTTTTTTTTTTTTGTTTGTTTAAGACGCCGGTAGCAAATGCGTTCGTCTCTCGGCAAGGTATCGTTCATCTGCAAGATTGCTCTCCTGCTTGTTCTCGTTCTTCTCTCAATAGAGTGCACAAACGCGATTCCTCAGCAGAGAACTTCGGCAGACGTCGTTCTTCAACTTCCGGCAGCAATGCGTTCGTCGCACGCTTGAGGAAGTTGCGTTTCGTTTACACTGAGTAAATTTATCTGTTGAATTAGTTTTGAGCCGTTTGCTGCGTGATAGTATCAGAAAGATGCTGAAATCATCACCTAATTTTTATTCCTGTTATATAGTTCGATTTGCATTATATTATTTTCGTCATATACCCCACACAACGCATATATGCTTTTTATGTGAAGGAAAAGACAAACAAATAAAAAACAAATCTTCTAAAAAATATTGTTCCATCCATTTTACCAGATCAGTAATTCCATATTTTAAACATTGCACAAAATAGTCATTTACAAGTCGGTTAGCCCTTATGAGCGAAAACAATTTTTCTCTAGTGGTATGTCCCCCGTATACTTACATATATATATCAGTAGAGTCATCATCGAATATGTGACTCTACTCCGAACTAAAAAGGTATTTAAAGTGACTGTTGAAGCTGTCGAAGAATTTTGTTGGAGCGTAATGTCTGTTGGTCTGTGGTTAAGATAAGATTAAACTCACCTAGTTCATACTCTTGCCCCGCATTACTCTAACCAGAATCACGCAAAAATGGAAGTACATAAAAATCTCCCAACTGCGCCAGTCCTGCTCAGCTGCTCACTTTCACACTTCCTGCATAAAATTTAAAGGAAAGAAGTTTCTTAGCAGCCGGAAAAAAGTATCTACATACATATTCATCGTCAGAAAAGTTGGCATATAGAATTAAAAGTCGATCAAAACCAGTGGCACGATGTACACGCGTCGTCGCGGAGAGAAAACTGTTCATACTCAACCGTGTAAGGGTAACTTTTACGAACTGCCTGTCTTGCCACCACTTCTGCCGTAGCAGAATCTCACGGGTCGTTTTCCGCTGCTTTTTTTCATTCTTCCTACCACACTTACTTCTAGCGTATTTTTACCATACCCTATTTCAGACAGTAGGAGTGAGTCCGCACCAAATTACTCATCGTCACCCGTCACTTTTACGACATTAATCTGTTTTATGGTCGGCTGTTTAGACGGTGATATCTCGGCGGACCAACACGGGAGAACGGAGCCTTCCCGAGCAATATGATGGAATTTGTTGACAAATTTGTTTTTTTATTCACTCTACATTTAATGTTCCATCTGATTGTCTGTTTGGCCGTGTTGTGCACTCGTTAGAATGTTTCAGAAATATTTTTGTGTCGTTAGGATCGTTGTATTTGTGTAATTGTCGTGCACACTGAATTCAGTTTTCGAACAGCTGTGTAGTCAGCAAATTTAAAAACTGATATCTCAGCAAAGTGATATTAGTTTGTTGATTTTCAGAGGAATATTTTCTGAATCTCAGCTACAGACTAACAGAAATAACACTATAAGAATGAAATATCGATCCACCAATTTTTTCAGAACACTAGCTTCACCTTTTATAACACTCATTTGCTCCTCAGTCTTGGGAACAATTTTTCAGTAGTGGTCTATCCCCCGCATACTTTTACATATGTCCGAGGCGCCATCATCGCAAATGCAACCACAGTCCCAACTAAAAAATAATGTTTCAACTATCAAACGTCACATGTGCTAATATCCCAGCCATTTTTTGCTGTCTGTTGCAGTGCCGGCGGAACACGTGGGTAGTATGGGTACTACTACCCACTCGAAAATAACCGAGGGAGGAATTACCCACTCGAAAACTTGGAACAAACCAGAATCTGAGATTAACCACATATGTGTGTCGCGCACAAAATTCATGCGCCTGAAATTCTCGACGTACAACAAATTCACATTTTTATTAAGATACAATTTTTTTTTGCTTTACAATTTAAATTTCTTGAAAATGTGGTATGGTAATTAGGATTTGTTTAAAATTTTAAACTATTTTTCATATTTATGCCAAGGGAAATTTTGGCACATATACATCTTAAAACAAGGAAATCAGATCGACATACAAAAAATAATAATGCAATTCTACTCAGACTAAAGGATGCAGTTGGAAATATGTTTAAAGAGATACATATTGGAGAGATCGAAGATAGTCAACACATCTCGGACTGGAACGACACCGAAAGGATTCGTTTAATGCAGATCTGGCGCTAGAACACTACGCGCACGACCAGACAACATGTTTAATGTTGCGATAACTGTCACTACAACCGCTCTCCACGAACTCGATACGCCGGTGATGCGCATTCGACGTACACTGATTGTATAAGACCCGAGATATCACCCGAAGGAAGTCACGACGTTCATCCATCCGCTTTAAACCAAAACATGTGTATACCTTTAGGATTGCTAAACTTCCGTTGTCCTACGATATTTGTCAATTTTCGACGAACGTTACGGTGATATGCACACTACCATGCTTAGCACGAGCACCTTTGCTGTCAGACACGTTTATATACAGTATTATCGTTTCATCGCGGAACGTCTATCGTTCGAATGGAATGCTGTTGACGCCGAAAAAGGATTCTTTGTTCCGTGTATTGCGATCAAAAGTTGAATCGAGTACCACCAGACGAAATATTGTTACTCTTGTTAACCTGTCGACGAACCGGTGCCAATAACCCCTTCTTTTCAGTTGGGAAATAAGTTGTTTTCTTATATTCTATGATTTTTGATGAACGCATACCAAAATTTTCACTGACTGAGGCGAAGGGTTCACTGAGAAGAAACTACACCATCAATCTCTACTTTTCCGGTGGGTACGTAGATAAAATACTTCTTCGTACTCGCCCGTATTGTTTAGTTAGATCACGCGATATATCGATGATGTTAAATGGTAAGGGACGGTTGCATTAAATGGATATGGTTTCTATTGAAAAGGAAACTTATCGGCATTATTTTTTCCATCGGTATTCAAATCGACCTCCATTAAGTCTAAAAGGATGTTGGTTGTCGGAGATATCTTCCCATTAATCAACACTATCGTGTAGGCTTCAGTATCCACCAAAGAAGGTTGTATCACAGGAAATCGAAATTTAATGAAAAAAAATCAAAAGAATGGAGTAATTGGTTGTTAGCTGTCCAAATGCTCCGTGTAGTACCAGTAATCAACAAACACTTTTTGGCGAATTTTTTATCTTTTAGGTATAATTTGACAGTTCGAAAGTTATTATCGCTCGAATGCTAAAATTTAAACGACCCATTTCAAATATTGACGTTTGGATAGTTATTTAGAATTGACAGTTGCGAAAACTATGAGTTGGTAGAGATGTGAACATTTGTTGATATTTTAATATTAGATTTTTGCTTATAACAGTCATAGCCTCGAAACGTAAACATCCATATCATGAAATAACGCAATCTCCTTTAATTTTCTATTGAAAACAGTTAACAACCTCCATTAAGTACAGAAAGTACTCCTTTTTATTCTACATCATGGGCACACATTTTAATTAATTAATTGCTGTCAAATTTTACTATCGCACTATCAAATTTAACCATAGTCCAGAGCAGAGTTGTTTTGCAAATAATGTTCAAAGTGTCAGATTAAAAATTTCTACAAATGGTTCACCGTCTAAGAATAAGTTTGTCGAATCATTTATTCCATTATGTGTACTGTTACTATCCAGAAATAAATGCTAATGGTGGCTTCAATTAGATGAAAAATGATAGCATAACGAAATAAAATCAATACATTTCTTCGGCACAAAAACCTTCGCAATATGGTGCACCTTATTGCTAGGTAGCATTATCTCACTACTAAGAAACAATAACACCAGGATAATGGATTTTTCCGTTGTCTAATCTACTCCTGACAGTAGCTGCGATCTAACGTTGAACCGGGATAAGAAGTTGTGATAAAATCAGAGTGGATGATAGGAAACGTTTCTTTATGTAGGCGAGCCAAGAAGTACACGAGAATCCATTTAAAATATTATCTGGAGAAAATGTAGCTCATTATTTCCGGTCTGTTTTGGTGCCCTGCTCATTACTTTCTCTTCATCTCTCTCGTTCATTTTATTAAAACTTGATTCAAAAGTATTATGATGGTACAGAGGCTGTGGCTTTTCCGATGTTTCGGAACATATCGCAGCATTTTTAAGGTTCAACCATATAACTGCGACCTAATGTCAGAAGATTGAACTAATTAGAGAAAAGCAATCAGGTTGAGAAAAAATATTTTTACTCTTTCCCAAGCAATAAATTACTTCACTTCATAAACCAATGGGGTGGTGCGCGCGGGAAACACAAGCGTTTAGTTTACACAACCAGGCGGTTTTATTTTTAATTTGGAAACGTTCATAAATTAAATATTTACATTTATGTGCATGGCTACGTGCTACGGACGAGTTTTTTTTTCAGTTTTTTCGTTGCCAGCCAATCAACCGAGAGAAACAGGATCGATCAATTGCTTTGCGGTGTGAATTGGAATATTTGGGAACGTGAAGGGGAAATTTTTCCAATCAGAAATGTTTGTGCTTGAATATTTATGTGGAGCCTTCGCGTTTACGTAATTTAATTGCTGGCTATGAGATATCAGGTGATAGTAATGTCGTAGGACAGACGAGAATTATTTCACTGGGTATCAAATCAAATTATGTTTCTCCTCCAAGTTCAATTCATTCAGAATAAAGAGCAAATAGGGTGATGAGCCCCTTATCGCTATGTTTCTATTATCACGCTACCCATTTGAAGCCGTTGGTTAGAGCAGTGTCTGCCATCTTTGTTTAACGCATTGAGTCAAATGGTAGCGCAACAATAGGGGCACTCGATTCGTGTTTTCGTTGCGCTCAAACACGAGAATTTCACTGTTTTCAGCGCATGTATGTTATTATCTTGGTACTTAACAGCGAAGCAAAGCTGTTGAAGCCAATTTGTACGCATTCTATTGTTTGTAGGCCGAGTAATTAATGATTCAGTGAGGCGCCCTCCTTAGTATGGTGAAAATAAGCACTTCACCCTACTTACTAAAGCTTCCTTTTTAGCGAATTCGATTTGCCGGGTCTTTTGATTGATTCCTTCCATAAAGTTTTGCACAGCCTCCTTGTTCACTTTCCTCGCCGCAGAATGTCAGTCTTTATCGGACCGCTACTCGCTGATAACTGTATTTCGCATCTTCTTGAGGTTTCGCTTTACGATTGCCCAATATTTTTTCTATTGGGCGGAGCTCTGGCGTAAATTAGTAATGGAATGTGCGTTTCGACTTCGCCTCATCAGAATTCGACACTAACTTAGAGACAGGATTAAGCTAGCGCCGGATTGACGCTTGCTACAAAAAAACAAAAACACTATTTCTAGAGAAAATGTTCAATAGGACGTAAGTAACAATGAGAGATTCTCTTTGAGGTCTTTCTCTTCTGTTCATTACTCGGCCATTTCAACATTTACTACTCTACTCTTTGCATAATATTGTAGTAAAAACCATCGGCTTCCGATATGTACTGGAAAATTAGTACAAAGTGTTGTAATGACGTCGTAATAAACGAAAGAGAAAGTAAAGAGTTCAATGTTACTTACGTCCTATTGAAAATTTTCTCCAGATTTGTGTTTTTGAACAGGGTTCATATCCTTGGGCACTACCTGGACGTTGTTCACGGCAGACAACTCCATGGCCTTTTTCTGTAATGGCAAGATGCCCAATCCGGCCAAAGCATAGCGGAACAATTGTGTTGTTTGTGGAAGGACATCAACCGTTTTTTACATACACTGGTCACGCTTATAGAAATTGTACATTTCCTGGTTGTGATGTCAATGTCGCTCTTCAAGCTACAGGAACAGATGGCCTGCTACACGAGATATTTCTTTGCACCCTTCGACAGCTTAATGTGTTTGAAACTCTCTGACACCTTTCCTCTTACAATCGACGTATAATATTCCTATTTAGGAAGCTGTTTAAAATTTTTGGCCGACTTGTTTTGCTAATCGTCACGACCTGGAGTCACCAAATTCTCGTAAGTGAACAGTTCAGCTTGTTTTTTAGCACGATGCATGGTTGAAGACCACACATCCCGCTTGCTTACGACATTTCGGATGGAATCTTTGGGCTTCCGCTTTGATGTCATTTCACAATTATAGAGCATATATCAAAATCAAACATAAAATATGATGCTACACACATACGTGTTTGAAATGAGGGGTGTGTCGGTGTTTTATTAATTTTCAACCAAACATAAATGTATCTTATGATATTTACTAATGTATAGTCACGGAGGGGGATTGGCCGAAAGTGTCATTTGGCCGAAATGGTCATTTAACCGAAAGGCTCATTTAACCGAAAGGGTAATATGACTGAAAGGCTCATTTGACCGTGGGGTTAATTTGACCGAAAGGGTAATTTGACCGAAAAGTTCATTTGACCGAAAGGGTAATTTGACTAAAAGGGTAATTTAACCGAAAGGGTAATTTGACCGAAAGAGTAATTTGATCGAAAGAGTAATTTGACCGGAAGAGTAATTTGACCGAAAGGGTAATTTGACTGAAAGGGTAATTAGACCGAAATGGTGATTTGACCGAAAGGGTAATTTGACCGAAAGGGTAATTTGACCGAAAGGGCAATTTGACCGAAAGGGTGATTTGACCGAGAGGATAATTTGATTTAGTGACAGGACTAAGCTAAGGGTAACTTGACCGAAAGGATAATTTGACCGAAAGGGTAATTTGACCGAAAGAGTAATTTGACCGAAAGGGTAATTTGACCGAAAGAGTAATTTGACCGAAAGGGTAATTTGACCGAAAGGGTAATTTGACCGAAAGGGTAATTT
Source organism: Topomyia yanbarensis (assembly GCF_030247195.1). Classification (NCBI taxonomy): domain Eukaryota; kingdom Metazoa; phylum Arthropoda; class Insecta; order Diptera; family Culicidae; genus Topomyia; species Topomyia yanbarensis. Next base: position 23,029,702 of record NC_080672.1, read on the forward strand.
GACCGAAAGGGTAATTTGACCGAAAGGGTAATTTGACCGAAAGGGTAATTTGACCGAATGGGTAATTTGACCGAAAGGGTAATTTGACCGAAAGGGTAATTTGACTGAAAGGGTAATTTGCCCGAAAGGGTAATTTGCCCGAAAGGGGTAATTTGCCCGAAAGGGTAATTTGCCCGAAAGGGTAATTTGCCCGAAAGGATAATTTGCCCGAAAGGATAATTTGCCCGAAAGGGTAATTTGCCCGAAAGGGTAATTTGCCCGAAAGGGTAATTTGCCCGAAAGGGTAATTTGACCGAAAGGGTAATTTGACCGAAAGGGTGATTTGACCGAAAGGGTAATTTGACCGAATGGGTAATTTGACCGAAAGGGTAATTTGACCGAAAGGGTAATTTGACTGAAAGGGTAATTTGCCCGAAAGGGTAATTTGCCCGAAAGGGTAATTTGCCCGAAAGGGTAATTTGCCCGAAAGGGTAATTTGCCCGAAAGGGTAATTTGCCCGAAAGGGTAATTTGCCCGAAAGGGTAATTTGCCCGAAAGGGTAATTTGCCCGAAAGGGTAATTTGCCCGAAAGGGTAATTTGCCCGAAAGGGTAATTTGCCCGAAAGGGTAATTTGCCCGAAAGGGTAATTTGCCCGAAAGGGTAATTTGCCCGAAAGGGTAATTTGCCCGAAAGGGTAATTTGCCCGAAAGGGTAATTTGCCCGAAAGGGTAATTTGCCCGAAAGGGTAATTTGCCCGAAAGGGTAATTTGCCCGAAAGGGTAATTTGCCCGAAAGGGTAATTTGCCCGAAAGGGTAATTTGCCCGAAAGGGTAATTTGCCCGAAAGGGTAATTTGCCCGAAAGGGTAATTTGCCCGAAAGGGTAATTTGCCCGAAAGGGTAATTTGCCCGAAAGGGTAATTTGCCCGAAAGGGTAATTTGCCCGAAAGGGTAATTTGCCCGAAAGGGTAATTTGCCCGAAAGGGTAATTTGCCCGAAAGGGTAATTTGCCCGAAAGGGTAATTTGCCCGAAAGGGTAATTTGCCCGAAAGGGTAATTTGCCCGAAAGGGTAATTTGCCCGAAAGGGTAATTTGCCCGAAAGGGTAATTTGCCCGAAAGGGTAATTTGCCCGAAAGAGTAATTTGCCCGAAAGGGTAATTTGACCAAAAGGGTAATTTTACCGAAAGGGTAATTTGCCCGAAAGGGTAATTTGCCCGAAAGAGTAATTTGCCCGAAAGGGTAATTTGACCGAAAGGGTAATTTGACCGAAACGGTCGGTTGGCCAAATGCCATTGGGATGAATGTAAGTTGTCCATTGTCCAAAGGCAATTTAATTAAATGGCGCAATTTTATTGATTTTTTTTGTTTTTTAATATACAATGTATCGTTTCACTGCATTGTAGAGGTGGATTCAGAACGCTACTGATATCGAATGGAAGAAAATACAATAATTTCGGTTCGAGTAACTGATATTAGCACGATCGACAATATCATTTAGACAATAAAAGTACAGATTTTTTGGACAGTAATCTTCAAAGTGTAGATCGAGAATATCAATAGTTCCATAGGCTGTGAAGAACAGTTCGTGTTAATTGAAAGATACAATTGGGAACAAATTACAAATTGTACTGTTTAATTATAATAATATGATTTTCCGTTTCAGTAAAGTTACGTTTGTCGAAGTAGTATTAAGGTATTTGTACTACATTTATGTTTTCAACTTCACCATCTATTTAAATAAATTTGAAAGTTTCAATAAGAAATTCATCTTAACCTAGGAATGTCTTGTTTGCAAAAACTTATGTCATTTGAACGTACGACGTTTTGTTCAAATCGTTCCTAATATTTTGCGTAGGTATTGTTGAAGTCATTTCATCTGAGATAAGAGTACATTTTAGGAATATGGAGTAACATCAAACCTGATCGACCACAGTTTCGCTTGTTGAGTGTTATGAGAAATACTATTGTACCGCCGGAATCGGCATCGGTATCGTAATGCGGAACACCCAAGATCAGTCGTATCATGTACTAAACTGACATATACATTCTCATTTTTGTTGTGTTTGAGTTTATTGTTAGTATTCTGTCAATAAATCTGTGATTTATGATGACGATTCTGCGTGCATCTATGTATGTCAAACATAACCCCATTCGGCACCGATTCGTACTGACCAACTAGGCCAGAAGCGGTAATATTTACTAGAAACTGAAAAATGTTACTCTAACAACAATTTGGGTACAAATTCATATAGATTCGGCTGAAATTGTGTCTTAAAACTGAGTTCGAAATCGGGGTTAAACCTTATTCGTAACATTTTTGATACAGCCCTTCAGGAATGTCCGAAAATTCTGAACTCTATTGAAAATCGTTGCTCTCCATGAAAGAGAAAAAGTCAAGAAATTCAAAACTTCTACGAGTAAAATTTAAAAAGTTATCGCAGTTTGAAAGTTCATTTTGGGTCATATTGACCCCAACACCTTAACGATCAACCACGCTTATCCATCGAACGAGTCATTTCCAAACCTGAAGGTTCGTTCAGTACGTTTATTATCCTTAATTGTGATTGTCAATATATTTATTGGCAACATTTTCACTTAATTATAGAGATTTTTGTACTAAATCTAAATATGGAGAATAATAAGCGAACTAGAAAACATGTTGTATTTACGTTCAATGAAATAGAAACGATAGTATTATTGTATCATAAATAGAATTTATCTTAAAAGTTTCAATTGCTATAAGCATTGTTTATTTCTTATCTTCTTTCCAGGTAAGTGTCTTGGCTATCCCTCACCGTTGATTCCAACTAATTTAATTACAATTACAGTGAGTACAAGATTTGGTAAAGTTATTCATGACAACAAACTACTATTATGTTTCAACAACAATTTCCTCCAACTCGGTGCCTAATGCGAAATCCAGTAGGCCGTTGGTTTTCATATCAATTCAACATTTCTCCCTCATAACAGCATATAGTTACAGAAACCGATTCGACCCGCCGTACTAAAATACTCCATTATTCAGCAATTCTCGAACGGTGTCCCCAATTAAACCATCGGAAATCCTTACGACACAACGAGATAACAAAAGCTTCACTCCGGATTGCTCTGCACTGTGAAATGGTGTGCGCCACTCGTTCTCACCGCACCGCCACCATTCCCACATCACTTTCGCCCAATCAGCAAAAGTGCTCTCAATGTTTGCCTATGTAAGGGAGTAGGTACCTACATAACCTAGCTACTACTGGTGGTGTTACAACCCAGACGATGCAGGATATATGCAGGAGCAGGTTGAGGTGGTGAAGCTACACATTCACACAGCACTTAGGCAAGCTTTTCTTCCAGCTGTCTGCCACATGGTGAATGTATCGGAAATAACACGCACTGCAAATCGATCCGATTCGATATCAATTAGGGTTAGCTTCTATGCTTTACTTGTGCTGTTGGAAATGTTATCGTTATTGATGGGATGATTTCCGGTCTGAGTGGTGAGGTGGAAGAGTCAGTGGTCGGTGCGCGGTTTCTTCTGTACGATTCACATCTGGTACTTGAGTGTGTAACATTTCACAATTGCCGTTCGGTTTGCGTTTTTTTTTTCGGATCGAAGGCATTGCAATTATTCGCTGGCTGGGCGCTCTTTAACTGAGTGTCCGTTACTTGGGTAATAATCCAGTTGAACGTTGTAATTTACGTCAAACGTAAATTGAAATTTATTGCATCAAATATTGCACAGGACAAGCGAACAAAACCGTTTTAAGACCATTCGGCGCTCCTGGACACTATTGAACTAAGAGGCCCCTATAATAGAACAGGCATAAACAGTTGATGTAGTACATTTTAGGAAAGTTGAAAAGCATCACGTCACAAAGACAATAATTTTCAGAATATCGTGGTTTAATCCAAGGTTTCTGAACGGCATATTAACATGAACATTAGCGCTATGCTATATGGTCGGTGTTTAGTCAGAGCGGACTAAGTGAAAAATATTGATTTCGAGAAAAACGAGTTTAAAGTTTGAATCGCAGCATCCTTTACATTACGATTGAAAATTAGTTTTTGCCATAACTCTTGTTTATTGTTACATATTTCAAATCTGGCAGAAGTCGGATGTAGCTAACGAAATTCTTTATCCAGTGCTATCATTATCTCATTTTTTATGTATTGCGACTTAGTCCGGTCTGACTTAAAACCGACCATATATCCTTAGTGGAGAAAATGTTAGATAAAAACTGTTTTTTTTCTCCACTAAGGAGAAAATTGTTTAAAAACGCATTTGCGTTTGAAGGGCATAAAACTTTATAACTAAAACACTTGATAAATCATTTCTTCAGCTACATTCGACTTTTGCCAGGATTGTAATATGTCATAATTATTACGAATAATGGCAAATATTCAATATGGTACAATATATGAAAGACCCATCGCTTTCAATGAATTTTATAGCACTTCTCGTCAGAGGACGCTTGCTAGTTGGCAAACATCTTGGGACAATGGAGATCTGGGACGATGGCTACACTCAATTAACCCTAATTCTACGTTCACGTTTTTAACTCTGTAGTGAGTTAAAATACGTTATAATAATTAGCAACAAGAAAAATGTCATCAAGATAGCGTTAAAACACGTTTTAACTCGTAGTGTGAACGTAGTATAAAGTATCAACGAAGGCATGGTTCAAAGGATTGGATGTAATACTACGTTCACACTTCGAGTTAAAACGTGTTTTAACGCTATCTTGATGACATTTTTCTTGTTGATAATTATTATAACATGTTTTAACTCTGTAGTGTGAACATGGTATAAGTCTGGACTTATACCATGTGATGTCTAGGCTTATGTCTAATCATTATCATTTAGATGCGCATCTCCGTCGTATTGGGCTCACAGAGGGTAGTCATTGTACTTGTGGCGAGGGTTACCACGACATTGAGCATGTTGTTTGGTCGTGCACTGAATATCGTGAAACCAGATCACAATTAGTGAATTCTTTGCAAGTCTGAGGAAGACTAATCCATGTTCCTGTTAGAGACATCCTGGCTTTCCGCGATCCTCTATACATGGAACATATCTATCATTTTCTAAAAACAGCGTCTGTCAAAATTAAATTAGATTCATCTCCTTATACTCTTATCCAAGGCTAATCATTCACCAATTAAAGTGTTCTATAATATTCAGTTTTGTTTTAAGTACAAACAATAGCAGAAAAAATGTAAATAAATACACTCGAAAATACAAGATCATTATGAAATACAAGAATCTAATCAAAGAAAAAAAGCAAATATTACAGTGTTAGTTTTAGACAAATTACTACTATAATCAAAATTAGCCTTAGGGATTTTTGTAACATGCTATGAAAAAAAAAGAAACTTTGGCATAAAAAGCTTTCGCAAATGCCGTGTCAAATAAACGTATTGAAAAAAAAAAATCAATATGAATTGTAACGTAAACGATGCTGCGATTCAAACTTTAAACTTGTTTTTCTCGAAATCAATGTAATCTTACTTAATCTGGTCTGACTTTGAGTTGACCAATTACAGGCCGAGTAATTGATGAAACAACCCTCCCCAATCGGGCCAAAACAGTTTGCTTATCCTATGTGAAAAACATTTTCTGGAGCTGTAAGAGAAAACGACAAGACTCGTCAGTCGTAGTTGCATGGTAACCTATGCGGTGTCTAAATGTTGGTATCCAGCCACACTAAACAATACCACCCACTCGTGGATCGAAACCGGACTGGGTGGTGAAAGAAGTGGAGAAAGCTTTTCAAATAGTAAAAATGCCGATATTGAATTTCTCAATTCTCGAATGCAATAACAGAAAACATCGCTTCCCTTCTTGGTAGTTAACATTAGCATTCAGCATGGGAGAGTGGGAAAATCTTGGACCAGCTCTCAATATTGCAAATGGACTATGTATTTCTTCTTCAACGGTAATGGTGTCTCTACAGGCAGTCTTATACATATATTTATATTTATTTCACACCGATGTACTGTTCCTAACAAAGCGATTGAAGATATGTAACATTGCCACAAAAGTGAACAAAAAGTATTTGTTTCAATTTGTGTCATCCTATATGCATTTCAACACTCTCAGTCAGAAAGTAGATGTGTTTTCAACGAAAACATTCCCAACATTTAGATGAGGAAGACCTATCTGTTTATCAAGCATATAAAAACGTTACATATTCATATACATATTTGCTGACAATAAAAAAATTAAGAAATGGCAAGAAGCTTCACTTCGGCACATTTCATATAATTCATTACAGGCAACTTGTCACAAGCATTGGATTTTCTTCAACAACACGAATTACCATATCCGCAATTCCTATATGTTCACTGCTTAAGATTCCAAGCATTCCGATTAGACGAGACGTTGTCGTTTATATAACACATATTGCAAAAATGTCCAGTAGTGGCACAGAAGGACACAGTGAGCGAGGGAGGCTTACCATAGGCGAAGAAGCGCAGACGGGCGACAAACGAGGCGGACAGTCTATTGACACTTTGAATAGATATTTTTCATACTTTGCCAAACACGACGAGGTTGGTTTCTTCCATACCCCTACGGCATTGCACCGTAGGCGAGGGGGTTTGTGCAGTAAACTAACGAACGTACATATATGCACACAAATAAACGTCCTCTGCTGACAGTTTAGTCAAATCGACGAGGCAATAAAGAGAAAAGAATTCATGTCGACATGGGGGATTACTAGCGACGTATGTCTTGTGATAACATCTTCTTATTTAATTTAGAGAAATTGAAGTCTCGCAATTAGTGTTGTTTTGAGCCACTAAGTCTTGCCGAATATTGTTTATATAATAGATATTGAATTTGACTGTTCATTTCAAATAAATTAGTTCATGTTTTGAACTGGAAGGACAGCTAATTGAAATATGCCACATCATGAATGAGTGCTTAAAATCAAATTTAATATCTGTAAAACCATATTATCCAAAATTAATAAAGGAGCTCGAGACGGGATATTGTATTTGCTCAGTTATATTCCTTAATTCATCACCATTAAATGAGGCACATTTTATCCTCAAAGAACCCTATGTGTTTACGACGGAAAAGTTGCAACATGTCATGTTTACCCACAGATTACTAGCTACGGAATTCGTTGTTCTGATGTCGCAAGGGAAACCGGAACTTGTGGTTTACCGTCTAGTATCACGATAAAAAGAGATTACGAAAGTCGCAATGAAACTCTTCAAATCGTTAACACTGATTACATTTATTTGTAAGAAAAATCCAATAGTCAATTTATGAACAAAATATAGCAATAATGTGCATGGAACCTTTGACTCACTACCTGAAATCATAAGAATCGTTCATTCCTCGGAACTTGTGGTCGATAATGCAATCTGTGTATTCCCAAATGTTGACCTACAATCATAAAAATACTAAACATGTTCAACAACAACAACAACAGTATTATTTCAGTATTATTATTATTAATATTATTATTTATTGGGCTTGAACCGCAGCGACATAGCATTTTACAAATAGGATTTTCGATTGATTGACACCGCTGTAGTGGAGTGCACTGGAATTGAACCATTTTTGCACTTTCTAGCAGAAAACTGGGTATGTTCCATTGACACCTCTGCTAGAAAGTTCAAAACCAGTGCACTCCACTATACCGGTGCACATCAATCGAAAATCCCAAAAGTGTTCGTCGTTGAGGTGTTGAGATCCGGAATGAAAGCGCCTCACCAGCACCCAGTCTGGGTGTGTCGGTGGGCCTGCTGAACGATGGTGGTGGGTGACTTCAGGAATCAGAATATATTGGCTTAAATGGCACGTTCCCCGTAAGTAGTCGAGGATTTGTGCCTTGCCGTGTGTTTTCATCATTTCCTGAGCGGAAGGAAAGGATAAGGAGGTGTGGGGAAGTAGAATTGGAAGGGTGGGAAAAATAACAGCACAAAACAAAAATAAACAACAGGTAAGTTAAACTCACTAGTAGTTCAACTTGCCTGCGAATAAGCCTAAAGCTCTTTACCATATTGGATAAGAATATTTAGTATGTCTCTGAGTTTCAGTCGTCCAAACATGGTTTCGTCTATATAAGGACGGCTGAAGACTCGAAATCGCAATTGTGCTACCGCTGGACAGTTGCATATCAGATGATATGAGGTTCCGTAGCCGGATTCACAAAGATCACTTGAAAAAGATTCAGCGCGCTGAATAGTTGCCATGTGATAATTGAGTTCGCAGTGGCCGGTTAAAGCCCTGGTCAGCATGCCGCAGTGGAGCTTCGAAAAATGTAGGAGATTTTTCGAAACCACTGGGCACAGTTGTTCTAGAAACGCCTTTGTTTGGCGACACGTTTGTAGATTTCTCAAATAATTGCGGTGCTCGGACGAAGCCCAGGGCCGTATTTCTTCCCTTATCCAACTTGTCGAAATTGGCAGCGCGGGCTCAGGACCAACGAAGTCAATCGCTGAACCTGCCCTGGCCAATTCGTCAGCCCATTCATTTCCAGTAATACCGCAATGTCCGGGCACCCAGACAAGGTAGATAGTGTTGACAATGCTTAGTTCTTCGATTTTGGTTCGGCACGCGATCACTAGCTTGGACCGGGGTTGGTCTGAGCTAAGGGCCTTGATTGCAACCTCACTATCGGAGCAGTAGTTTATAACTCTGCCGGACAAACTCAGTTGAAGGGCCGATTGCACCCCGCACATAATCGCAAAGATTTCTGCTTGGAATACAGTACAGTATCTACCTAGAGAGTGAGATTGTTCCAATCTCATTTCACGACAGTAGACACCAGCACCAGCACGTCTCTCCATCAGAGAACCGTCAGTGTAACAGACCACTTGCGTTTGTTGTTGTTTTTCCATATAGCCAGACAACCACTTCTCTCGAGAGGGAATCTTCACATGGAATGTTCTGTAAGGAAAACTACATGTGAGTGTAATATCGCTGGGAGCAAGAATATCTTCACCCCATGTAACCATTTGTGACCACGATTGTGTATGACTGGTAGCAAGATCAACATGATTACCGTTCCAAAGCTCAGTAACCTGCAGTCTTTATGCACATGATAGTGCTTCTTGTTTGAGGTGTATGTGTAATAGTTTGATATTTAGAAGTGCCTCAAGAGCAGCATTCGGAGTCGTGGTGAAAGCACAGACCAACTAACATAACACTATGAGGGAATTCCCTCAAAAAACATCGATCCGACAATTTTCCCAGAACACTAGCTCCACCTTTTATTTACAGTCCCAAACACTCATTTACTGCTGGGTTACCCCTCAGGTTTGGGAACAATTTTTCACTAGTGGTCTATCCCCCATATGCTTGTTCATATGTCAGTGGCGCCATAATTTCAAATGTGGCCACAGTCCCAACTACAAATATATTTAAAATGACCGTTAAAGCGGGCGAAGCTTTGTTTCTGAGTGTTATGTCTGTTAGTCTGTGGTGAAAGCACCAGTCAACGCCATGAGCACCATTCTTTGCAGATGGTTTAGCTTTGATTGGACTGTCACCACCTCCCCCCTCTGCCACCACACAAGGCAGTGACAGTATTGGACGTACAATTGTCGTGTAAAGCCAATAGATGTATTTAGGTTTGAGACCCCAGGTCTTTCCAAAAGTTCGTCTGCACTGCCCGAAGGCCATGCACGCTTTCTTGACTCTGAACTCAATGTGAGCAGACCAATTCAGTTTGGAATTCAATATGTTTCCACCGTATTTGACTTGATCTGCACACAGTAGCTCAGAATCAAAGAACTGCAAGGGACGAACCCCGGTTGTTATTCACTTCTTCGTGAACCATTGAAGTTTTGCTTGGGTTAACTGATAGCTTAACTTGTCGACACCACTGTTCGACAGCTCTTAATGCCTGTTGCATTAAGTCAAAGATTGTTCCGATGCAAAATCCAGTAATTAGTATTTGGTAATCGCCAGCAAACCCCTAGGTTGGAAATCCAAGCTCATTGAGTTTCTTCAACAAGCCGTCAGCTACCAAGTTCCATAACAAAGGTGACAGAACGCCGCCCTGAGGACAACCGCAATTACTCAACTTCCGTATCTCAGCCTGTCGCAGTGACGAGCAAAGTATGCGGTTACTAAGCATTGCGTTTATCCAACCCGAGATACATGCAGGTATCCCATGACCGCGCCTCGTCCAGAATAGACTGGAAGGACACATTGTCAAAAGCACCCTCAATATCTAAGAATACACCCAAGCTAGATTGCTTGAGCGAGAAGGCTTTCTCAATGTTGTAAACAACATCGTGAAGCAGAGTGATCGTGGATTTTCCACACTGATATGCATGTTGCATTTTGTGCAGTGGATATTCAACTAAACTAACGTTCCTGATGTGATGATCGATTATCCGTTCCAAAGCTTTCAGAAGAAAAGAACTTAAGCTGATAGGCCTAAAACTCTTGGCTTCTTCATAGCTTGAGCGCCTCCCTTTGGGAATAAATCTAACAATCTCTGGTTTTCAAGGAGTTCAGCTTTAACCGCAGCAACATAGCATTTTACAAATAGGATTTTCGATTGATTGACACCGCTGTAGTGGAGTGCACTGGAATTGAACCATTTTTGCACTTTCTAGCAGAAGTGCAGAAAACTGGATATGTTCCATTGGCACCTCTGCTAGAAAGTGCAAAACCAGTGCACTCCACTATACCGGTGCACATCAATCGAAAATCCCAAAAGTGTTCGTCGTTCAGGTGTTGAGATCCGGAATGAAAGCACCTCACCAGCACCCAGTCTCGGTGTGTCGGTGGGCCAGCTGTACGATGGTGGTGGGTGACATAGCAATATGCAGTTCGTAGAGGTGCCACGGAAGAACCTCACCTGCACCCGGATCGGATGTGGCGGAAAGCCCACTGAGCGATCATGATTGATGGACTGGCAGATTGTGGTAGTCGAAGGGCCGCGGGAGAACCACCTCATCGCCAGATACAGTGGTGGCGGAGGGTCCGCTGAGCAGTGGTGGCAAGTGGATGGTATGAGGGCAACCCGTTCGTGGTCTGACTTAGGCGGATTCGAGTAGGTATATGACACAGCTTGAAAATTTAAAATGACGGCTTTTTAATTGCTATCTACTCGACAAACCTGTTCCAAAGATTCTCGTATTAAAACGGTTTTTGCAATGCTTGAGCAGTAGTTGCCGTGTTTGATTCCAAAAAGACGTCCATCATCGATTTCATGCATCTACTTGTCACGCCTGTTCCAAAAATACCCAAATTGTTAGGGTTCTGGACAATTTTGTTGAACCGGAAACCGCCATCTTGAATTTCAAAAAACGTTCTCATCAATTTTCGCAATCTACTTGTCACGCCCGCTCCAAAAAATAGCTATATTGTTCAGATTTTAAGAAGCTTGTTCAACCGTCTTGAATTTAAAAATGACGTCCATCATCAATTTCCGTTATCTGCTTATCATGCCCGTGCCAAAAATACCCATATTGTTAAAATTTTAAAAAATTTCGCTCAACCGGAGCTGCCATGTTGACTTTCGAAATGACGTCCCTCGTCGATATTGTTGAGGTTTTGAAAAGTTTTGCTATCTCACTTGCATTGTGATCGATTCATTTTATCTGCTATTCTTTACATGTAGATCTTTAGACCTATGCTCAAAGACGACCTCAATTGATATGTGACATCCGTTGAACTTCATAGCTGTGTTGAGACCTCAGTGCCTAAATGTCAGCCTCCTAGCAAGCCGCCCTGGTCAAACAGCACTCTTCGAAAGCTAAAACGTACTCGAGCAAAATCCCTACGTGCGTACACAAATCGACGGTGTCCTCTTTATAAGCGCATGTTCACTTTAGCCAGTAATGAGTATCGTTGTTACAACAAGCTTCTGTACAAACGCTATGTAAACCGCATCCAGAATAATCTACGCCGAAACCCGAAGGGCTTTTGGTCATTTGTCAACACGAAGCGAAGAGAAACTGGACTTCCATCAAGGATGCTTTACGACGGCGAAGAAGCTACGACAACTGTGGCGAAATGTACGCTGTTTGCCAGATTCTTCTCGAGTGTTTTTTCAACTGACTCGCCAACCGCAAACGAACTCGAAAATGCCTCTCGCGACGTTCCTGCTTGTGCTGTTGATTTGGATGTGTTTACTGTCTCTGAACAAATGGTTATATCTGCAATTCGGAAAACCAAGTCATCTTATGCACCCGGCCTCAGTGCTATACCTTCAACTGTATTGAAAAAATGTTCGGACTTACTTGTAACACCACTTGCATATATTTTTAATCTATCGCTTCAGCAGCAAACGTTTCCTGAGGATTGGAAATGCTCAGTTATGTTCCCGGTATTCAAGAAAGGTGACAAACGTAACATAGCGAACTATCGCGGAATCACTTCGCTAGGAGTCGAATCTAAAGCGTTTGAATCAATTATCAACGAGGCGTTATTTTCTGCTTGTCGACACTACATTAGTACATCTCAGCACGGATCTTTCCCAGGACGTTCAGTCGAGACGAATCTCGTCTGCTTTACGTCATTTTGCACGGAACAAATGTCTAAGAAATTGCAGGTGGATACTATTTACACCGATCTAAAGGCAGCTTTTGATAGAGTTAATCATGAGATACTGATAACAAAGCTTGATAAGCTAGGGTGTTCTACTAGATTCTGCCATTGGCTTCGATCCTACCTTGTGCACCGTGAATGCGTTGTTCAAATTGGCGATATTGTTTCAGAATCTTTTTTCAACACTTCCGGAGTTCCTCACGGTAGTACGCTAGGTCCACTACTTTTTTCACTGTTCGTGAACGATGCGGTTTTCGTTCTAAGCCGTGGAGGAAAGCTGTTTTTTGCCGACGACTTAAAAATGTTTCTTGTTATACGGAATGAAGCCGATTGCCATGAGCTACAGCATCTTATTGGCACCTTTTATAGCTGGTGTGTAAGAAACATGATGGTCCTTAGCGTTGCAAAATGTTTTGTCATCAGCTATTATCGAACGAGAAATATGGTTACCTTCAACTATAACATCGCAGGAGCTCTACTACAACGCGTTGACCACGTGAAGGATCTAGGAGTCATTCTTGATGATAAGCTAACGTATACTCATCATGTCCTAGCGACCATCGACAGAGCCAATCGTTTGCTGGGATTTATTTTCAAAATATCCAACGAATTTCGGGATCCTCTATGCTTCAAGGCTCTTTATTGCTCATTGGTGCGCCCGCAGTTGGAATTTGCAAACGTCGTTTGGTGCCCGTATCAAGCTACGTGGAGCCTTAGGATCGAAGCAGTCCAGCGTAAATTCATACGATATGCGTTACGTGAATTGCCGCGGAACGATCCATTAAACCTGCCACCATACGAGGACCGTTGTCGTCTTTTAGGACTTAATACTTTAACACGCCGGAGACATGCAGCGCAAGCTACCTTCGTGTCAAAGATTCTGCTGGCTGAATATGATGATCCGGAGCTACTAGCGCAAATCAACCTCTACGCGCCTACCCGTTCTCTTCGCCCTCGAGCCCTGCTGCATTCTGAAATGCGCAGCACTAACTACGCTGCCAATAGTCCAATTTTAGCAATGAGTCGTCGCTTCAATGAGTTTGCTGAAATTTTTGACTTCGTCGTGAACTCTTCGCAGTTTCGTCATCGTGTATTGTCACTATTTTAATTATGTTTAGTTTACCTTAGTTTAGTATAGTTCATTAAGACAAATTGTCAATTGGACTTTTTTATACAAATACAAATACAAATACAAATAAGCCGTGTGGTGTCCGGCGGGCTGAAATCTTTTTGCACTATTTCAACCAAGAATAGAACCTCTGGGAACTGCTCCCATGTCGTAAGAGGCGACTAACAACATGCTAGGAGTTCCTAGGCCGAGGTTTTGTTCCGTACCGAAGACTTAATCTGGGCGGACCTTAAGGTTTTCCATATTACCCTCTTTCCAGTCTGTATTTAGTGAATCACTGACATATACCTTTTCTGATTCGCCTTTCTTGATTGTGTACCAACGTTTTAAGTTTCTTCTGGCGGTTGTATATTAGCCGTAAATGACGAAATCTAATTCTACACTAAGTAACAGAATATATTAATATACCGGCACTTCCACGCCAAGGTTTAACTTCCAAAGCTTTGGCTTAAAAACCGTTTTTAAAAAATGGAAACTTTCATGCAGGAAATTTATTGAATTGGCCTAAGATGGAGCTGTCGAATTTCACAAAAAGCTTTTTATGTTGCAAGTGATCTGTAGTTGTGTTAAATTAGGTATTTTTCTATTATATTTGGAACCGTCTACCGACAAATCTACATTTACGAATACCTCCAAAAGTGACTTCTTGAGGTCTCATGAAGGCCTGACACTAGCTTTATGATACTTTTGCTTTTCTAAACAGTAATAAAAATCTCAACATTCAAGAACTTCACTTTGTCAGAAAATGTAGGGCCATCGGAAGCTAAAACTTCGTAAAATCGCACTCCTGGTCCTTTTTTCAGTGCAGTACTCTACGTCACTCGTTCAAATTTGCACCGCTCTTATGGTAGTCGGTATTTGCTAGTATTACTGTTCTCCCATCCATTCTGGTAGTCAAACGGTGGGATAGCAAAATTCTTACAAGTTTCCTATCTCATGCCTCCACGCGATTCTAAGTCTATTGATGACATTTGGTCCTTAGACCGCAGAATGAGAGGGTGCGAACAGAATGAGAGGGTGCGAACAGATCTAGTCGAGAAAACATTGCCGTAAAAATGAATAGTTGATCGGAAATTAGCCCCAATACGACTAATCTGACTAGTATCTATGAACACGGCTCAATACGTATTGAAAATTCGCCGCGTCTGTTTTTATGAACCTAATTTAAAGCTCCGTTATTGCTAACAAGCCCGTGCATCAGATTAACAATCCTTTATATTTCCCTTCAGTGTTCGGTATTATCGCTCGTATACTTGTATTCCACAAACAATCCGATATGGAAAATAAGAAATACTTTCCTTGATTTATAACATCTCGCGCTATTTTTGCCTGTATAATATGCTGTCACTTGGTAGTTTTCAAGCCAATAAATATATCGTAGAGAAGAAGTAGCGAGTTCTGTCCAAATACTGTTGCAATAAATAGTGATCCGGCCCATTACGCAGATAAGATTAGCTTTTCCAGGCAATACTCCCACGATCGGCTGTGTGGAGTTCAAATTGTTTTTGTTTAGGGAACATAGTATACTCTCGGTAGCCGGCTGCCCAGAGTTTAAAAATAACCAAAAACTAAACAAGATCATCTCTTTTTCGAGTGATCGTGCACTCGAAGACTAACTAAACAACTACCTAATAAAATATGCTTTACAGGTCGCATCGTTTGCTTGGAGCGAATCCTAGACCTGATACCCTTCCAAACCACCAACTCCGCGACACCTATGGAAGAGTCTGATGAATCGTCGTCCTTCCGTTAAGTAGGTGGAGCATCAACACTTCCTGTCTACCTTATCCTTTATCCTTCCCCGTGAACGATGGAGATGGGGGCGGCCGGCAATGATGGCTATCATGCTGTTGAGGTTTTAATATGGGTCGGATTGGTATGAATTCCTACTTACCACTTCCTAAGCAACTCTTATTAGATAATCAGCAGTCAAACATGATGAAGTCAGTGTGCAATCCGCCAAAATCATCGTCACAACGCAACGCAACGCAACGCAACGCAACGCAAATACAAATACAAATACAAATAGCAGGGATGGAATGCACCTCAGAGCAAATAAAGAGAAGAATAAAAACGCTCTTTACACCGTTCATTCTACTCCTTGGCCGCACATCTGTGCATCTCTTGGTGCACAGATCTTTCTCTTTTTCGTTTTCAAGTTTTTCTTTGTGCGACTGATCTGCACATCGCAGTATTTTTGTGCTGCTCTTTTTTCATCGGTGTATTTCGCTCTTTGTGCGCATTGTGTGAGAAAATAACAAGCCTGCTTTATGCTATATTGAGCATTATCTCATGAACCTCCAAGATCATACAGAGAAAAAAATCATTAACATTTTACTTATTACGCTTATAGGGCTTATGTTCTGTATTTTAAAAAGTTCTTGGATGACCATAAACATCAATTGGACGTTAAACTTTGCATTATAACCCTCCATGAGTATGTACCGTATCCGCATACGACCGAAAGATAACTGGATATGCTTGTAGGTTTTTAGACCGTACTCTGTTATGGAAACGAATGAAAATCAAATTTATTTTTTGATTTTTCTGTTGTAATCATTTAAAAATTAACCAATTTTTTGTCAAAGAATAACAATCCGTGAGCGTACGCAGGATAATTGCTGGGCAGTTTCACCGACCTTAAGATCTCTTTCCAGTCATTATTTTTTCCGCAGCTTCTGCTAACTACGCTGTGACAGTTGACGCTCATATGCACACATGGGGGTTGGTTGTCCCATTGTACTATTTGGGTTCGTTTTTGGGACACCACACACACACACACCGTGTCCGTCCACATGGTACGCGCTGACAAACAGAAGCGGCGTTCATGCTGCTAGCGAACAACCTACGGACGGTTGCATCACTCATACGGCTGTGCTAGAGCTGCCGCCGCCGCCGTGCCCGCCCACTATCCGGATTTGACGGTTATGCGAAGTGGTTTAAATTTTCCGTCCAGGATGAATTTCATGAATGTGCTATGCATAGTGGTTTGGTATGTGGCATTTTGCTGCTGCTACTGCGCGAGTACCCGGATTATGCTCGACTCGACGTTTGTGGAGCGAAAATATGTATTTGATTTTTTTTTGCTGCTTTTTCGGGCAACTTTTGCTGACTTGTACAGCTTCCTACGGCCGCCGGTCGTCAGGCGGCGGGCGTCGAGTGAATGGTTGCAGGCGGAAATATCCTGCGGGGATGAACGAACCAGTAGTAGTACGTGTGCATTTCAACGTGCAGAATTTGTGATTTCCATGCTCTTACTTCTTACTGTTGAAATTTCAGCTTATTGAAATATTTTGAATTGAGACGGTTGATATGTGACATGCTAGATTATTCACCGCCAACAGGCGTAGCGCTCTACTTTTCTCTCCCGTGTGTTTCATATACATATGTAGGACAAGGAATTGAGAATGAGTTGGGGGTTTTGCCTGGAACGAAACGTCATGCACCAAAAAGACTAATGGTTAGTAACGCCGGAGACGTGAATATGACAGGAAAAATTATTCAAATTGAGACGAGAGCTGTTAACTGAAGTAATCGTATGTATAATGAAACGGATGCTAGATAAAATTTACGTACCATTATTCGGAGTTTGCATTTCTCGGGAGCGTTTTTTTAATTTATAACACGCATAAATGATTCCGTAGTTTATTATCATTCCAAAAGTCACATTCACTTTCAATGGAGTGATTTATACTCTGCGAAGCGAATGCCTTTCCACAATCGCTCCATTTTAAGTGTTGAATAAACATGAATTTGTGTAATGCGTGAGTTTCTGTTGACTTTTAGTCCCCTTAACGAAATCGGTCGTTTGGTCTTGCAGCCAGCGTCGGTCGGTCCATGCTTTCGAGCTGTGACAACCGCCAAAATGTCCTTACGCTTGAGCACTCACAGCGTAACCAAAGCATATGCCCACGTTCGGCAGTGGTTTGGTCTTGCTGCTGGATGGCGTGTTCCAATCAGCTTCATTCATGCGAAAATGGAACACCTTGATGACATACGAATGGAGGATGCATAGGGGTAGTCGAACATCCGCCCAGCTACAAATCATATTACCTATGCGTAGGTGGACCGAAAGATAGATATAACTCAGACTCTTGTATTCACCGAAAGCCACAACATTCTCAATGGCTTGCGTAGCACCAGAATAGTCAGTATTGCTGAACAACAAATTGAAGGTCAGTAAAATGATTAGGATGGAATTGATGTTATTATTTCAGACATACCTGCCATGACGCATCAAGATGACTATGGGTATCATTCATTTGCCATGTTTTAATTTGAGTTGCACGTCGAAGATCATACAAGTTAAGCCTTGATATTACAATTTCAGGCTTCGCAGATTTTGCTTAGTTTAGGTATAGCTCAAATTCCGGGACAAGGGCAACAATTCTGTCGACTCTCAGTCGGGACTCGAACATATAACAATGGATCTTTGAAACCAGTTCCTTACATTCTGCAATATCGGACCATGGCACGATATGAATTCAACTCGTCCGCGATCGTTTATAGCCGACGATTAGCTGGCTTGTATAATCAACGGATTATTTGTTGCGCCTTGGCCAGTTCATACGCAAGATTGTTGTTACTCAAGTTGGTTTCCAATACATGACGCAATCAATCTAAAACTCTTTTTCTGTATGTTAGCTATAAGCAGTATCTTTTTTGAGTTTGACTGCTTTATGTAATCAATTTGCGAGAACGACTAAACTACATGAAATTTGGATGATGGCGAAATTTAGATGAAATTTAGACAAATAGCGGAACTGGCAGACGAACTTTATCTAATAGGCCAATTAGTTCCACCAAAGGTCACACGAGACAAGTTTTAAAGGACATATAATTTTGTTCCGACCTGTGCAATTGCCATTTAATATCTTGCTCACTCGAGTGAGGGGCCCACTAAATAGCGAACTTGATTCGGTAAATACACTGTCGATCTCAATTTTGTGAGTGGGTATGTAGACGTAGGCGTGCTTCCTAAAACACTTTAGATAGTAAATCACAATTCTGAGCTTACCAAGGCGAACTTTCGAGATATCTGTCACGGCTGAATATTCCGGCGCAAGTTCTTTCGCAATTTTTAAGATACTTAGTATGTTATCTTTGGTCCGATCGAGCTCATGGGAAGTCGGAGTCTTTGATGATTTGACCAACATTCATTTTAACATCAATTCAGATTTTTTGGGAGAGTTTATTTAAGCTCAGGCCTGTAGTCCGGTACAATGTGAGGAATACGAAGACAGACTGGAATTATTGGTACGAGCGAATGACCATCTGGGGCGCTATTCTCATAGTCACGTCACCTAGTGACTAGAAGGAAATTTTGTTCTAGTCACTCGGTGACGTGACTGTGAGAATAGGGCCTCTGATTAAAGCCCTCAATAAACAAACTACAATTATTACAAATTATTGGAGTTATAATTAATAGAAAATCAAGTGAAAGGACAGTAATGCAAAAATGTGGTCTTGAATATCTTCACTCGATGTATGGCTGAATGCTTCCGATTTTCTTAGCAACTGGCACGAATAATGCGAAAAAATTAGATCAATAATAGATCATAGAAGCATCTTTATTTTACTCGCATTCGCATCTTATGTCTAATGCTTGAGATATAACCAGAATGTTTTGGTGACACTTGGACAGGCAATTCAATTCGAGTCACAACTCCTAGGAGTGGTCTCTTCAGTATATTGGTCTAGATATACCGTCTCCTTAATAGATACTCTGTCTCCTTCAAACACCTTACAACTGACAACTGATACAATCAATTTTACGAATATACAGTCCAAAATTTGTGGTTGGAATTTACATGAAATAGCGACAGTCAAACACACGAATTTTGGTCGATTTTTTTTTGTAAAAGGGAGTATTTGGTATTTTTCCAAATTTGGTTGGCCATCGGAAATAATTTTTGACGGGTGGTGAAAGAACAAATACTCAAATCAATTCTTCGTTTTGTTGTATAAAAGAAACGAGTTGAATACCAGTAAACCGATCTACATGTACAGTCTCTCCAGACAATCATCCGTCCACCGCATTCAAATACCTAGCGTCAACTGATTTTACAAAGCCTCCGAAAAATGCTCGGTCCGTCACCTTTATACACCTAGCTTGAATTGATATTACAGACAGATATGCAGTGCACTTATATTAAAAATTTCACAAAACTCTAAACTTTAGTGTTCTGTTGGTACACCACATCGATTAATGGTCGCATTACGAAAATCAATCACCAATTAACAAAACGTAAATAAAAACTTTATTTTCTCACATTTTCATTATTCAGTTGCAAACAGTTTTTGAGTTGGGCTTTTCTGTATCGATTAGTGATTAAATGAAATAAAATCATCAACAATTAACAGCATAACAACCGCTTAAAATGCCGATCGTCGCATTCTGGGGTGCGACGCAGTTGATTCGCTCTCTGCTGAACCTGATCCGTCATCCAATAACATCGAGATTTACTACCAGAATGTTGGTGGCTTAAATTCATCAACGGACAGCTACATGGCTCAACAACCGTACTCTGTCTCGCCAGGTATTTGGTTCAACATTCGATGCCTTCCGTTGTGACCGCAATGGCCTCAACAGCCTCAAGACAACAGGTGATAGTGTCCTCATCGCCGTTCGCCATGGTATAAAAGCCCGAGTGATCAACGATGAGCGGTGGGCGAGCTCTGTTCCTGTGTGTGGTGTATTTTATTTATTTTTTTTTATTCGTGATTACAGCCTGATCGATGTACATCTTTCGTCTGTCTGATGTTATACTGGGCGACTTCAACTTACTTGACGTGGTGCCAGGCAAGTAATGGATTTATACGATTGGATATCGAAAAATCTGCGCTTATCAACAATGCCAGTTGTATCTTGCAGTGGCGTAGCCAGAAATTTGGTTTGGAGGGGGTTTTGACGAAAATCTTAGATTTTTCAAAAATGTTGGCGGGTCTATTGATGACATTTAATCTGTAGGCCGCGATCGACTGGGTACTACCGTGTTCTGCAGTAATAGCGAAATGGGATGGTGTGAACGGGCATGGGCGTTATAACCCTACCGTAGGCAGAACTTAGTACCTGTCGCAGGTGTCAGTTATGTTTGGTGGCGGACTACGAGACAGGTTAGGTCAAGTTCAACGAGTGGCCCAAAACACCATTTCACTAACAAGCTCATGCTAAAACTCGCAACTTCGAAACCGTAGCATTGGAGGAGCTTTAATAGACGGGGCAGAAGGTGTGGAAATGCGTGGATCGAGCGACGGCACAAGAGCTGGGCAAAATACGCCAACGCGTGATCAAGTGGCAGACGATCAGCGAATGGATGTGTGTAGTGTGGATCAAAGGCCATTTCATCAACTAGAGCATTATCAATGTGTACTGACCTCACGAAGCCGAGAAAGATGCATTTTATGCGCAGCTGGAGCATGTCTATGATAGCTGCCTATGGCGGAATGTTAAGCTCGTCATCGGTGACATAAACATCCTGATAGACCGGGGGCATTGTATAAACCGGTTATCGCACAGGATAGTCTGTACACTTTATAAATAATGCGCAGAAATTCTCACGATTTATAAGTATATTATGATGAACACCTAAATAGCGAAGCAGTAGACGACAAGAGTATTGCAAGAATCAGCTTGGAGACGCGCGCAGTCGACGACAGATTCCGGATCTACCTAAGATTCATGAAAAAATAGGACGGTTGAACCGCTGGCAATGATCAACTGTCATGTGAGCTACTCAAACACAGAGTAGAGGAATTGGCTAGAGCACTCCACTGGGTGCCTTTGAAGATCTGGAAGGAGGAGATTTCACCGAAGTATAGGATGTAGGGAGCAGTATGTCCCATCTACAAAAATGGTGTTAAGCGGGATTTTTGCAACTAATTACCGATTAATCACATTACTGAACTGCTCTTGTATGCAAAGGTGACGTAAACGCCATCCAGTATATTTTTCAGGAAATCAATTTACAATCTTGCATGGTGCGCGTAAAAGCATGCTTTTGCCACTTTGCTTCTCGCATTTCAACAGGTATTTTTTTTTCATTTGAAGTCGTTTGCACTGAAAGCTGCGAATTTTCGTAGTGAACTTAAAAATATGAAAAAGTTAAATTTGACCAAAGAGGCGTTGAAGTCACTTTTGCATACTAGGATAGTAAACGTCATCTACAAGGTGTTCTCCCAAATTCTTTGTTGCCGCCTATAACCGTTAGTAAGGGAATTCGTAGTGCAATATGGCCTATAATGCACAAATACGGGTTGCATTCATATCTTCAACCAAGCTATTTGCAAAAACATTCTTGAAAACTTTGCTGAAGACACTAAGTCTCGAACTAAATTTGATTGGAATTAGTAATGTATCCAACTGGATAAATTAATCAACAAAATTATGCTGCTAAATACTAAACCTCAAAAAGCTGAGAGTTTCCAAATTATGGAATCTTGGCGCCATTAAATTCGAAACCCAAATGTACATAATAAATAGCGAAAAACGTGAAAAAATTTCAATTTTTATTACCAATCTTAGCTAGTGGCACTTTATATAAATGCACATAAAAACCGATTCTGACCTGTTAGAGACAAGCATAAAACGCTATTTTTCATCAGTTCCTCTGTAGGCGTTTTTATTGAGCTATTTTGCTTGATATTTACATGATTTATCAACTATAGGATCCTCACTAAAATATTAGTTACAAGATCCCATTCTCACAATTTACAAAAAGTCCCCATAACGTTTAAAACATTAGGCTCTCAATGTAATGAACAGATAACAAACTCCAAAATTATTATTTGAATATTTAATAAACTAGTCAGCATCATTTTTTTTTCTTCAATTCAAATATTTTGGTTTGGAGGGGGTTTTAACCCCCAAAACCCCCCTTTGGCTACGCCACTGGTATCTTGGATAACTACAGTAGCGCAACTCTTCGGCAAATTAACGACTCCTTTAGTCCAGCATGTGCGCCATCATCCCCTACTACATCTTGTACTCGCTGGTAAGCTAGGAGTGAATTTTGAAGGCGTCTCAAGCTCAATCGTCTACGATTTTAAAAACGCTGTCTACGACAGCATCGTTGGCACGCTGTTGGATATAAACTGGGACGAAAATCTTAACAATGACGACGCGAACGAAGCAGCGATTCTTAACTACGTAATCGACCGTCATGTGCCCAAACAAAGAGTCAGTACCAATCAACACCCTCCCTGGCAATCAACCGTCCTTAGACGATTAAAAACTGCCAAACGAACTGCATTTAAAAGATTCTCGAAACATAACCACGAAACCACTACTTTCAACTCAACCACGAATACAAACGGCAAAGCAGACGTGCCTTCTTTAGACACCAGCGAAACGTCGAGCACGAGCGTCAACTGAAATCTAAGCCCAAGTCGTTTTGGAAATATGTGAACGAGCAGCGAAAAGAATCCGGCTTGCCATCTTTTATGTCATTAAATGGAGTTTTAGGCACCGACACCAAGGAAATCTGCCAACTGTTCTCCGACAAATTTTCAAGCGTTTTTTTTCCAACGCCACTGCCGCCGCCAATATAACTCCTTCTCTAGGACGAACCATCAACCGAATTTGTGTCGATAATGCAACCATTCTTGCAGCAAATTCCAAGCTGAAAGCATCTAGTTCCCCGAGTCCAGATGGCATTCCCTCGATTTTTGTCTTGAACCACTTTGGCGACGTGCTTCGTGCAACACGGTTTTATGCCTAAACGGTCGACAACGACCAACCTGCTCTCACTCACAACATATGTACTCGATGGATTCGCTGACGGATTGCAAACCGATGCTTTTACATAGATCTATCTGCAGCCTTCGACAAAATCAAAATATCGCAATAGCGAAGCTGGACAAACTCGATATTCACGGACTGGTTTCGTTGCTACCTCGATGGAAGGCAACTCCAAATCAGCATTAAGGACTGCCTATCTGCACCAAGCTACATCCGGCATCCCACAAGGAAGCCATCTCGGTCCAGTGATATTCCTCCTCTACTTTAATGACGTCAACATCAAATTACAAGAACCCCGCCTTTCTTTCGACGACGACATGGAATTTTTTTGACAAATACGGGATAAAACCGATGCCGAGTTTCTTCAGAGTGAACTGGAGAGCTTCAGTACGTGGTGTAGTCTAAACAGAATGGTTTTAAGCCCAAGTAAATGCTCAATCGTTACGTTCACGCGGAAACGCCATCCGATTCAGTTTAACTACTATTTCTCTGACGCGAGTATTCCAAGATACTCTCACGTCAAGGATCTCGGTGTCATCATGGATTCGGCACTAACATTCAAACTACATGCATCATCCATTTGGATAAGGCATCACCGCAGATTGGGTTCATCTTCCGAATAGCGAAAAACTTTAGGGACGTATACTAGGGCATCACAAAAAATTTAACAAGCAATCTCTCACAACATTAACCCCAATAACCGAGAATTTAAAAAGGATAGAAGTAGACTTCAACAAAAATACGGCTTATCCACTTAGACATAAATTAAAAATGTTTGGTATGGATCTTGTTTTTAGTAGTAGAAAGTACCAACTTAAATAGATATTAGGATCCACTAAAGATCCAATTGAAACTCTGGGAAAATCTGGGGCATACAAAATTTCTTGTTCTCATTGCGATAAAATTTATATTGGACAAACTAAGAGAACACTAGATATTCGGTTTAAAGATCACATCGCCAAAAAAATATTTCTACCTGTCTTTTCGGTACATAAAGCGGTACAGAGGGTATTTTCTTCATTCTGATACAATACACTGAAGAAAGCTGCAAGTCGTAGCCGAAATACGTATCTGTAACAGAAAAGCGCATTTTTGCATTTTGTTCATCATAGTGGAATTAAAACGGAAGACAACGGTAAAAGTGTTTAATATAACAGTCCACTAAGTCGCCCAAAACAGTGCTTTTGTTAAAGTAGTTTAAGCAACCACCATTGGGGCCAAAGGGTCTGTTGGTGACGGTACAACAAATAAATAAATAAGCAAATAAAATTATGCCACATTTTCGTAACGTGGACTGAATTTCAATTTTTTTACACCTAGCCCCAGCCTCATATCGTCGAGTAAAGTATTTTCAATGCTAAAACAATGCGAAAGTCGTTTCAATATAGTAAAATCAAACCAATTCGACCATCTCAGCAATATTCTAGCGTTTCCATTACGCTGGAAAGTACCTCTGAAGGAGTGTATTCAATTTAAGATGCCATTAATCCAATAGTACCCAAGGTCCCCAAATGGTCTAGAGATTCGGCCCTATTCGATGACCCCAATTGACTTATAATTCTCAACCATGTAAATTGGAAATCAGTAAATTGAAGTATTCTGTTTCCATCCCGACACGATTTATCTACCAACCTGTAACAGTCGAATACGAACTTTCTCGCTGGTGCTGATGTTTCAAAAAGCCAGAGCTGAAAGATCCAAATCACTAAACTGCAGAAACAAAGCACGCTCACCCCTGGGTTAACGGAGCTTGAGCGGTCAGAGAGCCATGGTGGCCATGGCACCCGGCAGTTTAGTGCACGTGGAATCAAACCGCTGATGTGTCGAGATTTCCATTCAATCAATGCCAACAATAGGGAGAGTAATTGAAATATCCCATCGGTTGGCTATTCTGTGTACGAACGTACGTACGTACATACATACATCTAGCAGAAAAATCTACCTTGTGAAACGTGAGTGAGCAGGATGTGTCCCCAGCTGTTAGTCTTCATCCGGACGATACTGTGGCTCATCTGTGGCCCTCGTTACATCTCAAAACGAGGAAATGGGATAACTTCTCTTTGAAATCCGATGGTAGGGAACTGCTGATATCCGATGCAACTGACTTCCAATGAACTTCCCCAATCAGGGTACCGAACGGTGTCGACAGCAGGCGCGTGACAATCGCCAGGGTATCAGCGAGCGTGCCACTTTTTGTGCGCTTACCCGTCTTCGTGAATAGACGCATCCAGCTATTCACCTGGACGGAGAAATCTCGTTAGCGGTAAGGTTCAATCGCCAACATACACACAGAAGCATTCAGCGAGCGGTTTGTCATTTTGTGTAATAGGGAAGCGATTGAACGTTGTGGCTCATATTTGATAAAGTTGATTGGAGAAGTAATGTAATTTGCATAACTAGGAATTAACTGCAGCAATATGGTGATCAGTGGTACAGCAAGAATTCGTGACTTTTTTTTTAAATTGTATCAGATTTCTGATACCATCCAGAATCGTTTTCTTTTCGAGTTTTTCAATTAATAAGCAATTTTCATAATTGAAGCTACCAATTAAAATTGCAATTCATACTTTATATAGGATAATACAATTAAACAGTAATCATAATTCGGTAGATGGATTAGTGAAAGCAAATATCATTGTACTCAAATCCAGCATGATTTTCAGAACTCTTTTACCGTATAGAAGATACTCCAACCAATTGTGCTTACGACCGACATTCACATATTCCGCATCCTTCAATACCTTCCAAACTGCTGCTCGGGCAATGGAACGTGATCCTTTTCCACGAGAGCGAAACACGTATTTCAACCCCGAAACGGAAAAGCATTATTTTACTTGTCCCCTAATCCTATTTTGTTTTGATCACGTCGCGAGCAGAGCGGAATCTGTCCTTACATGGCACGTGAGCTACCCGATGTCGGCAGTCTTTTGTGTTGCTACTTTTTCCATGTTCAAAGTAGCAACCACTGATGTGGTTAGCAGGTAGTGTGTTGGAATTTTCTTTCCAATCTGATTAAGTACGATCATAATTTGCAGGACATGCAAGACACAGTTAAGTGTATACTTCGTCCAGTGTAAATATGCCAGATAGAGTCAATTTAACTAGCAATAATCATATACTGCGAAACAAATCAATCTTATGGCTAAGCTGTTGTATGATAGCAGCCCAGTTTTCCGACTACGGGACTCACAGAGTAGTCTGCGGGTAATACGATGAAACTCGCCACAGTCGGCTTTCAATTACGGGAAAAGCAACCTTCTCTCTTTCAATGAATATTCTATACTTCACTAACAGATGGCCGGATCTTGTAACTCGTGAAATCGATAGACATTTCCTAGAGATTCATTCATTTTAGTGTTCCTTGCTACAGAAATAGAAATGGCAGTTCATTGTTAGATTCTCTCTTTTCGTGCAAATTGTTGTTGGCATAGGTTTCGAGAGACGTTTTATGCAATCGTTCAAAGCGAAATGCGAGCGCGGGCTGAGTTATGTACATTTTAGAAATAATAACAATCACCATTCTCAGCCATTTGAAGTATTAAATGTTTTCTTTACTAGGGGAAGTTTATTTAAATTAATTCCATACATAAACCTTAAAATGTCTCGAAACTATAAATTTAGGCGGTCAGATTTTTTCAAAACCAGCCGTGTATGACAAACGGAATAGAAAACAAGTCAAGTTTACCGTGTCGTGGCCTATAGTTTGCTTTGATGTTTGTCGTTTGTCCGTAAATTGGGGTCTTGACTTTTATTCGCGTATATTGAATTATATGTATGTTAATATGATTATAACAAATGACCCTATCGTGACCTTATTTCGCACCTCTTGATTTCAAACCAAGCATATGAGATAATAACAGTATCTATTTCACAAAAGGCTTGCAAGAATAAGATCAAGTCAACATTCCGTATCCAACACACTGGAAAGAATCAACAGTGCGGCCAAACTAAAACATCTTGAACATATATTCTGCCAGTTTTAAAAGCGTCAAACACGTTAGTTCGGGTTGCTACCTTGTAGCAAAACGTCACTTTCGTTGGAGTTCCGACAATACTAGTGTAACTGCTCTGCTGACGACATCCATGTTCCTACGTATCTTCCCATCTCTGCAAAGATATTCTCGCTAAGCGCTGCTTGGAATCTAGAGCAGACGAGCACCACATAGCAGAGGTGTTTCCTCGACATTTACAGTGGCAACACCGCGTGTCAGAGCCGATGTAGGTATTTATTGGAATTGACTTGAGTCTGTGTGTTAGGGCATCGCAATTTTTTTTATGTCTTAATGTCACCTTCTTTATATTGTGACAAATTTCAAAGTAAGCTCAAATGCCAAATTACGCATCATTTGGACAATTTTAGACCCCCGTCCACTGTGTTTTGTCTGCTGTTCCCATAAAATAGTTTGTTCTATTTAGTGTAAAACAGAGTCACTCACGGAAACAAAGTTAATATTATATCCTACTTGACAAAGAAAATATTTGAAGTTCTGGGAAAATTTGCAAAATGTTCGTATTATACGAAAACTATAACTGATTAATTTTCAAACCCCGCTCTCCCCTGAAAATAAAGGATTATCCCTTCGAAACGTTGCACTATGGCAAGGCATGTGACCAAAAATCGAAAACTATGTCAACTCCAATTTAATTGAGTTACATACTGAGTGTTTATATATACTACAATTAAGAAAATCTTTAGGTTTCTCAAAAAAAAATTTCGGCCTTACTGAGTAATAGGGATACTTGAAGATGCAAATTTTTAATAACAGATATTTCACGTGCCTTCTTAAACTTTTCGTATCTCTATTGTATTTTGAAAGAAATATATGTTCAAATATGTCATTTGAATTCGTTTGATTTATGTTAATCCTTCTACTCTTGACAGCCATTTTTTTCCACTTTTTAACATAATTAATGTTGTAATTTCGTTTGCTTTATTGATTTTCTATAAATAATTCAGTTTATTCGAGGTTTTATTTGTGCAACTCTCGGAAATTTCTCTAATTGGGTGCCTATTATGCATGAGTTCTGCAAACTAATGAATGATCCAACAGTGATATGTGTAAAAAATGTCTCATCTCACTGCAAGGTGGATTAAATCGTTTTTTTAGTTAAAATCGTATGATTTATTATTTACGCCTAAATCGGTAAATTTGGGTCAATGATATCTTCGGAGGATTTTGTGGACATTATAAGCTTTTTCATATATTATTGTAATTTAAATGATTAATCTCCATAAAAGTGGGCTATATTTACCAACTTTCTCGCAAATACGAAATTTATTATTATGCCTTCGGTAAAGTTATAGAGGAAGTTTTTGCCATCAACTTCAACATTATTGCTAATTGTTTGTGGATGACCTCGTAAAGACCAATTCTTTAGTGTAACTTTTTAAATATCATCCTGACACGTTTGGTATGTTCAGTAAAAGGTTTCAATTCTAAATTATAAGCGCATAAAAGCAATTTTACGTCGAACATTAATTTCTCTTACATGTGCGATAATTCGTTATCGTTGACCAAAACTGGAAGCATATTAACGAGGATGTAGTTCACTTTGCAAAATGGAATAGTTATTCGAATAATTTCTAAAAGAGCAATTTTTGTGCGATCCCATTGGACCCGGACTAGAAACATTCAAGCAAACCCATCACCAAATATCAAAAGCTGTTATTAACTTGAAGGAAATCCCATAAATCGTGGATAATAGAAAGGAAATTCGTTTCCACTAATTATCATTCTAATTATCAAGACAAGCCTAAAAAACGAAAATTAAAACCAATCGATTTAAAAATGTTTAAATGCAGAGCGAAACTTAGAACAACTTTCAAAATTTCAAGATTCGTAAAATCGGAAGCTTTCCTATTGATGCGAGCAGAAGTTACACCAGGAAGTCCTTTCATCCAAATGTTGAACTTGTGAAACCTCCCGATGGAAGGTTTTGGCGACGCAGTCGGAAGTGGTCCAGGATTTACGGTAGAGATGAACGCGGGGAAGAAATGATGGAACGAGTAAAACTTTGTCGTATCATATTGGAAATTCCTCAAACGTTGCGGTAAGCGATTGGTGGTGCGAGAAGAGGGGGGGGGGGAGAAGGTGGGAAAGGGAAGCACTTGTATTGCGTTCTGAAACGGGGACCTGGATTCTATTGCACGCGGGGATGGATTTGAGAGCTTTTCCGCATTTTGCACCGCACTGCACTAACTGTTGGCAATTGCTGCATCACTTGGCGGAACGGGGAGTAGGTACAGTATGTCCCATTGGAAAATGCAAAAATCAGTACATGCAACACTTTTAGAAACGTGTTTAGTCTTTCCTTTATTGATTAATCATTTTTTTCGTTCTGGAAAAATATTCGTTCTTTAGATAAATCCAGGGTGTTTCAATGTATGGTGATTGTCTTTCTGAAAGTCTGGAAGTGGCATGACATAATCCCTACAATTTGTTTTACAGGCTTTTACGCGTAACACATTATAGATAAAGTACACATTTGAAAACATCTTCTGACAGTACTGAGTACAATGTCTGTAGATTATTAACTCATATACTACTCAAAAAATTATTTTTTGGGTCAAACTAAAATAAGATATTAAAATGTTCCCAATTCTTCGTACCTTCAGGGGACATACTGTATATTATCAATCGTAAAACCACGCTCTATTCCGCGGGCTATAGTGAGTACTCGAGAGGGCGGAAAATGACGCCAGTGCGGTATTTATGAAACCACATGAAATAGTTTTATGGAGATAACCGTTCGATAATCGCTGGAGGGGCATCCGCCCAAGCGAACTAAAAGCCTTGGGGTTACGGAGATTACGCAATCGATACCGGTGGAGCGATGCTGGTTTCAGGTCAGGTGCAATTCTTGGCTCTTTTGTTGTACGTAATTGATCGTTTAGGGGTTGTGGCAGTGCACTTTAAAATGAATAGATACCGCTTGGATTGAACAAAATGTACACAAAGTATCATTAGTTAGTTTGGTTTACAGCGAATAAAAAAGCCTTCGACGAATTTCGCGCGCTTATACACCAGCGTGTTGCATTATTTTGATAATACAAATATTTTTCCTTCATTCAGTTGTGTTTCACGATTAAAAAGATATGCAACTAAATTGTTTAAAATCCTATTCCTAACAGTCAAGTCGTACGCAAAAACAATAGTCATACGATAATTAAAACAAACGAATAATAAGGTCAAATGCTAACAAATTGATTGAAAAATGTAGAAAAAATTATACGAAAAATTTGTCGAGAAACGTTGAAATCGAATGCTGAACCGACCTAGTTAAAAATTCTTTGTAGACCAAAGACCAGTGATGGCTCCATACATACTCTAATTAGTACGTTGGAATGGTAATCGAAACATAATGGAATTGCGTAATGCTCGAGGTGCAACGTTTAGGTTAATTTGGGCCAAAATAGCTGAGGCATCTGTACGACCTTACAGAGTGTCAGCGATTAATAAAGCTATTTCGATATTCCTTTGAACATACAAGGATTTCAGTTGAATAAGCCGACACCGGTATTCATAGCTAGGTAGTCGAACAGGACCCCTTCACAGCAATCACTCAACACCGCTATTGTAGCTTGGGTTCCACACTTCAGAGCAATATTCTAGGATCGATCCCGATAAAGAGCAGTAGAGCTAGTTGAGACAATAGATATCCGTAAAATTTTAGACTATCCTAAAGACGCATCCCAGTATTGCATAGAAGACATGTTGTTTAACCGGAAGTTGAGAATCCAGAATCACTCCAAGATCCTTCACGTGACTGATGCATTCAATGTTTGTTTCTAGTAGAGGGTAGTTGAAATAAATCGAATCCTTCTTCCGTGGAAAGGGTATTACCGAAAACTTATTCGGGTTCACATATCAGGGTATATCAGAAACATCAACGATCCTTGAGAAGTTCCTGACGTAAAAGTGAATGTAGGGGCCTGGCAATCTTCTGACAACTGCTATCTCTCGATCTGTGAGGTAGGATCGAAACCACTGCAAAATACTACCATTTATTCTACATATCTTCATTTTTGCTACTACGGTATCGTGATTTATCTTATCGAAAGTGGCAGATAAGTCGGTGTTAAGAACGTCGGTTTGAGCATGACCTTCCATACTGCCTGTTATGTAGGAAAGACGCAGTCGACCGTCCAGACATAAAAACGTATTAATCGTCACTTAAGTACTGCTTACAGTAAGCCTGAAGAGGTTCCATAACCCTAGCGCAAATAACTTGGAAACAGAACTCAATGAAGTTATTCCACGGATGAAAAAACTCCTCTAGCAAAAGATGCTTGAAAAAAGTGAAGAAGCGGAGTAGTCAAAGCTTCGATATGCCTTTTCAGGATAACGGAGGGGAACCCGTCGGGTTCCGGATTGAAAGATGACTTACACCGAGAGGAAGCTCGGGCAATCATCGTTGCATCGACATCGATAGCACCCGAAGCTTGGGCTGCAAGTGGAGCTCTGCTAGCAGCGAGTTCGATTTGCTCAATAGTTCAGGAATCAGAAGCGACTGGCCTTGCCGTGGTTTGTCTTTCCATCATTTCATGATGGGAAGGATTGGGGAAGTAATTAGGTTAGGAATAAGGAAAATAACGACACAGAGAACATAGATAATACGGAAGTATTCTTCACTTCCAAGAAAATAAAAGACACTTCGATGAGCAGATATATCAACACTCCCGATAGGATATTGAGATAACAAAACGACTACACCGCCGAAGAAATATTGTCATTCACATACGGCTTGGACTGTAGCTCTTTATCGCACTGGGTTAGGAACATTAGTTTCAGTTCTCTGTAGATAGTTCAATCTAAATTGACTTTAGGGCAGTGACATATCAAACGATATGAAGCTCCGTAATCGGATTCAAAAAAGATCGCGCGAATAATACTCAGCATGCTGAATAGCAGCAATGTGGTAATTGAGTTTGCAATGTCCAGTTTGTGCCCTGATTAGAATACTGAAATTTTGCTTGAAAAAATGCAGCAAATTCTTTGCCATTCTGAGACTCACATTCGACAGTAAAGTTTTTGTTTGAGCGCAAAGATTTTTATACCGCAAATTCCCTGTTGAAGTACCGATTGTACGTCACACAGAATCGCGAAGATGCTTGGAATACGAATGCGGTATAGTATCTACCAAGCGAATCAGATTGGTTTAGATAGGCTTGTTGCATTAAATCAAAAAGTGTGTTAATGCAAATACCTGCTATCACTACATGATAACCGTCGGCGAAACTACACGTCGGAAACCCAAGCTCGTTAAGTTTCCTCAACAAGCCATCGGCGGTTCCATAGAAGGGGTGACAGCACACCACCTTGAGGACATCCGCAGACAGTGACACTCAATTTCCTTATCTTCACTTGTCTTAACGATGAGCACAGATGTCGGTTGCTAAGCATTGCGTGTCCAGTTCGTGATATATGAAGGTACTCCATGATCTTGAGCTGCTTCCAAAACAGATTTGAATGACACGTTGTCAAAGACACCTTTAATATTGCGTTGCGTTGCGTTGTGACGATGGTTTTGGCGGATTGCACACTGACTTCATCATGCTCGACTGCTGATTATCTAATAAGAGTTGCTTTGGATGCGACCTGTGAAGCATCGTTTATTAGATAGTAGTTTAGTTGGTTTTAGATTACACGGTCACTCGAAAAAGAAAAGATCTTACTTAGTTTTCGGTTCTTTTTAACCTATGGGTAGCCGGCTACCGAGAGTATCCTGTTTTCTAAACAAAAGCAATTTGAACTCCACACAGCCGACCGTGGGAGTATTGCCTAGGAAAGCTAATCTTATCTGCGTAATGGGCCAGTTCACTAATTATTGCGACAATATTCAAATAAACTTCGCCATTCCTTTTCTACGATATATTTATTGTGTTGAAAACTACCGAGTTGTACAGATAAAGAGTTATGATAGCGCGAGATGTTATATACAAAGAAAGTATTTCCTATTTTCCATATCGGATTGCTTGTGAAATACGTATACGAGCGAAAATATCGAACATTGAAGGAAAATACAAAGGATTGTTAACGGGAAAATGTACTTTTGCATATAAAATATTTAAAATAATCCATGAATAATTGTAAAACGATCCATAAAAAAGTTGTCCATGTTCCATAAAACAAAACTGAAGATCCATAAAACAGTGTGAATGATCCATAAAAATGGTGATTTGATCCATAGATTATGTAAAATTGAACCATAAAATGGTCACAAAAGAGCACTAAAATAGTAATAAAAGAGCAAATAAAATCAACCAATGCCCCATAAAAATATTGAAAATGTTCCATAAAATGATACATTTTGCGCCATACATTAAAACACGTCGATATGTTCCATAATATCGACAAAAATGTTCCACGGTATTACAAAATTGAGCAATAAATGTCAGAAAAAGTTCCATAAATTTGATGAAAATGTTTGCTAAATAATTTTTCTTAGTCCATAGAGGATATAAAAATGAACATTAGAAATGATTCATATATCGAAAGTTAAATTATGGTTCATGGATATTTACAAAGAAAAGAAAATGTAAAACGATCCATTAATATGTGCTTATGCACTAGAAAAAATAAATTTAATTAATTCATGCGAAATTTTATGGTAAACTGAAAAAATAAGTTGTGCTTAATAATTCTCATAACAGTGACAGTGTTTTAACAAGTGCGCTTATACTGGGAGCTAGTGTGATGCGGCTTGGCCGCATATCCGAGGCCAAGGATCCGAAGCTGCGCAAAGCCGCTGAGGATCCGTTGGACGAGGCATTGATTAACCCGTAGCTGGAATTGCAAGCAAACCTGTGGTCCTCTCGTTTGCCCGGTTTACTTAAACATAGGGGCTATAGTTAGTTAAAAGCCGACTGAGCGGCAGCGAAGTCGGACAGTGCTCTAGAAAGCGATGTGGCGTAGCCACATTAGTCAGTGTTCGTGTATAAAGTGTCCGTTTTCGCTTCAGATAGTTATTCAGATAGTATTTGCGACTCATGCCAGCCTGTATCAGTGGTCTAATAACTCTCAGCGCGCTAATATCATAGATACCCTGCCGTTTAAAGAGTTGCCATAATGATTTCAGGTTAGCTAAGGTCAGTTAGCTGACTAGTGGGATACGGAAGCTGAAGTTTAGCTATAATGTATGCATTGTAATAAACTTTATTATTAGTTCGAATAGCAAAAATTTCGCATGAATTCATTAAATTTAAATTTTCTGGTGCATAAGCACATATTAATGGATCGTTTTACATTTTCTTTTCCTATGGATCGTTTTGTAAATATCCATGAACCATAATTTAACTTTCGATATATGAATCATTTCTAAGGTTCATTTTTACATCCTCTATGGACCAAGAAAAATTATTTTGCAAGCATTTTCATCAAATTTATGGAACTTTTTCTGACATTTTATTGCTCAATTTTGTAATACCATGGAACATTTTTGTCGATATTATGGAACATATCGACGTGTTTTAATGTACATTGTTAATATTCTATGGATCAATGTCAGTTAATTTATGGCGCAAAATGTATCATTTTATGGAACATTTCCAATATTTTTATGGGGCATTGGTTGATTTTAATTGCTCTTTTATTACTATTTTAGTGCTCTTTTGTGACCATTTTATGGTTCAATTTTACATAATCTATGGATCAAATCACCCCTTTTTATGGATCATTCACACTGTTTTATGGATTTTCAGTTTTGTTTTATGGAACATGGACAACTTTTTTATGGATCGTTTTTCAATTTTTTATGGATCATTTAGCGGCGCAAACTTAGGGCTGCCGATTGTTAACCTGATGCACGGGCTTGTTAGCAATAACGGAACTTGAAATTAGATTCATAAAAAATAGGCGCGGCGAAGTCGAAGTGAACGAACAGACAGCGGTTGGGGATAGAACCCGACCCAGTCCCGAGTTTAAGCAAAAACGACAATAGGAGGCCTGTACCTCGGTTGGCACCCCGGGGAGGTAAGGGATAGGAGTTCTGTATCAGAGGTGAATGGCGACTTAGTTTGGCCTCATGTTGCACGATAATACAGTTTTGCCAACCGTTGTCAAACACATCTTCAATATAAAGAAAAACTCCAAAACTTGATTGCTTATGAGAAAAAACTTTTTCAGTCTTGTAGACAGCATTGGGTGACAGAGTGGTAGTATACTTTCCCTGCTGATATACATGTTGCATTGCATGCGGGTGTTCGCCCAAGCTAATATCCCGAATGTAGTGGTTGATTAAACGTTCCACTGTTTTGAGAAGGAAGAAGGTCAGACTGATCGGCTAAAGCTATTTGCCTCATCATAAGTGACGCGGCCCCCTTTGGGAATGCATTTTACAGTTATTTCCCCCAACGATTTTTTTTTCAAAATATGCTTGAAGTGTTCTATACTCTTGAAGTAGAACTGGAATGATTCCATCTTTTCTCGGAGACTTATACGGAATAAAATTTTCAATCGCCCATTTGATCGATTTAGTTATCACAAATCTATGAACAAATGCCCGGGAATCAGAACTATCTGAAAAGAGCTGCAGAAAGTCTGTGTGTCAAAATGGCTGTTGAGTACTACATCTTCGTCAGACGAGTATTCACCATTAGCTGTTCTAATCGAACAGACATGAAAGTCTTTCGATCTCGAAAGTAACTAATTTAATCTACTAGTTTCGTTGACTTTAGACATTTGTGCAGAGGCTTTTCCAACCACTTCGCTCAGAAGTATGTTTTGCGAGTCAACTTAAATGCCTCCAGCTCATCCCGGCATCTGCGATTCCAAGCTCTTCTGCATAAATTTTTGAGTCGAAAAAGTTCGGTATTACACCAAGGTGTTCCTCTAGAAGAACGCATTACTCGAAGCGGACAGGTCTCTTTGTATGAGTGAGTTTGTTTTATTCACGACCTTATCCAAGCCACCTATAGATTCAATCGTCGATAGATACTCATGAAACCTAATCGCCAAGCCTTCTTCGTAGAGGTCCCAGGTCATAGATTTGGGATCACCATATGTGACGATATCTAGTGAGATGTCTAAATGATCAAAGACGATTTACTAAAGATAAGATAACGACGGATCGGGCTCGTTTGGTACGAGCCAGTTTGCCAACTCATGCGTGATACCGTCAGATCAGAGAGTTACATCTAACACCTCGTGTAAATGTTGGGCGATTTCCCACATTAAGTATGTGCAGATTTGTACTACCTAAGTATTGCGTAAATTCGATGCCTCTCCAATTAATATTCGAGCTATTCCAAAGTATGTGGTGGGCACCGAGTATGAGGAGAAACCCATTTCTGCCACAGTATGATACAACCCTTTTGAAATGATCAGAAGGGAATGGTTCATTATGCTGAAAATATGTCGAACGTATTTGTTGTTTATGTTATCAACGGTCATATTGTCCGTGACAGCACACATATCACGAGTTGTGAGCTCGGATATAAGACGCGTCAATAGCACTGTACGCAAGTATACACACACGAGGCATTTCACGTGAATTTGTCATGCCATTTTTGTTGATAGCTACGAAGATGGAGTTAAGTAGCTTTCCAAGATAGAAGTTTCCTTTATTGAAATTTAGTTATTGAACCAAATCTATGGAAGCTTTTTCTCCTTGCACAAGGCGGGACAGATTGACAGTTGCCGTTCGTTTATGCTAATCTCGGAGAAATACCTTGACTTGAAGACTTCTGTTTTCAGTCTCCTCTTACGACATGGGACCAGAAACCCAGTGCGTTAATTTTTTGCTGAAATACTGCAAAAGATTTCAGGCGTCGGATACCACACGGTCAGTGTGTGGGCTAAATTGGGCGGTTTATCAGAGTCATTATGAACGAACCATGCAATTGTCCTATACGGGCGGATCGGCTTCAAAGTCTGTTGGAATAGCAGACAAACTTTTGACAAAACTTTTAAGGTACCAAGAATTTAGTTTTAAACAAGCTACTTTCAATATATCACAAATGGAAGTATTAATTTCGCATGATTTGAACGGCAAATTAAGACCACAAAAGGAATTCAAACGTGCTGTACTGGTAAAAAAAATAATGTGAGTCACTCTAATACTCATCTAAACCACTCAATAGCCAAAACCACGAACACATTGGCTGCCATTCTTCCTAACCAAATTTTCACAACGGAAGGAAAAGTTCGAATAATAGACACACCTGTGAATGATATAATTTATTGACTCATGGCAGTGCTTGAGAAGAAGAAGAGACGCCTACAAAAACAACAAACCATCCAGCTTAGTGGGTTAAATTGGGAATATTCCCAGTTGTTTGGTCCCTTCGGAATCTGCTGTGGATATGTAATTACCTCTATTAAACCATCTACTAGATGGTACTAGATTTTGGGTTGAAGCTTAGAAAATAAACTGAGCCCGAGGAAGCGGTGTACGGGAAGGAACACTGTGAATGGATGGCGAAAAAGCAGGTTGCTTGTCCGTTCAGGTGGTTCTTGGAGAAAAAGCAGGAAGTATGATAAATTGGAGCATTGAAGAGAAAGTTTTTTCTTCCTTCTTTCGTCTCGAGTAACACCATATCGGCGAAAAACTTTTACTTCGGCCGTGATGTATTTCACCGGACACCGTGATGAGGTGGTGGCAGTCAGGAGTTCTTATTCATGAAGTCGTTTGAAGTGTGTGTGCATAGAAGAACGGTAAAAGTGGAGGCCATTGTTGAAGTGTTGTTTGATTTATGATCAATATAGAATGAACTGCTATATGTAGTGATTGGATTCAAGTTTAGAAGGCTGGCGGTATACTTATCGTGTTAATGGGTTGAATAGCTTTAGAACATTATAAAATAGTCATATTTCGGGAAGTTTTTTCTGCATAGTAGAGAGATGACGCGGCCCGGGGTAAGTTGGCAATTGCGTTAAGAGCAACTCATCTACGGCCATCCAATGCGACACAAAGTCATTAATATCATCATCCGAAACATAAACGGTTCACACATTTGTGGCAGCAAAATATACGCCCTGTACCTCCAAATTAACAGCCAGCACTCATTCAGCCAAATGGCTCGTTCGACCAAAAGCCTTTCGACTAATTAGCTTTGAGTCAAATGGGATGCGGGCGAACAACCTTCACACAGACGGTTTTAAGTAATTTTGGTACGCTGAATTCGTTTTTGATATTAAATCATATTAAAAATAAACATTTACTATTCTCGAAGATATCAATTTTATCGACACTTCTTATCGATTAATTCTCATTTGCTTAATCGTTTTTGATACTAGGACTTGTTAAAAAAACTTTCGTTTTACATTAGGGTGGCTTAAAAATGATTAGCTTGTTGTGAAGATTCATAATATTTAAAAAAATGTACACTTGACCATGGCGTCTAGAAATTTAAATTTAGAAAACACCCATACTAATTTCAAAACAAATTTCAATTGTTCGTTGTCAAAATTTATTATTTGGTTCTCTATAGCCGGACAAAAACCAAAACAAATTAAGTACAAACTCGCTCTTGGCCAAAAAAGTTACAAAAGCCTCATGCAACGCCCACCTGCCAAACAAAGGCACTGATTGGCTGGAAGTAAAACTTTCCCAATATCGCACATAATTAGTAGTAGTACCGTAGCTTCAAACAAAAAGATCAGCTTGTATCCACCCCGCTCATTTCCAGTCGATTTATCAGCATTAGTTTCAGATACGACCCACTCAATCAAAATGCATCGAATTCAAACGGCTACCGTGCAAAAAAAGAAGGGAAAAAGTTGAAAATCAATCGCCATTGATGTACCCTATCAACCACTTTCTTTAATTTATTCGCCCTCTTCACCTTTTCAGTGTCGGTTCATTCTTTAGCGCAACTGACAGTGGCCGGAGGTGGCGGGAGCTCATAAATTATATCTCTCGGTATGCTGGATTGGCGGGCGGGTGGTTTGCCCACAACCGGCAGCCACCCACCGGGTCATTTTTGGCAGGGAATCGAAGTTTTTGCTTGTTTGCATAAGAAACACTGCCATCTTTCTTTTCTTCGCTACTGTCAAT
Source organism: Topomyia yanbarensis (assembly GCF_030247195.1). Taxonomy (NCBI): domain Eukaryota; kingdom Metazoa; phylum Arthropoda; class Insecta; order Diptera; family Culicidae; genus Topomyia; species Topomyia yanbarensis. The sequence continues at coordinate 23,069,059 of NC_080672.1, forward strand.
GGAACGAAGAGGGTTGTTGAAAGTTGTAACGCCACACTTGCCCTGCTTCTTTCAACCCGAAAAATCCCTACAAATCCTTGTTTGATGATTGCTGCTCCTTCGAATATATTGTGCCCGGGGAAAGGTGAAGCTATATTAAAAATTGAACAGTCTCTCACTCTTTACCTTGCCTATGTATGTATATACTCTTTGCAGCGATTTGTAATACCGTAGTAATGGAAAGCACGAGGTTGGTGTTTCTCATCTGAGAGCTTCCCTCGGAGAAAAGGATGATAATCGAACAAGATGGGTGTAAAAAACACTTTCTCCCTAATGGAGCTTCCAAGAAAAATGAATGGGCCATGTACACCACGACCAAGTATCTTGAACAAAAAATACTTGATACTCCACACCATATCGTAGTGGAAAAGTTAATAACGGTGAATGAGAAGCAGAAAGAAAAGAACAGGGAACATTACCATATCTGAGCAGGTTGTTAATGATGCTTATAAAGCTGCAGTTTATTCCTTTTGCTGCTGCGCTGATACGATGTTTTTTTCCCTGGTTGCAGTATCAGCACGGGATGAACCTGCGCTAGCTTTTCGTTGCCGGCTGCCTGCTGCCTTTTGGGTGAGAAAACCTTTTGAATAATAAAGTGATTTGTGTGGCAGGCAAATTTGTTTGCGGGGTGACGCCTCGTGTACAGTGCACAGCAGAAAACGACAGCAAACCAAAGTACATTTGTAGCAAGAAGTGCTGAAAATCGCACCTGATGGGAGTATAAGTGCAGAAGTTAGCTTGAGAGCGCTAATTTACGGTTTGTTGCGAGGGAAAAAAACGTGGTTGTTGCCGGCTACCGAAGAGATCTGAGGTTGCCATAGGGGCTATGATAGGAGAGGGTTGCTGAGAATAGAATGGGGATCTATGCATTTCTTCAAATTAGTTTTATTGTGGGAATATAACAAGCCACTTTGACTTTTTACATTTCAATTAACTAATAAATAAACAAAATAATAATTAAAACAAAAACTTTATGGGTGTCGCGACAAGAAAGCTTTTTACGAAGCCGTGTGGTGTCCGGCGGGCTGAAATCTTTTTGCACTATTTCAACCAAGAATAGAACCTCTGGGAACTGCTCCCATGTCGTAAGAGGCGACTAACAACATGCTAGGAGTTCCTAGGCCGACGTTTTGCTCCGTACCGAAGACTTAATCTGGACGGACCTTAAGGTTTTCCATATTACCCTCTTTCCAGTCTGTATTTAGTGAATCACTGACATATACTCACCTTTTCTGATTCGCCTTTCTTGATTGTGTACCAACGTTTTAAGTTTCTTCTGGCGGTTGTATATTAGCCGTAAATGACGAAATCTAATTCTACACTAAGTAACAGAATATATTAATATACCGGCACTTCCACGCCAAGGTTTAACTTCCAAAGCTTTGGTTTAAAAACCGTTTTTAAAAAATGGAAACTTTCATGTAGGAAATTTATTGAATTGGCCTAAGATGGAGCTGTCGAATTTCACAAAAAGCTTTTTATGTTGCAAGTGATCTGTAGTTGTGTTAAATTAGGTATTTTTCTATTATATTTGGAACCGTCTACTGACAAATCTACATTTACGAATACCTCCAAAAGTGACTCCTTGAGGTCTCATGAAGGCCTGACACTAGCTTTATGATACTTTTGCTTTTCTAAACAGTAATAAAAATCTCAACATTCAAGAACTTCACTTTGTCAGAAAATGTAGGGCCATCGGAAGCTAAAACTTCGTAAAATCGCACTCCTGGTCCTTTTTTCAGTGCAGTACTCTACGTCACTCGTTCAAATTTGCACCGCTCTTATGGTAGTCGGTATTTGATAGTATTACTGTTCTCCCATCCATTCTGGTAGTCAAACGGTGGGATAGCAAAATTCTTACAAGTTTCCTATCTCATGCCTCCACGCGAGTCTAAGTCTATTGATGATATTTGGTCCTTAGACCGCAGAATGAGAGGGTGCGAACAGAATGAGAGGGTGCGAACAGATCTAGTCGAGAAAACATTGCCGTAAAAATGAATAGTTGATCGGAAATTAGCCCCAATACGACTAATCTGACTAGTATCTATGAAGACGGGTCAATACGTATTGAAAATTCGCCGCGTCTGTTTTTATGAACCTAATTTAAAGCTCCGTTATTGCTAACAAGCCCGTGCATCAGGTTAACAATCCTTTATATTTCCCTTCAGTGTTCGGTATTATCGCTCGTATACTTGTATTCCACAAACAATCCGATATGGAAAATAAGAAATACTTTCCTTGATTTATAACATCTCTCGCTATTTTTGCCTGTATAATGTGTTATCACTCGGTAGTTTTCAAGCCAATAAATATATCGTAGAGAAGAAGTAGCGAATTCTGTCCAAATACTGTTGCAATAAATAGTGATCCGGCCCATTACGCGGATAAGATTAGCTTTTCTAGGCAATACTCCCACGGTCGGCCGTGTGGAGTTCAAATTGCTTTTGTTTAGGGAACATAGTATACTCTCGGTAGCCGGCTGCCCAGAGTTTAAAAATAACCAAAAACTAAACAAGATCATCTCTTTTTCGAGTGATCGTGCACTCGAAGACTAACTAAACAACTACCTAATAAAACATGCTTTACAGGTCGCATCGTTTGCTTGGAGCGAATCCTAGACCTGATACCCTTCCAAACCACCAACTCCGCGACACCTATGGAAGAGTCTGATGAATCGTCGTCCTTCCGTTAAGTAGGTGGAGCATCAACACTTCCCGTCTACCTTATCCTTTATCCTTCCCCGTGGACGATGGAGATGGGGGCGGCCGGCAATGATGGCTATCATGCTGTTGAGGTTTTAATATGGGTCGGATTGGTATGAATTCCTACTTACCACTTCCTAAGCAACTCTTATTAGATAATCAGCAGTCAAACATGATGAAGTCAGTGTGCAATCCGCCAAAATCATCGTCACAACGCAACGCAACGCAACGCGCAACGCAACGCAACGCAACGCAACGCAACGCAACAAGAAAGCTTTTTACGAAGTATGAATGAGTTTGGTGATTATTTCTTCTTAAAGAATAAAAAAAAACTTGTGCAACAAATTCAGCAAGCAACTCGGTGACGTCAAGAAATTAGTTGTTAATGTGCTTACAAACAACTTTGTTGAAGACACCATCACCAGTATAATTAAAAAGCGTAGCCTTGACAAAAGTCTTTCAGCGGTTACACGTCAGAACGGGGAAGCTACGGGCAGCTAAAGAAAAACTTATACGCTGTAAGAAACGTAAAGATACTTAGAAAAGTTAATCGCAGAAATAGTTCAACTGTATGAGAAGGCTGATCAAGCTGAATTATGTGCAACATTAGACCCTTTTTGTAGACATACACCTCCGATACAGAACTCTAATCCCTACCCTCCCCCATACCCTCTCCATACAAAATTGTGACAAATTTATAAAAATTGGTTTATATGGCTAAAAATTTGGCATTTTGCAAATTTAGGGCCGCTAAATTCAAATTAGTTACCAGTTTCGAAATTCCGGAATTCATTTTCAATAATTTTAAAGCGGTGGTCATTAAAGATTTAGCTTCGAAAACTAGTAAAATTCTAATTTCTCAACAATATGAAGTTGTTTAGGTAACTAATTTGTAAAAAGGTTTATGAGCTACAGGGCGTCTACATTACAATATTTGCAAACACAAGAATATCAGATATCAGAATCAGAATATCAGATTCATTATAAGTGGTCTATGGAGCCCAAAAATTTTTGTTTTTATGAATATAAATTATTGACATTACATTCCATTTATTATTCGCTTATTTTCAATGAACTAAAAACTACTCCAATCGTCCGTGTAGTCCTTGAGATATCATATTTGGAGTTTGATGCTATTAACCGTTATGTGTCCGACGCGGTACCCGGGTACCTTTTAAGATTTCAATTAATGAAATTCCAATGTTTTATCCATAGCTGGAAATTGAAACTTTGTGACATCATAGACCTTTACTAAGTCAAGCTTCTGGGTTAATAATATGGTTGATATAGCAACGGGGGAGTGAGGAGAGGCTACTGAATTTTTAACTACGTAACATACCAACGAGGGTACCCGGGTACCCAGAAAACTGAAATGCCAATAACTAAGGCAATTCCCAACCGATTTCGACACTTTTGGGTGTTTTGGTTTCAGGAACTCATCCAGACTTGATAACAATGCATTGGGTTACTTCATTCGGTTTCCAGGAATCCGGATTTCCGGAAGCATGTTCCAAAATTTTTGGAATTGCTTCAGAAGGCTGTATCGGGTGGTTTTGGAACCATTTGGTGATTAAACCCCGGAACGGACATTCCGGAGCAGGTTCCCGTGGGGCCGTGCGTGTCCATTCCGAGATCAAATTGCCATATGGTCCCGTAACAATAAATAACAGACCTCCGAGACAATTTGAAGAGCTTTGATACTCATATTGCGAGGACATAATTAAAATTTACATATCCTAGTACTGGAACATTACTCCGAAAAATCCGGATTACCAAGAACCAGACCTATTCATCCTGTTCAATTTTACAGAATCAAAAAGTGGACGAGCTCCTGAATCCAAAACATCCAAAAGTGTCCAAATCGGTTGAAGAAAACCAAAGTTATGAGCATTTCAATTTGTGGGTACCCGGGTACCCTCGTCGTCTTGATAAATGTATTTTTTTTTGTTGAACACATAATGATTAAAAATACGTGTGAATTTAATTGAACAGAAATATTTGACAGCACGTGTTTCAACGACATATTAAGGATAGGTTTTTCATCAGATTCTAGTAAAATTTTCAAATAATATAATTCAAACATGGAGAAAAATTAAATAAAAATTTCCAGATGGAATTCCACATATTAATTTTAAGGGGTTGATGTTGATGGATGCTAGATACCTTAGTGAAAATTTGGTAACTAATTTCGAAGAGTATCTGTTTTCATGTTAGGAACAGCTCCAAATAGCGTCTGTCCGGCGACGGGCGGCTAAAGAACGAATGCGATGCCTCTTCAGCTATATCCAAGTTGGCAGTCCCATCGTATGGCTACTTGTCAATGGTAAGGCTGCATGCGGAATATCAATCTCGAAAAATGTCAGAAAAGGTACAGAAAGCGAACAGGAGAACGAGAATTCTGTACAGTATACTCGAGACATAATATGGGATGGACTTTGTAGCGCTTGATAAACAGCAGCGACGGATCATTACATGATGGCCGGTGAGTGACATATCTGCGTTTTGAGAATAACGGACAAGTTGCTCAACTATAGCTAGATCAATGTCTGTGCGCCTGCAAACAACAAACCCGACGACCTTATTTTAGATATTTTGGCACTTATGTCAGAATCCAAAATAAACGAGATAATTGTTCCGAAGGGTAATGAACTAAAAATAAGTGTGCCACGAGACGATGATAAAACCTCGGCCTTGCTATCCACCGAGGAAATTAACTAGATCAAATGTGTTGGATGGCGAGAGGCAGTCGTGTGGGATCTAGCTTTAGAGACAAGTGGTACGATCACTATCACCAATGCGATAATCGTCTGTTCTTCCTGGGACGTCATCATAGCCCAGGGTATCATAAAGCCAGAGTCCCGAGGGTTACAGGTTCAAATCCTGCCTCTGAGGTGATTCTTTTACATAATTGCTTCCGTCTAACTCACCATTTCGATCTGTTTTCCCCGTTGGATACCACAAAAACCTTAAAATCAGTTTCTCGTTGTCGTTTTCTTACGATGAATTTCTATCACTTGTACTGTTTGTACCAGAAAGTTTCTGCATCTTGATATCAAAATAAATAAGCAAACATTAATTTATTATGATGTCAAGATTTGGATATAAACGATTTTTTATGCGGAATATTGAGAAAATCAACGTTCCGTTTTATTCGTTTTATTCCAAAAATGACATCAAACCATATTAGTATTTATTCAGGAAAGTAATGTAAGCCGCTGTTGTCCAAAATTTTGTAGAATAAACCTAAGTTACAGAAATTCGTCGTATGTAGAAAAAAACAAAAACTGGGTTTAAGGTACTCTACTTATCACATGGATGTATAGTATTAAATATTGTCTTCAGCAAAGTTATTCAAAATAAGCAGTCACATAATATTACAGAAGAAAATTTATTTTTTATTGATGAACGAAAAAAAAAGATTTCACAAAATGGAGTACCTCCTTAAGAAACGCTAGGATGCTGACTGATTTAGATGTGTTATTAAGCTTCATGAAACTTTGCTGAAGACACCTTAGCACGTCATCTAAAACCCGTAAATACTTTTGAACCCAAAAAGAGGGTCATGATGAGCGTGATATGAATCTGTTAACAAGTCACACAGGAGTGATTGCCAGATGGAAGAAGCACTTTGATAATAAACAAAATTATGGAGCAGTAGAAAAGCACAAACAGAATGAGATTTAGGTTGTATGAACCCCGCGTAAAACCGCACCCACGCTATACAAAGTGTGAAAGGTTAAACGCCTTGCCGTTGAGAAGAGCAGAGTCATGGTTGAACTTCTAAAAGTCTAGAGTGAAACAATACACTGCGTGATCGTGATAATCTTTGAGGAAAAAGAAACGCTTTGGATTGATTGGAATGCCCCATATATGTTCAAACTTGAAGAACGGTAAAAAACTCGAGTTTAATAACTACCGAGGAAAAATGATTCTCAAGGCCGTATATAAATTTACGTACACCCAAAACTCGGCCGTAATACCTTTACGGTAATAAGAAAGAAATGCTCTAATAGCAAGACGTTTCATGCTAAAACGGTCACAACAAAAAATTCCTCAAACGGCAATACCAACACATTCAAATCTTTTCTGCGTCGCACTCATGTTTCATCAATTCTTATTCAATAAATATTATCGCGTCGGATTGTCTGGAAGTGTGTAGCACTTCGCTTGTCCTTGTATTGCGCATCAAGTGAAGTGAACACTATGAGGACAAAGACGAGGTTCGATTTTCTCTACACGACACATTCCGTATTTGAAGATCGGCTCACATACGGATAGCTTCAAAGCAGACAGAAAAAAACGACTCGGAATAGTGGTGGGGTATTTCGGATGGTGTTAATTTGAAATTTCTTTTCTATCACGGACGTTAACAGCAAGGTAGCGACTGCACAAAACATGAACAGTCCTTTCCGACATGTTCGGGAAGCAAGACCTGTGGTTTGGATCCACGTATCCAAATTGATGGTCCGGATCCAGACACTTGTCTGGATCTAAGCACCAGGTCTGGGTCTGGTTCAGGTCCGGACTTGGTAAGGGGAAAAGTGGATGGGCTAGATCCGGGTACTGGTCCGGATCCGGGAACTGGTTCGGATCTGGGCACTGGTCTGGATGCGGGAGGTTCGGATCTGGCAGCTAGGCCGGATCCGGAAACCGCCTAAACTTTTTATTCCACTATCCAACCTACCCAGTAAAAAATCCGTAATTCTGGCTGGTTTCTGCCAATATTGGGGCAGATTCCAGCCTGAATTTGGTCAGAGATCCGCCAGGATTCCGGTTGGTTTGACTCGGTACTAATACTATCATAGAAATCGACCGAATTAACCTACATCCGAACAGAGCCGAAGTTGACACATACTGAAAAAGTGTTTGATTGTGTGATGTGCATACATGAACAGCAACTGAAATTCGTCATTCCACCGTTTACTACCTTTGCGGGAATATGAGTTTAATACCGCAATGCGCAATTGCATGGTCTGTTACCGAAAAGACAATAGAATCTTACCCAAAAGTAATAGAAATATACCCGTCGGATTTTGGGTGTACTAAGGTACTCTGTCCTGTTCTGTTTAGCTGACGGCACCCGTTGGCAGAATTCTTTGTCTGCGAATACCAAAGCAGATTTTGAGAAAAACGATTAATGACGGACCAAATGTTTACCCTGTTACAAATTCTGGATAAATTTCGGGAATAGAACTTGCGAACTCACTATCTGGTTGTGGATTTTAAGGCAGCACACGATCCAGTAAAACGAAACGATCTGTGGCAGAAAATCTTTGAACATGGATTTCGACAAAATACTGGATGGATGAAAATCAAACATCGGAATAACCGAACAGCCATCCGGCTTGTTTGTGACGTCAGATAGATTAAAGTAGGAGGATGTACTTTTTAATTTATTGTCTAAGATAGCGCTCGAAACTGCGTTAAGAAGACCAGATTTGCAAAGGAACGGAACGATCATTACGAGATCCTACATGCTTCTTAGCTTCGTGGACGATACACATCATTGGCGTTGATCCCGGACTAGTGGGAGAGGCACTTGTGCCTTTCAAAAGGCAGTCTGCGAGAATAGGACTGACTAGAAACTCCGACAAGACAATGGCAGTCTGAATAGTGTTGGTTCCGAGAAAGATATAATGTATCTTGGAACGCTTGTGGCATATGAAAATGGTCTTAGCAGGGAGGTAAAAATGCATGTTGCTGCTACGAATCGAGCATGCTATAATTTGAGTAGCCAGCTAGCCTACAGATACACACAAAACTTACTCTATACAAACCGCTGATACACCCTGTGGCTCCGTATGGCCATGAGTCATGGACTTTGAAGGAAACTGAATATCTAGTGCTCGGTATATTTGAGAAAAGAACTCTGCGTTCAATACTCGGTGGAAAAGTAGATAATGAAAAATGGCGCAGATGCATGAACCATGAGTTGTAGAAAGAATACAAACATGCTGAAATTATGCAAATGATAAAACAAAGGTATGCAGCGCGAATGCCTAAAGAGAGACCATGTTTAGTAGAGAACCTGGAAGAGGTCGTCGATTTCGGGGTAGACTCGCTGGTTGAATGCTTTCAAGGTTGATACATGTGTGTGGCGATCCACTGGAGACTGGAGAATTGCGGCCCAAGATAGAGTAATCTGACAATCCTCAGCCACGATTATGATGATGATGATGATGACATGAGAAGAAGTAGCGGCCCGGCACCAGTTATGATCAACAACCGGGTGGGAATCTGCTGACAGATCGTAAAGGAGTGACTGTTAGGTGCAAAGATCGCTTTGAAAGATTATTTAATAGACATAAAAGTAGATATAGGATGCATAGAATTATAATTGAGGATGATAGACACGCTGTGGAGACAACTGACTTGTTTGTGACGTTAGATGGATTGAAGTAGGACGATGCAATTTCTATCCTCGCGAGATCACGCATGATTTGTAGCATCGTGGACGACATTGAAATCATCGGAGTCGAACGCAGAACAAAGTACGAGACTTCCGAAAGGAGGGTTCTGAGAAACGGATTGGCAGAGTACTTGGTATTTGTTCCGAGGTAGAATTGGACGGGATCCGGTAGAGGTTGTGGACAATTTCATATATCATATTTTATATGTCATTTACTCGAAACCGCTCATTGCGGTAGCTTAACGAAGCCGTGGGTCTTTTATAAATTTACACTAGGTTATAAACAATATACATTTCAAAGAAAAAAACTACAGTACAGGAAAATAAAAAAAAACATAGAAAATTATATCTGCCGACCCGCTTGGGTGCGATGCTTTCGCCTCGTGAGCGGATTTTCTTTCTCGGCAGAGAATTATTGCCTGCTCTGTTTGATGCTTTTTCAATGTAGTTGATATCCTTCGTACGACCCATCTGCCTTTTGGTTGTTCATATATTATACACAGGGATCTTGCTTCTAACGTTGTCATATTCGACGTCGAGTTGCATGTTGTTCTTCACTACGAGGTTTTCTGTCATTGAACGTTATTAGTACAATATTACGTGCGTGATGTAGTTGTAGGTGTGACACTTCCGTTGGGGTTGGCTAAAGCTCCATTTTTACCTTTACGAACTGTTTTACCTCACGCACTGTAGGTTAAAGATGAGTAGTAAGCGTAATGTCAATCGCAATTGTGTTCCCCCGTAATGGGTGCACTTCATTTTGTTCACTTATTTCACTTCATTAGCTACCTCATTCAAGAGTTGGCTATTGATTTGGGGGTACTGGATGTTGATTTCGCAGTTGTCATTATGGCGCAAAGAGCAGCTACAAATTTGGAATTCGTTTGTGGCTCAGGTTATGCTACTGAAAATTGTAGTTTTGATTGATTTACCATAAATGAGAGAACAACCGGTTCTGATGCTTTTTTCTTAGCATGTCTCCCATGGTGTGCCGTCCATTTACATCTTGATGCCTTTTATAGACGCACAGTGTGGTTTTGTCTAGTTTAAGTTTCATATGGTTTTAATTTTGGAGACCAGTATGAAGAAATAAGTCTTTTGGTCCGCATCAAGCTGCCATATGTATTTTACAAATAGCGAGTACGTATCGCCAGAATGCGTAATAGTACATTTATTATGGTATCTTCCATGTACATGTTAATCTGAATTCTAACGCTGACACTTTCCACCCTATGTTTCAAGTTGTTCTTCTCAATAACACTTTCGCCAGTCAGTACTGATATCATCCAACGTGTTGAATGATATCAGTACTGACTGGCGTAGGTGATGAAACTGCAATAAGGTGACTGTCGTACGCCAGCATTATTTTTATAGCAAATTTTTCCCAGTTGCATATGCTCGATCGTATAGTATAAACATTTACATTTGAAGTTCACTACCGCAGTTGGGTGCCAGATCAACACGTTTTCATTACCTTTACTCATGATGACAAGAACAAGAGTAATGGTACCTTTGTTCCTGGAACAATGCACTCTAAATCGAGTGACTGCTAGTTTCCGTGCATATGGCTTGCTTGTAGTTCTGATTCGGACAGCAGTTGTTTTTTTGTTTGCCAAACCGGAAATAATATCTGGTACACTAAAAACCTCCATTTGCGAACTCATTTTTTACGTAATATTCGATTAATGTAACTTTTTTTAAGAACAAAATTCGAAATAACGAATACTTTTTTTACGAACCAAGTTCGTAAAAAAGTTTGAGTAGGTACAGTACAGTATGGAGCTGTCTACAATTTAACATATTTTTAGCTAACTTTTATTACTAAATGTTGGGTATTTTTGGAGTGGGATTTACGAGTGCATCATTGATGTCTTGAGCCATTTCGCAGTCCAAGATGGTGACTTCCGGTGTAGATAAATTCTCTATAACCTCAACAATAAGGGTATTTTCGGAATGGGGTTGACGAACATATGACAGAAATCTATGCCTGAAGCCATTTCGTAATTGAAGATGGCGACTTCTGGTTTAGATAAATTTTCTATAGCCTCGACAATATGGGCATTTTCGTAACATGACTGAAATCGATGCCTGAAAACATTTTGAAATTCAAAATGGGGATTTCCTGTTTAGATAAAAAAAAAATTATAACCTCAACTGTATAGGTATTGTAGAGCATTTCCAGTAAAACATTTTAAACTGGATACCCTCTGGCTGATCAGGGGAGGGGCGGAAGCTACATCAGCCTCTCCGTGTATCTTTAGGTAGCCGTTAGTGGCCACTATACCCCTGCAGCATGTGATTATTCATTATTAGGAAGAAAATTGTTTAAACCCACATTTGCGCGGCAAAGACACAAAACCTATAACTAAATTAGTTGTAGGATTTGCGTTTCGACTCATCAGAATCCGACACTAACTTAGTTACAGTAGTAAACTAGAGCCGGATTTACACTAGCTCCAAAAACCAATACACGATTTATGTTTCTGAGCAAACCTCTAGTCCTGCGTGATGTCGAAATAGATTTTGATATTGCATGTTAACGTATACATACGAGCTCTACCTTCACAAATGACGAAGTTCCATTCATACCGCTTACAGTAGCATTATGGTGCAACATTCGTTTTCCATTTTTCAACCTTTTCTAGATAAACAGTTTCATTTTCCATTCGCATTCCTCAATTTAAAGCCAAATGCTTTAATTTACCCCAGCTCAATCTGAGAAATCCGCCCAAAACTCTGAAGGCCATAATCCGAGACTCGAGATCGAAAACGGAATAGACGCCAGTCGGAAGATTATGGCACTAACGAAGAAAGCAATGAGATGAAGATAAAATTTGATGACAATTGATTTTCATGCCGGCTTTTGCCCAACTAAAACATTTCGCCATCTTCGTATCCCATTCGGTAGCTTTCTGTCTAAAAAATGATTTGCCCGAGGCGGAAGTTTTCCGAATCCAAGAACGATGGGCCATTTTGTGTTTAATGAGATGTGTTAAATATCTTCGTTGAATCGTTAATTAAATGTGAACTTTCGCGAAAGCGATTGCTTTTCGCAGCCTAATTAGATGATTAACGATAGAGAGTTGGTAATATTTTCATTGTAATGGATTTAATAAATGCAGTACTAATATGGTCTTTTAAAATAGTTGTTTTGGAAGATATGATAGTTTTTATATATCTACAAGTTGATATGATTCAACATTAAAAACAACTGCTTGATTGAATCATTCACACAAAATATTTCAAATACTATATCTTCTCAAGATATAGGTAGAACGTGACCATTGTGTTTCGCTGCTCTTCCGTGTAGCTAGTACGGAAAGTTGTACAGGCACCCATCGATTTCTCTGCTTAAGGCTACGTGATTTGTGCTGTTCGGCTCACCAGTTCAACTTTGACTCTGCGGCCATGCATATGTTCTAAATCACGAACCAGTCTGCACTATTGAAATTATTCGCTTCATAACACCCATACCTTCCCATGCATTGTCAAAACTCCACCCGAAAATTTCTGCAAATTATTACGAATGACAAAACTTTCTCCGATGTACGAAATTTAATGCCCACACGTGATGCCAGTTTACTCTGCTGGTCCTTCAATTTACGGGTCCAACATGCAGCATTATCGATTGCGATTCTGTCTCCCAGATAACAACCAGCCGACTATATCATATCGATGTTACTAAACTTATCTAACAAACGGAGACTGCTAGCTAACCCCATCTACACCATCAGTTTCCGGCTGTAAAACTTTCCCAATCGGAGCGGCTTGCTCCTACGACGCGACATATTTCGTACGAGCGGGGTGCCATTTTCCAACAATCAGTTCACCATCTCTACATGTGCAGGTACCTTAATGCTGGATGGAAACTTTTGCTCACAAGAAAAGACCACGACCCACGACTCTCGAATAGGGGAGAGAGGGTAACAGTGGATCAGCAGGAACTATGAAACATTCGCAATAAAATCACAATGCATGATCGGAATCGTCTAATTCCCTCATATTTCACAATTTCTAATTCTTTACACGTGTTGCTATATTTTGGAAGAGATCTGATAACTCTATCTCTTTTAATGGATATTTGTTTGTTTTGTGATAGCCAGAGTAAATTTGCAATGATAAACATTATTCCATCTTTATGAATTACCATTCATTGAATAAATGTTTAGTCTATTGCTATTTATAGCAAATTTTATGCTCAACATTTGCCGCGAACAAAGTTTTTTGGTAACTACTCATGGTTCTGTGTGATTTCACAATTTTCATGAATAGACCCATTGGGTAACTGTGAAACGATGGCGTATGGGGAACAGTGATTTTTGTTTGTTTTTGTGGTCTGTCTCAAAATGTCAATGGGTTCCGATTTTCCACAGTAAATACTACTCATATAGTGCAAAATTAGTAAATTTGGCAAATTTTGTAGAAATTGTCTCTTATTTCAGGATTGCAGATAATATGCATATATGGTGGTTCGATGTTACGCGATGATATAGTGGATTCTTTCGTAAACAAACGATTTTCGCCTCAATATAATTTTAATTCAAAGCGTTAGGATCATTCTTCGTCAAAACAAAAGAATACAATTTATAAGTAGAATATTTCACTATAGACGACATCGTGTTTCATAGTTCCTACCCATGGGGCACACTGATACATTTTACCACCAACTGTTTATTATCCAAAAAATGTTATTTCCCGTGAATTTTACCAGCTGGAAAAAATATATGTATTAGTTAACAACATAGTGGCACTATGTATCACTTTTGATTACACAAATAACATGTATTATCATCAAAATTAAATTGCAGAAAAAATGTGTTTCATTGTTACCCTCTCTCCCCTACTCGGCCATTATCTGCATCGGTCCATGTTCCCGCATAGAATGGTGTTCGTGTGTGTCTGTGTAGAGGGGACATGGACTACGTCGGAATACATCAGCAGCGCTCCGGAAGTCGGTGGAAAATGGAAATTGAAAATGACTGTATGTATTATTTATGGCAATATTTTATAATGGGAGATGGGTACAAGAAGCGAGCACGGGATGTTTCCACCGTCTAAAAATAAATTGAATCAGCAATGAGAAGGCGAGCGGTCGCCTCCATGCTAGGATGCCAGTATGAATGGTTCCGCGCACCTTTCCAGAGGGCAGTGGCGTGTGAGTGTGTGGGACAGGTTTTTCTTGGTAGGTTTGAATTAAGCCGGTATGTTCCCGACTCGGTAGGAGTAGGAAAGGAAAGGTCATTTGTTTCTTGGGGTTAGGGATGAACCACAGTGTTTTAGCAGGTGTCAAACAGGAAAGGAATGAGTTAAATGGAACTTTAATCGTGTCGCTTTTTCCTTCGATGAATACTAGAAAAGTTTTGAAGAACGCCATGATTGTGTTCCAGATAGCGAAGAAACAGCTAGGTGTTTGTAACGGAATGTCCAATAATAAACCCACGCTCTATTAATTTTATTTCTAAGGAACTCCTCGGTATATTGTACATTCATACTCATTGAGTATATCTACCTTCACATACGTTAGATGGAAACGCATAGTCGATTCATATAAATCACAAGAACAGAACGTGCAAATTAAAATATCATGTGTATTCAGTGATATAGAAACGGCTTTCTCACAGTGTGAGGTGGATTAAAACGGTTATTGGAACAATCTTCTGTATTCATTGAATGATCTTAACTACCAGAAAATAGGTTAAACTTCGTATACACTCTAATTATCAGCAACCCATTGCAACAAAATTCACTTTTACTCTAAAATAAGTAAAATTTGGTCGATAGTTCAATATATGTCTGATCGAAGTAGGCTCGCTTCATTCGACATCGGTGCTATATCATTCCCATTTACTTCACCTAGTTTTGTTCATTTTTGACGTAAAATTAGTAGATTTGACTCATTTCCGACTAAAACCATATCTTGTCAAAATGAGTAAAAATAGGTCCACTTAGATCAAACATCACATTGAACTATCAAACAAGTTTTATTCGTCTAATAAGGAAAAAATATAGATTGCATTTCAATTCAACTTTGGCATTGTGTACATTACGAAACATTATACAGTGCTGTCTTTTTAAGTAAAACGTAAGCACTACTTGTTTTCTGTCATCTTTTTTACTTTGTCATGTGTATCATGCTCTCTACTTTAAATACTGAAATAAAATACTAGTTAGTAGCCAATTAAATCAATATCATCGGCTAATATCAAATTTCAGGGAACAATTATAAATTACGTCACGAAAAAATTGCCCAAAGTTTACTTCTCCTCTATTCATGACACAAACTGACATAATTTTTTTTATTTAATTTTTTTCTTTCGCAAGTTAAACATGTTGCGCCACGTTATTTTTAGTCCTTTTCTCCCATATCACATATAATATCACCTGTTGTTCCCACACTAAAAGCGTTACACGATTTATGATTACTTCCTAAAAATCCCAAAGTTCAAACTATTTTTCCATATCCCAGTATCCGACAGTTAGGATACATTTGTACAATTTATGAGAATAGTGCAATTGAATTTAAAAATCGTTTCTCGTTTCCACAACGGGGAAATGATATCGCCATGTTATTACAAACTAAGAGACGGTATACAGCTTCTCGATTGGCCTACATACTGACTCGTTTAGCTAAAACGTCGGCAACAGTTTTCCTTTGAAATCTTTTGCCGGCCAGCCGGCTTTTCTCATGCTTCCCTTTTTTTCTTAACTTCTTTCTACGGGTTAGCTCCGTAAAATGATGTTAGAAAACGGTCGCCTTTACCTAGCGTTGGTTGGGCAATTGGTTCCGATTCCTCGTTTGCTTTCATGTCATGCAATGGGGATGTGCTTTTTAATTGTAATTTAACCTTTTGTTGAGTTGGTTTGTTGTTATATGCATACAAATGCATACAAATTTGCCTTGTCAAATAAACGAACTACATAAAATTAAAAAAAAGGTTATGAAGGTTTCGCTACTATTGAATTGCAAAAAATGTGAATGGATATCATAAACCACACTAACACAGAAACGATTCGATCCGTAGATACCGAAGAAATGCCTTGCAAATTCCGTTGCGGGATTTTGACGTTATGTTTTTTTTCGAACGATTTCGTAACCGATTCCTAGTACGTGACGGTTACAGAGCTTGTGGAAAGATCTTTCTGACCCATAAAAAGAATTCATCGTGGTTGGGGTTCGAGAACATACGGCGACTTATCAAAGCAAGGCGCTCCTTGTGGGTTTTAGCCTAACACAAAACTTAAAAAGCCTACCCTAAGTAAAGCTTGAAACGCTTTTCGAAGCTTGTAACGTTTGTTTCAGTCCGGACACAATTGCATATGCCGTTACATTACCATTTCAGCCAAGACACAAACGAATGAAATTCAACTGATCTCATTCTTGAATTAAAGTGCTTCATCGTAAAATACAACATAGAATATTTCAAACGTTTTGTTTCTCTGACCGACGAATGAAGAAATGGAATTAAATTGTTTAAATACTGCGTATGCTAGTAATTCGCACGTGAATATAATATTGAATTATGTTTCTCATAATATTATCTTTTTATGAACTGCACTCTTAAAAGAGACGAAATGGCCCAAGGTATTTAAGAATTGTTGGTAATTGATTGATGATTTCAATTTCGGATGAAAGGCACAATTTTTATTTCTTTTTTTATTTAGTTAGCCAGCACTACAAAAAAAATATTAAACTTATTCCACATCTAGTTTGGCATCTCAAAAGATGCAAATTAATGATATTGCATAATTCGAAATTCGTTTATGATTGAAATTTTACGATATAATCAACTAAATCCGAAATAGAAAGATTGTGACAATTGTGACAATATTTGTGAATTGGTACCGGTAGTTGCGTCCCGGCTAAAACAAGCTTTCCAAGCTGAGACAGCAACCTACCTGCGTAACCGTTATGCCCAGCGTGTATGAACCTAGTTGCTGTCAATGAGGTATATATAGGTGTGGCAGAACACACGGTTTGCTAGTGTTGGCAACCAAAAATATGTAAACAATCCAGAAGCACAACGGGTCGACGTCATAGCGGTCACACGATTCAGTGGGAGCGGAACGACCGGTATGACGAAAGCAAGTCGATTTATACTGTGATCACTCACACCACTCATGTAAGATTCATCTTACGAATACCAAAGTGCCATCTTCGCCAGACCTGTATATACGACATTGAGTTGCTGTCGCTACCTTGATGTATTTCAGTATAGTGTGTATCTTGGCTAGTTTGCTGTCATTTTGTATGATGTGCGTCTTGACTCAAAATCAATAATCATTTTTAATAACTTCTATTTGAGAATCTCGCAAAATTAAAGGGAAAATTTAGTTACGTTTTTCATGTAACAAAATAATTAAAAAAAAATTTCTTCGGTAAAAACATGTTACGTGACATTCTAGCTTACTCCCCCTCCCCCATATGTCACAACATGTCACATTTTAGTATACCCCCTCCTCCCCTAAAAGCGTTACGTACTTTATGAATGGTCCTTTTCATTTCTATATAATTCGTTTGGATCGAAAAGATTCTTACGGAGGAGCATTTTTGGGGATCAAAAGTTCTTTTCTTTCAATCGCATCGACCTCCCCTCGACACCAGACATTGAAGTCGTCGCTTGCCAAACTAGAAACTGTTTTGCATTGCTTCCACATACATCGCTCATAGAGCCTCAGTTGGCCACCGACGGCTTTGCGATATTGCGGAACTCCTCCTCCTCCCACACCGCGATTAGTTTTAAGTGATAATTGATCTACCTCACTCCACGAGCTTTGTCACAACTTCAACATGATCATTTTGAATACGGGTGCAAAGACACAAAGGAGCGCCTTCGCCTTGTCCCTCTGTTTGACATCACTGCGGTTTGATTGCATGATTGCATTGCGGTAATTTCTTATTTCCACGGTAGCGACCATCTGCCAATCGTAATTACCATTACTACCGGTTCACGGCCACCGAATATATTCAATGTCTCCTAATATCAAATTGATTGATTGAAATTGATTGATAACTCTTCCATTATGCGTTCACGATATCCCGCAAAATCGAGTCCACACAAGAGCTTCTTCTGGAGGAAGAGTACGGGTTCCTGTCTGGCTTGATTCTCGATACATACTGCGATTCAAGCTCAGACTAAACGCATACCAGACGCGAACTCTCGCGGACGGTCTCCCAACTCATGGTAGGGAAAAGAGTGCTCAGACGTGTACGCGGAGAAGGCCGCCGTTTGTAAGACCTTCCGGGACGACGGTTTATTCGCTAGCTATCGACAGACGCGACGTTAGAAACACGAATAGAAAGTTTAATGAAAACAAAAAAACGTAGTTACTGGCGCCGGTTCGTTGACGGACTAACAAGAGAAACATCGATGAACGCTCTTTGGGACACGGCCGGGCGTATGTGAAATCGAAACACTATTATCGAGAGCGTAGAATATCCAAACCGTTGGATATACGATTGCGCTAAGAAGATTTGTCCGAGCCGCGTTTCCTCACAATACCGCGAACGAAACATCTTTTTCGAAGGTGGACTTCTCATTTGCTCTCTTACCAGGTAACAATAAAGCGACAGGGCCAGTCTGAATCCAATTCAGCTTGCTGAAGAATCTGCCAAGAGACGCCTGATGAATTTATTTTATAAGTTTCTTGAGGCTAACATTTAAGGTTATCGTCATTCAAAAACCAGGAAAACCAGCCTCCGACCACAATTCGTATCGACCGATTGCAATGCTGTTCTGTATCCGGAAGTTGTTCGAGAAAATGGTCTTGTTTCGCCTCGACAATTAGGTCGAAGCAAATTACTTACAATTTAGCTTCCGCAAAGGCACAGGGATGAACGATTGCCTTGCATTGCTCTCGACAGAAATTCAATAATGTTCATTGCGTCAGTTTTCTTGGATATTAAGGGGGGGGGGGGGGGGTTTCCTTCAGTTTCTATCAATATTCTTTCTGAGAAGTTGCACCAGCAGTTACCTAGGACTAATGTCTTAGCCCACCTTTCTACAACTTTTACGTGAATCACATTGACGAATGTTTTGTCAATTCCTGCACGCTAAGGTAGCTTGCAGAAGACGATGTGGTCTCTTTTACAGTTCCCAAAGCTGTCGATTTGCAAGGACCATTGCAAGATACCTTGGACAATTTGTCTGCTTGGAGCCTCCAGCTGGGTATCGGATTCTCCACGAAGTAAGCTGACCTACTCGTATTTTCGATGAATGAACCAGCGCAACTACAGCTCCAACTGATGGGTCAAACTATTGCTCAGGTTTTAACTTTCAAATATCTCGGAGTATGGTTTGACTCTGAAGGTATCTGAAACAGAAGTGCCAACAAAGGATCAACTTTTTTCGTACAATAACCGGAACACGGTGGAGCTCCCATCGAGGAGACCTAATCAGACTGTACCAAACAACGATGTTGTCGGTGATGGAGTACGGGTGTTTCTGTTTTCGCTCCGCTGCGAACATACACTTCATCAAACTAGAGCGAATCCAATATTGTGTCTTGTACTTCGATTACACAGTCAAAATATCAAACTTTTTTCATATTATCCCAACCTTGGTAATCTCTCGTATGCATCCGATTCAACGGTATTTTTCGACACATCCATTACATGGATTCGTGGAATCTCGGATCACGTACGTCCACAAGTTATCCTAGACATCTTTCAAACAATCTTTCAATCAAATAGCGAGAAGTCGACTGCAACAAGATGTTCTACACCGATGGGTCAAGTTTCAGCGGCTCCACTGGCTTCGGTAGATTCAATCAAAACCTCACCACCTCTTTCAAACTCAATGATCTTGCTTCAGTTTACGTCGCAGAACTCGCTGCTATTCAGTATACCCTTGGGGTTATTGATTCTTTGCCCACCGATCATTACTTTATCATATCGGACAGCTTCAGCTCAATAGTGACTCTCCGTCCGGTATAACCTAGAAAGTACGTTCCGTATTACCTGGGGAGAATGTTGCGTGCCTTCTCTGTAAGATCGTACAAGATTACCTTAGTTTGGGTCCCCTCTCATTGCTCCATCCCGGGTCATGAAGAAGCGAACTCTCTTGCTAATGCTGGCGCATTGAAAGGTAACATTTACGAAAGACCAATCTGCTTCAATGAATTTTTCAATCCCTCTGCTCAGAAGACGCTAGAAAGTTGTCAGACTTCACGGAGCACTGAAGAGTTTGGACGGTGGTTACATTCTATCAGCCCGAAGGTATCAACGAAACCTTGGTTTAGAGCAATGGATGTGGATCGGGATTTCATTCGTGTGAAGTCTCGGCTCATGTCGAATCACTACACGCTAGACGCTCATCTCCAACGTATTGGGCTCACGAATAGCGGTATTTGCGCTTGTGGCACCGATTATCACGATATCGAACATATTGTTGGGGCATGCGCCGAGTATTGTTGTTTTTTTCTCTTATCATTCTGTGCTCTATTTCGTCTGTACCATATACAAGCAATGGTCTGATGCGACGAAACATCTCTGTCGAATGAGTCAAAAAACATCTCTGTCGAATGAGTCAACAAATTCGGGACCTACAGCACAAACGACTTCCGAAAGGTTAAGAATTGCCCAACTGTACTACTATTCATACAAATAGTTCTAATGGGCTGCCCTAGACTTAATAAAATTCCGCCACGTCTTCTAGATATACTATTCGATGTATTCCTATTTTTAAGATGGTTGTTAAATTGTTCCCCTTAGTTTAATATAATTAATTACTCCAATATTCTTCCTTGTCAAAAATTTCAAACTGTCTTACTACTTAAAAATCAGCTCTATTTCACCCCTCTAATCTTACTAAAATTATATTCTTTCCTCTTAAATATGTATAAAGGAACTGTAAAATTTCTTAAGTTTCACTAAACTTGCACTCCAATTCAGATCGCACGAAAAGAAACAGTTCTAGGTCATCTGTATAGACAAGTTTGCATCCTAGTGAAAGGCAATGCGAACGTCATTGAAGAACAGTAAGGGTCCGAGATTGCTAACTTTGGGGCATACTTGTTAAATTTATGAAGTTGCGTAATTCCATATTTCCTAATTTAACAGATTGGCAACGGCCAATAAGGTATCATTCGAGTCACGCAGTAAAGCTGTGCGAGGCACCAAGTCACTCTATCTTTGCCACTAGAAATGAGTGATCGACGCGATTGAACGCTTTTCTTTTAACAAAAAGCATCATTTCGTGAAATTATTACCTTTCCATAAGTTATTCACATTCCTTTATCAAGAACAATGATTTATATATTAAACTTAAAATTTCCTGTAAATACGTAGTGCCCAGGTCATAGAAGTTTTATGTACGACTGTACTGTTATTCTTCCTTTTAGAAAAATACATAAGTGTAAATGGACAGATGTGTAACGTGAGAAAATCCCATTAAATTTGATAAAAAATGTTATACAGGAAAAACATAACCCAATTTGTTTTTGGTATTCCAACTTTTAACTTAGAATTCTTTAAAAGCAATATTGGCGGCTAATGAGGAAAAAAATTATTCCAATTAGCCGGACAACTTCCAAATTCACTGCGAAAATTGCGTAACGTAACAGACACATTAAAATGTCAATGCATTGAAAACCGTTGATTATAGAAAAAATTCTGGCGTTGGGACGTGGGTCGAAAGTAGGCAGGTTCACTCTCTTATTATTTATTTAGAATGGGTGACATCTTACCAATTTATCCTGTGAATTCTTCCGCGAATTTTCATCAGTTTGTCTCATGAGATAAGAAGAAACAGCTTCCAGAATCTCCCAAAAGGCATCGTGTTTCTTTTTGTTTCTATATCGTACTGTTGCGAAATGCCTGCGGCTTCGATGCTGATGACGGTGGCGATGGCGGACGCGTTATCTTTATAGTACCATCGCAAGCCAGCCAAGCCACACCGACAATGAAGCAAATGCGAACGACCAGATTTGACTTGAAAATTGTTTTGAGAGCTTCCAAGAACCTGCCACCTACTTACAAATATGCATCTAATGTTTACTCACATTTCACCACCGCCCGGTGCCTTCATGGTTGAGCCACAGGAAAGATGATACACTCGCTGAATGCCAGCCGAGTGCGAAGATGCTTGCCTGTGTTGCGCCTTCGCATTTTCAAACTGTATCTAAGAAGCGACGAGTTGGGTCCGTACGGTGGGTGGTTTTTGAGCTCCGGTAGAGCTGATGTCATGTAGCGATAATGCCAAGGAATAGGTCAGAAGCGAGCAGTGAACAAACACAGAAGACATGTACCGATGTTAGGAAAAAACATTTCTACCCGGCAGCTATTGTACTCAAAGCTGCGTCTGTGCAAGGGATGGTTTGCTGCAGTCTGCAATCGTCTTGTGAAGTAAGTAGCACACATAGATAGTCAACGCCCATCACCAGCCCAGCAGCAGCCAAAGCATAAACAAGTTGATAACAACAATGCGAACAATTTTCTTATGAGCTTCAATGCCCGTCATCTTCGAGTGTACATTTTTTTCGTAGAACTACTGCTTGTTGTCCCGCTGCACAGAATACTGTAGTAGCTACTTCAAGGATAATGTCTGTCGGGCGCGTTGGCGTTGGTTTAGATACCCTTCGAAGAATCATCAAAGCTTGTGAATTGGAAAAGATACGAAACGGGTCTGGGGGTGGGAATAGAGATGAAGAGGGTGCCGAATGGACGGTCGAATAATACACTGTTTTTTTATTGTTCTGGACAAAACTATATTGGATCATAAGATATCTACTTATTTGAAAACTTTAGTTTATCTAATTTTATTTTGATTTTTACTGAATTGAAGATATAAAATCAGATGATTAGCAACAATTTGTCTGGATATCAAACTAACGTGAAAGATTTCATGGTAGATTTACAAAAAGCTCCATAGCGTATTTTGCAAAACATAATGCACAAAGTTGCAAGTGGCCATTTCAGGACCCCTTCGGGCTACAACATCTTTCCCACTCGTCCAGCTCTACAAGATAAAGCGATGCATGGAGTGGGAAACAAAGCATTCTTTGTGAATAAATGGATTACGTTATACGCAAACAATACTATTTCAAGCATATCATTTGTTGCATACAACCATTCGATTTCTTCAAAACTTGCAACAGATATTTCCGGAATTTCACTTTTTAAAAACAATGTTCTCTTCGTAGCTTTCAAGCTAAAATTTGCTTTCTACCATAACAATGGAGAATATCTATTGGTTTGTACGAAACGCAACTGAGTTCAATTCTCCCCTTCCCCCCTAGGATAAGAAATTTCTTCTACTGGAAAAAGACATCAATAAGCCTATACTTAAATCTGTATTATCGAGATTAAAAATACCTCTACAATTTGGGAAATTGAAGACTATCCATATCCATGCTAAATGTCTCATTTCGTTCTTTTGTACCCAGGAGTTTTGAACAGGAGAAATATTAAGCGTTCGAAATATCATTCTGGAAGGATTTCCACATAATCAAAGTTATTGATTACATTGCTGATTGATGGTTATATGTGAATACATCGGAGACTGCCATGGCTGTAAAAAAGCAACATGCGCTTTGTATGGTTTGTTGATGAACATCAACAGATCGATCATTCAATGGCAAAAAAAATTCCATTTGATATGACAGGCTGGTATGTATCCTCAACTTTTCCCGCTTCATTCTTTTACATGATGTATAAATGTGCCTTCAGTGATCCATTTTTGTGCGTATTTCCGATAGAACAATATTATTAGAAAATATCAATATCGCCGAAACGCCTACCTAGATACTACATAGCCAGAAACAAGATCAGGCAGGATGCTAAAACGCCCTTCCCAGAAATGTTTAGAAAATATTAAAGGTATAACTTATGTACCGGCGACTCCTAACAATCTTTTGTCTCGTGAATGTGCTGGAAAAGGTTTAAAAAATTTGGTAAGAAGTTGTGAAAGAACAAATTTTATAAAAAACTGCGTGCTAAAATTCCCCGAAAATGTGATTGTCACCATAAACTTTTTTAACAATCGTGCAGTAAGTAATAAAAATGTGTAAAAAAATTAAACACCCCCTACAAAAACGTATTAAAGCAAACATGGTAAATATTTGGTATACTGAGAGCAGCTTTATCAACCCGCCAATTCAACCGGCACTCGTGTATTTTGTTTGCTTTCAGTTTTCGCTTCTAGACAACATGAGGAACCTGATGTTTCCACTAAACAAAAAACAAGAAACAAAAAAGGCAGTCACAAAGAGCGGCTAAAATGTTGCGACTAGTGGCATGTTTAAGTTGGAATTAAAGCTGTTCGCATACAAGGCGACAGAACACACGCCACAAAAAATATCCACTATGGATTTTGGTCTACCTTTTAGAACGTTGGCGTTGTTGCCGCGTTAAAATAACTAGAACCAAATCCATTCTGAAAATGTTTTTGGACGTGTGTTCTGTTGCCTCGTGTGTTTACAGCTTAAGGGGTTTCTCTAACCAGGACAACAAAATTTTATTGAACAATCACGTTGTGCATATATTCTGCCCACTGCCATTACGGTTATAAAAACCCATTTTAATCTACCTAGTGGTGCAATTGTGCCTTTTTTATTTATCCAAACTACGATTCCATGGCTGGTTATGTTTAATATAATGGTGGAAATGTCTATTTAATATTCAGTGCGATTTACACATACGTACAATGAATCGACAGCTACGAACTTGAGTCGCTCTATGTCGACGCTGAAACACTTGAAACCAGCGGCGAATCCAGGAGGAGGGTTCGGGGTTTTGGACCCCGCCAAAAAGTTTGAACTTGCTAAGAAATTTTAAATTAGTTTCTCAACTCAAAATCATTTCAAACCAAATTTTTCCCTGGTTTTTCAGACCCACTAGGAAAATTTATTCTAGAGGAATTAGAAGATCTTATTCGCGTAGAGGGGTACTTGATGAGGGAAGGGCGGTTTAGGGAAAGGTGGTGAGTGATGTGGGGGGG
Organism: Topomyia yanbarensis; assembly: GCF_030247195.1. NCBI lineage: Eukaryota > Metazoa > Arthropoda > Insecta > Diptera > Culicidae > Topomyia > Topomyia yanbarensis. The sequence goes on from NC_080672.1 coordinate 23,094,144, forward strand.
GGGGGGCTCACTGTATCCCCCTAACTACGACCCTGTTAAAATACAGAAAACCTATGAGCCGGGATTAAGTTGACGATGTTCAGAGTGATTGCATAACCTTTCTATAGGAGAAAGGCAAAAATATGAATTTGCTGTGTGTCCGTACTCTTAAACGCGTAACTCCGGAACCGGAACTCGGAATTTAATGAAATTCAATAGCAGCCTATGGGAACGTTGTACCTTTCATTTGAGACTAAGACTTTGATGAAATCGGTTCAGCCATTTCCGAGTAACCGATGTGCATATTTTTGGTCACATACATACATACATACATGCACACAAATACATACGCACACACAGACATTTGCCGAATTCGACGAACTGAGTCGAGTGGTATATGACAGACGGCTCTCCGGGCCGGGGTTAGGTTCACGATGTTCAGAATGATTGCATAACCTTTCTATAGGAGAAAGGCAAAAAACGAAAAATTATGCGATTTAGAAAACCGTAGTGATCAGTGATTAAAAGAAGGGTTTTGCTAAGATAATTATTTTTCGAGAATGGTGACGTGTTTTTTTTCTAAAAATCTTTTTTGGAGCTTTTTATTTGGATTTTTGACAAAAGAATTAGTAATGAATCAAATTGAAATCACATTTGATCACTCGGATCGCTATACGAATTCGATTAAACATGTTACTTCGAAGTCTGGATTTTGTCTGCAGTCCCTAGCGGTGGACTCGTATCTGCCTCTTCTAAGTGACTAATTAGAGCTTGAGAAATTCTTCGCTCAAGGTCGGATTTGGGGACAATATATGGAACATGCTCAAAAATGCTAGTAGCACATTTAAACTTGTTTATTAAAACTTACAGGGTGTGAGTGATTTTCAGGGAGCGGAAAAAAATGTTTAAAAACCCACTCAGGGAACAGGTTTGGGCAGCCAACCGACACGCTAAAAGAACTACTCTTGCCGCCGAACCTGGTTTCTCATCGACACTACCTTACGGCATTACTTCGGTGAGGGGATTTTTATATGTAAATAGCACCCACTCTAGGCTAACTCCTTAGTAGTTTCTTCAGTAGAGTGGATCGAGAATTGGTGCTCTTCTCCTACGTGGACAATCTGGGTAACAAATTCCATATTGTCCAATTTACTGAGCCATTCGGCTCCCTTGTTCTATTCAGCACCACAACAACTTCTTGAGTCCTTTGGCCCTCTGCCCATTGCCATTACGCACAGCAGCTCCTTCAAACCCTATGGCTCCCTTCTCCTGCTATTTAGCATCACTTCACAGAGGGGCAATCCAACAAAGGTGGTACACAACCTTTTTGAGGCTTCAAATGTCATTTTAGAGCCATCATTTCTTCGTAGGGTATGTGGCCTGCGTTAAACCAAACCGAACTGAGAGCCATAATTTTTATCTAGTATGTTTCAAGTTAAAATGAATTTTTAAATAACTTATTATTGATATAGCAAGTTAAGGAACACTTACTTGCTTTCGTTTAATCTTTGTGTTCCCAAAAATAAATAGATGTGGGTGTTACTAGTGCTATGTTGGATGCGATAGCGTTTTTAGAGCATGTATCTCTAAATGGCTTAACACAGGCCATGTTCACAATACTATTCTGCAACTTTTTAGATAAAATATTTTTTGGTTAGACTAAAGTAGAGTACCAGAGCAAAAATAAATTTAAAAAAAATGTGTAGAGGGTAGGTGTCTTCGGCAAAGTTGTGCAATATTATGGTTTGAATAACTTCGTCGAAGATACCACAGACATCAGACTTCATTTTTGAGACGAAATTGTTGTTTTTTTTGTAAATATGATCAGTGTTTCGAGTTTTGCATGCTAAAACCCAAGACTACATGTCAAGAAGATCAGCAATTCTGCCCAGAATCTGGAGACAGGAACAGCAGCACCTCTTCCAGGTAAAGGTAGTACTTTCCATAGTGATGCACGGACCCTGAACAGGATATAGTGGGACTCATTGTTTGGGTGACCTTTAATGTACGACGGTTTATAACAACAAATGTATTGTTTTTTATTTATAGGGGGACCCGGATCTATTCGAGCTAACCTAAGAAAATTGCCCGTTTAGGTGAATAGATGTGAAAAAAAAATTATCAGTCGAAAGTCCTAATTGTTAGTTTGAAACCTCAGCTACATTTTGGTGCCATTAAAGTTCATTTGTACTCCATGGCAGTGCTAGGCGACGATTTGCAAAACTCTACGTTTTCACATGTAGGGGTAATCCGAACCTCCCTACGGAGCAATTCAGACCGTCATTTTTGCCTTTCTCATATAAAGAAAGGCTATGCAATCACTGTAAAAATCGACTTTTTAACAGAGGCCCGGAGGGCCGAGTGTCATACACCATTCGATTCAGTTCGTCGAGATCGGCAAATGTCTGTGTGTGTGTGTGTATGTGTGTGTGTCATTTAAACTCACACAATTTTCTCAGAGATGGCTGAACCGATTTTCTCAGTTTCATCTGAAAGGTATAACGCTCCCATAAGCTGCTATTGAATTTTTAGTTGATCCGACTTCCGGTTCCGGAGTTACGGGTTGAAGAGTGCGGTCACACAGCAAATTCCCATATAAACTGGTACCACCATGATGTTCAAATGATGTAAAACATATTAAAATTGATGTAACATTACTCTAGTTTGCGGGTCTGGATCACTAATGATCAATCAAAGCAGCTTTGACCACATTGGCCACCTATGACGGTTCATGACGCCCCCGAGGAACCCGCCAAGTTCCTAAGCTAATATCACACCCATTCCCCAACGAATTCTCTTCCGATTTTTACAAACTTGATTTCAAATGAAAGATACAGTAATACCATTGACTGCTGCTGAATTTCATTCGCTTCTGACTCTCGCTTCCGGAGTTACAGGGGTGTTAGTAAGGATACACTGGAATTTCCCATATAAATCGGTACAATCGTAATACCTCAGAGGCTAAAAACTATTGAAATGGTCACCAAATTACTTCTAATCGCAGATCTAGATCACTGATTGCCAATCAAACATTCTTTGAATATATTGTCCACTATCGACGATTCCGGAAGTCCGGAGTTCCGGGCATATTCCACAATTAAAGTCACATCGGTTCTTCGGTGATGACTGAACCGATTTTCTCAAACCAAGTCTCAAATGGAAGGCCAAATATGCAGTTGAGTATTGCGTCGCCGCCCCTCCCCCCGCCTTGCCCTTACACCTCCCTCCTTCATCACTCCCCTCCACTTGGACCACCCTCACGCCCGCATTTCCTTCATCCACCCCGTATACCGAAGATGAAGGATTTCTGACGCATCCTCCATTCCCACTCTACTAACCCCCCATTCCCTCCACTTTCAAACCCATTCCACCAACATTTCAAAATATAATCACATGAAGATAACATTGAACTCATGCTGATTAAGCTAATTAAATATTATTCTTTTGCCTTTCTCATATAGAAAGGTTATGCAATTGCTCCAAAAACCGACTTTCTAACCGAGGCCCGGAGGGCCGAGTCTCATATAACATTCGACTCAGTTCGCCGAGATCGCAAAATATCTGTGGGTATGAATGTGTGTATGTACGTGTGTATGTATGTGTGTATGTATATATGTATGTATGTGTGTATGTGCGGATTTGTTAACAAAATGTCCACATCGGTTTCTCGAAGATGGCTGAACCGATTTTTACAAACTAAGATTCAAATGAAAGGTATAATATTCCCATTGGTTGCTATTGAATTTCATTTTCAACCGACATCTTGTTCCGGATTACGAGTTGAAGAGTATGGATACAAAACAAAATTTGTTAATTTGTCGACACCTGTTTCTCGGAATTTTCTGAACCGATTTTGACAAACTTGATTTTAAATGAAAGGTCCATCAGCTGCTGTTGAATTTTGTGTGGATCCGAGTTCTGGTTCCTGAATTACAGGGTGATACGTACGATCACGCAGCAAATCCCGATTCTAACGAATTCTTCGATGAATGTAAAAAGGTGATTTTTTTTCCAAAATGTAAACACAACTGTTGAATTTGTAGATCTAGGTCACCAACAGTCATTCAAAGTCTCTTTGGCCACACTGGCCACCATCGACGGATCCGAAAGCATCCAAATTCAGAATAACGGTTATATTGGTTTCTCGAAAATGGCTAGGCCGATTTGATCAACTTTTTTTATTCATTTCGTTTATTTGATAGGCACAAATGCGTTAGCTTGGCGGTGCCGAATTCTTTTGTTTTTACATTTTGAATATCTTAAAACTAGGAGGTTACAATGTTGAAATATTTTATTTATAAAAGAGAAAAAATTTACAGCTATCTTAAGACTATAAAAAAAAATTCTATATATAAGAGAGGGGGCAAAAGATTTTTTTTTTATGAAAAATTTTAAAACAAGGAATTCAATAGTAATAGTTTTTTAGGAAATATTTACAGTTATCTTAAAACTAACAATATAGTTTGGTACACAAAAGGGGGAACAAATATTTATGAAAAATTTCACAGATGTTTTAAAACTAGGGATACAATTCTATTTACAAGATGGGGGACAATAGTTTTAACAAAGAGTAGAAATTACAACTATCTTAAAACTAGGAATACGGAATACAAATTTGATTTTTTATCGGATACTTATGCTTGGTCATTTCCAAAATCGGTGTAGAAGTAGTTGTATCAAGGACAGGGGAGAGAAGGCGTAGATGGTGACCGGTAGAGAAGAGCAAAACTTGCAACTTTCGGGCAAACGGGAGATCAGCGAAACAAATTTGCGCCTCAGTCTAGTAGGTCGGATTGGCGGATGGTATTCTTCGGACCCGCGGGGAATCCTTCAAAGGGAATCCTTCGGACCTCGAGTCGCTCTCGCTTCAGATTCCGTAGTGATAAGGGCGACGGCGGTTACATAGTGGCAGTCTGAAGCTTATCGGTTCCACACGGCAAGAGGAAACTTCTAAAAACGAGAAATAAAAAGAGAGGGGCTAAATTGGGATATTTATCGTTTTTATGAAAGTATAAATAAGGGACATATAGGGGAAATCACGATTTGCCAGCATATCTCGGACTGGGACATTGGGTGGTCTACCTCGGGCCCGAAGGGAATCCTTTAACTGAGACCTGGCGTCCAAATACCCGGCGCATACCCAGACAACGTGCTCGATGTCATGATAGCCCTCGTCACAAGCGCACAGACTACTCTCCGCAAGCCCAATACGCCGCAAATGTGCATCTAAGGTGTAGTGGTTGGACATAAGTCGGGACATTACACGAATAAAATCCCGACCCACATCCATCCCCCTGAACCAAGGCTTCGTTGATACCTTTGGGATAATCGAATGAAGCCATCGTCCAAGTTCACCATTGCTCCACGAGGTTTGCCAACTGTTGAGTGTCCTCTGACGACAAATACTAAAAAATTCGTTGAAGCAGATTGGTCTTTCGTATATGTCACCATTTAATGCGCCCACCTTTGCTAATGAGTCGGCCTTTTCATTGCCCGGAATAGAACAATGAGAGGGGACCCAAACAAAGGTAATCTGATAAGATTTTTCAGATAACGTACACAAGGACTCCTGTATCTTCCCCAGAAAATACGGGAATTGCTTTTTAGGCTTCACCGCACGAAGAGCCTCGATAGAGCTGAGGCTGTCCGAAATGATGAAGTAGTGATCTGTGGGCAGAGTGTATTTGATCAACTTAGTCTCAAATGAAAGGTGTTGCGTCCCCGGAAACTGATATTAAATTCCATCTTCATCCGACTTCCGGCTCCGGAGTTACGGGTTGTGGAGTGCGATCACATAGAAAACTCCGATTCAAACCGATACCGCGATGAATGCAAAAAGGTGTTCTTATATATACCTACCAAGTGTAATAAGAATGAAAGACATTTCCATAATGTTATATTGTACGAACCAGCTATTAAATCATAGTTTGGAGAAATGAGAAAGGCACAATTGCACCGCTAGGTGGATTAAAACAGGTTTTTTAAATTTGTTTTGCGATGGTCAATGGTATTGAAAAAAATCCTTAATCTGGTTAGTCACAGCTGTCGATTGGCGCATCATATATTTTCTTTGCTGTGGCGTGCGCAATAGCGTGCGAATCCCTAAGCCGCTGAACGGTGGTTGATGGAATAGGGGGTACGGTCATTTCGCACAAAAGTGGTGAGCGTGTTGAAAATATTACACAGCAAATTCCGATTTGACCAACAATCTGCGATGAATGTAAAAAGGTGAAATTTTTTCCAAAATGTGACCACAACTGCTTCGATTTGTAGTATTAGGTCATTAACAGCCATTCAAAGTCTCTTTGGCCACACTGGCCACCATCATCGGTTCCGGAAGCCCCGGCGGAAGTATCCAAATTCAGCATAACGGTTATATCGGTTTCTCGGAGATGGCTAGACCGATATGACCAAACTTAGTCTCAAATGAAAGGTGTTGCGTCCTCAGAAACTGAAAATAAATTTCATCCCGATCCGACTTCAAATTCCGAAGTTACGGGTTGTGGAGTGCAGTCACATAGAAAATTCCGATTCAAACCGATACAGCGAATAGTACAAATGGGTGAAAATTTCGCTAAAATGGGAGCCAAATAACTTGCATTTGCAGTTATAGATTACTGACGGCCAACCGAAGTCTTGTTAACCACGTTGACCACCATAGACGGTTCCGGAAGTGTCCGGGGAAAGTGGCGATCTTTCAAAATTAACAAACTCACATCAGTTTCGCGGAGATGGTTCGATTTTCACACACTTGATACCAAATGAAAGGTATATTATCCAAATAGATGTTTAGGAAATTTTTCACAGATCGCTTATATATTTCCGGAAATATAGACTGAACCGTCAGGTCACATATAAAATTCCCATATAAATCGGACCTCAAAAATTTTTTTTAAGGGGGGAACCCTATGAAATTTCAGAAACACGAATTCGTATTTTTGATGCCAAACATCTTTAAAATGCATGAAACGTCGAGATTTTATGCTATCTCGGAAAATTTATGTTGACAAAAATCGACTTTTTGGGACCTAGACCATTTGGGCATAAAGCATGATAGAAAATTGAACGATATCGATTTATTAAAATATAAGCAATGCTCCTCATAGTAGGCAATACAAAATCAAAAAACGATAATTTTCCGAAATTCTCGACAGCCGGCTGCCCAGAGAAATTTTTACATAATAATGCTACTGGCACACTCATTAACAAAGCTTCCCTTCCCACGATACATGTGGAGATGCAGAGGATTTCTCAGTCTCTAGCAGCAACATATATCAGACTAACATTCCTTCCTTCCCCAGAAGATCTAGCCGGTGTCGGTATTAATCAGCATACAGGGATCAATATAGATTGCACAATGTGGCTCATCGTTGCATATTTTTCTAATCCTAGAGAACCGAAACATGCAAAAAAAAATTTTTAGATTTTGAATTGTCAGACCCTCTTAAGAGAAAATTTAAACTAAATAATCAGGAAAGGTTATGGCTATATCTAGGGATTAAAAAAGAATATTTTAATAGTTTCGATTTATTAAAAAGAAAGAAAAACATATGTCTCGATTTTGTCAATGTCCCCGTTTTGTGATAAAATTCACCAAGGGGCTGATAAAAACGGGTCTTTGATGTAATAGAGCATCAGAATATCCATAGTTTGGCTACCCGAAAGTGCCCATGAAAACAGAAATCTTTGATGACAATGCACTATGGTCCCAAAGCCTTATTTAGGAAGACAAAACTGTTTGCGCCTAAACCGTTGGGTTTAGATATATAGTATCTTCGGCAAACTTTCTTAGAACTTTCTTGCCATTTTTTTATATTAGTTGAATTAGGGTGGTCCTTATGGTTAGGGTGATCAAAGTATCAACTTCTTAGATATGTAAAATTCAGCTACATAATGTTCTACAAACTTATAAATCAATCAAATTGAAGCAACTTTTCTGAAGAAACTATGTGGCTATCTCTAATGGTTCATGTGCTATGATTTTTGCAATATATAAGGTAGGGTGGCTCTTTAAAAAATGGTTTTCTATTATTATCTTTTTATGTGTTAATTTCTCGCTAATACTTTGTTCTAGAGGTTTTGAGAACTTTTGTAAATACGCATTTTTTGCCGAAGCAATAAAGTTTCTATCTCTTTTGTTTGCATAGATACAGGCGATTTTCAAAACAAAAATGGTTTTTTTCAATGCTATATATCTTCCAATATTGCAAATGGATTTTCAATCTTTTAATTTCATTTGAAAGATCGGAACTTTTGTAGTTTTTGGTGAAAAAACTGCGGGAGTGTTATTTCTGTAAAATAAATAATTAATTTTTGAAAATGGTGTATTTTTCAACAAAAATCGTTCATAACTTTTCAAATAGACGAGATAATAATTTTGTTACTTCAGCAAAAATATTCGCCATGCAAAGTTCTAAAAGTGTTGCAAACAAACTATTTACGTTAAATCAATGTATGAAGTGACAAATGAAAAATAGCGCCATTTGAGCCAATATATTCTGATTCCTGAAGGTGCCCTGTCCATTCATCTTAGGCACAGTTTCCCTATGCTTCGAAACTAGATAGAATTTAGAATTAAAGCGATTTCTCTATAAAATTTTGAAATACTTTGCCTGGTGAATTGAAAATATACAAGCTAACTTTATTTCCTTCCGTAAGCTGTCAGTTAACTTTAGAATATGGCTAAGAAGATTTGTAAACAAACTTTTGTTTTGCTGATTTCTCTTAATTTGCTATAATTTCAACGCAGAAAATATATACGTAGGATAAAGATGTGGATTAACGTGTATTTCTTTTGAAATTTCACCCGGCTGCGGAATAGTGAGCGAAAAAAGTTTGTTTACAAAAATCTATTTAGCCTTTTTGAATAATTAACATTGAATTGGAAAAAAACGAGTGTGACAAACGTATCCAGTGGTCGTTATAAATACCTACAATCGATTTTTTTCAGATTTGTTTACATAGAAAGCATACTTCTTGGCAAACTTTCCCTAGTCATTTTAATAAAAGTCCTGTTTTCGATACTTTTCGCACTGTGCATCGTTAATATTTATATGAGAAAAAAACATATTATTTTACAATTGATAATTTTGGTGGTTTAGTTGTGGTTTTATCATGCTCACTGCGTAAGCGCGATTCGAGTAACGTTCAACCAAATTTTACACAAGTGCTGCATGTAGGGGAACATAGGGAAACTTAACCAGGTTTTCAACTAAAACTACATAAATGTCTAAAAAAGCCTTCAATCCTTCAAAAGTCATTTTGATATAATGTGCAAAGTTATTGTGGATCCTTATGATTTTTTGCAGAATTTTAATTTTAATTTTTGAAAAGTTACAAAAGTTTTTCTGTGATCGTTTTTTTTTGTCAAGACTGCGGGAGACTTGACCAAGGCGTGGGGAGACTTGACCAAGAGAATTTTGAAAAATCATAGTAAAAAATAATGACATAAAACATACTGTAATTATTTTTTTCCAAATTGTCGAGATCCTTAGGTAGCAGTAAAAAGTATAAAAGGGTTGCATTTGATAAATTTCGATTTTTTAATGCATTTCTTTTTAAGGATTAACTTACTGCTTGCATTGCATGTTCACACATCACGAAATCAGTCCTACTATTGCTAGTTTTATTTACTAATACTAAAATATGCATGTTCGACTTATGTTCGAGGTGGGATTTTTTTATGGCGTGATTAACATTAACAGTAGATAATAAAGCATAATAAATATCAGAAATTTTGTATCTTTCTTCAGCTAATTGCCACTTGGTCAAGTCTCCCCATAAAATCTTAGTCAAGTCTCTCCAAAATTAGTTATTGCGTTCAATGTCATGCAAATTCTAGTTATAACTATTCCAATGTCCCAATTTATGTGAAATCATTTCACTGCTTCACAAGGATTAAGATGGTATATTAGTACATTAATAGTAATTAGTAGTCGAGTAGATGTCCATACAAAGTTTGATAAAAAATTACATCATTTAATGCAAATTTATAAATCACGTAATATTATCTGTAAGGAAAGGATTTTTTATTCCAAACTTTTTAGAAATTACCTTAAGGGATCGAAACAAGTGCAAAAATATTTTTGAAAAAAAATTAAGAATGGAATAGAAGACGCCATAGCCAAAAAAAGAATTTTGCGCTTGGTCAAGTCTCCCCATGTTCCCCTATCAGTTACATGCAGGTTTGTAAATCGAGATACACATATCTTCAAACATCAACAAATGCAACATCAAACTATCCAATCGAGCTACTTTTAAAACACAAATAGTTTTTTCTTTTAAGCGATAAAGTTTGCAAAAGACTCAGATTCTTTTATTTTACGGTGATCATATTTCTTATTGTGATATCAGTGTTTGTAAAGGCAAGCATAAGGGTACAAGTTCTCATCTCCTACCCAGCGCACTTAGTTTTACCCAAGCATTTCACCTAAAGGATCACTTTAGGTAGTCTGGCACCAAAATCGCTTTGTTTTAACTCGACTCGTGCAAAAATCCAAACACTGATTGTACTTTATTGTCACAGCAAACGAACGAATTTGTCTTTTCAGTTCAAAAGAAAAGCTAAAACTTTCTTCAAAGAAGAGCATGCATAGAATCGTTCGGGTGGAGGCAGGTTGACAAAAATGTATAATAACAATGACAGACGAGACTTTTCTTCCTTTACCCCCCTATGAGCACCCTCTCTCCCACAATCAGGCAGTTATTATATTCCCGAACGAGGAGGAAAAGGAATGTTAACATATTTTCACCACACAACATCGCTGAACCAACTTTTCTTCTCGGTTAGCAGAATCCGACCCGTTTCGAAACCGAAAAACATTCGTAAGTTACTTCCTCCTTATCTTTCTCTCTGTCTTTCGGCGAGTAGCACCCGATACGCAGCTGCTTCCGTCCTGGGTGCCGGCGCAAAAACGAGGAACGTTTTGTTTTTTCGGCTAAATAGACCATAATAAAAGTGACGCGCCAGATTCTGGAGCTGTATGGAACGCAGGAGGGGTATGGGTTGCGACGATGCGAAAATGATGTTGTTGGTGAGCCTGATGCAGAGCTGTGAATTATGTTCTACAGAGGGCTTCATGATTAAGGGTGGTGCACTGCAGCTCACCGACATGGAAAAGGCGACGAGCACCGTCAAATGAGAAAGTTTACCTTGTTCCAAGAAGGGGGGGGGGGAGGTACTGTTTTAAAACAACATCCGTTTCGGACTGGATTTGAACCGTATCCCTGCTACATCGATAATGAAGAGTTCAGCAGGATGGACCTCTTTGCAATGGGAGTGAGATGGTTCGCTGTGTAGTGCGTTGTAAGTGCAGTTCGTCGTAATTCGACGCGTGCAGCAGGCCGATCCAATATTTATCATTCCGTGTATTAGACTCAGATAAGCCTTTTCACCAGATTAGCTTAAAAACCACCGCTCTGAAGCTATATTTGGTCTACAATGCAAAGAAGGCATGATTCTAATTCGGATTATGAGCGAAACGGTGTAATGCATTATTCGCATTGGGGAAATGTTTTGGGTGTATTGACTGGTGATATGTAATTTGTTCACTGTGGCTGAACCATAGAAGACTTCACCCACTCTGACTAAAACAAATTCCAGTACTTCAGAAAGTGAATCACGTATACACGTAGACTAACTTTTGTCAAAGATGTGAGCAGTTAGAGCAAACCAAATATAATTAGGGGGGCATTAATAGGGCATAGGAGATTTTTTCCCAAAAATCGGTTTGTTTCTTTTTACATGTACTGAAATATTAACATTTTAGGAATAAATTTTTGAAATCGCCCCAATAAAGCCTGACGTTGGAAAAATAATTTAATTTTGGTTTAAACTCTCGTGAACACTTTAAACGCGTTTTTATCATAACCATGTCTTAAAAGTCATAGGTATCTCTAGAACCACTCTAGCAATTCCCATAGTTTCTTTTCGTTTAAAAGCTTTATTAATTAATTAATTTATTTATTTATTAATATATTTAGTCCCTAATCGCCTTTTTAGAAAATTTTGCATTAGCAACTTCAAAGAGCCACATGGTAGTGGTGAAGGAGTTTTCGTATGCAACTAAATATTTTGATTCAAGACTAAAGTATGTTTTGGAGTATGCAGTCTGCATTTGTTGTACTTCTATTACTTTGCTTTTGCTCTATTCACGTGTAACAACAATAGTATCGGTCAGTTTGTACGCTTCTACTTAATCTGTTTGTATCTTTTTTTATCTTTATTCGACATGTAATTTTTACTTCTTTTACTATATCTTAAATTAGATTCATACTAACACTCAATAACACAATCATTTGCATACTCTTTCATATACACTAACAATCTCTCTCATTCCAAACGTACAAACACTCGTGGTCTTCACAATAACACAAACCTGGTCACAAACGCAAACATGCAATTGTGATCATCCACACGCCCGCGATCTTGCCAACATTAAAACACTCCGGTAGTTATGTAAACGTTTTAGCTCTTATAAATTTTCAAACGCGTTTTCAAGCATTAATGCACCGTTCGCGCGATCATGAATCGATCACATCCGTAAGTCCCTAACCTCGGTCCGAGCTGCCTTATCACGGTGTTCCTAAAACCGTTATTAACAAAAAAAATGACCATTAATTTGTCATACGGCATTCGAAAGATACAGTATCCAAGCATCTTCTCAGTGAATTTCAAAATGATCCATCGAGAGATTCGAGAGAAATTGCGATTTGAAGTTCTATGACACGTTTAATAAGACTACCAGCAAACACCTACGGGTTTGGTCGTATCTCTATAAACAAAAAATATTTATCTACTTATTTAGTACATGGCATTCGAAAGTTGCAAGTTTGAAAATATTTCATTGACGGAATCGACATTTATAACGGTTTGGATGTGGTATGCGGTCATAGATGGGTTTTCTATCAGACTTCAAGCGTGAATCCATGTTTGTGCATTGACTATTTAGATCGTTTATACGTGTCGCGGTTTTTAAAGGAAAACCACAATTTAATTTCATGAATATAATGTTCAAAAGGTGTTATTTATATGGTGCACTGTAAAAATATGAAAATGGGGTTGTCTACCAAGTATAATAAATATAATGCGTAAATTTAAAAAAAATGGATAAAAGTTGGAATGTTTACTTCAAAAGGCCATATCTCAATGGTTCGTTGACCGGTTCTAATTATTTTTTTCATTATTGAACAAGTAGACGTTTCATCGTTAATTTATATTAAGAAGAATATAAAATAGAGTTGCCTACTTCAAACAATAGACAACATAGTTATCCTCAACTATATGTATTATAACTATTTAGATGATATCTTTATATTCAAAACGACGACCTATCAATTTCTATACATTAGTTGAATGCAACGAACGCAAACTACAAATCATGGAAAAATAAAACCATGAATTTAAAAAATATGAAGGTATTTGCTGATTCAGATCAATTTATGTTATGATACGGTTTTTGTTGGAAATTTTGTACAATCGTGATTCGCTGGTTGGGTTGACAGATGTTAAAACTGGTCAAAGGGGGTTGTTATTAGTACAAGGTCATCTGCTCATATTTCTAACTATTGTCAGTTTTATTGTCGAATTGAACTTATCATGAGAATTTAACATTCAGATGTTTATACAGCAATTGCAATCAACTAGTATATAAAAATGGATAGGCCGCTATTTTTAAAACAAAAATATTCACTAAATAATGATAATTCATATAGTTGAGATCAATTATATTGTCTATTTATTGATGTAGATGACTCTATTTTATCTTCTTCTTAATGAAAATTAACAATGAAACGTCTACCTGTTCAATAATGAAAAAATAATTAAAATCCAGCGTTTATCCATTTTTTTAATTTACACATTATATTTAACGTTTGGTAGACAACCCTATTTTCATATTTTTCAGTGCACCATATAAATTACACGTTTTGTACATTATATTTATGTAATTAAATGATAAGGTTTTCCATTAAAAACAGCGACACGTATAAACGATCTAAATAGTCAATGGACAAACATGGATTCACGCATGAAGTCTGGTAGAAAACCCATCTATGACCGCATACCGCATTCAAATCGTTATAACTTTCGATTCCGTCAATGAAATATTTTCAAACTTGCAAGGGATATACTTGATTACTATATCTTTCGAATGCCATGTACTAAATAAGTAGACAAAGTTTTGTAGAGATAGGACCAAACCCGTAGGTGTTTGCTGATAGCCTTATGAAACGTGTCATAAAACTTCAAATCGCAATTTCTCTCGAATCTCTCGATGGATCATTTTGAAATTCACTGAGAAGATGCTTGGATACTGTATATTTCGAATGCCGTATGACAAATTTATGGTCATTTTTTTGTTAATAACTGTTTTAGGAACACCGTGTTATGCCTTTAGTTGGACCATTCAAAAAAATGTCGTTCATGTCCACTAGACAACACGTGCCATGGCGACATATCCGGGAACTATCTTCTAGTATCTGAACCGTACACTGAAAATTAAGCATCAGATTCACGAAATTTATCCACGCGAAGTTACAAAGATACTTACATACACCCAGGTTTTTTTTTACGCGGGGGATGGGCACCGCGTAAAAAAAATCTGCGTAAAAAACGCGGTAACTGGAAAAACCGCAAATATTGGAAAACCCGCATAAAAAATCCACGTTAATTCGAAAACCCTCAGCAAAAGACTTATTTTTATATTTTTAGAAGTTTTTTTTGCGCGGATTTCACATTTCGCAAATAAGTCCTTTTGAATCAAAAGACTTAGACTTTTTCATGAAAAAAAATCTAAGTCCTTTTATATGCAATGAACTTAGAAGAATTTCGGCAGTTTTTTTTTCGCGAATTTCACAATTAACACGGTTTTTGCAAAAAATATTCTAAGTCCTTTTCAATGCAAAAGACTTAGAAGATTTTCGGAAAAATGGAAGAGACAGGCCTGGAAGACTTCATATGGCCCGCACCTTAACAATATGGGTATTTTCGGAATGGTCATGACGAGTAGGTGTCTGAAATTGATTTTTGATGCCATTTTCTCCAATCCAAGACGGCGACCTCCGGTTTAGTGAATTTCGCTTTAACCCAATCAACATGGATTTTTTCGCAATGGTATTAACGAGTAGGTACCAGAAATTTATATTTGAAGCCATTTTGAAACCCAAGATGGCGACTTCTGGTTTAACCCTTTCATGCCCAACTTTTTTCTAGTGCATGTAGGGTTTCAAAACTATTTTTCCTTGAAAACGGTGGGGTCAAGAAACTCGAAAAATCTTTTTTAGAAAGGTAGGTGCTTTCCTTGCAGTGCTAGAAGGTGCTCAATTTTTACCTTCTAATGCTCAGTACAATTCTCCTAGAGTATTTACAATAGTCCAACTGCGTGAAAAACGTAGCCAAAATAGTCTAAATCGATAAGTTTTATCAGTTTTCACTAATATTGCAACATAACGAAGTTATATGAAAAGTTCATTTTCCGTCGTAAACGTAAACGGTCCCTGGCAGCACTGCTCCATTGGAGTTCAATCAGACTAATTGCAATAACTTCAGTTGTAGAGCTGATCCTTATGACTGTTAATACTCAAATGAAAGCCAATAGTCACATTTATTAGCCTTGCTTGTTTTTGTGAGCAAATCTTGCCTCAATCAAAAGTTATAGGTGTTTGAAAACGTTGTTGTCCACAAACAACATGGGCATGAATGGGTTAACGAAATTCTCTAAAACCCAATTAATATGGGTATTTTCGGAAAGGTCTTGACAAGTAGATGCCAGAAATTGATGTTTGACGCCATTTTGAAATCAAGGATGGCGACTTCCGGTACAGCGAAATTCGCTATAAAACAATCAATATGGGTATTTTCGGAATTGTCTTTACGAGTAGGTGCCAGAAAAAAACGATTTTTGACACCATTTCTTAATCTATGATGGAGACTTTATGGGAAAAAATCAATACATCAGCTCATTTTCTTCGCTAATAGTTATGTCATTAAAAGTTTAAAAAACTTGGTATTACAGGGTAAAGGGAAGTACAACGGAGTTTTCTATTTTTGTTTTGTTGAGATTCCTTGAGATATGATTGAAATCTCTTTTGCAAAATAAAATATCCAATACTCCAAAATATATCTAATTATGCTATAATCCTTTTCGTTTTAGCTATTTGTTAAGGATGCATATTAAAACAAAGTTCAACTTTAGGTTTTTCTTATTCTTATGTCAGGTCGTTCTAATCGGAAACACAACATCAATACTATTAATACTTCAATTAAAGTATGCCCTCCATATAAACGAAATGGGCACGAAATGCTCGAATTAAGAATGGTTTCTGGGAAATCGTCCCATTTTTTAAATGAAACCTTCAAACTCTTCCATTTACCACGATGTGCTCTCAAACATTACTGATAACTTTTCACGGTCACATTAAACAAGGAAGTAATTTATATATACAAAACAATGTCGAATGTTTAGTGCATATAACCGGTTCTCACCGCACACGCCTGCCATAACTCTCCCCAAAAAATCCAAACAGTACATTATCTGGCAAATAAAAATGATGATGAAAAAAACGACAACCGGAAAACTATCTGGGCAGTACAACGAAAAGCAATTGCGAAAAAGTTTTTCTTCCCCGGGCAATAGTTTCCGCGTTGTCCAACTCTTACGCGGAAATAATTTCTCCAACTCAATCTATGATGAATATTTTATAAATAATTTAAGCAGATTGTTGCATACTTTCCCACCGGGTGTTCCACTTTGCACCATAGCCGCCGGCCGCCTGCTGCCGAGGCCACTTTGATAGCAAGCGCAATCCATTTGCAGTCTGTTATGATGAGAGGAGCAGTTTTTTTTCCACCGACGTAAACAGCTCTGCTGAGAAGTTTTGCACACAGGCGCTTTTCCGCCAGGTGGGGGCCCATCTGGTTGATGTTGAGTGGGTTTGGACCATGAAACTTTTTCATTATCCTAGGTAGAGCTTGATCTTTTATTAGCTGTTCTATTATTATATAAGCATGTTCTGTTATTATATTAGTATGACTTATAGAAAATGCACACACTATTGAGAATATTCGATACGCTCTGTTTGTTGCACGGTTTTGATAGGTGTAGTATTAAATTTTAGTAATAAATAATCTACAGTTATTTAATGTTAATCGATCAAGCTCCAACGTCCTTATTTAAAAAAGTTTTATTTAATTTCGGCTTCCGAAAATAAACAAAAAATAAATCAAACTTTTAGTAACATTTTTGAATAACAAACTGAATTCATCGCAAAAACATTTAATTCATTGTCCAATGACCAATGGATGGTTAAATCAAAAACGCACACCGCACAGATAAAAACTGTTTCATTTACTTCCAAAATATTAGCCCTTGATTCATTGCATACCGACACCGGCCATTTGTTTTCCGTGCTACTCAGCAAGTCCTAGAAAAAGACACTTTTCTCCTCGAAGTCGCGATTCAGCTGCCCGCTGGTACCTAGTAGGTAACTAGGGCAGTACTTTAACTAACAAAAAAAGGTCTGCCCAACGGAAAAAAGCGATACCACCGAGGCCACCAGAGAATTGCTAGACTGCTGTTGAGCAGGGAGGGGAGGGAAGTCTTTCCTGTGCCTGGAACACAGTATCGAGAAGTGTGGAGTACAAAGGATCCGAACTTTGGCTTTACACTCGCTCGTTTTCTTACACGACGTTTCCGATAGCAGCCCAAGCGGGACAGAATGAGCGTGCCTTTTTCACTTCAGTCTCCAGAGATTGCGGAACGGAAGGAACTTCGTCCGTGTCAAGTCAGAGTGTCCGGAAAAAGAGTCCAAAAGTTTAGTGGTGGGAGCGGGGGCGGTGTAGGCAGCACTAGGAAACGAAGCGGAAGTTACAGCAGCGAAGAGAATTAAACTAATTTGAAAGGAATCCTGTTACATTTATTTTGTTTTTGTTTTGTTTCTAGAATGAAGAACTTGTCTCGTATTGCTTATGGCATGAATTTTATATCAACCTCAATAATACAAGTGCTAGCTGGTCAATTGAATTTGGGTTCTTACACGCCAAGAAATGTCGGTATTTCGGTGGAAAGTCATCGCTAATTGTAAGTCTTATGCAAACACAGTTCATGCCCAAAAATTTATATCTAAGGGGCTCAGTGAAAAAAGGCCCAGCTCCAGAAGATACACTCCCTGGCCATATTACTATATTTAAGAGACATTTTTTTTTCTTCAAAATTTCGACACGGGTCGTACTGATGGTTTTCGATTTAGATAAAAAATTTCCGCGTTCGTTTCTGTACATGTGGGATGGACTTCGGTCACATATTAGTTTCCTACTTTGACGGGAAGTGAAACAAAACGGCATTGAAAATTGGTCCGAAGAAGTAGGTCTAAGTTTTAAAATTTATATCTCTCATTTAATTTGATGAAATCTTATTCTGTTCAGGTTTTTGAAAGGACTTTGGATGGGGTTGAAAATAGATTTTTTTTCGATTTATAAACGAACATTCAAAAATATGCAAACCTACCTTATTTACCTCGGAAAAATGGTAATTTCAAAAACGGTATAGCTCTGCGATAAAATTTAATTGAGCATTTTATATGGCTGGATTTTAGACTAAATTTAGGACCATAAATTTGTAGTAATGACTTCTTGGGGTATATCAAAATTCGCGAAATATTACATTTT
This sequence comes from Topomyia yanbarensis, assembly GCF_030247195.1. Lineage (NCBI taxonomy): Eukaryota > Metazoa > Arthropoda > Insecta > Diptera > Culicidae > Topomyia > Topomyia yanbarensis. The sequence goes on from NC_080672.1 coordinate 23,112,787, forward strand.
TTCAGTACCTTTAAATTTTTTAAATTTTTTAAATTATATTTTTACTCGAGGTTTCCAACCAATTATTATCCAAATTGTCTCATTTTCAAGCTCCTCATGCAATTTTACACCAATTTAATGTCCTATAGTTTTGGTTGTAATATCTTGGGCCGAAAGATTTAGCTTTGAAAAACTAAACTAATAAAAATTCCCCATTTTAACAACAATACACATTCATTACTTGATAGGGTAACCATATCAGGCAAGTACCAATGCAGGACAGTCGCAAGGGGACTGCCTCCCCCGTCACCTCTCAATCGGCTGTGCCTTCTCCACATGTTTTCGGCAGTTAACAAGTTTTGGGGATCTAGGAGGAAGTGCTCTACCAGAAAGTGTTTTGTATAAATTCGACCATCGAGCACTTTTTAGTATTTACACACACGCAGTTCTTGCTACACCACCATCAGCGAAAGTTTCATGCTGTTGTTGGAGAAATCGGCAATCCTGAATTGAGCGGATGAGACGAAATATTTTGAGATCGTCTATGCAAGACTGACGAGGAGTTTTCAGCACTAAATACACGTCATTGAAGTAAAGCACAAATATCAACGGTTCCAAGTAGCTGCCCTGCGCTATACCTGGAAATCTTCAATGACAACCATTATCCCTCGATCTGAGAGCTAGAATCGAAACAGCTGCAGAACCTACCGTTGATTCCAAATTTCTACATTTTATCGATTGCTATATGAAAATTTTATCGATTGTTATATGAAAGCCGACCAAGCTTGGTGTAAATAATATCAATTTGGGCGCGATATTCGTGAAGCCATGTTAATAGTGGATAAGGTACTTGTTCATTTCGTTTAGTTAATATGGCTCAAATCGTGGATCTTTTAATATTTACAATGTGTAAATAAAAATAAATAAAACGAATTTAATTATAGGTGTATAAAAATGTATCGTAGTAGGTGGAGCAGCTTTTCTAGTATTTCTAGTAAGTTCTTGAAACAGCCAACTCCGTGCTTCAGTAGATCCACGCATGACAAACTGAATCCGGTGATTACACCATCGATCTCAACTTAATGAGCAGGCATGTAGACATGGCAGTCCTTCATGTGACGCTTGTCAGCAGTAACGTAATTTGCATGCTGCGACCGAGTTTAATTTGTATGGGTTTGATTTGTACGTGATTTAAAAAAAGTTTCCAAGTTGAAGTCTTAATTTTTTTTAAAGACTTTATTAAATATATGTTAATTTTCTTTTCGTTGACATATATTCGTTTTTTGGGAGATGTTAACGTGCAAAGTTGAAATGTTTTGTCGGTTGCCCTTCGGGGTTGCAAGAAATTGGTTTATTCGATTTCCATGATATTGATGTCTAATTAAAGGTACTTTGGTTTCGGAGTGTAATGTCTGGGACACAACCGGAATATCGCGACAGCACTTGAACTGATAATTCAAAATTAATTATATGTACAGTAATCAGCAATCCACCAACCAGGTCACAGTTCCTAAAGATTGTCTCCTCGGTATACTCGGTATACAGTAGGGTAGAAATATTTATGGTCACCCTGAATTTTTAAACCGGACGCATCTCAAAAGTTTTTGCATCTCGACAAAAGTCCCTATACAAAACTTAAGCTTAATCGGACATGATTAAAGTGTCGCGCAAAAAGTTTTGGTCCGAAAAAAACACCAAACTTTTAAAATTTTTAAAATCTAATTCGTATTTTTGATACCAACTGTCTCTAAATATCATGGAGCATCGAGATTTGGTAAAACTTCGAAAGAAAAGATTTTTGAAAAAAAAAGTCTTTCTGGGACTGCAACCGTATATTTCCATGTCAGACAGATGGCTTGTGATCATGTGTTCAGTCATTACCGAATAACTGATGTGACTTTTATTCTGGAATATACCCGAAACCCGGAACTTCCGAAATGGTCGATAGTGGACCAAGAATCTTTGATTGGCCATCACTGATCTAGACCTGCAAACCGAAAAAAATTGATGTCTATTTCCATTGATTTTTATCCTTTGAGATATTACAATTGTATCGCTTTAACAATATATAACTACAGAACCAAAAGTTAGATTTGAAATGAAATTCAATAGCAGAGCATTCCTAGATTCTGATTGTGTTTTGTAATACATGACCTTTGGATGTTCGATCTGATAACTGATCTGATGATTTATTTGAATAGAAGGTGTAATGTAATACAAACACCTCAATATAACTTCGATAAAGGTCGCTATACACAAACGGCCAATCATTATATTATATATCTAATTAAACAGTACATTTTGTAATTTGTGAACTCAAATGATGTCTCTTTCTTTTTTTAACATCTGTTTTTCATAGCTTATAGACCTCTTTATTAAACATATTAATCTAGCAAAATTGGTTGTTAACTATACACTGTGTAGATTACTATGCAAGAAACAACTGTACTTATATTGTCAAAATAATATTATCGATTATACTAATATCAGTTATTCCAATCGAATTATTGTATTTTCTTCCATCCGATATCGATACGGTTTTGAACTCACAGTTACAACATATTCAGTTAAACAATACAATGTATGAGTTAAAAAATGAAAATTTGTAATAAAATTATAACATTCGATTAAATTTCCTTTGGTCAACTAGCATTGGGCCAGCTGGTTTTCGGCCAAATGGTATTCGGCAGAATGGATTTCTGCCAAATGGCATTCTGTCAAATGACATTCGGCCAATTGACATTCGATCAAAAAACCCTTTTGTCCTAACAGCTTTCGGTCACACGACTCTTTCGGTCAAATAGCATTCGGCTAAATGACTCAATCGGCCAAATGACATTCGGTCAAACGACATACGGCCAAACGGCATTCGGCCATATGTTTTTCGGCACCTTGCACAACATATTTACTTCCAATGTTCTGGTGGTGGGTAGTCGATTTCTGCCACAATTCGCTGATAAGCAACCATCATGCATAAGTCATATCATCGGTCATCCATTTACGTACGAACCTAGAATCTGTCTTCGTGTTTCAGCATTCGAGATCGTATAAATTCACTACGTCTGACAACTATTGAGATCGATTATTTGTAAAAAAATATTGACAAATACGAATTCGACCCTTTGATATCGATACCGTTGCGGTACAACCAGGGGCGGATCCAGAAAAAAATTTCGGAGGGGGTCTGAAATTTCGATTTTGAAATGTTCAGTGTACAATACGTAATATCTAATAACCTCAAGTAAGTCTTAGTGGTTAAATCTGATTTAGAATTATTTTGAGCTTAGAACGAATTTAAAATAGAAATTATTTTAAAATTTCTTAACAAGTTAAAAAATTTCGGAAGAGGTCCGGACCCCCAGGACCCTCCCCCTGGATCCGCCACTGGGTACAACACTCTTGGTAACCACATTGGATCATCATTATCTTTGTAGCAGAATATTCCGGGTGCTCTGAGTCATGTATTCTAAATTTACAGGTTATTCGATTTTGTGCAGCCACTCCCAGATCTCGTTCAACACCCGCCGCACGCACAGGGGTCTGCCATGAAATCGACTACCTCTTCCAGCTTCTTTACTGAGCTTAATTTCAGCTGGTCTCTCTTGTGGCATTTGCACTACATGTTCAGTCCACTGTAGTCTGTCGTGTTTATCAGTAGCGTACCCCATTGATTCCAACCTCGGAACCGACGTCGTTCAGATAGTCTCGCTTAGTACCAGCTCCAATGCACAATGTCTTGTCAGAGTTTATAGCCAGTCAGATACGCGAAGCATTTCTTTTAAATGGTAAAAATGCCTCTTTCACTGCTCTGCGATCAACGCTAATAATATCGATGTTGTCCGTGAAGCCAAGAAGCTCGTGATATCTCGTGATTCTGGTTCCGTTTCTTCTTGTACAATGTTGAACTACAGATTATTATATTTATGATTAAACACAAACTGAATAAACTGAATACTTATGTTGATAAGACTACGCAGGGATAGAAGTTAAATAAAACGCGAAAAGAAGCTGTTTTGTTCGTTATACACCATTTCAGTCGCAAATCCAACATTCAAACAAAACAAATCACGTTTCGATTATAAATGTAAAGCAGACATTTTTCTGCTCACGTTTTATCCACGACAATCAAAACATCTAACGACCTACCGGTGGTGATCCCCTTCCCAAAATTCAGTCGATGGTACCGATACTTTTTTTTCATGCCACCCAATAGGCCGGTAAAGGTCTGCTGCTGATCGCATGCAGATTATAGCCCGCGGCCTGTGTCGGCTGACAAGTCTTTCAACGAAAAGAAAAAACAAAAATGGTCTCCTTCTGCTGAGAAAGGTGCAACAAAAAAATAACGTCAACACAACATTTTACACAGCTCACACGTTTCACCAATCGCTTGATAGGGTGCTTTACATTCCTTGAATTGTTCTGTGCGGCAGAAATGGTCACGGTCTGCCTAAATCCTGGCATGAAATGCACGTACATTCCTATACGGTTTATGGCTGGCCAACAGCCGAGGTGTCTGAAATTCAATCCAAATCACACGTGCCTGAACAAATCCGTTTGGCATTTTGTTATGAATTTGTTCCTGCTCGTACCAGCGAACAAACGATCGCGCGTCTCCACCAAACAGTGATGAAATTTGAAACCATATTATTATTCGTTTTTTGTTACGGTGCACAATGACATTTATATCTTAAGTCGTGGTATAAGGCGCGTAAGGCCTCGGCCATGAGAAACTAATTGTATATTGTACAGAATATGTAGAGTCAATATACTATTGGCATGACTGAATGATAAATACCATTATTGCTTACCTCAAATCGAATTATAAAGGATGAATGACTAGCAAAATAAAGTGAATCGCTCCTTTTGTCCTGTCCTTGATAGAATGGTATACAGTTTACACTTTGTCACAGAGTTGAAGTTCCTTCGGCTGCAGTTTCCTGCACTGCCTTATGTATACGTGTAAGTTTCAACTCGGGAAAGCTTTTCCGACCATGATGTCGCACATATGAATGTGCTCAATCTGGCCCATGAATGTGAGAAAGAACAGCTTCGAATCGAGGAAATTTATAAATTGCTGTGATTAAAGGATTTGGAGAATGGATTTGTTCTCCGCTTCAATCTCGGCTGCTGGGAATGCTTGGAAGAGTACGGAAAAGCTGCAACGCGCTCGTGCACATATCTATCATCGTACTTTCAGTCCCCCTTTTTCGACTAGCACATCATGGTCCTATTCATTACGTGCGGGGTTCCTATGGACCGTACTATGATGTGTCGGACAGCATCCAGCGTCAGGTCGTGGCATATCTGTAGAGGATTAGATAGCACACACGTACGAAACAGAATTGATCATCGTCATTATCAACGATCAACGGAAAGGCTTCCGAAAGCGAATTATGCTCCTTTTAGATGAATGAAACGTTCAAACTAACACTCCGCTTATACCGTTAATTTGGATAAATGCGGAACTGTAATGAGACAGTGCAAACAATCGCTTCGCAGTCATTAAATCGCACGAACACTTAAGTGCTTTAGCACATGAATATTCACTGGGATTTGATTCATTTTCCCGTCCTACCAACAGCAGTCCCACAAATGAAGAGTGTAGCCGAGTTTACCTGCGTCAATGATGAGAAAAAGTTTTGAGATTGACATACTAGCTTAGTTCCTGCAAAAGAAAAAGGGGCGTGTTTGGCGTGGGAGATTGCTGTTTTTCACTTGAAGGTGTAAATAAAAGTAACATGAATCGGTGGTTAACTTGCTGACGTTAATTTGTTGCCTTTTCTGTTTATTTGGTTTGATTTTTCTTGGCTGAGTATGGAAGATATTTTTATTTTTATTATAATATGTATTTGTTGTTGACGCTAAGTCGTAAAGTCTTTTTTACTGCTCAGGAAACAGATCGGAAAACGACCAAGTATAATAGCATAAAAAGAAGTGTAACAAATTTGCACAACTAACAGCATTTTAAGGACATTATACAAGCGAGTCACAACATAGCTTCTATGCCGCACACACCCCTCTCCCCTGCCTAACCATATATCTGACATGAGCAAATAAAAAATACGTTTTTCAATACACTAGCCTTGCCGGTGCCGGTGCACCACGAAACTGTTACTTGAGGAAGCTGGAACATTTTTCTATACAACCAACCCAAGTTTTTGACGGAATTCCATCTGTAGCTCGTATTTTGTGCGAAAATATCACCCCTCTTCACTTGGGGTTTCTTCACTTGGGGTTTCTTTTCGAAACACTTATTTTTCTTCTTCACATTTTCAGTGCACTTTTTCAAATGCACTTTAATCACACACCACTGCAAAAACACTCGCGAAACTTTAATCGTTTATTAACAAAACTTCTTACTTTCTGTCAATGTGCGGATGACCGAGGGAAAATGTCCGAAAACTCTCATTTGTGTGTTTGAATTTTCACTTTGAATTCCATTTTTTCTCAATGTAAACAAGCGCATCGGTGCCTAGCAACAAGCGAGCGTTCCTGGCTTCTACATATCTTCACCTCAACCTTATACATAGGGCTACAGTACTTTCTGTACTGTACAAAATTTTAGGTGAAGAATTTGTGCAGCCTTTAAATATAGGCAGGGCCATTTTAAAACGACTCGTGGCCCCTGGGAACTATTAAACTTAGGGGTCCCAATCACTGAACAGTTGCAAGCCACTTTAAAATGATAAAACATCATATACCAGAGTAGAATTTTTGAAAAATCGAAATATTTTCATCGGCACAAAATGTGCTTTAGGGTCTTGAAAATGATATGTAAAAATATGGAAGGTGACCAAATTACATAAACGTTCAAATTGTCCTGAAAACATTAACCGTGTGTTTCTCGAAACCACCTTTTTTTAACTATCTGGAAATGTAACTCGAACAAACGATTTTCGATAGTACTGAAATATTCACAGTATAAATATTCCAAATTAGCTTCCCCAGAGACGCACGTAGGATTTTATTTTTTATTGATTAATATATTATTGTGCGTTAAAGAAAAAAAGTAACATGATTTTTCAATCAATTCCGAATACTGTTTTGATATATATTTGTTTTTGTTTTTGTTATATGGGGATTTACTGTATGACCGCACTTCTCGACCAGTAACTCCGGAAGCGGATGTCGAACTAAGTTTGATAAAATCGGTTCGGCCCTCTCCGAGTAACCGATGTGCATTTGATGGTTACATACATAAATACACGCACACACAGACATTTGCTGAACTCGACGAACTGAGTCGAATGGTATAAAAGACTCAGCCCTCCGGGTCTCTGTTAAACAATCGATTTTCAGAGTGATTGCCTAGCATTTCTATAGGAGAAAGGCAAACGACATTATTGGTTCCGTGCTAGTCTAAGAGGTTCAATCTGGCCATAACAGAGTAGGGCCTTCGCGAGACCTAAAAAGCAGAATTTGGAGGAGTTTGCTTTTCTATATTTGTCCGCTAACGGTCCCAAATGTGATGACGACCTGAATCATTTTGCCACCACCGCAAAACGCTCGCTAGACACAGATTTATTAGGCATTGCGTTCTGTTTCTTGGCTCAGCTCAGCCCCTTTCGAACTTTGTACACGAGTAGTCCATACATAATACTTTTTGTCGTTCAAAATAAATTGAAACTTCATATCCTTGGAAGCGCTGTGAACTCTTTGTTTGATCCCAAATTTTCAAGACGAGGAACTGTTTACTTCGACCTGGTTGAAGCACTTCCCCGAATCTCGACAGAGCATCTCCAGTGAGTAAACATTTTTCCTCTTCCCATAGCTTCTAAGCACAGTAAAAGATGTTAATCGTTAGAGTTACACTCTTCCTGGCCCTGACCCAAGAAAGTATAAGAGTTTGGAATGGTCGGTACCGTTAATCTCTTGGAGGATCCCCTAAGAAGATGCTTTAGTTTTTCCTCGAGCTTTTTGTACGCAGGACATGTCGAGAGCTCATGAAATGTCTCATCATTTCCACTGCACGAATCATCTCCTTGATTACCCCCCCCCCCCTCCCCCGCACTTGCCACAGAGGGTCTCTTGCGGCACTACTACTTCATTGGATGTTTCCGCATAATCGTTGCAATACCACAAAGCCACCAGAACACTACATTCGGTTTGTGAGATTGCCGTGAAGTCTTCTTTAGTCACAATATCAGTGGGTCCTATCGCCAGACGCATCAGGGCCTTATTGCTACACTGGTTAGCATTCACTCAAAGTTTGCAATAAGACGAAAGATACCAACTTCTACGAAAAATCAGAGACAAAGTTTTTAGCCTCCATTAGTTGGTTGTCGACCAATGCACCCTTTCGTTGTAAAATGCCGTTAATAAAAAAAATCATTGGTTGGATTTTTACTCACCGCAGCCACATGGACGATAAAGAGACGTCTCCAATGGATTGTGTGGAAAATATCGAAGCTATGTCTCCTTTGACATCTTTGATTTAGAGCAATTCATGATCTTCGCAACGAAAAAATGAACAGGCAGTTCTTGTCGAAAAACCAAGTCTTTACATAGGAAGGTCCAATCATGCGTCAAAACCAAAACTACTTTTGTGCTTATATGTGTGATGCTTTCTTAGTCGATTGGTTGCGGTAACATCATAATTCCCACGTTTCATAGGCTATCTTTGTTCACCTTATTAACAATTTTGACGCGTGCTTGTTTAGAGATATTCTATTCGAAGAGTAAATTGTTGGTAGACATGGCGAAAGTCACCCGATACGACTTTGAATAGACGTAGCATTTTGTCCCGTTCTTTGTGACTGGTTCTTAGACCTCTCCACATTTTAAAAATGTTTTGAAAGATACATGGGTCAGCCCAGATTTTTGTTCTACATCTGAATTGAAGAAGTTTCGCCAAAAATGACTTAATTTGGACATGATTTAGAGGTGTCTCCAATCAAAAATCGTGTTTTTGCTATGTTTCCATAGTAAGATCACTTACACTCTGATTCAATAGGCCCTACATGCCCACATATCATCAAATGTTGTTCTTTAGACATATCTTAACATGTATTAACAGGTGAACATAGCTCTAATCGCAATAGAAAAATTGTTACCAGAATTTTTATATTGAAAAGAATTTCAAAACCAAGAAAAAATCCTACTAATTTTTCTTGACGTTTCATTTAACAAGTTTAGAGATGTTCCAGAAATCCACCAGCTAGTCGTGATTAGTTACGGTATATCCGCTTATACTACTTCCATGCGTTGCTAGCTGGATCACATCGATTGATGCTGCTACCTAGTGTTCTACTTCCTGCAATCGAAACGGGATGATAAAATGGAGCTCACAAAGAGCTCGGTTTAATTGGATACCAGTACACGTACACAATTCCTTGTTTTTTTTCTCTATTGCCTGCATGGCCACAAACCTGTCTGAGAGTAATGGTCCAGTGCTGACTTTTGGCCACCGAGTTCATATTTCAAAAGGTCCATTTTTTACCCTTTTCCCACTCGATACAAGGGCTAATTTACTGATACGTTTTCTTCTCTCTCTCTCTCTCATTTCAGATCACATGGATTCAATCTGTAAAAATCACTTTCTACAACAATTGTATAGGAAAATAGATGGTGCTACCCTCTCATCTAAGAACGAGAGAAACCTAAACTGTGTTATTACATTTCAAACACATTCGATACTGCAGAGATTTATGTTACGTTTCGATATGCTACAATTAGACTGTAATGATCATTTATATGTATATGATGGAGCACATGCTGTCGGTACACATAAGGTGAGCCACAATCGGTATATCAGTCCTTATAACATCCACACCTATCCTAGACAATTGTAATATTGCTAATAATTATATCAAATCCGTAACAAGAACCATTCCGAACCTGGCTGCAAAGTCGAGGGAATGACTGTCTTGCACACATTTAATTCTATGCACAAATTGCATAAAATGCTAAATGCATCCCGCACTGATTCATAATGAATTTCATCCTGTGCCCAGGACACTCAGGATGTGCTTCTCGTTATACACTGAAGAACACCACATTTTATGCCACAAGGCAAGACAATATCTCGGAAGTAAAATGAGTTGGTAAACAAATGTTGCCATTGTATCCACCAGCTGCTCAATCACACACCGACTCGCCCTATTCATTTACGACGGGCGCTGCAATTGCATTGCTTTATTAACTCGGCCTATAGGCGCTGATACCAGCAGTGCAGCATCGATAGATAGATGAGCTTTTCAAATTACGACTTTCTGGCTCTCGAGAGTCATCCACGCGGGACAAAGCATCTAAATATATGAAATGCATCTGACGGTGCGAGGTGACATGTGGTCCAAGATGTTGTTACCAGTCGTATCGGAATTCAATTGTTAGACCCAGCTGTTATGTGTTGAAGAATTTGGGTCTTTTGTGTCATTTGTCCTTAACCCTACGGAAGTCGCGCTTAACCCTTTCATGTCCAACTTTTTTCTAGTGCATGTAGGATTTCAAAACTATTTTTCCTTGAAAACGGTGGGGTCAAGAAACACGAAAAGCCTATTTTCATAAAGATAGGTGCTTCCATGGCAGTGGTAGAAGCTGGTCAATTTTTACCTTCTAATGCTCAATGCAATTCTCCTAGAATAATTACAATAGTCCAATTACGTGGAAAACGTAGCCAACGACCGTCTAAATTGATAAGTTTTATCAGTTTTCAATAATATTGCATCATAACGAAGATATATGAAAAAATCATTTTCCGTCGCCAACGTAAACTGTCTCTGGCAGCACTGCTCCCTGGGAATCCAATAAGACTAATTGCAATAACTTCAGTTCTAGAGCTGATCCTTGTAACTGTTAATACTCAAATTAAAGTCAATAATCACATTAATGAGGCTTACTTGTTTTTGTGAACAAATCTCGCCTCAATCAAAAGTTATATCTGTTTAAAAACGTTGTTGTCCACAAACAACATGGGCATGAATGGGTTAAGGCCCACTGAACGAGCAGCCGCTGGTGCCCTAAGACGATTTCGCTAGATTTTCAGAGCAGCGTGCACTCAGTGCACTAGCGCGACTGCCGGAAGGTTAACTATGATACTCTGTAACTGTGAGTATGACGCATGCGATTAAAAAGAAACTTTGTAAGGAGGAATGAACAATGGTACAAAAATCTATAACGAAAAAAGCAGTTTTTCCACACCGTGTGTTAGATCTTCATGAAAATTAATCAGCTTGTGTAAAATAGTGTTGCAGTCCTGCTGATTCGTTTTTGTAAGAATCTATACCGTGTAGAATTTTTTTTTTTTCGTTTTCGATTTTCAGAGCTTCGTTCGTTCGTCCTTAAGTGATGATCGCATAACGTTGAAGCCTAAAGTGTCTTTTGAATCATCGGTAACATTGTGTGGGAAAAATCTTCGAGTGATACACAGTGGTTCAAAACACGATTTTGAGGAATTCATTTTTTCCAGCTTAAATTGTTCTTTCTTGTGGTTTAAATTGGGCATAAGACGAACACATTGATAAACTAAATTCGTAAATGGAACGAAAATTATTGTACAATTCACGAATCCATTCATTTTTTCAAGCATTTTTGTGCGTTGTAAATACATGGTTTCGTTCATTTCGTGTTCTAAATACGTGGTGACTTGATGAACGCAAATAATCGTAATTTTAAATATTTAGTGTTCATTGCACGAACTACTTTTTGATAATTGATATTCCGTAAATGTCAGGAACAAAAAATATCACAATCATTCAAGTAATCAATAATGCTGAACACTTCGAACTAAAATCAATGTTGCCAGATCGATCTCCTTAATATAAAAAAAAATCGATGATGTCAAGCATTGATCCTTAATGATCGGATGAAAAAAATTTCGGTGAACAAAAATGAAATCGTGCGACCATCGAAATAACGTTTCAATCACGAAAAATGGTTTCGTTTTCCACGATGAATTTCATACAATGTACACTAAATATTTACAATCACGAAAATTTTCGTTTCAATCGCGAAAAATAGTTTCGTTTTCAACGATTAATTTAGTGCAATGTACACTAAATATTTTAAAGCACAAATTATGCGATATTAATTTTTTGTGCATAATTATTTTGGGGTTTCTTCGGAAAAAAATCGTTCATATTACGAAAGATGCTCGAAAATATTATAAAGACTTTTATGGATTTTATCAAACAATTTGTTTTATTGATACAACAGATTCGCAATAAGCCTAAGAAAGTCGTTTCGTGATTTTTACGAAAAACTCGTAATGAAAATAAAAACATTTTCGTAGAACTACGAATGATCAATCATATCTACGAAAAATTCGTATATTTTACAAAAGCTGTCTGTGCGAAAACTATTCGTAACAAATTTACGGATATATTATCCCAGGGCACCTTAAGGTTTGCAACCTTTTAGTAAATGTTTCAAGCTCTTTTTAGTACACTAAAGTTTTTTACACGGGAGATACGTACGCACGGATACGGATTTACGTACATATATGTAAAAAAAAACGTGGAAAACCCCATGTTAATTAAAAAAACCGTTCAAAAAACTCCTCTAATTTCGAAAACCGTACAAAAAATCAATTTAACGCGAAATTGGAAGCAAAGAAATGTAGGAAAAGTAATGATTTCGGGGTTTCATCAAAAATCTTTTAAGTCCTTTTGAAGACAAAATACTTAGACGATTTTTGAACAAGTTATTTTTGAACGGGTCATGCACATGTAATACGGTTTCTACTTTTATTCTAATTCCTTTCGAATTCAATGAACTTAGAAGATTTTTGGAAAAGTGGGATCTTGAAGTTTTCTTTTAGTCCGCACTTCAACAATATGGTTATTTTCGGAACAGTATTAACGAGTAGCCGTCAAATGTCTATGTCTGACGCCATTTTGAAAACTAAGATGGCAAATTCCGGCTTAGCGAAATTCTCTAAAACACAATCAATATGGGTACTTTTGGAACGGGTTTAACGAGTAGACTCTAGATATCGATGTCTCAGGCCGTTTTTAAAAACCAAGAAGGCAACTTTCGGTCTAATGGAATTTTCTGTAACCCAATTAGTATGCATATTTTCAGATCGGGCCTAATAAGTGAATTATAGAGATCAATGGTTGAGACCATTTTGAAATACAAAATGGCGACTAGCGGCTTAGCGATATTCTGTATAACTCAGATAACATGGAGCGTTTTGGAACTTGATTGACAAATTTGCGGTTACCAGAGATCAGACGTCATTTTAACATCCAAGCTGGTTCTGATTATTTGGTGTAAATATCCCTTGAGGAGGTCTTCCAGTTTAAAACAAAAAGATTTTTTTTTTATTTTTGTATATTTTGTATTTATAAGATAAGTATAATGTACTCATGTATGGATTTACTCCAATTTGAGTTGATTCATCTGCATGGGCCCATCAAACAGATTTTCATATGAGGCTGACAAAATCGGATCAAACAGCTGACAATATCGGGGATTCATTTTATCAGCCCCAGATTTTGTCAGCCTCATAAGAAAATCCGTTTGATGAGCGCTAGTAATCAAATCAAGTCAAATTAAAGTAAATTCTTTCTTGAGCATATTTTTCTTATCAGAGATGAAAAATAGACAAAAGTATTTTTTTTTTTACTAAATCGTCAGAGAAGGTTGTGAGGCTATGTCTAGGGACTAAAGAAGAATATTTTAACAGCCTCGGTTTATTAAAAAGAAGGAAAAAATATGTCCCGATTTTGTCAATGTCCCGTTTTGTTAGCCTAAAATTCATCAAGGGTATGATAAAACGGGTCTTCACTGTATTGAGGTAATGAGATATCCACTAAACTAGAAGTCACCATCTTGGATTAAAACATGACTTCCGGAATTGACATCCGATATCCAGGGATGGCATGCACCTCAGAGAAATTTGATTCGCCTTCCTCCCTGTTTGCCAGAGAGGGGAGGCACAAAAAAGTGGCTCTTCAAGATAACTCTGTGCGAAATTGTGCAACTCTTGGTGTACAGATTCTCCTCTTTTTCGTTTTCAAGTTTCTCTTTGTGCGGATATTCGGCACATCGCAGTGTTTTTGTGCTGCTCTATTTTTCAACGGTGTATTTCGCTCTTTGTGCACATTATGTGAGCAAATAACAAGCCTGCCGATATCTATTCATCAACACTATTCCAAAAAAATTAATATTGTTGTGGTTATAGAAAATTTTAGTAAACCGAAGTCCTGGTTCCCAAAATCATCGATATATGGCGTCTACTCATTACTACTGTTCCAAAAATACCCATATTAACTGGATTTTAGAGAATTCCACTGAACCGAAAGTCGGCATCTTAGTTTTCAACGATGTTTGACAACGATGTTTGGCATCTACTCGTCAAACCCGTTCCAAAAATACTCACATTGGTTGGGTTTAAAGAATTCCACTGAAGCCATCTCGGCTATCAAAATGGCTTCAAACATCGATATTTGGCGTCTACCCGAGAAGCCCGTTCCAAAATTCCCCCCTCCCCCTATTAATTCGATTTTAGAGAATTCCACGATACAGGAAGTCGCCATCTTGATTGTAAAAATGGTCTCAGACATACACATTTGGCGTCTACTCGTTAACACTGTTCCGAAAATAACCATATTGTTGAAGCGCGGGCCAGAAGGAATCTTCTAGATCTGTCTTTTCCACTTTTCCAAAAATCTTTTAAGCTCTTTGCATTCAAAGGACTCACAATAGTTGTGCAAGAAACCGTGTTAATTGCGAAAACCGTGTAAGAAAACTCGTCGCTGTTGTGCTATCTTATGACAAACGCCATTTTGGGGTAAACTGAGTTAGATATGCCACATTACTAATCTGAAAATTCTCTACAAAATGGCGTTTTCAAAATTTTGAAATTTTGCTTGGTGACTGAGATATAGCGAAAAAAGTGATGAGAAATTGTCAGGTTTTTGCTTTAAATCACTGTATCTTGGGATTCGCCTAAGTAATGTAGAATTTTTAGATGTTTTTATATGTAAAAATGTCTGAAGAACACAATGTCATAATAATTTTCAAAATAAAAATACATGTATTGCATAACAGAAATATGCAATTTTACTTTTAAATTGGCAATATTTCATGTTTGGCAACACTGCAATTAAAAATTACTATTTTTTCTAAATTGCTTGCTCAATTTCGTTTAAAATGCATCTCACCGATTGTTTTTAGGCCGAATAAAACCGAAGATATTAATAAAAGTTAATAATTGATGATTTTTCTCTATGGAAAATTTTCCATGCACAATTATGACACGCCGTACAAATTTTGTCATCAATACACGCCTACGACACACATGTGAGTGCGACTTTTGTTTACATTTATAGTGAAAACTCGCAACATAGTCAACCGAACTTCGTAATATTTGAGAGTTTAATACAGAATAGATGGAAGCATTAATTGTATTCTATGAATTGTTTTTACCATTTATAAGTTTCAAGATATTCAATCTCAAACTTTAAAAATCGTTTTTCTCGAAATGTGCTAAATGGCGCTTGTCATAAGATAGCACAACAGCGACGAATTGTGAAAATCGTCCAAAAAATGTGTAAAAAAACCTTATAACAAAGATCACTTATTTTTTTAAAATGTTTATTTGACATGGTTCAATACGTTAGCACAACTGGGCCATGCATCTTTTATGTTTTTACAATAAGTAAAAATGTCTGTCTGCCAGATCTTGTTCACGCAGTTTGCTGCTGCGTGTTAAGATCCTTGGCGGTGAAGCGTTAGTTGCCTTATCCATCGTAGCATGGGGATCAATCAGTCTGCCTTCTCTCGCATTATCGTTCACGACTGCTCATCGGTACTGCTTTCTTGCTGTTCACGGTCAGAGGTTCGTTTCTCGTTATTACGGGTCGCTGTTGTAAATCCGTCTTCAGCGGTATTTGCTTCTTTATTGATAATGCTAGTTGGTGGTTTAGGAGCGGTTGTGGTGAACATTGTCTCTTCATTATTGGTTAATTGGGTCGCTGTTTTTGGTTTAACTGCAAGTGTCGGATGGACTAATTGCTTTGGCGCATGTTTTTCGGTAGTGGGCTTTCTGGTTGCAGAATTAACATGTTTGGGTCTGCCCGGGATATGTGATTAGATTACGCCATCCTTCGGTGATTGCATTCGATGGTCAAGTAAGATGGTATTGGTTTGGCAACTCGCATCCTCACAATACGAACGTCGTTGGTAATACCGATGCAAAAAAATCTCCGTATTTCATTCATATCTCCGTATTACGACATAATTCGTTTGATGTAATCTTCCTTAGTGCGCGGTGCCAAATCATGAATACAAACGTCTACCATTTCGTTTTCCATGTACATGGGGATCTTGATTCTGGTGTTATTAACTTCGACCTCGGGTCGCATGAAGTTTTCTTCTTGTGCTAAACTTCTAAAGATAATCAAAACACACTTTTTGACATGGTGTTGCTGCATGTACGTAACTTCCGTGAGGCTAATCTCCATTTTAACTTTAACTAGTTGTTCCACCTTCAGGACTGTGGGTTTAACACGAATTTTGTTAAACTCGATCGTAATCGTGTTATCCCGTAGCACGGGTACTTTTGTTTCCTGACTCATTTCACTGCGCAGCCGGGGGCAACGATACAATATTATTTGTGCACTGAATATAGAACAAAGCGCTGGCTTGCTTCACTGGTCCCTAATAGCGTAGCAATTTTTTGCTTCTGCTTTGTGCGGGGTCAAGTGATAGACTTAAAGAGCATTTGTTTTATGTGGACAGATTGAAGTCAGAAGTTGAATTTGAACTGGACATAGACGAATGACTGCGCCGCACCAAATAAATGAGTGATGAGGCAAACAACCGAAACATGGCCTTGAACGCGATGGGGCATGAATTACTCGTTAATCTCCGAAGCTCATCCACGCATGTCAATATTAAGGAGTTCTTTCCACGACATAAAACTTATAATATGGACACAGGCAAGATCGATCAAATCTATTTTAAAGTTGCATATAAAACTTGTACGAAAAGATATATTTTTTCTATATAAATAATAATCATAAAATAACCTTCCTACAAGACAGTTAAAACATGAAAGTAGTCTGTTTCAGTTGGAAATATGTCTTGAAACTCAATTTGACACAATTCTCGTGTTTAAACTTAACGAAAACTCGAATCGATTGCCCCGATTATCGCCTTACCATTTGAGCCAATGCGTTAAACAAAGATGGCCAACACTGCTCTAATCGACGGCCTTTAATAGGTACGGCGGTAATAGAAACAAGGCGCAAATAGGCTCATTATCCTATCTTGTTTCTTGGATAGGAAGTTTGGAACTACTGGAAAGGGATGTGTATTGGTATCGACGAAAACTGAGGCACTCATGTGGTTCAATGTCATTCTGGTAAAGAAATTCAAGGAAACAATGAGCAGGTGACCGGCCTGCACACTTTCATTAATGGGAAATATTTTCTTCCTCATCACACAATCTACCACTTACCACATATTTGTATTGAATTCCTTAGTTTGTGCTAGCATTTCCATTAGTAGCCACCGTCATTCAACAGTAAATTTGTTTCCGGAATAGGTCAATTGCATTAACAAACCTGGAAGTTGGTACTAGTAAGTCATCCAAGTTTACCTCGTTAACGCCTGGTTTCACTGTGTGCCCAACCGTTTCCGTAGCAGCATCTACCGGATAAGTTCCAAAATTCAAACTATGTCAGACGAAGCGTAAGTAAACAAAATGAGTTAGGGGAGGAAAACTAATGATCTTCTAAATTCCTCAATTCCAAATAGTCATTCCACTCCCATGTTTATCTTCAACCCTACACATTAGGCTCTACGGTCAGTAGAGGGATATCACACAATTTCATCCTGATTACACGTAATCTTCTTCGAAATTGCAGCTTCCGATTTTCCATCGAAGCTGTGCGAGTGTTTGTGGGTCGAACTTTGAATCAAAATCATAGGATTCTTGAATGTTTCATGTTGGCAACAGGCGAACGCCTCGACGCTTCAATTGTGGGGTGATGCCAGCCTGAACTTCTCCAAGTAGCATTAGATTTATCACAAACAATACACAAACTGGAAACGATGAGAAAAGTAAACAAAAGTTGCTGCATCCTTGTAAGACACAGCACGATTATCCTCCCAAGCAGTTAGAAATTTGAATATTTTCCTTGCTTCAATCCGAGAGCACCAAGCATATCCCTGATACTGTTCTTTCGAAGAGCTTCGATTAGACCTCGGACAACGTATTCCTTCTATAATCCGATCCGAAGTACCAATGCTATTATTTGTACTTGTAGCCTCTTCCTCTCTCACTCTCGTTGCTCATCTTGCTGCTTTCACCCAAACTTTTCAACAGGCAGGAAGAGGAAAGAACGCTAGTACGACGACGACGACGACGATGATGATGATGAGATAAACTTCCAACCACGTTGGATGTTGGTACCCCGAGTCAGAATCGGGTGTGGTCGCTAGTGGTTGGTTGGATTCTTTTCGAAATCATATAACCCTCCCTCGTAAACCAACCAATTCTATGCTGTTGCTCGGTGGCATACTGTGCAAGAGTGTATCGAGTTGGCGGAATCCGGAACAAGTGCAGTTAGGAATATGCCTGCTGGGACGGGGAAATGTGTAAGATTATGTTGTTCTACTTATTGTTTTTATATTATAATCATGGTGTACGACTGCTTTAATCCCGATAAATGTATGCAAGATATTCGAAATTGATGTTTATGGTTACAGATTTTGAGTTAAACGATGGTTTTTAACGCAGAACTACGTTTCCGTTTTCGTTATGAGGGTACACTTTGCAAATTCAACAAAATACATATGTAATGAAAAAGGGTCAGGTTTTGAACGCTAATAATTCAGCCATTTGACGATAATTTTCCGATATATCACAGAAATATTTCGTAGAACAGATTTCAATAGATAAAATGATGGATTTTCGATAGTATGGCATTAACAATTTGAATAAGTCAGCTTGCACATCTCTAGACCGGGACGACAGATTTGGGCTCCCAAAACACTACGCTTCTATGAATGAAGTCATTCTCGGACCTCGATTATTGAAATGTGAGTATTGCTCGAGCAGGCTGATTTACCCTTCGGATGCACTGCGCACAGTCTTTGAACACCGCAACCGCATGTATGTATTGAAAACGGCACTTTGTGACGGTCAGCTAGTTGGGAAGGATACACCAGCAAACACTGGAGCTGATTGTTCTCAAATGTGGAAACACCGCGTTGTTTCCAGTTTTGGGAAACATCTTGAAACTTGCATACGTGTCCTAGCCACTAGCCAAAGAGTGGAGCTCTTTGGCTACGTGTATGAAAGATTTGATTTATTTACTCGGTTCGTTTAAAAGAAGTAAAAGTAGATCACAACTACATGGTTTGTACGTATCGAAAATGCTGACTTCTAGCCACATTCTTGTTGTAATCCAACCCATTTGAAATGTTGTTTAAAACTATTTATGTTCATCGCATTCAGTCAAATGGTATCGGATTTCATCGACTACTTCTGTCGGACCTCAAAATAATCGCTCAAATATAGGGGATACGCGAATCTTATACGCGGTTGCGCAAGTGTATGGATAATTCTTTCTAATTCTCATTTATGTCTAACGACAAAACAGTAATTTCAAATTATTGGACAAACGATTTAAAAAATCATTGCATAAATGGCCTGTGTTAACCTAGAGGACCAAGCGCCATTTTGAGTTGCATGCTCTAAAAACGCTATCGTTTTTAATGTTGAACTAAAACGCCCACATCTATTTATTTTTGGTAATTTAAGTAGCAAATAAAAGCAAAAAAGTGTTCATTAACTTTGTATGATAATTGTAAGTTATCGAAAAATGAGTTTGGGTTTGAAAAATACCAAGCAAAAATTTTGGCGCTCAGTTCGGTTTGGTTTCGCGCAGGCCAAATGTGTTAATTCTGTTTTTAGTGAAAACAGAACTAAATTATATTGTCGTCGTTTTGGGATAAAAGTTTTTAGTGAAAATATCCCAAAACGAAGACAATAGAAACTGAAAACCCTAAAAATGTGCTTCCAGTTACAAGAAAGGCTATAGTATATCGCCCAATTAACTCTAATTACAATGATATTCAAGAGTTCAAATTATATTTAACGGGTGGGTACACATTTTTTTAAATTTTGTGGCGATTCATAGAGTGCGTATATACTCATTCAATTACCATATAATAATGCCACAATTGAACATCATTACTCAAAATCAACTGGACCAATCGTTTTGAAATTTTGCATAATTTATCTTTACATCATTCCCAGGATATAGAAATGGAGTTTTTTTTTTCGATTTTTGAATTGTTCTCAGCACAAAATTTCAAGTTTCGTTAAAAACATCGGGTAACATGTTATTTTTTTCGAGAGTCATCCTATTGGAGCTGTACAACTAAATTCTCGAATTCTCGTATATCCCCGCCAGAATCACTCACTACAATTGCAGACGAGACGGGTAATATCACCTCTAAAATACTGCTTAAGGCCGCAGGGGGCCGTGATTCTGAATGTGATATTCATTGTCCGGTTCAGATATATTCGGGAGTAGGGACTTGGCGATTGCGTGTATCACCGCGAAGGATTAGAGCGTTCGTATGTTAGCGGTGCCCGGTCATGTCACCATGGAACGTGTTGTCTAGTGTATATGAGCGTCCTTTTTTTAGTGGTCCAACTGAAGGCATGAGGCTAGGCTGCTAGGATCGAGGGTAAGTAATTCCGGAAGAGACCGATTCATGACCGTGCGAGCGATGGATTAATGCTCAAAACAACGGTTGTAAATTTATAAGTGCTAAAACTTTTACTAAATTACCGGGGTGTTTCAATGTTGGCGAGATCTCGGGCGTAAGTATGTGTGGATGATTGCAATTGCATAGTCGCTTTAGTAACCAAGTTTGTGTTCTCGCGAAAGCTACGAGCGTTTGCACGTTTAGAATTGGAGAGATTATGAGTGTATAAGAGAGAATATGCAAATTATTGTGTTAGTGAGTGTTAGTATAAATCGGATTTAAGATATAGTAATGAAAGGAAAAGTAAGTCAAGCAAAGATAGTTAGAGGTAGAACACAAATATGGATAATATTTACTATGTACGGATAATGTTATGGCAGAGTAAATTTATTTATAAAGTGGGGAATATACAGATATTCTATACTATTGAGTAAATTAAAATATATTAGCTGCAAATAGATAGTCCATGCATCTAAACTACTTTTAGGTGTTTGGTGATGTGGTTGGCGTGGATTGGATTTCTTCAAAAACTACGCGTTTCAATTTATTATGTTGGGCTAGTTGAGCATTAACTAGTGGCTGAACAGTATGTTTGAGAAAGATGTTCCATATATAAGAGATTGTTTGTTTGTTTGTTGCACTCGTTAGATCTGCTACTCTTATCCATCACCCAAGAGTACGCGCCCTTAGGCTTTTCACTAAAGCCTAGAGAAAAAATCGGGTAACATGTTATTGTAAAAATAATAAAAATAATAATAAATTGGTAAAAGCGCTTTGTAGTTACCTGAACAATGATGTGAAAAAGGACTATGGAAATTTCAAAACGATTAGTCTGCCTGCTGAAGATTCACTCTCACTCGCCCAGTTTTCAACATTTTGCAGTGAAAATTCAGGAAAATATTATTCAAATGTGGCGTTGTATGACGGTATCGTAAAACAAATTTTAGAACGATTTTTTTTTACTGAAAATATCTTGAAACGATAGAATTGCAAGGAACGAACCCCGAATATTTAACTTGATTTAATTACTCCTATTCGACAGCTCTTAATGCTTGTTGCATTAAGTCAAAGATTGTTCCGATGCAAAGTCCAGTAATTACTATACGGTAATCGTCAGCAAAGCCGTAGGTTGGAAATCCAAGCTCATTGAGCTTCCTCAACAATCCGTCAACAACCAAGTTCCACAGTAAAGGTGACAGAACTCTCCACCTCCACACTGATGACAACCGCAAATACTGAACATCGTTATCCCTGTCTGTCTCAGTGACGGGCAAGGATTCCGGTTACTAAGCATTGCATTTATCCAACCAAAAATCCATGCAAATACTCCATGACTGGAAGTCTGAAAGAGCACATTGTCAAAAGCATAACAGAAAAGAGCTTAGACTGATTGGCCTAAAGCTCTTGGCCGCTTCATAGCTCAAATACCCACCTTTGGGAATAAATTTAACCGTTATTTCTCGCCATGCCTTACGGATATATCCGGTAGCAAGATTAGTAAACATAATCTTTTTCAAGACAAATTTTAGAATATCAAACCCCTTTTGCAGTAGCACAAAGAAGATTCCATCTTTTCCTGGCGATTTGTATATCTGTCACGGCTGAATATTTATGTATTTTTTCAAATCTTCAGGCAATTTCCAAAAAGACACACCATTGCTCAGTTTTACACTTCTCATTTGGACAGTGCTGCAGTCACAGAGGAATAGTTTGGATGGGTTAATAACCTAAAATAATTAGTTATTGAATTGCGTGGCGACTTCGTCTTATATGCAACAATAACTTAGAACCGGAATACGAACCATGTTTCGCTTTCACTGTTCTCACCAGCTTGATTAGAACTTCTTTTCTTGTAGGACATCATGAGTAGTTGTTTACCCAGGAACACAAGTTGTGTTTCCGTTTTTGAATCTAGCGCCAATCCTGCTCTAAGTTACTGTCGAATTCTGATGAGACGAAGTTATCAATGACAATGACAGATTATCAGAGTGTTGATCAAGTGACACACTTGCAAAAATAATGAGTAAGCATCAGTTTAAATTCTCTACTCATCGAATAATTTTAGCTTAAAAGAGTGTTAAACTCCTCTCTCTCTCTCTAACTACTCCTTTGAACCGGTTACTGATGCTTACCTAACATTTTAATCCGGTTTAAAGGTAAACCTGGTTTAACACCAGTTAGTACGCCCGGAAGCTTAACGCTTACCGGCTGCGAAGTCTTTCGAAACAGAAGGTCAAGGGCCTCAATGGCATATGTAGAGTAGAGTGAGGTCAAATAAGTCAGTTTTTGGCGAGCTCGTGCGATGGTATTGTTGCACTGATGTTGACAAGGTTGGAAATGTTATAAACCTGGCAACGTTTTGGAAAATATTTTTCAAGCTAAATCCAATAAAACGAAGGTACAATGCTTTTAAAATCTGGGGGTAAACGCCTAGAAAATTTTTATTTGAAGAGTATGAACACTGCAGATTATTTAAAAATGCAATAAATTGACGTCATTCAGGTAAGAAAATGAGGAAGTGGCAAATGATATGAAAGCTCATGAAACCGCGGAAGGAAATGTTGAAAAAACATGTTTTTTTTCAGCAGCTGCGTCTGGCTTTGTGCTTGCGAATGACTTCTTCGATGTCCTCGTCGTCGCCAGAGTGTGGAATTGAAGTTGTGCATTCCGGCTCACATGGTTGCTTAGCTGTGCGACGATCACGTTTGCGCTTCGGACCTTAAACTATTATATTGTTAACTCAAGCGAAATATCCGACGCGCTTTTATTCATGACGAGAACTTTCCTTTCACACGAGCACGTAATGTTCTGAACGGAACCTTGAATTTTCGTTTTTCGAATGAAATTACGCACAATTTTCTTGTCAAAATAATTCTTATTAAAATTATAGTAGTGACCTATACTGCCGTTATAAGCATATTTGTCCCATGTTCTATGGGATTCCCTATATATATGGGACAATTATGCATAGAACGGCAGTATAGTGGCTGACTAATCGTGTCCTCTAGTGTATGTTTCATTTGGATGTTCGCATTTTTTTAAAACAAAAATATCGAAAAACCATTACAAAACTCGAGTTCAGCATCAATTTTTACATAAGAAAAAACTCATTTGACATTTTTTTATATTGATTAAATGTACTGTACTTAGGAAGAAAGACATCGCGTTTTCACAGAAAAACACGCGAAAACATAAATGACGCCGTAACTAATACAGCTGATCCACGGTAAACAGCCGAAATGATAATCGTCAACGATGTTCTCTACCATGTGATAATGCCCTATACCTATTGTACCACCATACCTATATCACCCCATTCTATTCCAGTATCAACACGGAAAAAATATTTCGTAAATCATTGCACTTTACCACGTTCTTACGTTACGAAAACGGACCCAAAAATCACGAGTTTTATACTTATGTTCAATTATCCTTCAGTAACGCCCGTGTAACACTTTCATTAGTGGAAATATTTGTTTTTGTTTTGTGAACTTTAGTCACGGTTTCCACCATGTCATTACCAAATAGATTTTCTGTATGTGAACTAATACACAACTTTATTAACGATATTCATAAAACGAAAGGTTGACTCATGATGTTGTTAATAGATTAAGAAACATTAGTTCACAAAATCAAAACGGTCTGGATACCTTCCCGTGAACTATTACACGAAACTCGGAATTTTATTCGTGAATCCATTCAATCGTTGTGAACTAATTCATAATTCCTAATATATTAGTCACGATACAATATCCATGCTCGAGAAATAGTTCGAAAAATCAACAAATATTATTCATGTATTCGTGAACTGGATCATGATTCCTAGTATAACAGTCATGACTAATTCGTGCACGTGAAATAGTTCACGATTCGTACATGACTTACGATCTGTATTGCGTGCTTGTGATATTTAGAAGATATTCCTAATCATTTTCAATTTCATGCAACATGACCGAGAACTATTTCTCAAAATTTAGAGTATTTTTCGTAGAATCATTTTTGTTCCATGAAATGTCATATATGTCCAACTGTAAGAGTAAGTAAGAGGCACGAACAGCAGATGTAAGAACACTTTTAGGACCTAGTTATTCATTTGATAAGGGTCAATGTGATGTCAGGACATAAAAAGTGTTCGTGATCTAGTTCACCTAACAAGATACCGCAAATCAGTCACCCTTTTTTGTCCCTGTTCATATTGTCACGTTACGCCAGTAAAAAATCGATAATAGCCAACAAGTAACAGATCGCGATGAAGAGAAATTACGAATATCACGAACATGAATCACATTACTCCACGCGTCAAATTCAATAGTGAGCTCTATAATAAAATACCAAGATAACGTGCAAATAAATTACGAAAATCGTGACTAAGATCCTAAAATCAACAACATAAATCGCACTAATCGTGACAAAAATATCAAAAATCGATCCTGAAATCATGAACATGAATTACTCTACACATGACTAAAATATAACGATAACGTGAATATAAATTAAGAAAATCCCGACTAAGATCCTGCAATCAGGAACATCAATCACGCTACACTGACTGAAAAATCCGCTAGTAAACTCATGAATAAATTATCACGGTAACGTGATGAGAAATCACAAAAATCGCGAATAAGCTCCAGCAATGATGAACATCGTTTAACTGTCAGCTATGTATTCCCATGTTATGAACGAGGATGATAACAAAACTAGGCATGTCCAGGGAATCAACCACAGTATAATCTTCAAATATAACGCAATGTATGTATTCGGCGCGAACTAGTATTTTTGAAAATACAAATAATTTCATGAATACACTGTTTATTATTCATAATTTTAGGAACTTGGTCACGGGTTTCGTAAATCGTTCAGTTCATGAAATCTTTTTTTCATGAATTTATGATCGAATTTTTTTTCCGAGAATGGTTTGCTTCATTGTGGTTACATGTTATATGATAAGTGATTTCTACCAGCTTTCGCCACCGATGTACCGAGCAGGAATGAACATTTAAAATTTTAAAACGAACGAACATAACCACCATTTCACCCGTTTTCAACACAGCTACTAGAATTCACTGAATGAGCGGGAAATCACAACTTATTAAACGGAAATCTTAACTTTACATAAAACGGTCATGATAGCAAGAACGTCGCAAAGCTGATAATTACTTTCGCCGAGTTTGTCAGCGGAATGCGAAAAGCACACTGAGCAGGGGCGTACCTAGTTGACTGTAATATGCCAGGCACCAAGTTTTCTATCAATAAAGCAAATGCGATTAATTTTTCATCATGTTACAACGCTGCGAAAGTCAGATACCTAGAATGACGGAGCGGGGGTGGCAAACGTTGAAAATAACTTACGTACCGAAGACATCGTCTTCGGCTGATGGTTGTTAGAGTCAGTTATTCAAGCAAGTGATCGCTGGCGCTGGCGCTGGTGAGTCGTGTTTGGTGCAAGGGGCATAGTGGAGTGAGTATTGGTAGCATTATGCTATTAAAAAATTCATGTCATTAAAAATTTTATGTCAGCAAAGTTTTGGGTCTGCTTTGGGGAAAGATTCCGGGTTCGAATCATACCAAACTCTGACCCGTGCATCGTATAATTAGATAGTTGTTATGAGAAGCCTCTATTTCGCAACCAAAAAATCAATCAAATTATATATATAAATAAAACATATGCGAGTGATTAGAAAGAATGATAACTAAATTGAATATGTATCTATTTTGTGTTTGATTGGAATAAGAATTGGAATGTGTTCCTCTAACATCTAAACTGTTGAATTGAAGAAGTATTCTACAGCACAATGGCAGAAAAACAATGATGAAAACACCAATCAATACTTATGTCCCGAAAAAACTATTTTCCAAAAGCAGTATTTAAGCAAATATTCAAATATAAACTTTTCCATTTGTTTTTGTTTCTCATCCCATCTGACAGGCGGATTTAACTTGTAAGGACACAAAACAATCAGTGGGTGCCCTGTTCACCAAGACGAACTTTCTCACCTTCAAGTACGTGACCGATAACTGGGGCACGGAAACAAATGGTTTCAAAATGGTTATCACCTCCGTCAAAGATTCCAGTAAGTTCAGTACAATTCTCAGTTTCTAGAGTCTATAATTTAAATTGGTATTTCTCTCTTTCAGAAATCAACTGCGCCGACTTTCGGTGTAGTCAGCCGGAGTTCTGCATACACCAGGATCTGTTGTGCGACGGAGTAAACCACTGTGCGGACGGATCGGACGAAGCCGTGGGTTCACTGTGTCCGGCACCGAACGAGTACATCAGGACAATCTTCGGAGTCGATCTGACGTGGATCATCCTGATTGGTGTGAGTAGTCTGGTTGTGTGCGGGTGCATCGTGGGCATGACCATCTGTGTCTACCTGCGGAACTCGCGCCCTGGAGGAGTGCCCAATCAGCTTAACTCATCGATACAATGTAAGTGAAGAACTATGTATTGTGCGAAATGGTAGATTTTGTTTAGAGAGTAATATAGCCGTAGTAAGAGGCCCAGTTTTGTGCGGAATACTTTTCGGCCAAATGAAATTTCTAAGCAAAGCCTTCTAATATTTTAGTACCTGACTAACCAGAGAATGTTGCCGTTTTTGTAAACTATAAAACTGAGTCTCTTATGCGAAGCTCCTTTCAAAACTTTCATTTACCGAAAAAATAGCGCATCACTTTTTTCTTCTCTCTTCCAATAATTAACTAATAAGTGATCAATCATGTATCGATTTGATTTACTTAAACTTTTCTTTCTATGTTTCTTTCTGGTTCCGTTTTGATTCGATTTCATTCGTTCATCATTCAATGCAATTACATACTGCCAATTCCTGCCAACAATCAATCATACAAAAAACATGTGCTTTTTTGATACTCCTACAACAAACACGATACGCAAACAAAACCATACATACAATCAAAACAAACGACAATCAGTGAATCAGATGATAGAATCGAACGGTTCGTCGAAGCATATGCATGCAACACTGCCGCGGGAAACAACAACGCTACCTGCTTCGGGAAACTTGCATCACCCTGCGGGACCATTAGGTAACCACCGTAACCGAAAACCTTCTTTTATATTGTCACAACATGTGCCTAACGTTTTCTTGTTCACAGGGTACCTCCGCATTCCACACAAATTGATGGCCAAAGTCCGTCCCATTTGGTGCCTGGCAAATTAAGACAATTAGGTCCGGATTTATCGCAGCAAACCTCACAGAAAGACGAGTGGTTTGTCTAGAGCTAGACAGGAAACACATAGAGCAACAAAAATGAAAATCACCAAAAAATGTAAAGGAAATTCTTGCAAACAAACCAACGTAACGGAAACAATCGCCATCATTAGTTCGAGCTGAGAGCAGAGAAGGAGGGAAGAAATAAATAACAAACAAAAAACACAACAACGTGCAGCGGAAAACAACAGCAGAAGAAACAGCGGCATAACATCAGCATCCAAAAACCAACAGAGATAGCAGCAAGAAGATCGGAACGAGCA
The DNA here is from genome assembly GCF_030247195.1 of Topomyia yanbarensis. Taxonomy (NCBI): domain Eukaryota; kingdom Metazoa; phylum Arthropoda; class Insecta; order Diptera; family Culicidae; genus Topomyia; species Topomyia yanbarensis. The sequence continues at coordinate 23,140,931 of NC_080672.1, forward strand.
CTCATTCGGGAAACAACTAACAACAGCGGAATCTGAAAATCACGATCATCACGCGAAACGCTTGTGAAATTTTTCTTCTTACCACAAAAACACACTCAACAATGCATCTTATTTCACGTCAGAAAAAAAGAAAACAAAAGCTTCTGATTGCACCTTTCGATCAACACAAGCGATGAGAAGTTTAGAATCGACGAGGAGTGGGAAGAGAAACTCATTCGAGCCACGTGAGACGAGCATCATTTGTGAGAGCCAGCGAAAAGAACAACATGCAGAAGAACGAAACGAAGGCAAGGGGATTAGCAAAATTTTACCAGCAAAAAAAAAGAAAATGAGGAAACTCTACGAAAAGCAAAAACCAAAATCATCCATTCCGAATAACAAACAAATCATACACAATTGGAGAACAATTTTTGGCACTATATGAAGTAAGTATTGTTGTGGATTTTTTACTGTTGTAGTAATATATTTAACAAAAGTCACGCAACTTAAATCAGAAAGTGTCATGCGTGTTTATTAGACTGGCCCGTGGTCGCAGTGCAAAAATTTAAAATGATCCTAATCATGCGAACACAGCACTTTTCCAGTTCCTTTTGTCCTCCCAAACAACTCTCGACAAACATATGATTTATCAAAATTCTCTTTGAAAAGAAATTCCGGACAAACCGTTACTCTCCAATCACAAGTGCTAGTATTAAACAAAAGAGAAAAGTTTTCTCTTTCATTAACTTCTATGAACTGTGTTTAGCCAGTAACGGTTTGTCAGGAATTTACTTTCAAAGAGAATTTTGACAGTTGGCTTTTAAGACGTAATCATATGTTTGTCGAGAACTGTGCAAATTGTGGGAGCGATTGGTTTCTCCTCGGATTTGCGCAATGCGTTTAACTGAAAAAGCTGCTGGTAAAAAATAAATATTAAAAAAAATTCTTCATCGACTCCTACACTGAAGAAAAATCAATTTTAAAAATTTAAAGTCAATTTACAAAAAACTCCATCTTTGATTTGGATGAAATATTGTTCCAAGATAGGTAAATATAATCCATACCTACTGTCAAAAATTGGACACTTTTCTAGGAAAAAAAGTTATTTGAAAAAAACTTTTCGTTGTCCAAACTGATTATTTTCAGTGCATTTTTATCGAAAACTAAAGCAATGAAAGTCCTAATTATCTCAGAATCCAATAAATCTCAGTTTGTGGGAAGATATTATCTAATTTAGCAACTAAGTATACTTTTATAAATCAAGAATCCCATTGGAAAGAGTTCACGTCTTTAAACAAATATTACATTATTACTTCTTTATTTTCTTGTTTAGTTGTGAAGAAGAATTAGAGAAAGAAATAACCACCACAACATTATGTATTGAATTTTACATAATTTTTTATTTATTTTAATATATAACATTTGTCTTAAAACTATCTTCATGTATTATTTCTATACAATGGATTTTCTGAGTGCCAGATATTGTTTTGGCGTTATTATACAGTTCTTCAAGTTCTTCTGACATTTTGCTGTACTGTTCAGTTCAGAAATTTAATTTTGTGATATTTTTATCAATTTGTCCAACTGCCCAGTTATATAACTCTCGGGGAGTTGTTATGGTATTTCCATAGTCGCGAGCGTCTTTTTGCCATTCGCTTGAGAGTGCCACCAATAGTATCACAGGGTTCTTTTCCATGGGAGTTGCCAAAAAATGCCATTCCAATACTTAATTCATACTTTCACTGGAATCTACACAAGCTTGCGAATTTTTTTTTATTTTTGAATTGTGCTGCTGCTCCATCCGACATAAAATAAATTTTAGAAAAGTTTGTCAATTGTTTCATAAAATTAATAATTTTTGAGATGAACAAATGAACTGCGGTCTTCCAATCTTCAAGTTTTCCAGTATTCTAGTCTTCCAATTTTCCAGTCTTCCAGTTTTCCAGTCTTCCAGTCTTCCATTCTTCCATTCTTCCAGTCTTCCAGTCTTCCAGTCTTCCTGTCTTCCAGTCTTCCAGTCTTCCAGTCTTCTAGTCTTCTAGTCTTCCATCCTTCCAGCCTTCCAATTTTCCAGTATGCCATTCTTGCCGTCTTCCAGTCTTCTAATTTTCCAGTCTTCCAGTTTTCCAGTCTTCCAGTCTTCATTCAAGTTTGTTAAGAATATATACCAAATTCGTTACTGATACTTTTAGCATGCATCAGGAAACTATTAGTTGGGTTGGATTCTGAGATGACAATGACTTTTATTGGTTTAGTTTTCGATAAAAATACTCTTAAAAAAATTCAGTTTGGACAAGGAAAAGTTTTTTTTCAGATAACTCGTTTTCCTTGAAAGTACCCAACTTCAATTTTTGGCGGTAGGTAGGGAACATAATTACCCAACTTGGAACAAAATTTCATCCAAATCAAAGGTGTGGTTTTTTGTAAATCGGCTTTCAATTTTTAAAATCGATTGTTTTCAGTGTAGGAGTCGATGAAGAGTTTTTTTCAATATTTTTATTCAAAAATTTGACTAATTTTGTAAAAATCACTCCTACAACATTTTTTGTAGGATTTGTCATTTTTAGACTTAGCTATTTGAATTAAAAAATTGTAAAAAAAGTTTGACACTTTTCAAAAGACAGTCTAGATCATTTTTGGAAAAAAAACAAAGTATGTAAAGTGGCCTTTTGTGACAAAGTTCTCATGTACAGAAAGTTTCATTAAAATCTGAAAGGGTGCTGCCAACATTTGTTCGGGTTGGCGCGAAATTGGTCAGTTGTTAAATTAAGGGTCAAAGTACCAATTCTTAGCTTTTCTTACTTTTGTGAGCATGCATTGAATAAATCGAAAAATATAGCTGTTCAAAAACGTACTAGAAACGTAAACGAAAGTATACTTCGTAGTATAACTTCAACGAAGATCCTGTGTTGCGAGTTACCCCATATGCGGGGTTACTATTTTTGGCCATTCTGAGAAGAGAAAATGATATTTTGATTTCACAAATACCATTTAGTATTCTTCGTACTCCCTTTAGCACTTGTGCATGCTGAATATTATTCTAAAGTTTTGGCATTTTTAGTTATACCGCTTTAAAGTTGAAAAGTGTTGCAAGTTACCCCGTTTGACGGTACCTTTATGTATGTGGTCTCGCTATAGCATATAATCTACTACTTTGCCATGTGTACCCGGGACAATAAATGTTAAACTAATAGGCCTATCGTATGCAAGAGTGAGATGATAAACCATCAGTGTTAGCAGCGACATACGACCTCTAGTAGTTATAATCTTTTTTGTTTAGTGACTAACTGAAACGCCAAGTCACTGACAAGTAGAATACGAAATATCGAAATTGAAACTCTTTTAAATATTTTCGCCCATAAAAACGACCAACTAACCCTACACCATGCAAACCACATTCACTGGGTCAGTGTTGTAGCCAGAAATTTGGTTTGGTGGAGCGGGGTTTGATGAAAATTGTAGATTTTTCGAAAGTGCTTAAATTTAATGGAATTTTGATTTTTTGTTCAGAAACAAAATGAGTCTAACAGATGCATTTTATGATTTTCAGCCTTTCCACTTCTTTTATAATCTGTCAAAGTTCACTTTTAAAGTGTAATAAATGTATAAAAACTTTTCTAACGGTCAAGATCATAAAATTTTGAAACCTTCAACTTTGAAGGTTGAACAACCTCAAAGAAGCTTTTCAGCATTAAAAGCGCTTCTATTGATATAATAATGTTGATGATTTAATCTCCCCCCACTCCCCGAATCCAAGTTTTTTTTAAACAGAATGGAAACTATTTCGTGGACTTGTTGACTTTTCTCGGTAAAAATGAAAACAGCAAATTTTACCATTATCACATGTAATAATGGTAAAATTTGCTGGTTACATTTTCACCGAGAAAAGTCAACAAGTCCACAAAATAAATATGTTGCGGTGACCATAAAATCTAATTTTCATCAGAATGGAAACTACTCGACCTAAAACCCGCGATGAAGTTTTTTTTGAAAACAATTGGAACGTTGCTCCACAGTTTGAAACCAAAGTATGTATAGACATGTTTCCAGCAGTTTAGTTGAAACACCCTAAACCCTGGTAATTTATGATTATGTTCTGTTCCGCAGTTAAGCGGAGTTTGTTGTTTGGGGCCTCGGCTAGGTTGTTTATTTTCTCGATAGCATTTGCAGCATTTTCGAAAAGGGGTTTTGCCAACAGTACAGCGGGTTATATTTAGTTTTTTGTCAAATCTTTATCCGAGATGATGGGGTCAATCTTGATTTTCCAAATGACCTTGGGTTGTTCGGAAAATGCAGTTTATGCCCTTTTCGTGCAGTTATGAGAGTTTTCTTCAAGTACTCGACACAGTTCTCTTAGAATAATCCAGAAGTTTCTTCTGATGCTCACTCAAAAATGGACGGATAATTTTGCAAACATGGGAAAAATCGCATCTCAAAACGTTCGTTCGCTATTCACAAAAAAAAGTTTTCTTCACATGTGAAACGTTCTACTTGCATAGAAAATGGTGCAAAGCAACTTGGTGCAGCGAACGCACTTTAGCCGAAGCTACAACAACACATAAATAAGCAAATTAATTACAAATTTGGTCTATCCCTTTCCAGTATCGATGGCTCGTTGTTAGCATCTGGTTATCTGAAACAATTCTGTTTAGAAATCATTTTCCCACAATACTGGCGGTCACTAAGAGGTTGATATTATTATTTCGCCCCGAACAAAATCCAGCCTAGAAGCCGTGTGGCATCCGGCGGCAGAAGCCAACAATGGATCCATTATGTTCTTGCTCCCAAGTCTTAAGAAGCGACAATTTTCTTTATTTTCTGTATATTGTGGACATTCTACAATGCTGGCACAAAATAGCCTCGCAAAATTATTTCATATTCTCGTCACGAATACAATTCTTTTTCTTTTGCTTATTTGTTTTCTCTAAGAATAATATTTGAATTAAGTATTTTTCTGGACATTTTTTTTATTTCGATTATAGAGGTTTTAACCTTAAGGCCATTCACCTCTTCAGGTTAGAGCAATCGTATGACAAATTTCTAACCCTATGTGCGGGGTCGGGACTCGAACCAAGGTGCGCTGCGTACAAGGCAATCGATTTACCAACTACGCTACGCCCACCCCTATTTCTGGACATCTTCTGGCTATTCGTCGTTATGATTTCTGGCAAATGTTTATAAAATCGGTATTTTACTTCAAAAATATTGGGCACCTCCCGAATGGTTCCGTGCTTGTTTTGAGTCTGTACCGAACGAGTGCGGACGCATCATTAACTAACCTTATAACTCCACTGTTCCATCAGACCGCATTCAGATAATTGGAAAAAGACTCGGAACAGGAAACGCCATGAAGAGACCTTCAGGCACACGATATGTATCTCTCCAACAAATGCTATAGCCAGGATGGCTTCTATGAGCTTTGGTAAAGTGTTCCTATATTCCGAAGAGGTTGAAGTCATTTATCCGCTAGGAGTTCTACTATATATCAAAGTGTACGGTCACTTAACACCCTAATTAAGAACTACTTCAGCACAACTTTCCACCGTGATGTGTCCAACATCACCAAGCGTAGCTTTTGAGGAAATACAATTAACGATACAGGAAAGGGGGCCTTAGAAAGGCCATCTGGATTTTTTTTTACCCCGTGCCTGGCCGACAAGATTGCCTTGGAGCCCGCAAAACTGAAACGCTCAGATTTCGACACGGACATTGCATTCATCCGGTTCATTTTCGTTGATGATTTTTAATTGATTTGTTACTAATTGATCTATTGAAAAATCGGACATTCCTAAATTTGCGACCTGTGCTTATTTTACAAGCGATATAATATACAAAATTCGAAATTCCGAAAAGTTCGTGTGAATAGCAAGAGTAAAGTATGATAAATTGCATCGTTCCTCTAAATAATAGCTAAACAATACGTGATTCGAACATTATCAAATAATCCAAAATAAGCAATGATTCGAACTTCTACCGTCACTGCTAGGTAAGCCTCCACATCCGTTTTGTACGATTGTAACAGACGTTCCCATAAAACATTGGCGACACGAAAAGTTGAATACATTGAATACACTAACGCTACACTACTCAAATTCTGGTTCTAATAATTTTTATTCTTTTCTTTTCCCACTCTCGTTCACAGGACTGTCTGGTTGGTCATCAAAAACCGCGCAGGGTGTATATTCAAAAGGGAGTATCAGTGTACCCAACATCTAGCAATTACTTGTAAATAGCAAAACAGCAAAAACAAATGCACTATAAATAGGATATAAATACAGGATGGAAGAACAGTGACCGGTTGGGTGAATGTTTGACAGCATGATTGAAGGCAAATGAACGCTAGTGATGTAACAATAGATTCGTCTAATTTACAAATTATTTGTAAGATAATGTCAAGAAGAAAAAAATGAGAAAAAAACCTAAAAAACTAAACAAATTTTACTGTTAATCTATAATGTAGCAAATATAGCGAAATTGTGTCGAAGCAAAGTGGGAAGGGTGCAAAAACGGTTCGCGCTGCAAAGGTGACATATTAAAAATTTACTTGCAAATATCGACCATTTTAAAGCGCAATGTGAACAGGAAAGGAATCTAGCTGGAGTAAAGGGAACTACTTCAATAACATAATTGACAAATAATTTATATCTATTATCACAGGAATTTTTTTTAACAAACTTGAGAAAAAAGTATCAAATCTGGTTCGTTCTATTGATCCAAAAAGTTCTAGTCGAGTAGAAAATTTCCCTTACTGCCATCATTAGGGCGATTGGTTTTTTATATCTGTTGCTGGAGGAAGGCAGTGTCCGTATAGATTTGTGGTGACAAAGAAAACCGAATCAATGGGAAAGATAGAGGGCGTGAACTTGTAATTAACCCGCCAGTCGAGGATGCAGCTACTGGGAAATCAATCTGTTCGAGAGTGATGGGGGGAGGGCGAGAAGAAAACTAATTAAATTCAAATAAACTTTTCAGTTATTCCACTGACGCAAACATGCAAAGCAAAACGAGGTCCGCTGAGCACTGCAATTCTTAGTAAAGTAAAAGTACTTTTTACCCAGATCGCCAGAGGCGAGAATGTGACAAATAAGAAGATTATGTGATGGAAAACGAACGTTTTTCTACACATAATATCGTTGGGTGAAAGATGCGGGTGGTATTGAATAGGAAATAGTTTTACGAGGCACTGATGTTTAGACAGGTCGTACCACAGCTTGATAATAGAGACGATAGTAATTATTTCCTATAGAGCACAGTAGGAAAGTATTGGAATTGGCGGAAATAAGTTGAAGCAAGATAGCACGAAAGCAGCAGATGTTTTTAGTCGAATCAAATAAGTTTTTATTTAGCAATAACGCGAACATCTCTTGGCAGATTTAAAGTTGTATCATTTACTAGTTAACTGCATCCGCTGTCATGTAAGGCCAATAATGTCAAACGAAATCCCGTTCACATTTTCATAGAAATTCAATTGAACATCTACACTCAACCGAAAAACTACCTAAAATTGAGTACTTTTAACTCAATCTCGGGGTATCGTGCAGGAAGGTTAAATTAGGTAAACCGTGTTGAAGGTAGTTTCCATTTAACTACGGCAAAAATCATAACTCATTGATAAGTTTTTTATACTCAACCTTGAGTTCAATTTACTTAAATTTAAGTTGAATTTACCTAATTTTAAGTATACCCCAAACAACTCAAAAGTACCTTACTGCAAAAAGACCTCGACTGAGTCGAATCTCTCATTTTATTTTTGACAACACTAATAAGTGAGAAAGCGTCACACAACTCAAAAGTAAGATAATAGAACTTATTCTTTAGGTTATTTTATTTTTGCGTCTACGAAAGATATTTTTAATATACGGATGCACTTGAAAGGTTGAGTTGTACCGTTGTAGAATTATTATTATTCATTAAAAGACACTCGAAAATTATTCTTCGCTGGAATTGGAAAATTCTAATCCACGGTGTACTGCATCAGTGTATTTTAATCATTTTCGTTTAATCTTAAACAGGTTATGAAGATTTTTTACAGCGTCTTTCTAGGGTTTCCAGCTCTAGTGGAACTTTGACCCGAATATTTATTCTGATCGAAGCAAGACCACCGACGAACCGACATGACAGAGGCATTCGAAAAATGTCCCATACAAAATAACGATTGTTTTGAAATGAAGCGATCAATACTCTCAAACTACGACAGATCGCTCCGCCATGTTCGAATCTGGGCAGGCTTCTCGATAAGTATATTGATATTACAGAAGGTGTGCAATTCCCTCAGCTACGTATGTAGTGGTAATATGCATCAAAATCGTATTCAGAACTCATTGAAAATGCATGTATTCTGTTACTTTTTTGCTTGCAATGGACAGTTTTGTTAAATAGTACATACATAGGATAATGAAAAGCTAGAAAAATGGTCTTCAACATGCCAAAAAAGGTTTGTTCGTTCTAGCATACCTGGTACAACGTCGATACACCTTGGTTTTTGCGTACTGTTGTGTTATCGACGAAGACTACCACGCAAACCATGATACAGATGTCGCTAGTGTAACAACATATTTTAATTTAAACAATTAGGACAACATCTGACGCATTTTTTGTTCCATGTGGCACGTCGGTTCATCGGTGGCAAGACTTCAAATGCAACATGAGTATGGTTTCAGACCGAATTTTAATTCTAAGCAATTTTTTTCATCACTTTAACTAAAGTTGAAAAAGCAAGTTTACTTCTTTCATTCGCCAGTAACTCGTCAGAGTAACAAATCAACACTGGGTGAAAATTTCCTATTTTACTCACAATCACCGTAGTGTGCAATATTTTGACAAAGTATAATGCTCACCATTAATCTGAGCTGATTATATGTAGCTATAGATTTAGATGGTTTTGGGCGTTTGTAAGCACGTCAGTCAGACGTAGAATTTCGATTCCCCTGCTAACCGTACTGAAAAAAAAGGACCAGCCACTCTCGCTGTGACTGATAACTTGAATGAACAAGAACCCAGAAACTTGTAATCACGATTACAAAGTAGATTCCAACAAAGGAGTTAATCTCACTCTCAGCTTAGGATCACTGCAGGAGTAGCCAACCACACCGCAGGGAGAATCCGATTGGTGTTGAAGAAATTGAAGTAAAACCCGTAGACCTGGAGATCGTCCAAGAAAACTAGTCTCCAGGTTGAAGCTAGAGGGGTGGCAACTCTACGTTTTTCTTACATATATAACATTATCGAAAGAGTGGAATCAAAATTCAACATTATAGGGATTATAAAAAACGTGCGGATGAATTGAGAAACGATGTATTCTATTTATTAAATCCTTCCTACGTAAAATGAAAACATGCTCGTGATAATCATTTCCCAACGTTTAAAAGTTTCCAGCCGAGAACAAACAATATTTTCTGTTTGCTCAAATAACGGGTATCCCACAGATTGCATCCACCGCCAGAGTAGCTGTTTCCTCTGGAGTATTTTTCCTAGCATAATTAGTCGCTTATTCTAACGATTTCACTTGAAGCTCATCCGTGCTGGCTCATTAGTATTAATTAGTCAACATTGCAATTCGTCGAATTTGCTTTCCTTTTTAGTTCAGTCCGTGGGATAAACATTTCCTTGAATGGTGAAGATTATGGTGCTACTGGGGAAAAAGCAAGAAAAGCCACCGTCATTAGGTTTTACACCAACCGAAATGTCCCGCAAAATTGGGTTCTTTACTGACACAGTTAACCTTACTTTTCTCGACAGTCCACTAGTACTGTTTACATGGACTTAGAAAAATTTTGTGGAAGACTAGATTTGTACGAAGAAATTCGCAAAAAAATAGTAGGGGACGGTGGGGAGTTATGAACAATGTTTTGTCTTCGGGGTATAACTACCATAAACATCGATCGATTGTCAATAATTCAACTGGTATTTGTACAGGACACCTTAATACATCCACATTTAAGATATGGCAGATTGCGTGAAATGCGTGGAATCGGCATTTTTTATTTTGGTGGGGAGCTGTGAACCATCGCAAAAACTGGGACAAAATGGAATATTCTAATTTTTTTAAATCTTTTTGTCGGTTCTGACAGTATAAAGTAACAAGTTACTTTACGCTTGTCCGGACATGTCGTAGACTCAGGTGATTCGCATTTCTAATGCCTTGACCCCTACGGTAGCAGACAAAGGGTTAAATCGCCGGTAAACTCTAAGCTTGCTCATATGACCCTTCCACGCTTTTCTAAACTTTCTCCCTTCAACTCCTTGCTCCCCCTTGAGTACTATGGCTCTTAATATTGAAAAATATACTTCACCTTTCAGTCCCCTGCCAATTAAATGCCGTAACAACAGTTGGTTTATAAATAAGTAACAAATACAGCGGCGGCGTATACCAGCTTGAAATTTAAAAATAAAACGCTCTGCTGGGGGTGTGATTATTTCAGTTCCAGTTCTACTTTTAAACTCCTACATAAAATGAAACAGCGCTGAGCATGCTCTTAATCATCATCTCCAGCTCGTGTCTTTGCTGCACGAGAAATAATTCAATATTAATTCATCAAAAGGGCGAAATTGTTTTTTGTAAACAAACTTGATTCGCTCACTAGTCTGCTGCAGTGTGGAATTTCATGTAAAATATGCGTTTATGTATATTTTTACCCTTCGTAGAAGTAATTTCAATTGTTTTCTGCTTTGAAAATATAGTAAATTAAGAGAAACCATCAAAATAAAAGTTTGTTTACAAATCTTATTCGCCCTTTTGCAAATTTAGTATGGAATTATTTGGAAAAGTAGATTCGCGATCTAAAGCTGAATGTAGACCGCAAGATGGCACGAAAGTGCAATGATGATGTTTTTATTTTCATCTGTCAAAACGCATAGTTTACACTAAAATGAAATTCAGAGATTGAAATCTCGATAAAAAGCACGATAGTGCGCGAAAATCACTGGATTAAAGAGTGCGGGTATTGAAAGTCGAGGTTATCCACTGATAAATCAAATTTCTAAGTAAACATTTTCCTATCTAAAACGACCAACCCAATGTTTATCTTAAAAATATTAATGATATAGGATTCCCGAGCAAACGAAAAGCCCATAATACCCCCATGCTCATGGGGTTTGAAATGGGTTCAACCCATGAAAACATCATCACCATGGTCCGGTAGATCCTATATAAAATACCATATGATGGTATTTTATATGGGTTACTGAGACCCATATAAAATACCATCATATTTTTAAGGGACTATGTGGTATTTGAACCACTGAGTTTTTGCTCTGGTGGTTGTTCGATTTTAATAGTTTCAAGAGAAACGTTACATAGTTTTACAAAAAGTTTAATTACATAAGATAAGAAAACACTCGTTCTTTCGTTTGACACCAAAACATTTAGTCGGACTCGATATTTTATTGCGAATTATGGAGATCCAGAATTATTTTTGTATTGTTGAGGTTAGGTTGGTTGTTTTAGATACGGAAATTGGAGTTATCATGAACAAGAAATTTACCATTTAGTTATTTTTTCTGAGGTAGGAAACGTAGGAACGTTTCTTCATCAATATTTTTTTATTGAAAGAAATAACATTTAATTATAATATTGATTGAGTGATCATGAGTGCAATTTCCGTGTCTCGGTATGAAGCGGTGTTTCTTTGTGCTCATACCGAAGGATTTAAAATGCCTCGCGCTTGGGTCGTAAAGCATGTGGAACTGGTTTGTACCTGAACTATGCGGAAAAAGGGCTAAATAGAGTTGAAAAAATGTTTTATGAATACCATAATTCGTCGTAGCATGAAATAGTAAAAATATGAATATATGTGTACCTTGTCTGAAGTTATCGTCTGTACGCTACATATTATATTGTCCAACTCGTACGATACGACTACAAAACACGATCTGAAATATTTTCAAAGAGACAATTGATGTTTTGTAAACTACAGTTCATAGTCATCCAATAGAGCGGTGTTAACAACACGATAATATGCTCGCTCGACGGCCGAATAGTACGGATCCATCATGGCGTAGATTATTGCTGGTTGCACAGCGTCCTTTATCACCGTTACTCGACGTAGCCATATACTTTACGCAATTAGATACAAATTACTGCGTATATTTTGGATCAGACAACAAAAGAATATAGTTATTTCGTACAATGGGACAAAAGCTATTCGCATTCAAAAAGTGAGAAAGCATTCCAGCAGAAAGTTTTGAAAGAGTGGCCCTATATTGAAACCTTACCAGTATTCTACATCAAAACAGGTTGGAAAAGAATCACTGAAACGGTTGAAAAGGAGGCTGGGAAAAAATCAGCTCCCAAAGCGACCATCGTTACACCCTCTGTTCCACGCTATTTCATCTCATTATTCAACTATTTCTAGTTCCGCTGCGTGCATTAACAATAGAGATTTCTCTAGAAATAGCTATCGATTAGCGACCCATTAATAGTCAGAACATGACGACAAGAAGTGCAATGGAGGCATGTTGCCATTCAACAGCACAATACGGACTTGCGAAGGTAAAATGAAATTGATGAAAGTTTCGTCATTTGCTAATGCTAGCAATTCCACCGATACAAATTGGATGGGCAGGTACGATAGCACAAAGCTCATACATGAATTATGAGGACTGGTAAAAGTAGCTTCACAATGCAGCTTGATATTTCCTCATTTATGGATTGTCAAGTCAGCATACGAAGTTTTGCTCCTTTGAATTAAAACATCTGTATGAAAAATTATAACCAAGCCGTATGCAAAAAAAAAAAAAACGATCGAAAATTAACAACACCTCCCCCTTCCCTATTTCGGGCAAAACCATCAATGTGGAGCACCAAAAGAATACTAAAAGTTCGTCAAGATAAGCTCAGAAAGGTATTCGGTCAAAGCAAAACCAAGTAACGTTACTGACGACAAGTCTTTTATGAAGGATTTCCGCATCTATATGCCCGCTCATTAAGTTGAGATCAACGGTGTGGTCACTAAAGTGGGACACGGCTATATGAAAAAATAAGCTTCGAGCAACTTTCTGGATTCCAGTCGGGTCCTAGATTAACTGTGCAAATTCTAAACTCGATCGATGAAACTATATTGTTGCGCCCACGGTTTGAAATTTACATGGGATTTCATATGAGGAAATCGACTTTTACTTCTCTTATTTTCACTTTTCATCGCATACAAACATCCAATACGTTGGTCCGGTAGCTAGATTTGTCCGATTTGGCTCAAATTTAGAGCAGACACTCCTGATGGGTCTAGGTATCGATACAGGGATGGTCCGATGTCATTTTTTTCTTGACCCTTGTCGTGAAAGGATCTATTCCTAAATTTGAGTTATGTGTTAAATATAAAATTTCGATAATTTGTTCAAGTTTATAATAATCCGCGGATTAAACGGTCGTATTGATCTGCTTCGAAAATTTTTAGCTACAATTTTGAAAAAAACTACCGACTTAATTTATCTTGGCAATAGTCTTATCTAGCTGCTATTGAGCCGATTGACGTTTAAATTTATAGAAAAACAAATCGTTTACAAGAAAAATTTGAAGGCAAACGCATATTTTCAAGGCTTATGCGAAAGGCGATACTATAAAAATGATTTCTGAGTTCTCTGTTGATGCAAAGAAGGCTATAACTCGGCAGAACAAGTAAGGTGTGTAGAAAAATGTTATTGGAAAAAAATTGAAAATAAAAAATAACTTACATTAACCCTATATGCACCAGTTAGTTGCTCCTCGGCTAGAAGACAAGAACCAACAACAAATTTGGGACTGCAGTATCACACAACAAAATGCAAGCATATTTATAAATATACGGAACACACACACATACGAGCGCAATCGGAAAGCATCTGTAACTGTAGATCAGCATTATTACAACTCGGTGGGATGTTTTCACCAAAATTCTAGACTTGTATACCAAATAGGAAAACCAACAATAACAAAACAATAGAGCAGCGATCACTAAAAAGTACAATCGAAATTTACTCACACAAACGCATACAACAAAGCAATGCGAGAGTCGTCATTACAACTTCTAGCATCGTGTGTAGGCTTATAAAGAGCAACTAAAATCGTATTTGTCATGTTCATTCTTTACACTATCTGCATTGTCGCGCGTAAAATATCTCAGAAAAATAGGACAAATAATCTTTTTGGTTGATTCTCATGGAAATAACATTTCCTACGAAATAAATTCATTTCGTTCACGCTTTCCACCATTCTTCTTAATTAGAGAAAGGCTGAACATATTGTATTTATAGAATTTTTACAACAAGTTTAAGCTGTCTCTACATTCAGAAAGAAACAAAACCAGAATACAGAACAAAAAAATAAACAGTAGACATTTTATTACTATTATCCGCTTGAAGCTTGAATAGAAAAGAAAACGAAACAATAATCTATTGACCGGAACAAACACGTGCGGCATGACATGCCATTATAGTTGCAGAAGTATTAAGTAATTTAGAATAACGCTGAGCTACTTTTATTAGCTAAAAAGGCAAAACATTCAAATTACTATCGTGATCATATGACATAACAGGCACGCATAGAAAAACCAACTCTAAAGTAGCTATGTATATGTGAGATGCACTACCAGCCGAATCGGACCGTGTTTACACGTGTGTGTGCAATGCTGAAGTTAGATATCGTAAAACGCTTGCAAAACAGCTTTGAACAAATCGATGACATTTTGCGCTAACTATGACTGTTTAGACGTGTTTATTTCGCAAGATAATAACAAAACAGATATACATATATCGGTGTTGCCAACTTGGATGTACTGTGAAATAGAAGAAAAAACGAACTTTCATCCTCATTTGAAAACAGCAGATTTGTAAATAATGAATAGAGAGCTGACTATTTGACGTTCGAATTTCGGCCAGACTTTCCAGCAAACGGAACGAAACGTAAGTACATACAGACGCACAAAACGTGGCGCGAGTAATTGTAAAACATTTTCAACTGTCATCAATTTACTGTGACAATAGTAAACAGATAAGGAAAAAAGTACACACACATACACTTACCCACTCACATAGATTTTAAAACTGTAACAACATAATCAAGGAGGATCAATTTTGAACTGAACTTTTCCTCTAATGAAGAGAACATTCACTTATCATGTAAACAGAACAATATCCAAGTTTGATAAACAATTCTCTTCCCTAAAACAGTAACACTACTTTATTTTAAATGATTCCCTTAAAATCAGACAAACGAATCGGAAACAAAAAAAACTATAACGATCCCTTGATTGGAAGCAAAATGTCACATATCCAGATACGAGAGACCATACCGAGGAGATCGTATATCACGAGCGACTTGATCCCACGAGGTAATGAAAGCAAATAAGGCAAATTTCAGTCACATATCGTCTTAGGTTTTAGAAAATTCCCCTGAGGGTTGCAGAACTGATTAAACGAATAAAAAGCAGAAATGGTAGAGAGCAAACCAATTGTTTTGGGAGCGAATGAAATCATTGATTCGTCTTCTATTTTTTTTTAGTGGTAATGTTATGATACACAATGGCGATATAGGGCAAATTAGCTGTACTTAGGACACTTATTTTAGTGGCAGCGTAGTAGAAATTTTGATTGTATTCGAATTCTAAATTTCCATTTTTTTTCGTAGAGGAATAAACCGCATTTTCACCCTTTTATAGAGCAAAAAGTATGTAGCGTGCATAGTTTGTTCGAGTCAGGGAAACCTGTGACAAAATCTTCTTTGACATCCGATAACCCTCAATCGACAAAATTGTGTTCCATTTACACTTGACAAATTTTCTGCGTGTAGTCGTTTTTGCAGTATTTTTCAAATCATGAATATCATTCACCGAAAGCATGAGAAACTCTAGGAACCAAACATACTTTTCCCCAATCTAAACAGGAACTAGAGATTTACCCCGGTGCTTCTAATATATTCTCTCCTCCCTTGTGAGATAGTTTAGCAATACACGTATCGGTATGAAGCCCATTTTACAAAAAAAACTAATTATAGTAAAGCAAACAATACTCTATACATGTATATTGACAAACCTATATTATGGATACAAATCTAAGCAAATACAGAGAACAACCCTGAGTATATAGAAGAAAATAGAAATCTCTACAATCCCGGGTATGACGCCATGTATACCTAAAAATTAGAATTTTTAATCGTCAACCAGAAAAGCAACCTAAAATAATAAAACAATCTAGTGACGAAATAATTATAGCAAAATCCATTATACTGCATTGTTTGAAGCTTTTAATTTGACTGTACATATTGTATTGAACGTTGAACATGAAAAGTCGAATTAATAAAGCAAACAACAATATCGTCAATAAGCTATATATAAGAGGAGGACTACCCATGTAAAAGCATTCAATACAAAAACTATAGAACACAAATTATAGGAAATTAATTACAACTAAAAAGGAAGCAAGCAAAAACTTACTGTAATATTGTCCGTGTGTGTATGGTATAAAAAACTAAAAATATATATATTTTATCAAGTACGATAAATCTACGTACGAGTAATGGAAAACTGATAAATATCAATTAGCCAAGCGAACGGAGAAAGAGCGGAAGCAGCAGCAGCGAAGCGAAACAAAATTGGAAAACAGTTCAGCACGATTGGGTGAAGAAGCATTTTTTGTATTGTATGAGCATATAGAACTATTAAGCAAGCAAAATAGATGAAGCATAAAAGCAAGTAAGGCGCAGTATATAGATGTAAAGATACAACGCAGAATTTCGAACTGAAGCAGTTTAATGGAAATGAGTGTGTAAAAACAGAAGAAGGAGAATGATAAAAGATATAAACTATTGAAATATAAAGACGAAAACAAACGACGGCAGCATTTTTTTTCAGTCCGATATCCTGGATTTTGAAGCCAGCATTCCGGCTCATTTTCCGGCTAAACTTAACTGGGAGTCTGTTAACGTATATTCGCTCAAATGTTTTCACAAGTTTCATTAATATCAAGGACGTCACGAAAAAAACGCTGTAGGAAATTACCCAGTGGACCGATCCTTTTCAAACTTTCAGACAATGAAGTATAACCCATTAGAAACCTTTTTATTTATTTATTTCAACAACAAACAACAATACCATAACCGTACGCTCGCACTTCATGTGAGCGGGGGGGGGGGGGGGGGGGGGTCCATGTCCTTGTGTACAAAAGTGACCAGGCTGGTTTTGTACCACTCCAGGACAACGTTTGAATAGCGACACGATGCTAGATCCGTCCAGAAGATCGTAGGGCCCTCGGTGTTGCTTCAACAGAGGAAGCAGACGCTTCTGTAGACACTCCTTGAGATAGATTTTCCCGTTTACAGTATTGGTAGTCACGAACGGCACACTCGGTTCGCCACTTGAGCAGATCGCTTGCCAAATCAGCTATTTATTGGCAAACTTTGAAAGTCTCTGCTTTCTTACTTTCTGCGGAACATCAAACTTGTGCTGGGCGGTGAAGAACAGTAGTCCCAAAAGCTGCCCGAAGTCCGCCTTGACGTAAGTCTCATCATCCATGATGAGACAATGAGGCTTCCTCAGCATCAGGGTGTACAGCTTCCGGGCTCGTAACTTTCCCACCGTATTTTACCGTTCATCATGATTTGGAGTCTTCTGCTATTTGTACGTATGCAGTCCCTCCCGGTCCTTGGCTCTCTGAACAAAAAACTTGGAAAGATTCAACTTTTTGGCCACAACGCTTTCACTACACGCTTGTGATCCTGATCACTACTAAAACATCCCTTCTGACCGCATTTCTCCTTCCGTTCGATGCTCAGAGTTTGGTAGTAACATTTAATCACACAATTCACCGTTGATTGCACAATTCCGAGTTGTTTTCCGATGTCACGATGAGAGAGTTGATGATTTAGCGGGTGACACCATTTACCCCAATTTTCGAAATACTGACCGCTATAAAAATACAGTGTAAACAATACACTCTAAACTATTTCTACCCACATTTTCAAGAGAAAATAACCAATGGATTATTTTCTACAGCGTAATGCAATTTGATGTGGGACACCCTTTATTTGTTCGATCATGGATGTGTGCTCTCTGTGCCTGAAATATCATGTCCATATGGCAATTGTTTCCCTCATCCTAAAATGGTACGTTGTAGTAATCGATAAGCTAGATGAGTTTTTTTATTGAGCCTCGCTATCAGAATAGCTCAGAACGCCGCAAGCTATGACAGCCCAACAAAAATCCGGGGAGCGAAAGCATCCTCCCCAGTGCCGGCCATATCCGGGGTAGTACCGACCGCAGTCGACAACCCTCCCCCCAGGTAAGTCCCACAACACATTTCCACCCAACCACAATCAGATACTCGCCTCCAAGCCATTTTCAATCAGTCCACCGAATCGAAGAGAGACCTACACCTGTCTAGGGACATCAACTCAAAGAAACTAACAGACGATGCTCGACGTTTCAGAAGATCGACCCAGCGACCAACAGACCCGACAGCTGAATATTCTTAGTACCTAACGCCCCCCTTTCTCCCGCAACACGATATAACAAGAAGTGTCGGACGAACCAACGTTCGCGGACCAACAACTGATGACGTACTCTGGCGGCTGCTTGCGCGGGAGAACCTCCCCCCCATCCCGCCGGGTATGTCGCGACTCCTTTCCTCTTAACCATGAGCAGATGTACGCCTCCACAGCCACCTTCAGGCAGTCCGCCGTATCACTCCTCTGGCCAGCTCACAGGACAATGAACGATGGAAAACCAGCCTCTTTTTTCAAACATCAGCATAAAGCAAACAGCGGATGATAGGCACGACGATAAAACACCGATTCCACGTTCGCCAAGTCCAATTGTCAAATGCTCCTGACAACTGATAAGATTCGGAACGAAGCAACATCAACAGTCTGAAGAGGCGGCCAAACCCACTCTAGCGGACTTCTTGCCATACCAATTGCAGTCACTGGAAGGACAGTCTGTCAGCACCCTAGATCTATACCAATAAAAGTATAGCCGTCCTATATGTGACCCTCTTAGACCCGTCGGCAGCTCGTTCGGAAATATATATCTCAAAAATTCAACCGAAATCGCTAGCTGTAGGGTTAGCAAGAAAGCCTTCTCCCCAACACCGGCCCTGTCCTGGGTAGTTAAGACAGCAGTCGACAAGGCTCCGGCGGCTGCTGATGCAGGATGCCCGGCTGACTTCCGAGTAAGTCTATATGGTTTGACTCCTCCCCGAACTGCATTCAGGCCACCTACCCTCCTGGTCCCTCCAGCCCTCTGTAACTCGCGTATTGCTACTGCCCAGCAAATATGAGACTTCCTTTCTCAACACCTCAGGGTCGGCATACGCTCGTGGCTAATCGCGATGAAGAAAACACCTGGTAAGTATCTTCAAGCAAACATATTTTTTCCTTACTTTCCCACTTTCTTACTGGCTACCTCCTGCCTTAGCACTTCTCTTTCCTCTCTTCTTTGGGGCCCCTTCTTCACTCCAGCTTGTTGTCACTTCCACTCCACAACGAATTCCGCTGCGTTTCGTTCTCCGACTCTGCAACTCCACACGGCTCTGCTACGGCTATGTAATGCTCGCTACCGGTCCACTACGCGGCCCTCGAGTATGCTGAACGACTCGAGCTTCGACGAGGGGTTAGTTTCGTCGGTTATGCTCAGTTTCTGGCGTAGTTAATTGACGAATGGATACGGTAGGGCTTTACTAGGCCACAAAGGTTTTATACACGGCTTCGAATTATAAATTACGGAGTCCTGCTTGTTACATCAGCAACATTAAGTTGCTTTTTCGTACAGTGTAACAAAAACTGTTATACAATGTTTTTACTATAAAACATGTCTAAATGAATTTACGGTGTTCTCTGACACCAATACCAATTCAGACCTAGCTTAAAAGCATCTAGAAAATATAGAGCTGGTCTCAGTTTACTATCAACTTACAAAGTGACTACTACATTATTACAACCGAAACCCGATTCGTATTCCACCCCGTCGACCATTCCACTTGGGTAGCTATATGTTAAAACTGGCGACGAGAAAAAAGTTGTGCTAGGTAACGCGCGTGTGATCCGTGATACAGGAAGTGGTTAAGTTAGCAGCGGTGACACAATCGACGGCGACAAAGTTCCGGAGTGGAAAGACTGCGGGTAACCAAATACAACGTGCAGGTAAAGTTCCGGACACGACGAACAAATAAAACGGCATTTACTGCTTTTTAAGCTAATCGAAAAGGTTCGAGTCGTCTGAATTGCTGTTCGGATCCGGAAAATCGACTCTAGTATTCACGACCAGGAAAATTTTCCAGCTTGTTGGCTGACGACGGTTCCGATTTGTGTATCGACCATTAGTATCTGGACGAGCTTTGCAGAGTTTTACTTGGTGTGTGCTGTATCCATCGACGAGTGCTGCTATTATATAGGGACGCGAGGGTAAAGATAACATCAGTCGTGATGGCTCAGATGAATATGGCGGCTATGATAGAGCCATACCGCAAAGGAGCATCCTTTTCCGATTGGGTGGAACGACTTGGTTACTTTTTCGCTATGAGCAATGTGGCGGAGGATGCAAAGAAATCCCATTTCATAACCCTTAGCGGGCCATCGGTGTTCTCGGAACTTAAATTGCTTTTTCCAAATGCTAGTCTAACCGATATTTCATACGAAATTATGATTGAAAAACTTAAAGCAAGGTTTGACAAAGTTGAATCTGATATTATACAGAGATTTAAATTTAATAATCGGAAGCAACATCCTGATGAGTCTGCGGAGGATTTTGTCCTTGCGATAAAACTTCAGGCAGAATTTTGCAATTTTAAAAATTTCAAGCATGAAGCGATTCGGGAACGTATTGTTGCTGGTCTGAGGGATGAAGCCCTTCAGCAGCGTTTGTTGAATGAACAAAATTTAACCCTTGAATCGGCAGAAAAATTAATTGCTACTTGGGAGATGGCAGGGGCCAACGCTAGATCTTTGGGAATCGATGTCAATGCTGGTCAGATTGCTTCTTTGAATAATGACTTTAAGAGGCCGCGCCCTTCCACTCTTGAAAAACTTGCTAAAACGTTGGCAAATGCTAAGGCGGGTGATCGACCTTCTCGACCTGCAGGAACCAGACAATCGGTAAAAACCCGATTGGGATTTCAACCATATTACTACAATGGAGAACAGGAGGACAAGCACAAAAATTTTGCAGGTTTTCGCCCGGCTGAATGGAGGGCTGGACAGGATCGCCATCGTAGCGAGAGTCGTGTCTGCGACTTCTGCGGAATAAGAGGACATTTGAAGAGAAAATGTTTCAAATTGAAAAATCTACGCAGGGATACGGTTCAATTCGTAGATTCTAAAGCAGGACCAAGCAGTTTAAGTGAGCTGTTCAACCGTTTGGAAACGAATGCTTTGGACGATGATGACGATAACGACAGGAATGATTCAGGTGAACTTCATTGTATGCATGTTTCGTCTATTAATTGCATTAGTAATCCTTGTTTAGTTGACGTGGAAGTTAATGGTAAACTTCTTAAAATGGAAATAGACTGTGGGTCTTCCGTTTCAGTTATTGGGAAAAGACAATATTTTATGAACTTTCAAGAAACATTATCAAAATCAACAAAACAATTAATTGTTGTAAATGGCAGTAAACTTACAATTGAAGGTGAAGCAGATGTGTCGGTTAAGTTTAGAGGAAAAGATGCAAGGTTAAAATTATTGGTTTTGAATTGTAGCAATGATTTTATTCCTTTATTAGGGAGACCTTGGTTAGATATGTTTTTCCCAGACTGGAGACAATTTTTTTCGGATAATTGGTCTATTAATAATGTTTTATTGAACAAGGAGCAAAGTGATGCTGTAGTACAAGATATTAAACAAAAGTACTCAAACGTTTTTATCAAAGATTTTTCTAGTCCAATAGACGGTTTCGAAGCCGAATTGGTTTTGAAAGACGATGCGCCTATTTTCAAAAAAGCTTATGACGTTCCCTATAGATTAAGGGAGAGGGTTTTAAATTATTTGGATAAATTAGAACGAGAAAAGGTTATTACTCCGGTAAAAACTAGTGAGTGGGCATCTCCAGTGGTAATCGTCACAAAGAAAAATAATGAAATTAGATTGGTTATTGACTGTAAGGTGTCGATAAACAAATGTATTATTCCCAATACGTATCCATTACCAGTTGCACAAGATTTATTTGCCGGTTTATCAGGCTGCAAGGTATTTTGTGCATTAGATTTAGAGGGGGCATATACACAATTATCTTTATCTAAAAGGTCCCGAAAATTTATGGTAATTAATACTATTAAAGGGTTATTTACATACAATAGATTACCACAGGGGGCCTCGTCTAGCGCATCCATTTTTCAGTAGGTAATGGATCAAGTGCTGGAGGGAATTGATAATGTGTTTTGTTACTTGGACGATGTTTTGATTGCTGGAACTGATATGGCCGACTGTACTAAGAAACTTTATTTAGTTTTAGAACGGTTGGCTAGAGTAAACATTAAAGTTAATTTAGAAAAATGCAAGTTCTTTGTGACAGAGTTAGATTACCTTGGACACATAATAAGTGAACATGGTCTTTTACCTAGCCCAAATAAAATATTAACGATAAGAAATGCCAAAATACCAAATAACGTGACAGAGCTTAAATCATTTTTGGGTTTAATTAATTATTATCATAAATTTATTCCCCATTTGTCTTCAAAATTGTATCATTTGTATAATCTTTTGAAGAATAATGTTAAATTTGAGTGGGACGATAATTGTAGTAAGGCATTTGAGGAAGGTAAGAAGGCGCTTCTTTCTACAAACTTTCTGGAATTTTATGATCCAAAAAAGCCATTAGTGGTCGTGTCTGATGCCTCCGGATACGGGTTGGGGGGAGTGATTGCTCACATAGTGGATGGAGTAGAAAAATCTATATGTTTTACGTCCTTCTCGTTAAACAAAGCTCAAAAATCGTATCCTATTCTTCATTTAGAAGCGTTAGCTTTAGTGTGTACCATAAAAAAGTTTCATAAGTATTTATATGGACAAAAGTTCATAGTTTACACTGATCATAAACCCTTAGTGGGAATTTTTGGAAAGGAAGGTAAAAATTCAATATTTGTAACAAGGTTACAACGTTATATTTTGGAATTATCGATCTATGAATTCGATATACAATACAGGCCTTCTGCTAAAATGGGTAATGCGGATTTCTGTTCGCGTTTTCCCTTGGCGCAAATGGTACCAATAGAACTTGACGCTGAGCTAATAAGAAGCATTAATTTCAGTAAAGAACTGCCAATTGACTGCGCTAAAGTAGCCAGGGAGACGAAGAATGATAAATTTCTACAGGATATTATTGGGTTTATGCAAAATTGTTGGCCAAAAAGAATTGACAAACGCTTTGTAAATGTCTTTTCAAATCAACACGATTTAGAAATTGTAGACGAGTGTTTGTTGTATCAGGATAGGGTTATAATACCGCAGCTACTGCAAAGCGGGATTTTAAAACTCTTACACGCCAACCATGCTGGCATAGTAAAAATGAAACATCTGGCCAGGCGCTTTGTTTATTGGTTTGGAATTAATGCTGATATAGAAAAATATGTGACGCGATGTGACGCTTGCAATGGAATGGCGGTTGTGCCTAGGGAAAAAATTGAATCTAAATGGATACCGACTACTAGACCATTTAGCAGAATACATATTGATTTCTTCCACTTTGCACATCGTACCTTTTTATTAATTGTAGACAGCTATTCTAAATGGATTGAAGTAGAATGGATGAAAAGGGGTACTGATTGCAATAAGGTTTTGAAAAAACTTGTAGCCTTTTTTGCACGTTTTGGATTACCGGATGTTTTGGTGTCTGACGGCGGTCCACCATTCAATTCTTATTCATTCGCAGTTTTCCTTGAAAGGCAAGGAGTGAAAGTTCTCAAAAGCCCACCATATCATCCGGCAAGTAATGGCCAAGCAAAAAGGTTGGTGAGAACAGTAAAAGACGTTTTAAAAAAGTTCTTATTGGAGCAAGAGATGAGTGAATTGGATTTGGAGGACCAGATCAATTTGTTTTTAATAAATTATAGGAATTATTGTTCAACATCAGATGGAAACTTTCCATCTGGGAAAATATACTCTTATACTCCTAAGACAATTATTGATTTAATAAATCCAAAGAAAAGTTATAAAGAATTTCTTTTACAAAATACACAAAATGTATATGATAAAGAAGACAAACCAATCAATGTTGGAATGAATTTTCCAAGGGAATCTTCTGTTGATCTCTTGGATGAGTTAATTGAAGGAGATGTACTATGGTATAAGAATAACAACCCACACAACCATGCAAAATGGGTTAAAGCAAATTTTATTAAACGATATTCTCATAATACATTCCAGATTCTTGTTGGAAGCGTCGTGGTCGTAGCCCATCGAACGCAACTGCGTGTAGTCAAGGAGGGTGTTGAGATAGCACGACCCAATGTTGTTATTTCAGCATCAACGCAGCATCCTATAATGCCTCCAGTGCAGGAAGACAGCGAACCGGAGTTCAGGGGATTCCCTGGGATCGAAACGAGAAGAGGAACAAAAAGGAAAACCGAAGCGGTGAACTCACCACTTCGACAACTCAGGCGTTCTAAGAGAATGAGGACTAAAAAGGTGGATAATGTTTTCGTCTACGGAAAAAAATTAAGTTGAATTTAATAGTAATGAATTATAGAAAAGCTAAGTTAAATGCTAAAATATAGTTAAGTTCAAAACAAAAATAGGATAAGAAACAAAATTATACTATGAGTTATAAGAAAGTTGATTAATATCAATTTCGGATTCTATATAGCTGAATGTTTTCAGTTTTCGAATTTTAATTGAATTGCATTTTCGTTAGGGGGAAGAGCTGTTACATCAGCAACATTAAGTTGCTTTTTCGTACAGTGTAACAAAAACTGTTATACAATGTTTTTACTATAAAACATGTCTAAATGAATTTACGGTGTTCACTGACACCAATACCAATTCAGACCTAGCTTAAAAGCATCTAGAAAATATAGAGCTGGTCTCAGTTTACTATCAACTTACAAAGTGACTACTACATTATTACAACCGAAACCCGATTCGTTTTCCACCCCGTCGACCATTCCACTTGGGTAGCTATATGTTAAACTGCTGACACAATGGGGGATGTCAAAATGGCGGTTTGGCTGGGGAACGGTCGAGGCTTACATTATGTTGAGGGACGGCGGTCAATTACCTGGAAGTCTACATTCTCCACTCAGCAATCCACTTTGTCTCCGTTTTTCCATCTGTATAACTTGGATCTTCAATCTTTGTCACTTCACTTTTTTAAACAACTCTTCTAGTTTTCACTTTTCCAACTTCTACGTTCTCAACTGTTCAAGTCGATGATGGCCGGGAAATTGACTACAACTTTGGCGGTTATTGACCTGTTGCCTTTTACCGTTGACCTTTTAGGTCGTTTCAGAAACCTACTACCATTGCAATCATTATCGCCACTCCCAATGGACGCCCGTTTGCCGATTTTGGCTCCTGTTGGTGGGTACTGGAAAATGTGTCGAGTTTTCCTGGCTGCGTTCATAGGCCTTCTGACGGTGTTCTACTTTTAGACAAATCACAGACACTTTCTTGACAAATACACATTCGATAAACTAATAGCGACAATCTCACAAATCTTGGACAGAAACAACTACACTGGTTGCACCTCGCTTTGGACCATCATCAGATAGCGAGCACCCCAGCCACCCAGGCATCTCACCAGATACACCTCCCTGCCGAACTTCGGTTTACGGAAAGCACAGAGAACAGACATATAAGCTAGAACAAACTATCCTGAAAAACCTGTGTAAGCATTTAAATGAAAATACGTTGAAAATAACCACAGGATCGCATGCATGAATCTCCTTTGTATCCAAGTTTGAACGCAAAGCCCGTATAGTACAGAGAACAGACATATAAGCTAGAACAAACTTTCCCGAAAAAACCTGTGTAAACATTTAAATGAAAATACGTTGAAAATCACCATCGCATACAGGTTTACATGCGTGAGTCACCATTTTATCCAAGTTTGCATACAAGTCCCGTGTAGCAATTCCTGGCCGATCGAAGCGCCGACCAGTGACAAGTTGCTACTTGCTGTTCTCATTTCAAAGCGACAGTTTAGTTTATTACACAAGTTGAAAACTTTACTTGTATGTCAGTTATCAGTGCGTATAGCGTTTGCTTACCGATCGTAGCGTCGGCTAGTGGCAAATTGCTACTTGCTAGTGACATTTCAAAGCGACAGTTTTATTTCTTACACACATCGAAAACTTGACGTGTATGTCAGTTCTCAGTGCGGAAAGGGATCTCGACGGTGGACGCCATCCGCACAGCCATTACGAGCGCGAAGATAGCATTGAACTAAAAGAGGGATGATCAGTACTGCACCGTGGTTGCGACCGACGCGCACAGAACGCGTTCAACAGCTTCAGCGTCGCTATCGTCGTAGCGACGCATTTCACCTAATAGCTGTTCGTGTCACGAGCGCGTACAGAACGATATCGTCGGAGGCGGTATGCGTCATTGCCGGGATGGTTCCCCATCTGCATCACTGGCTGAGGACGTGGAATGCTACCAGCGGAGGAATACATGAAATGCAAGGAGACTGGTCAGAGCGAACTCGTTGGCTAAGTGGCAGCAAGAGTGGAACAGGAAGTTGGACCCACTGACTCATCCCAAATGTGTCAGTGTCTATGGCAAGGTGTACTTTTTGTCCGGGCGCGGATGCTATCGGAAATATCTGCATCGGTTTGGACATGCTTCATCCTCCCTTTGGCCGGAGTGCGTGAACGGGCAAGAAACACCGGAGCACGTAGTCTTCGAGTGCTATAGGTACGAAGAAGTTCGAAGGAGTATGGCTGGTGTGCAGGTATAAGGGATGCTGTTAACAGAGTGGTTAGGAGTATACTCGCCAAGCTGCAGAAGAAATGACGAAGGGACCAAAAAACTAGCGCCGTCGGCGAGAAAGCCACTTTGAAACTATAAATCGGCTTTTGGCAGAAATTCTCCGTTGGTGTAGACTAGGTCCATGGATCATGGAAAAGAGCACCGGTATCAGGAGAATTCTACCGCCGGGGAATTCACAGTAGGGTAGATTTGCCACCGTGGACTATCCAACTATATCGTGACAAAAATGGGAGCTAATTGGCTCACGAAATAGACATCGCTACCAAGAAAAATACCGCTGTCAGGGAACTCTTAGTGAAAGTAAGAAATTCCTCCATCGTGGAACTCTCAGGCAGTGTAGGGTGAATTACCACCTAAGGCTGGGAGCTGAATTACTCTCGGAAACAGAGGCTAAACGACTCATGGAATTAGCATCCAACTGCTCACTGAAACGAGAGCTGAATGGCGACGAAATAGATGGAGACAAGCTCAAAGGTCGAGTCATTTTGTGGACCCAGTGAGGCTCCGAGATAGGGCAGAAGAACCCGAAAGCAACCCCCCCCCCACAAAGTAATACCTGTAGTACCGTGGGGAAGAAGGGAGAGAAAACAGCAAGGAGTGTTCTCAGTGGCTAAGCACGAAAGTGAGTCATGAATCCCGCACAATGCCAATACACTACAGGCTATTGAAGCTTTTTAAACCTTACTATAAAAAATACATATCCACTGTTTGGCACTAGTTCGTACCAGGGAGCGCATAATGTCGTGTCATATAGTCTGTCCAATTCTACCATCGCGATGAAGTCTACGTCATAGTGGAGAATTTCGCATTGACGCCGCTTCTGTCTCTTCCGTATCTCCTTTTTGTTTTCGAAGCGGATCAATCGACTATTAATGGGTACGATGAAAATACTCGCGAATACTTTTTCCTACACCTGTGCTCTTTCACCTTCATCTTAAAAAGGAATTCGATTATCCCTTTTCTAGTCAGTATTGGTAGTTATTCAAATATGGATAAGGCAAATACTCAATTTTTTCTACTAACTTTATTCTGAGTAGATAGACGGGTATTTCAATGTTTCAGAAAAAAATCTCTGCTCATAAAGAATTTGGGAAATATTTATCCGCGATTCCCCATAAAGTTTGCACGAACCGAATGCCGATCTGGTTCGATTAAAACAGATCACTCCGACCCGAGAAGACTACTCAGCATTTCTACGAGCTAGTCTGCCCATAACAGCATTAGAATCCCATGTTGAAAAACAGCAAACCGAGAAAAACGCTGTTCAAGATTGTCCCATCCATTGAGCCAAATGGATGGGACAACCATGTTTTGGCATTTTTTTTTATATTTTCTGAACAAACCCGGTAATCTTATTTGTGCAGTGTGATTCAGTGGTGATACAGAATACAATCCAACGGATAACTCATTTTCGACAAAATCCACATGGCACTCTTATGCGTTTATAGGCAATAGTGTCTTTGGTCGAGTTAAATAATCATAAATACAAGTCCTGAATCTACAGCCTCATACCCAAGGTCAAAGGATTTGACAACTATCAGGATCCACTGCACATGTCCCTCACCTACACGAATTGATCTACCCACTTGTAAGTAGGCGCACACATCTAGCATGTAGCAATGAAGACTTCCAAACCAAAGAGAATGGACCATGCCAGTCGTAGGGCACAGACCTAGTTGGTTCCTGAACTGTTTAAGCTGAAATTATATGTTTTGTGTGTTAGTGATGCTAACAGTAGTAGTGTCACATTTCCCCGCTGTAAAACTCATTTACTGCTGCTCACCTCTTCCGGCATTGCAATACCGTCAGTCGATCGTCTGATAGAATCGAGATCTCTGTCATCGAATCCGCCATTTCCATCGGAACTCGTATGTGGGACGCTCAACGACATCTACTGAAGCTAATACCAACTATCTGAAGTGAAAAAAGGCACCATATATGACTTTATATATATTCCCTAATCTTACAATCAACAAAGGATGTCTGCCGATTCTAATGCAGAAACGATGCCAATGATGTGACCGTCAAGAATACGTTAGTCAACCTTAATCGATCCCCTTTGGTCTTACCAAGCCGTAACGTGGGTGGCGGCATGAAAACTTCGCAATAGGGGTTGAGTACAGCTCAAATCAACATCTAATGTTGCTCCAAGACTAACTTGAATAGTTCAATCGAGCCTAGTTTGCATACCTTGCATAACTAGTCTCACTATTCACCCACGAAGATCATTCCATTTCACAAAAAATGGGTTTTGGAATTCGGATTGATCCATAAGGTGTATTTTTCCGCAGTATCAGCGACAAATATTCTACTTGTGCTAGTATAGCAAAGGCAAACGAGATTCAATTAAAACCACATTCGTATAAAAAATAACTACGTCGTAATATACCAAAATGAGTACAATGAAACTATTTTTTATCAAGGATCTCCAACACACACATCACTGGTCCTAAATCCAAGCCATTTGAACAGAAAAAGCAGAAAAAACAAGCCGTTAGGGTCCTGTGGCGCAATGGATAACGCGTCTGACTACGGATCAGAAGATTCCAGGTTCGACTCCTGGCAGGATCGATGTTTTTTTTATTTCAAATGGTAATCGAGAGTCACGTTTTAGATCGCATTTCATTTACTAGAGCTTAAATTCAACAGAATAATTTACAGAAATTTAATGACTATCACAAGCAGTAGCTCATTCATAAATACCTAACTACGATGATGCGCTTCCGACTCCCTCCAGTTTCGCTTGATCATTTCGATTATCTGCACGTAAAACGCTGACTTCGAAAAATAGTAGCAACTGCACAGAACAATAAAAATCCAGGCCACATAAAGCCAGTAATCAATTTTTCGTTCAACCTTATTGGACAGCGGTCCTTTAAAATCTTCCGAAATGTAGTGGGGCACATTAATAGTCATCTTGTGATTTGCCAACCGAGGTTCTACGCCGCTATGCTTCGTCACAAATTTAACCAATGTTTCCAGCGTAATTTCGGTGTCGTTAAACTTCACCAGCGGTCGCCCCTGATGGAAAAACATTATTGTCGGCAGACCGACTATTCCAAACTCGGTATTCAGTGAATGAAAATTGAAAGCATCGATGGCAGCCACCTTCAGATCAGGGAAGTGCCTAGCCATCGCATTGTAATGGGGAGCCATCATGGCACTATGGATGCAAGTCTTGGTGTAGAACAACATAACAACGCAGTTCCCGGCCTGCGTCCGCTTGGTCGAATTTCCGTGCGGTGCCAGCACACTTATGACTTCTTTAAGCGAAGTGATTATGTGTAAGGTTCCATTACCCTTCGCTGGAACGCACTTCACTTTTAGCGTTTTCCGTTTCGCATCCGTCACCTTCAGCTCATCAACTTCCGAAGCTTGCTCCTCGTATAGCGAACAATGTCGTCTGTCCTTGTAGGTGATAAAATCCAGAAATGAGTTAGCACTTTGACCAGCTGATGCGATCGATTGCGGGGTATCTTCAATTTTTGTAGTACGTCCACCGAAAGGTTTGTAATCCAGAAAGTCTCCATTCAGAATGTGAGCATAGAATTCGAGGCCATTGAATCGAAAAGCACTGCAGCAACCAATGCCTAGAAGTAAAGAATTGGATGTGATTATCGGTAATATGATAAGGAAATAGTTAGAATGCTTACCAAAAATAATACTAATGATAAATAGTGATAACTTCATATTTTTACAGGAAGTTTTTGATGAATTTTTCAATGATTTTGTTTTGATCTGGAATAGATTTTGACGTTTCTTTGTTATTTTTATTGCTTAGAAAATGAATCAGGTGTGATCAGTAAAAAGTTTCATGAAGTAGTGTGTGTGAAATGGTGGATCGTTACCATCTCTACAGCAGAGACACACCACCACCGAACACGAAGCACATGAACCGCGAGTCTGCGCACGAAGCACGTGTTGCTCTGCGCGATAAATAAACTCACTTCCGTCCTGGTCCTGCTCCGTTCCATAGTTCGAAATACTACACAAAACAAAAAAGCTCGATGGCTAGCAGCATACCAGTGGGAGAAACGCGCTGGTGAACTTGTCGCCTTACAACACGGGCAACGACGCAACGAAGGCGCAAGCAGTGATATGCAGAAAGGAAGCCCCGAATTAAGGGTGAGGGTTCGCTTGTACATAAAACATTATACGCTTGCTTATCAAGTCATACCACTGCTCAATCTATATTGAATTCTGACGGGAAAAGGGGACCGAACCTTCTTATGTAGCTATTGCTGCGTGGAACGTTTGAACGAAAACTTTGAGTACATAACAGATCGAAGCAAAAATAGCAAAACAAACAATATTATTCCTCACCCTCACCCACGAAAAGATTTGACGCTTTTGTAACTTCACCCCAACTTTTCCGATAGCTTGATGGAAGACTGAGGACTCGGTGAAACAGGTTCCATAACGTGTGCTGGGCTGGTTGGCACGGACGAACGTTGTTACTACGAGGGGCTCGCCTCTAGCCACTTTTAGCGGAGTTTTTCGCTTTGATTGATGAATCTTACACCCGGACTTCTCCTATCCTCGCCGGTAGGATTTCATTCATGGATTCGTGTTAGGAGAATTAGCGGGTCCCTCGGGTCCGCGGAAACATCAGTAGCAGCGGTCGAGAGAGAGACGACGACGCCAGCGTCGAATGTGAATTAGGCATGCACGGAGGGACCGACCACCATCTATCGACATTCGATTCGTTTGTAGTGTGTCGTGGTGTGGCGCAGGCGGGGTGAGACTTTTGCTATAGTGTACTATGGCAAACACAGGATATGCGTTTCCCATCTCCTTGTGCGCCGGGCAGTAGCAGAAGTCAGGAGTGGTAGTGTGGTAGTTCCATTCCCGTGTTACAGTCGTAAAAAATAAAATATATATTTTTATTTTAATCGATAATAATAAAGTCCAGCTTTTTTCAAACACACATTTAATTGTCTCTCTTGGTGTTGGCCCCTACCCAGGACTAGGAGAAACGCGCGCCTGTCTCTCATTCCTAGTGCTGACGACGTCCTGGCAGGATGAAGCTATAGTGCGGGCTTTTCACGATTTACCCAAGAGTGCAAAAAAGTGCAGAATTGAATTGGATTTAATAGTACCATTAGTAGTCACAGGGAAAAAGGTAAGTGGACCCAAAGCCAACCATCCCCCGTTAAAAGGGTTCATAATAAATGGAGCATCGCAGGGAAAGGGATTTTGTTTTGAATTTGTGCCCCATCCATGCCTCAGCCCTCCGGGGAAAAAAGTGAAAGTGAACCTGCCGCTGCCAGGGCGACTCCATCCACCATTTTCTCTTTCCAGTTTTCCACAACCAGTAGCAGTAGCGCAGGGGCGGAGGAGCACCACGACTGCGGCACTTTCACGAGCAGAGGCTTTGTTCTATGTGCGCGTCGAACGACGACCCCTTCCGACTCCATCTTTGTCATTCTGCTCGTTTAGGATTTTGAAACGTGGAAGTGTAATGGGAAAATGCGTGGGTGTCTGCAGTACTCGAAGAAATCCCCAAAAGTGACGGGGCAAAGGGTGAGAGTTGTTTAAGGATAGTTGGAAGCTCAGAGTTGGAAGATTTGTTGATTTTACGAAATAATTTAACCAGGCCATTCATATAGTATGAACTGCTTATTAATTGATGAGAAAGACGAATAAAAAGGCGACTATCGAGGTGATTGAACAGCCTATACATATATGGCAAAAACTGAAGGCGGTTTAACGCTGACTAGCGATATGACCGTTCAGTGATAAGCAAGTGTGAAGATAAATGTTTATAGGTACCATTCTGTGCAGTTCGACGTAATTGTACGTACATGTGTGATAGAAAAGATCACTTTTCTCAGGCTAGCTAAACCGAATTTTTTAAACTTTGAGGATCAAGCAGAGCTGTCGGTGCGTCAGAACCCCGTTTGAAAAGTCTGTTAAACCATGGATTGCTTGCTGAACGAAAGAGGCGATGTTGTCACAACAACTTTGAAACTTTTAAGATTAGGCCCGACGCTGCGTCACCCCAATAACCAATAAGCATTATAACGTATCTGCTTTAGATCTACATAGAGGGCAGTCTTAAGCAGCTGCTAAGCCCCATATTCTGATATAATGTTGGTATAATGCCAGAAAAGGCGAAATATTGTTCGATTACTGTACAAAGATTGACAACCCGTTTTTGCGTTACTAATGCTATTATCTAGCACCAGTGTACAAATGTCAACCTTGAAAACTTGATATTGGCACTACTCATGCTATTAGAAAGTTTAAATTGGCTGCCATTGCCGCAATGGTTTTGCAATGATTCCTTGTGTGTCCTTTTTGGTATGATGAAAGAGAAAAAATGGTAAAATACTGTTTAGAACCTATAAGATCCGTCCACCGGGGAGGTGGATCAACAGAGGCGCAGCTTCCGAAGAGAAGACAGGAACCAACGTAGAACACTTTGAATCGTAAACCGGGAAAAGGGAACTCTTCTTTATATATTAAGGCTCAAGTTACCTCAAGGCTGGGTAGTATGCGTAAGAAAAATTGTGTTCAGCTTTGCCACCAGATTATCCATTTAAACGTTTTCAAAACTCTAAAAGAAGAATATCAGTCGATTTATTAGATCATCACGATTCAATTTATGCAAAATACCTGCTGGAAAAACCATCGGCTTAGCTAAATGGTGCTTTTGAAAAAGTGGCTGTGATTTTTTATCACACTACCACACCGAGCTGGGGTACGCAACACAACTGCGCAATGAAAAAACCACAGCCACTTTTTCAAAAGCACCATTTAGCTAAGCCGATGGTTTTTCCAGCAGGTATTTTGCATGAATTGAATCGTGATGATCTAATAAATCGACTGATATTCTTCTTTTAGAGTTTTAAAAAGGTTTAAATGGATAATCCGGTGGCAAAGCTGAGCACAAATTTTCCTACGCACACTACCAAGCGTTCAATTCTAACACATGCTTTAAAAAGGTAACTTGAACCTTAAAGAAACACTCCTTATCACTTTCGATTCAGGTACTGCAAAGAGAGATTGACGTCTCGAATGCAGATGTTTTCATTTTGCTTTCTGCAAAGTACGCTAAATTAGCGTAACCCTATTTAGGGTATAATTTAGTGTTGTACTAAAACTATACCCGTTATTTGGGTACATGACTGAACCGTAACTGAGTCATTAAATGAAGAACAAAATTCGTCTTTTATTTCAAAAACCGATAGAGCTCATCTTTCTAAATATAACATTATGCTCAACAATTAAAACTTCATATGATTTTCAGTATAGAGAACCAGTGTTATTAAAATAGGGGTTTTAGGGACAAAATGCCTCAAAACCCCAATGTCCCGTATTTTTCGAGTATCTAAAATATCTCCGCTCAAATACTAAGACTGTTTCCTTTGAAAAAAGTGCTAAGCTGTATTTCTCTGGATGCTACTTCAAAAGTTGTATCATTTAATACATTTTTTCCCAAAATGTCAATGTCAAAAACTTTAAACGAAGTGGGCGGGGTCTAAAATTATGTGAATTTTGGCATCTGAGCTCACTTTGAATTATATTACAATATGAAAGGGTCCCTTTGAGAACTAAAAAAAATTGCGAATGGCCTAATACTTACGTACAAAGTCAAAAAGGCGCCGAATAGCGATAAACGGCAAAATACTGTGGGGAAAGTTCTACATTCAGTTGTTAACGAAACCGGATTGTCTCATCATGGATGACGTGATTTATGTGATAGCAGATTTATTTTTTATATATCGAAAGTTCGACGTTTCCGAGAAAGTTTACCAAAAAATTCATGATTTGACAGGCAATTTGCTCGTGTGGAAAGCGGAGCAGTCATTCTCTGACAACCGGAACAGTCAATGAGCTCGTGAACTTGAAAAAATGCCTCCAAAATCGTATGGGCAGTGTCAAGAGGCAGGTACGTGCATTTGGATGTGGCTATGAAGCTTATAAAAACACAAAGATGGATAAAGTCTAATATGTGTCATTTTATTCACTTAAGGGGAATAGAATGACACATATACCTCTAGACACAGAGAACAGACATATAAGCTAGAACAAACTTTCGCGAAAAACCTGTGTAAATATTTAAATGAAAATACGTTGAAAATCACCATCGCATACAGGTTCGCATCATTGTATCCAAGTTTGCATACAAGTTCCGTATAGCGATCGCCGACCAGTGGCAAGTTGCTACTTGCTGTTGTTATTTCAAAGCGACAGTTTAATTTCTTACACAAGTTGAAAACTTTACTTGTATGTCACTTCTCAGTGCTTTATGAGCCGAACTA
Organism: Topomyia yanbarensis; assembly: GCF_030247195.1. Classification (NCBI taxonomy): domain Eukaryota; kingdom Metazoa; phylum Arthropoda; class Insecta; order Diptera; family Culicidae; genus Topomyia; species Topomyia yanbarensis. The sequence continues at coordinate 23,176,061 of NC_080672.1, forward strand.
GACCCCGAGATATTTAAACGTTAAAACCTGAGCGGTAGTTTAACCCATCAATTGAAGCTGTAGTTGCGTTGGTTCACGCTTTTTTGAAAATACGACTAGGTTAGTTTTCTCCGTAGAGAATTTGATGCCCAGCTCAAGAGCCCAAGTAGACAAATTGTTCAAGGTATTTTGGCACAGACCTTGCTGATCGACAGTTGTGGGTCCAGTAACCACTCCACCATCCGCATATTGCCGGAGTATGCAGGAATTCACAAAACATTCGTCAAAGTCTTTGACACAAAAGTTGTAAACTATTTAGCATTTAGCCAAATCATAATGTTGTTGAATCACCATGCGATGTCATCTGCTCTTTGTTAGCATAGGTCATTTGAATTTCTTTGGAAAGCAACGCAATGCAGTCGTTCGTCCCTTTGCCTTTGCGAAAGCCAAACTGTGCATCTGACTGCAAGCCCCAGACCCGATTGTCGAGGCGGAACAAGAACATCGTTTCGAACAACTTCCGAATGCAGAACAGCATTGCACTTGGCCGATACCAATTGTGGTCGGAGGCGGTAATGGGGATCACTCTCACTTGCCTCCAGTTTTGAGGAACGTGCTGATTGAAATCAATAAACGACTTTTCGCGGAGCCAGGCAGATTTTTCAACAAGTTGAATTGAACACGTCCTCGTTTGACCCATTGGGTTAGCATTTTTGACAATTATTCCGGAAAAATAATATAGATTAAGGTAGTTCAATGGAAGGTGTGGTCAATTTTATCAAATGATTTATTTGTCATTTTGCGTACAAAAAAATAAAAAAAAAAGTTCGATTACGTATCTTTAACAGACGCTTAAAAAAATAAAAACAGCAAATGCCTTAATGACTCAATTGACTCCCTTTTAATGCATTATAAAGAATATGTTCAACAGAATTGTGAATAATGTTTTAAGAAAGTTACCATTAGTAAGTCTCAAACAGGGGTATCTTACCTCGACCTTCACGACAAGTGAGCTTCTTCTGCTGCCTAGGCTATATAGCATATGCTCGAATGAAATGACATTCCGAATATAATTTTCAACAAGAGTTGCATAACGAATAAACCCACAGCATCACGATAGCATTATATCGGCTTTATATTTGCTCTATAATGGATCTAATTGCATATGTCAAGCTTACATGATTTAAAGCTCCTTGAAGCATATACGCGTTATATCAGCTTTATAAGCGATGATGCTATATTTCGGTAGTGCCTGTACGCATTTATGATGCTAATATAGAACTTGATTGGACAATGGAGTTTTAATGCAACATTAGTGCAAAAGTATAGCCAATATTGTGTAATGACTTAATGCTAATGGTTACTTGCACAGGGACGGAGTATTCTGTTTGACCCTTTACGAATCAATTCGAGTGTAATCTATCTATCTTCTTCTTCTATCCATCCATCCATATATATAAAAGTTAAAGTTTGTATGTATATGATTTATAGACTCCAAAACGGCTTAACCGATTTCCGTAAAAATTTTCACACAGTAGGCATTTGTTATGGAGCGTGTTTATGTGCTATTGGTTGGGGATTATCTGCCCACCAGATGGCGCTACTATCTATCTATCTATCTCTCTATCTATCTATCTATTTATCTATCTATCTATCTATCTATCTATATATATATATATATATATATATATATATATATATATATATATATATATATATATATATATATATATATATATATATATATATATATATATATATATATATATATATATATATATATATATATATATATATATATATATATATATATATATATATATGTGGGTTTTATTGGGAATACTGGCAGCAGATCACAGATGACCACGACTATCTATGATTTCGGATCAAGAAAGTCAATAAACATAACCGAATATCTCAACTATACCGATTAAACTGATTTATTGAAATGTGCTCGAAGGACCGGTCCCTAGCAATAGGTATCGATTTCTGATCGCCTAATTCAATTTCAAGTGCGATCAGTCTAGAGAGAGTTCATGTGAGTATGAGAGTACCGATTCTCGCTGTAGGGGTGCTCATTTTGATTGCGACATTCGGCCAAACTGACCGTCATCCGGCCCGGATGATGCGACGACAGCATAACCGTTGATGGGCTCCTCGATATCGGTAGTTAACACCATATCAGCATCGTCGTACTCATCACCACCAGGAACAAATCGCTTCATATATTCGGCACACGTTGAGGTTTTGTGTGGTCCTTCGTGAAATCCAACTTTTTCGACGTCGTATCGGTCATTCCTCTTTTGCTTAGTAACACGATAGGGTCCTAGGAACTTTTTGGCGATTTTTAGGTGGCTACCGAATTGCGTGCGGCTTATTGCCACTAAATCACCAACTTCGTAGATATTTGCTCCTCTTCGTTTGCGATCGAAATACAGTTTCATTGATTGTTGTGCTTCCAATATTTTTGCCCTTGCATCAGCCCGCTCTTCTTCCCTTGTATCGTCAAACAACTGGACTCTTTCTTGGCAGACGACTTCGGCCAGCCGCACGTCCTCCGGTGACCTCATTGTTGTTCCAAACAATAACTGGAATGGGGTTCGGTTGATGCTACGCTGATGAGAATTATTTAAATAACGCTGCAAGCTCCCAATGTGACGATACCAGTTCTCTGGATTATCAATCGATAATTTCGCTATAGCTGGGACGATGATTCCGTGGATTCTCTCCACTTGCCCGTTACCACGGGGAACACCAGTTGTTGTTAGGAGGTGTTGAATCCCCTCAGACTCACAATATTCCTGGAAGGCCACCGACGTGAAGGCAGCTCCACGATCGGAAATGATTCTTGCCGGGTTCCCGAAAGAAATTTTTTGAAGTTCCAACTTTTGTAGCACTTCTTCAGCTGTTGTTGATTTTACGGGGTACATCCACACAAATTTCGTGAAGGCATCAACGATAGTGAATATGTAGCGATATTGTTTTTTGGATGCAGTTAGTGGACCAAGATGATCGATATGGTACGTAGATAAAGGAAGGTCGTCTTTTGGAATGGGGTGCAACATACCTTCCTTTTTACCAGATTTCCGGGACGCAAGGATGCATGGAATGCAGCTTTCGACAAACCTTTCAATTTTTGACTCTAAATTTTCTATCCAATACTCTCGTTGGATAAGTTCAGTCACCTTCTTTGCCTTGAAGTGCCCCTGCTCGTGAGCCTGTCGAATCACTGAATTTTGCATTATCCCTGGGACTACAAGGAGTTTGTCACCCTTATACTGCTTGTACAGCACACCATGGTGCAGTGAATAATCGCCGTAATCGCCCGTTTCGAGAATCTTCGTGATGGCCTGTAGTTTTTCGTCAGTGCGCTGATTCGCTTTAACTTGCTCGATGACGTCATTTTTCAAAAAGTAAACTGCAGGACTTCGGCTTAACGCATCAACATGCTTCATCCGAACGCCCGGCCGATGTTCGAGTGTGTAGTTGTACTCCTCTAGCAAAAGCGCCCAACCGGCAATTCTCGGAGCAATATCCTTCTTCTCCATTGTCATTTTGAACGCAGAACAATCGGTTACGATTGTGAATGGGATTCCAAGTAAGTAAACTCGGAACTTTTTCAAGGCTGCAACAATCGCTAAGACTTCCAGCTCGTAGCTTGGATAGTTAGATTCTGTAGATGTAGTTTTTCTACTATAATAGTGAATGGGATGGAATCCACCGTCTTCTAGTCCTTTCTGTAGTAGAATCGCACCGTACCCCACCTTACTTGCATCGGTATGTAGTTCGGTAATTGCTAGTGGATGATACAGTGCCAAGGTTGGTCTTGAGGACAGCGCCTCCTTCAACATATTCACGGACACCTTCTGTTCCGAACCGAACACAAAATCGGCATCTTTTTTCAAAAGATCGGTCAAAGGCTTGGCAATTGTCGAGTAGTTTTCAATAAATTTGCGAAAGTATCCTGTCAACCCCAAAAACCGCTGAACCTCTTTAAAATTCTTGGGATCCGGAAAATTTTTCACTGCCGCTATCTTGTTCATCGTCGGTGCTATTTCCCCATCTTCGACTTCGTATCCCAAGTACTCAATGTTGCGCATGAGTAATTGGCATTTTGACCACTTTATTTTTAAACCGTGCCGTTCTGCTACCTCCAACACCAACGCCAATTTGTCCAACGCTTCCTGCTCGTTTTTAGCTGGTATCAGCAGGTCGTCTATGTAGACCACAACCACCTTTCGTTTGATCAGATCACGGAAAATATCGTTGATGTATCGTTGAAATACAGTTGGAGAAGTGCTAAGTCCAAACGGTGTTGCGAGAAATTCGTATTGTCCGAACGGCGTAACGAAAGATGTGAACTTGCGGCTACCTTCATCGACGGGAACATGGAAAAATCCATTCTCTAAATCTAGTGTCGAGAACACTCTCGCTCCGTGTAGGTCATCCAGTATGTCTTCGATTAACGGAAGAGGGAAGTGATCGCGAACGAGTACTTTGTTCAATCTTCTGTAATCCACACAAAGTCTCCTCGATCCATCTTTTTTGTGTGCAAGGACAATGGGGCTGCTAAATTCCGACGAACTGGGTTGAATGATGCCATCGTCAAGCCATTGGTCTATTTGCTTTTGTGCTATTTCCTTCTCCAATGGCGCAAGGCGCCGAGGGAGTTGCTGAATTGGCGTTTCGTCTTTCAAGATTAGTTTCAGTGTGACGTCACTTTTTCCTATATTCCGAGGACAGTAGTTTTCTACCATCTTCTGCACTCTCTCCTTTATTATGGGGTCCACTATATGCGAAAAAGGATCCGCAGTGACATCGGGAGTAGTTTCTATACAGTGTACGAAATTGTCTTCTTTTGGAAAGAACTTGGATCCATCAACTGACACTTTAACATCGCCGTAGAGAAGGATATTTCTACCAAGAAGCATTTCCATGTTCAGGTGCACCATTGACATCACGCAGAACTTCAATGACATTATTGTTTCGCCTATTTCCATTTGCAGTACTGTCGACCCTAATGACCAAACGGGGCCACTCAGGGTGTGTAATTCTTGCTTATCATCCTCATTCAATTGCAAGTTTAGTCTCTTTTGCACATCCTCACGAACTAGTGAAACCGCAGCACCACAGTCAAAGAAAGCTTCCATAAAGATAGAGTTCACTTTTACAGTCAAAAAAGTTCCTCCGTCGATGACAGTCTTAACGTTACACAACTTCACTGAATTCTGTTTTGGGCAGTTCCGCATCAAATGACCTGGCTCTTGACATTTGTAGCAAACGGGACGCCTGCTTTCCCATGCCTCTACTTTTGGTCGCACCAGATTGTGGCGACCACCGCTTCTACTCGGGTTTCTGTCCCTGTCCAGCACCTGCGAGTGTTCAGCTGGATGTTTGCTATTTTTGATGTTTTGATAGACACGGAGCTTTTCCTTGAAATCATCCACTGTTTTTGCGCCATATAACACTGTCTTTTCCGCCCCACCGTCAGGTATTCCGCGGACCGTGTACGATATAATCGCTTCAGCGTCTAAATCTGCTTTCGCACCCAACTCCCTCATCATTAGATAATATTCGAAAACAGATTCCGTTGGGTTCTTCTTCCGATTCCTTAATTGTTCGTGAATCACAGCACTGTTTTCCCTACAGTCGAACTCTCCCAGTAAAAACTCCTTCAAAGCGGCCCAATTAATCACATGTCGAACAGTGTTAAGCGATGACCGCGCCAATCCTATCAACTTTTTTTTCGCGACGACGTACTTCCGCAGCTCTGATAGGCCGATTGACTCAGCCATTTCCTCAAAGTCTTGAATCCACTTACGGACCGGATAAAAGTCTGTACCGGTAAACTCGTTAAAAGCTGATTCGACTTCCGAAACTGTCAATTTTGCGGCTTCGAACGTTCCCGACTCACACCGCGCACTAACACCTCCATTTTCGTCATACCTTGCATTGATGTTGCCGGTCTCAACTCGATCATCACTACTACCACTGTAATCACTTGCATCGTCTTCGGTAGCGTTCTCGCGACGTTCATGTGACTTGCCACTGTTCACACGAGGTAAGCGGTGTGGTGTGCTCGATACATGCGGCGAACATGTGCGAAGCTCGCCAATCGCATGATTGAGTCTACTATTTTCCAGTCGTAGATTGTTCATTTCACTGCGCATCTCGTTCATTTGTGTCGACATATTGGCCAGTGTCATGTTCGAGAAATTGAGCTGGTCTAACAATCGCGCAAATGTGTTGTCATTAGGATGAGACGATGATGTAAAGGGGGGAGGTAGTCCATTTTGTGAAGGACGCATGTTGGTATTAGTTTGAAAGAATTGCACTGACCACTAGCACTTGTATCCTCCTGCAGTCGGTATTCAACCGATGTCTCCTCTATTTGTCTCAATCCGTACACAAAGCCTTTGGTATCGCACAGTCTATTGTCGGTGGTTATTTTTTGCGATGATAATCACTATCAGATATTGTTCACAATGTTAGCCCGTAGCTTTCTTGCTACCACTCTGGCAATTGTTCTCAGGCACGCGGCCTCACTATGGGTCATGTGAAATGCGATTCCCGGACGAGCCCCCAGTTCTGTGGGTTTTATTGGGAATACTGGCAGCAGATCACAGATGACCACGACTATCTATGATTTCGGATCAAGAAAGTCAATAAACATAACCGAATATCTCAACTATACCGATTAAACTGATTTATTGAAATGTGCTCGAAGGACCGGTCCCTAGCAATAGGTATCGATTACTGATCGCCTAATTCAATTTCAAGTGCGATCAGTCTAGAGAGAGTTCATGTGAGTATGAGAGTACCGATTCTCGCTGTAGGGGTGCTCATTTTGATTGCGACATATATATATATATACAGACAGACAATAGTAGCATGTCTGTAATAACATACGTACATGGAACTATTGAGATCCAGAGCTACAGGTCCAAAGCCCTGGTAAAGGAGGATGGTTGTGATGATCCGGGCCGAGATCACCACGTAAAGCAAGGTAGGGCATAACCCCAATTCCAAGGCGTGAAGCGACCCGTGCCGAGGGATGAGTGATCGAGGGGGTGAAAAAGATGCTCGATCGTTAACGGAGCCTGTGGGGTACCTGGGCAACCCCCACAGTAAGCGTCCCTTACCACGCTAATGCGGAGCTCTGGCGTGGCGGACATATATTTCTCGCGCTACTCGTGGGAATTTTCATGGAGCAAAATAAAAACAAAAATAAACAGACGGAGGTGCCAAACCCCTTCGCAAGAGGTGGTTTGGCGAGGTCTCCCCCCCGTGGGGAGAGTAGTGGAACGATGAGTGCTGTACTCGAAAGCACCAGTGACCCCCCAGCAGCGGTAGGCAATACCCCTACCAATGCATCGGAGGGGCCAATAGCTGCGATGCGCAAAGTAGCGAAGCAACTCGATGCTATAATCGACTTCGCTAGCGCAAAGCAGAACATAGCCAAGGAGTTGAAGTTGAGCCTTCTGGAGCTCCGGAAAGCTGTTCGTGTCGCAAGACAGGAACAGCAGGCATATGTTGAGAGGGTGGAATGTCGGGAGAGGCCCGACAGAGAAACCCAGACAGTGGCCTCCAATAGGGAGGAAAGAGAGAAGGTTAATAGAGGTTCACAGACAGTGGCCTTTACCTTCTATGGAGCAGCCACGTCGATCGGAGCGGCGACCGAGTTCCCCTCGAAGGGAAAGGGAAAGGGCAATCGCAAGACGGCATCGAATGCGAAGCGCCCTAGGAAGTCGCCAGGAGAGGGTGCCAAAACCGACACCACTCGGCGTGCAACCGTCAAGGTCAAACGCCGCCTGGGTGAGGTAAGCGAGGGCGAGAGTGACCTCGCTGTTGAGAGCGATGGTACCAGCAACCCGGCACGACCGGGGCAGGGGGCCTCAAACCCCTGGACGCTGGTTACCAAGAAAAAGCCGGCACCGAAACCGGAGGTACCGCGGCCTGCGAGGAAGGCCAAGGACAGAGGCGAAGCCTTGTGGTTAAAAACCGACAAGGACAAATACGCCGATGTCCTTAAATCGATGAAAGCGGCCGAAAGCCTCTCGGCCCTTGGGCAGGATGTGCGTAGCGTAAGACGCACCAACACGGGAGAGATGCTCCTGGTGTTGAAGCGAGGCGCACAATCAAGTGCAATATACAAGGCCTTGGCCCAAGAGGTCCTTGGTGAGGGCGCCCAAATCAGGTCGCTAGGTGCGGAAACAACTCTCCAGTGCAAACACTTGGACGAGTTCGCGACCGCAGAAGACGTCGCCGCAGCCGTCAAGGAGCAATGCGGCGTCACAATCGAGCGGGCCTCTGTGCGATTGAGGGACGGACCCTCTGGCACCCAAGTAGCCTACCTCAGGCTACTCAATGCGGATGCCAAAAAGGTAACCGAGAAAGGGAAGCTGAAGATCGGCTGGTCGGTATGCCCTATCAGTATACCCCAGCCGCCTTCAGTGGACAGGTGCTATCGGTGCCTAGAATCCGGCCATAAAGCTTACGAATGCAAAGGCCTAGACAGGAGTAAGCTATGTCGTAGATGCGGCGAGGAGGGGCATAAAGAGCGGGGGTGCACTAAGGCATATAAGTGCCTTATCTGCACCTCTAAGAAGCAAGCCCATAAACATGCTATGGGCGGACCTTCGTGTCCCTTCGGCGAGTTAAATAAGAAGAAGCCGTGAGAGTCACACAGCTAAATCTTAACCATTGTGCAGCAGCCCAACAGCTGCTGTGGCAGTCGGTCTCGGAGTCGAGGACAGATGTCGCCCTCTTATCAGACCCGTACAGCATCCCTGCCGGCAACGGCAATTGGGTGTCGGACGGGTCTGGAATGGTGGCAATCTGTACAACGGGAATGTTCCCGGTTCAAGAGGTAATACACCCCTCCGCCGAGGGTGTGGCGATTGCCAAGATCAATGGTGTGTTCTATTGCAGCTGCTACGCCCCACCAAGGTGGCCAATAGAACAGTTCTACCAGATGATCGACAGGCTCTCGTCGGACCTCGTGGGCCGGAAACCGGTAGTAATAGCGGGAGACTTCAACGCTTGGGCAGTGGAGTGGGGCAGCCGCTGTACAAATAGCAGGGGTCAAGCGCTAATGGAAGCGTTTGCGAAACTCGATACTGTGCTAGCTAATGATGGCTCCGCTAGTACATTCCGTAGAAACGGAGTGGAGGCGTGGATTGATTTGACCTTTGCCAGCCCGAGTCTGGCTCCAGGCATGGAATGGAGGGTAGACGAAGGCTACACCCATAGTGATCATTTAGCAATCCGCTTTAAGATCAACTATGGTGTGCAGCATCCGAGGGCGGGAGATCCCTGTCAGGTAAGCGGGTGGAAGTCCAATCACTTCGACAGCGAAGCTTTCACCGCGGCCCTGGGACTGGAGGCCAACACCGACAGTCTAAGCGGGGATGCGCTGGTAGCTGTTCTATCACGCGCGTGCGACGCCACTATGCCGAGAAAAACACTGCCAAGAAACGGCAGATGCCCGGTATACTGGTGGAGTGCCGAGATTGCAGCTCTACGGTCAGCCTGCCTCAGAGCTAGACGTAGGATGCAAAGAGCTCGCACCGAGGATGCAAGAGAGAACCGCCGTGAAGTGTTTCGAGCTGCGAAATTAGCCCTTAACAAGGCTATTAAAAGCAGCAAGAGAGCGTGTTTCGACAACCTGTGTGAGAGTGCCAACGCGAATCCGTGGGGCGACGCCTACCGGATTGTGATGGCCAAGACCAAAGGGGGCTCCTCACCCCCTGAACGGTCTCCGGACCGGTTGGCAACGATTATCGAAGTACTCTTCCCGTCTCGAGCCACAAGCCCCTGGCCACCTGCACTACGAGACAGTGCGGGCACGGTCGAAATGGTGGCTCCAGTGACGAACGAAGAACTACTCGCAGTGGCTAAATCCCTAGCAATGAACAAAGCTCCAGGGCCGGATGGAGTCCCGAACAACGCTCTCAAGGCAGCGATCATAGCGAACCCGAACATGTTCAGGCTAGCTATGCAGAGATGCCTTGACGAGTGCCGTTTCCCCGATAGATGGAAAAGGCAGAAACTGGTGCTGTTGCCGAAGCCCGGGAAGCCGCCAGGCGACCCATCGGCGTACAGACCAATCTGTCTGATAGACACGACTGGCAAACTGCTTGAGAGGATCATCCTCAACAGGCTCACCCCGTACGCGGAAGGTACGGACGGTCTGTCAAGCAACCAGTTTGGCTTTCGGAAGGGTAAGTCCACAGTGGACGCTCTCAACTCAGTGATAAATACTGCCGAGATAGCGATCCAACGAAAAAGGCGAGGTATTCGATACTGTGCGTTAGTGACACTTGACGTGAAGAATGCATTCAACAGCGCAAGCTGGGATGCCATCGCGCTCTCGTTACACCGGCTTAGCCTACCGGTGGGTCTGTACCGGATCCTGGAAAGTTACTTCCAAAACCGCGTACTGCTATACGAGACCGATGCCGGTCAGAAAAGGGTTCCGATTACCGCCGGAGTCCCGCAGGGCTCGATCCTAGGCCCGGTGCTATGGAACCTCATGTATGACGGGGTTCTGAGACTGAAGTTCCCTCCTAGGGTCAAGATCGTCGGCTTTGCCGACGACGTAACCTTGGAGGTCTACGGGGAGTCAATTCCTGAGGTAGAACTAACCGCAGAACACGCGATTAGCACGGTGGAGGAATGGATGAGCGCGAGAGGCCTGGAGCTCGCTCATCATAAGACGGAGGTAGTTATCGTCAACAACCGCAAGTCGGCACAACATGCAGTTATCCATGTGGGAGAAGTCGCGATCACTTCACAGCGAAGTCTGAAGTCTCTCGGAGTCATTATAGACGACAAGCTGACCTTCGGCAGCCATGTCGACTATACGTGCAAGAGAGCGTCGACTGCTGTTGCGGCACTATCGAGAATGATGTCCAACAGCTCAAAGGTGTGCGCCAGTAGACGTAGGTTACTGGCAGGCGTTGCCGTATCTATCCTCAGGTACGGCGGCCCGTCATGGTCAAGAGCACTGAGGGTAACCAGTTACCTACAGAAACTGGAGAGCACCTACCGCGTGATGTGCCTCAGAGTGATATCTGCCTACCGCACGGTATCACACGATGCATCCTGCGTGATAGCGAGCATGATGCCAGTCGGGCTGGTCATTCGGGAAGATGAGGAGTGCTTTGAGCTACGTGGAAATAGGGGAGCCCGCGAGCGCACCAGGGTGACCTCGGTCGCCAGATGGCAGCGTGAGTGGGACAACTCCTCGAAAGGTAGGTGGACCCACCGGCTGATACCTAGCATATCGAGCTGGGTGGGAAGACCCCATGGGGAAGTTCACTTCCACCTGACACAATTCCTGTCAGGCCATGGCTGTTTCCGTCAGTACCTCCACAGGTTCGGGCACGCGGAGGTCCCAGTCTGCCCGGACTGCCCAGGTGTAGATGAAACTGCCGAACACATACTGTTCGTATGTCATCGGTTCGACGTCGAAAGAAGAGCAATGCTTGACGTCTGTGGCTGGGACACAACCCCGGATACCCTTATCCAGCGGATGTGTCAAACGGTGGAGAAGTGGAACGCAGTCTCGGCTGCTACCATCCAGATTGCCAGTAGGCTACAGGTAATCTGGCGAACCGAGCAACAGACGGCGGGCACGGCTAACTAGTGATTGGTTAGCTGGAGCGAAAAAGGCCAAGCGCAAAATAAGAGAGTGAATGGTCTGTTCATGCCGAGGTAGGTTGGCGCAGCGAATGGCAACCGCGTAAGGGGTAAACCCAGCCACCCCGAAGCAAGACAGAAGAGTGAGTGTATAGGCGTATAAGTGGACTGCCTCATGCCAAGACGGGAGGGTCGTAGCGTAGTATGTTGGAACTAAGCTATCGATGCCTCATGGCGTGGCAGAGGAGTGAAAGGGTGAGCATCCAAGTCAGTCTCACACTGCATGTTAAGGGTGAGCATAAAAGTCAGCCTCACAGGTTGGTAGCAAGCAAGGAATGAAAAAGGTGAGCACAAAAGTCAGCCTCGCATGGTATGTCAGAAGTGGGGCCTAAGAAAAATGTCCCACATGGGATGCCAGAGGGAGTGACAAAGGTACAATAGAGTGGCACGATTGAGAGTGAATCAGGTGATAGGGTGAGCACCCAAGTCAGCCTCACATGTATGGGTAGGGCGAGCACAAAAGTAAGCCTAGCAAGGAATGAGTAAGGTGAGCACACAAGTCAGCCTCGCATGGAACGTAAAAGGTGAGCACAAAAGTCAGCCTCATGTGGGAGTGTTTGAGAGCGAATCAAAGTGTGATTGAGAGAGCACCCAAGTAAGCCTCATACAGGATGTATGATCGCGCGAGTGAGAGTGAATGAGTACACTTAGTACAGCCATCCCCCCAGAAGTAATACCGAGAGGTAGTTCCTGGGAGGAATGATGGCGGAGCCCAATGGAGTTTAGTCGGTATTAATGGTTGGTCACCATTCGAGTCCGACACGCCCCCAGTGCACCCCGTGTGGTAGATTGGACCCTACCGTTAGCACGTGTACTGGGCTAGGACATAAAGGTCTTCTCCATTGTAAAAAATATATATATATATATATATATATATATATATATATATATATATATATATATATATATATATATATATATATATATATATATATATATATATATATATATATATATATATATATATATATATATATATATATATATATATATATATATATATATATATATATATATATATATATATATATATAAGTCAAAGTTTGTATGTATATGATTTATAGACTCCCAAGCGGCTTAACCAATTGCCGTAAAAATTTCTACGTAGTTATGGAGCGTGTTTGTGCGCAATTGTTTGGGAATTATCTGCCCGCCAGATGGCGCTTCGGAACAAATTGTGTTTTCCACCTATTTCGTTGAAAGTCTCAGCAACGCACAATGAGTATTAGCCAGTCACGTATAAAATACCCATATATTAATTGGTGCTACTCTGTCGTTCTACGCAAATTTGTCCCATGTGTAAAGAGTATATAGGGTCAATATATAAAAACCCAAATTTTTGTGTCAATTGAATCACCCCTCGGGCCATAGGAGCACCCCTCGTGTTGAAAAATTGCGCAAACCCTTGATTTTTTGGATCATATCTCGGGTTCTATTTACTTCAGAATCAAACCGTAAGATGGTTTTTGAAGAAAATTGTTCAAGGTATTTAGAAAAAATATTAATTTTCAACGGAAGTGCTGCTAACTTTGTGATTTTTTCAGTTATTAAAAGTTAATTTTTCTCTCAATACATATATTTAATTTTGAAAATTTTAGTGCCATCTTGTTCCTCAGCAATTTTTACATTCATAAAACATTTATCATCTCAATATAATTTGAGCCTATCCTGAGATACACCGTTTTCAAGCAAAAAAATTGTGATTTCCCATTTAAAATCGCAAGCACACAACAATAAAAAACCAACTTGAGTATTCTGAATTCACACATAATTTATCGTGAAAAATGACGAAATACTATGTTTTTGGTTTACTTTTAGCAGATCAGGATCGATTTTTATGAAAGTATTAAGATTTTCCCAATTTTGGCCAATAAAAATGGATTTTTATATGAAAATGCGAGTTTTTCTCTTCAAAGCGGTTTATCTCAGGATGCGCTAAAAATTATATTGAGTTTATGTATTTTGACTGTCGTGTTAGCAGCCAGCATCAGCAGCAGTAACGAAGAATTATTCGCGTCATGGTCCGCAGTGAAAACAATTTCAACTCTTTATGCGAAGAAAATAGTCGCCCTGAAAAGAGCGGTGGTTTCGTTGTTTCGGAAAGAAATTTTGCTCCGGTTTTGTACTCGGTTCAGTATACGTTCGAAGCCAAAGAGGCTGGCCATCGAAAGGAAAGAAAATCAACGCTCGCGTCCCTCGCACACTACCCCTTGGTGCGATTGTGATCGGTTAAGTTTACGTTCGAAGCCATAGGGGCTGGCTATAGACACTCATAGTAATAGACCAGCGAAGGTACTTTTATCGAGCCAAACGAACTGTCAAAATCCGGAGCCAAACGAGCATGACGTCATTCAATGCAAACAAGCAGAACAAGTATTGCGATTTTATTTAAAAAAATATATTTTGTTATTCACAGTAGGCTTCATTTTTCGTGTTCGTATTAGTATTTCACAATGTTATTTAGAAAGATATTTATTTTGTTCAATATAACTACACAAAAAGTATTTTACTTATGCTCTTTTTCATCAACTTTGTGTTTCTGAAGAAATTGGATTTTTTTCTTTCTTTTCTCAATTTCTTGTTGCTCAGTATCAAACATATAACTTCTCTTTTGATTCATATATTGAGCCACTTGAAAAATGATTTTGATAAAAACAGATGATCGAATACAGTCGAGCACGTTCGAGCTTGCACATTTTTGGGTGATTCCAGTTTAAACTGCTTGTTTTTCTAGTTGCCAGTTTTGCGGTTTTTACATCCGCGAGTCTATTACTATGAGTGTTTATAGGGCTGGCCATCGAATGAAATAAGTTCACTTGCAGCGAGAAAGAGGAGGAACTTCGAATAAAAACTGTTAAAGATTTGCAGCTCGGTGCATGTGATTAGCGGTAACCAAAAATCTGGGTTTTTCGTTCGTGTATGCTAATTTGAACCTGTCGGAAATAAAAATAATAGTTGGTGAAGGAAATGATGTTCAAATTTAATTCATGGTTGACTGTTTGATAGCGTTGATAAGGGCTAATTACTTTTCCAAAGAAAGGGTCCTCTGGGTGGGAGATTTTTGGTCCATTTAGGCATTCCCAAGTAACCAATAAGCATTATAACGTAGCCTAATATCTGCTTTAGATCCACATATAAAGCTGTCCTAAAAAGCCGTGAAGCCCTAAATACTTATTTAATGCCGATATTATGCCAGAAAAGGCGAAATATAGTGCTATTACTGTGCGGAGATTGACAGCTCGTTTCTGCAGTACTAATGCTATTATATAGCAAAAGCGCACAAATGTCAAATTTGAAAGCCTTATATTGACACTACTAATGCTATTAAAAAGCTTCAGTTGGTTGTCATTGTCCGCCATGGTTTTAAAACCATTTCTTATGTTTCCTTTCGGTATGATGAGCAAAAAGGAAAAATTTTAAAATAAAATATTCTGTTTAAAAAACCGTAATTGACTCTGTTCTAATGCATTGTAATGAATATCCTTAATGGGTTTTCGTTCTCACATGATATGAATGTTTACGAAAATTACCTTTAGTAAGTCTCGAACTGAGGTACCTTGCCTCGCCTTCACTGTAAGTGCGCTGCGTTTGCTTCCTGGTCTATATTGCATATGTTCGATTGAAATGAAATATGCCGAATATAATATAAGAGTTGCATAACAAATAAACCCACAGCATTACAATAGCATTATATCAGCTTTTTATATGCTCTATAATGGCATTAAATGCACTTGTAAAGCTTACATGCTTTAAAGATCCTTGAAGCATGTACGCGTTATATCAGCTTTATATACGCATATAGAGCAAGCTATAATGCTATATGTCGGCTGTGCAGTTATGCATTATTGATGCTAATAAAGAGCTTTATTGCGTTGTTAATGCTGTAATGGAGTTTCAATGCAACATTAGTGCAAATGTATAGCCAATATAGTGCAATGGCTTAATGCTTATGGTTACTTGGGTTGTTACTAGCTCAAAATAATTGCTACAGGCATTTCACGGAGCCGGCTGAATCTTAACACAGAGAACAAACATATAAGCTAGAAGAAACTTTCCCGAAAAAACCTGTGTAAACATTTAAATGAAAATACGTTGAAAATCACCATCGCATACAGGTTTGCATGCGTGAGTCACCATTTTATCCAAGTTTGCATACAAGTCCCGCGTAGCAATTGCTGGCCAATCGAAGCGCCGATCAGTGGCAAGTTGCTACTTGCTGTTCTCATTTCAAAGCGACAGTTTAATTTCTTACACAAGTTGAAAACTTTACTTGTATGTCAGTTCTCAGTGATCTTAATGATCACATTCTCTCCCGATATTGAAATGTAATCCATCCAACAGGGTTAACTGATAGAAACCGACAAAAATCTTAACTTCTTCCTGAAGATTTACGGTTCGGTACATGAAATTAGCGGGAACCAATCATGAACGAGCTTCGGTCAGATGATTTGAAATCGGTTTTTTCTTGTGTGTATTAGGGTGGGACAAACATTAGATTCTTGCTCCGAGCAACTTTTTGGGTTACATTTGGGTCCTAAACCAATCGTGCAAATTCTTAGCTCGATCGATGAAACTATATTTTTGCGCCCATAGTTTAAAGTTTACATGAGAATTCGCATGGGAAAATTGATTTTCACATAATAATTCCTCCAGGAGTCTCCTGTTACCTCCTAAAAATTTATCGATATGTGGTTTCAATAGGAAATTCAACAGTAAAACAATGTCTCGAAGACTGTGAAACGATCTGACGCTTGTGGAAAAAGTTATTAAGCAGAAACCGATTGATGGTCTGACGATTGATAAAATATTCTTTTTCTCTAGCGCCATTGCTCGTGAGTAGGCCAAAATACCGGCAAGTCAGCTTGCGATTCGTTTTTGACCACCTGAAGGCCACACTCCAGGAAAAAGGTGGTCATAACGAGCAAAAGTGAATAATTAATTTTCCAAACCGATTTTATGGCCTTTGCAATTGATTACACTTCGAGTTCCGGACCCTGTAGTGACAGAACAGGTTTTACCTAATTTTTTCTCCACTAAGGAAATATATAGCATAGTGTACATTGCATCAATTTGCTAAGCCAAATCATGTTTCGATTTCATTAATTCTTATCAGCTTAATCAGAATTCCTTTTCTTGCAAGACATCACGTAGGATTGCTCAGGAACATAAATAGTGTTTTCGTTGCTTGGAGCTAGTGTCAATCCGGCGCTAGCTCAGTCCTGTCACTAAGTTAATGTCGAATTCTGATGAGACGAAATCGAAACGCAAACTCAATAACTAATTTAGTTACAGATTTTATGTTACAGTTACAGATGGTTTTAAGCAATGTTCTCCTTAGTGGAAAACAAACACCTAAATTTT
The DNA here is from genome assembly GCF_030247195.1 of Topomyia yanbarensis. Lineage (NCBI taxonomy): Eukaryota > Metazoa > Arthropoda > Insecta > Diptera > Culicidae > Topomyia > Topomyia yanbarensis. The sequence continues at coordinate 23,193,104 of NC_080672.1, forward strand.
TTTCCACTAAGGATAGTGCATTTAAAAAAAATAGTCTCCACCAAAGTTCCATATAAACCATGTCCATCATAAACCGTCAAAAATATTTTCACGACCGACGAGAATTACAACAGTTCTGATATTTTATGAGAAAATACCAGCCAATTTACCAATCTGACAACACCAGCTTGATATTGTCTGCCAGGATGGTATTGGATGTGAGTTGTGGGAAAACGGAAACTCAGGCACCTGACATGCTGCCCACTTACTGCTGCTACAGCCGTATTACTCCTACGCCTTCCTCGTAGGAGTGGGCGTTTGCGAGAAAGCGTGAGCGAAAACGAAACGCAAATAATGTGCACAAAAAATGCTTGAATGAAATATCTATTTTGACCTTTTTCCTTCGGAAAATGGGTGGCGTTGGGAGGATATTCGGACAGTTGAACACATTTCACGCTAAGACTTCAAAGAGACAACTATCCCATGCGCAACGATGAAGGCTTTAGGGAAAAACAGTGCGTGATATTTACAAGATTGTTTTGTAGATAGTAGATTCTAACCACAACATTTATTCCTTTTCCAGAATCAACCATGAATTTTTCTCCTTTCGGGACTCACTTTCCCGGTACCATACCGGGGATCCATCAGTTCGCCAGCAGTGGGCTGGTAACTAGTGTACCGTCGTCCTCACATGACACCAACAACCGATACCATTCCATAAACTCCAACGTCAGTATGGCTCATTTCAATCAATCCCACGCTCCCATTCTGGGGAAGTTCCGCCCAGAGGACTCATCCAACGTGATCAACCCAAATAAGTACAACGGGCACACAAGTGCCCCCACAATTACAACCACCAGTGGTCAGTACACGATACCGTACAGTCAACATTCGGAAGTGAGTGACCATAAACAACGCAACATGTACCCTCAAACAACGTCTGCTCTGACATCCATCGCTCCCGCGCAATCGTCCCAGGAAATTACGCAGGATCTAAGCGCCCTGCTGCAACAAGCGGACAGCAAACGTGTTCTGCAGAACCCCAGCTGGCAATCGCTGGCACCGGGAGCATCCGTAGCAGATTATCTTTCACATCTTCCGGGAACCACCCTTCCATTGTCCCTTCATCACTTCCTCAAATATTCTGCAGAAAACATCAAAAAAGAATCGCAAAACTCACTGTCTACGATTGACATGTCCCAGACACAGTCCCAAAACTTGAACACTAACAATGTCCAACATTCGAACGGTATGATAATGCCTGCATCGCAAGCGATAGCAAGTATTTTAGGGCATCAGAACCAAATTGGACAGCAGCCACAGCAGCAGCATCTTAACCAGCAAGGTATGGATTCATTTTTATTATCAACATTCAATTTAATATTTAATGTGGCACACTCTCATTCAGGTCCTGCTACTAGTTCCGGAACGGTGAATGGGGCAAACAATGCAAATGGTACTGGAGAAACTGGGAAAAAGAAAAAGAAAAAGAAGAAGAAACCACCGAAGGAGCGTAAGCCACGGCCGAAGCCCGGTGAGATTCAGGTACGAACGGCGCTCGACGGAAGCCCACTGTTCTTGTGTCCCGAGTGCCAAATGGCATATCCTGAGCGGGAGCTGCTAGAGCAGCATTTGATCGGACACAATCTTGAGCGTCGGTTCATCTGCGATATTTGCAATGCGGCACTGAAACGGAAGGATCATCTAACACGTCACAAGCAAAGCCATAACCCCGAAAGACCGTTCGTTTGCACCATTTGTCTTAAGGTATTATTATTATTATTTTGTATATGTAATAATATTTAGAGCAACGAAAACTTTTTTGGTAGGCCTTTAAACGCAAGGAACAGCTAACCCTCCACATTGTCATACATTCAGGGGAAAAACGACATATCTGTCAGGAATGTGGCAAAGGTATGCACTAAACCGTAATCAACAACTAAAATAAAATAAAACTTATAAAATTTTGAATGCATTTGCAGGTTTCTATAGAAAAGATCACCTTCGCAAGCACACTCGTTCCCACATTGCCCGTCGGTTGAAGGCCGAACTGCAGGCACAACAGGGTGGCACGGAAGGTACCTCGACAACAGGTTCATCACGCGCTAACAATCAGCCGAATCAGAACCTTCAAAATACCACCCAACAACAGCAGCAGCAACAGCAGCAAGTCCCTCCGCAGATTCAGCTGCAACCTCAGAGCACAAATCAACCCCAACAACTGCAACCTCCTCAGTATCACCCTATTCCTCCTACATCGCAAATGATGCCCTAGATGGATTTCTGTTGATCCATCGGAGAACTGAAGCAAATAAATTTCACTCTTTCTGTCGCTGTCGTGGTTCAGCTTTTTTACTGAGCAGAAGTATTTTTTGTGCGGTTGTCGTGATTTTGGTAGCATCTACTTGACTTGTATTTAGCATAATCGATATCAATAATGAATTAGAGTTAAATGTATTCGTGCAATTCGATCGTTTGTTTCGTTTAGTTGCTCCAACGGAGCAAAACTGTTTTATGTTTAACTATGTTCCTTCGTTCCATTCTAGTCAAAGCTTTAGAAACCAAATTAGACTAAAGTAAGTTTGTTGGTTAATGTTTGATCGCGCAAATAATTTAAATTCCAAATTTTGCTTTTGTGTTGCAAATGATCCTGTAGTTCAAATATTTAGTTTAGTCTTCTATTCAACTCTTACAACATACGACTAAGAAACTCATAAGAATACTGATCTTATACATGTAATTTATTTAGAGAATAAGGAGTCATGATCCAATAAAACTATACGCAATAATATTCCAATAAATTCATTTATTTATTTATTAGATCCACCTGACCACAGTCTCGAGAATAAATTAATTGCGGGGTCTTCCCTGAAGTCAAGGACATCTTTCAGGTTCACTACTCAGGGGCGGAAACAATTTTCGGGAGAGGTCTGAAATTTCGATTTTAAAGTTAACATTGTTAAATTCGTAATACGTAAATAACGTTATTTAAAAAAATATCAGTTTTGTTGAACAAACAAATAAAATTGAAACTAATTTAAAATTTCTCAGCAAGTAAAAAAAATTCTGGGGGCGGTCCGGACTCCTAAGACCCTCCCCCTGGATCCGCTACTGTCACTACTGAACATAATTTTTGTTAGTTTATCTTCCGGCATTCGCGATTTAGGCCCAGCGCACATTGGTTTATAAGCCTTCCAATGTCTACATGTTTTTAAATTTGATAAAGGGTGTCCCACGTCAAATTGCATCACGGAAAAAAACGCCGTAGAAAATTACCTTGTTCACCAATTCTTTTCAAACTTTCAGGCAATAAATTATTACCAAATAGTAAGCGTTTGGCATATTTATTTTATTCAACTTCAACACCATAACCGTACTCTCGCACATTATGCTTAACTGCACTCATTAGGTTATGTACAACATCTGGCTGCAGCTTCTTCTGTACGGCAATTCACTTTTTCTGCATGTCTTCCCAAGATTTGACCTCCTTGAGATGCTTCTGTAATGACTGCTTCATAATTACACAGTATTTTTCGATGGGCCTTAATTCCGGTGCGTTGGGGGAGGGGGGTTCTTGTCCTTAGGTACGAAGGCTTCGTTAGCACTACAGGACAACATTTGAATAGTGGCACGATGTTAGATCCAGCCAAAAGATCGTAGAGCCCTTGTGTTGCTTCAATAAAGGAAGCAGATGCTTCGGTAGAAACTCCTTGAGGTAGATCTTCCCGTTTACAGTGCCGGTAGTAGCGAACGGTTCACTCCGTTTGCCACATGAGCAGATCGCTTGCCGAATCATGTATTTATTGGCAAACTTTGAAAGTTTTTGCTTCCTTATTTCCTCCGGAACATCAAACTTGTTCTAGGCAGTGAAGAACGGCAGCCCCGGAAGCTTCCGGAAGTCTGCCTTGACGTAAGTCACATCATCCATGATGAGACAATGAGCCTTCCTCAGCATCTGGGTGCACAATTTCCGGGCCGTGACTTTCCCACCGATTTGAAGCCTCCCGGTTCTTGGTTCTCTGAACAAAAAATTTGGACAGGTTTGTAACTTACCGATGAACAAAGCTCTAGGCTAGAAGCGACTCTATTGCTGGTATGACAGTTGGACGGACGAGCGGACATTGCTGACTTGGATGCAGGCAGGCATCTTCCCGCGGCTAACCGCAATGGCCAACACCGAGAGGTGACCCTTTGCAATTGGCCTATGCCCGAGGGTGCGAAACGATGGCGCGCAGCGCCGGATGATGGACGACGGTCCTTTACGATTAGGCGCGGAATCCTCCCGGATTCGCGAGCCCAACCGTGAGCTGGTGTATGGTGCTAAGATGCGCTAAGAGGTCCTGGTGAACATATTTGCAACACAAGGTTGCTAAATAATATGATCGCTTCGACGTGGTAATATACTAAATTACCTGAACGATCGCAACACTTCCGGAAATGGACCGGCGAGCGCTCGCTGATCGGTTACGGTCCGAAATTGCTGTTGCTGCGATGAACTTCCTGCAAGATAACGATGACTGATCCTTGGATGTAGGATTCGATGCTGGAGTGGTGGGTAAAATGGTGGTCCCAGAAAGGCGCTCTGGGCGAGGTGTCCAACAGACGCTCCCTTCGTTGGCGAGATCGGTTGGCGACGGACGAGACCGATTCTTGCCAGACCGAGAAGGGTTGCTCTCCTTGGTATTTAGGGCCTTTGCCCGAGAGTCTTTGTCCCTGGTTTTCGTTGGCGACCAGGGGACTGAAGAATAGTCTTTTACGGTTAGACGCAGGTGACCATCAAGTCACCTAGGTCGATGCGTGTGCGGTGTGTCCCAAGGAGTTCGCAAACTTCCCAAATTATGATAGGTATCAAAAGGTACTGAATGGCTGGCAGAGTTTCACTTCACCTACTTATATATCGCAATTTGTTTTTGCTAAAACCACGTCTTACGCACTTGCTCGCCTGTATCACAGTGATCGTCGACGACTATTTGATGGCGGTTCTTACCCTGTTTCCGAGGGTTCGACCTTGGTAGGGTTACTGACGATCCCCTTTCCAGGCCTTGGTAGCAGTGAGTCCCAGCGGTGTTGTTGTGTATTTGCAATGTATGTAGTATTTGTTTTGAGCAAATTTTGTGTAAAAATCAAGAAATTTGAATGTTTTTGGATCATTTTTATACCTACAAAAGTTTAGGTTGATTTCTGTAACGTTCGGTTACACAGTACTCCATTCCATCAATTTCCTCCTTGGAAGCAACTATTGTCCGTGCTTTTCCAAAGGAGACGCGACGATTATTTTTCGTCGCACCAAAATTTGTAGCGCTATTTGGCGCACGATTCGTCGCATTGTATTTCTTATGAGATGAATGACACTTTAAAAAAAGGTGATGCAATTTTATGTAAAAACATTATTGTAAATAAAACATACGAAAACATGAAACTTTACAAGCACAATTTTCCGTCAATTTTATTAATAGAGTTAAAAAAATTAGCACATATTAGGCTTGGATAATACATATTTTTCACGTTTTTCAGCATTTATTATCAAACGTGCTAATTCAATTCGTCGCCCTTAAATGATTGATTGGCTCGTTTCCAATGAAACGTACAATTTCCAGAGCAAAATTTAAAAAAATATTTTTGATTTTGCATCTTTAAGATGAGGAAAATACGCATAAGAATAGATTTTCTCGAATTGGCCTTTGGATCGTCTGCTAGAGCCCACCAAATAGATTTTCATAAGATGCTGACAAAATCGGGGATAAACAAAATCGGATCTTCTAATTTAAATTAACAGTGATTCACAAACGTGTTAACACAGCGAGGACGTAGCACAATACTCTTGCAAATACTACTGTTCAGGTTGTTCAGGAAGGTACCTTCCAAAACATCCTTCCGGAAAACGACGCTCAACTCTAGAACATGTACTATGCTATAATTCTCCTTAGTGGGGAATAATTTTAGGTAAAAACTATTTTTGTTTTTTACTTGGGGACGACCGACCGGAGTAAGATTTATAGGATTTTCGGCTTTTGTGGTCTGATTAATTAGAACGGGTGATTTATACTGCCCGACGTTTCGGCCACTGGTTATGGCCTTTTTCAAGGTAAATACGATAACGTATTTCCCGTGAAAAAGGCCATAACCAGTGGCCGAAATGTCGGGCACAATAAATCACCCGTTGTAATTAATCAGACCGCAAAAGCCGAAAATCCTATAGAATTATTTTTGTTGTTTGTAGTTATCAAGGTTTTAACCCCATTCAAGGGTCTTTTTTAAAAATAATATGCAATTCAAGGACAATGTTAGGGAAACTATCGGGCTTCCTTTCAGGGAAACTTGTGGATTTGGTGAGTTTGCTCAAAGCTGTAATTTCAATTTAATTCATCGTTTATAATAGTGTAAGTTTCAATTTGTTGTCTACTCACATTTGTTAGTCCATTTCATTTTTTAACTGTAACAATGTTTAATTTTAGCAAAATACGTTTTATTTATAGGTTTAGAAAAAAAAGAATACTGTATAGAAAAAGCGCGTATCTCTTGTTATATAACAGTTGTTGTTTCTTCCTTGTTCGGTTTAACTCTGTGTTGCCAGATGCATCATTTTCGCACATTATATCGAGATTTCGCGGCTTGTTCACATATGACGGTACCCGATACATGGAACATACCCCATTCCATATCGCTGGCTGCTTGTCCTCAGCTATACCACCGTCCATTACGTCTAGCAGAGCGAGCTTCAAAATTGGTCGTACAAGTGTACCCGTAGTTGTCTGCAGAAGCGCTTTCCGAATCTTGACATCCTTAGCTGGAAAACCCTGCAAAACCCATCCTCTTACCCACTTATTCCTGGTATTATCATCAGCCATCACTACCAAGTCACCCACCCATATTGCTCTTGTTTCCGAAAACCATTTCGTTCGTCGGGAGATAGTCGGAAGGTATTCCCTGATCCACCGTTTCCAGAATTGATCTAACATGTGCTGAACGATGTTCCAACTGCTTCGTAGTGCTAGCTTTTCGTCTATAGGCGCGTTCACTGGCTGGCATATCCCCTTCGAGCTAAGCAGAAGGAAGTGATTCGGCGTTAGTGACTCCTGCTCAAACGTATAATCGACGCCAGTATAGGTGAAGGGTTTGACAAACGGTATCACCCTGGACTCCGGAAGCGCTGACATCCGTTGAGCTTGGGGTAGCTTTGAAAACTCGACAGTACTGGCATCGTTTCGCTGTTTGTCGTATTTCGACCCGCAGACGTGAAATGGCAAACATCTGGCGAGCTTCATTCACGACGATTTCTCCATACCTATGACCCTGCTGTCTGTGGTACCAGTCCAAGATCAAGTTGGTTATGTAGTGTCCTCTAGGCAGAACCACAGGGAATATGGCATCATAGGGGAAAAAATTGCTACTTTCAGGCGACTTTCAATTCGCAAAACTCCGAATTCATCTAACTTAGGCGATGATTTAAAGATACTGCTCGATTTGTCGAGTGGTTTCTGCTTATCCCTCGGCAATTCAAGGTTTCGGCGTAGAGTGATTACTTCATCTTGAGATCCCTCGTACTGGGCGGTTTTTCCAGGCTGTTCTTTCTGCCAAACGAAACAGCTTCTCAAAGCCGGATGATAACAAAGCTTTGAGTTTGTTTCGGAAACTTTCGGATTTAGTGGAGTTTGTTCAAAGCTGTAATTTAAATTTAATTCATCGTTTATAATAGTGTAAGTTTTAATTTGTTTGTCACATTTCTTAGTCCATTTGATGTTTTAACCGTAACAATGTTTAATTTTGGCAAAATACATTTTAATTATAGGTTTGGAAAAAAAGTGTACTGAAAACGCGCGTATCTGTTGAAGCTAGATTATAGACTTTATGACAGTTGTTGGTTCTTCCTTGTTCGTATTAAAACTGTGTTGCCAGATGCATCATTTCCGCACAACACATCGGCATTTCGGGGCTAGTTCACAGATGACGGTACGTTGGCCTGCTGATACATGGAACAGACATAATAAATTACAATTCATAATTCAATAATTTTGTATCAGTGTAAGAGGGCACTGAAGCCGTAATAAAACGACGGAAAGTTAACAATATATATAAAACAAGTTTTATTCGTACGAGGTTAAAAATCCAACTGACATCCGGAAACAGTTATTGCTACGTCGATGACGTCGCTTTCCTGACAGCGCCTGCTGTCAGGGTCGAGCCTCTTGGTAGGCAGCGGTGGAAAACCGCCAGTGTTCCCAGTCGTAACAAATAACAAAAAAATCAAATATTATTGCTGTCTATTCTGGGCGCACTGCTTTCCGGTAGTGAGCAATGGTCTGGTTTATCCTCCATTGCGTCCATGTCGTCGTCGCTAGAGCTTTGATTTTCGCTGTTAGATGCTTGGTGCTTTGTGTCTATTCGTGTTTTTTTCTTTCCTAGGTATGCTAAATGTTGGCCTGGGGATACCGTCGAATATTGTTTGTCCGGCATTTATTTTTTGTCCGGCCGTTTGTGGTGTATCAGCAGATGTCGAAGCTTGTTTGCTAGTGTTGGTTGTAGTAGATAGATTTTCTTTTGATTTTTTTTGCGCATGGCTACAGAACTGACACTTGGACATCTGTCCAGGGTGCGTATAGGTATAGGTTAGCTCAGCCGCACTCGCACCACCCGAACACCGTTGAGAAGGCCAGGAAAAGCGTTTCTCCAAGTGTCGTTTGTGACGGATTCCACTTCTTCATACTTCGACATGAATCTTTTAATATAATCGGTGCCAACTCGTATAGGGGAATTTCCGTCAGATCGTGGTACATATACACGGAGATCTTGGTTTTGACGTTTTCATATTCCACATCGTAATGCATGTTGTTCCTCGCTACGAAGCTTTATGCCTCGACGAAGGAGCTGAACGTTTTTATTACTACTTGTCTCGTATGATGTATGTGTAAGACCTGTAAGAACAAGTTCAATTTTCACCCTGATCAACTTTTCCACCTTGCGCACGACGGGTCTGCGAAAAGTCAATCGCGATTGTGGTCTTCCGTAGTGGGCGAATTTGGGATTTTAGGGATAGCAAAATTTCGCGGTGCGCTTTATGACTTCTTGTCCGATCTGTTTCAGTACCGTGCACGGACACCAATATTCTTTCATACAATTCAAATGCGACCATTCACACTTGTCCGGCACGGCACCATCCCGGACAAGTGCGAATGCTTGGATCACTGAATCGAATCGGAAAGGTGTAAATTTGGCTTTAGTCTGTACAAAACGAGGACTATGTAATATTTTAGGGTGACGAAAAACCACCGCCATTTTCCAAAACTCAGTTATAGGTCGATAAATTTCGCAGTTCTCTCTTCTTCTTCTCTTGTAAATTTTAGTACAGATTTTAAGTATATGAATAAACGAGAGACAAGAGGATAGAACCACTATTTACTGTACAATTATCTATATTTTCCCCTTGAATGATCGATATTTTCTGAAATTTTTTACAATGTCTGTATACACATTCTTCGACGCCTCATCGCTCGTCCGCAAAATGTATCCAGAAGAGTGCTTATCATACATTGCAATAAGCTCATAGCAGATGTTGTACACGGTTCTCGAAATCTTCTCATGCAACGTAGTCGAACGTTTGCTCTGAACGATGAAGCTAATGATCTGCATTAGAATGTACGGTGCCAATATACGAATATCCGTTTCGACCTTCTTATTGGCAAGCGACATGATTCTGAAATATTGGATAACTGATTAAAAAACTTAATTCTGTATGTCAATCCTTCCGGCAGTCACGCTCGTTTAAAGAGTCGCGTTAGACTTTCGGAGGAATTTGAAAAAAAACATACTTTTCCAGGGGCAACAGAAGATCCGATAGCGTTAAGATTTCGAAACTGTTCAGTGGACAATCTGCTGGCCGCCCCTCTTTGTAGCTGATAATTGCTGCTATCAGTTGGTTGAATACCCAAAAATAGTGTGGCAATCGGTTTATCACATAGTTGGGTCTGCAATATGAAACCATTAGAGTAACGCGATAGAAATATAATAGTTACGATCTTGCTTACCTTGTGATCATCAACAAATATAGCACATCGCTTATCGATCGATGGAGCTGATAGAAGGTTTTCTCCTCGCCATCCACGACTGTGTACTTTTTGATGTTGATACTTGCAAGGAAATTTATCATATTGTCCATAATGACTGGTACTAGCGTTAGCTAAAATTAGAACGGGCGTGTTATAGTGCTACTTATTTTTATAAAATAATGTAGAAAAGTACCTTTGGATTAGCAACAATCACGGAAAAACAGTTTATGATCTCTTCCAGGCAAGATAAGTCTTCAAAAAACTTTTTTAAGACACATAACGGTAGCACATCGTTTACTAGAATGTTGCCAAAAGACCTCACGAATGCTTTCTCCACATCCTGAGAAACTCCCGAGGCAAATGCGTGTTTGGCAAATGTAGTGTAAACTCTCAGGACGAATTTTTTCGTGCTGTAGCTGCCATCCACGGTCGTTTCTCTTTCCAACTGATTTAATCGCTCGGTAAACCTATCGGCAGTATCGTGGTGCGTCAAAAAGGTAGCGAAGATTTTCACGTGTTGTGAATGTAGATGTGCATCAATATCGGCGTCGTCGTTTATACATGGACTGGAGCTCTCTTTACATTCTTTGGTTTCATTTCGTAACTGCAACAGAAAGCCGGCCCAACGGCTTTCGACGATTTGTTCGATTCGTTCTGGTTCCAGCTTCAGATAGTCTTTGTGTTGGAGCGCATTAGTTAGCAGAGCACTTGACGATTGGCTGTCGGCTTTCAGCTTGAAATAATAAAAAGAAAAACAATTAACGGTGAATATTACTTCAGTGATTCGCAAGAAACATGGTACGCAATGATAAATGTGACGCCATCCTTTCACCTAAAAACAGAGCTTCAGTATTACGGAATTTTGGACTTTTGTTTCAATAGACTTCGTAGGTAAATCCTTCCTGACTGGAACTTGGAACATACAACGACTGGTTTATGAGACCTGTGCTCTATACTATCCAACAAGGATGCTAAATCAACAATTGCAAATACCTACCGCTTGATCCAAATAGCATAGAAACATTTCCCGTTGCTCATCGGATAGTTCCTTCTTGTTGACAGCTTTATAGCGAATTACAAGAGAACATCCCTTGAGACAGGCGCTGAAACAATCTGGATCACATTTTCTTAGCTTCTTGATCGCCCTTCCAGCTAAATACTCGTCAATAGCACAAATGTACTTTGAAAGCAATTCGTTAAACTGTTCCGAGGGAATCAGCTTTTTCCGGTTGGCATTATTCTGTTCAAAAATTAAACGTAGTAAATAATAAACGAGTTCTTCAACTTACATTAAAAATAAACTACCTTCTGAAGACAGTTGAATACCAGCAAAATCAGTTGGAAATCCGTATCCGGTTGCTGCAAAAAGTGCTCCAAAATAGACTTGAAACATTCGAGTGCATCTTCGGTAATATTTATGACCGTTTGGCGGAGAAGAGCAACAATCAGCGACGATGATTGACCAAAAATTGCAATAAGTGTCTGCACATCCAAAAACTTAAACAGATTTGGTACTGTTCCAAATGTTAATTGCTCTGTCGAAAAACAAACAAATAAGTTTTCTAATTATGGTTCGATTAACAGTATACTTACTGCTGAGAACATTCCTCTGAAGATCCACAACTTCACGACCTCCACAGTTATGTAAATCAGCAAAGATCAGTATGTTAATTCCGACAATGATTGTTTTCCGTTCCGGGGACACTTCGTCTATTCGGATTTGATCCAAAACTTTTAACAATTTTAACAGCTGCGGTACATCACCGATATTCGCTTCTTCAGTTTGTGTTTCGGCGCGTTTATCCAGAAGTTTTCGAATCCGGCTCATTGTTTTCAGCTCTTGAAACTCGAAGATTCGCTCGAATGAGAAATGTTTAGCCACTGAGCAGTTACTTTCAACGAGAATGCCTTCAACTATTCGTTTGTACACAGAGAGCAGGATCACCTCCATCAAAGCGGTATCGTCTCCCAGTTGATCTATGATGTGCTTAAATTCCTCGAAACAATCGTTAACCAGTAGCTGCTGAACAACGGACGTCTTCTGCTCCAAACTAAGCTGCTGCATGAACCAGACAATCGTTGCTCGATCCTGCAAGAGCCATCGCAGTTGATTGAATTCAGTTGGTGCTAGAATCTTCTGTGTTAGCTCTTCCAGATCTTCTTCCGGTGAGACACTTGTCAGTTGCGAAACTCTTATCCTCTGTAGATGTATCCGGTTCAGAAGAATTCGCTCACTTGGAGGAATCTGTTCCTCTAGCTGTTTCCACTCATCCGCGGTAAGAAACTGGTAAATTAAATGGTTATCACTGGTTTCTATAGAATCCGGTCTGTAGTAATGGACCAGTAGCCGATAGTTGCCATAAAAATAGACTAGCTTCATGTAGGATCCAAAAACCCGAGAATCTCTAATACTTCCATCGATCAATAGCTTCCCATAGTTACACATCACTTCGTCAAATTCCTTAAATTGTCGATCTAACTTATCCCAGAAGAGGTTTGTCTGCTCAATGAGAGTATTCCCAGCGAAAAAGTAACACAACCAACAAACAGCAAGCTCCAATTTGAAAAATTCCTTCTCACATTGCTCTTCTGCAATCGACTCAAGTATTTCCGCCAAATATTCCTGCATTTTACGCCAATAAACAAAACTTCGTTTTGTCAAAAGTCCTTTAACATAATCCAGCATTGATTGACTCAGAACACCGTTTGCATCTGGCCACGCAAACGATAGTGATTTCCATTGATCCTGCAGCTGCAGACGAACGATCTTAGTCGAACTCTCTTTCTGAGACGGCAGTAACAATTTGAAAAAATATTCGCACTCCATCGAATCAGTTCCGGCCACCTCTCCGTTCTCTAGTATTCTGCGCTTCGCGGGAGTTTCTTCGTCGAGACCAGACTTCCTCTTATTGGTTGGATTCCTCAACTGCTTTAATTGCTCACCCAGATCATGATCGTCCAGGTAATCATCCAGTTTAAGGAAAAGTTCCTCTCGAAAATTTTCGCTTCGGTTCAATTTGACATATGATTCGATGGTTGAGACAATCACAGCTTGGTATCTTTCCAATGTTTGCGGTCCTTTCTTGATGAACATCGTTCGCAAAATGATGTCAATTATAATCGTCTCCAAAATCAATGGATTATATTCGTTTATTCCGCAGATCAATGAAAATAGATCCCCCAGGCAGGATTCTGATGAACCATACTTTTCCAGGAATGTCTTCAATTTAACGGTTATGATCCCGGTAAAATCGAAATCCTCTACCAGCTTCTGGTCGACTTTGATAAAGTATTTCTTCATTAGATGAAACACATAGCTTGTGAGTTGAAAAATCTGATGAATATCCAATACGATCGATTTTTCCGGTTCGACAAAAACGTACAGCAAAATGTATTTAAGGAACAACAATATATCCAGCTTGGTTTCACGATAAGCTCTCAGGTAACCTTCAATTAGTAGGGCAATTACGTGAACGGGAAGTTGGTCCGTTTCAAAATAGTTCATTAGGAGATGTTTTCTGCTTTGGTCCAGCACTCTGTTATATTTCGAGCCATTTCCATCTTGAAAATAGACTTGTTTTAACAGTTCCAGCAGATTTTCCTGACAATCTAAACCATGACTTTTCAAACGGAGACTAACTTCACATAAACTTGGAAGCACAAGAGTGAAGGCCGCCCTCCAGTTCTCATCGTCGCCAGCTGATTTAACATAGATTCGTATGTCATCTGAAATTAATCGAATGGTTTTCTCTTCCTCATTCTTGTTGAAGGAATGCTCAAGGTACTTTAGATAGTAACTAAGCGTTATCTGCAAAACTTTTCCGTAACTCATATAGTCAAATTTGTAGAAATTTTTATACTTGATATTAAATGCCACAATTAGACAACTTTCCAGAAAAGCTCTGGGTCTTATCGAAGGCATGTTGCTATCGAGTTTTGAGAAAACTTTCTGAAGTTTTTGAATAATACTCGGTGGAAGTGCATTCGATGGACAGGGAAGCAACAGAAATTCATTTATAATCTGCCACTTATCGTCGAACTCTTTTTGACCTAACTCTGCTAAGTGGTTCGCGAACTGCTGGATACCGTCGAGGAAAAACTGAAATATTACCTCGTATTTCGACATGTAGTAAAAATTATTAGACTTCCACAGTTTGATACCGTAAACTAAACCGGCAGCGAAGTCTTGATCATTTTGTTGCAACCGCTTTTTGATCTCTGAAAAATCGTTGAAATGAAAATTGTTCTATTTTACGTATGACATTAGCACCTACCTTCTTTCATAGACATTGCTGGATATTGTAATTGAACAGTAACTAAAGAAAAATCCCAATTTATTTCACGACCTACCGATAATATGGACTAAATTTCATAAATTCACGTGTGATTGAGAACTGTCAACGAAACGAAAACATTCGAAGCAAGAGGGTTAGAAAATTGCTTAGAAGAATATTGTAAACACAGTCAGTGCCCTATCAGCATTATGCGCTACCCATTTGGTTACCCAGAGCGCGAGCGCAGCAGTGATGCGGGTCGCGCGCCATCACCATGTGTCTTTTTGGCACTGTAGAAAATGTTGTGAAAAGTTTAATTTTTTGATTGCATAACAACTTCTTTAAAACTTTTGCCTTTGCGGATTACAGTCGTGATTCGCTGGTTAGACACTTTCTAATTGGACTCATTTTTAGTTGGACCTCAGCTAGTTGGACCATTGTCCAACTAAAAAGCATCCGAACGCCAAAATCTCATGTCAAATTTACTTTGACAATCAATTTGACAATATTTTGAGATGTGAACAGATGCATTTACAATGCCAACATCTCCTTAGGAGAGTTTTTGACAACGGTCCAACTAGCGAAACACGACTGTATTAAATTTTGTTCTTTTATCGTCTACAAAATATAACAATATACATTCCATTCCCGTCTCTTTTCTTCTGCTGTGATTTTTATGCATTTTCATGCATATAATTCTAGTAAGCATTCAATGAGTGGATAGACCGAATATGTCCAATTCATAAAATTTACAGCAGAAGAAACGAGAGGCAGAAAGGAAAGTATGCTATCGATGCATAAATAAAATTCTGCGTGTATATATTAACTTTTCATCTACATTTAACCCATTAATGCACAACGATTGTACGTCGATTCCCGGTTTACCATTTCCCGGAAAACCATTTTCCGGAATGTCATTTCCCAGAAAACCATTTCCCGGAATGTACCATTTCCCGGAAAACCATTTCCCGGAATGTACCATCTCCCAGAATATCATTTTCCGGAATGTACCAATTTCCGGAATACTATTTCCCGGAATGTACCATTTCCCGGAATACCATTACCCGGAATATACCTTTTCTCGGTAATTATTTATACTATTGAAATCTAAAGTAAACATGTAAAAGAACAAATCCAGAGCTATGTTGACTTGACTTACATATGGGTCATTCCACGCGAAGTGATCAAAAAAAGATGAAAACTTGAAATCGACCTTCACGGATTTGAACCAAATTTGAAGGAATTGTTCATCTAGGGCCAATATATAAAAACCCAAATTTTTGTGTCAATTGAAGCACCCCTCGGGTTATGGGAGCACCCCCCGTTTTGGCAAATTGCCAAAACGCTTGATTTTCTTTTGATCATATCTCCGGTTCTATTTACTCTAGAATCAAACCGTAAGTTGGCTTTTGAAGAAAATTGTTCAAGGAGTCTAGAAATAATATTATTTTTTGTCGGCAGTGCTGCCAACTATGCGATTTTTTCAGTTAAATATTAAAAGTTAGTTTTTCTCTCAATACATATATCTTAATTTTGAAAATTTTAATGCCATCGCGTTCCTCAGACATTTTTACATAAAAAACACTTATCATCCCAATATAATATGAGCGCATCCTGAGATATACCGTTTTTTCCTCTATTCTTTATTTCACATTATTCCGCGACAAATAAAGTATACAATCAAGATATGATAAGCTTTATAGATATTGATTGACTGTGCTGGAATAAAACATGATGACATTATTCTGCATTCCAAGTTTTTGTTTGGTTCGCTTGACACCTTATCTTTGCTCTCTAATCATATTAATAAAAAAATAAGCTCTCATAAATCAATAAAGTACCAGAAAACAGATTATGCTTTAAAAAGGCAAAGTCTCAAAGAAGATTGTTATGAATTATTAATTTCCAAAAAAGTACTCAAATTTTAAAGAAGACGTTCAAAAATATTTTTCATGATTTGCTCATCTCCAAAAGAAGGCGAATAAGCTCATAGAATAACAATTATAATTCAAAAAGTTATAACCCCATAGAAAATCCTACCGATTTTCCCACCGACTAAATCGGCTTGCGTCGGCACAATCGGCCGACTATGCCACCAATTAATCGGTCGATTGTTGCACCAACTCTTATGGGGGTTTAAGGGTCAGCCGACGCGACAACCGATTAAATATGATAGACAAAATCTGTTGAAATCGGTCTATTTCAACCAATTAAATCGATCGATTAGTTGATAGTTTAAAACTAGAAACAGGTTCACACAGATTAAATCTGGCGATTAATATGGTGACGAAAATTGTCCACCGACGAAACCCAT
Organism: Topomyia yanbarensis; assembly: GCF_030247195.1. Lineage (NCBI taxonomy): Eukaryota > Metazoa > Arthropoda > Insecta > Diptera > Culicidae > Topomyia > Topomyia yanbarensis. The sequence goes on from NC_080672.1 coordinate 23,209,714, forward strand.
CTTGGTCGTTTAATTAATCTGTCGACCTCGAAGCACCCGTTTTCGTCGGTCGACTGTGAAATTTATGAACTGTCAAATTTTCTATGGGGAAGGTATGTTAAGACCACTAGTACTTAAATCTAGGGGCAGATCACTTGTGATGCATTTTTAAAAATCAGCTAAATTAAATGCATTTCTTTCCATCAAAATAGAAATTCTTAATGTATTTTGCGTTGCGTGCAATGTATTTTGCGTTGTAAGACGTTAAAACCCTACAAAAAATTAGCCCTACATTCAACAAAACGTCGAACAAAGTGAATCAGCGTAGGACGTTTGTTGAACAAACTTTTCTGCGAGGGAGTGCAAAGTTGATGTAAAAATGGAAATTAAATGCATTTTTTTCTAATTTGATGCAAATTTGTTATACATTTCTAGAGTGATCTGCCCCTAGACTTAAATCCAATAAAACACCAAGAATATTTTGAAAGAGTTCTTAAAAGAATGTGAAACTACATAGAAATAAAAAGTACATATAAATCAAAAACATGCCAAAAATAACGACAAGGAAGCATGCATGTATAAGAAAGAAAAAACCGCATATTTTTTAGATGCATGATCCATAAAAATCTCAAAATAAATATATCTGAAGCATTGTTGATATGTTATTCTAACTTACATTTAAAATCAATAAAATTCCAAACATATTTCCAAACTGTTTTTTATGTTCTAAAGTAGAGAGAATTTCGTAGTTTGTTTGACATTTGCTGCGTAGCAAGTGTAATCAAAATGAGTGGTGGCAATATACGTGGTCTAATTTATTTTCCGGGAAATGGTATTCCGGGAAATGGTTTTCCGGGAAATGGAACATTCTGGGAAATGGTTTTTCAGGGAAATGGTACATTCCGAGAAATGGTTTTCTGGGAAAGGGTACATTCCGGGAAATGGTTTTCCGGGAAATAGTACATTCTGGGATATGGTTTTCCGGAATATGGTATACCGGGAAATGGTATTCCGCGAAATGACGTACAACCATGCACAACCTACTATATATAGTAGGTGCCTAAAATAAGTTCAAATGCCCAAAGTTCAAAATAACAACGCAGTTCGGTGGTTGTCAGTATATGTACACTGCGCGTATATTCCTGCACGGTAAAAAAAACTTTACCCATTTTATGTATTCAAATTTCCCATTTTCGGAACTTATTCGAGCTGTCAAAAAAATGGGTATTTTTTTGTATCTAACAATGAGTACTTTTTTGCCATTTCACAACTACTCGATGAGGTAATGTCAATGGGTTTATTGATATTGATAATGGGTGAAAAATCCTTAAGCATTATTTCAAGCGAGTTAACCTGCAAACTAAGGATCGTAGTGGAACCTGCAAATTATCGCCCTGCATCGGAGTCCGTGGCGGAAACGGAACATTTCGGCAATGCTCCGAAAACAACGTCTGTTTAGACTACTGAGGATGTTGAAAATATGCGCCAGTTCGGCCTTTTTAGAGCAGCCTGTGGTGCAAATTTTCATTTTCAAATGCCAACTTTCAGTTCAATCAAACCGAACCATGATTCAAATTCAAAGCCTCCCTCAATCATTCATTTTCAAGTTGGCGGGATTTTCATAACTGAATAGTACGTCTTCATTTCAAATTGATGCTTTTTCATTCACCAACCAAAGCTGTCATCTGCTCTGTAAAGTCCAGTTTAGGTTAAATGTCGTCATGTTTTACGTTTTCAAGCTTACATGGACAGTAAGAACTATGCTCAGAGTAGTTTTGCTTGAAAAACCTAGTCAATACCCCAGTAAAGATATATTCACAGGGTCAATGAAATTGAAAATGAATGGAAAATGATTGATCAGGTCGGCTCTTTGAATGAATAATGGAAACGAACAACTGCGAATTGAACATAGTAGGGCATGATTTGAGAATTTTTCCTCCTTCAAGTTCAAAACAAACTGTTGAAAATTTGCAGCTCTGAGAGCAGCCAAAAGATCCAGCCATCAAAAATATATCCAGTTGGCGGTTTTATTTTGTTAAGTAGTTTTAGAATAGGATTTCTATCTAGATTCCTATACTTTTATAAAGAAACAATAATGTGAAATGAATGTTATTTTATGTTTTTTTAAATTCAGAAATAATTCTATTGACAGTATTTTTTATTCTGGCGCGAATTTCATGAATGGGTATTTTACGCATTTTGTTGTAACAGTTCTGCGAAAAATAATAAGTGAATCATACCCAGGTTGAAGTACAAGGTCTGTATTCATTTATGGGTACAAACGCATTACCCATTTAATGGGTTATTCCACTTTTATTGAAAATGAGTAGTTTTCTACGCATTAATGGGTACTTGATTTTATCAGTGTGCAAAATATTTAACAATTCCATATCAACATTAGAATAGGGCAAATAAGATTTGTAAACAAACTTTTGTTTTGCTGATTTCTCTTAATTTGTTATATTTTCAACCCAGAAGACATTTGAAATTGATTCTATCAAGGGTAAAGATGTTGATTCATGTGTATCTTTCATGAAATTCGATTCGACAGCGGAGTAATGAACGAAACAAGTTTGTTTATAAAAATCTCATTAATTCTTTTGAAGATCTGATATTGAATTGTTTAAAATCGACTCCTACACTGGAAAAAATCGATTTTAAAAATTTAAAGTCGATTTACAAAAAAAAACATTTTTGATTTGGAGGAAATTTGGATCCAAGATAGCTAATTATGTTCACTACTTACCGTCAAAAATTCAAGTTAGGCACTTTCAAGGAAAAAAAGTTATTAAAAAAAATTTCCTTGCCCAAACTGAATTTTTTTTTCAGGGAATTTTTATCGAAAATTAAACCAATGAAAATCATAATGAATAAGAGCAAAGATAAGCCATTTAACATCATCGATATATGCGAGATTTAACTAAATACCACTTGGCCGTGTACGAAGAAATATCTTGTCTATGTACCCGCCCGGGAAGTAGAGATTGATGATGTAGTCCCCAACAAGGGCCTTAATTGCGAAGTATGGGGTTCGCTCCTTCCAGAACCCTTTGTTTCGGCCAGTGAAAATTCTGGTTCGCAAGCAATTGCGTTAAGGAAAAGTCAAGGAGTATATGAGAACAGCTTATTTTCCATCAGCCTCATTTCGAACTTTTCGCCGAATCTGCTCTTCCAAACTTTGATTTTTTGGACGGGGCTAAACCAATTCGCCTTTTTGTGCCTCGACGAATGAACTGCCGCCGTAGCAAACAATTAGGCCTACAGCGACGTATTGTAGAAACACGGCACGATGTGGAAAATGCGGAGAGAATCATGAAAAGTTTTCCTACTGTGGAGAGATTCCGTATGATCTCTCGACATATTCCTCATATAAATTAAATTGAAACATTCTTTTAAGGAACGCTCCGATAAGAAATGCAAAAGAGTGCTACACCACCGACAACGACTAATTTTTACGTTTCCTTGTACATTAAAGAGCAAGAGTCTGATCATCCCATTGTGGAAAAATCATCAGTTTTCCCTCCTAAGCTTCCTCGTAAAGGCCTGAGAGTGTCCCTTGAAGGGTGCTGTTACAAAACCGAAGTAAGTGGTTGCTGGTCTCGGTAATCTTAGAAAATAGCAGGAATTTTCACATGGGACATCAAAAGCCCCAAGTGTCCCTATGTTTCAGTCCCTACACTTTCCCCCTGGTTTTACACAATACCTTTGCACTACGATTAAATGTCAGACGAAACGAATACCCGACGCGAACAACCGTGAACAGTCTTCTACTTCGTGATGGGCAGAGATTGCTTAGAAATGTACACGAATGGCACTTTTGAACGTCGGATCGCCCGATTTTTTCTCAATATACGCGACGCCACAAATGCAAATGAAAAACTTGATGATAGCTGAAAAACGCGATTATTGGCACCGGTCCGTCGACGGATTAACGGACGGATCATCAGAGAAATAATGTTTCGTCTAGTGGCTAGGGCCTACGTTGTGTATTCGATTCATCCTGTGATTGGAATAAACGGAACGTTCATCATATGATGACAGCTATGCATCGCTTTTATGCTAATTATTATAACAGTAGTGGTGAGTGCAATCATAAATCATGATCATCCACAAAACTGATGGTTTTATATTTACCTATCAACGACCATGCCCACATCATTGCAACCACAGGAGGCTCTCCGTTTGATAGAGCATGGAAAGCATGCTTTGTACTTCCTGGAGAAAACCAGGGGGTACCTTAGTTTGAGTTCTTTCACAGTACTCCATTCGGGGTAATGAGAAGGCGGACACTTGGATTGGAACGATAATGAGAAGGTGGACATTTGGGCATTCGATAGAAGGTGATATTTATGAAACTAACTTCAACGAGTTTTTAATTGTTTCCTCTCAGATGGCGCTCGAAAATTGGCAAGTTTCGTGGAGCAATGGAAATTCAGGAATCCCAAAGATATCAAAATACCTTGGTACAAGAGAATGGATGAGAGTCATTACTTCATTCGGGTAATATCTTGGGTCATGTACAATCATTATTGGGGTCGTGGAGAGCGGTCTCTGCGCTTGTCGTGGCGGTTATCGCGATATTAAACATGTTGTCTGGTCGTGCGCTAAGTGTTCTAGTACCAGAGCTCCGTTAAACGAATTTCTTCGGCCTCGTTCCAGACCAGTCCGAGATGCTATAACAAATTCTTTACTGATACTTTTTGCATGTATCAAGCAACTAGCAGTTGGTAAATTGAATTCTGAGATGATTATGACTTTAATTGGTTTAGTTTTCGATTAAATACACTGAAAAAAAATCAGTTTGGACAAGGACAGGTTTTTTTCAAATAACTTTTTTTCCCCACTTGAATTTTTGACGGTAGGTAGGGAACATAATTAGCTATCCTGGAACAAAATTTCATCCAATTCAAAGATGGATTTTTTTGTAAATCGACTTAAAATTGGTCGGTGTTAGGTCAGACCGGACTATGTGACAGTGCATTGATTTCGAGAAAAACGAGTTTAAAGTTTGAATCGCAGCATCCTTTACATTATAATTGGAAAATAATTTTTGCCATCATTCTTGTTTATTATTTCATATTTTTAATCTGGTAAAAGTAGAATGTAGATGAAGCATTTCTTTATCCTGTGCTCTCATTACCTCATTTTTTATGTTTTGCGACTTAGTCCGGTCTGACTTAACACCGACCAATTGTTAAATCAATTTTTTTTCAGTGTAGGAGTCGAGGAAGAATTTTTTCAATATTTTTATTCAAAAATTTGACTAATTTTGTGAAAATCATACCTACATTTTTTTGTAAGATTTGTTATTTTTAGAAAAAAATGGTAAAAAAAGTTTGACCCTTTTCAAAAGACAGTCTAGATTATTTTTGGAAAAAAGTATACAAAGTGACTTTTTGTGACAAACTTCTCATGTACAGAAATTTTCATTAAAATCTGAGAGGGTGTTGCCAACATTTGTTCGAGTTGGCGCAAAATTCGTCAAATGATACACATGACAATTATTTAGTTCGTGGATTTATTATAACTTTCTTTTATACACCTACTATATATAGTATGTCCAAAATCTGTTAGTTATGTCCAAAAAAAAATATTATCATCATGCTCCCAATAAGCACTGGCCCCTCTTTGCATATCTACTCTGCACTAAAAAAAAGTTCACCTTTTTGTTTCCAGAAAAGCACTTCTTAGTCAGTCATGTACAAATTCATCGTCAAAGTACGATAGGTGAAGCTTTAGATGACCTAAAATATATTTTGAGTTCGGCCCAAAATATGTTGGTTCAAAAGAAAAACGATGGTCCAAAAAATGCTTTGTTTACGGACCAAAATAAAGTTGGATGGTCCAAAATAAAAAGGAATGTGCCTTCCCGATTTGTCATTTTTCCTTTTGTTTGACTTAAATAGTCATAGTACATATCGGAAAAAAAGTTAAAGCCTATTTAATGATCCAGCTTGCGCATACAAACCGTATTTTTTCAGATTTTTTCTCGTGATTTCCTAAATACTCCTGTTACTATATCGCTCTACGTTCAGGTTATCTGAAGTTGGTCGTTCTTAGAACTTTGGGGTATTTATATTTTTGCCAATATTCAGAAGTAACATTTACTTTATATTTAGTTGCATTGTTATCTCACGCCTGAAACCAGTGAAGTCCCGCGCTTGATCTTATACACCAGCAGATAATAGTCAAAGTTGACATACGGTCCTCGAAACGGTGCTTTTGACAACCTGTCTTTCGAATCAATTTTGGTGGCAGCACGAGATCATGGAATACCTTCATATATTATGAACTGGATACACAAAAGGCTTAGCAACGGACATCTGTGCTCATCGTTGAGAAAAGTAGAGATAAGGAAACTGAGTGTCTGCAGATGTCCTCAAGGTGGTGTGCTGTCACCACTTCTATGAAACCTTGTCGCCGATGGCTTGTCTAATAAACCTAAGGAGCTTGGGTTTCCGACATGTGGTTTCGCCTAAGATTATCATATAATGATCACCGGTATTTGCATTAACACACTTTTTGATTTGATGCGGCAAGCTGTTGTGCTGTTGAGCAATGGTGTCTTCATGTTGGACTATCAGTCAATGATGCTTGCCACGCAACATATAGAATTACACCCGCAGCTCGTCCGTTGCAGTTGTTTGACTCTGAAATTATTGTCGCAGATTAAGTTAAGTTCGTTGGGGTAATTCTTAACTAAAAACTGCATTGGACAGCTCACATTGATTTCAGAATCAAGAAAGTTTGCATGGCCTTCGGTCAATGTAGACGGGCCTTTGGCAAATCTTGGGGACTCAAACTCAAGAACATTCAGTGGATCTATTCAACAATTATTGGACCAATACTGGCATACTTGTTTGATTGTAGAACGGAGAAGTCATGACAATTCAAAGTTAAACCATCTTCAGATGATTATCTTGATGGCGATGACGAGAACACCTACTGCTGCTTTAGAGGCACTCTTGAACTATATGTGTTTCTGAAACAAGAAGCACTTTCTTCTGCATTCGGTCTAAGGTCACTGGGCTCTGGAACAGTAACCCAATAGATCGTGCAACTAGCCACACAAGACGGTGGCCTCAAATGGTTACTTGGGATTAGTATACACTTGCTTTCAGTGACCTTACACTCACACGTAGTTTCCTTTTAACTCTTTCGATGAAAGAATTCCTCTTCGCGAACAATGGCTGTCTGGCTGGATGAAGCGACAACTTCATGAATACGTAGTTCATTATACTGACGATTCTTTGTTGGAGAGTCAAGTCAGTGCTGGTGTCTATTGGCGTGAAACGAGATTAAATCAATCTCATTCACTTGGTAGATACTGTACCGTATTCCAAATAAAAATGTTTGCAGTTCTGTGTGGCGTACAATCGGCACTTCAACAGCGAATTTGTGGTAAAAGAATGTATTTTTACTCTGGTAGTCAGGCTACCCTGAAAGCACTTAGTTCGGAAGATTCGAGAGCGAAATTAGAAATCGCATGTCGAACTCAAATCGAAGAACTTAGAATTTCAAATGAAAATCTTTTCTAACAGTCAACATCACATAATTTTGAAAGCATCGACTTTGGAGTTTTAACAACTTCGAGGCAGCTTTCCAACATAAAAAAGCGAATCTTTTGATGTAACAATTTTAGTGATTAAATCTCCTCAAAGTAATTGAGGAAAATCAACTCTTCAAAAATAGTAAAAGACTTGGTGTCTTCTGCAAAGTTGTCAATAATGTCATTTTAAACAATTTTTTGAAGGCTACTTGAATGTACTATAACGAGATATGAAATGATATCTACGAAATTTTCTTAAAGACAGCTCTTTTCAATTTTTTTATTGTAGGAATAAAATTTGAATTATATTGTTTATACACAGCAGATGAGATTTATCAATTACTGTAATATCAAAATAACTGGTTTTTAAGGTTTTCATTCACATATAGTCTAATATATTTCGATAATCTGAATACACGGAGTATCCACGTCTTCAACAAAATTAGTTACGGAAAGTCTTCAACAAAGTTTTTTTTTATTTTTGAGGCTTCATCCTTGGGGTCTTTTGGTACTTTCTAACCTGACGTACGGGGTTTGGGAATCAAACCCCGGTGATCTGCGCACAAGGCAATCGACTGACCAACTAAGCTATGCCCGCTTCATTAAATAAAGCCGTTTAAAATAGCATCTTCGAAAACATTGCTGAAGATATTAAATCTCGAACGAAATTTGTTTCAAGAGTAATTTTCTTACGATTACTTCTAGAAGGATTGACCGCCAAAATTATTCTTTTAGATGAGATGCTGCTTTACGTTGATATATTGTTCAAAGATTCTAAACATCCAAAGTTGATAGTTTCGAAATAATGTGATCGTGACCATAATGAATGTTTTCGAGCATTAATTTCACTTTTCTTCACTCTTAAAACTCATAACTGTAGAAGGAGTCCTCGTATACAAAAAAAATATTATACCATTCAATTCGGCACTCAAATATACACTATTAATATAGCAACTGACTTGAAATATTTTGAACTTTTTTTATTTACAATCCTGCTTAGAGGCCATTTTATAATTAATAATGCAAAAAATAATAAAATACCCATAAAATCGAACCTGACCTGTTAGAGACAAACGGAAAACGTAATTTTTCATCATTTTCCTTCTTCATTCCAAAATATTATTGTCGTTGTTAATCACACTGAGGTTTTGTCTCAATTCTACGCATTCTCAAAAAAAAAGTACATTTTCAGTAAATATTGAATTGTGTGCAATTTTTCGGAGGGCAACTTTATGTTTATAAACTTTAAAATGTGCTTCCCATTCAAAGCATTGTCGCTAATCCATATTTCGGAGCAACTCTTCAAAAAAGAGCTCATGATAATTTGACAACTATGGGACCTCGGCTAAGAGATCAGTTACAAAACCCAATACCCACAATTTGTCAAAAGTCCCCAAGATGCTTAAAACTATAGGTTCTCAATGTAGTGATCAGACAATATACTTCCAAAATTATTAGTGTGCACTATTGAATTAAATTAGTCAGCATTAATTGTTTTTTTAATCCAGCTAGTTTTGGTTTGGGGGGGGGGGGGCGGATTATAACCCCTAACCCCCCTGGCTACGACACTGCTACCTTCTAAGGATATACAGTAATTTCGGTATTACTGGAAATGAATTGGCGGAGAAATTGGCTAGAGCGGACTCTGCGACTGACTGCATTGGTCCAAAGCCAGTTCTACCACCTCCGATAAGTTAGATAAAGCACAAGATTCGCAAACTTCTCTTAAAACAAAAACTTTTCTACCGGATGTGAGTCCGAAAATGTCAAAAAATTTGTTGCATTTTTCCAAGCACTATTGCAGTATTCTCGTATTCTGACTGCATATTGCAAACTCATTTATCACATGGCTACTATCCGGCGTGCTGAGTATTATTCGTGTGATCTTTGTGAACCCGATTACGGAACTTCATATCATTTGATATGTAACTGTGTTGCAGTAATGCAAGTGCGTATCCGGATTTTTTGGTTCTCCATACATAGATGAACCTATGTATAGAGACATGAAATTCCTTACCAATACCCAATCCATCAGGAAATTATGAAAAGACATCACCGCAATCATTTATAAGAACATAATCGATGTGAGAGCACCTTTCGCTACTTGGATGTCTTACAGTGTGTTTCAGAATATTATTTTGTGCAAAATGTGTGCTACTTATTACAGTAAGATTCATCAAATCTAGGCCGTTTTTTTGGTGATTGCGTGGAGGTTTTTTTGTTAGGGGAAACTGCGTGGAGGTTCTTCTTTCCTATTCATTGGATCGGGAATCTGAATGATAATTATATAATATATGTAATTAGTTCTACCAAGGAATATACATTTTTTTCTAAAATGCTATTTGCTAAATTGATGTGTCACCATAATAAGCAACATAAACTTATACGTCATGTCATCAACTCTATTATACAGTCAAAAAATACACAAATCAATCGATATAATCTTGTTGACATATTTCTACTATGAATGACTTTCATTTCCCCCATCCCATAAAACTACATCAAGGCCCATAACACGCTTTCCACTACTGATTGAACAAATATTCTCCAGATTTATAGCATTCCGGTGCTTTCTTCCAGCTTTCTCCAATTTCAGCTGATACGGAATCACGTCTTCAAACTGCGTGTGTGTGACATTCTGAGGTTTTAAACTAAACTATCATAAATTAGTTCTGCTCCATCCGTGGTACAAAAGGCGACAAGATTTGGCCACCATGATAGTGGAACAATAAGTTGACATCGTCTGGCTCTAGTGCTACCGAATTGGAAGCGTTAATAAAATTTATAATCGAAGTTAAAGCCGCTTGCTTAGTGCGGGAAAGCAAGGGTAGCAGACATGAACGGGAAATGCTGGTAGGCGAATCGAATGCCTTGGATGTTGGCTGGCAGAGGCCGTCAATAAAAATTTTATCTTACGTTGCTCATCCCTACTTCCCGTATAATTATGGAAACGTGTATTGTTTCCCTCGGTAGCCAGATGTATAGGCAGTGTAGATAAAATTGATGAATGTTGGATTAATTGCAGTCCATTCGATTTCTGGTAACTCGAGTATAACTGAAGGGTTGACGAAATTAGAACCGAAGATTGTTCGTCCTCAAATCAGGAAGGAGCCCCACGAAATGAAAACTAATCAGTACTCAGTAATTCCATTAGTCCAGCAGTTGATGAGTCGTATAAAGCACGGGTGGGGCCCTCAACCACTTCCTATTTCAAACGGAGATTTGCGTTTAGGGGAAACGTAGCACGTCTGAACACTCATTTCTCCGTTTCCGGTTGAGGAATCGAAAAGTCATTTCGAAACGCCTCATCGGTCACAACTAAGAGAGCATTTTCTGTGGACCCTACTATTCAGTGAATGTCTGTACAATAATTGGAACGAATTGGGATCAGTGCTCATTATTTCTCTGTGAGATGAATAAAATGCTTTACTCATAAGGTAGCTATGTATAATTAGACAATATCGTTAGTAACAGTTCATTATTACCTAAGAGTGTGCAGGAAAAGCAAATACTGCCATATTGTCAAAGAGAAACAAAATCGTAGAAATTTACACAAACTTTTCCAATGTTAAAATACCAAATTTCTGACTAAATCACTTATTTATGGTATAGTTTGCTCTAACAGTTACATATGAGAGCTGTCATTAGAGATAAACTGTGTGAAAAAAAATTATAGTAGCAAAGCAAACAAGTCTACAACGCCAACTGTTATTTATTTCATCCTCGGTATTGTAATGGAATGTAACACCGGAACACTATTCCAGAGATCCGTTCATTCCATTCGCATTCCAATAATGCGTAAAATAGAACCCGCCAACCCCGATTATTGTACTTTCCTCCCTGTCATGCCATCTTTCGGCCAACGAAATTGCCTTCTGGCATCTTTCAACAACGGTCATAAAACGAGACTGTGTCGAAATCCCCACGCTGCCATAAGCCCAGCATCACAAAACATTTCACCCTTGAAAAATTAAACAAACAAAACGATGAAGCGAGAAATACCTCCACAATTTAATCTTATTTCGCTTAGATCGCATTCGCCACATTTGGTCTATGGCGATGGTTTTTCCTATCATTGCAATGAAAAACTAAAAAACAGAGGGGTGACGAAGATGGAAATCTTCCAACAATAGGGGTGGAAAAGCAATTTCAACAATTGGAAAGCGGAGGGCGCCTGCTGTTGAAATTTCGCTAAGCAAATAGCCCCACCCTGAAGTCTGCGAGAGCTGTAGAATTTTATGGCATTGTGTTTCCTGGGTCGTTTAATATAAAACTAAAATTTCGAACAGGATAATGTGTTATGATCCCATCTTAAACAACACGTTGGACGTAAATGGAGTGTTTCAATGGTAACACATCTTTTTGTGCCCCAAGGAAAAGCTTTAAGCAATGACATCAGCGTGGTTACTTCTCTAGTTTGTTATAGAGCTTTAGTGATATGTCCGTTTTCGGAATTTTTCTTCCGTATATCCATACACCAAGTCAGAATTTAACCGAGAACATTCACTACCCGTCAAAAGTTTGGAATCGCTTCAATAAGTATTGCAACAAAGTAATGAAAGGTATAACGCTCCCATAAGCTGCTATTGAATCCGACTTCCGGTTCCGGAGATACGGGTTGAAAAGTGCGATCACACAGCAAATTCCCATATAAACTGGTCACCATGACGTCTAAACCACTTAGTAGTAGTAGCTTTGACCACATTGGCTACCTATAACGGTTTTTGATGCCCCCGGGGAACTCGCCAAGTTCCAAACGAATATCACACCTATTTCCCAGCGAATTCTTGATTGATTTTAATAAACTTGAATTCAAATGAAAGATACAGTAATCCCATCAACTGCTATTGAATTTCATTCGATTCTGACTTTTGGTTCCGAAGTTACAAGTTGGTTAGGAAGGTCACACTGGAATTTCCCATATGAACCATAATAATCGTAATCCCTCAGAGGCTAAAAATCAATTGGAATGGTCATCAAATTACATAGATTCGCATGTCTAGATCACTGATACCCAAAAACACATTCTATGAATATATCGTCCTCAATCAGAAAATCATATTGATTCCTCGGTGATGACTGAACCGATTTACTCAAATCAAGTCTCGAATGGAAAATGTAGTATGCAGTTGGGTGTTGCAACTGCACTCCACACCCCCCCCCCCACCACCGCTTATCCTAACACCTCCCCCCTCATTAACTGTACACCTGCATTCCCTTCATCCACAAAATCGGGGGTCGAATGCTAGTGCGGCATCATTCGTGTGTTACACTCGTGCTAGTTCCACCAAACATATGCTCGCTTTATCTGGAAGAAAGGTGAAGGGAAAGCCAAACTCCCATCCGGTTTGTTGCTGATCTCCAGTTTCCTGTCGGTCGGATCCATCGTTTTCCACGAAAAGGTCACTACGCCGAGCGTGTCGGTGTCAGAGCACCCGTTTACCTGGCAGCAGTGATGGAATCTCTTGTTGCTGAAGTATTAGAGAGATAGCAGGCAACGCTCCCAGTCATAACAAAAAGAATAGGATCATCCCCCGTAATCTGCAGCTGGCCATTCGAAATTACGAAGAGCCGAACAAATTGCTCTCCTGTGCCGGCCTTTTTGATGGTTTATCCAAGTTGCATCTGAATAATACGTATTTATATATCTCCAAAAAAAAGTCGCGCTAAATGCACAAATTTGACATATGCGTACCAAACTGGAGGCGATATACGTACATAGCTATTCAAATTGACGATTTCTAACAAGAATATACAAGTTAAGCACGATAAGTTCTACTATGAAAGTGATTTTAGAGGATGTATTTACGATTGGATATGCGAAACAATATCAGATTATTTAAGATATTCATAACTAGTATACAATTCCGGAACATTATATACGATTAACTCTGATTCGTCGGTAAAGAAGATCAAATATTGAAAACAGTAATTAGGCACTTCAATCATCTCCAGCATAACAAAAATACGTAAAAAAGCGGCTCTGGGAAGAAAAACCAAACCGATGCCAAACCAACCATCGATACCTTGCTATTAAGATCGGATTCGAACTTGCGACGTTTGGATTGTAGAGCAGGATTGACTATACGGAACTATTTCAATTATTACAAGTGTGGCAATATTTCGTAATCATATGATGTCTTCAAGTATAGAAACTCTATTCCGATAAACATTTGCCATATACGCAGCTATCTCATTTCAAAGATATGAGATAAGTCGTAAGTAAATTCGCGAACTCGTTTGTCTTAAATGTTGTAATATATTAAGTCGTATCTAACTTTTTGAAGTCATCGTGACGCATATCGAAGTCGTAGATATGTTTATGCTGCTTACTGACTATTCCCTTACATAGGAACGACACACACGTCGCACCCTGCAATATTGAACTCAATTCAAAACCACACCACCCACTTTGCAAATTATTCTGTGACACAGTGCTGGTACCCGAAAAATTCATACACGGTTCATCTGTGTGCGATGCCATCACTGCTAAAAATCCATTGCGTCTATCACTTATTGTAGCGTTCAGACGCAATAGTAATGATGTTGCTCGTTTGGTAGAAGAGCAAAAACTGATTCAAACAGGCATGCGGTACCTCTATTTATAACTTTTCGTGTTTGATTGAACCACTTAGGTGCTTCCTATTGACGCCTCCTCCTGGTATAGCTACCTCCTCGATAGAAAATTTCATTTTACTTATTTTCAATAGACTACAATTATTGCACAGATATTCAATTATTACCAATTTTCAAGTTAGGCGTTTCTGTAACGGCTAGTGTATAAAAGATTAAAATCTATCTAGCAATAGCGGAGTTATAAGCGCGCAAACCTTACACAGTTTCGTTATATAGGAGATATTTTATATTTTAGAATAACACCTAGCCCCGGATAGTGGAGTAAGACACTTTTAATGTAGGGTGAATGACTCATCGAGGTTAAAGCACCAATAAACAATACAATACAATACAATTTTTGATGTCAAAAAACTTGGTAACTCTAAAAATATTCCCTAGATACTATGTTTGTGCAAAAGACGACAAAATCGCTCTATGAGAAATCAATGAAATTCAAACTGTATTTCCGCAGTGACTTTCTTCCCGGAAAATGTTTTTAAGGGAAAATGGCAAAGTCAAAAAAATTATACCAATAGGCTTATCCGATGACAATTTACGGCACGAGTGAGAAAAGGAAAACTTAATGCTACTTCGTTGCGATTATGTCTCTGACATATCCCCAGAAACAGATATACTATTCAAAAACTAATATTGTTTCCTTTGAAAAAAAATTGTAAACTATAATTTTCTGAATGCAACTTCAAAATTTATATAATATAATATTTCATGTAAAATCCCTAATGGCAATGGCAAAACTTCAATCGAAATGGGCAGGGGTCAAAAATTGTCTAAATGATGTGAAATTTAGCTTTGACTTTGTCTTTAATTTGATATTTGTAACATTTTGAAACGAAGCGTCGGCTTCCAGATTTTAAAAAATGAGGTAGTATGGGTAATACTACCCATTTGAAAATATCCGAGTGGGTAAATACCCACTCGAAATTTTGAGCACATAAATGGTATACAGAATCAAATTGCATCACTTTCAACTTTCTATAACTGTATTTTCTGATGAAATTTTGCCTGAAATTAGTTCAATGTCTAACTCTGAGTGCGTCGTGTCGTCCATTGCTGCTTCATTAGTCGCTATCGGAGAAGATTTCTCCATTCAAGGAAGTACCGTCTTTATAACGGGATAAACTGGGCCAGGGCCAGAGGCCCCGGGCTCCTGCAAACCCCACGCTCAGGATAGACAAACAATCATCGAAAATAGATTACTTTTGCAAGGGGCCAGCATGATATCATTTGTTTTCAAGTGATGCCAGATTCGGTCTTCTGTTAGCGAATTGAAATGTTTATTGGGAAAAACAAACGTGATCGGAAGTCAATTTCTTCCAGATTCTTCACATCAGGAGCAATGTACTGGCCACGTTCATGTTCAGAATAATACTGTTGTAAGTTCGGTTATCTTAAAAATAGAGAACGTTTCTTGTGAAATACCATAGATTTAGTAATTAACATATTTTTATTTCATTTTCTAAGATTCTCACTCCAAGTTTCACCGCATACCGGGTGCCAACACTTATCGCCTGTGGTTGTGTGGCCCTCTTAATTACCATTAACCCAGTTAGTACCTGTGACACAAAACGTTGCTCAAATAGAAGAACCTTGTCAACGAGGAGATAATTGAGTAAACCAGACCCATTCCGTCAGCTGTGACTGGTGTTGAATACAATCGTTTACAGTCTTCACTGATTGAAGTGTGGAGTCCTTAAAACAGCCAACCACGAGCTTCAGCAGATTCACGCGAACCACACTTTTTTCAGTGACCACGCCGTCGATCTCAACTTCGTTTGTAGGTACTTACACGCAGTATGCCTTCAAAAAAGGTCGTTCCTAGTAATGTCATTTGATTTTTTTTTTTGGACTGGTTACCAAGATGGGCTTGTGAGGGCGAATCTTCGATATTTCGGTCACAGTCGATTATCGTTGCGTCAGCGCTTAATTTTATTTTTGGTTCTTCGACGCGGAAGAAAATCACAAAGTACCCGAACGAGATGAAATTTCAACATCCGTTTGAGCGTGACGAGAATTTTAGCTATGAAAAGTCAACTTTGAACGTCCCTGGAGAACAGAAACAGAAATGAAGGAATCGGAAATAGGAATGAAAGGAGGCGACGTTCAAAGCGAGTGAGCTGGATTGGATAAGAAGCCGATTAGAACTTCTGTTGCGGGTGTTTTAAAAATAATTTTCTTTTACGTAAATTGTTGCTTGGACCTGGTTTGATGGGTCAGAGGTTCAGGTGCGCTGGTCTCATAAGTCACTCGTCCGGAAGGATTCAATGGCCACAAAGATCATAGCACCTCGCCCACTACACTCAGAATCGTCTGCGTAAACTTCACTTGAAAGTGAAGGTCAAGTTCTACAACGTAATGTAGCATCAAGGGTTTGCTTGAATCATCGCTTTTTGGGGATGTTTTTTCAATACCCTGTTTCTGTACTAAAAAAAATCGGCCTATCAACAACAAGGACTGAGACTAATGTAAGCAGCACAACTTTTCTCATATGATGAAACTGGACACAGTCGACTTTTGATTATTGGAAATATTTCACTTTACTAACAGATGGCCTAATCTTGCAACTCTTGAAATCAATAAACATTCTGTAATATCCTAGAGATTTATCCCTTTTAGTTTAGGAGCCACAGAAAGATAAAAGGCAGTTCTTTGTTATTTTCTCTGTTTTCGTACAAATTGTTGTTGGGGTCGGTTTCGAGAGACATTTTATGCAACAATTTAGTACGGCCACTTTTGCGAAATGCAAGAGCGGACTGACTTATGTACATTGTATAAATAATAATAATCTCCTTGCTCAACTTTTTGAAATATTCAATGTTTCCTTGACCAGGGGAAGTTTGTTTAAATTGCTTCCAAGCAATTTAAAGAATCTATTTCAAACCCAGTCGAGAGAAAACACGTCAAGTATACGATGCCGTGAGCCATAATTTGCTTTGGAGATTGTCGTTTATCCGTAAATAAAGGGCTTGAAGTTAACACGCGAATATTACTATATTTAGGGTAATGTGATATTATGATAACTGAGCACCCTATTCTGCATCTCTTGGTTTCGAACCATGCATATGAGATAATGAGGATATATATTTGCCTAAAACAGGTGTTCAAGCATAAGTTCAAGTATTGAACATCTTCATTCAAAACTATCGGCTAAATCCAACTAAAATTATGTTCTTGAAATACAGTTTCTGTGGATTTGCTATCGTGATGACGCTTAGCAAAACCACAAATATGAGTGGTTTATTACCGCATCATATCTCGTTATATCATCACAAATATTATTATTTGAATATTACACTGTAACATACCTTTTATTTTAGCTGGAGAATCCAATTATGATTAATTCACTAGAAAAGCTCTCATTAAACGCTAGGATAGACCAACTGTTAAAATACCTGATTCAGCAATATGACAGTTCCATTTGTCGCTTGCTTCGAATACACTACCCCAATCAAAACAATCTTATTGCATCCAGCACACAGGAAAGAATCAGCAGTGCGGCCAAACTAAAACATAAACTTAAACATATATTCTAGTACAATTTGACGTATAATTAATCAACTATTTCTAATCTAGTCAACTGATTACTGGTTACAGAGATTTTATTTTATTTTGCGCATACAATTACTCATTACAATGCAATGTTTGCTTGCTTCTCTTTGCTGTGGGTTGACACTCATCACTATTTTCACAGTAGGAAAGCAACGATGTATTGTTATGTGTACTGTAACAGAGCGGTAGATATGATTGACTATGGTAGCTAACGGGACGATTTTAAACGAATGCTCGACACGAGATGAGAAGATAGACTGTTTTCCATTGTATATTTTATATTTGAGAAGAATGTATATGTCCCCCGAATGTGATGCCCTAATACCTAAGCTTCAATTTAGCACACTATTTAATCAAGCGAAGTTTTGAAAAGGAACCCTACGTTTAAAACTTAAATTTATTCAGTATTTTAATGCACCTAGCAATCGGAGCAAGTACACAAAATGAGAATGTTTTCAGATATACAAAATAGCGACGTAGAAAGATTATCATGAAAACCCTTTTCATGATTCAACACTCACTTTCAATCGAAACTTACCAATGGAAATGTAATACGAAACTCTATCCATTGTTTATTGGAGTTAGAATGAAAACAGATAATCAACGTTATTTCTCACTTATCGGGAAAAAGTAGATTTACAGATAAAGCAATTTTGAAATAAGGGAGAGAACTCCGTCAACAAAAACTTAATTCGTTCATAATAACAAACAAATTAGAACTAATTTATTGCTATTTACTCCCATCGACAGGCACAGTATGATATGTGTGTGGTACGTTGCTCATCCTAAAATAGTTTCCATAGTGCTCTCTATTGATCGAAGGGAACTTTTGCCATAGCATCTGCCGGTTGCCGGAATTCTCCTTTTCATTCTATTTAATTTTTTGATGTTTTTTTTTGTTTTCGACCTTCACCGCATGCCGTGATCGTGAGTCATTTTTTGGTGGAATGAATAAAGTTAATGGGTTTTTACGATAAAAAAATATGATTTCTCCCCTACCCGATTTTTTCCAGTTGTTTTTGGTTCAAGTGATGATTAATGACTGATGCGTGGAAGTCAAAAATAACATTGAGGCAGTCGCAGATCAATTTCGTGAAAATGTTTTTCACTTCTATACGTACGTACTATAACCTAAATCGATTTGGCTACTAATGTGAATCAAATCTTTAAAAAAAATGCGTATTTTGTTGAATATTTTGCGTTCCATTCCCCACTAACAATCGTTGAGGTCAATGAATAGCTATTCGGTTCGGACTAAGGGCAGTTTCCAGCGGATTAGGTACGTGATTGAGTGCCCCCTCATCGGGAACGACAGCACCATCATGCGCCTGTGGGAGAATAGACACAAAAACGAAACGATTTCAGGATGATTTAGCGATTATTACACGCAAAAGGAGGGGACTTGAAGATATTGAACTTTTGTTGTGGATCTATGAGTAAAGGAACATCCCGGGCTAGCGCCAGCTAAGGCACGGTTAACGCTGTTCCGATCAATCATAATTTATTGCACATAATGTGATAGTTATGGTAAAGTGGAAATTGATATTTAAATTTTGTTTGTGATTAAATATTAATAAAGGTCTCGTATATTGTAGTATTGGTACTGGTTCAGCAAAAATAAGTGGAAAGTGCCTAGCGGTGTAGGACTCTGCGATATTTTAAAAAACCTGAAAATTACACAACAAATCGAAAAAAAAACTCACACGAGTTTTTTTCCTATCAGATGAGTTTAACTCATAACACAAAGATGACAATGAAGAAACGAGACAGCTTACATGCCCAAAAGGTAGCCGTGTCAATGCCGCATCAATATTAGGTTGGGAATCGGTGTGTAAGAATAGAATTTCGTGGAACTAAACAGACAAATCAACCAAAATTATGCCTTCCAAATTATTCATTCATCGGGAACGTGACCAAACAGAAATCGAACACCGATTTAACGTTGGTGTGATGAAGGTGTTTATGAAGACGAATAAAAAATCGCCTGCCAAGGGCTTATGAATAAAACATTGACAACCTAAGAAAGCCCTATCACTGTATTGTATCAACTTTCTAAATAGTTTTAATGGCATTGAATATATTAAAAAGCGATGCGCAGCAACGATAATCAGTCGTGATTATAAATTTGTATATGAAATTTAAATACGTGATAATTTATGCTGATTCAAGCCTTTTTTCAAGGTCTCCTTGGGAACGATTGGAGACACATGAAAAGTAGGCGAGAGACGGATGTATTCATCATAATTTTATTACGCGAAGGAAACAATGAGATTAATACCCTTTGATCAAAATTTATTTATATTATCATCGCCTTTATTTTGTCAGCTTCCGTTGAACGCGAGCAACCGGAAATACACTCTCATTTTCAACAATTTCGGGTGTACTCCCCCATCACCACACTAACGCATAGGAGGATGATTAATGGTTGCCAAACGCCATGAAATTAAAAACGAAAATAGTGACAGTCAACTTATTACTGAGAAGTAGCTATAAATATTCATGAATTTACGCATTTGCACGAAGCAAACCCCCGGTCAGGTATGAGCAGGGTGGAAAAGAATCATCATCTCGACAGCAGCCCTCCAACGATGAGTCAATGGGAGGTAAGTGTGAAAAACAAAAACCTTTCCCAACCCCAAAACAAGTAATCCATCGACGATGCCGATGTATCCCTTCACCGTGGAACAAGTGCAATCTTGTACGAGAGGGAACGACCCTTCGATTTGAAACACACAAGTGTGGGGGTAATGACCACCCCCCAACCATTGTTGGGAGAAATTACTGTTACATAGCGTGATATTGGTTGAAATCATTATTTTGATGGAAAATTTTGTAAAAGTATTCAACAAAAGGTTAAAATCGTGTTGGTTTCCTAATACTGGATGTCAAAGCCAATCACCGTTCTATCAATGTACCTGGTCTTTCGCATTTCTTCACAAAATAAAGTACAATGTATCCCCACGTTGAGGTTTTATGTGCAACATTCCTCCTCCCACAAAATAAAATTTAATTTCAGCAACAGCATTTTCATAGTTCGTACAACTCCCTTCTCACCGGCCAGCGGGGAATAAAATTGGGTAACTCGCTAGGGAGATTCGCCCCATACCACCCCCAATTTTAGGGTGTCTACTGCTGGATGCTTTGGTTGTAGCGTGGGGTGTGAAAACTGCCTACAAGTTTTGCAGTGGCAGCAAGGGGAAAATTCGATCAAATTCTCCGACCAACGGCGTGCAGCTTCTGAATAATCGTTCCATGGATTGAATATGACAAAATCCTAGCAAAATGCCATAAATACCGGGATGAGTCAATGGGGTTTCCTTGGGAGAATAACAGTGGTCGTGAGGGAGAAAATATATGCTTGCCTATTTCGTTGCAACCTGCAATTCTCTAGTATAACGGAACTGTAGGATCAATACGAAATGTGTAATGACGGGAAGCATTCCCTCATTGTTTGGCTGCCACAGTCAGGAAGAAATTTATGATTGAGAAAGGAAACAATCACTAACTACCGGAATCCCCCGTTTAGAGGATGTGATGATTATGTCGGTGATAGTAGACTAATCTCCTTGAAAGATACGATCCGAACTCTAAGTCAGGGAGCATCATTGTCATAATCCTTCGCTGCAATTTATCTCCCCAAATTTGAAACCACCACAAGTAAGTGTGCCCCTTCCCAACATAATTTTTAATTACATAAAATAATGGCAAATTGATCCTTGGCCAATCTTATTACTGCTGTACGTGCATTCCATATACCGAAGGGTCATAGCATTATTAAACTTCCTTCCGTTGCGTGATGGAAAGGGAAATTAAAATTAGCAATTCTTTCTCATTTTCGAAACAGGCGGATGTGAGTTGAACATGATCGTGCTAATCATTACCCCTAGAATTAGATGGTTGTAACAAGCATATAGATCACGACCACAGCAGGGATGAACCCCTTTTCACGCGAAAGTTCATTTAAACTAAATGAAAAGCATATTAAATTTCCAGTTGATTTTCATCTAGCTCGATCCGTTAGGATTTCCTGGCAGGAAAAATAGCGTCGAAAATTAAAAAATAAAATAAAATCAAAACATACCTCCTAGTTAGACAGAAAATGCCTTTCAGCAGTGATGGTAGTGCAGTACTTTGTGACAACTTAACCGGAAAGTCCCTAGGCATCTTTTGGTCAACAATTCTGTGAGTTTAAAAATTATTACAGCAAAAACAAGGTATGAAAAGAACAGCTGTTCTTAGGTGTTTTGTTACAACTAGAGGAAGAGAATGACAAATTGTGTAGTATGAAGCAATCACACTTCCTCTATTGTTGCAGTAAAGTAATTTGATATGAAGAGTTGTGCGAGGGGTAATTTTAACCACCTAACTGAACCTTGGTATTTATTAGACGTACTTGACGGGTCAGATAATAATAGACCAATTAACTTGCTATTGTTCCAACGAGATTATATTTATAGCTGACGACTGTTATCGATTGTTAAAAATAGCCCAAAAAAACTGTTACTCAACTTTGATCAAAATTGAACCGCCAATCCAAATTCCAAGAACCAATTCGAACTCGTACCTAATCGATTCCGATTTAGATTCGAATAACCTTTTTCTCTGCTGGACGTCCTAGCATGTAGCCTAACACATTCTTGGAAAACAGTCTGGCCTGGCGTAATTTTAGCCACCGATCCTCCTATGTCGGATGGTTTTGTGAACTGTGGTTTAAAGAATGGTCCTCACGAAGCCCAGATAAAGCCAGCGAACGGCAATATCAACATAGGAAGAGCGAAGAAAATAGACAAAAATATTTACTGCGTGGTGACAAGATGGGTTATTGATTTTTCTTTTATTTTTTGGGTTTTGTCGAACGCGGTGTAGAGGAACAGACATTTGAATAGGGTTCTTCAACATATTTTAATTTAATTATTAGTTGGTTGAAAATTAATACACTTTTTCACCAAAATCGATATAAATTACTACAAGAATAATTTGAAAAGTAATATGCATGTTACGAAATATTTTTAGTGCGGTATAGAGTTGTAGAAGATAAAATACTTTTAATTTCGATATTTCCGAACAAAAAAGAAAAAAAATGAAGGCAAACCTTATTATGTTAAACCATTTAACATATTTGAATTTTATTAGTGTGTAATCGACCCAGAAAAGCTGACTTTTCAACCATTTTCAGATAAGTGCCCAAAGTGTCTATTTTATACATAAGCTTGCATAATCCAATAAACTAGAGGGTAGTGTGTACAAAGAAAAGATCACAGTGACATTAAAATGAAGTCTTTTTATCCATTTCTAAAAGTAATTGCTACTTGGTGGAAGCTTGTTGTGTCGCATATTTTTTGCCTTTCTCAATAGAAAGGTATTGCAATTGCTCTGAAAACCGACTTTTTAACGGAGGCCCGGAGGGCCGAGTGACATATACCATTCGATTCAGTTCGTCGAGTTCGGCAAATGTCTGTGTGTGTATGTATGTGTGTGTGTATGTATGTGTGTGTGTATGTGCGTCTGTGTGTGTGTACGCGAACACAATCTCACTCACTTTTCTCAGAGATGGATGAACCGATTTTTACAAACTTAGTCCCAAATGAAAGGTGCAACGTTCCCATAGGCTGCTATTGAATTTCTAATGGATCCGACTTCCGGTTCCGGAATTACAGGGTGATGAGTACGATCACGCAGAAAACGTCGATTTTAAGAAATTCTGCAATGAATGTATAATGGTGAAATTTTTTCCAAAATGTGACCACAACTGCTTCGATTTGTAGTACTAGGTCATTAACAGCCATTCAAAGTCTCTTTGGTCACATTGGCCACCATCATCGGTTCCGGAAGCCCCGGCGGAAGTATCCAAATTCAGAGTAACAGTCACATCGGTTTCTCGGAGATGGCTAGACCGATTCGACTAAACTTGACCTCAAATGAAAGGTATTGCGTCCCCGTAAATGGCTATTAAATTTTATCCCCAACCGACTTCCGGTTCCGGAGTTACGGGTTGTGGCGTGCGATCACATAGCAAATTGTGATTCAAACCGATACCCCGATGGAAGCAAAAAAGGTAAAAATTTCGCTAAAATGTCTCTCAAATAACTTAACTTTGCAGTTCTAGGTCACCGACGGCCAAACAAACTTTCGTTGACTACATTGACCACCATAGACGGTTCCGGAAGTGCCCGGGAAAAGCGGCCATCTTTCATAACTAGCAAACTCATATCAGTTTCTCGAAAATGGTTGGGCCGATTTTCACAAACTTAGTCCCAAATGATAGCTATATTATCCCCACAGATGTCTGTAAAATTTCGCACGGATCGCTTGTATGGTTCCGGAAATATAGACTGAACGGTCCGGTCACACATGAAATTCCCATATAAGCCGGAACTCTAATTTTTTTTTCAAAGGGGGGACCCCATGAAATTTCAAAAATCGAATTCGTATTTTTGATGCCAAACATCTTTAAAATGCATGAAACGTCGAGATTTTATGTTATCTCGAAAAAATTTTTTTTTATAAAAATCGACTTTTTGGGACTGCCGATTTCGCACCTTTTTGCCTTTCTCATATAGAAAGGTTATGCAATCACTCTGAAAAACGTCAACCTAATCCCGGCCCGGAGGGCCGAGTGTCATATCCCATTCGACTCAGTTCGTCGAGATCGGAAAAAGTCTGTATGTGTGTGTGTATGTGTGTATGTATGTGTGTGTGTATGTGTGTGTGTATGTGTGTGTGTGTGTGTATGTATGTGCGTATGTGTCAAATAATGTCACTCATTTTTCTCAGAGATGGCTGGACCGATTTGCCCAAACTTAGTCTCAAATGAAAGGTGCAACCTTCCCATCGGCTGCTATTGAATTTTGGATCGATCGGAATTCTCGTTCCGGAATTACGGGTTTCAGAGTGCGGCCACACAGAAATTTCTCATAAAAACTATAGGAAAAATTAAAAATAGAATTTTTATTTTTGATGCTAAATGTATTCAAGGTGCATAAAACGTCGAGATTTGATGCAAACACGAAAAAAAATTGACGAAGATTCACTTTTTTGGATTTTGCACATTTTTGCCTTTCTCATATAGAAAGGTTATGCAATCACTCTGAAAAACGTCAACCTAATCCCGGCCAAATTTTTTTTTCGACTCGCATAAGGTTTCTGGATTTTAACAGGGGCGTAGTTGATGGTTTACGGAGAGGGGTTACACCCCCCTCTACTGTTCACTCCCCTCCTTTAAAAATCTCCTTAAATCACCCCTCAGACCACCACCTCATACCCCTCCCTTTCAACCCAATTATCTTTAAACCACCACTATATTACAAAGCATACCAATTTAAGCTGGGGAGTCGTTCGTTCATGGGACTTTCGCCCTCCTCACATACCCATCCCCGCATGACAAAATGAGTTAGCAAGCAGATAACATTGATCTAATGCTGATTAGGCTAATGGAGTATGATATTTTTTTGTTTCAAGTGTTTCACCGTCGACACGTAGCTCATCAAGTTCGTGGCTGGCATGCCATTGTGCATAAGTGCAAAGTGTACTAAGAATGTAATGGACATTTCCACAATTATGTTGAACATAAAAAGCCTCCGTGCCATAGTTTAGAGAAATGAGAAAGGCACAATTGCACCGCTAGGTGGATTAAAACAGGTTTTTCAATGTAATATCAGACTAACAAATATCTCACTATGATGAAATTCTGCAATGAATGTATAAAGGTGAAATTTTTCCAAAATGTGACCGCAACTGGTTGGAATTGTAGTACCAGGTCACTAACAGCCATTCAAAGTCTCTTTGGCCACATTGGCCACCATCATCGGTTCCGAAAGTCCCGGCGGGTGCATCCAAATTCAGAATAGCAGTCACATCGGTTTCTCGAAAATGGCTTTATCGATTCGACAAAGCTTAATCTCAAATGAAAGGTGTTTTATCCCCGTAAATAGCTATTAAATTTCATCCCGATCCGATTTCCGGTTCCAGAGTTACGGGTTGTGATGTGCGGTCACATAGCCGTTTCCGATTCAAATTGATACTCTGTTGAATCCAAAAAGGTAAAAATTTCGCTAAATGTCTGCCAAACAACTTAAATTTGTAGTTCTAAGTCGCTGACGGCTAACTAAAGTTTCGTTGACTACATTGACCACCATAGACGGTTCCGGAAGTGCCCCGGAAAAGTGGCCACCTATTAAAATTGACAAACTTACATCATCTTATTAGGGATTGTTGGACTGAATTTTACAAACTTAGTCCAAAACGATAGGTGTACTATCCCCATGGACGTCTGTAAAACTTTGTACGGTTTGCTTATATGGTTCCGGAAATACAGAATGAACTGTCCCGTCATATACGAAATTCCAGTATAAGCCGGAACTAAACTTTTTTTTCAAAGGGGAGACGCCATAAAATTTCAGAAATCGAATTCGTATTTATGATGCCAAATGTCCTTAAAATGCATGAAACGTCGAGATTTTATGCAACCTCAAAAGGAAAAAATATCGACTTTTTGCGCCTAACCGATTTTGTACCTTTTTGCCTTTCTCAATAGAAAGGTATTGCAATTGCTCTGAAAACCGACTTTTTAACGGAGGCCCGGAGGGCCGAGTGACATATACCATTCGATTCAGTTCGTCGAGTTCGGCAAATGTCTGTGTGTGTGTATGTATGTGTGTGTGTATGTATGTGTGTGTGTATGTGCGTCTGTGTGTGTGTACGCGAACACAATCTCACTCACTTTTCTCAGAGATGGATGAACCGATTTTTACAAACTTAGTCCCAAATGAAAGGTGCAACGTTCCCATAGGCTGCTATTGAATTTCTAATGGATCCGACTTCCGGTTCCGGAATTACAGGGTGATGAGTACGATCACGCAGAAAACGTCGATTTTAAGAAATTCTGCAATGAATGTATAATGGTGAAAAATTTTCCAAAATGTGACCACAACTGCTTCGATTTGTAGTACTAGGTCATTAACAGCCATTCAAAGTCTCTTTGGTCACATTGGCCACCATCATCGGTTCCGGAAGCCCCGGCGGAAGTATCCAAATTCAGAGTAACAGTCACATCGGTTTCTCGGAGATGGCTAGACCGATTCGACTAAACTTGACCTCAAATGAAAGGTATTGCGTCCCCGTAAATGGCTGTTAAATTTTATCCCCAACCGACTTCCGGTTCCGGAGTTACGGGTTGTGGCGTGCGATCACATAGCAAATTGTGATTCAAACCGATACCCCGATGGAAGCAAAAAAGGTAAAAATTTCGCTAAAATGTCTCTCAAATAACTTAACTTTGCAGTTCTAGGTCACCGACGGCCAAACAAACTTTCGTTGACTACATTGACCACCATAGACGGTTCCGGAAGTGCCCGGGAAAAGCGGCCATCTTTCATAACTAGCAAACTCATATCAGTTTCTCGGAAATGGTTGGGCCGATTTTCACAAACTTAGTCCCAAATGATAGCTATATTATCCCCACAGATGTCTGTAAAATTTCGCACGGATCGCTTGTATGGTTCCGGAAATATAGACTGAACGGTCCGGTCACACATGAAATTCCCATATAAGCCGGAACTCTAATTTTTTTTTCAAAGGGGGGACCCCATGAAATTTCAAAAATCGAATTCGTATTTTTGATGCCAAACATCTTTAAAATGCATGAAACGTCGAGATTTTATGTTATCTCGAAAAAAATTTTTTTTATAAAAATCGACTTTTTGGGACTTTGCCGATTTCGCACCTTTTTGCCTTTCTCAATAGAAAGGTATTGCAATTGCTCTGAAAACCGACTTTTTAACGGAGGCCCGGAGGGCCGAGTGACATATACCATTCGATTCAGTTCGTCGAGTTCGGCAAATGTCTGTGTGTGTATGTATGTGTGTGTATGTATGTGTGTGTGTGTGTGTATGTGCGACTGTGTGTGTACGCGAACACAATCTCACTCACTTTTCTCAGAGATGGATGAACCGATTTTTACAAACTTAGTCCCAAATGAAAGGTCCCATAGGCTGCTATTGAATTTCTAATGGATCCGACTTCCGGTTCCGGAATTACAGGGTGATGAGTACGATCACGCAGAAAACGTCGATTTTAAGAAATTCTGCAATGAATGTATAATGGTGAAAATTTTTCCAAAATGTGACCACAACTGCTTCGATTTGTAGTACTAGGTCATTAACAGCCATTCAAAGTCTCTTTGGTCACATTGGCCACCATCATCGGTTCCGGAAGCCCCGGCGGAAGTAATTCAGAGTAACAGTCACATCGGTTTCTCGGAGATGGCTAGACCGATTCGACTAAACTTGACCTCAAATGAAAGGTATTGCGTCCCCGTAAATGGCTATTAAATTTTATCCCCAACCGACTTCCGGTTCCGGAGTTACGGGTTGTGGCGTGCGATCACATAGCAAATTGTGATTCAAACCGATACCCCGATAAAGGCAAAAAAGGTAAAAATTTCGCTAAAATGTCTCTCAAATAACTTAACTTTGCAGTTCTAGGTCACCGACAGCCAAACAAACTTTCGTTGACTACATTGACCACCATAGACGGTTCCGGAAGTGCCCGTGAAAAGCGGCCATCTTTCATAACTAGCAAACCCATATCAGTTTCTCGGAAATGGTTGGGCCGATTTTCACAAACTTAGTCCCAAATGATAGCTATATTATCCCCACAGATGTCTGTAACATTTCGCACGGACCGCTTGTATGGTTCCGGAAATATAGACTGAACGGTCCGGTCACACATGAAATTCCCATATAAGCCGGAACTCAAAATTTTTTTCAAAGGGGAGACCCCATGAAATTTCAAAAATCGAATTCGTATTTTTGATGCCAAACATCTTTAAAACGCATGAAACGTCGAGATTTTATGTTACGACGAAATTTTTTTTATAAAAATCGACTTTTTGGGACTTTGCCGATTTTGCACCTTTTTGCCTTTCTCAATAGAAAGTTATTGCAATTGCTCTGAAAACCGACTTTTTAACGGAGGCCCGGAGGGCCGAGTGACATATACCATTCGATTCAGTTCGTCGAGTTCGGCAAATGTCTGTGTGTGTATGTATGTGTGTGTGTATGTGCGCCTGTGTGTGTGTACGCGAACACAATCTCACTCACTTTTCTCAGAGATGGATGAACCGATTTTTACAAACTTAGTCCCAAATGAAAGGTGCAACGTTCCCATAGGCTGCTATTGAATTTCTAATGGATCCGACTTCCGGTTCCGGAATTACAGGGTGATGAGTACGATCACGCAGAAAATGTCGATTTTAAGAAATTCTGCAATGAATGTATAATGGTGAAAATTTTTCCAAAATGTGACCACAACTGCTTCAATTTGTAGTACTAGGTCATTAACAGCCATTCAAAGTCTCTTTGGTCACATTGGCCACCATCATCGGTTCCGGAAGCCCCGGCGGAAGTATCCAAATTCAGAGTAACAGTCACATCGGTTTCTCGGAGATGGCTAGACCGAATCAACTAAACTTAGTCTCAAATGAAAGATGTTACGTCCCCGTAAATGGCTGTTAAATTTTATCCCCAACCGACTTCCGGTTCCGGAGTTACGGGTTGTGGCGTGCGATCACATAGCAAATTGTGATTCAAACCGATACCCCGATGGAAGCAAAAAAGGTAAAAATTTCGCTAAAATGTCTCTCAAATAACTTAACTTTGCAGTTCTAGGTCACCAACGGCCAAACAAACTTTCGTTGACTACATTGACCACCATAGACGGTTCCGGAAGTGCCCGGGAAAAGCGGCCATCTTTAATAACTAGCAAACTCATATCAGTTTCTCGGTAATGGTTGGGCCGATTTTCACAAACTTAGTCCCAAATGATAGCTATATTATCCCCACAGATGTCTGTAAAATTTCGCACGGATCGCTTGTATGGTTCCGGAAATATAGACTGAACGGTCCGGTCACACATGAAATTCCCATATGAGCCGTAACTCAAATTTTTTTTCAAAGGGGGGACCCCAGGAAATTTCAGAAATCGAATTCGTATTTTCGATGCCAAACATCTTTAAAATGCATGAAACGTCGAGATTTTATGTTATCTCGAAAATTTTTTTATAAAAATCGACTTTTTGGGACTTTGCCGATTTCACACCTTTTTTTTCAGTTCAATATTACCGTGGCTGTTTTTTCTTTTTCAAAATTTTAGAACTCGAATAATGATTTATTTTCCTGTATATAGTTGTGATGTGATGTACAATAATAAAAGGTAATATATGCATTTAAAAGCTTTTAATGAATATAAACAACGCACACATTCTCGTGATTCATGATTGAGAAAGGCACAATTGCACCGCTAGGTGGATTAAAATAGGTTTTTCTTCTTGACACAGCTTAATGTGTTAGCATAACTGAGCCGTGATTCTTTTATAATTTTTACACTACGTAAAAATTAAAAATAACATTTTAAAGCTATTTTTAATTTTTACGTGGTGTAAAAATCATAAAAGAGGGTCAGCCGGTAAACAGGCAACACGGCCCGTTGCAGCAGCTTGCTACTGCGTGTTGAGATTCTCTTCATTAGCGTTGAAACATTAGCTGCGTTGTCTTCTGCATCTTGGGGGTCATTCGACTGTCTCGCGTTTTTTCTTACATCCATGTCGTCATCGGTACTGCATTCATGATGCTTTCGGTCGGACGTTCTTATTTGTTTCTTGTAGTTACGGTTCGCTGTTGTAAATCCTTCTTGGATTCTTTATTGGTGGTGTTGGTTGTGGTAATGGCGGTTGGTTTAGTGGTATTGGGTCCGATCGTTGTTGATCTGTTACTGCCCGGTCCGCAGTCGTTAAACAACCGGTTATGGTTTAGCATACGACTGTATACCGGCTTTGGTTGTAATATATGGAATTTCCTTAGTAACCTCTGTGTAAGGTTTTTCGTGGTGTAGCGACTGATCACAGTATTGGCACATAGGAATCTGCCTTGGGTACGTGACCAGTGTTCGTTGAGAATACGCAATACCTTGAGGGAAAAGGTTTTGTCAGATGCATTCTCACCACACAAACGCCATTGCGTGGTCGTGAGAAGAAGTTCCTCCAAGTATCGTTCTTAACACTATCCACCTCTTCGTATTTTGACATGGGTTGTTTGATAGGGGCGGTATTAATACGTGGTGCCAAGTCATGTAGCTTTATTCCAACACTCTCATTATCTCTATAGTTATGTTGGGATTTCAGTACAAAAACTATTACACTGGACGATGTGTTTCAAGTTATGTTTTTGAACAAAGTACCGCATGTCATAGATAGTGGAATTGTACAGCATTAACTTCTGCTACGTCGAGCTTTATGTTCACCTTCAACAATTGCTTCACTTGACGAATCGATGGTCTTACCGGGCATTTCGAGAAGTCAACAGCAACTCGGTTTGCCCGATACGGGGTATAAACTTGCTTTCTATTGTCACTCATTGTTTGTTCACGTTTCACACTAGGTTGCTTGTCATTATCAGTGTCTTTGGCAAGCATCTAAGCGGAGTTGAAATTGGGGCATTATTCAGCACAGATTTCCCTTTGAATAAATACTATTGCTACATAGAACGGACTTCCATATTCGAGAAAATTTGTGTAAAATACTTGAGGAAAAAGAATTAAGGGGTAACACCACAGTAGAGCACGAAAAAATAGGTATATTATTTGGGAATTTTTCTTGACGCAATAAAGAGATGAATCGATATCTTGTTAAATGGGATTTATAACATAAGTAATGAATCACAAAAAATATTTTTTTCGAGAAATGCGTCAATGGCCCAATGCACAGTGTTTTAAAACTTCGTTTTCGTGTTCAAAATTAATAGCGTCTAAACCATTGATTTTAGAGGTATAGTTTGTTCGGAGAAGTTGTTGTTCTTATGATTGCGCATCCACAAAAGTATACCGTTCAGTGATTAATTCACCTATAAGTTATATACGAAATTTATTTTCCGAACTAATTAAGATAGAGACTTTATTCCTTCGGCAAAGTTGTAGCAAATATTACTAGAAAAGAAATTGCTTAAGACATCATATATCTAGCTTCAGTAGTTTACGAGTTATGGAACATATTGTATGGAAGACCCCTTAAAATTAGTTTTTTCATGATAATTTTTTCAGACATTTTCGTATCTTCTTGGAATCTTCGACAAAGTTATTTGCGGTATCGAAACACATATTTTTGCCGAACATAGTTACTTCCTATGTGTTGAATTTAAAAAGATATTCCAAATTTTACGATTTTTTTGGGGTAACTTCCACCTTAAATAATTCGTTAAGGAGCAAAAAGGAGCAAACAACATAATAACATACTGAAAGTACTAGTTTTTTACTTTCATATAGTGGCCCGATTGTTAGTCGACACGATTCTCCCCGAGTGTTATGTTCAATACAATATGCCTTCGCAGTGGTATAAAATGAAATATTCAAGCGCACTGCGATATGTAGCTTCATCTTTTCATGGTAAATTGCATAAAACATATTCATAGATGTCCAAAAAAGGAAAAGGGAACTTTGACCCCAATCAGGATCAAAGTATGAAACGTAGCATATCGTGCATTCGAGAAGTGTGTCAAGTGAAATTTAAACAATCAGTGGATACTGGTAAGCTTGAAAAAACGATGGAAATCCCACCAGAAGGGTTATTAATGTCTTTCGTGACATTTATAATGGAGCTTGATTAACGTCACCTGACTGAAGCTCGGGGATGGCTAAAAAGGTATAAAACGATTTTTAGAAGACGCCAAAACTCTTCTAGCGGAAGAAGCAAGCTTTGAAGATGACGGAGAAAACGATTATTAAAAATAATTTTATTTATCTATTTTATAATGAAAATATCGACATTATTAAACACATCCAAAACTACACTATGATTTTTGAAAGGCAAACCATATGCATTGCATGTTATAGGCGAACATGTTCTATGCAATTTACCATAAAAACATGAAGCTGTTTGTCGCAGTGCGCTTGAATATTTCATTTGATACCACTGCGATGGCATATTGTATTGAACATAACACTCGGGGAGAATCGCGTCGACTAACAATCGGGCCACTATATGAATGTAAAAAGCTAGTACTTTCAGTATGTTATGATGTTGTTTGCTCTTTTTTGCTCCTTAACGAATTATTTAAGGTGGAAGTTACACCAAAAAAAATCGTAAAGTTTGGAATATCTTTTTAAATTCAACAGATAGAAAGTAACTATGTTCGGCAAAAATATGTGTTTCGATACCGTAAATAACTTTGTGGAAGATTCCAAGAAGATAAGAGAATGTCTGAAAAAGTTATCATGAAAAAACTAATTTTAAGGGGTCTTTCATATAATATGTTCCATAACTCGTAAGCTACTGAAACTAGATATATGGTGCCTTCAGCAATTTCTTTTGTAGTAATATTTGCTACAACTTTGCCCAAGACACAAAGTCTCTATCTTAATTAGTTCGGAAAATAAATTTCGTATATAACTTATAGGTGAATTAATCACTAAACGATAAACTCTTGTGGATGTGCAATCATAAGAACAACAACTTCTCAGAACAAACTATATTTCTAAAGTCAACGGTTTGGACGCTATTAATTTTGAGCACGAAAACGACGTTT
The DNA here is from genome assembly GCF_030247195.1 of Topomyia yanbarensis. NCBI lineage: Eukaryota > Metazoa > Arthropoda > Insecta > Diptera > Culicidae > Topomyia > Topomyia yanbarensis. The sequence goes on from NC_080672.1 coordinate 23,242,996, forward strand.
TAAAACACTGTGCAATGGTATCTTATTCGATTGGAATGGCTTGACAGATACATGGTAGTCTTTATTCAGAGATTCAGTGATACTAACAGGAATAACACGGATAAATCAAAAGAGAAAGCTAAAAGAACAACAGAATTAGATAATTCTCTATTCTTTATTCTTATGATGGTAGTTTATTCCAACAAAATCAAATTACTGCGATTATACTCGAAGTGGGCGATAATATTTTTGCAAAATTATTACCTTGTCCAAAATATATATCATTAGTTTATGCAGTAAAATAGAATATAATTTGCATTTCAGATGCTTCTTGCAGTATATTAGCATTCTGTATGATTAACTGTTGTTAATCAGCATTCATAAAACTGTTTAAAAACTTCTTGCTCGTAAGCAGCATTCTGAATGCACAACAGCAGTAAAAAAACATTTTTATAGCACAGCAGTAATGTAGCCGTATATTTGACCAAAAGCGAGTTCTAAATAACATTTAAGACTACTTAAATGCGTATCAGGTAGCCGTTAAGACGCATTTTGATTGCTTATTGGTTACCTGGGTTGATGTTTCTTTAAATATTAGCAAATCGCTAGGACCTGACCAAACAAAAAGTAACAAATTGTCAAATGCCATACATATTTGAACAATTCCAAATTGTAGGATATTTACTTAAGTGCATTAAATCATGTAAATATCTACTTTGTACTGAACTCCGAAATTATTTTTTGTTGGTAAATATTCTGTGAAACCTTGAGGCTTCATTTGCCCAATAAAATATGACCAGATCAAGATTATTCGCGCGATATTAGCGTCATACTACGGAGTTGGTAACAGGGCGCTACATTTTTTTGTACTTTTCAAGTGACCTAGAATAGGTTGTAGATCTCATGAAATGCAACACAAAATAATGTATGACATACGTTTTATACCCTCGAAATTGCCAAAATACCAAAAAACTGTTTTTCGGGACTTTCGACATTAAAAAACTAGCCACGCTGTCATTTTTCCACCCATTTTCAATTTTTTGAGTGCTTTAGAAAGAAGAAGAAATTTTTTTCCAGCGGTATGGTATGTTATGTTCATTTTTAAACAATATTATGCGGTTTTGGGATGAAAAATTGAAAAATTCTCAACATTCTTATAAGGAAGCGTCTTTATTTTATTGAAAACTTAGAGAGAACATTTAGTGCTGCATCTAACGACCTATTTATCATCAAAATGGTAGAGTTATTTGACATTTTTACAAATTGGTAACTTGCTCGCATGAACTCTTAAGGGGTTAGTGAAGCATCGTCGCGCACTATGGGATTCTATAATTATATCTTTTTTCATTTTTTATTTCAGTTAATATTCTTTACTTTTTGACGACATTCATTTAGGTAGAGATGACTAAATAGGGAAAGTTTTTAAATTTTTAGAGTTATATTACTAAAGTTAGAGCAAGGATGTGAAATATACAGATTGGAAATCGATCGAAAATGACGGCATTGCTAGCTTTTTAGTGTCGAAAGGCCCGAAAAATAGTCTTTATTGCGATAAATCAAGATTTTATAAATTGACCAAACGTGGTTTTGGGTTGTATTTGACAAGATATACAACCTTCACTCGAAAAGTACATTCATTCATTTTATTTTTTAGCACTATTGTAATGGTAGCAAGACGCCAGGTTAAGAAAAAAGAGTTGAACCGTCTCTCTAAATCTACAAATCGCCTGCCAGATCCGAAATTTGTTAGAAAGTTTCGATATTCATTTCCTTGAAATTTTTCTATGGAAGGGTAAACTTGGTACTGTCGGAAATATATTCATATTCAGACTGATGGCGAAAGTCAATCGAATCGAGGCCTTCTACATCTAGAACACGTAGCATTTTAGCAACAGTATGGTTTATCATGTTCGATTGGCCATTAAATTCTTTGAACCCCTTTGTATTCATTGTTGTAACTAGAAAAAAAATGGTTCTCATAAATAAATAATAAAAAAATCATTCCAAATTATTATGTCTGCGATATACTATATCCTTTCATGTGGCTGAGAACATATTTTTAAGATTTTTATTTTCTATTGTCTTAGTTTTAGAATTTTTTCCACTAAGAACCTTTCAAATTTTTATTTAGTTTTGGGGATTAATAGTTATTAGAATTAACATATTTATACCAAGATTAATTCATTAACTGGGTACGGGTCTTTATTCGTTTATATACAAACAAACAAGTTTGGTAAGTTTTGAAATGAAAATGTTGGCTATGTTGATTTTTTTTGAAATCGTTCGCAATATCACAAATCGCTTTTTTGTCATCCGTACATACATGTCAAGCAGAAGAAAGTTTTTCCTCAAAATGAAAAACTTTACTCGATGATATGAACCCAAAATTTACAAAACATGGACATGATAAAACTAAAATTCTTAAGAAACAAGAATTCATAATATATCCAGCCATCGGTATCCATTATTTCAACAAGGTTACCAACCGTATTGTAACGCGACTCTACCTTTTTCAGTCTATGGGCGTTTTGGGATATGACTCAGACAAAAGCTTGATGGCTATAGCAATTATGAGCGAAGCAGATCTATGAAAAACTAATAAATTATGAGTAAACTGAGCTGCTCATCGGAACGGAATAGACTACATACTATTCTATTACGTGATTATCGCTGGCGGCTAAAGTAGATATGCCTGTATGGGGTGGGATAAGGATCGTCAAATTTCTCTTTGGTTTTGGTATGCGTTCGTTTATTTTTTTAGAGAAAAGACAGATCATGGACCTGTTTGGATGCGCTTCAATTGATTCCTTTTTGAAGCTATTGTTATGATCTTCTAAGAAGGAGGAAGCTACGAGGTTGGTCAAAACCAGAGACCTTATAAGGGTTCCGGAGAGGTGGTTTTTAGTGGAAAGAACAAAAGCAAATGATTGAGCGAACAGGTTGAGGGTTGTTACAGCAAAAAGGCATAACATGAAAGGCGGTTTGCTTTATGATAGATCGAATCGACTGCACCTACAGGAGAGTAAGTGACCCTTTTCCGTTCTCGACAATTTATCCCACCATGGGAACGAAACGATAAAGACCACTCGAAGGGTGCGGTTCTTCTTCTCCATATTTATGTATGTATAGTGACGGCATAAGTGGAGGGTCTATTCCACACAAAAGAAAGCGAATATTGCAAAAAATTCCATCACAGACTTATTCGAGCATGTCGCAAATTGCACGCAAAATTAGTCTACACGAAAAAGGAAATGAGGGCGAAACCATTCATGTGAGGTTCATTGACTGTCTACGCCAAGGCGAAGGGATCTGAATGAAAAGGCCATCGTGAAGATAGCTTCAATCGAATCGTCATCTAATGATGATTGCCATGCTGTACAATCTGGATAGTAAGGTAAATATGCCGATTGTAGTAAATAGATTCAGAATTATTGATTCTTAAATAACGCGAATTACAAATGAATAATATGAGAAAGGTAGAAAGGTGAATTCTTTGTGTTGCTATAAAATTGTACGAATTATGTGTTTCCGTTTATTTGCGTCTAATAATTAGGAAAAAGATGGCAAAAATATCCATGTTGACCATATAGCGAGACTACCGATGGAAAAGCAGTTCAATTCGTGCACGAGAGAACAATCCATTGCTGAAATATGAAATTATTTAATAAATAAATGGGTACTCTCATACTGCATCGAAATGCCAACCCTTACATTACGTGAAATTTTTATGGTTCACCATCCTCACTTTCTAGAGCTTTATGCGTAGAATTGAAAAGATGCATTCTGAGAAGGGGGAAATCGTGCATAACCGGCAAGCTGCAATCTGTCTGGTTCGAACGGATGGGAACACGAAAAAGATATAACCGAAAAGGATCCGATTGCAGAACATTTGTGGACATCAAGACAGACGACAATAGAATTGCATTACGCTACATGTTGGTAATGACGAGTGACGAATTTCAGCTCACTGGAAATTGAGTCATATTTATAATTCATTCAAAATGTTGAAAATTGATCCAATAATTCTCACAAGCATTTTCCCATTTTGCAAATATTTTGTTCAGTTGTGTTCACTATTTTTTCATTAGTGAACGCTACCTTGGTTTCTTCCAATGGGAACCAGAGAACACACTAATTCTTCACTGTTCCCATCGTCTATTTTCCGAATTTTATTTCCTTGCGAATGAATATACAAAGACCTACCGCTTTCAGTGGGAACCCGCAGAGAGATAATTGAAGATAATATTTTGTTTTGGCTTTTGAGCACGTACTCACGGTCCTAAATAAATAACCCTTCATGTTTATACGTATGCAAAGGTTGTTGAAAACGTTCCCCCCTGCACTCTTCAACGAGTATTCAAATTAAGGATACTTTGAGGAATTGAGCGTGGGAAATTTCGACCTCGTTCTGATTCCGTAGAAATGTGTATCGATCAATTTTGTGCTGAAAACGGATAGAACTCAGTACAATTTCCCGTTCGTTGAACCCGGAGCTTTACTTAGCCACACACCGTCGATAAATGTTAGCGCGTGAAATCTGTTACAGAAACCCACACAAAAGGCATCATAATTCTAGGATTGATATTGCTTCGCCAAATGTTACATTGAGCAAACCACACAGTTTCCCTCCCTGGTCATGGCTGCACAGTTTACGGTTCATCGCTCTTAATAGTCGGGGGACAGCCTGGAGCGGGGATATATATTTCAACCACCATTGGCACTATTGTGTTTGGAATACAATTTTCTCTGTGAGTGAAATTGAAAGAAAACCCCCATTCCCTTGGTTTTATTCCACCCCCCTAAAAGTTCAATCTTCGAGAGGGGATCTCAAAGCCTGTGATTCATTCCATCTTACGTGGACGGATAATATGGTTTCTCCTTCCGAATCTGCTCCCGTCATGTCTCGCTGAATCCCGTAGAGTAACCATAGATGTGATCGAATCGAAGATAACCGAACCAGCATATGACGACGGATTTCTGCGGGGTTCCATCTTTTTTATGCTGTCGCACAGTAGGACGAATAGTTTCCTACTCCATCAGGCACATGTGACAAGGGTTATCTTCTCGGAAAGAATAAGGATTATATTCGATTACGTTCTTGGCTGTTACTTAATGAACTTCCCGAGATCGATGATGGTATCGCCCGGTAGGTGATTATGAGGTGGCGATAACAAAATGTCTTAATCGGATGACTGTTGCATTCGATCGTCTGATGGTAGGGTGGACTTTGCGGTGGTTTTTCCTTTTTAGAAAACAAATCATTCCACCAATCGAACAGGATGAAATTCAATGTGCACATCCAATCCACACATAATATGGCTATTACAATTTATGAGATTGTGTGCACAGGATTCAATTAAATTTGTTTTGCCTTTCTCATGGCGAAAGGATATACCTTCACTTTTAAAATCGGCTACCTAAACCCAACCCGGAGGACCGAATGTCATATACCGTTTGGGATGCGATAAGTGTATCATGTCAAAGAACAAACTATACAACTTTTCAAGACTAACAAATTTTGAATAATTAAAATAGTGATGTTAACTATAAAGATTTTCGCGAAGTGAACGAAAAATCGATCAAAATTGTTAAATGTTAAATAAATTACTGTGAAAAGATTACTTATAACCTCATTAGCTGAATCATTTGAGGAAATTTTTCAGGGGAAAATTTTCTCACCTATCCAATGGATCTAAAAGATTTGAAATACAAAGTATATTTTTTGAGTTAGAGCTATTTTAAGACAACTAAGTTTTTAACACAAAAAGTTCAATAACTTAGTAACGGTTGAGATTTCATGGTATGTGTAGAACGATTTTTTTCTCCAAATATGACAGTCAATCATCTCTCGAGAGGTTCTTAACCATGAACCAAACACCCTATATACGAAACTATGCTTGGGCAACTGAATATATATTCTGATTCCTGATACCATTAATTCTAAAGAGTGAATGTCCTTAGCTGTATCAAGAAGACATCTGAACTTCACTCGGACTAAGATTGTTTGACAGCAGCCTCACAGGGCACGATTACTGCTTTAAGGACATTATACAAGCGAGCCACAACATAACTCCTACGCCGCACACACCCCTCTTCCCTGCCTAACCATGTATCTGACATGAGTAAATATAAAAATACTTTTTTCAATACACTAACCTTGCCGGTGTACCACGAAACTGCTACTTGGGGAAGCTAGAACATTTTCCTATACAATCAAGTCGAGTTTTTGACGGAATTCCATCTGTAGCTCTTGTTTTGTGCGAAAATATCACCCCTCTTCACTTGGGGTTTCTTTTCGAAACACTCTTATTTTTCTTCTTCTCATTTTCAGTGCACTTTTTCAAATGCACTTTAATCACACACCACTGCACAAAACAACCGCGAAACTTTAATCGTTTACTAACAAAACTTCAAATTTTCTGCCAATGTGCAGATGACCGAAGAAAAATGTCCGAAAACTCTCATTTGTGCGTTTGAATTTTCACTTCAAATTCCATTTTTTCTCAATGTAAACAAGCGCGTCGGTGCCTAGCAACAAGCGTGCGTTCCTGGCTTCCACATATCTTCACCTTAAGCTGGTTGCTTCACCTCGCTTGCTGCGCACTGTACGCAGTTTGATCGGTTATGAGTTCGCTATTGTGGCGATATTCCCTGTTCATCGTTGCCGCCCAATTTTCACAGTGCTAATGATGAATGGTAAATATCCGTTGCAATTCGTGGGTAATACGCCGCCACAGTGGGAAATAATGAACTAAAACAACGACTTTTTTAACCATTACATGCGCAATGTTGTTTTAAAACCAAAATCATCACAAAATTATCATAGTAACGTATTGAAGCTGTGAAACAATTTTCACACAATAAAAAAAGATTTGCTCCTTTTAGAGTTTAAGAAAAACTGGATAAAGCATACCAAGAACGGTTGAACCGATTCACGCTTCTAGCTCGTCGCCCCATTCTCGTCATAAGCTACTGCCGTCGCGTTCCTGCTCTCCGCAACGCACCATATCGGGGTTCAACGCTTTCTGGGACGCACCGCAGTTGGCACTATGGAAGCCTTCGATGCCCTCGCCACAGTCCAGCAATTGCAGCCAGCGATCACCAGTCGTCCCGGTCCTGTGTGTTGGATGGGTGAAAGTGTCTTCCAATCCGCCACAAATGGCAAGTATGCATCTGATCCGAACACTTCAAGCGCTGATGTATTCTTCGCTTCCAGTATTTTGCCTTTGCTCCGACATCTTGTGACCAGATGTCAAGCATTTCTCTCGCCGACGACGATCGTCGCATTCGCAGTTGATTCAGGATGCCTCGAATCCCCCACCAGAGTCGACCAAGCGACCGTAAGCCATTCCAATACTATTCGTGGGGTTGAAAAAAGAATCTTCCAACACGCTCAAAACGGCTTCGATCTTTGCTGATCCGTCATCGAGGTTTACTACTAGAAATTTGGTGTCTTCAATTCACCAACATGCAGCTATTTGCTCACGACCACGGGCTGTTGTTATGACGCCATTGCCGTAACCGAAACGAGGCTCGACAACCGTACTCTGTCTCGCCAGGTGTTTGGTTCAACATTCGAAGTCTACCGCTGTGACCGCAACGCCCTTAACAGCCAAAAGAGCTCAGGTGGTGGTGTGCTTATCGCCATTCGCCATGGTATAAAAGCCCGAGTGATCAACGATGAGCGGTGGGCGAGCTCCGAGCAAGTGTGGATATCAGTGAAACTTGCCAATCGCAACCTGTTCCTGTGTGTCGTGTATTTTCCACCTGATAGAATTTGTTATTACAACCGGATCGATGTACATCTTACCTCCGTTTCTTTCCTCGATCGCTGCCTCGTCTGATGATATTGTTATACTGCGCAACTTAGACTTACCTGGCTTGACGTGGTGCCAGGTAAGTAATGAATTTCTACGATTGGATATCGAAAAATCTGCGCTTATCAACAATGCTAGTTGAATTTTGGACAACTACAGCAGCGCAACTCTTCTGTAAATTAATAATGTCATCAACAAAAATGGACATACATTGGAGCTCTGGTTTGTAAGTGCCCGGCACATAAGGATAAGACACTTGCATTACGAAACCACTACTTTCAACTCAGCCATGAATACAAACAGCAAAGCAGACGCGCCTTTTTAGACACCAGCGAAACCTCGAGCATCAACTGAAATCTAAGCCCAAGTCATTTTGGAAATATGTGAACGAGCAGCGAAAAGAATCCGGCATATTGTATGTCATTTAATGGAGTTTTAGACTCCGACACTAAGGAAATTTGCCAACAGTTCTCCGACAAATTTTGAAGCGTTTTTCCAACAAAAGTCTTCCACCACAACAAGCTGGCTGCAATTACACCGCCAATCTAACTCCTTCTCTAGGACGAACCAGTTCCCAGGGCCCAAATGGCGTTCCCTAGAAGTGCATCAGCTGGCTTCTTGAACCACTTCCGCGAGTCTTCGTACTGTCACTCACTACTGGATCATTTCCTTCCTGCTGGAAAGCAGCGCACATGTTTCCAGTTCATAAAAAAGGAAACAAATCGAACATTGATAATTATCGAGGAATCTTGTGTTTAAGTGCCGTATCAAAACTATTCGAGTTGGTTGGTTTAGACTCTATTTTCCTTCACTGCAAACACTACATTGCAGACCACCGACATGGTTTTATGGCTACGGTCGACAACGACCAACCTGCTCTCGTTCACAACATCGCTGACTGATTGCAAACCGACACTATTTACATGGATCTATCTGCGGCCTTCGACAAAATCAACCATGATATCGCAATAGCGAAGCTCGACAAACTCAGTATTCACGGGCAACTGCTGCGCTGGTTTCGTTTCTACCTCGATGAAAGGCACCTCCAAATCAGCATTAAGCACTGTCTATCTGTACCATTCTTCACTACATCCGGCATCCCACAAGGAAGCCATCTCGGTCCAATGATATTCCTCCTCTACTTCAATGACGTCAATATCAAATTACAAAGACCCCGCCTTTCTTTCGTTGACGACATAATTTTTTTTCGATAAATACGGGATAAAATCGATGCCGACTTTCTTCAGAGTGAACTAAAGAGCTGCGTGGTGTAATCTAAACAGAATGATTAAAACCCGAGTAAATGCTTGATCGTTACGTTTACGCGGAAACGACATCCGATTCAGTTTAACTACCATTTCTTCGACTCGAGCATTACAAGACACTTTCACGTCGAGGATCTCGGAGTCATCATGGATTCGGCACAAACGCTCAAACCACATACATGATCCATTGTGGATAAGGCATCAAGACAGCTTGGGTTCATCTTGCGAATAGCGAAAAACTTTAGGGACGTATCCTGTTTAAAATCACTCTCTTGCGCGCTGGTTCGCTCAACACTTGAATATTGCTCTGCTGTTTGGAATTCCTACTACCAGAACAACGTTGACATCTTCCTTGGCAAAACAGGTTTCAGCTGTCGAGTTACGAAAACCGTTGTCAGTTCATTTTATTTTTAATCAATTTTGAAAAAGAAAATAACAGTAATTTTAAAAAATAACGAAAACCAATATGTCCTAGCCAAATTTTGAGTAAAGCCATCAATATGGAGCACAAACAGTCCATTAAAGTTTTGTGAAATTTTAAATATAAATTAATCTGTAATATCATCATTGAGGTGTTTGAAGGCGACGAACGGAGCATCCGTTGACGCTAGGTGTTTGACTCTCCCATTTTCCGTAAGTTCAGATCGGTTTACTAAGCTGACGAGTTTTTGGGGAATTTAACACGCATCTTCCCGAATGGTGAACAAGATTCGTCAACGAAGACTCCCGCTTCTCGTTCAAAATCTGATGTGATTTCGAATACAAATATATTCTGCTAAGTATTTCGAAAGTTCACGCAGATATTCTTAGATTTGGGATAGCCTGTCTGAAGACAGAAATTGACATTACTGGCGACAAGTATTTTATGAATGACTACCGCGCCTACATGCCTGCCCACGAAGTTCAGATTGGCGGTGTGGTCAACGAATTGAGGTTTTCATGTGTGGATTTTTTGAAGTACGGGATTGGCGGTTTCAAAGACCGCTTGCTCCAGTGAGCGAAGATTTTGAATGGCAACCACACAGTACGGAGCAAAACAGTATGTTCCTACAAACTCGTATCAGGTGACCTTGCTTTGCTTATTTACGTCTTGTTCGACGTCGCGTACAAAAAGAGCCCGGATAATCTGTAGCGTTACCTCAAAATGCGCTTTAAAAACGCTTTTTAAAAATATAAAGGAGTGTTACACAATTCTCCACACAATAGGCTATGGAATAGTTCTACTCTAACGATCCCTTTGGTGACATCTGTATAAATCTGAATGAGCCTGACAGCGCCGTGGCGTGGTCTTCTGCTGGCTTTGGTGGAGTCTTAGTTTTGCGCCCCTTTGGTGTTTATATTGGTTTTCTTTTTCAGTTTGATTTTCGGACAATAATTTAGTGTTTTTCTGAAAATGGCACAGTCTAGTACCGAGTGGTGTCTCGGTTAGCCAAGCACAAAAGCTCTGGATTGCTGACGACTATAACTAAGCAAACTCTTGTCTTTTGACGTTAGACCCAAATGCCTGTGAGTATGCAACCTTAATATTTCTTAAATGTCACTGACGCCAATTTGGTATTAGTTTGGATATAACATCCAACTGGCAGCAAGTTAGTGTCAGTTACTGACGAGTGGGACACGAAACATCCAAATCAAAATTTTCTAAGTTAGGTGTTGTGCCCTCATGCGCAAATTGGTCCATCCATTTTTATCCTTGGGGAAAAATATAAGTTGCATACCTACAGGCGTTTTGCTATCACGTCAAAAGACAGAGTCCATTTCCCTATACTCGTCAGCAACCCAGAGCTTCTGTGCTTGGCTAACCGAGACATCACTCGGTACCAGCCACTTGCTTTAGGCGTTCACATATGTTGTGTGAACTGTTTGGATTTAGTGTTCAACTGGTGCGAATTTTGGCAGCAAGTCAATGTCACTTACTAACGAGTGGAACAAGAAACAATCAAATCAAACTTTTCTAAAACATCAGTGTTCGTTAGTGTCGTATCCGATGATTTCGGCTGATAGCGTGCCCTAATCTTTGGACTAAAGTATCAATAATTGTAGAATTTAAATCAAGTAAATCATATTTTCAATCAATCACCAGACCAATAAAACTTTTATTAAATTACGCTTAAATGTTCAATTGCTTCAATCATCTCCCTAACAGCGCATCCCAAATACTCCATCCCATAATCAAAATCGTAACTTTTAATAGTTCAGCACACACAGTTGGTCGGCTAGATAATAACCGACACTAGGTCCCCTTTCTCTTTAAAAACTTACTCACACGTGCTCGTTTGCGCACCAACAAAAAACATTAAAACTTCATATTATTGTCACTAATGTCTCACCCAATGATGGTAAATTGAAACAGGTTTCATCTCTACTGTTCTAGTCCAAACACACAGAACCAAGAAAGCGTCTCTGAGTCGGATTCCAGCTACCTTTTTGTGATTGTTTACACTCGGTGTAATATAACTTTCTCATCACATAATTAATCAGATGTCTAAAGAAAATATTTATGTTAACATTAGAACCAACTGCCTTCCGCAGGGGAATTTCGTGAGCCATCGTTTAATTTTTCACCGACCGTTCAGTTAATTGTATCAATATATCTATCTAATTTGAGCTTCTATTAGCGTTTCAGATGTGCAGGCAATACACACACTTTCTGAGGAATATAATCAGGCCACCAAAAAACACCAGGCGCCCTCCTTAGCTGCCCATTAAATTAGACAAAAAGGGAGAGAGCATAAAAAACAAACGAATGTGTTCCCCAGAAAAAAAAACTTCCCATTTTAAAGTTCCCCACTGTTTGTTTTTTAATGATAAATAGCTGCAATATACAAAATGAGTACATCCAACTTCTCCCCTTTTTCCGGATCTGACGAAGAAAACACTGAAGGCTAACTTGGAAGATGAGAGTTAATTCTTTTAAAGACCGTAAGCAGATAGTACCTTCTACGCGTGCCGACAATAAAGTGTAACGCTGGAAGGGGACAGGGTATGCTTCGGGTTTGGAGACAGGAAGGAAATTTTCAATTTCTTAAGTGACTTTCTCATTACAATGAAGATAGGTTTGTCGATATGCTACCTTGTATTGAAAAGGCAATAGAACTTCCGACGACTTAAGCAAGATTATTCCTTGTCGGTAATATATCATTTAGAAAAAATTTCCTTTGTTCGTTAATTGTCAGTAGCATCATTGTGCTGTTTCCAGAAAATCCTGTATGCTAAAAATCGACTCGAGAAAGAGGATATTTTTCGCGCCGGAATGAGACCAAAACTTTGCTCGTAAATTTGCTTCCTAAATTATCGAAAAAACGCTAACAAACAACGCGAATCACGTTTTCTTTCGACAACTGGTTAATTTGTTTAGCCGATTATATCCCAAAACGCATCGGTTGGCGGAAAACTTGTGTACTAAAGGACTACTCAAAACGGAATTTTATTGTTGACACACTCCTTCGGTCTTTCACCACGTATTCATCTTTCATTGCATTCCAAGAAAAATGCGTGAGACAGAAACTTCCGCTTCTTTGGCCAAGCTCTATGACAAAAAACCGTTCACGTCATACTCGCATCATACTTGACGTCAACTGCCTTCTAGAATCCATCCGTAGTCGGACAGCATACCTTCACAGATGCCAGACGACTCGTATAGGCAGCATAAAAAAACCACCCACCTCCTGCTTGGAATGCAACATACTACTCACACCAAAGCATCACTTCCAGTATTCTATCGATTTCCTTTTACTGCATATACCTACACATCTAGCTATTCCAGTCTAAACAGCAATCAGCTGACTCAATTTTTAGTATTGGTACCTACTGCATTTTCCCTCAATGGGACCAGGTCCCTGTTTTATGTTGCGATTTGATACAAACGTTTAGTCGTTGCACGGACGCCGTGGTGAATGGTTGCGTTTTTTCAACTGCTATCCTCAGACATATAATGTAAGATTGTGGTTTACTGCAACATAAGAAAATCGAGTGTTCGTTCTTCAACCTATAAACAGTTCTTATGAAGTGTGTACCTGTTCCCACATCATGCTGGATAACCTGGAATCTCGAATCACGTTCGAAGTACCCACCGATCTGGACTTCGACAAGTTGATTCGTGACAACAATTACACACTCTACTGGCAAAATCTGCACAGTGAACCGTACCGGCAAAAGGCAAACCCCTCCGGTGATTCAATGTTCGGTGATCGCAATTCAAGTGATTTTAATCTGATGAGCAGTTTGAAGCATTTTGCCGGCGAACGAAGTGGTGCAGCTAGTGGCAGCATCGGATGGGGTATATCGGGCGGTAGTGGCGATGGGGCTGACGCTGGGGTACCACTTGTGGATCCCAGCTATTTGTGGATAGCGGCTGTGATGGTGTTGCTGATCCTGTCCGGGCTGTTTTGCGTGTGTTCCTGCTATTTGTACTACAAGTATCGGAAGTGGCAGAAGTGTGGTGAGTGACTGTGAACTAATAATAGAAACGATAGGACGGTTTCAGCGATCAATGTACCAAAGGAATGGGATGGCAAACAATCAAACATATTCGTAGCTCTTGTTCAAACATAGATATCATAAAATGATGTGGTGGTTCCGATGTGCCATACAAATCTAGTTTGTAGCCAGTACAGGCGCCGATAAAATATGTATTTTTGTATATCTGAAAAATACTAAGAAATCATATTGTACGTTCACACTTGTGAAAAAATAACAAGAGTATAACATTCCCTAAAAGTGTGAAAAAGGTAAAGGTATATGGTGGCGTAGCCAGGAATTTGGATTGGGGATTTTGATTAAAATCGATTAAGTTTTTAAAATGCTAGAATTTGATGTAACTCTGATCAAATTATCTACAAACTAGAAGAATCAATATGGAACAGCTTTCAAACCTTTCTTTTGTAATAAGCTATATAAGTTAAAGAAAATGCACTTTAAAAGTGGAATTAATGTAATATTTTTAGGTACGAAATTTGCCAGACGTCACTAAATCATCGAACATTTGTAGTTACTTTGTAAAGGCCTTTATAAAAAATATTAATGCAAACGATGATACCCATGATCTACTCTATGAAATTTCATACCTAAAAATATCACATTTTCGAACAATATTTTCATCAAATGAAAACGCCTTGAAAATACCTGACAACTGGTTGTTCAAGGTATAAGATCCTTGTGATACGAAAAAGGTTGAGAACCGATGGTTTAAACTACATCAACTAAAGTTGTCGACAGTTGAACGATATTCATGAATTCAGGAGCATAATCGTGACTTTCGTAATTTTATCCATGAGTTTACTATCGAATATTTCTGGCAAAGTAGCGTGATTTATGTTTATGATTTCAAGGTTTTAGTCACGATTTTCCTAACTTCTAATCACGTTATCGTGATATTTCAGTCATGAGTAGTGATTCATGTTCATAATTTCAGGCTCTTAGTCGTGATTGTTGATATGTTAGTCACGAGTAATATGATCTAAGTTTATGATTTCGGGATCATGGCTACGATTGTTGTAACCCACATTATCGTAATATTTTAGTCTCTATTTAATTTATTTAAATTTTTAAGATCATGATTTCAGTCATGATTTTTGATATTTTTTACGGGTAGTATGATTTATGTTCATGATTTGAGGATGTTGGTTATCAACGGGATTTTTACTCAGAGTAACGTGACAATATGAACTGAATCGTAAAAGTGTGACTGATTCGCGGCGTCTTTTTCTGTGAACTAGATAGCGAACACGATTTGTGATTCTTTAATGTATTTTTGATGTTCAGGGCAATTTTGTTTTCTGCCCAGACATCACACCGAACCTTATTAAATGAATAACGATATTCGAGGTCTTAATAATTTTCTTATGTATGCTGCTCGTACCTACCTAGCAATTGTACATAACTATGACATTTCATGAATAAGTACATGGAACAAAAAAGATTCCACGAACAATATTCCAAATTTGTGTATGAGTGTATGTGTTTGTGTAGAGTTGCATAAAATTGAAAATAATTAGAGATATCTTCTTAATATCACAAGCAAGAAAGATATTTTATGTTTTTGTGAACTATTTCAGGTACACGAATGGTCAGTCATGACTATTGTACTAGGAATCATTAACCAGTTCACGAATACATAAACATTATCTTTTATAGCGCGAACTATTTCATGAGCACGGTCGTGACTATTGTACTAGTAAGTCGTGACTATTATACTAGGAATCATGAATAAGTTTATGAATACATCAATAATATGTTATGAATTTGTGAACTATTTAACGAGCACGAATATTGAGTCGTTACTATTATAATAGGAATCATGAATCAGTTCACGAATATATGAACGATATTTGATGATTTTGTGAACTATTGTACGAGCGCGAGTATTGATTCCTTACCAATATCTTAGGAATCATGAATTAGTTCACAAGGATTGAAAAAAATCATAAATAAAATCCCAAGTTTCGTAAAATAGTTAACGTGAAAGGAGGGTTGCGGTTTCAAGTAGTTATATGCCTGTTTGTGATCAGCCCCACATATTCGCCAATTCAATCGAACTTTCGCAGCAATCGTCTATATTCGGATTGTTAATCGAGAAAAGATCAAATGTTCTTTGGTACCTGTAAAAGCAAAAGTTTTTTTACAATCTTTAACGCTATCACAACTAGAACTGCAGTTAACGGTGTACGTTTTTCAGCAGCCATAATCAAGCAGCAACTCACAAGGCGCCAAGTATTTTGAAATAATTCCAGAACCGTTGTAACATTGATTCAATCAGGCCAAAGTCTGTACAGTCAGTACGGAACCTTTCGGATCAACAAAATTTAGAAGTAATCAACCAAACTGACTGGAGGTAGATTATTATCGCAGCAAAAGAAGAGTTACTGATATCGTTTGTCAAACCTTTCACCTACACTGGCGTCGACCATTTTGAACCTTGCCGTCCATCCAGAATTGGCTTGAAAAAGGAACGGAACTGTGATCAGAAGATCTCACATGCTTCTTGGTTTCGTGGACGACATAGACATCACATAAGTGGATACACTCCAGCAGTGGAAGAGGCTTTTGTGTCTTTTAAAAGATATATTGTAAGGGTCCGACAACACACTCTGACAAGATGAAATCCATGGTAACTGGTAGAAAACGCGGCAGGCTTCGACGTGGAAAAGAAGGAGGTATGATACGAGTTGACGATGAGCTCATATATCTTGAAACAGTAGTGACTCGTTATAACGATGCTAGCCGCGAGGTAAAAAGACATGTTGCATCTGCAAATAGGACGATTTGCGTGGTTTGCTAATTCCCCTTAGCCTACGCACACCTATAAAATTTGCCCTATACAAATCGCTGAAATTGCCTGTTTCTCTGGACGGCCATGCAGACATTCCTTGAACATCGACAAGTTTGTACCTCAGTACAAAATTTCGTGTACGCGTTCAACCTCAAACATGCTTCGTCTCGATGTACAGGTTCACCTCGAACATTGAACCCAAGCGAAAGATGTACAAACTATAGTGTACGTATACCGGGTGCGTATCCGAGAACGATTCGCACAAGGCAAAAAGAGTCAACGCTAGTGATGATAAGAGTGAGAAAGAGAAAACTGGTGCCACGAATCTATGTGTACGCACACCGTGTATGTTTTGGTACGAAATTGCGTGTTTAATATGATCACAGAACCACAGACTCTCGAGGGATAAATATCATTGCGTTGTCTGCACAGTATGTTGAGGAAGATAGTTTACAGGAATAAACATATTATTTTGCTGACAAAAATGTTTTAGTGGAGAAATGGGAGAGATTGTAAATCGTGTATTTGGAATAAATTTCTTAACAAAGTTGGAGAAACTTGTGCTAGTTTAGAATTGATATGCCCAAATGTGGATGATGCAGAAGCAAATTACACCGATCAACTCCCGAAATAATCTGCACAGTAAACAATAAGCTCCAACTGTCATTTTGTTCATCAATTGATTCTTACGTTTCGCCGGCCTGCCAGCATAATTAATGTTTCAGACCAATACCAATCGTACTGCACATCACAGTGTTTTTGTGCTGCTCTATTTTTCATCGGTGTATTTCACTCTTTGTGCACATTGTGTGAGCAAATAACAAGCCTGAAGGCACCTGCCTTTTTAAATTTGGTCGAATTTACATTGACCAAAACTTCTACCGATTTTCTACTAAATCGGTGAAAGAAAGCGAAACGGCATTCAGTCGAATGACCCTTCCGGGCAAATGGATTTCTGCCAAACAGCCAAGCAATCCAGAACCGTTTATGCCATTGCAATACAACAACTGTTCACCGTGTTTATAAATTAATGTTATCATTCTAGCCAAAAGCATACTATTTGGAATATTGGAAATGGTATATAAATTGGAAACATAATTCCAAAATGTTCTTTTATCTTTCGCTGTAATCTATTCCATTTACAATTCCATTAGTTATTTTCAATCCAATCGTAGCATCACCGACGATTTACATTTCTTTCACTTGCACAACCTCCTTAAGAACATTTCAAAGTGATAAATTACCCGAATGTGAGAATATTTTTTTCCGATTTTTTATATTTTGTCTTGGTTTTGCTTTGACTAAACCACACATGTTACTTTCTACCTTCCAAGAGCATCGGGGGTGAAATGATTGATATTGGCCAAAAATCGCTTCTATACCATTTGGTGGTAACCGTTTCTCACCCACTGCTATTCTCGGTGGGTATCATTTCCAAGCCAAATCCATTCGTTGCACATGCTGGCAAATTTCGGGGGTTGCTATGAATAAGCTGGATATTGCATGTGTTCATCCTTGGTGATCGTTGTAAACAGGGAGCAAGCATTACATTAGATTACGATGCAACATTCGTTGAATAATATTTTCGCTACTTTTTCCTTGTCCTTCTCAGAAGGGAAACTCTCACTGGGTGTGACCGATTTGATCATAACATCGGTATTTGGGCACGAAATACCAATATTGTGGGTTTATCGGTGGGGTGTGCAATAAATGTAATCAGCAATAAACTAATGTATGCAGTTTTTTCTTTGATAAACGATTGCGGCAAACACGGGATGTACCGTTACAATTCATATCACGTTTCCAAATTTCTATACAACTTTTGCCATATTAGTAACGTTAAATTAAAATTTCCCAAATATGTAGACTTATATCCTCTCTTTTTATCATTTTTCTTCCAGTATCGGTTGCCACCTGCCACACTCTGTCAAATCTGGACGTTGAGGCGCCACCACCGTACGATATCGAAACACTTCCCTCCTACACGATAGCTTCCGGGTTACCCACCTACGAGGATGCCGTTCGTCATCTCGCTTCGCGACAGCAGCCACGCTGTGGATACGAGCCTGCTCGGAGGCCCACCACCATTCATCCTGCTGGTTTGATGAAATTCTTCGAGTCCCGTCCGCAGAACTGGCTCAATGTCACCGTGTTCGAGGAAATACAGTACAATTTTGTTGGTCGGGGAAACTCGGCTGAGCAGATGGAATCGACACCAAAAGGAATGACCGTCAACGTCGATAACAATAGGCACTGCGCTGTCAAGCCAGCAAACGATAATGGTCTGTTCAGGATTCAAGTGTGTGTGCTGGAAAATGAGAAAGATGCCGTGTCGAATCGATAATGTGACTCCGTACGTCCGGCGGAACAGTGACTGTGTTATTATGTATTTAAATTCTATTTTATTCAGAGATTGAAGACTGTGTGTATATTTCCTGTAAAAAATATAGTGTATATTTTATGAAACAAAGATCTATATTCTTGGGAGAATTTTTGTTTATCATAAGTGTGAATACTAAAGGTTCGAATGGAAGAAAAAATTATGTGAGTGTGTTTGAAAATATTTTAAATAAAGTCTAGAAATGTACTGATCATTTTTAAAAAACCTCCGTTTTATATATTTCACATCACACTCCGCGGTTGTTATAACAAATCAATAATTGTTGACCCCGGTCGTCCCCTCGATGTAAACCGGTAGGTGTGAAGGGAGCAATGCTGATGAGGTTCACACGGTAATAAATAACGGGATTCGGAGTGAATACGTGCTCGTGGCGTAATAATAAATATTAAATTCAAATCCCTTTAACACTCAATGTTTCCGTCCGAAATGAAAATACCATTCCGATCCTCTCTGGTCATGATTATATTTCGCAACAACACAGTGCACCCCAAGCAATCGAATTTATGAATTGCATTTCATTTCCAACTTTTAAAATTTCTGGCGCTAGTCGAGTAAAACTGGTTCATTTGGGACAATTCATTTCGATCGCGAGACCACTCTTCTCAATTCTAAAAACCTTTTTCTCCACGATATTTCCTAACATTCTGACGACATGTGCTTCCCATCGCTGCCGACACTTTTTGTCAGTGGCCCCCCACACCACCGAAATATTTTGAAGAAATTTGAAAAAATTAAATATGTTCAACAAAAATATACCTAATATTTTCTCAGTTTCATTTGCAAAAGTTATCTTGTGAAAATATTTCCTTGTAGTGAAAATTGGCTGCACACCTCAACACCTACCTGTCGGCTCGTTGTGGCTAGCTCAACCGCCGAGAATTACAATGAATAGATCGCGGTGAAGGGAGGAGCTAAATGGCTTCTGGTATCGTGACAAAAGTGGGAGCTTATTGGTTCACGAAACGGATATCGGTACCGAGAGAAATTTCGCCACATTCTGTAGTCCTTGACTGACGGCGAACATGGACTGGAGAGTGTGCGAGAAGTATCCCCTTAGCGACCACAAGGCGATTCGCTACCGCATCGGCCAATGTAACCCTGCTGCAGTACGGAGAAGGACGACCGGCAAGCTAAAGTGGAATACGAAAGTCTTTAACAAAAACCTCTTTGTTGAGTCACTTTGGCGAACAGCGGAATCAAGTACGTTGATGCGGCTGATCTAACAGGAACGATTGTGACGGCTTTTGACGTCACAATGTAGACGGCATGCAGCTTACTGGTTAAATGAGTAGCTCAGTACGCTACACGCTGCTTGTCTTAGAGACAGAAGGCGGACTCAGAGCGCAAGATCGGAGAGTGAGAGAGGAGCGCAAGCGACGTTTCGAGAAGTTCTTTAAAACGGGAGATCAAGCTTAGCAAGCCAATTACCATAAGTAGCTGTGCTGAGAAATAGACGCCAATCCACGTACGTAATCCACACCACCAGTCGCGTGTCATCGGGCACCAGTGAACCGGACGACCGAACGCGCTATTTCACCGCAATCGCCGAACTGACCTCGACATCTAGCCGATTGGGTCGGTTTCGGGACAACTTCTCTCGCCGGGGAACTCTCTGTTGGAGTAGGTCAGGTCCATCGTCGGGGTCTAGACCGAGTAGTTCGCGAACAAGCCGAGAAGCTGAATGGCTCATCAAGGAAGTAGTGCTAAATGGCCCAAGAAGATAACTAAAGGGCTTAAGGTTGGACAGAGAAAGGGTAAAATTCGCAAACGAAAAAAGCAGTTTTTTTCCACACCGTATGTCAGATCTTCATAAAAATCAATCAGCAGTACTGTAACAACATTCTACATACGCTGATTGATTTTTATGAAGATCTGACATACGGTATGGAAAAAAACTGCTTTTTTCGTTTGCGAATTTTGCGCATTCTCTGTCCAACCTTAAAGGAGTTGCAGCGCTAAATGGCACCGGTCACGGAGCCAAAGGGCTCAAGAAGTTGTGGTACTGAAACCAAATAAGAATCGGTATCGGGAGAACTTCTTTCGCCGGGCAACTCTCCGCCAGCGTACAGTCAGATTCACCGCCGGGAACTAGACTGCGTAGACCGCGACGAGACACCACCAGTCGCGCCGGGGCTCCAGCAAACCGGACGCCCTACTCTAATGGAATCGCCGAACTGACCTCGGCACCTGGAAGGTTGACTTGCTTTCGAACTTCTCTCGGCGGGGAACTCTTCGTCGGAGTAGACTAGATCCATCGTCGGGGACTAAACCGAGTAGTTCGCTAACCAGTCGGAAGCTCAACGAGGAAGTGGTACTAAATGGCACAAGGGAACTGAAGGACTCAGTAAATTAGACAGCCTAAACTTTGCCGCCCAGATTGTCCTCGTAGGGGAAGATCACTAATTCTAGACCCACAGCTAGCTTTCCTACTACTAGCATAGCATAGCATAGCATAGCATGAACACCTGCACAAATCGTAGGATGGAGTTGCAGAATTGAGCATATCCATTGTCATATCAGACTTCGCCACAATCTACAATGACGTTGACCCGCTCAATTCCACACACCTGGCCACGTCCTTACAAGCGTTTTTATTTCATAATAGTCCTATCACTTACTTAAGGAAAACGCTCGGAACCGAAACAGTTTTCAGCTAACTTTCCTACTACTATACCGAAATTGCCACGTTGTGTGGATGGTCGAAAACTAGTAGTGTGTGGAGGATGGGTGCTGTAACCCTACTGAAAGAACTAGTTGGATAGGAGTGTGTGCTATGCTCGCGAATCTCTACCCGAAGAAATGCCGTAAGGTAATGCCGGGGAGGAATCAGGTTCCGTGCAAGATTATTATATTAGCGGGTCGAGTTGTTGGTTTTTGTACATTTTTTTTCCTGCTCAGAATGTTTTTGAAATTTTTTCATATATCCCTCCCCCCGAAAATTTTTCTAACTACGCCACTGCTTTTCGTGGTGTGTTTGATGTTGTTGCAAAAAGTTCTTACAATTTGTAGTTTATACGTCGTCTCCATGATTCAATTCGGCACCTTTCGTTCGAAAAAAGTAAATCAGGGAATTTTTCGAATCAGTCTAAAATTCACCAAGGGGCTAATAAAAACGGGTCTTCACTGTAATTCAAATCGTCGGCGAGTAAGCCTTAAGCTTTTTACCACATTGGATAAGAAACTTTAGTATGTCTCTGAGTTTCAGTCGTCCAAACGAGGTGTCGTCTGTGTAAGGACGGCCGAAAACTCGGAATCGAAATTGCGCTCGAGGATAGCAACCAATACAGATTTAGTACACCGATTTCTGGAAACATCTTATCTCCTAATTTCATCAATCGAGGACTTAAGCAGAAGAACAGTATTCCGTTGTTGGAGGATGAGAAAAATCTATTGGGAGTGCCGGATGACAACATAGTCAGTGTAGTAGTAAGTGGAGATGAGAACATTTTATTATAATTTCAATCCAAGCTAAAAGATTTTAGGTCTGGAATATTTGCAATGTTTGATTCCTTTTTCTAATTGGTAAGCCATATTAAAGCTTTCCCTCTCCCTCTCCATTATGTAACAACATGCTTCATACTGCCTCCCTTTACTCTTGAATTAGCTTCAGCAGCACGTGACCCGGATTTAGCCGCTGGATCGGCGCGCTACTGGGCAAACTGAAGGGATTTCGCGGATCTTGTACTATATAAAAACGCTCAACTTCCTTAACGTCTGTATTTTATTGTAAGATGTTCGTGTGGTGTTGTGGGTTTCACTGGTGGGTTCACTGGTCTGGTACGTACCATATTTGTAGACAATGGGTAATCGCCGCTATCGAATGTTCGATGATGGTTATCGACGTTTTTCGGCGAAATAAAAACACAAACGTATTGCCAGATCGTCCGTATTGTAGAGTTTGTTGGCAGCTAGAAGGACCGGGGAGCGCTCACTGATCCTCCTCGACTCCAAAATAGCTGTTGCTTCGACGACCTCGCGCAAGACGGCGATGGATGGTTCTTGGGCGTGTGGTTCGATGTTGTAGCGATGGATATGATGGCGGACCCAGAAGGCATTCTCGGCGAGGTAGCTCACAGGCGCTTCCTTCGTTGGCGATATCGGTTGGCGACAGACGAGAGCGACTTTTACCAGACCGAGAATTACTGGATGTATTTGTGAGCTCGAGTAGGCATCAAGATGGCCTCTCGATCTGATTACCTAAATGTCGTTAACGCTTGGTCGCTTGGTAACTCACTAGCTCACTTAACTGAAACACATCTTACGCACTCACTAGCCTGTATGAAAATGACCGTCGACTTCTATTTAATGACGATTCTTGCCCTGTTCCAGAAGGTTCGACCTTCGTACGGCTGCTGTTGATCCCCTTTCCAGGCCTTGGTAGTAGTGCTGTTGAGTATTATTTGTAACAGACTTCCCATGAACCTCGACAAGTTTGCACCTGTGTACAAAATTTCGTGCACGCGTTCAACCTCAAACATGCTTTGCCATTGTGTACAGGTTTGCCTCGTACACCGAACCCAAGCGAGCGATGTGCAAACTTAGGTTTAAACACTGTGTACGTACACCGGGTACGTACATAAGAAAGATATACACAACACAAAACCAGTCATCGCTAGTGATGATGCGTGAGAGAAAGAGAAAACTAGTGTCAGAAACCTGTGTGTACGAACACCGCCTACGTACATTGGGTTCGGTTATGCAGGCAAACACGTGTACGTGATTTTGTACTCATTGGCGTGTGCGAGTTTTCACACGAAATGCGGGTATAAGATGAGCACAGAACTAGAGCGAACATAGTATTCATTTGGAAAGACTGAATTGCAATGTACGTAGTACTTGTTTTGAGCGAATTTTGTGTAAAAATTAAGCAATTTGAATGTTTTTGATTCGGCGTTATAGTTCCAAAAATTTAGTTGGATTCTGTAACGTATGTTTACAATATATTATGTATATATCTTGAGTTGAACGGCTTTACCAACAAAAGATAATTTGATCTAGCTTTAGGAAATTAAGAAAACTCTTATCAGCGAATTGGTTTCTTAAAAACAGCTTAGCTTTTGTGTTAAAACCAAAAGAAAGATCATCAATAGCTACGGAAGCTGGATCTGACGGATGGTATATACAGGAAAGTGTACTCGAACAAAAAAACCGCCATCACCAGCGCTGACATGCCCCTCAGGTTACTACATTAATTAAGTCGGAGGTTAAAGTATGTTCCACGTTACTGCTAATGATGCTCGTTATGCTGGAACAGAGAGGAAAATGAAAATGCCACTCGAATCAAAACAGAACAGAAAACACATGTAATTCTATGCCGCAGAAGTACCCAACATTCATTCTAAAATCTCTTCCAAGGTTGAAAAGTGAAACACCTCTCAATCATCACCGCGGGACCAAGTTTTCTATTTTGATAATGCCTGTTGAGTGTTTTGACTGCTCGAACCTACGAGAGGTCTGCTGTATTTTATTCCATTGGTCCAACTTTGAACTTGAAAACTGCATTTTTTTCCTCACTATTCCACAGCGCTTGACGCTGCTGCAGTGACAAATTGTATCAGGAACCAAAAAACATGTCGATTGGAAGAAAATTAGAAACAGATTTTGTGAAAAGTACCGCTCCGCGTTTTGAAATAAGAAATCTGAAGAGAGCAAAGAGCAAAGAAAATGATGAAATAACGTTAGTTTCTGTTTTTGGCAGCTGGATGCAATCAGCACCGCTGTAAGGTACATTGTGAAAAGTCAGAACCATCCGCCATGCTTTTTGTGGTAAGGAAAAGAAATTATGTGGGAAGACGAGAGCTGAATAAATATGTAACATAAATTACCGCGAGGAATAACAAGTTGTCAAGAGATTTACGAGCTGGGTTGGAAATTACATAAATTTCGATCGTAATTAGTCCACAGATAACCGAAAAATGCTGTAGAAATATGCGGTCAAAAGAAATAATCTATTGTTTGTTATTTCTACTGGTGTAGAAGAGAAATATGAAACTTGTTAGAGGTGTTTTCTAAAAACTGCATTGGTTCGTGTAACAAAATCCATACCCAGCAACTATCAAAGTTTGGGAATCTTATCTATTTACGACAAGCTATCACTTAATCCAACTGTCGAAGTTTGTTCAATATTGTTATGAAAATTAAAAATATATAATAATAGTATCTTTTGATCACTTCGAATTGAAATTCCAACACGTGCTTGTGCAATATGATTTAGGTACGTTGACGCACATTTCAAGCAACACAACAATGGGAAGGAAAACGACAAAAATTAAAATAAGGGATTTAATGTCCCATCTCAGCCATCAATTTATATTTTTAACAGGTTTGGCGGTAACCTTTTGTGTCTCCGAAGAAAACGTCCAAGGGATAATTGAATTAGATCTACTTGAAACTCTACACTGCAAAAGAACCGAATCATACCTACTTACGCTAACCGTTCAGAAAATCAAAAAATGTCGCAACTAAGGAAATGGGATACCTCCTCGACGGAATTTTCCTTCTTTCATGTCTGACCTAAATAACCCAAAGAAATGCCAGCATGGATTAAGATATCACCTAAAATTCGACAGGCAGACAGTCTTCCACAGTTCTAGGATTTCTTTATTTTTTCTTCAATCCGTTCGGCTTATCCATGACAAAAGAGATGGGTGACACCCGAACCAGTCTTTAGCAGCCCGAGGGAGAACAGAAAGCATCATGAAAAATTTATATGTTTTGGTTTTAGGCGGCTTCATAGTTATTTAAACCGCACATAAAAAAAAGGGTTTCCTACGGTGACAATCCATCCAAGCATGCTGCGGTATGCAGTTATGTGATGTATGTCGGTTTAAGATTAGTAATGTGTGATTAGATTTATCGCTGTCTCGGAACAGTTTGGATGTCTAGCCATGGATTCGAAAAGGCGTAACTGTTGTTAATGCCGTATTTTATTAAAAGCATTTTGCCAGTGATGTCACTCTACATTACTACTGGGAACTCACACGGAAATACTTGAGCCTATTCTTAAAATCACCTCACATAGTGACTTTATATATAGTTTTCCTAAACGTCACTAGGCGATGTCACTGTTAAATAGAGCCTATAGTGAAAATTTACTCTGTCCAAAGAAATCTATTTCCCAGCCAATTAATAACAAAGATTTAACTCATTATTACAACCATTCGCTGCGGTGCAGGGAACATCCATCTTTTACAAAGTAACGTCAAACTTCTTCATTAGTTTACTACAAAGGGCATTAATTATCCCAGAGCATAGTGACTCTCTAACGCGATTGATCTTCCTCGGCTTAGCGTCGGTAGCATTTTCACTTCAAATCCGGAGCCATGAGAATCCATTCAAAGTTTAATTCAGGCGTAAAGACGAAAATTCAATAAATTAACAGACCTTAACGCACCAGCAGGAATTCCCTCAAAGAAACGCTTCGGCTGATGATGGGTGCCTGGGAAGGAACCAAACCCAGTAGGGGATGCTAATGTCCTCTGCCAGCAGCGATCAGACGGTGGAACAAAACGGTAGCAAAAACAAATAAACAAAAAAAGTCGGCCCTTCGAGGGGACATTTTCTCACAGTTAAGTGTTGTTTCATACTTACCCTCCTTATGCTGATGAGAGCCATACGTGCATGCGAGTTTTCAAGCAATTCAAGACCAAACCCACCAGGAAGGGAAAATCAATAATATCGTACGTTTGGTCGTCCTTTAATGCCAGGCTTTTCTTGAAGCTGAAACTGTCACCACCACACATCAAAGTTCGTACTTCTTCCCATGCCCATGGTGACCTGTGTCTCACTGAAGACGATATCTGTGGGTAAAATGATTTTTCCCTCTTGAATGTGTGGAATAACAAACAGTATGAGATTTCTGCTTCTATTTTTTTTGTTCATAAAATTGTTGCGAGTTCCTGTAATGAACCCAGGCGATCATCATATGTTGATAGTTTTCTTTCGTTCACAAGGAGACGAAATCGGTCCTGTGGGATTGAATAAGTAGAAAAGCATATCGACATTTCCTTGTTGACACCTTATTAATATTGTTACTCCTACAACACGATAGTGAGACATTACATGGGAAAAAGATAATCTATCTATCTACCTATATCTATATCTATCTATCTATATACATCAAAGTAAATGTTTGTATTTATATGATTTATGGACTCCCAAACGGCTTAACCGATTGTCGTTAAAATTTCCAATTATTGTAACAGGAAATTTAAAATAACTAAGATATAACAGTAGGGGTAAGTTGGCGGAATTCTATTTTCTCCGTTTGTATTAGGCATGTAGCGCTGTCTCTTGTTGTGCAGTTCAAGTAATGTGAAATACATTCTACATTGTGTTTATGTTACATTACATTTTGATTTTGTAGAAATTGTGGGTGATATCGGGTTTTCGAGTGTAATAGGTAAATTTTCTTAAATTTAAACATATGTATTGTGTTATTTATTGTCAAACTCTAGAGGATTTAGCATGTCTATGGGCAGCATTATTTTGGATTTCTATAGAGTGAATTATGATATGGAGATAAGCTGTCATGTCGAAAGATCATACAATGAATCACTAAACTGCAAGGCACGTGTTGTTTACACTTAAACCTATCTGCATCATCATGACAATATCACAGAGAATAAATTAGTATACAATATTAGTGTAAACATTCAAACGAATATCCGTTTAAAACCTAGATCCGTCATACCAACAGTTCCGAAACCATGTCAGCCATCTGGAAATTTCTCTGTAATCAACTGACAAATCAATCAAACCAGGTAGATCACCTGGAGGCAAACATATGCTATACAACTTAAATACTCGAGATGGAGATCTGTTTTCTGTGACACTACTATCTTGCTCGAACCCTTTCACAATACAGCAAACATGATAGCGTCATCGGGATTCAAAGTGAATGGCTGGGTGGCTGGAATATTTTGTTACTAGTTTCCAACCATTTGTGTGCAACATTTTTTCTTTAATTCTCGGAATATGCTCATGCAAATGCCGATCCTCAGTGTTGGGAAATGTTGATTCGCTTACTTGCTTGTATAGGAACGTTGCTTGAAAATGCCATACCCGGATGTTTACTACAGAAAGGTACATCTATCTCTAGGGACTTGACGTAGCAGCAAGTGTATAATGAATTTAATTCTGTTTTCCCTGTTAGGGGATTGTTAGTAGGAATCCGCCGGACAGATAAAAAAGGAAAACATCCGACAAGCCGCCGTTTTATCACCATAGTGAAGCAATCTTTCCGGTGAGGAGCAGCCCTTTGTCATGTAAAATTTTATTACATTCATTTTGTTGAGTGACTTTTTGTATGAGTGGGGTGGAAAAGTATAAAACGTGCAAAGTCGTATTCAATTCAATGTCATATTAATTATATTATTTGTAACTCTAGTTGAAGTACGAACAATTGACATATTTCACCAATCAGAAGGAAAATTTTGTGTTTGTTGTAGGATGATTAGTATACTTTACTCAGGTTAAGCTTCTGTACTGACCATATTTTGAAGAAATTCAAGTAATGATGGCATATATTGCTTTCAGCTATGGCATTTTTACGTCAACAAGGTGGTTGCTAAGAAGAAAAGCTGGGTTGAGTTCTTAGACGGAATCTCGGCCCAGGTATCGACCGCCGAACTCTGCTCTCAACGGCAAAAAGGCGAACTGATTTTGCTTTCGAAATCAGCAGCATTACAACTGTTATTCGCTGATACCACTCTACATCCATCCTTTGTCAAACGCAAAAAAATCTGGAATATCATTCAACTACTTTTCCTCCGTAAATCACGCTTTACATGAACTCACGGACAAGCAGCCGGCCTAGACGATTTCGCTTATCCGCTCCTACGGTATCTGCCACCTCTCGCCAACAAAATGTTACTCAAAAGCCTCAACCAAGTGAGGGATCGTGGGCTACTGTCGTGGTGGGAATAATTCCAAAAAAAATAGGAGCCACAGAAGCAAAAAGTTTACCGTCCTATCAACCTTGTATTATACACTGGAAAAACCTTAGGACACTGGAAAAAAGGAAAACTACATATGAGTGTAAGGTCACTGTGACCAAGAGTATACAACTACATGTGGGAGCAAGTATGTACTCATCTCAAGTAACCATTTGGGGCCACAATCTTGTGTGGCTAGTTGCACGATCTATTGGGTTATTGATCATGAGCCCAGTAACCTTAAGACGGTATGCACAAGAAAGTAATTCTTGTTTTAGAAACACATATAGTGGTTTTATGTTCAAGAGTACCTCTAGAGCAGCAGTTGGTGTTGTTGTGAACGCACCAGTCATCCCCATCAAGACCATCCTCCCAAGATGGTTTAACTTTGATTGGATTGTCATAACTTCTGTTTCTGTTCTGTTCTGTTGAGTAGATCCACCGAATGTACTTGAATTTGAGTCCCCAAGACTTGCACAAAGCCGGCATACATTGACCGAAGGCCATGCAAGCTTTCTTGATTGTGAAATCGATGTGAGCTGTCCAATTGAGTTTTGAATCATGAATTACCCCAACGTACTTAACTTGATCTGCGACATGTATTTCAGAGTAAAAGAACGGCAACTGACGCGCTCCGCATGTAATTTTTCGTTGCGTCAAAAGCACCATTGATGTTTTATTCGGATTAACTGATAGTCCAACGTGAAAACACCATTGCTCAACAACACATAAGGCTTGTTGCATCATATCAAAAAGTGTGTTAATGCAAATACCAGTGATCATTATATGATCATCATCGGCGAAATCATATGCCGAAAACCCAAGCTCATTAAGTTTCCTCAACAAGCCATCGGCAACAAGGTTCCATATAAGTTCCATATTCAGTCGTCTTATCGATGAGCACAGATGTCGGTTGGTGAGCATTGTGTGTATCCAGTTCGTGATATATGAAGATACTCCATGACCTCGTGCTACTTTCAAAATGGATTCGAAAGACACGTTGTCTAAAGCATTTTCAATTTCGAGAAAAACCCCTTAACTTGATTGCTTTTACGAAAAAGCTTTTTCAATGTTGTAGACGAAATTGTGTAACTGTCGAGGACAACCCTATCGCGGTGTATTAATGAGGACTCCGTTCAGCGCTAGGTTCTACCTTGGCAGCATAGCTGTCAATGTGTGATGCCGGATAAGAGCAACAATGAATTGTTTTTGTGGTTGTCAGTTTCAGTTTGTTTACGTCCTATATAAAGATGTACCGTGCTTTTAATGTGTTCGATAAATATAGTTTGTTTTAATTGGTATCGTTCGCGTTTTATTCCCCTGATATAGGGACGATCCGTAAGCAAATGTCGAGGACCTACGCGGTACAAAATTAAGAAAATGGTAGTAGACTTCCCCCGCTGATATGCATGTTGCATTCCATGCAGCGGGTGCTCGCCCAAGCTAACATCGCGAATGTAGTGGTCAATAAACGTTCCATTGGTCGGTCCAAAGCTCTTTGCCTCCTCATAAGTGATGTGGCTACCGTTGGGAATGAATTTTACAATTATTTCCCGCCACGCTAATGGAATGTATCCTGTTGCAAGACTACAAGTAAGAACTTTTTTCAAAATATGCTTCAAGTGTTCATATCCTCTAGAGCTTCCATCCCGGGAATTTATTTCCCGGGAATCCCGGGATTTTTGGATTTACCGGGATTCCCGATTCCCGGGAAATTGTGTTTTCTCATTCCGGGGATTCGGGAATCCCGGGAAAAGATTTTTAATTTATTCTTAAAAAATCGATGGGTGTATGTATGTTACAAAACTTGAGATGGTTTTTAGTGATATGCTTAACGCAAACGCTATTTAAAATAAGGAATGTTTCTAGAACGTCTGCAGAAATCTTTGGTTCGTTCATCGAATGCATATTTCGTCCAATTTCGTGTTATCCCGTAGCTGTAATATCTATAAATTTTTGAATGCATGAAAAGAAATACATAACGCTGTTTCTGTTCAACATCATGCGCATCCAAACTCTTTGAATGTCGCTTTCCAGAATGCAGAAAGTATTTTTGAAAGGATAAGATCAAATAATCCAGATAGTCACCCGTAACAAGAAATCGATGGTAGGCTTAATCCATCGCTGTACAGTTCGTCCATTAATTATCTGCTTGATTTTGATTCACACCTAATTCGAAATGCTGATCCTACTGTGACGGAAATGTATTCCATATATCACATTTTCTCATTTGAACGGAAATACCTGCACACTACCCTGAAGCAGATCGATTTTTCATTCAAGATTACTAAAGAAGGTGCTTTACATTAAATTGATTGCATTCCATCGTATCAGAACAATGAGTTCCACTTTTGGACAGTAACTCCAGCAGCTGCGTTTAGTCCCAATCGTAATCGTAATTACCAAAATTTGGGTTATACATGTAGCCAAGAAAAGTCATCAAAAGAAGTTGATGTTGCGTATACTTATTGACGAGTTATCGAATGATTGAATGATGCGTAGGCCACCAAATCGCCATTTTCTGACAACTGCCTTTAGGACAGATATACATGCAATCAAACGGGTTTGAAAACTTTTCGATTTATTCTTTTGTATTCAAGAAAATCTTTCACCTTTTTATTTTTCTTCTGTATTCCCGGGATCCCGGGATTTCCCGGGAAATTATTATTTATTTCCCGAATCCCGGGAAGCTGAAAACCGTCGGGAAATGGAAGCTCTAATATCCTCCTTTAAGTAGAACTTAAATGATTCAATCTTTTCCTGGATACTTATATGGAGCAAAACATTCAATCGCCTATTTGATCGATTCATCAGTCGTCAGTGATGGCTCCGTACAGTCTGGAAAGTGTGTGTCAAAAAGACAGTTGAGTACTACTTCTTCGTCAGACGAGTATTCACCATTAGCAGTTCTAATCTAACTGACATGAAAGTATTTCGTTTTCGAAAGTAAGAAAAGAAGATGTCTACTAGTCTCGTTGAGTTGCAGAGGCTCTTCCAAGTTCGGTATTGTACCAAGGTGTTCCTCTAGAAGCACGCATAACTCGAAACGGACAAGCCTCTTAGTATACTGCTACTATGAGGGAGTTTGTTTTATCCACGATCTCATCCAAGTAACTTGGAAATTCTGCCGTCGGAAGATACCCCTGAAACCTAGTCGACAAGCCCTCTTCGTAGATGTGCCAGTTCGTAGATTTGGGATTACGATATGTGACGATATCTAGCGAGACGTTGAAATGATCAACTCATGCGTGAGACTGTCAGAGCAGAGAGTTACATCTAAGACCTCTTCTCTGCCAGCTCGTGCAAATATTGGGAGATTTCCTACATTAAGTATGTGCAGATTTGTACTGCTTAAGTATTCCGTCAATGCGGTGCTTCTTAAATTGATATCAGCGGTGCACCAAATTATGTGGTGGGCATTTGCATCACCGCCGATTATAAGGGAAAACTCATTTTAGCCACAGTATGCTACAACCCTTTTGAAATCGTCAGAAGGATATGGTTCATTATACGACGAATATGACGAACAATGGACTTATGTCTTGTATATGTTGTCAACAATCATATTGACTGTGACAGCATAAATATCACGAGTTGTGAGGTCGGATAGAAGACATACGTAAATAGCACTATTCGCAAGTATACATGCACGAGTCATTTCACGTGGATTTGTCATGCCATTTTTGTTGAAAGCTACGAAGCCGGGCTTAAATAGCTTTTCAACATAAAAGTTTCCTTCGTGCAAATACAGTTCTTGAATCAAAGCTATAAAAGCTTTTCCATCCTGCACAAGGCGAGATTGATTGCTGTACGTTTATGCTGAAGATTAATTTATACTACTCTAACCACACTCGATCATAGAACAACACATTTCATCATCAACATTTGTTGTACAGTAGCTAGAAGATACCAAACACATTGGCGTATAATCGCCTATAGCGGACCCCGAAATGGATATTAGAGACATGACCATCATTTTTCAAGAATCAAACGTCCACTATGTCAGAGATTCGCTTAACACTGTAAGGGTAAGACCCGCGACACTCCGTGCGCGGCTGGCATATTTTAGTCCTGCCAGTCATTCTCGGCACGGAGAAACACCTCTACTTGAGGACTCCTGTTTTATGTCACCTACTACGACGAGAAATCAAGAACCCAGTAGATCATTTCTTAGTTGAAAACTACAACTCGCCGCATGGTACACGGCCACTAGGTTGGTTTGACCTAGAGAATGATAATAGACATCAACCTCCTAATAGACCACAGCCAATCGTTCAATGTGACCAAGACGCGTCTTCCAGGTATTTCAAATTTTGTAAGCAAAGCGATTCTCCTACCTGGTACTGGTACTTATCAACTAACAGTACCTGGTGGATTATCCAAACTAAACCAATACCTGGTGGATTATCCAAACTAAACCAACAAAACTGTTCACAAAGACCAAAACATAACAAGAATATAGGTAGGGTGATGAGCCTATTTACGCCATATTTCTATTATCACCCTGCCCATTTGAAGCCGTTGGTTAGAGCAGCGTCTGCCATCTTTGTTCAACGCATTGAGTCAACTGGTAGCGCAACAATAGGGGCACACGATTCGAGTTTTCATTGCGCTCAAACAGGAAAATTTCACTGTTTTCAACGCATTTTTGTTATTATCTTGGTTCTTAACAATGAGGCAAAGCTGTTGATGTCAATTTGCACGCATTCCATTGATTGTAGGCCGAGTAATTAATAAATTAGTGAGGCACCCTCCTTAGTATGGTGAAAATTGGCACTTTACCCTATATGGAAGTGGCACGTAACAGTGATGGGCCAAAACGTTGAACTCTACGGAGTCTGTGGCCAAAATTGGGTAATTTTCCATCTTGCTCTAAATTGCAACACTAACGAATCACGTCGATCGGCGATAGACACTCAGTGCAGAAAGAGGTCGACAAAAATTTTAAAAAATAAAATAAAATGAAAGAGATTATACTAAATTTCAAAAAAATTATCAAGCAATCGATAGATTCGAAAGTAAATATGACTAAACACTCATATTTCTTCAAAAATCTGCGAGTTAAAATCTCAACAGACGTTGCCCTAATTCCCCTAATCTTGTCTCGATCGAGATTTGACGTGTCCTTAATTTACTCGCAGTCCTTTTGGTAACCCTATGAAATGTTAAGAAAAAATCTACATTGAACTATTTTTGTTGAAATATGATGTAATATGTATGATAACTACACCATCGATCTCAGCTTTGTGAAAGTAAATATGAGTAAACACTCACATTTCTTAAAAAATCTGCGAGTTAAAATCTCAACAGACGTTGCCCTAATTCCATCTTGTCTCAATCGAGATTTGACGTGTCCTTAATTTACTCGCAGACCTTTTGGTAACCCTATGAAATGTTAAGAAAAAATCTACATTGAACTATTTTTGTTGAAATATGATGTAATATGTATGATAACTACACCATCGATATCAGCTTTGTGAGCGGGTATGTAAACGCGTTAGTTCCTCTTAAAAGTCTTGTCGCCAGTAAAGTAATTTGTTTGCTTTAGACAAAATATCAGCTATATCAAGGCAAACTTTCGAGATATTTGGCAAAGCTGAGTATCTCTGCATCTTGCGGAATATTAGAATACTTAGCGAACTACCTTTGATCCGAAAAAAGATAGGGTATGGTCGGTCTAAATTTAATGTGTTTTAAATGGAAACTCGGAGTTTTTGATAACGAATTTTGTTTGACATCCATTTTAGGATCATTTGGGTCATTTCAGGAGAGTTGATTTTAGCACAGGCCTTGAGCCAGACGCAAAGTGAAAACTTAAGAATATGAATAAAGAGACAGAAATCATGAGAAACGTATTTAGAAAGACAAGTCTGAATTTGATAGTAAAGAAATAATGTGGTCATCTATCTTCACACGACATAGGGCTAGATGCATCCTATTTTATTAGAAACTGGAACAAAGAATATATGGAAAACACAATCAACAATGGATCATAAAAGCATCTTTGTTACACTTGATGGATGGATGCCATCTGGAATATAACCGGAATGCCTTGGCGGCCCTCGGACTGGTAATTCAAATCAAATGATATGCACCGTAATGAACAATCCACCAATCAGTTCAAAGTTCCTAAATTGTCTTCTCAGTATACTTGATATACGGTAGAGTGCCAATATTAATGGTCATCCAGAATTTTCAAACCGGACCTACCTCTAATGTTTTGGAACCACGAAAAAATTCCCATGCACAATTTGAGCCCAATCAAAAACAGTATCAAGAAGCATCGAGATCTGGTGTAATATTAAAAAAACGCCTTTGTGGTACAAGGAAAAAAATGAAAAGGCAGCTTTCATTTTTTTTGAATGCCAAATATTAAAGAACTCCATAAAATGTCGAAATCTGGTGTCAAATCGATAAAAACATTTTTTTTTTTGATTTTTATTTGAAAATCTCAGTTTAAAAATAATACCAGAGAGGCAACTTTTGTCAAAACAATTTTTTATGAGAAGATGCAAGATCCGTTGTTTCATGCATTTCTAAGACATTTGGCATGGAAAATAATATAAAAGAAGCCTTTTCAAACCCTAGCATCAACTCAAATCCAGAATTTTCCAAGTTCCATAAAAGCTATCTTAAAAAAATTCAAGGCGACAGTAGATCTCGACGTTTCATTACATTCTAAGCAATTTGGCATCAAAAATTCGAATGCAATTTCTGAATATTCTAAGGGCCCTTTTGAGTTTTTAGCGGGTGAAATTGTTTTTGCAAAACCCCTTATTCGTGTCCGTTTGAGCTAAAATTTTACAAAAAGACTTTCTGTTGTCTGTAGATTTTTTTCTAAGTGCTGTTGAGGTGCATCCAGTTATTAAATTCAATGGTCACCTGTTTCCCATACATGCCATTGACGCCCTAATATACAGACTCCCTTCGTCGCCTTCAAACACCTAGCGTTAAATGATTTCATAAATATACAGTAAATGATTTGAGGCTGCAATTTACGTGAAATGAACGACAATCAAATGTCAATTAAGTGGGGAATATGTGTGCCATTTCCATGTACACAAATAATTTTTGAAAGGTCGAACTGAAAAAGAAAGCGTGGTGCAAAACTGAGACTCCGACAAGGGCGCTAGAAGACCACGCTACGACTCTGCGAACGGTGTAATTTACCCCAGCGTACCTTAGCCCTCACTAAGAATTAACTGGGCTGTTAGTTCCTATCGCGTTTTCATCGTCCTTTCATTCAATGAATAACTCACCCAGTACAAGCGGGGTTGAGAGCTGCTACATCACTTCCCTCGATAGCGAATGATGGCAATCCATTTCAGTAGAACTTGGGTGTGTTCAAGATATAGAATTAGGTGATACTGATCTCTACTTCTTGAAAATTCAAGATTGGAACCTGTTTGTGATGCAACGTTGATTGATTTTCACACTTCATCAGATAAATTTATCACTTTAAAATAACAATTGCTGTTCAAACGACAACCCAAGTGAGTGTGGGCCAATTATAATTTGAATTGGTTTTTATAGAGGCCCGCATAAACTGCGGGAATAATTGAGCAAGATTTGTGTGATGGTAGAAATATGATACAGACAGAAGGAATGTAAACTAGAATGGTAACAGAATATCTGAACCCAATTCATCGGACTGTGATATAATTGTTAATTAAACATGTCGAAGAGAAATTTCATATGGAAACATTGTATTTCTAGTTTTTGATAGCTTAAGTTAAGAAATATTGTTAACATCACTGGTACACACTCTCTATATCTCGCACAAAATAGTTTCCTTCTAACGATACTAGTGTGAGGCAACAGCAACAATATCACCAGCCTTAGTATTACCTTTGTGTAGATTTACTATGTACAATGTCTTTTATGATTGAATAAATTAGTTATTAATAACACAGTCATCGTTTCACGTAAGATCTCCCTTATTCATAGCAATAACTATTGATTCAGCTTCCCATTCCACTACTACGATCGTTTTCAATTGTATACCTACAAACATTGAACTTTTTCAAACCCATAGGACTAACGTCGTCGCCACCTCCGGTCATAATTTGGCCTTTAAAGTTTGGTACCACCACTGCTGTCATCTGATTGGAGCTGGTGCTCGTCGTCGGCGTAGCTTCGGCAAAACTCTCGGCCCCTACCAGCAAACTGGTCGAGCGGCTGTTTGCAAAATTATACCGGATTTCTTCTAGCTTGGCCCCACCCATCAGATCCTGTGACTGGGACTCGAACAGTTTGATAACCGACGGCCGGTGAACTTTGACCGGCCCGTAGTCGGCACATTTCTGCTGCTGTTTCTGCTTAAGCTGCTCTATCGCATCGTTGTAGCTGGGCAAACCAGACACGATCGTATAACTCGGTAGGGATTCAACGTCATAGGGAGGAGGTGTCTCTACGTCCACGGTAGACAGCGTTTGCGACCGGGCAGTTAACACTGGAACAAGAAAAAAAAAAGAAAGGTAAAAATAAAACCGAAACTCATTAGTGACACTTCGTTTCAAAAGTACGGATCTAAATTTGAAACTGTCTGTCAAATCGTGTCAACCAGGTTTTTTTTAAGAAGAAGAATAGAAAATTATCACAGCTGGGGTAGGATGCTGTGAGCAAAACGGAGTCAGAAATAAGTCCCTCCTGGAGAGTCGTCCAGTCAGCAGAAAGCCTCGAATCAATAATAATCATCAGCTGATTAGTCGGTAGTCGGAGCCAATCTGTTTTCATTTCGGATCATATAGCAACCGATCCCACCGATAAGCTGAGGAAATATTTTTAGCATAACATTACACTGCGCCGTTGGAAACTGTTGTGTAGGGCACAATAAGCCAAATAAATTTCAGATCACATGGCGCGCATCATGTCGCTTGCGTGTCGCTTGGAAACTGTATGTTTTCTACTGTGGCGGGTACACTCTATCTATTTCACATTTCTGACCAGTCAATTGCATGAAACAGACCCGGCTATGTGAGGTGTTGCTGTTTGCCCAGAAATTTATCACCTTGCCATTTAACCTTTCCATTCTTTTCCAGTTGGCAGGTCCCTCGCAACACACACGGCTCAATATCCGCTTCCTCTCATTAACCGTAATTTCGTGACCGTGCCTCGTATCCATTCACCATGTGTGGCAACCATGTTGCGTGCCTGATGGAAACTCGACACGGTTCACAAAATGTGAAATGTAATCGCTTCCAGGCGGGCAGACACGTCCAAATGTGTGCAATAGAAATTAATAAAAATGACCCTTTTCCAAATCCCTTCTTCTCACCTTTTCTTCATTTTATACCTGTAAATCTATTCCGGACCGGGA
This sequence comes from Topomyia yanbarensis, assembly GCF_030247195.1. Classification (NCBI taxonomy): domain Eukaryota; kingdom Metazoa; phylum Arthropoda; class Insecta; order Diptera; family Culicidae; genus Topomyia; species Topomyia yanbarensis. The sequence goes on from NC_080672.1 coordinate 23,280,982, forward strand.
CAGTAGGAACATTCGCGCAACAAAAGCAGTGGATAATTGAAAATTTATAAGCACCAAACGAAACTGACTGGGACTGCGTATAGACAGGAAGTAGTAAATTTCATACTTTTCAGGTTATGATGGAAGGTGAAGCCCTGCCTGGCATCGGAAAGGTACATGAATGGAAAAGAAATACACATTAGTCATTTATTAGCCGTAGAGTAACTGGAAAGCTGTATTCAAGGGGTCTTTAAAAATGCACTCTATGGTCACTGGAACGCAAGCAGATGTTTCGGTTTTTTTTCGATAGGGCTTCTTGCTGCAACATCACTCACCGGTCGGAAGGAAGCGTGAGGTTTTAATTCTTTAAACAAATACGGAGCTCAGCTTCCCCCAAGCAGACAGTAGGATGACGGAAGTGTGCCACAAATTCAGTCTGCCGTTGTCGAAAATGATAGACAATCTAGCGGGGTTTGTATTCCGTGGCAGCTGTCCCCGAGGGTCAAGTACATTTTACAGTCGATTCAATTATAGCAATTTTCATTTGATTTATGTTTGATTTTGTAATTTTTTTTAACTGAACTGGAGCTTTTCTTAACGCAATAAAAAGATGATCGTACTCAAACTGAGCTTTCAACGTACCTTCCGGACGTGAAAGCCTCTTCTCAGATTGGCCGAGGAGGAGAACGGATGTGTTACAACGGATGGCTTGATTCACCACAAACGAATTCTCCTGTATTTTACGGAGAAGTTATATAAATTTTATTCATATGATTTCATTTGATATGACAGATATTTTCAAAGGGTTATCGCAATGCCGAAATATGCAACGAATTGATAAATTTACTTGGTTTTTCTCCTTCGCAAGTAATTCGTATGAAGAGAAAGGCATCAATACGCCAGCACGCTCAGGAATTATCCAGGAGCTATATTTAATTAGGGTGTATGATCTGTGGTGACAAATCGCACACAAATGACGCCTGTACGGTTAAAGAAACCACAGAATGTTTCAAATGCGCTAATGGTCGGGGAAGCCATAAATCGAACTTCTGGGCATGCCCTATTTGAGAGAAAATTATAAATTCTCGCACAAAGCAACAAATAAAAAAATACCTACATCTTCAGATACACTTCAATAAAACATGTTTAAACGTGTTAATCCAGCAGTGTCAAAATAGAAATACCACTTCTTTATCTATACAAGGATCTATCTCCATCTCATCATCCTACAATGGTGCGTCTTCTTATACTTCAGTGGCAGGTAAGACGGCTATAAGAACGATGACAATCACGGCTCCAATTTCGTTTTAACACAACGCTTCGTTTGCCTTAACCGATCTATGTAGCATTACGATGATTTTTTGCAGCAATCGATGTTTCAATGGATGACTGCAATGCTAAATTGTACGTCCATTTTTGAAACTGGGTGAAAATTTAGCAAAATTGTAATTAATTTAAAGTTTAAGTAATTTATTAAATTGGAATACTCGTTCATTAAAAACGCGCAAAGACAAATTTTTCAACTTCTTGAGCGAACGTAATGTGGCTAAAACCATTGTAACCGAAACTTTTTTATACCCAAATATTAAATTAAAGATTGACTCTAATTTTGTTATTCATCGATTTGATCGAACTGTTAGATTCGACTAAGGAATCGCAATACCGGTTAATCGCAGCAAAAAACATCGTTTTTTGACCAAGGTGATCGAGAGTTTGGGTATCGAAGTTAGAACCGATCTTGGTATCATTTTTATTGTTGCAGCGTATTTGCATTTTCAACGAGCTGGCGAGCAAACTCATTTCTTGAAAGGATTGTCATGGTCATTAGTTGATTAAATCGAAAAAAAACTGGTATGATGGTAATGTTGAAAATACTCGAGGGTTAACAAGATGTTCCTCTTTTTTTACAATGGAGAATACATTTACGTACTAGCCCAGTACATGTACTATTAGTAGATGTCAAGCTACCACACGGGGTGTACTGGGGGTGTGTCCAGCTCTAATGGTGACGCAGCCATTAATACCGACTAAACTCTATTGGGCTCCGCCATTGCTTCCCCCAGGGACTACCTCTCGGTATTACTTCTGGGGGATGGCTGTACTTGATGTACTCATTCACTCTCGCTCACGCGTTCATACGTCCTGTATGAGGCTTACTTGGGTGCTCTCTCTGTCACACCTTAATTCACTCTCTTACACTCCACATGAGGCTTACTTGTGTGCTCGCCTTTTCATTCCTTGCTAGGCTTTCTTTTGTGCTAGCCTCTAACAAACCATGTGAGGCTGACTTGAATGCTCACCCTATCACCTGGTTCACTCTCAATCGTACCACTCTATTACACCCCTGTCGCTCCCCATGGCATCCCATGTGGGACATTTTTCTTAGGCCCCACTTCTGACATACCATGTGAGACTTACTTGGGTGCTCACCGTTTTCATACCTTGTGAGGCTGACTTTTGTGATCACCTCTAACATACCATGTGAGGCTGACTTTTGTGCTTACCCTTAATATTTCGTGTGAGACTGACTTGGATGCTCACCTTTTCGATCCTCTGCCACGCCACGAGGCATCGATAGCTAAGTCCCAACATACTACGCTACGACCCTCCCATCATGGCATGAGGCAGTCCACATATACGCCTATACACTCGCTCTTCTTTTCCGTAGGTAACTGGTTACCCTCAGTGCTCTTGACCATGACGGGCCGCCGTACCTGAGGATAGATACGGCAACGCCTGCCAGTAGCCTACGTCTACTGGCGCACACCTTTGAGCTGTTGGACATCATCCTCGATAGTGCCGCAACAGCAGTCGACGCTCTCTTGCATGTATATTCGACGTGGCTGCCGAAGGTCAGCTTGTCGTCTATAATGACTCCGAGAGACTTCAGACTCCGCTGTGAGATGATCACGACTTCTCCCACATGGATAACGGCATGTTGTGCCGACTTGCGGTTGTTGACGATAACTACCTCCGTCTTATGCTGAGCGAGCTACAGGCCTCTCGCGCTTATCCATTCCTCCACCATGTTGATCGCGTGTTCTGCAGTTAGTTCTACCTCAGGGATTGACTCCCCGTAGACCTCCAAGGTTACGTCATCCGCAAAGCCGACGATCTAGACCCCAGGAGGGAACTTCAGTCTCAGAACCCCGTCATACATGAGGTTCCATAGCACCGGGCCTAGGATCGAGCCCTGCGGGACTCTGGCGGTAATCGGAACCCTTTTCTGACCGGCATCGGTCTCGTATAGCAGTACGGGGTTCTGGAAGTAGCTTTCCAGGATTCGGTACAGACCCACCAGTAGGCTAAGCCGGTGTAACGAGGGCGCGATGGCATCCCAGCTTGCGCTGTTGAATGCGTTCTTCACGTCCAGTGTCACTAACGCACAGTATCGAATGCCTCGCCTTTTTTTCGTTGGATCGCTATCTCGGCAGTCTTTATCACTAAGTTGATAGCGTCCACCGTGGACTTATCCTTCCGAAAGCCAAACTGGTTGCATGACAGACCGTCCGTACCTTCTGCGTACGGGGTTAGCCTGTTGAGGATGATCTTCTCAAGCAATTTGCCAGACGTGTCGATCAGACCGATTGGTCTGTACGCCGATGGGTCGCCTGGCGGCTTCCCGGGCTTCGGTAACAACAGCAATTTCTGCCTTTTCCAAATATCGGGGAAACAGCACTCGTCAAGGCATCTCTGCATAGCTAGCCTGAACATGTTCGGGTTCGCTATGATCGCTGCCTTGAGAGCGCTGTTTGGAACTCCATCCCGCCCTGGAGCTTTGTTCATTCTGTAGGCTTCACCCCACGGATTCGCGTTGACACTCTCACACAGGTTGTCGAAACACACTTTCTTGCTGCTTTTAATGGCCTTGTTAAGGACCAATTTCGCAGCTCGAAACACTTCACGGCGGTTCTCTCTTGCATCCTCGGTGCGGGCTCTTTGCATCCTATGTATAGCTCTGAGGCAGGCTGATCGTAGAGCTGCAATCTCGGCACTCCACCAGTATACCGGGCATCTGCCGTTTCTTGGCAGGGTTTTTCGCGGCATAGTGGCGTCGCACGCGCGTGATAGAACGGCTACCAGCGCATTACCGCTTAGACTGTCGGTGTTGGCCTCCAGTCCCAGGGCCGCGGTAAAAGCTTCGCTGTCGAAGTGATTGGACTTCCACTCGCGTACCTGACAGGGATCTCCCGCCCTCGGATGCTGCACACCATAATTGATCCTAAAGCGGATTGCTAAATGATCGCTATCGGTGTAGCCTTCGTCTACCCTCCATTCCATGCCTGGAACCAAAGTCGTTACGTCAATCCATGCCTCCACCCCGTTTCTACGATGATCCTCTGGCCACCAAGACGCGTCTACCGAGTGAGAAACCCAAAAAGTTGTTTCAAAATCGTCAAACACAGGTCCAATAATGGACGCCTGTTGAACAATTTGTAGGACGGCGTCCAACATTGGTTCCACGAAGATCCTGCATTGGCTGCTTTTGAAACATCGATTTTTTAGGGGATGAGTTGGTGGATCTGCGGGAATACTGGTGATGAAGCAAATTCAGCGAAATGTACCTTGCATGTTTCCAATAGGCAAGGCAATCAAGAGCTAGACGATCTAGTTTAGCGTCACTTCGCAGTAGAAAATATGGCCATGTCAGTTGATAAAGGCCAGGAAGCGAAAGTTGACGAGGGCAGCTGGCCGAATCTTGGAAGGGAGTACGAGAAGGACTTCAAAGTATTTCGAGATTGAGCCGTTTTCCCGTCATGACAGTGATTTTTTTTTCAAAGAACTTTTCAATGGCTATGCACCATCTGGAATGTTTCGAGAGGATTGTGAGCCATTACGGATGAGCTCTGGAAGCGTAGCTCAATTTTGAAGTCATGCGCAATGTCTTGAACCAGACTCTGGAAGGGCAGCTTGTGAATTACTAGCTTCGTTGACTTCTGATAGCGGCGAATGTCTCACAGAGCGACAGTTCCTGGTCAGTATCGAGGGCATTTTAGCCGACTGCCTTCGTTGCAGACTGCGCTCGGAAAGCTTTCCATTCGCTGAACTTACGGACTGTCTGTTTGATAAAGGTAAGCTGACAAACTCTGACGAAAAAAATCGTGCACCATTCTGCAACGAAGCGCGGTCGTTCACCACGGTCTGGCATACAGTCCGCATGGTGTGCGGACATTACCTTCACTTTTTTGTTTCGATTATAGAGCATCATTGGCCACTTTTTCGGATTAGAAAAGCTCAAAGCCTATGTGCGAAGATTCGGAACCTAATACCGGTGAGCTGCGTACAACGAATGATTCCTTTCAATTTAATAACTACGTGAAATCCGCCTCCGCATTCCAGAATATTGTATTAACTTATAAATATCGCGCTGAATCTGAATGTAATTTGAACTATCAAATTAAGGTAATCAGTGTTTTGAAATATGAAATAAAAGTTCGGATTTAGAGATAAAAGTTGGTGTTTGACAATTGTATGCGTCATCCTTCTTAGAGGTATTATAGTTGGTTATATTGAAACTATCATAAAACTAATAAAAAATTTAAAATATTTCCTAGTTCGAATATTTTGCAGTTCTAGACAAATTTTTGACAACTTCCAAAGGATAAATTCATCTAAAAGATGGTTCAGCAATTTGGTTTTATTATAAAACTTAAGTACATACTAATCATAAGCACTGTAAATCTAAAACTATTATCACTATAATAGTGTGCTCTGGAATCGTTTGATTTCTATAACTTCTAACGAAACCGTACGCATTTGACTTGATTTTGTTTGAAAGTTTTACAATATGGCCTCCAATTGACAAATTTGAGAGAAGCACGTATAAAAATTCGATATCAGGTTTACAAGCATCCAAGGAATATCATAGTGTCAGTTTCCCTTCATGTATCGCAAAATTCGTAGTATTTTAAATCAAAAATATATTGTATTAGATATAAGTTCCAAATATGTATTCCAATCAATACATGATCATAAATGCAGATTAAAAATGTTACACAAGAAAGGAGAACAGCTTCACTAAACGAGCAAGCCCTTTAGGAGAGAAAGCATATGTTATATGTATGTCTTCATAAACAAATTCACCATCATTACATTACATACTGGCAGCAGATCCAATTTCATCTAAAAATGCTAATGCAACTCAAATTAGAGCATCATCTTTCATCTGCTGGTATCTCATAAAAAACGTCCATACAAAAGGGGGAATGTTTTAATGATAATTCCAATGAAGTCATTTAAAACTATCAGAGTAGTAACGCTTTTGTTTCGCGTACCAATATTGACACAGACGAAGCCACCATCGACCGGATCCCGAACTGAGTCATTCCTTTCCGTCCAAACGATTAAACCTCGTCAAGGCAGAGCTCAGTCAATCCCACGTTGATTTATTCCCTTCCCCCAAAGTTAAGCACCAGATTTTTGACGCCTCATCAGTAACCGACGGATGTTCACGTGGTGGATCGTCCTCCCCCGAAACGCAACGTTCAAACTATATCAAAAGTCACTAATTAAACTCAAGTGTCTTTCCTTTGGAAGGAAGCAATCCGCCGGCAGAAAAGGGATCAATTCCCCCGGGGCAGGAGGATACAGCAGCCGGAATACCAAAGAGGGGAGAAAGAAAATTAAACTTCCCACACCTTCGACGGAGCCGTGCACAGGCACATCGGTGAAGTCATGGTTTCATGGATCATATAAATTTCTTGCTTTTCCCAAATCTTCGACAACGAACGTAACGAAACGATATCCACAGCCCTATGCCAAAACGGACAGCAGTGGTGCACACGTATAACAACAGAAGCCGCACAAGGAAACGTCTTCAGGCGGGCTGTCCGCTTTTGTATTTACAGCAATAATTTTATTTTTATTAGTTTTTCAAGTGTGAGTCATGTGGAAAATGTGGTGACGGTGGAGATGGTTGCAGGAGGCACATCAAGAGGCAAACATCCGATTTCTTGTGTAGTCGGTGGGATGTGTTGCACTGACTGTTTTGCCCATCTACTCGGAACGACTATTGACTTGTTAGTTCCCTTCTGCAAGTGGTCGGACGGGATGTAGCTGAAGCCGCTTCAGCACGTCTATGGGTGCTACATACATATTTACATTACAACGGAGGGAACGAACAAGAAAGCTTCCTTGCCAGCACACAGATGTGTACATTGCGACCCAGGCCCGTTTCGCGAGGAAGCCACTGACTGCTGCTGTGCAGTTATTTTCCCATGAACGGATCAAATAGGAAGCAGCGATAGTGCATCATATGGTGACGGATATGATGATTTCATATGGAGGAAAACTTAGTTGTTTGCTGGCGTGTCACCACTACGAAAATATGTAACAAATCGAAGGATCAAAGGTGAAATACACATGCATGTGCCCCACTCCAAACAGAACTAACGAAATATCCCATTCGCATGCTTATTTTTGGAATAGTAAGAAAAAATAAATTGATTGCCCTCAGTGGCAATTTTTATGCTGCACGAACGTGATAGAGAAGGGCCAGCTTATGCAGATTAGGTCATTTATGTTCATTTCTTTTACAAATCAGAAGCACATCCAGCTTTTCTGAAGAACACCGTTTCGGATTTCCTAATTCAACAGTGAAAGAGCATTGTGTATCATAAACCTCACATTTTTTCGCAAATTATTTTATTCATCCTCTTCAGCAGCTGCCAACAGAACATCTTTTCTGAGGCCATTTGGAGTTCTTTTATTTATTTTCAAAAGATGGAAAAAGGTACTAAAGAGACATGCACGCTCCCAAAAGGCGACCTGTTCCAATTCATATAATCGGTATTCCTTCGCCTTTCCTATGCTGTGATGCAGCCAGCACTCATGCAATGCCATTTTTATCGTAAATCTCGTTATGGCTACCGACAAAGTAAATAGAACCGAATTCATAATCCCGTGCTCAGCATTTTCATCATGTTCGTATATCAACGTTGAACACAGACACACAAACGGTAAGCTGAACATTTCTGCAGAAGATTGGTTCATTTTCGCAAGTAATGCAGCAGAGTAAGGAATGAAAGATTTTTTCGGTTTTTATTTCTCCTCAATACAGCTATCTATTTGTCGTGACGCCTTTGTAATATTGTATACCAAGGATCCGCTTCTTAATTCAATTTAACTAATGGCTAAAATCTAAATCGATCAAAGGGTCAAATGACTGAATCCATCGATTAAATCGTTGGACCAGTAACTGTTGTTTGGTTTGGAACACAAATCCGTCAAAATGATGCTAAGTCGGTAACAGATTCTGATGAGACGAAATCGAAACAGGATTCAGCAGAAAAGGTTAAACAGATAAAGATCATTGGATAAAGTCTCAAAAAGCGACCATCTTTTTAATCGAAAAAAAGTTTTTTTCGTTTCCCTTTCGCAATCTTGTTGCAAATCAATCAATGTAGTGATCGATTTGATAGATTTTTTAACGTTGCGGGAAAAACTCCTTTTTTTCCTAGATGGCCACTTTTAGAGCCTTTCGTATACTACGTTCACACTATGAGTTAAAACGTGTTTTAACGCTAGCTTGATGACATTTTTCTTGTTGCTAATTATTATAACGTGTTTTAACGCTAGCTTGATGACATTTTTCTTGTTGCTAATTATTATAACGTGTTTTAACTCTGTAGTGTGAACGTAGTATTAAGTTATAGGTACAGTATTATCTCGATTATATCACGGTCGCTATGTATTTAGCGTGATATATTTAAACCGTGGTACATTTCAAACAGCAAACATAAGTTGTCCAAGTGCAACATCTCTAATGTTTAGGAGCTTTGCATTATAAGATAGTTTCGCATTATTTTCTGGTTATTCGGTAGCATCATCTGTGTGATCGTAGCAGAATTGCCGAAGGAGCATGACTGTGCATCATTGGTGGTGTTGTTCAACATATCTTCCAGTCCGTTAATATCGGACAGTTCACAGTAATCTTTTTGAACTAGTCTAGCTGGAGCCAATAAGAAGACAGTAGGAAAACTGTACAAATACGTTAGACCACTGTGAAGTGAATTACTCTGTGTTGTGCTCGGTAGGTGATAGAAGCGATAAATAATCTACAGCATAGCGAGAATACCGAGAATAATCTAGCATTTATTCTCGGTATTCTCGCTATGCTGTAGATTATTTATCGATCCACTCGCTTTTTACTAACATTCTGGCTAAGATTTACTGTTGAAAATAGGATTTCTTTCATCTAGCAACGATTGAAACCAAACAATTACATCCCAAATGCACACACGAGCTCAAAATCAAAGAAGATGCATTAGTAAGCAAATTAACTGCAAAAATCTGTGATGCTGTTACTAAGCAAACGACACATTAGATATGCTTTATCGATCAGTACATCTTATATAAGTTGGCCAATAAAATCATCATTTTGAATATTTAATTTTACTCTGGAGTGTTTCTGGTCTCTTTTACTGTAGGGGAATTATGGTTAAAACCGACACCTTAAGCTTAACACTTTTTCTAAGTTGCCAGAAAACCAATAAAATTATAATTTTTATGCAGAATTCTTCTTCAGAAAATTCCTAACAAGACTTAATTTTTTCAGCGCTTCAAAAAATTAATTTCATTAAAAAATATTGGTTGTAAAACTTGGAAAACAAAGTGACTTTTTGTAAGCACTGCGGGTAAAACCGACACCCCATAGGGGTAAGATCGACACCCCCTTTAATTTATTTTCTCTCCACTTTATTAAAATCTTTATCTTTATTAAAAATGAGATATATGCGTGATTAATAAAGTGTGAGTATGTATGATGCAAATATGTGCTTTTTATTGCTTCATCATGTAGTGAGGGGAAGAAAGTTCGAAAGCGTAGTACTATAAATAAGAGTATTTTATGCCATAAGATTATTTATTGATATGAGTATTTCCAAATAATCCTTGCGCACATCATTGCAACCTCCAGTGTCATTTTATTTCATAAGAGAAGATTTTCAAGCGTTCTACGTTCTGCTAATTGGATTCATTCACTTATAAGTGACACACACACACTTCTTAGTAAAACTATCTTTTTCAGATTTGATTTTTCGGACTCTGATCATCAACGATCTATTGGAGTATACATAATATCATTGTCTCATTGTGATAAAATTCGTCTATGACAAACCAAGAGAACACTAGAAATTCGGTTTGATGACCTTTTTGCAGAAATAGCAAAAGCTTCGTTAGAATCAGATAAGCAAAAATTCCAATTTTTGATTTTTAAAGAGACTTACAAGAAATAAACACAATAAAAGTATTTCTGAGTATTTCTGCTAATACTATAGTGTTCTAATAGGCTAATTGAAGTGTCACAAAGATCCCCAGTATTTTGAAATGAATCGCAACTATACACAACCATCTTAACAGGGTGTCGGTTTTACCCTAACCATAGGGTGTCGGTTTTACCCCAACAGCGCACATTTTTTTATAAAAGCAATTAAAAATATTGAATTTTTTAAACTCGTCTTCAATGCACCTAGTTGATCATAGGACAGGCCGATAATAATAGGTACTGAAAAATGGGGTGATTTGAAAAGCTTTCGTTCGGTTAAAACCTTAAAATCTACCAACGAAATTTTACATCCAGACGAGTATGAACGCTGCTGTCGAATGTTTTGTTAATTTTTATGACATTCGGCGCACTAACGTAAATCCAATTTTTCTTCAAATGCTCTAAATAAACGTACCAATAATATTGTATCATTATGAAATGAATAAAAAATTGATTTCTAGGAAAAGTTGTGGGGTGTCGGTTTTACCCACAGTGTCGGTTTTTCCCACAATTCCCCTAAATATTTGATTAGGTACCTGTATATTACCGATACTAAGGGGTTTAATACCGCGATACAGGCTCGCGGGGAAAAGGTTCACACCTGAAATCCCTACTTATGATATCGTCCGTCATTCGTATCGCACCTTCGAGCGCTCATTTCACAGAACACGGGAGAGAACCTTCTACGCGGTAGTGAGGAACTTTTCTCGTCTGACGCTCTTTGGTACAAAGCAGCCATTTGGCATATTTCCATACGGTATCGCACAATTGTGTGTTTGTTGTATTGATGGCATATGCATGAGATTTGACATGGATGGAACAAAATGGATGGCTTGAAATTAGAGCTCATTATATTTCCAACCGGTATGTTATTCAGCATATCTTAAAGATCTAGTGGAAGTTCATAGTACCTGTAAATCATTCGTGCCTTAAATCTCAGACAGTTATGAAGTATTTTAATCTCTGTGTAGTGTTTTATTGGGCACATTGTTTCGGTATTGTTTTGTGCTCGTTCTAAAGACCACATTCCTCAGTCTTTTGTTCGCATAGTGAGAGTTAAATAATAGCCCCAGCTATACAGTAGTGCTCAAAAGTCTTTTGTAGGTGGTATTTCGTCGGTAATATTGGCATCTCTGTTATCGACAAAGGAGTACAGAAAAGTCTAACGACGAAAAAATACCACGTACGTCGCTTGCTATTGTTATATCGTAATCGTAAAAACTTTAGTTTTATGCTCTGGGTTTAACATTACGGGAGATAGGTTTCCGGCCGTTTTCCAAAAAAGGTGTTATCGGGAAAAATCCGCCATCTGGTGACAAAATAACTTTAAAAAAATATTTTTAGTGCTTCACAACAAGTATTATAAATCCCATTTTTCAAAACTCCGATTTACCTCTTTATTGCGTTTAGAAAAAATCCCGAAATGTGCCAGTTCTACAGTGGTCTAAACCATTAACAGCACTGCCCTAGCGACTGAAGTCCGAACTAATATGAAATGATAAAATAAAGCGCTAAATGCCATGTAACAACTTTGCCAAAGACACCATAACTGTAAAACAAAACATAAGGAAAGGATGTCATTTCTCAGAAAATGCAGGAAATGAAGTACCTACAAAACACTGTTGAGCGCTACTGTATAAGCGTCGTTGGAAGCTAGTTTCAAGATAAGTTATTTTTGACTTTCCTTACACATTTGTTGCTTTCCTTACACATTTGTTGCTTATTATTGTCTACGTTGACCGTGTCGAAGACTCGACTCGATACGACTCCCAAAGCCGGGACGACGGGCTATCTATTAGCCACCGGCAGTACGCGACGTTAGAAACGCAGATGCCGGACCAACGACAGGAACATCGATGAGCAACCTTTGCGACACGAGGAATATTCAAACCGTTGGATGTTCGACTTCGTCAAGAAGGTTTGTCCAGATTCCACCCTAGCATAGAAGACCTACCACACCGCATCCCCTCACGATGTCATCGCCATCAAAAAACAAGAAAACCCGCCTCCGATCACAACTCGTATCGACAGCTGTTCGAATAAATATTCTTGTTTCGTCTCGACAATTGAGTCACAGTAAACGGCTTACTGTCCTCTACACAACTTGGCTTCCGTAAACGCAAAGGGACGAACGATTTCCTTGCGTTACTCTCAACTGAAATTCAAATGGCCTATGCTAGCGAAGGCCAGATGGCATCAGTCTTTCTGGATATTAAGGGGTGCTATTCGCTCGATGAAACACTCCTCGTATTTTTGGGGTAAAATACGGGAGCAACTGAGTACTTTATCTGACAAATATTTCCAGGTTAGCTTGGTTTGGGTTCCCTCTCATTGCTCCATCCGAGTATAGTTCCGCCAGGTATCGGCTAATGGAATCTCTTCAGGTCCAAGGAAGAACACTCAATGTCCCGATTCGAGATGTAACGGCAAGCCGCGGTCTCCCCTATATGTCCCTCATCTATATCTTTCTAAAATATATCAATATCAGAATTTATCCCCTTCCCTTTTCCATTTTCTCGTTCTTAGAAATCCCCTGGTCTGCTAATGTGGTGCCTACTCGCTCCAGGCCGATACTACGTGATCGTCATCATTCTCACAACTGTGCTTGCATAAACCAAAATTGAAGCCGAAAACAACACAAAGGCCTGACCCATATGAAAGATTCCCTACGCCATCCCACTGCGCGCTGTCTGGGCAGTCTAAGGCTGCAATAATCATCAACGATTTCCTTCTCTTATAGATAGGTTATGCAATCACTCTGAACATCGACAAGGTAATTTTTTGGACATGTTTAATTTTTCTGTATTTTACCAGAGGCGTAGCTAGGAGTATACAGCGGAGGGTTGGCCCCCTCTCCATTACACATCGCCCTTCCCTAAATCTCTTCCCCTCCACTAGTCCGCTCCCACAAAGCCGCCCAACAGATCCCCCTCAAACGACCACCTCATCCACCCTCTTCAAACCCACTCCACTCTCATCCCAATCCAAGTAGGCATACCAAGATAGGCTGGGGTGTGGTTCGGTTGTGGGGTATTCATCCCCTTCACACACACCTCTACATGGTAATATAAGTTAGCCGAAGGACAACATTAAGGAAATGCTGATTAAACGAATTAACCCATGCATGCCCATATTGTTTGTGGACAACAACATTTTTCAACAGCTATAACTTTTCATTGGTCTAGATTTGCTCACAAAAACTAGTAAGACTAATAAATGTGACTGTTGCCTTTCATGTGAGTATTAACAGTTACCAGGATCAGCTCTAGAACTGAAGTTATTGCAATTAGTCTGATTGGATTCCGAAGGAGCCGTGCTGCCAGGGACAGTTTACGTTGATGATAGAAAATTAATTTTTCATATATCTCCGGTATAGTGTAATATTAGCAATTTGGGCTGTCTTTGGCTATGTTTTTCACGCAATTGGACTATTGTAAATATTCTAGAGGAATTATATTGAGCATTAGAAGGTAAAAATTGAGCAGCTTCTAGCACTGCAAGGGAAGCACCTATCTTTATGAAAAAGGCTTTTCGTGTTTCTTGATCCCACCGTTTTCAAGAAAAAATAGTTTTAAAACCCTACATGCACCAGAAAAAAGTTCGGCATGAAAGGGTTAAATAAAGTATATTTTTGTCTGGTGGATCCAGAGTAAAATTTTCTAGTAAGCCTAAAATTTCGATTATTAAAAACCAGTAAAAAATTGGTTTGAAATGAATTTGAATTAGAAACTACTTTTAAATTGAAACTAGTTTAAAATTTCTTAGCAAGTAGAAATTTTTCGGCGAGGACCAGGCCACCCGGGCCCTTTTCCTAGATCCGCCACTGGTTTCAAGTGTTTCAACGTCAACACATAGCATCTCGGGTTCGTGGCTGTCGATCCATTGTATGTATGTGCAAATCGTACTGAATATGTAATATACATTTCCACCATTATATTGAACATTACTAGCCATGGAATCGTAGTTGGGACAAATAAGAAAGGCACAATTGCACCACTAGGTGGAGCTAGTGCCAATTCAGTGCTAGCTTAGTCCTGTCACTAAGTTAATGTCGGATTCTTATGAGACGCAAACTCCATAAGTTATTTAGCTATTGGTTTTGTGCTCTTCACACGCAAAGATGGCTTTAACCAATTTTCTTCCCTAATGGGTAAAAAAATAGTTTTTAACAAAAATTTTCTCCACTAAGAAAAAATATAGCATAGTGCATGATGCATTGACTTGCTAAGCTAAACTAACTGTCGATTTCGTTAATTCTCATCAGCTTATTCTGAACTCCTTTTTCTTGTAGGACATCACGCATGACTGGGGGTTTGCTCATAAAGACAAATAGTCTTTTCGTTTTTTGGAACTAGCGTCTATCCGGCGCTGGTTTGGTCCTGTCACTAAGTTAGTGTCGGATTGTGATGAGACGTAGTCTAAACGCAAACTCCATAACTAATTCATTAATGTGCAACCAAAAACAAAAATTTAAACGATGGAACTAACGATTACAGCCTGGAAATATGCAAAAAAAACAGGAGGTGAGAAGTCCAAACTGACAAATTCGGTGTCAATCCATATCCATAAACAACATTATGAGTTATGCGAAGTAATTCACATGAATATATTTAAACCATGCCCACAATTCTAGGATTTTGTGAAATATTTCACGCGCTCGAATGAGGGTACTATTAAACAAACCAATTTACGGAACACGAATAGTAACATTCTGAATTTTGTGAAATAGTTCACGAAAAAAGAAGACAATTTTGTATTTGTGATTACAATCGTAAATCCCAGATCACGACCAAGATTCAATGAACCATGGAGAAGTTCACGTCATATAATCGAACCGCAAACATTTCCGCTGAATCTATTAATAAAATCACGAATCAACATAGTGAATAGTGTCCATAAAATTCTGAACTAGATCTCGACCAGAAAAAAGAAATTGGTAATAACATGGCTGGAGCATCAGTTTTATTACATTCTTATTTTTTTTTTTTTCCATACGTTTATTTGACACGGCATTTGCAAAAGCTTTTTACGCCAGTTTCTTTTTTTACATAGCACGTTACAAAAATCCTTAAGACTAATTTTAACTATACTAGTACTTTGTCTAAAACTAACACTGAAATCACTTTATTGTTTGCTTTTTTCCTTACATTGTTGTATTTCATAATGATCTAGTATTTTCGGGTGCATTTATTTACTTTTTTTCTGTTTTTGTCTAAATTTAAAAACTAAATATTCTAGGACACTTTAATTGGTGAATGATTAGCCTTGGATGAGAGTATGAGGAGATGAATTTAATTAAATTTTGACAGACGCTGTTTTTAGAAAATGATAGATAAGTTCCATGTATAGAGGATCGCGATACGCCAGGATGTCTCTAACAGGAACATGGATTGGTCTTCCTCGGACTTGTAAAGAATCTACTAATTGTGATCTGGCTTAACGATATTCAGTGCAGGACCAAACAACATGCTCAATGTCGTGGTAACCTTCTCCACAAGCACAATGATTACCCTCAGCGAGCCCAATACGACGGAGATGCGCATCTAAAGTATAATGATTGGACATGAGCCTAGACATCACACGGATGAAGTCCCGACTTACATCCAATCCTTTGAACCATGCCCTCGTTGATACTTTAGGGATAATTGAGTGTAGCCATCGTCCCATATCTCCATTGTCCCAAGATGTTTGCCAACTAGCAAGTGTCCTCTGTCGAGAAGCGCTATAAAATTCATTGTAAGCGATGGGTCTTTCATATATTTCACCATCTAGTGCACCAATCTTGGCTAAATTATCAGCTTTCTCATTGCCCGCAATAGAGCAATGGGCAGGGAGCCACACTAGGGTAAATTTATAACATTTTCTTGTCAGGTTACTCAGAGATTCTCGTATCTTCCCCAAAAAGAATGGATCGTGATTATCAATCCTCTTTGAGCGTAGAGCTGCAATTGTGCTGAGACTATCAGTGAGGATAAAGTAATGGTTCGGGGGTAAAGTATTAATTATTTGAAAACTATAGTGAACTGCTGCTAGTTCCGCTATATAAACAGAGGCGGGTTCTGCAAGTTTGAGAGAAATTGAAAAATTATTGTTGAAAATACCGAAACCAGTGGCCTCACTGATTCGTGACCCATCAGTGTAAAACATTTTAAGGCAGTCTATGTGTTGATATTTACTTGTGAATATTTTAGGGATCTCCCGCGAGCGTAGATGATCCGGAATTCCACGAATCTCTGCTTGCATGGACGTGTCGAAGAATAAAGTGGATTCAGGAATATCTAGTATATTGACGTATGTGGGAACATATTTAGCAGGCGTTATTTCTTGTGACATGTGATTGAAATACACTGTCATGAATCTGGTTTGGGGTTGAAGCTCGACAAGTCTTTCAAAATTTTCAATTACCAGTGGGTTCATAACCTCACATCGAATAAGTAATCGAGAAGAGAGATCCCAGAATCGGTCTTTTAAAGGAAGAACTCCCGCTAGTACTTCAAGACTCATCGTATGGGTCGACTGCATGCAACCTAAGGCAATTCGTAAACAGCGATACTGTATCCGTTCCAGTTTAATAATGTGAGTGTTCGCAGCTGAACGGAAACAGATGCACCCATATTCCATTACTGAAAGTATTGTTGTTTGATACAATCTTATCATGTCACTTGGATGAGAACCCCACCATGATCCAGTTATTGTTCGCAGAAAATTTATCCTTTGTTGGCATTTCGTTATTAGATACCTAATGTGGCCTCCCCATGTGCCTTTAGAATCGAACCAAATTCCAAGGTATTTAAAAGTCAGGACTTGGGCTATCGTTCTACCAACCAACTGAAGCTGAAGCTGAGCTGGATCACGCTTCCTTGAGAAAACGACCAACTCTGTTTTCTCCGTAGAGAAATCGATGCCCAGCTTTAAAGCCCAAATTGATAAATTATCCAAGCTATCTTGCAATGGTTGTTGTAAATTTATAGCTTTTGGTCCTGTGGCAGAAACCACCCCATCATCTGCAAGTTGTCTTAGAGTGCATGGGCTGACAATACAATTATCAATGTCATTCACGTAAAAATTATAGAGAAGGGGGCTTAGACAAGAGCCTTGTGGGAGGCCCATGTAACTTATTCTGAGTGTCGCCAAATCGCCATATGAAAAATGCATGTGCTTTTCTGACAATAAATTGTACAAATAATTATTTAATATCGGTGAAAGACCACATTGATGTAGCTTCTCCGAGAGAACATCAATGGAGACTGAGTCGAATGCTCCTTTTATGTCTAAGAACACAGACGCCATTTGTTCTTTTTTTGCGTAAGCGAGTTGGATTTCTGACGAAAGTAGCGCCAGACAATCATTCGTTCCCTTTCCCCTCCGAAAACCAAACTGGGTATCTGATAGCAAGCCGTTCGCCTCAACCCAATTGTCGAGACGTCGTAGGATAATTTTTTCCAACAATTTCCTGATACAGGATAGCATTGCAATCGGTCGATACGAGTTATGATCGGAGGCTGGCTTTCCCGGTTTTGGAATAGCGATAACTCTCACTTGTCTCCAGTCGTGCGGCACAATGTTCTGCTCAAGAAGCTTATTGAATAAATTCAACAAGCGTCTTTTTGCTAGGTCAGGCAGATTCTTCACCAAGTTGAATTTAATTCTGTCTAGTCCCGGAGCATTATTGTTGCATGAGAGGAGTGCAATTGAGAATTCCATCATTGTCAAAGGCGAATCTATGAAATCGTTACTTGTGGGAGCATCGCGAGTGATTTTCTGCGCAGGAGCAGAGTCGGGACAAATTTTCTTGGCGAAATTAAATATCCAACGATTCGAAAAATCTTCGCTTTCATTAGTCACGTTTCGATTCCTCATTCTTCTGGCTGTGTTCCAAAGAGTACTCATTGATGTTTCTCTTGACAAGCCATCAACGAAGCGTCTCCAATAACTAGACTTTTTGGCACGACGTATACTGTCAAATTTGTTTTGCAAAATGAAATAATTTTCAAAGTTCTCACGTATACCCCCTTTCTGTTTCATAATTTCTTTGTAGGCAACTTGTTTAGCTTCATATGCATCAGAGCACTCTTTGTCCCACCAAGGATTAGGCGGGCGTCTATTTATTGTCATTCCAGGATTGCATTTCGTTTGGGCTTGTTCTGCTGCTTCAATAATTAAACCCGCTAAGAATTCATATTCTTCGGTAGGGGGTAGCTCTTCTGTAGAAGCAAGAGAAGTGGAAATTAATGTTTCGTATGTTTTCCAATCAATATTTCGTGTTAAGTCATAAGGAACATTGATTGAATTCGTAAGGCCTAATTCACTGTTAATTGAAACAACGATTGGCAAATGATCGCTACCGTGAGGATCAGGTACAACCTTCCACGTGCAATCTAACCGAAGTGATGTCGAGCACAGAGACAGATCTAATGCACTTGGACGTGCAGGAGGTCTGGGGATGCGTGTTGTTTCGCCAGTATTTAAAACTGTCATATTAAATTCGTCACACACATTGTATATCAAAGAGGATCGATTATCATTGTAGAGGGAACCCCACAATACTCCGTGCGAGTTGAAGTCTCCCAGTATCAGACGCGGAGCAGCCATGGATTCCACTACCTCAAAAATTTGATGTTGTCCAATTTGAACTTTGGGAGGTATATATATAGAAGCGATAGACATGTCTTTGCCTTTAATGTTCGTTTGGACAGCTACAGCCTCAATGCCCGCAAACAAGGGGATGTTAATTCTATAGAAAGAATAGCACTTTTTAATTCCTAGAAGCACTCCTCCATACGGGGTGTCTCGGTCTAGGCGAATAATGTTGAAATCATTTAAGTTGAAATTAATGTTTGAGGTAAGCCATGTTTCACATAGAGCAAAAGCATCGCATTTTAAATTATGCAGTAAAATTTTTAAGGAATCAATTTTAGGTATGATACTTCTGCAATTCCACTGTAAAACAGTGATGGAATCTTTCATTGGAGGAGGTGAATTACCCATTGAAAGATACAATCGCTGCAAGGATGGGCCATTGAGCAATCAGCTGCTCTAAAAATGTTCTAATTGTTGGGAGGAAAGCTGAAAGTATACTCTTTAGTGGTTCAGAAATATTGAATGCTTTAAAAATCCAATCAATAATTTCAGAAAATTTCAATAATCCTACCCCCGGCTGAGGCTCAGAGGAAGTCGAAATTTTATTATTTCCAGTAATGGTGTTCTGTTTGGATTGTACGTTCCCAAAACCGGGCGGAATTGATTTCGGTTTTGAATCGGAATTTTTCGGTTTTGGGCGCAGTTTATCTATTGGTGGAGAAATTTTAAGGCCCTTTCTTGGCAGCTTGGGAAAAGAAGACTGTTTTCTTTTTCTGGAATTTCCGGGTAAAACAAATGATGTACCTTCGCACGCTCCGTCAGAGTCAGACTGTTCCGAAAATAGAGATGTGTAAGTGTTTTCTAAGAAAATGGGTTTAGGGGTAGCATTTTTCAACATTTCTGCATAGGAGCGCTTAGACCTCTCCTTCAAGGATCGTTTAATTTTATCCTCACGCAATTTATAAATGGGGCATGCAGGGAGCTCATGTGAGTTTTCTCCGCACATTAAACATTTTTCTGAATTTTCATTGCATGTATCCTCTTGATGAAAACCCCCACATTTGCCACACCGTGCCTTATTGGAACAATAAGTGGCTGTGTGGCCAAGCTGTTTGCAATTAAGGCAATTCATTACACGAGGAATAAAAAGGCGAACAGGGAGACGAATCTTATCGATAATGACATAGTTGGGCAGCGCAGACCCAGCGAAAGTCACTCGAAATGAGTCAGACAGTCGATAAACTTTTTTATCTCCTTCGTGTGATACTGAATGCAATTGCTTGCATTCAAGTATTTTTACGTCTTTAAGTATGGTGTCTTTGAAACGACCAACCCCATGCTTAATTATGTCATCAACAGTCAAACTCGATTCTGTGATGACCCCATCAATTTCAATTTCCTTTGAAGGAATATACGCTCTATACTCACGCGTAAAAAGCTCGCAAGAAGCAATTGCATTGGCTTGTTTGAGACTACCAACGACAATGCGTATTTTATCTTTATTGACTTTGACGATCTCTTTTACATCCGAGAATCGCGAAGTCAAATCTTTAGAAATTTGAATAATATTTAGCGCCTTTACTTTACGCCTAATAAATACAATCCATGGTCCCGTTGACGACTCTGGGTAAATTTTAATTCTAGTCGGATTTACATTTTCAGCATAAGGCTTAGGGGGAGGGTCTGTTACTCGTTCTCCCATCTCTTCATCCATTTTACCTAGCAAGAAAAACTATCACAAAAAGGAATGAAAAATATACCTGTTATACCTGTAGACCACACCTCATGTGTTACGTTGTAAACTCGGTGCCCGTTGTTTGACAATGTGACACTTGCTGTCCTTCTTCGTCGCGTTGCTTCTTCAGTAGAGAAATAGGCCTGCCTGCAACACTTCAAAACTCTCTCCGGTTAAGCTGCTCGTCGGTATCACCACCACAAGCGCGCTCTCTCCGTTTCCACCACGGTGGTAGACAAATGTGTCTACCTGTGGCTTGCTGCGAAAATCCCACTGTCGATACGGCACTTTTCGGTGCCACTTGTTTTCCTTATTCGTCGTAACACTTCTGCGGTAGACGAATAGAGCAAATGGGTCTACCTGTGACGCTTCCCCTCTCGTCGATTAGAATTGCCCGACGACACCAATACAATATATTTTTTCTGTGTGTACAGGCACGATCACTGTCGATTTCTGCCACCGCGGTAGGCAAATTCGTCTACCCGCGGTTTGCTGTCAAAACACCGAGGATGCCGTTGACCACGCCTCCGACGTATCAACTGTCGACTCACACTTAACAAACTGGTCTCTCTCGCTCTCTCTCCCACAAAAACGCATACAGCGTCTCGCACTCCGTCACTCTCTCGAGAACAAAACCTTCCACCTGGAGGCACAACCGTCTCGGCCGGTTGCAAAAACTGTTATGATTACATTCTTATGGTCTACTCATAATTATAATTCTCAATTGTTGATAACGGTTCTCATACCCGATATATGTACGCATAACATCAAGCAGCCTACCACAGATTAGATCATATCTCGATTCGGTGTACCTGTGATTGAGGGCCTTCAGCCACGAACCAACGAGAAACAGAAGCAGCTTATTTTATCCTGTTCTATATGCCCTCCAGATCGACCGGAGGGTTTTTTTTTCAACAAGAATCAGTCACGCTTCTGCAATAAGGTTTAAATGAAAGATGCAACCAATGCGATTTCCGTTGGATGTTTCATTTTTTGTTGTTGTTATTATTGCTCGTAACAACTGCTTCTAAACTATACGGACAGGTAGACCGAAGGGATTAATCATGGAATAAATTACAGTTCGGTGCACTTTTCTCAGTACCCTCCTCGAAGGAACGAATCAAGTTGAATGCCCTCCGGCTGCAACGGCTGTTAGCCGGCGGGAACTAATGAAAGATAGGTTAAATGATGAAAATTACTCGCTTCAAAATTAATGCTAGCATGGGATTATACTTGTGCATGATCTTACCCATTAGGTAGGTATGTAGTTCAATCGGTTTAAGCAGTTTTTCAATTGAATCAATCTTTTTTGAGTGAGCATGGCGAAAGGTTGCTGTCAACATATTTGACCCCTTCTGGTTCATTTTCAATGGTAAACCCTTACCGACTGGTCAACATGAAGTGTATTCGAATAGATAAGCTAGCGATTGGGAAGCTGATGTTTTCGGCACGCTACCACAGGAAACAGTTTGTTTTTGGCATTATGGCCGGGGATAATGGTACGATCATTCGACGACAATTATCGCTTGAAAATTGATGAGGTCAACCAAGGGTTATCACTGAAGTAAAGTCATTGAAGGGAAGCACTAATTCAAGTTCAAGTTTATATTTATTATACTCTATTTAGAGACAGTATGTTGTAAATTTTTTTACTGATAGTAAATGTTTGAACCAGTGAATGGAAAGAACTATTTCAATCGTTTTTGGTTTGTTCACAGCTTTGATCATAACAAGCTTCAATAAGGTACAAATTATCGCTATGAGTCTTGTCTCATCCTCGCGCTAGAAGCCTTCACGTTATATAACATGCATCACGCACAAAATCTTGGTGTTTGATAGAAAAAAAATCAACGAAAAAACATTCTCACTTCCAATCAGAAGATGAAGAGATCACATCACCCTGTGAGTATTCTTCAAGCAACACTTATCTCAAGTGACCCTAAGGGAGCAATAAGTCCGATGACTCTCACTTCCGACATTCCAGATTCGTACCAGCGCGGGTAACGGAGAAAGCAAACAGCTAAGACAAACACAAATCAATCGCTTTTGCCCCAAAGCACCGTACTAAGTGGTACCATTATCACTCTACCCAGGCCTATCGTTGCGCAGCAGTACGGTAGAATCCGGTCAAAACACTAACTAATGACATCAGGCATCCGCCTGGGAGTCCAATTTACACGTCAATTACGAATCCCGGGTGGGATGGAAAGTTGAACGAAAAAAAACATGTATTTTAACACGGAAATTTCCTAGCATGAAACGTATACTCGGACAAGGCTGGGTGTTAATTGATTTGTAATTTACGACATTGCACCGAAGTTCTAATTAAAGCCAAGAAACATGAATTTATCCTTCTCTTTCGATACGCTGAGAAAAGCTCTAGGGAACTCCCGACAGGCACTAGCACATTGAATGGGAAAATCAGTGGTTCATATTCCACCTCCACCAACTTTACGCGCCTACCTAACCGATTCACGTGCGCGTGATTTTATTCGATTTAATTACTTCGTTGGAATGGATCTCCACGATGCTATCTGCAGCAGTAGACGCGCCAAGAAAGTTTATCGCCTGAGAGAAAGTAAATATTTGAAGATTGTTTCAGCTCGTTCTACCGAGCAGCTGATATTGATTTCCCCATAAAACTCACTGACTCGCTTCGGCTCATCCATCTGGCGGGTTCTACATCTCTGATCATGATATGGCCGAATGGGAAGAGTTTTGCTTGCTATCTGTCTACTCCTATTACATCCAAAAACGACATCAGTTCCCTTTCCAGAAACGTTGGGTTAGATGATTAGATAACTAAAATAAATATTAAGTTTATGTGCGTACCTCCAGAACGAAGGCACGCTCCAAACAGTTGGCCCCTTGGAATTATTAGAAAAACAACTCATGGTAGGTACTAATCGCACTTGAGCAGTCCCAGAACGTACAGACCAATTATTATGCAAGAACACGCACCCCTCTTCCAGAACTCTAATAATTCAATGTACGACTCCGGGTCACACAATCTGCCGTGCTTCTGGCTTGTTTTATTTTTAAACGTGCAGCTACCTACCTACCTACCGACTGACTTCTGCATTTGCTCGACCTGTACTTCATAAATTATAAGGAATCAAGTACTTCTACTGGCATCTCGTGCACTTGAAAGCCAACCACTGACTCTGGTCTGGTTTGGTGGATGTCGGACGGTAGACCACACCACCATCATCACGGGAGTTCCGAACCGAGTTTTGTTTATCTCTGCAGTTCCATTAAAATTACATCAAGTTTTGAGACCTTTTCCCTCTCGGTAGGCTTTTTTTTGTTTGCGTAAGATTGAATAAAATGTTTCTCGTTGTGACCGTAAATTTCCTCTGATCAGCACTGGTTGGATCAGAGTTGATGTATGTATTCATTTGGAGGTCGTCTCTCAGTTCGGATAGCGATTATTGAAATTAAATTCTTGTTGGATTTCTCTTTTTTTTCGTTCAAAATATGATGAAAAAGGATCACGATTTGATGAACTAAACGATTTATGAAAATCGTGACAAAGTTTCTAAATTTATGAACAAGAAGCCTCGTAAACATGAAACAATTTGTGTTTCCAAAAAACTAGTTCGCGTGAAAAATATTCACATTCCAATGCTTGGTTGGGTTACTGTGATTTGGAGATACACTGGTCTGTATGGACAATATTAACTAAGAGCCGACATTTAAACGATGTACATGGTTTCGGGAGCTTAGTCACGATTTTTCGAAATTTCTCATCGCATTACCGTGATATTTTTTTGCATGAATTTACTATCCGTTTTTTTCTGGCAGAGTTACGTACTTTATGTTCATGATTTCAGGGTCTTAGTCACGATTTTCGTAATTTCTATTTATGTTATCGTAACATTGTAGTCACTAGATTCGTATCGGATTTTACTGGCAGAGTAGTGTGATTGATGTTCTTGATTTCAGGATCTCAATAACGATTTTCGTAATTTATATGCACGTTATCGTGATATTTTAGTCTTGAGCTCACATTCGAATATGACACGTGGAGTAATGTGATTCATGTTGGCGATATTCGTAGTATATCTTCACCTTTTCGTGATATTTTTAAATTACTATCGGATTTTTTAGACGGAGTAGCGTGACAATGTGAACTAGATCATAAAAGTGTGACTAATTCGCGGTATCGTGTTTTGTGAACTATACCGCAAACACGATTTATGACTCTATAATGTACTTTTGGTGTTCAGCGCAGTTCATATTTTGGAAATATACAGTCGACAGTTTAACGATGTTCACGATTTCAGGAGCTTATTCTGATTTTCGTAATTTCTCATCACGTTACTTGATTTTACTGTCGAATTTTTCTATCAAAATAATGTGATTTATGTTCAGATTGACAAAGCTGTATGCAATATGAAGTCAAATTATGTCGCCATTCGCCTCTGATACAGAACTCCTATCCCTTACCTCCACGCGGTGACAACCGGGGTATAGGCTACCTTATGCCGTTTTGACGTAGGACTACGTCTTTGTTTTCGATATGGGGGTGCACTTTGCAAATTCAACAAAAATGGTATGTAACGAAAAGTGGTCCAATTTTAAACGATTATAATTCAGCCATCTTACGGTAAATTTTCAATTTTTTGCGCATATCGCTCAGAAATACTTCTAAGAAAAGATTCCAATAGATAAACCAAAAGATTTTTGATATCATGGAATTAAAATTTTAAATAATGTTCAACATAGTTAAAATACCACGCATTTGCACACAGAAGGCTGCGCTTCCATAGTCTGGCACGACAGATTCATGTACCTAACGCGCAACGCTTCTATGAATGACGTCATCGTCGACTATTTAAAGAGCAGATTTGGTCGGGCAAGCTCAGTTACCTCTTGGACAGCAGGCAGAGCAGAGCACTGCGCTGCATGCTCCCACGGCCAGTGTAGCAGAGGCTAGCATCGTGGTACTAGTTGTCTCTTTCGCACCACCCATCATCACCAGCGTTGACTCATTTTACTTGGTGCGTATCTTCCATTCGTGTACGGAGACGGACACGATGTACTGGCACAGCTTTTTGATTCAAGCACGGTACACCGTTCGCTTCAATGAGGTATATATAGGTGTGGCAGAACACACGGTTTGCTAGTGTTGGCAACCAAAAAATGTAAACAATCCAGAAGCACAACGGGTCGACGTCATAGCGGTCACACGATTCAATGGGAGCGGAACGACCGGTATGACGAAAGCAAGTCGATTTATACTGTGATCACTCACACCACTCATGTAAGATCTTACAAATACCAAAGTGCCATCTTCGCAAGACCTGTATATACGACATTGCGTTCGCTTGGGTTTATTGTTTGAGGCGAATGTGTAGGTATATTCAAGTGTTGCGTGTATGATAGCTTTCGGTTTTTCTTTGCGTTGTTGTCTCCATGACAGGCTAAGGAGACGAAAACTTTCTTAGCAACAAATTCACGCGAATGGATAGAAAAAAGTGCAACGAAGGTTTATTATTTACGTTTCATCAATTTATTGATTCCACGAGATTCATTTCCACTCAGCCTATCCCACTGTGATTCTACCAATACATAGGTACTACAAAGCCTATTTATGAATGGATGCACTGTTACTCAAAAAATCGCTGCAAAAAATGCATCTAAGTCCATCCATAAAACTATTTTCGATTCTTGTACATGTTTTGCTTCGATATATGATTAAGACCACTGCATTCGCTACATTTATGTGTACTTTAGGAAAATTACAATAACAGCAAAATAAAACTATAAAGCTTGTCCTATACAAGAACTGTGACTGTATTGTTAAAACATGATTTTTAAGCATCGGTCTGGTTTTTTACCGCACACAATAGAAAACCTTTTAAAATTTTAAAGCAGTTCCAGATATTAGTTCGGTTTTCCATCGCAGTTTTCTGTCTGCTTTCTTTAATCGGATTCGATCGCTCATCGTAAATAAAATGACCAGATGAGCAAGATGGTTTGATTCATGAAGTGAACTGTAGAAAGAAATGTTTGATTAATTATTAATCCAAATGTAATAAGAAATTAAATATTTCACGTATTGCAGTCCTACGTCTGCAATTCGTACAACCCCATAGGGCTGTCCCTTGTAGTTTTTGCTTAAACTGGGGACTGGATCAGGTTCTATCCCCAACCGCTGTCAGTTCATTCACTTCGACAGGTTGACGGATTGGAGCCTGTCTCAATTTCGATTCGAGCGGGAGTGGCATTAGTGAAGATTGGCTAGGTCTGTGGTCGTATGCTGGCAGGGAAGGGGAACAAACAACACGCGCGTGAAACTGCTAGTGTATCCGTCATGCAGAGTGAATCTTTCGGTACAGTTAATGATTATTTTGGGTAGCTCAAAATTATTTCTTGGTTTTCTTTTGTAGGGTCCCCTCGATTAATATTTTTCTTTTTTGCTAGTTTTCCTTCCGTAAAAATATTTGAAAAAAGTAGTCAACGACACGTTAACACTAGTAATTCACTCCAGATAGCTGGCTGTTCGGAGAATGTATTTTTTTGTCATCGCAAAAATAGATTAATATATACCCCAATTATATTTTCTAATGGCCTGGTGCCTTGTGTATCTCAGAGTCTGTGCCTGGTGCGTACATTTTACCAAATCTATATCTTTATCCTTATATGAAACGCTTCGCAGAAAAATAATTAGAATACGGCTTCGAACGGCATTCATATTTCTACTGGAGGTCGCACACTTGAAAACTTTGATTTAAAATTAACAAACAAAGCGCGCGAGTACTTAGCTAAATCACAATGTTTATATATTAGATTCACTTCCCTACCGACTAACACCACTCCTGCGACACTTGATGCAGAGAATTCCTCGGTCATAACAGTCACAAGCGTTAAACTAACATTCCTCCCCCATCCCGAAATTGATCACACTATAATCTCAGTCTCTTTGAGTTGAGAATGATGTACTACTCAATATGCAATTTCAACAGGATTTGATCAATCACAGGAAACTCACGGGCGGTCAACTAAGCAACTGATTCATGTTCATGATTTCAGGATAATTGCCTCAATTTTCGAAATTTACGTGCACGTTATCGTGATATATTCATGTGACTGAAGTTCACAAAATAAAAACAAATATTTCCACTAATAAAAACGTTATGCGGGCGTTACTGAAGAGAAATTGAGCACACTCTTCTCTTCGTTCTTCGTCTTCTAAATATCACAAGCATACAACATAGATCGTAAGTCATGTACTAGGAATTAAGAGCCAGCTCAAGAATCCATTCACTGACACGAATTGACATTTGCGACTAATATACTAGAAATCATGAACTTTAATATTTCATGATTTTTTCAACTATTTCACGGGTACTCATGTGTGTATGTGCGTATGTGTCAAAAATTGCCCACATAAACTTTAGGAAAATAAAAAAAAAGAATTTTTATTTTTGATGCCAAATGTCTTTACCCAAGTAACAATCCAAATGCTAATTGGTTTTATTTGATTTTTATGGTAGTTTTATCAAGGCATTACTGAATGAATCTGGTTTTAGCATTGCTTATGAAAAGGGCATTTAGTTTTATATGCTCGACGGCGTTTAAGAGTGCTTCAAGAACTCTTGAAGAAATATCCATAAAAATACATTTTTTATAAGAGTCATTAATCATATGAGAAGTTTTAAGAGACTATTGAGCCCCTTCTTAAGACATTGTTTTCCTCCTTAAAACCAAAAGATAGTTTTATGATATTCTTGTCAAAGTTAAATGAATCTTAAGAATGCTACCATAAAACCTTTTTAAAGCTTTAACGTAGTGAAAACACTCTTGCATTAGAGCGCTCTATAATAAACAAACAAAATGGTTGCGGCTGACGCGATATGTATAGACAGCAAACTCGACGACTATAATTAAATCATTTAACTTTGCAAATCTGTAGGTGCTGTACATATAGCGAGATGTCGTTAGTTGTTCTTATAATTCTATTTAACATGCGTTGTTGAAATAAATAATCAACTTTTAGATGGAATATGACAATTAGGAACATTTACATCTACTATTGAATTTTCGAAGCGATTCGATATTTCCTATAAAATCAATGTTTTAGAAATTGTTTCACGGCGCATTAAATTTTTCGCACTTTTAAATTGCATATAATCGAAAAACTGGCAATCGCATGTAAATTTTCTCAATCATGAGCATAAAAAGCTGGCCACTTATATTATCGATTTTCATTCGCATCCATTTTGTTAAAGGAATATCATACAATGGATACAGCAGATTCTTTTCGACTATACACCAAGCCCTCTGTCTAACAAAGCATTTTCATGGCGCACTAGAAGTGTTCTTGAAGAAGAAAATCATAAAACTATCAAGACTTATGGTAGCTTTATATTAGTTTTAAGTTGGTCTTGGACACCACCAAGACCCAAGAGTTTTAAGAAAACGTTTGAAAATACTCTCAAGACCCTTCTTAAGTATGGGCCTTTTTCATGTTAAGAGGAGTTTATGGTTGTCTTGAAATAGTGTTGTAGAGTAATTGGTTTTATGTTTTATGAAACTAATCTTGAAGATATCTCAAACTGTATCATAAAACTAATTTTGTTACTTGGGTAAGGTGCATGAAACGTCGAGATTTGATGCAAACTCAAAAAAAATTCACTTTTTTGGATTTTGGCACATTTTTGCCTTTCCCATATAGAAAGGTTATGCAATCACTCTGAAAATCTTCAACCTAATCCCAACACCACCACTATATCACAAGGCATACTAAATTAAGCTGGGGAGTAGTTCGTTCGTGGGTTTTTCGCCCTGATCATACACCCACCCTCGCATTATAAAATTAGATAGCCAGAAGATAACATTGAACTAATGCTGATTAGGCTAATTGACACGTAGCTCTTCGTGGCTGGCGAGCCATTGTGTGCTAAGAATGTAATAGACATTTCCACAATGATATTGTTCATAACCAGCCACCGAGTCATAGTTTGGAGAAATGAGAAAGGCACAATTGCACCACTAGGTGAATTAAACAGGTTTTACGAATATTTTATGGTTTTGTGCACTATTTAACGAGCACGAATAGCGAGTCGTGACTAATACGCTAGGAGTCATGAATCAGTTCAATTGAATATTTTATTATTTTGTGAACTATTTCACGCGCACGAATGGTAAGTCGTGACTATTATTCTAGTAATAGTAACCAGTTCACGAATACATGATAATATTTTATAATTTATAAACATGGTAAGTCGTGACTATTATTCTAGTAATAGTAACCAGTTCACGAATACATGATAATATTTTATAATTTATAAACAATTTATCGAGCACGGATATTCAATCGTGATCAATATATTAGGAGTCAAGAATTAGTTCACGAGGATTAAAAGCATTTATGATTGATTTTGATTTTGTGACCTTATTCACAACCACGAAACGCAGATCCTGATCAAGTTGTAATAAATCACGAATCAAATCACGTCGTATAGGCGGACTTTGAATAATGTTACTAAATCTATTAATAAAATCACGAGTCAATCATTGGTTGATGAATAATGTTCTTATTGTGAACTAGTTCTCGTACCGTAGATCGCTTTCGTAATGATATGGCTAAAATCGTGACTTAAGTTCATAAAACAAAATCAATTATCTCTGCACTAATAAAAGCGTTATGCAGGCATTACTAGTTCGGTTTTCGTAACGTAAAAACGTTATTGTTCCAAAATTCATGGCACGATTTTGGAAACAATTTTTTTCGTGCAATAGGTATATAACATTCTACGGAGAGATACACCCTAATGCAACTAGAACACCACAATTGCCTAATGATGTTCACCTGATCGCACAATTTCTCGGAAATGCGTGCTACAGAATATCATTCCACGCTTCAATCAACAACCGCGGAACAATAGGAAACGAGGCCAATACAAAACAAATGGTTATTATTTTATTTGTGTCCCTCTTGTAACGGACGAATGCCATCATAATTTAGGCTTGTTGTTTTTTTTCTCTTTCGCTTCAATCCCAAATTAAGTCTCAAAAGCATAAAGAAACAATGCCCCACATAAATCCTGTAATCAACTTTTGTATCTTGGTATGATCTTTCCCGAAGGCGGTGCGGCTCGAACCGGGTGAACACAGAATGAAAGCAAAAGAGCATAGGTACCAGAGTGTTTCGAAAATTAATTCAATTCCAAATGGACTACTTCAGAAAGGCAAAAGGAAAACTCACTGAGAAAGGATACATGTACATACGTAGGGCATGAGGGTAGACTCGTTGATCGCCAGGTGATGTAGAGAGATGTTCTTCTTGAGATAACATCAACGATAGTTTTTGGAAAATTATTTATTACTCTTCACACAGAAAATACCATATGCTAGCCGAGCTTTCGTGAAAAAGGGCCTCAGGTGCTGGAAGCAAGCTGATAGCAACGAAAACGAGATTAAATTTGTTGAAAAAAGTAACGAAAACGAGATCAAATTTGTTGTAGGAAACACAGTTGAATGATGCTTGCTTTCTGTACCGCGATCTCGCTCAATCATCATGCAGATGCTAATTGAACTGTCGTCGGTCCATCTCACCCACCCTCACTCAGTTGATTCGTGTGTGGCTTCCCGATGCTATCGTGAGGTACGGGTACCTTACTTACTATAGTATTGGCGCCCTAATTCCAAAAATCAACACGATTCGGTATCAAGGCTGTGAAAAATAACGATTGTGTTCAAATCTACCCAGCCGTTAGTAGATACGTACGTAAATGCCAGCCTATCTATACTGACATAAACGTCAATCACTGCCTCGGACTGACTGGACAAGCAAACCGCAAAGACGGCATACTCGTTGATAAGAAAAGCAGCAAAACAGCGCTTCGGTTGCCACAATCCACAACGTAGTGCTAATCTAATTAGGTTTCGTAATTTTCAACTTACAATCACTGCTGTAATCCATGTGGATGTTTTGGAATGAATGCAGTTCGTTGCGTCTTGGCCGTTGTAATCTGGTATAGGTATTAATTGAACCGGGATGAACTGCATAGCAATTATTCGCGACGCAGGGGCTTGTTTGTTCAACCGGAAGGCGACTGGTAAACAATAGATGAGTATATTGAACGAATGTTTCAGCCGTAATCAGGTTAAACTTGGTCGGATGATTCGTGACGTGCCTTGATATGACGTGCTATATAGTTCAATATGCGAAAACAAGAACTTTTGATTTCGTATCGACACTCTATCGCAAATGGTGGGGTTATTTGTATACGTCAATAACAAAGACTGTGAGCTTACTACGAACGCACTACGATTCATGGCAGTTTGAAAGTAAATAATCGGCTTTTCTATTTCTATAGTGAAAACTACGGAGAAAATGATGCTATGAGGATGGTATCGGTCAGTCGTATGCTTGCAGGGATTTCATGCCATATAGGGTAAAGTGCCCATTTTCATCATATTGAGGAGGGTACCTCACTAGTTCATTTATTACTCGGCCTACAATCGATGAAACGTTGTTAAGGACCAAGATAATAACACATATGCTCTGAAAACTGTGAAATTCTCGTGTTTGAACGCAAAGAAAGCTCGAATCGATTCCCCTTATTGTTGCGCTACCATTTCACTCAATGCGTTGAACAAAGATGGCAGATGCTGACCTAACCAACGGCTTCAAATGGATAGGGTGATAATAGAATCATGACGAAAATAGGCTCATCACCTTACTCGAGGACCTTTTCAATGCGATCCATCCGTTCGTTCAAGGTTTCTTGAACACTTCACTCGGGATACTTAAAATTGGCGACTGATGCATAGTAGCATGATTGCCGTCTGAATCCACATTCGTCTTAGCTGTTTCGTTGAGAGGTAGATCCGAAGATAGTTTTGTTTCATCATTGGTGCAAATCGTTTCGTCACCCGATTCATTATCACCAGAGTCGTTGCTTCCGAATCTATCACTGTCGGAATTGCCGCCATTGGAGTCGTTGTAAAAATTGCTTTCTACATCAGTGTCACGGTTTTCACATTACGATCAAGTGTCTCATGCTCTACATTCATTCTTTCCGACTGCTCATCCACAATAGCCGGTCGATCTTCCTCCATTTGTTCGATGGCTCGCACGTATTTTCTCCTATTTATCGTGTTACAATTCGGCCTCTGGGGGTCAGACTGGACTAAGTGACATTGCATTGATTTCGAAAAAAACGAGTTTAAAGTTTGAATCGCAGCATCCTGTACCTACGTTAAAATTCAAAATAATTCTTGCTTATTGTAACATATTTCAAATATGGCGAAATATGAATGTATCTGAAGAAATTATGTATCCAATGCTATCATTGCCTCTGTTTTTGAGATTTTGTTATCATATTTGTTACTGATATGGAGGCACATGGTGTTCAGAGCAATATTATTAGAAAATCTAAAATAAATTAACACTTTTAGCAAACAAATTGTCTCTACCTAGGGGTGTGCCAGTCTGAAATTTTCAAATATAGAAGTGTCTTCTTGACATGGAATTGGCAATGGGAAGCAACAGCTTTAAAAAAATGGTATTTAATGATCGGTCTTCCGGGCTTTGATTAACGAAGTCGAAGTTCGGAGCGATTGTATGACCTCTGTATCAGAAAAGCAAAACATTCGTAATCGAAATACAATAAAAATTAATAAAATCAAGTGGTGCTCAACTGATTAGAAACCCACACTACCAACTGCGCTTTAGCAATCACCGAATAAAACATTTAAGCGAAAGGATATTCCTCAGAAAGTTTAAAAACGAACCGTTGAATTTGATATTGTTTTAGCAGATAGGTGCCAAAAATTCAGCAACAATATTATATGGTCCAAACAACACTGAAGGTCTTACAAAAATGCTTCTGATTTAGTGCCTCAATAAAATCAACTGAAAAACATATTTGAAGTCATACTCTGAGCAGCTACATTCTACCATACCGGCAGCACAACGCACAATCAAGAAGCCGACTTTATAGTGCAGTAAAGGTCGTTTCTTCAACAACAGCATCAACAACGGGCACTGTCCACGCGAAGCAAATGATAAGGACGCGCAGCTAGAGCGTTTCTATAACAGCTACTGGCGGCGGGATGTTGAGCTCGTTATCGGTGACAGGAGAACCCAGGTAAATCGGGAGGCAATATACAAATCGGTGATCAACCCAAACAGTAAGAAGACCGTTACAAATAACAACGACCAACGATCCATGAACTTCGTAGTCTTCTGAGGAATGTTTGGATGAAGCGTCGAGAACGTCTGCCTAGGAAGTTGCTTGCTATGAGCATTCTGATTGTAAATAATTTTAAGGATCAATATTTATTATGTAAATTCACTTATCTGCATAAAAAAACTAAATTTCGAAATTACAGAGAAAGTTTCTCTTCGGAAAAGTTTTTGTTCAATGTTATCTTTGTCGAGTAATCATTTGTTGTCGTTTAGTCTAACATTCTCCTGAATCTTTAACAAAAATCATGTGGTGAAGGGATTGCCAATTGACAAAATTAATTTTATTTTCGATTTAAAAAAAAGAACTAGTAATTTTATCAGTGTGTATCTTTATACAAAGTTTCATTATTTCATTACAACTTCTTCTCAGACATGATTTCAATACAATAAAGATATTCATCAAGATTTGTCAAAAGACAAGATATACGCTTTTTTCAAAAGCTAGTCTTGGTATAAGAGGGTCTCTAGACCGATGAAATGTACAACTTGTTTCATATTCAAAACATGCGCCTAATCTCATCCTAATCGTAAAGAATTACTATTTCTGTCAGATTTCTCCTGGAATTATTAACTTCATACTAATTTCACTGGAAGTAACTCAGGAAGCAACCAATCGCCCAAAAAGGGGCACAGTCAACTACAAAAAGAACTCAAAAAGAGCTACTTTGCTCGCCAATTAGGATTCGTTCGTTTTTCCCAACATCAACGAGCCAGTCTACTGCTTATCTTTTGTTTTTCGTGGGTCACGAAGGAATCTTTCATATTTTGCTAACGCCAGCTTATTCATGCCGTTTTTCATTGAAAAACTCCAGGGCAGTTGATTGTAATGTTGTTGTTGAAGTGGGAACGAAACACTTGACATGTTTCATTCCCACTTCTGCTAGGAAGCGCGACACCAGTACAATACACTACCCTGGTGTTTGTAAATGTACAACGGTATTAATCGCGATAACAACAGATCCTTCAAGTTTTAGCAGAGCAATCTCGATTATGTTCTGAAAATGTTGACTTTGAAACTACAAGATTGACAAAAAAATTGATGTTTCTGAATTTTACCGGTAACGAACCTATTTTTGTTTTGTTCCGAAGAAATATCCACATTTAGCTACATTTTATTAAAAGTGATTGAAGAATAATAGAGATATATGCACGAGAAAATGATGAAATAAATGACAAAAGGACCTAAAACCCCAACTTCTCGTATTTGGACAATGGTAGCAAAGGTTTCGTTCGATTTCTGAGATTTTTTCACATTATAAAAACTGCAAAATATGTATGATTTGCAGCACGGAGCAGAAAAAATATTAAAATTAAGGGATTTTGGAGACAAAATTACCCAGTACCCCACTTTTCCGTATTCTTCGACAAACGGAAATATATTCATTCAAACACTAAGGTTGCTTCCTTTGAAAAGAGGTTTGAATTGTAATTTTCTGAGTGCAACTTCAAAAGTTATAGCATTTAATATATTTTTCCTCCATATTTGCCTATAGTACCAATTTTAATAACTTCAAGCGATATGGGCGGGGGTCTAAAATTGTCCAAATGATGTGCAATTTAGCATCTGAGCTTACTTTGACATTTGTCACAATATGAAAGGGGATGACTTTGAGATTTCAAAAATGAGTGATTTTTTATAATGCCCTAATCTACATCGATCCCTGAATGCTCACCAATGCAGACGCCGTCTACGTACGAATGTAGATCTTCTAGGGAAGGAAGTAACACGGTGTATTTATTAGAACAATTTTATGCAAAAAAATTCAGCATCTCTGAAACTTCGGAATATGAAAGAATGGGCTTTCCTCTTTCATTTGAAACTAAGATCAAAATAATCCGTCGGGGGGTCCAGAGCAACTTATTTTTAAGTTTTTTTTTTCGTAACAATATAGGTTTTACTACTGGAGATAGTTCATATTTCTGTCCCTAGATGGTGCTTTATAATTCGAACAACACTAAAAGTGAGAAATTGATAGAAAATTCAATTGTCTACAAGTTTGTTGACCACTA
Organism: Topomyia yanbarensis; assembly: GCF_030247195.1. Taxonomy (NCBI): domain Eukaryota; kingdom Metazoa; phylum Arthropoda; class Insecta; order Diptera; family Culicidae; genus Topomyia; species Topomyia yanbarensis. The sequence goes on from NC_080672.1 coordinate 23,316,757, forward strand.
AAAATTGATCTGAAATCATCCGGAAAAGTTGTTTAAGATTTTAACAAAGTTATATCTAAGAAGTTTCACACGAGGCCTAGTGGTTTGGAAATATGTTTTCTCGCACTTATTACATTACCAAAAAAAATAATTGGGTTTAATAGCATGAAAATATTAGACGGGATTCATTACGTTGACAATTCTAATTGAACTTCTGAAAATAAGGATGTTTGACAGAGTCAGAAAACTATTTGTGCTTTTGGTTTGTAATCTTTCCCGATAGGTTCGAAAGGACTTCCATTCACCGGAAGGTATTGCTTGGTTACAAGGGTTTGCTTACATTTATGTTTTAGAAAGGACCATACGTCGTATAACTTAGGTTATGATCGCTTAAGTCAGCTATTATAATTCCGTTCAAAACGAAATGTTGGGACACACCGTTTCTAATTTAACGCAAACCGCAGCAGTAACTGTCCAAATAAGTGGTTAGCGTGAAATATAAATACAAATGTTGAAGTTCAGGACAAGTCAATTTTATACGAAGATGGTAACAGAGTAGGAGATTCATGTAAGAATAGTTATCAGTCATCCCTGAGAAGAATCGAAAAAATTAAAAAGAAGGCACACATAATTGAAAAAGCTGTTTCTGCGGGAGGAATCACTTACCATCATGAAAAAGAATATTAATATCATACTAGTTTGGTCAACACTTATCTAAAACTTCTCATCCCAAAAATATGAATGGTGCCCTGTATCAAAGAATTATAATTTTCAGCTAAAAGATAAGACTTTCCAAGCTCTCAAATTCCGCTGAATTCACTATTGAACTAAACACAACTATTTGGCAAATAAAAAAAAGTGCTTGTGAATTGACAAACCATCTGTGAAACTAACTTAGACTTAGAATTCGTTAAAATATTAAACTACTTTTCGGGATAATTTCAAATCTTTTTTTAGTTGGTAACAAAGTTGTAGACAATTAAATAATCTATCAGATTCTTACTTTTAGTGTTGTTCGAATGTCTAAAGCACCATCTGGGGGCAGAAATATGAACTAGTTCCATTGTAAAATCTATGTTTTCACGAAAAAAACTTTAAAAAAAAGTTGCTCTAGACCCCCCGACGGATTATTTTGATTTTGGTTTCAAATAAAAGGGGAAAGCCCATTCTTTCATATCCTGAAGTTTCAGAGATGCTGATTTTTTTAGCATAAAGTTGTTAAAAAAAGACACCGTGAGTAATGTTAGTCCGATATATGTCACTGCTAAATACCGAGGAATCCACATGTATCACGGGAAGGAGAGAGTTGTTAGTAACTGGGCCAATAACGTTGTCATGTAATGATTGCTCTGGGCAGCCGGCGGCCGAGAATTTAGCAAATTTATCATTTGTCGTACTTATACGATTGGCCAAAGAAGCAACTTGAACTCCGGATAGTCGACTATGAGGAGCATTGCTTATATTTCAATAAATCGGAATCTTATACAAGGTCTATTCTTGTAGATAGTTGGAATTGCACATGTATAATGGTTTCGTAGTAAGAGGGACATTTATTAATATTAAACTTCAAGGATTTTATGAAAACAGGAATGGAAACTGAGTTATTTCCGTAGCATTAGTATGACAGAATGCCGATTCTAAGCAAATAATAGAATGTTGATTTTAAGCAGTCACTTCCGCACACGATTTATTTATTGTTATGTTCACTACTGATTATGCCAAGTAAGTACTAAAGAAGTATAAAAACATGGGATCATTCTGAGTGAAGATATAAAATACAGCTAATTCAGATATTATTCCAACAGAAGACAAAACAGTAAAAGCAAAAACAACAAAAAATCTCGAATAGAAAAAAGCAAGAGTGGAAACGAGTTGTAGCTATAACTAAACAATATCGACCGTTTTCGTGACAGGGATTTGATAAAATTTCTTCAAGCGGATATGACTGAGGGAGATCGATAAACTGGCCTTCGATCCCTCTCGCGAATGGTCAATTCTCAACCCTCATATATGACTGAAGTCATCACTCCACTCAGACAAGACCATGCGTCCTCCCCATGCACATCCAGTGCCCCGTGGATTAATTCCTTAGGTGGACAAGCCAGCACCAAATAAACATAAAAATTAGTCGGCTCAGTCCAAAGCAATGTCAACGAGATTAGCATCACCTGGCGGATACGTCCTCCCTTACAATGTCATCAAAACAACGAACATTTAACATTGGATATGACAAAATAGACAACTTTGAAAATACTAATCGGTTCTCACGGTAAAGGGGGACAAGCCTGTCTTCACCAGGACACATGTTGGTAGATTAGAATGATTCGTAGTTATGCTGCCTAAGCTCGACTCCTGCCAACAGAAGACAAACAATTAGCCCGTAAGATTTTAAGCCTGTTTCTAATGACCATTTCTAGTTTTCCAATATGTATATTTCACTTCCTTGCTCTCACTTGAGTACTATGGCTCTAAATTTTCCTAACTTTCCCTACCCAGTAATCTCTAGCTGATTGAATGTCGTTAAAAAGTAAAAAAGAAAATGTGACTACATATTAGGCGAAATAAGAAAATAAGGAAAAAATAAGGAAAAAAATAAAATGAGGACTAGTACTTGTTTGCAACAAAATAAGGGCGGAAACAAATAGTTGCATAACCAAAGTGACTCACTGCACTGTTGACGAATCACCCAACAAAAATAGATGATAAGGGACGCGGACGAAAATAGCTGACCACCGCGCCAATCCGAAGCGAACAGTTACTGTGCTTGGGCAGGTCGTCCTATTTCCAATAGTCCTGCAAAATATGTGTATTAAATTGGTGATGGTCGATGGTCGTGGTCGATAAGCGATCGTATCTATACGTCGAAGATGAAGGATTCGAATCTTAGGATTTCACTCAACCACCAACGACAAAGACCAAAGGTAACTCAAACTGGCCTCAGATTGAGGAATGGGGTATAATAGATTACACGGTGAAATATTATGAAGAACACTTAGAGAAACTTGGAAATTCACGTTCTCGAAGACGTATATAATCTCAACAATGACCTTCGAAGAACCGAATTGTGATGGTAAAATTAGCGCAATATTGTGCGACGTCACTGGTTCCAAACGTTGAACACACGGTTAACTGAATCAAGCAAGAATTGAACAAACGAACAATGACACTTTGGAGATAACCAGAGAGTGAATAATGTTGAGGATGTGGGTTGTGTTGCCTTTGTGAAAGTTGAAAGCGCCTGGCTAAATTGAAGCAATAATACACAATGTGATCGGAATAAACTGAAAACAAGTATCGTCAAATGGGTCCAAGAAACATCACATGCTTGATTGCAGATTTGTGGCGTTCCGCTTCTTAATACAGTCGACGAAGTATGTCTAGTTCAGCAAACTGCGCTCGTTTGCTTTCGATAAGAACGATCGAGGATGGACCAGATATTTAAGCAACGATCCGTTATTTATCAACAAGGAGTTTGACCATCTAGCTGCGTATTCCAACAACGCGTACGATTCCGTGAAACAAAACAAATCGCGATAGATTGTGGAACAGAAGTATTTATTGTGTATTTCCACAACTGAACTATGATGATGTAATGTACGATCATACTAGAAGTTAATTTCTCGTTCAGAGAACCTGAAATGTTGTCTTTCGTCCGTTTTTGCACAACATCCGGAAAAGCACAAACACGTTGTATTATAATTATTATTATAATTACAATCACCATCAGTGGATCAGAAAAGTTGTATCGGCGACATACCCATAACTTCAATCCCACAGCCTGCGAAGAAATAAATATCCACTTCCATAGAGATTCGCTAACCAGAGAAAGGGCGAAGCCAAAGGTAGAAATGTGGGGACCATACAAAAAGTTGTGATCGCTAAAATTGTTTTGAATGAACTGCCGATTAAACTCTCCTGAAATAACGAGAGTCGAAGCAATACCCAGCATAAGACTAGAAAGATTGTACAACAATTTTGTCTGCTTATGTTTAATATCAAATATATTTGAAAAAAAATGTTCAGTAATCAAATGTCATAATCACACCTGCCTTACAAAGCAATGCAATACAAACGACTCACACGAATTATTCGAGCTAAAATTTATTCACAAAGGGTCTACTCGGCAAGCAAGCTACGCACAACGTTCTCCCTCGTGGGAGTAGAAGCAGCAGCCAACATTCTGATAACGATTTTGTATAGGTATATGCTGCCCATGATCGCATATCAGTCCCATAAAGATAGGAAAACCCATAGAAAACGGGACAACTATGCGATCATGGGTAGTATGGGATCCGCCAGAGCAACGACAAACGACAACACCCAACGAGGCGGCCCGCTGTCCCTGATTGACAGTAATGTAAACAGCAATAAAAATGCAAACCGAAACCAAAGGCAAATATTTTAACAAAATATCTTTCACCCGATAGTCGCATTATAATACAGTGGGTGAAACTTGTGTACGAGCAAAGCGAACTCGAAAAGGATATTCGATTAATAAACACGAGAGCCAGCACGTGGGTCAAAATTTAGAACTTAACCGTTGCTTGATTTATATTGCTCTAATTGGTATCTACTGAGGCAGTTGCGAAGGTAAACTTTGGAAGCGAATTCTGATCAAATAGGGTGGATGATAGATAAACAATAAAGGGTAGGGTGGCCAATATATCGTCGCTACTACTTCACATTGTCATCTAAAACAAATTTTGTTATTCCTATCTGCTTCGTACTATGCGCCTATAAAAGATTGTAACACATGTTGCTATTTTTCCGATCTATCTTGTTTTCCCTGATAATATGTCCTATAGCGTAGGAGAAGGACAAATCCCTCCTCTTCGACAAAACAAACTCTTTATAGCCATCGATAAATGTTCAGACCGACCAATGTAATCCTAATCCGAAGTATTTAGCGGTGGTGGCAGCAGGGGAACAATGTACGCGGCAAGGTCATTGTTTGCAAGTTTGATAGCACATCGCGCCCAGCACAGAATAAATCGAATCAAATAGAGACATATGTGCCAAACGTCACAGCGAACAAATCCTTCTCAATAAAGTGATTAACAAGGCACTGCTGTTGTTGTTGTTGTGTGCCGGAAAAAAGAACACCCACATGAAATCAGAGAGAGAAGTTTGAAGGCAAGCGGGAAAAGAATATCACTTGCAAGTGAGTGCGGTTGTTTCCGTAATTTGCATAAATAAGCTGGCCTGCGCTGCTTGGTTAGCTGATTTGTAAGCAATAGCACCGTTTTGTTAACCCATTTAATCCCAACTTCGGCGCAGCCGAAGATTGATGTTGTGCTGGTAACTAATGTTTGAAGTTGAGAATTTCTTGGCGTAACGGATGGGCCACGCATCACCAGCTGGTAATAGAGCACTCTGTCTGGTGTGGTGTCAGTATTACGCGTTTAGAGGGATTAAACTAACGCGGGTACGAATGGGTTGAAATGAGGCGAGAAAAAAACGTACGGTTAAATGATGGAGAAGTTAATGCATCATTTGCCACTTTGTGGTGCACTCTTGTTTCAGCACCCATCATAAGGCCTATCCACTAAACGGAAAATTGCATATTGTACCCCCGCAGAGAGCAATGCACCGCCACTCTAATGGAAGACGGTGCTGTGTGGCGGATAATGACTGATGGCAAATAGGAACTAAGGAAGTAGGGATGACTGTAAATGAAAAGCAGCGTGACGAATGGGTAGCTGTAGGATTACCTCGATGCTACTGCCGCTTTGTGGTAATTTATAGTGGCATTCCATGACGTCAATTTTATGCTTATTTTCAGCAATACGTCTTACGGATACGGTTACGCCTTCCCCTGTATACACGCAGTAAAGATTATGTCGCCGATGAGTTGTTGTTTTCTGAACCGGTGGTTTGCCAAAGTAGCACGAACGTTTGTTATGTCTGGCTTTGTATTAATGGGATGCGAAAATCGATAAGTCTCTTTAATATTCAAAAACGTTTTGAAGCTGCCTGGAACTGTTTATGAGCGTTCAAGAAATATGTATATCGAAGACAAACTAACAATAATAATGTTACCCCTGCTTTTTTGTTGGTTAGAAGTTGACGGCAAACGCAGGAAACAAATCAGAATACCTCGGCGCCCATCGGTCCCACTGCTTACTTCGAATTGGATATAAAGAACACGATAAGTAAAGCTCCATAATGGGCTTCTAATGGGTGAATGAGACGCTCGCATAGTTTAATCATTTTGTCGTACAAAAAATAACTTTTTTGGATGAGTCATACCCGGTCAATCTTCTCTGGCGTTTCTCAATTAATTACCTAAGAAAAAATTGAAGATGCAGCGGTGTTTTTATTGATTTCTGACATACGGGAGAAGACCTTTGCTGACCTAAATCACGAAGCTACGAAGGAAGATAGGTTGATGAACACCACCATTATTACTTATCATTGAAAATTGGTAATGCAAGAGAATGGAAAGTATCGAGAGTTACGAGAAACAGGCACGTAGCCAGAGGGAGCTAGGGGGCTAAAGCAACCCCCCTCCCGAAATTCTCAAAAATAAATTTAAGAAATAACATATTTTTCGGTGACTCTTAACAAATTTGTATCTTGTTTGTTTTGAACAAATTCATGAGAATCTAAGACACCGGTCACGACACCTACTCAGTGTGACAAAAACAGTTTCTTTCATATTGTGTGACTCATCGGGAGGACAAAAGAAACTGTTACTTTCATTCTTGCTGTGGTGATCTGTCGAAATGAGTGAGTCGCATAAGCAAGAAGTGGTGCTCCAGCCAAATACGGCGGCTATTAACTTCCGGCCTTTTCGCATAAGACTCATAAGCATTCGTGATGCGAAACATTTGCTGAAGTTGAAAATGGAGATTAGGCTGACGGAAATCGCCTTTATCGAGTTCTATCGTGTCATCAATGCTGATAGCGTCCAACAAACTAGTCCAGGCGACGCCAGTCATTTTGCATAATAACTTATAGCACGTGGTTTTTGTGACGCCACTATAATTAAGATATATATGGACGACGAGCAAATTAATGCTCGGCTTCAAGAACTGATACCACTTACTTGCACTGGGAGCATTCAAAGATTCAATCACATTTGAAAGAAATGGAGATCTTCCAAATGTGAATGAAAATCCAGGCTGTAATTTGTGCTTTATTGATGAGAACCTAGGTGGACCGACCCATTACCTACTACCTGACCCTGCACGTACAAAACATAATGCGATAGTATTACTACACGCATTACATTCATACATTTCATATCCATTAAACCGGCAACTTTTATGAACTTTTTTCGGAACACTGCTAAATCAACTGGTACTTAGCTCTACAAACCATATGCCAAGTACAGTCGGGTCTCCTACTACGCGATTAACAGGAGGCGAATCCGCGTTGTAGGATACCCATAGCTTATGGGATTTCGACTAATTGGGGCTGTGGCCGATTATTTCGTCCGTGTCAACATGTAGCACCATACTTTCTTTGGCAAAGTTGTTGTACTCACTTGGGCCTACAACTTAGTGTAATTGGGTATCCAATTAGTTGAGAACTATGCCGCCAGGGGTGCTATGAAGAAAAAGTAAATAAATCGAAATTCTCGTCTTAAATTCGACTATCATCAAATGGAGTCAATGTCAAATATATCAAGACCCTGATTATTTTGAAAGGTGGTGTCTTCGGGGAGTTTATAAAAGAAGTCCACAGGTTTTGGATGGTAGAAAGTATAACTCGCAATTACCCCACCAGGCGGCGCTAGTGCTAATGCAAATATTCAACACATGTTAAAATAATTCTATATCTCAACATCGTGATTAGATAGAGTAGTACTGTCTTCAGCAAAGTTGCTCGAGAGGTCGAGGACTACCCAACGGTAACAGATTAGTTTGAAATACTCTCACTATGCGGCGCTAGTGACCGTAGAAGCTTTCAACATATGGTAGATTATGATATATCTCAAAAGTCTAATAACTTGGAAAAATGGTGTTTTCGGCAAAGTTCTCGAGGAGGTCAAAGGCTACTAGATTATGGATAGATTAAATTAGAATGGACCCACCAGGCGGCGCTAGTGAGCATTTTCTTTCAAAGCATGTATCTCAAGATCATGATCATTTGGAAGGGTGGTGTATTTGGCAATATTCATAGGCAGGTCGAGCTCTGCCCTACGGCGAACAAATTAGTGCAGAACTCGCCCACTAGATGGCGCTAATTAGAATGAAACTTTCTTAACATTATAGATATATTTCTAAAGTCTGCTAATTTAGGAAAACGCTGTTTTTGGTAAAGTTCTCCAGGGGGACAAGTGCTGTTTGACAATGTATAGAGAAATTTCGATTTTACCCGCTAGGTGACACTAGTGAGTACGCATTTTTCCTTTTAATTTCTGCATCTCAACATAAAGGCAGTTTCAACAAAGTTTTTCGAGAGGTCGAGGATTAGCCAACGGTAACAGATTAGTTTAGAATACTCTCACTATGCTGCGCTAGTAAGCGTTCATGCTTTCAGCATGTGGTAGATAATGATATATCTCAAATGTTTATTGATTGCGCTTTCGGCAAAGTTTTTGAAGAGCTCAAGGACTACTCGATCATAGATAGATTAAATTGGAATGGACCCACAAGGTTACGATAGTGAGCAAGTATATATTATATTCTGTATCTCGAGATCATGATAATTTGCAACGGTGATGTCTTTGGTAATAATCATTGGCAGGTCGAGTTCTACCTTACGGTGAACAGCTTAGTTTAAAACTCTTCCATTCTGTGGCGCTAAGGAGGATAAACCTCTCAGAATATTGTAAATCTTTTTTTAAGACTGGTAATTACTAGGTTACGCGAGTAAGCACGTGTTCTGGGTGACACTAGTAAGCACGCATTTTTTTCAATTTCATCATTTCAATATTAAGGCAGTTTAGAAAGGTGGTATCTTCAACAAAATTGTTTGATAGGTCAAGGACTACCCAATGTTGACCGAGTAATTTGGTATACTCTCACTATGCGATGTTAGTGGGCGTGGAAGCTTTCAGCATATGGTAGATTATGAATAATCTCAGAAATCTAATAAATTAGAAAGATAATGTTCTCGGAAAAGTTTTTTTTATGCAGAATAAGGACTACTCGATTATGAATAGATTATTTACTGCTCTGATTCTTGTTTTATTTAAATTTCTGAAGTAGCCTCAAAACGGTTAAGAGAATAAATTCATCAACTGAATCTCTGGCGCATTATGAGAGTATTCAAAACCAATCTGCCATCATCAGACAGCTCTTGAACTACCGATGAATTTCAATGAAGAAAGCCTTCTTCTAAACTGTCATGATTTTGAGGTGCTAAAATTCGTAAACAATTTTTTTCTCTCTAATGCCACCTAGTAACTAAACCCACGTTAATCTGATAACACCATTTTCATGAATTATCAAACTTTTGACTTAAGCTACTACGTAATAGAAGTTATATTCTCCCTAGCAATGAGTGCGTTCTGAACTAGTCTGATCACAGTAAGATAAAACTGAACCTGTCGATGAATTTTGCCAAAGATACCACTCATCCAAATTATCCTGATCCCGATAAAAAAAATGGAAAAAAGCTTGCTCACTAGCGCCGCCTGACGGGTACATTCTAATTCAGTCCGTCTATAACCGAGCAGCCCTTGATTTCCTCAAGAACTTTGCCGAAAACACAATCTTTCTAAGTTACACTCTTGAGATGTATCATAATTTACCAGGTTCTGAAAGTTTCTGCGCTCACTAGCGCCGCATAGTGAGAGTATTCTAAACTAATCGTTGGGTCGTTCTCAACCTCTCAAGCAACTTTGTTGAAGATACCACCCTTCTAAACTGCCTTTATGTTGAGATGCAGATCACCTAGCGGGTTTATCCAAAATATTTTTTACATTGTCAAACAGCACTTGTCCCCCTGGAGAACTTCATCAAAAACAGCGTCCTCCTAAATTATCGGACTTTAGAAATGTTGAGAAAGTTGCATTCTCATTAGCGACGCCTGATGGGCAAGTTCAGAACTAATTTATTCGCCTCAAGACAGAGCTCAACCTGTCTATGAATATTGCCCAAGACACCAACCTTCCAAATGATCATGATCTCGAGATACAGGATATGAAAAATAATGCTCAATAGCGGGTCCATTCAACTTTAATCAATCCATAATAAAGTAGCCTTTGACCTCCTCAAGAACTTTGCCGAAAACACCATCTTTCTAAGTTATTAGACTTTTGAGATATATTATTATTTACCACATGCTGAAAGCATCTACGCTCACTAGCGCCGCATAGTCAGAGTATTCCAATCTAATCTGTTACCGTTGCGTAGTCCTCGACCTCTCGAGTAACTTTGTTGAAGACACCACCCTTCTAAACTACCTTTATGTTGAGATGCAGAAATTGAAAGGAAAAATGCGTACAGAAATTGAAAGGAAAAACAGCGTTTTCCTAAATTAACAGACTTTAGAAATATATCTATAATGTTAAGAAAGTTTCATTCTAATTAGCGCCATCTAGTGGGCGAGTTCTGCACTAATTTGTTCGCCGTAGGGCAGAGCTCGACCTGCCTATGAATATTGCCAAATACACCACCCTTCCAAATGATCATGATCTTGAGATACATGCTTTGAAAGAAAATGCTCACTAGCGCCGCCTGGTGGGTCCATTCTAATTTAATCTATCCATAATCTAGTAGCCTTTGACCTCCTCGAGAACTTTGCCAAGTTATTAGACTTTTGAGATATATCATAATCTACCATATGTTGAAAGCTTCTACGGTCACTAGCGCCGCGTAGTGAGAGTATTCCAAACTAATCTGTTACCGTTGGGTGGTCCTCGACCTCTCGAGCAACTTTACTGAAGACAGTACTACTCTATCTAATCACGATGTTGAGATATACAATTATTTTAACATGTGTTGAATATTTGCATTAGCACTAGCGCCGCCTGGTGGGGTAATTGCGAGTTATACTTTCTACCATCCAAAACCTCTGGACTTCTTTTATAAACTCCCCGAAGACACCACCTTTCAAAATAATCAGGGTCTTGATATATTTGACATTGAATCCATTTGATGATAGTCGAATTTACGACGAGAATTTCGATTTATTTACTCTTTTTTCATAGCACCCCTGGCGGCAATAGTTCTCAACTAATTGGATACCCAATTACACTAAGTTGTAGGCCCAAATGAGTACAACAACTTTGCCAAAGAAAGTATGGCGCTACATGTTGACACGGGCGAAATAATCGGTCACAGCCCCAATTAGTCGAAATCCCATAAGCTATGGGTATCCTACAACGCGGGTACCGCGCAGTAGGAATCCGCGCAGTAGGAAGCCGCGTTGTAGGAATCCGCGTAGTAGGAGACCCGACTGTATGAGTTTTTTCCAATATTTCTAGTTCACTAGTTCTAATAGCTTCTAGTTCACTCACAAGAGTTTAGAAATTACTATGGTGAAATATACGGAAAATCGGAAATAAAAAATCAAAATTCAATGAAAACTTCTTCATATCTCAGAACTTCAGGTAGTGTAGCTTTTTTAATAACGAACAGCTTTGTTGAAAGCCTCATAATGATTAGAGGTTACCGAACAAATTTTGTTAACTTCGAAGATCAAAAGAATGTTTGCAAATGTCCTATTCAAAGCATGTGCGAGAAAGAGAGGCAGCAATTAACATTATATTAAAATACCTTTTTAACACAAAGTCGGATCAATTTACAATGGTCGTCAAACGGTGCGACAACATAGTCTTCACTAAAGAGATTGGAATGACAGGGAGACGCCATGTTCCGTTTGGAGTTTCAATTGAGCTGTAGAAGCTCATAACTGAGCTCGGACTCAGGACGGAGCATGTCGTTTCTTTGTTTTTTTTAATCTCTTTAGTTCTCACAAGTCTCCTATCTCATGCCTCCACGCGAGTCTAAGTCTATTGATGACATTTGGTCCTTAGACCGGCGACGACTGGGTGCTATCAGCCTTCTGCCGATAGTAGCAGAATAAGAGGGTGCGAACAGGAAACACTACCGAAAAAATGAATATCTGATCGAAAACCAGCCGAAGCAAGACTTTAATGCCGAGACTTTAATTTAACTCGCCGCGTCTGTTTTTAACCGTTACAATATATAGTGATCCGGCCCATTACGCACATAAGATTAGCTTTTCTAGGCAATACTCCCACGGTCGGCTGTGAGGAGTTCAAATTGCTTTTGTTTAGGAAACATAGCATACTCTCGGTTGCCGGCTGCCCAGAGTTTAAAAAGAACCAAAAAATAAACAAGATCTTTTGTTTTTCGAGTGATCGTGCACTCGAAGACTAACTAAACAACTACATAATAAAATATTCTTTACAGGTCGCATCGCTTGCTTCGAGCGAATCCTAGACCTTATACCCTTCCAAACCACCAACTCCGCGACACCTATGAAAGAGTCTGATGAATCGTCATCCTTCCGTTAAGTAGGTGGAGCATCAACACTTCCCGTCTACCTTATCCTTTATCCTTCCCCGTGAACGATGGAGATGGGGGCGGCCGGCAATGATGGCTATCATGTGTTGAGGTTTTAATATGGGTCGGATTGGTATGAATTCCTACTTACCACTTGCTAAGCAACTCTTATTAGATAATCAGCAGTCATACATGATGAAATCAGTGTGCAATCCGCCAAAATCATCGTCACAACGCAACGCAACGAAATGTTATAAAGCTATAAATCAAAGGATTTTAGGATACATAAAATGATGCTAGCATTTTTACTGAATTTATTGTTTCCATTGCCGATATTTCGAATATTTTTACAAACAAACTTCTTGTGAGTAAACCAGAAGCATGCGAACAAGTTTGTGTTTGGAATGGGGCTTCTGGAGCCAATTACCATTCGATTGAGTGGTGTTCCGAAAAAAGTCAATTTTTGTGCCGGTCTAATATCCATAGTCTCCAATACCATTACCTGAACCACAAACGATTGCCAATGTAATATCGATGGCAAAAACTGGTCGGAGTAATCATAACATAATTCGTTTTAATCCATAAGAGACTGCTTAGCCGAAATTAAGATCTGTTTGAGTACGTTACAGTCGAATTCTTCAATCAATAAATATATCTCACTTTTAGGGGGATTAATCATTAAAATACCCACAATGAGCTTGTAATATTCACAAATTCCTCCGAAGGCGCCATTGACCCAAATTTAATGATTTAGGCGTAATTAATAGATCGCGCGATTTTTCCAGAAAAAATTACAGTGGTACGTGACCAATTGAATGTTAACCTTCCGGAAGTCGCGCTAGTGCACTGAGTGCACGCTGCTCTGAAAATCTAGCGAAATCGTCTTAGCGCACCAGCGGCTGCTCGCTCAGTGGGCCATTTGCGCGACTTCCGGAGGGTTAAGAACCTTCTTTGGTTATCTTCAATGAAATGATTCAGCTTATTATCTATGTTAAGGCTGACAAGGGAAACAAAGTAGTAATGATGGACAAAGAACAGTATGACGTTGGTATAAGACAGATAACATCTGGTCTATATAGAACACAGAGAATAAAGCCTCGCCCCGAAATCATCACGCCAGTTGATAAATCCCTCGAAGCGTGCAAACCAATCCTAGGAGATGATATAACTCGATATAAAGTTTCAAACCTTTACCCAGAATAAAGGGCCTTCTAAAAATGCATTAACAGGCAACGAAATCAGAGAAAATTTTTCCACGGTAGGTGCCCTTACCCAAAAACTTGCGAAATGGGTCGTAAACGAATTTCAAAATATGCAAAAAAATCCCCAGTTCCCCAGTCATGAGCACATAAGAATTCGCACTTCACCTTCAGAACTTAGGTGAACTCAAAGAGGGCGAAATAATGGTCTATTTTGATGTAACCGCCTTATTTCCAAGTGTCCCCGTAAAAGATTTACTTAACCTTGGATTGGTTACTTCAGCAGAATGACAATACTCTGTGGAAAGAGCAAAGTAAGTGTGTTTTTTATATACAAACTAAGGTTAAACCACTCTGGCCATTTCTTTGTGAACTATTCAAGGCAAACTTAGAGGAATTTTTGAAAGAAAAAACCTGTTTTAATCCACCTAGAGGTGCAATTGTGCCTTTCTCATTTCTCCAAACTATGATTTAGTAGCTGGTTCGTACAATATAACATTATGGTAATGTTTTTCATTCTTATTACACTTGGTAAGTATATATAAGAGCACCTTTTTGCATTCATCGCGGTATCGGTTTGAATCGGAGTTTTCTATGTGATCGCACTCCACAACCCGTAACTCCGGAACCGGAAGTCGGATGGAGATGGAATTTAATATCGGTTTCCGGGGACGCAACACCTTTCATTTGAGACTAAGTTGATCAAATCGGTCTAGCCATTTTTGAGAAACCAATATAACCGTTATTCTGAATTTGGATGCTTCCGGATCCGTCGATGGTGGCCAGTGTGGCCAAAGAGACTTTGAATGACTGTTGGTGACCTAGATCTACAAATTCAACAAATGTGTTTACATTTTGGAAAAAAAATCACCTTTTTACATTCATCGCAGAATTCGTTAGAATCGGGATTTGCTGCGTGATCGTACGTATCACCCTGTAATTCAGGAACCAGAACTCGTATCCACACAAAATTCAACAGCAGCTGATGGACCTTTCATTTAAAATCAAGTTTGTCAAAATCGGTTCAGAAAATTCCGAGAAACCGATGTGGACAAATCAACAAATTTTGTTTTGTAACCATACTCTTCAACTCGTAATCCGGAACAAGATGTCGGTTGAAAATGAAATTCAATAGCAACCTATGGGAATATTATACCTTTCATTTGAATCTTAGTTTGTAAAAATCGGTTCAGTCATCTCCGAGAAACCGATGTGGACATTTTGTTAACAAATCCGCACATACACACATACATACATACATACATACATACATACATACATACATACATACATACATACATACATACACACATACATACACACATACATACACACAGATATTTTGCGATCTCGGCGAACTGAGTCGAATGTTATGAGTCGGTTAGAAAGTCGGTTTTTGGAGCAATTGCATAACCTTTCTATATGAGAAAGGCAAAAGAATAATATTTAGCTTAATCAGCATGAGTTCAATAGTATTTTCATGTGATTATATTTTGAAATGATGGTGGAATGGGTTTGAAAGTGGAGGGAATGGGGGGTTAGTAGAGTGGGAGTAGAGGATGCGTCAGAAATCCTTCATCTTATTTCGGTATACGGGATGGATGCAGGAAATGCGGGCGTGAGGGTGGTCCAAGGGGAGGGGAGTGATGAAGGATGGAGGTGTAAAGGCAAGACGGAGGGGGGGAGGGGGGCGGCGACGCAATACTCAACTGCATATTTTGTCTTCCATTTGAGACTTGGTTTGAGAAAATCGGTTCAGTCATCACCGAAGAACCGATTTGACTTTAATTGTGGAATATGCCCGGAATTCCGGACTTCCGGAATCGTCGATAGTAGGCAATATATTCAAAGAATGTTTGATTGGCAATCAGTGATCTAGATCTGCGATTAGAAGTTATTTGGTGACCATTTCAATAGTTTTTAGCCTCTGAGGTATTACGATTGTACCGATTTATATGGGAAATTCCAGTGTATCCTTACTAACACCCCTGTAACTCCGGAAGCAAGAGTCAGAACCGAATGAAATTCAGCAGCAGTCAATGGCATTACTGTATCTTTCATTTGAAATCAAGTTTGTAAAAATCGGTAGAGAATTCGTTGGGGAATGGGTGTGATATTAGCTTAAGAACTTGGCGAGTTCCCCGGGGGCGTCATGACCTGTCATAGGTGGCCAATTTGGTCAAAGCTGCTTTGATTGATCATTAGTGATCCAGACCCGCAAACTAGAGTAATGTTACATCAATTTTAATATGTTTTACATCATTTGAACATCATGGTGGTATCAGTTTATATGGGAATTTGCTGTGTGACCGCACTCTGTTACCTCGAGCTGCTCAGGGTAGGAGAAATTATGCTTGTCGGTGGTGAATATAAATGTCACCCACCATCATATGCACTCATTTAGAGGGTGACCCATTTGCCTTCGGTAATATCACAGACAATGCAACCAGACGAGGACCAGCAAACGGGTGTACTTACGTAGGGGATGCTCAAAAGCTACGACCTGATAAGACTTACTGGACGACAACCAACGACGAGGGCTGGCGACTCCTTTTGAGTCCGAAATTCGAGCAAAATCGAAACGTGATGCAAGTTCACTAAACCAAGGCTCAGTTAAGTTACAATATCACTAATCTTCATCATTAAACATCTTAACTCTATTTATTACTTATAAATAACCTAATTCTAAGTGACGTCACTTGCTACTTGCGGTTTGGTTTTACGGGTGTAGACGGAAGATGGCCGGATCGTCGACTGGGTGACATGTTGGTGGTTTACGGTGACAATGGCTGTGTATGGCGGCAGTGGCGGTGCGTCGGTTATAACTGGGACTCTGGTCCAACGGTTAGCCGTCGGAGCGTGTATGGCGTGCGTCCTTCGCCCGGACAGTGGTATTTTCTGCTCTCGGGAGTCGATTCGACCTGCGGCTTGTGGTTGCCGGTTTTCAGGGTTGCCGGCAGGCAGAAGAATGGCGTGGTGGTTGCCGGGATTGTTTCCGGGGGGTCTCGGCACGTGGCGACGGACAGAGAGCCGTATGTTGGCGGTAGTTTCCGTTCCTGTTCTTGGTCCCGTTCTGCGAAGGAATAGGTTCCAGATGACAATCTGGATCCAAGAATAAAAGGTCCTCTGGGGACCTACCCAGAGGTATTAGTTACATAGCCATACAACCATGTGGTACCCGCTACCACCTTCCCGTCTACTTTTTTGTACCCAATTTTTACCTTTTTTTTCCGGTATTTTAATTTGTCTGTGAACCGTCTTCTCACCGTTATTTTACTTTGCGTACCACTAAATTTTAGATACATATTTTAACGACAATCAACTTAACATGAATATTTTACAAATACCTTTTAAACTCTATTACTCTAGTCCATTAATCAGTCCTTTTGTGTTTGGACTTTTACTAACTGTAACTATAAAAAAGCATTAAATCAATTAACCTGCATCACTTTTAACACTTAACAAAAATTACTTTGGAAAATTAAGAACACCGCGCGCACTTCTTATTCCTTTGATTGTCAGAGCAGAAAGAAGGATCAGGGCCTGGAGCTGAGCCTAAAACGGTGACGTATTCGTAAGTCGGCACCGGAGATGTACCGAACACCTCCGAAGTTTGACAGCTCGGCTATATCCGTTTGCTAACCCTTTTACTGGCTACTCTACCCGTGGCGTGTAGCGGCAGCCAAATGAGACAGGTACCGCTGTAAATAAGTACTGTGAAATGATGTGGGTACCATTTGGGTGGCAGTGGAGCTCGTAGCAGGAAAAGGCAGAGTTGGATTTGCATGCTGGGAGGGCAAAATATTGAACCGCTCAAGGATTGATATTTATTGTGGCGGAGCCATCAATTGCTCATCGTAACCGACGGTTACAATGCCCCATCGTTCTTCCGAAAAATTATAGAATTGTATTTTTTTCGACTAATAGGGAAATTAACATAACGATTTGATAAGATTCTTATCTGGAAATCGATTAGCATAAATATCTAATTAACTTCAGAAATAGTGGTTGGTGATTCTCTAGTAGTTATCTGTGCCCATCCTTCACTCAGTGAAGGAGGCAAGAACTCATGAGTGTACCCCTACATACCAACACATGCGAATGTGTTGAGAACTGTCAACATTTCATTTTCACTCGGTTATTTACATTCGACATTTTTTTTTTCCGCGTGGTAAACTCGCGAGATTATTTTTGCCGCAAAAATTGTTAATTTCGCGTTTACTATTCAACGATTGATCTATCAATTGTGTCTGTCCACCAGAAAGTTTCCGCGCGCGCTGGTTACAGTGGAGTTTCGAGGCAATAATCGGTTTTCCTGGCACTAAACGGTTTATTCGTCCCCACCGAAAGGAAAGATTCTGCCGGAGGAGGCAATTGTACTGTCGTCTACTTTTGTTAAACGTATGTATGGAGCGATCGAAGTAATTTGTTGATTTAACTTTGTCCCTTTCTTAATACAAACAGGTGCAAACCCACTGATGTCCGGACCATCAATGGATAAGGAATCTATGTTCAAAACTTCAGTTTTGAAGATGTGCTTCTTCTTAGGATTCGGGTTTCAGATCCACGGCGGAAAATACTCCGATTGGTTTCCCATCCGCATCTGCCAACTCGTAAGAACTGGTGCCAATTCTGGCCAAAATTTTGCATGGCACATATAGTGCATCAAGTTTAGCGTTGTACGCGTCCCCCGCCGAGGATTGGCGGAAATTCCTTTTGAAAACCCGTTGGCCTATGGAATACACCGGCGCTGAATTTTTACAACGAAGGTTATAAGTATTTATATTCTTATTGTGAGCGTTCTTCAAATTTTTCACTACTATGGAATAAATTTTTTGATCTATTTCCCTTTTCCTTTCCACCCGTTCCTCCTCCGACATGTCTTCCTTGTCCCTGTCCATCCTGTGCTCTCCTCCTTTCCCTACTATTTCGTGTCCGAACAGAATGCGATATGGGGAGTATCCGGTGGCAGAATGGGGAGTGCTATTCAAACAGAATTCGATCTCGGACACCCGCGTGTCCCAAAGTCGCTGATCTTGCTTTACGTATGACCGAATGCATGAGTTAATCGTACGGTTCAATCGTTCGACCGGGTTAGATTGGCTGTGGTGCCTGGAATTAGTCCAATGCTGTATGCCGTATTGGGTTATAAGAGATTTGAATTCTTTTGAGAGAAATGTACTCGCATTGTCTGAGATTAAGTATTCGGGGACAGAGTAACGCCTAAACCAAGCTTCTTCTAGGATTTTTGTAACTTGCGGTGCGGAGATTCGTTTTACCGGTACTAGGAGACACCACTTCGAAAACAGATCCATAATTACCAGGAGATGCGCATGACCTGTTTTACTACGCGGAAGGGATTGAATAAAATCTAGCGCGATAATCTGAAACGGTTTTGTAGTTAAACGTTGTTTGCCGGGCTCGGGGATCTGAGAGCGATTGGCAGGTTTGTTTTGTCTACAGATAGAGCATTTACGGATGTGCTCTCGGACATCTTCTGCCATTTTCGGCCAGAAATATTTTTGCCTTATCTTTGCTAAAGTTTTATCACTACCTAAATGTAAACTATCGTCATGTTCTTCTACTAGAATTTTTGCTCTAAGGGCTTCTGGTACACAGGTTTTCCATGAAAACCGATAATCAAGGAGATCATCTGAAACAGAAATCAGTTTTTTTAGTGTTCCCTTTTCCACTTTAAAATCCTTGTATTTTTCAGGCATTTTTGCAACTTTCCTCATCATATCCACATACCACCCCTCTGTTATATTTAGTTCTTCTACGGATCTCGATAAAGCATCTGCTATCAGATTATCCGCTCCTTTTCTGTGCAGAATAATCATGTCGTGGCGTTGAAGGTCTAAACTCCACCGACATAAACGGGAGGAAGTTCTCCAACTACTTCGCATGATGTAAGTCAATGCGGAGGCATCTGTATATACAGTAAATTTGGTGCCCTCCACATAGCACCGAAACTTTTCTATCGACTTGAGAACGGCAAGGCCTTCTTTCTCAGTCGCAAAGTACCTTTGTTGAGTTGTCGTTAATTTTTGGGAAAAGTATGCAATTGGTTTTTCTACACCTTCGTGGGTTTGTGTAAGAATACCTGCTATTGCAGCATCACTGGCGTCGCAGTGAATGGAAAAGGGGAGCGAAAAATCGGGATTCGTAAGTATAGGTGCACTAATCAAAAGATTTTTGATTTTGATGAAAGCTGTTTCTGCCTGGTCGTTCCAATGTACGGTTTTTGGTTTGTTTCTGAGGAGGTCGGTCAAGGGATGTGTAACTTCGCTATAGTCGATGAGGAATCTTCTATAATAGTTACACATTCCCAGAAACCTTCGGAGTGCTCGAAGAGATGTGGGTCGTTCATAGTTAACGATGGCTGATACGCGGTCTGGGTTGGGTTTAAGGCCTCCGTGTCCTAAAATGTAACCCAGATACGGTACTTCAGGTACACAGAACTGTGATTTCTGCAAATTAATTGATAAGTTGGCTGATCTAAGTCGCTTTGCTACTTCAGCCAACAGAGTTAAATGTTCCTCAAACGTATTGCTGATGATAATTATATCGTCTAAGTAGACGAATACGTTTGGCTCCAGTTCGCCCGCACCCAGGACTCGGCCCATTAGCCGTGACAGTGTAGCAGGACTGTTGACCAAGCCAAACGGCATTCGGGTGAACTGGAACAAACCTCGTCCCAAAACGGAGAAGGCTGTAAATTTACGCGATCTTGGGTGCAATGGAACCTGTAAGAATGCTTTCGATAAATCGATAGTCGAAATGTACTGTGCTGCTCCTAACCGACTCAAAATTCTGTCTGCATGTGGGAGAGGGTAGGAGTCCCTAACGGTTCGGTCATTTAATTTTCGCGCATCCAAGCATAGACGTACTGTGCCATCTTGTTTGTCCACAGGAACAAGGCGTAAGGCCCAATCGCTGTAGGAACGCTCTATTATTTTAGCCTGAAGCATCTTGTCCAATTCGACATTAATCTGTTCTTGTCTCCTCGGTGACGTTGGGAACGGATTAATTCGAGCGGGGGGGAGTTGCTTTGCTTCATCAGTTAATTCAATTCTGTGACTCAACCAGTTAGTAGTGTCTAATATACCTTCCTCTGCTACTTTGAAATGCTTTTTAATATTCTCTAGTTCTATTAGTTGTTCTTCACTCAATTTAGATCTCCGTTCGTCTTTCGCATGGTAATTTTCTGACTCTTCATTTATTTCTATATTTTCAACATCAGCGTGGCAAATCGTCGGTCGAATTTGAAACGATTTCCAAAAATTCATACCCAGAAGAATTCGTCTTCTGAGGCTAGGTACGACTAGGGCTTCAATTATTTTTGTCTCGCCATTAAACGTGACTGGTAGGAACACTGTTCCCCTCACGTGTAACTCCTCTCCATTGGCTGTTCTTAGACACACCTCAGAGGGAAAAAGTTGTAATTTATATCGTTCAATCAGCTTTAGTGAGCCAATCCCGAGAATACTCAGGTGGGCTCCGCTATCGAGTAGACCTACTAAAGAACTACCGAAAATGGTTATTTCAACGAATGGTCTCTCGTCATTCTCTAGGTGTATGATTGTTTCATTAATTTCATATAGGGAAGAATGAAAATAATCGGTCTGGAGTACTTTTTCAAACCCATAGGTTTGCAAAGCCTTTAGTTGTTCTATATTAGAGAGGGGCTTTATGAACGCTCGACTTGTCGGCCCTTGGGGACAGTCTTTGACGCGTTTTTTCGCAAAATGGACAAGAATTCGTATCTACGTTATAAAACCCACATCTTTGGCAGAACCTATGCCTAGGTCTGTCACACTCACGAGCGTGGTGACCATGAAGCCGGCAATTAAAGCACGTACCGTCCTTTGGCGGTTGATAATTTCTCAGTAACGCATTGAGACCTTTCTGTGAATCCTGACCCTGATCCTCTCTATCGGTTCTACGCGAGTTTTTCCCTTCCTCATCCGATACATGGGCACGTGATTTGGAGTTATAAAAATTTCGCGATTTAAATTGGTCGTTCTCGAATTTCTGCCGAAATTTGGGCTTCGCCCCTGTATCCATTTCGTTCACCTGGACGTTTTTGCCCCGTGAATTAGTATCGTTTCCCGACGTTTGGTATTTGTACCAGAAAGTAGCATCTAATCGTCGCCCGAACTTTTTAAGGTCCGCTAAATTATCGATCTCGGAAGATACCGCGTGACCCTTGTAATCCGCGCGTAAATTTCGAAACACGATTTCAAATTTTTTTCGCTCGGTCATTGGTTTGGTCAGCGAGTTGAAAATTTTCTGCATTTCCATAAAATAATCTTGAAACTTTTCGCGGGGACCCTGTTTCCTCGATATCGCGCGTATTTCACTGGTATGGTCGTGGTCTGGACTGAGAAACTCACGCTTGAGCTCCTCCTTTAACTCGTTCCAGGAGGTGAAATCGTCGTTTTCCACCCCTGTCATGAACCAAGTTTTCGCGGCCCCACTGAACAAATGAATAGCCGACCTAAATACTTCTCTGTTAGACATATTCTCCGATTTCGCGTAAAATTCTACTTCCCTTATAAACTTCATCAACGTTTGGCCATTATCGGTGCCATCGTACTTTAGCTTCCAGTCCGAGACTGGTCTTCCTTTACCCGACCGGCGATAAACCCTGTGCCTAGGTTGCGGACGCGATCTATCCGACGACCATCCGGACTCCGTGCCGGAAGAAGCATTTGAACTCGACCTGATATTACGCGATTGTTTCTGTTGTTGTCGCGACGGAACCCTAGCCTTTTTACTGTCTCGATCTGCTTTATTTGAATTTTCAGGATCACCGAAAGACTCAACCTTACTATGTGCGTTATCAATTGAGCTAAACTGAAGCATTCTCTGTGCCCCCATTTGCATTTGTGGGGGCCCGAACATCCAAGGGTATGCCCCAGCCTGCATGAAGAATGGAAGTAAATTGTTCTGTATTGGGAATTGACTTGATTGATTATTATCTACTGATTGTAAATTCCTTTTTAGGTATCGACCTGGCGTAACGAATACATTTCCGTCTTCTTGACTAGATAGCCCCGACGATTTATTCCCATTGTTCTGGTTTTGATTTCCGATCGCTAATTTAGACATACTCTGATTGATTTGTTTCTCCATTTCTTGTTGACCCAGCGGCGAGAAAAAAGAAAAATATTGGTTATAAGTTTGACGAATGCACGTGCATAAAGCGTCAATATCCGAGAGATCGTTCTCCTCTTCAGCGTTTTCCATAATGCGTCTAACGCGCGCGAAACAATGAACCAATCGCGTTTTTAAGCTTTCCTTCGTCCCTTCATGTCGTTTATAATTTCCGAGAAAATCTTTGATTTCCTTAACTTTAGTATCAATTATTGAAATTTCCGCGTCGACACTGGTATCTAATCTATTGAAATCTAAATCCGCATGACCCTGTTCTTTTTCTACTTTCATTTGCTCTCTTAAACGTCTGGCGAGAGCAGCGCGTGTTTCCGTTTCAGTAAACTCGATTCCCCGAATTGCTAGTTCATGTTCGATTTCTTCCCTGACTAAGTGGTGGACTAAAAGACTTTTATATTGCATGTCGAATTCTACATCCATTTTGTAAATGAAAGTTGAACAGTTCTACTACACCAAAATCTGCTTCGTTTGGAGGATGAAGCGAAATCTAAATCAGCGTACTGATTTTTACCTCCCCGCGTGGGATAGACAAATTTTATTTGAAAAGTGGGGTTTTTGAAGTTGGGCGCCAATATGTTACCTCGAGCTGCTCAGGGTAGGAGAAATTATGCTTGTCGGTGGTGAATATAAATGTCACCCACCATCATATGCACTCATTTAGAGGGTGACCCATTTGCCTTCGGTAATATCACAGACAATGCAACCAGACGAGGACCAGCAAACGGGTGTACTTACGTAGGGGATGCTCAAAAGCTACGACCTGATAAGACTTACTGGACGACAACCAACGACGAGGGCTGGCGACTCCTTTTGAGTCCGAAATTCGAGCAAAATCGAAACGTGATGCAAGTTCACTAAACCAAGGCTCAGTTAAGTTACAATATCACTAATCTTCATCATTAAACATCTTAACTCTATTTATTACTTATAAATAACCTAATTCTAAGTGACGTCACTTGCTACTTGCGGTTTGGTTTTACGGGTGTAGACGGAAGATGGCCGGATCGTCGACTGGGTGACATGTTGGTGGTTTACGGTGACAATGGCTGTGTATGGCGGCAGTGGCGGTGCGTCGGTTATAACTGGGACTCTGGTCCAACGGTTAGCCGTCGGAGCGTGTATGGCGTGCGTCCTTCGCCCGGACAGTGGTATTTTCTGCTCTCGGGAGTCGATTCGACCTGCGGCTTGTGGTTGCCGGTTTTCAGGGTTGCCGGCAGGCAGAAGAATGGCGTGGTGGTTGCCGGGATTGTTTCCGGGGGGTCTCGGCACGTGGCGACGGACAGAGAGCCGTATGTTGGCGGTAGTTTCCGTTCCTGTTCTTGGTCCCGTTCTGCGAAGGAATAGGTTCCAGATGACAATCTGGATCCAAGAATAAAAGGTCCTCTGGGGACCTACCCAGAGGTATTAGTTACATAGCCATACAACCATGTGGTACCCGCTACCACCTTCCCGTCTACTTTTTTGTACCCAATTTTTACCTTTTTTTTCCGGTATTTTATTTTGTGTCTGTGAACCGTCTTCTCACCGTTATTTTACTTTGCGTACCACTAAATTTTAGATACATATTTTAACGACAATCAACTTAACATGAATATTTTACAAATACCTTTTAAACTCTATTACTCTAGTCCATTAATCAGTCCTTTTGTGTTTGGACTTTTACTAACTGTAACTATAAAAAAGCATTAAATCAATTAACCTGCATCACTTTTAACACTTAACAAAAATTACTTTGGAAAATTAAGAACACCGCGCGCACTTCTTATTCCTTTGATTGTCAGAGCAGAAAGAAGGATCAGGGCCTGGAGCTGAGCCTAAAACGGTGACGTATTCGTAAGTCGGCACCGGAGATGTACCGAACACCTCCGAAGTTTGACAGCTCGGCTATATCCGTTTGCTAACCCTTTTACTGGCTACTCTACCCGTGGCGTGTAGCGGCAGCCAAATGAGACAGGTACCGCTGTAAATAAGTACTGTGAAATGATGTGGGTACCATTTGGGTGGCAGTGGAGCTCGTAGCAGGAAAAGGCAGAGTTGGATTTGCATGCTGGGAGGGCAAAATATTGAACCGCTCAAGGATTGATATTTATTGTGGCGGAGCCATCAATTGCTCATCGTAACCGACGGTTACAACTCTTCAACCCGTAACTCCGGAACCGGAAGTCGGATCAACTAAAAATTCAATAGCAGCTTATGGGAGCGTTATACCTTTCAGATGAAACTAAGTTTGCGAAAATCGGTTCAGCCATCTCTGAGAAAATTGTGTGAGTTTAAATGACACACACATACACACACATACACACACACACATACATACACACACACAGATATTTGCCGATCTCGACGAACTGAATCGAATGGTGTATGACACTCGGCCCTCCGGGCCTCGGTTAAAAAGTCGATTTTTACAGTGATTGCATAGCCTTTCTTTATATGAGAAAGGCAAAACGTGTTATCAGACCACTGATAGAGATACATTGATGATATCTTTAGCATTTTCAAACGTAAAAATTCATCTATTAACATCCACCCATAAAATATCAAGTTTACACATAAGGAAGAGAAAGATAACGATTTGCCCCTTTTTGATTGTAACGAGAGAGGGAGGGACCTTGACTTTCAAAATATATAGAAAACCTACAAATACCGAAAGAATTATACCAAATACTTTAAACCATTCCTATCAGCTTTAAAATGACTGCTTTTCATCGCCATAGAACGCTTAATTTACCATTAGGGAAAGAAACAGAATGAAATTCATTTTCGAAATAAGCAGGCTCAACGGGTATCCAGAGCAAACCATTCAAGCAATAATTCTTAAAAAATCTAAGATGTTTAACAAACAAGCTCTCACTACCTTAACGCCAACAACTGAAAGTTAATAAAGATAGCGATAGATTTCAATAAAAATATAGCTTATCCACTTAGAACAAAAGAAAAAAAAGATTGGTATGGATCTGGTTCTCAGTAGTAGAAACTACCAACTAGAATCAGTACTAGATTCTACAAAAGATCCGATAGACACATTAGGCAAGTCTGGGATATACAAAATAGCATGTTTTTACTGCAATAAAATTTATATTTGACAAACCAAGAGAACATTAGAAATTCGGAGCACATTGCAGAAATTAATAAAGCTTTTAGGAAATTTGATAAAGATTTACCACTTCAAATCTAAGGTAGCGGAATGCGCCTTTTTAAAAAACACGAACTAACTACTGAAGATATAAAAATTCAACGACAAATTTTCCCTTGAAATTGTATGTAGCTGAGAGCTTAGAAATTCATCTTTACTCAATCAAGATCAAGGCAACGGATGTTCATAATTTTTAAAAACATTACCCACATGAAAAAAGGTCAACTTCACGTATCTAGGTACCTATCTGTTTTCTGTATAAAATTTTTCCCGAGACTGATATGGACACTGGAGATAACTATAAGTCATAGCCAAAATACGAAAGACAAGAGGGTTAATTGTGAAACCTTCTCTATTTTAACCAGCTTTTGCATTAAGCATGATATCTCTACAAACTATTCCAATTGTTGAAACAAAAACTTATCGATTTTTTATGAAATCAATGCCATTTCCACAACTATCCACAATCTTCATTTGCAAATCCCTTCATAGAACATTCTGTAACTATTGAATAGAAAAGAATTTTTTAAAAAAATCAGTTCAATCGATTGCGGATATATCATGCGCTCTACTAATGCTGAAACATGAACAATATGTAGCAGTGATTTGAGTAAGGTTTGGACTATATTCCTTAAAAAATCACAAAACATATCTGCATTGTACCAAGTTCAAAGATATATAGTCCATTAATCTGCAAATCAGTTGAAAAAAGCTATTAATTACTACCAACTCCAAGTGTTTGCCGGTCGAGATATTGTCTACAGAATACCTGTTGCTGAACGCAAGTCTTTTGGAACAATTTAAAAATTTTCCCGGGATTCGGGAGATCCGAAAATCCCGGGGTTCCCGGTATGGCATCTCAAATTCTACATACCCTTGATTGATTCATTGATCTTGTTCACATAAGATTTACTACTTTTGATCAGCCTTATTCTAAAATGTTAAATCGATTTACATAATAGCAACTTTGATCATCCTTATTCGCGGCTTTCTTTTAAGTTGTTTATTCATTCTAGAACACAAACTCAAAGGAAAAGGGAAAATTGGGGTAAAACAAGGTCATTGTAATTACCAGGAAACGTTTTTCAGACTCTTTTAAATAGATACACACTTCTCGGTTAACATTTTTTCAACCTTTTAAAAAACAAGAGTAGCGTTTCAGATACAGGAATCCTGTGAGTTAAAATATAGTTTTGAAAGTTAAAAATTATCCGAGCTCGTAATTTTAGCAAAGACTAAGACTTCGAAAGTTTAATCCCATTACTGAATTGTAGATCTCCTAAACATACCTTATCTCTACCAACGTTATGATGCTTGACCTTCCGAACAGTGTACAGAGCACTATCAACATTCTTTAAACCCGACTGAAAACTTCTTTCTGCATGTCTAATTATTCACAATAACCGCTAAACGTTAAACGCCGAGAATGGTGAGACATGATTTATAATTATAATAGTTGGTAATAAAAAAACAAGAAACTATCAATTACTCCAATGAAGCGGTTCTATAAGTGTCGATTAGTATGAGCAGGAAGGCAAAGCAGGAACGTACATATGTATGTATGTTCATTTAGCAGTAGAATAAACTGCGTACAAACCGACTGCGCTCCTCATGGACACTACTGACCAAGGTTACGGTAAAAGCTCGCAGAGGGTAGCAACAAAAAAACATATAATATTTCGTTGTATACCATATCAAATCCATACACGCGGAAGCTATCGATAGTATTATTTATGTTTGATTGGAACTGGTTTCTCACACAAATGAATCGATAATAGCCTACGCATGGAGATGGTGTTGATTTCTATTAACAACATGAAGACGTTCTCCGTTTGACATGATATGTATGATTCGGATATGACATGATATGTGGTTATTATTAGTAGTAGCTTTAAAATATACGGCTAAATAGATGAGAACGACTAGGGAATGCTTGCCTCTGAAACTGTCATTATTTGCTCAACGCTTCCTTGTAAATAAAAATCTCACAAAACTTACAAGCATTCGAAGAAACTCATTCATGTGGGTCTAATGAACTACAGTATGCAACAAATATTATCGTAATATAAATTTCAGAAAATTTAATTCACCTAGGTTACGACACATAGACACCAGAAAGAACTCAAAAGTATAACAAGCCATCAACTCACCACTCCTTTGCCACTGTCGAAATTTGTGATACAGAAAACAGGAACACATGCAGAATATCGACGACAGAATCATTAGTGTGAGCACAATGCCGACCCAAACGTCCCCAATGAATCGCTCGTAGGTCGGATCCAGCAGCTGTTCGCTGCCATCACCCAACCTGGCAGGGCCGCTGCGACTCGCATAGCTCTGCAGACTACTCAACAGGTTGAAATCACTCGTGTTGTAATCACCAAACAATGACTCGCCGGCAGAACCCAGCGATCCCATCCCAGCTACTCGAACCGCCGCGTCCTGGTGGTAGTGTAAACTGGGCCAGAACACAGAATAATTGTTCCCTCGAATCAGCTTGTCAAAGTCAAGATGGGTCGGAATTTCGAAGGTTATTTTCGACTCCAAATTATCAATCATGTTTGCTATTTACAATGTTCACCTTTGCTCACTTGTATATTTTTAGCACCGTTTCGAATGTATCACTTGCTAAATTGATAAGGCTTCAAATTCCACTGGTCTGATTTCGATTCTTATCACCGTGAATCACATCAAACTCACAAAAAAACAATGCTAGCCAACGGGATACAATCTGATTATCTTCCTACGCCTATCAATTTCCACCGGATACGATTCGGTTTCTCACTCACTGTACACGGTATACAGAGATCTGCAGCTGTTTCGTGAGAGCGTTCGGTAATATTACCGCCTTCTCAACACGGCGTGTGCGCAAGTACTGGCGCTCTGATTTGACTCTGAGTGCCAGCAGTGGGCCGCTTCTGGTAGTTGGCTGATGCCGCCAATGCTGATGTGATTATTCGATCCATTCACCCGTTCGCTCGTCTCCTTCCTTTACACCCCTCAGCCAACGGTGTGGCGCTTCAACCGGAAAGCCGTCAAGTGTTCTCGGCTAGACAGGAACCGGGTTGCCATGGGAGAGTAGCGGAACTGTGCTTGTGTGAATGCAGTAAATTCTTAGGAAAATTTAAGAAAAAAACAATTTATTTAACCATTTTGCAAGTTGTTTCCTTTCCAATTTTTACTAAATTGCTGATGAACTGGAAGCTGTGTAAGAGGGCATGTATTGTATTTCACAATTTTTTACGGTTAACTATGTAGTATTGACTCAAAATGTAGAAAACAATTTGCTTGTAGGTATACTACTCACGAAAATATTTTCTTCAAATTCCATCATGATTGAAGCAACAGAACTATATTTAATGCTGATTATACCGCGCGCTCTCTCCAAGGCAAGTCTCGACTGGCTGTACTTAAAAAGCGATTATCTCGGAAAATTGCTTTCA
Organism: Topomyia yanbarensis; assembly: GCF_030247195.1. Classification (NCBI taxonomy): domain Eukaryota; kingdom Metazoa; phylum Arthropoda; class Insecta; order Diptera; family Culicidae; genus Topomyia; species Topomyia yanbarensis. The sequence continues at coordinate 23,346,116 of NC_080672.1, forward strand.
CTAAGTACCGTTGCGGTGAACACGATTTCTCGAGAACCGTTTTACCATTCGATCTTTTACATGAAGGTTTTAATCGTAGCAGCTATAATTCATGGATTTTATTATGATTGTAAACATATATTTTTCCGGCCGAAAACCTGAATTTTTGGAAATGGCTTTATATTAATTTCTGTAAAAGCCGTTTAAAAAGAAGTGTTCAGATAACTCGATAATCCTCATAGCACGTTTTTTGCATAACTGTCGTTATCATAAGTATCATCAATTCATAAAAGAGAATTTTCTAACCAAAAAAGAACTGGGTTGGAGCATTTGGACTTATAATTCCAGTGCATGGAGTCAGGCAGTAAGTTATTGGTCATGGTCATTAGACTGCCCAGAAAAATAATGAATTTTTGAAAACTCAATCGGCCCACCCCTGAGTCGATTCCTAGTCCCATTAGGAGTACTTGCTCCAAATTTGAAGCAAATCGGACAAGTCTAGCTACCGGACCAACGTGCTTGAAGTTTGTATGGGATTTTTCGATTTTCGCCGCTAGGTGGCACTGTATACATCAGATTGTCACCAAAAGTGAAACTTAAGAAGATAATTTTATTATCTACAACTTTGTTGAAGACTGCAAAGCGATCCGACTTCAATAGGAAAAGTTATTAAACTTTTAACGAAGTGATGTCTAAGTCAGGGCCTAGCAGTGCATGATAGTGTATTAGTACTAGGTTCTAACAAACTAAACATTTTTGTGGATTAATGGTTAGATTTCACCCGGCCCCGTGGTGGTGGAGGAACGCTACGTGGGAAGCTGAGCTGCAAGCAACCGGGCGGGTCATAGGTGGTGGATAATGCTTAATCGCGATAGCAACTAGTTGTGATTCGCGACCCGAACCAGCAGCGGGGGCTGACTGCGGGTGTGGTAGGACGAGGTAGTGGGCCCTATACGTTCTAGGCCTAAATACCACATGCCCTAAAGCAGCCCTGACAAGGCGAGCCAGCGCCGCCTTTAAATAAGCGCTTAGCCCAAATCCCTCTCCTCCCGTTATCCTTCCTTCCTTCCTTCCTTCTGCGGCTGTTCGCCCATCTAAATATGGAAGCTGTTCTTCAATGTCAGCTTCTTTCACTGAACAGCCTAGATAAGCCGTGTAGTGTCGGTAGTGGTTGTTTCAACCGGCTAAGAATTACACTACGGACTACCTGTTTCAGTGGTAAAAATCTACCAAACAGGGAACCCCAATTCCACAGTGTCATGCGACCCGTGCTATGGGTAAAATTGTTGAGGGGGTTTAAAACATTCTCAATGGCGAACGGAGCCTGGGAAGAGTCGGGCGATCTCCCCAGTATGCTGCATTACGCAGCGGAACGTTCACTCTACACAACGATTTTTTTCACCGATGATCCACTTAATTTTGCCGAATTTTTGTTGGCTGGGGGTTTGCTGAGACTCTCGGCTGATGGTAGTTCGGTGAAGTTTTGTTGAGTTTCGATTATCAAATTTCGATGTGTACAGATGAACCTGCCCAGAGGCCGTGTGGTATCCGGCCTAGAATTGAGCCACTGGAGTCCTGCTGCCATGTCGTAGGAGGCGACTGAAAGTAGGAGACCATAAGTCAAGGTGTAGTTCCGTGCCGAGGACTTAATGACTGGAGGGTCTAAAATATGCCAGTCGCGCACGGAGCATTTTGGGTTTTGCCCTTACTGTGTTATGCGAATCTCTGACACAGTGGACCATTATTTTCTTCGCAAATCGTGGGAATCAAATGATCATGTCCCATTTAAACCTGATATGGCTCGCTAAATGCGTTAACATCCCAACTCGCTTGGTGTTCTCTAGTTGTTGTGCAATTTGTGTTGGAGATGAAATGTACAGTTCTCTAATCAACAATGGTTAGAATAGCACAAGTCAATCTCCAACATAAACGTACAGCAACTATGAATTTATCTCGACTCATGCAGGAAGGTAAAGCTTCCATAGCATTGGTTCAAGAACCGTATTTCCATAAAGGAAACTTCTATTTTGGAAAGTTACTTAACGCTGCCTTCATTGCTTACAACAAGACAGGCATGACTAACCCACGTGAAATGCCTCGTGCTTGCATTCTTGCAAATAAGGCTATTGACGCGTGTCTCATATCGGAGCTCACAACTCGCGATATCTGTGTTGTCACAGTTACATTGACTGTCGGAAACGTAGAAAAAAATATATATATTGTTCAGCATACCTACCGCATAACGAATCATCTCCTTCTGATGATTTCAAAAGCGTTGTATCATATTGTAGCAGAAATGGGCTTCCGCTCATTATCGGCAGTGATGCGAATGCTCATCACATCATTTGGGGCAGCTCAGACATCAATCTGAGAGGCTCTGAACTGATGGAGTACGTAAGTAGTACAAATCTTCATATTCTGAATGTGGGAAACCGACCAACTTTTGCGAGGTCTGGGAGGGAGGAGGTGTTAGACATAACACTTTGCTCTGATAGAATTGTGCATGAACTGGGAAATTGGCAGGTTCCAAATGAAACTGAACCGTCTCTATCCGATCATAAATATATATTTTTCGATCATTTTGATGTCATCTTCAATGTGGTGACATATCGTAATCCTAAATCTACAAACTGGGACCTCTTTTTGGAAAACTTGGCGACTAAATTTCATGGATATTTTCCAACAATTAGTCAACTAGATGACTTAGATGACGTCGTGGATACGACAAACTCATTCATATTAGCATCCTACGAAGAAGCTTGTCCACTTCGTACTGTTAAATCGACTAGGGGAACCCCTTGGTGGAGGGCTGAGCTTGAAAGAATGAAGAAAGTTATGAGAAGAGCTTGGAACCGGCGTCAGCGTGATGACTCCAGGGCTTTCAGGTCAGCTCGTAGTGCATATAAGAAATGTCTTAGATCTGCAGAACGGGTTGGCTGGCAAAGCCTATGCACTAATGTCTCTAGTCTGAACGAGGCTAGCAGATTAAATAAAATTCTCTCCAAATCGAATGATTTTCAGATGAACTCCTTGAAAACCAGAGATGGTGTTTATGTGACGGACGAAAAAGATGTTCTTAATTGTCTCTTCGACACACACTTTCCAGGTTGTATCGATCCGGAGTTGAACAATGTTCACAGATCTCATTCTGGTGATTCGGACTCGTGGGCGTTAGCACGCACATTGGTTTCCACTGAATCGGTCAAGTGGGCAGTTGACAGCTTTGCTCCATACAAATCACCCGGAAAAGATGGAATACTTCCCGTGCTACTGCAAAAGGGATTTGATATTCTTAAACATGTCTTGATAAAGATTTTGCTTTCCAGTCTTGCTACCGGGTATATCCCGAAAGCATGGCGAGAAATAACTGTTAGATTTATTCCCAAAGGGGGGCGCTCAAGCTATGAAGAAGCCAAGAGTTTTAGGCCTATCAGCTTAAGTTCTTTTCTTCTGAAAGCTTTGGAACGGATAATCGATCATCACATCAGGAACGTTAGTTTAGTTGAATATCCTCTGCACAAAATGCAACATGCATATCAGTGTGGGAAATCCACGATCACTCTGCTTCACGATGTTGTTTACAACATTGAGAAAGCCTTCTCGCTCAAGCAATCTAGCTTGGGTGTATTCCTAGATATTGAGGGTGCTTTTGACAATGTGTCCTTCCAGTCTATTCTGGAAGCGACGCGCGGTCATGGGATACCTGCATGTATCTCAGGTTGGATAAACGCAATGCTTAGTAACCGCATACTTTGCTCGTCACTGCGACAGGCTGAGATACGGAAGTTGAGTATTTGCGGTTGTCCTCAGGGCGGCGTTCTGTCACCTTTGTTATGGAACTTAGTAGCTGACGGCTTGTTGAAGAAACTCAATGAGCTTGGATTTCCAACCTACGGGTTTGCTGACGATTACCAAATACTAATTACTGGATTTTGCATCGGAACAATCTTTGACTTAATGCAACAGGCATTAAGAGCTGTCGAACAGTGGTGTCGACAAGTTAAATTATCAGTTAACCCAAGCAAAACTTCAATGGTTCTTTTCACGAAGAAGCGAATAACAACCGGGGTTCGTCCCTTGCAGTTCTTTGATTCTGAGCTACTGTGTGCAGATCAAGTCAAATACGTTGGAGTCATATTGGATTCCAAACTGAATTGGTCTGCTCACATTGAGTTCAGAGTCAAGAAAGCGTGCATGGCCTTCGGGCAGTGCAGACGAACTTTTGGAAAGACCTGGGGTCTCAAACCTAAATACATCTATTGGATTTACACGACAATTGTACGTCCAATACTGTCATACGGATGCCTTGTGTGGTGGCAGAGGGGAGAGGTGGTGACAGTCCAGTCAAAGCTAAACCATCTGCAAAGAATGGCGCTCATGGCGTTGACTGGTGCTTTCACCACGACTCCGACTGCTGCTCTTGAGGCACTTCTAAATATCAAACCATTACACATACACTTAAAACAAGAAGCACTATCATGTGCATACAGACTGCAGGTTACTGGGCTTTGGAACAGTAATCATGTTGATCTTGCTACCAGTCATACACGATTGTGGTCACAAATGGTTACATGGGGTGAAGATATTCTTGCTCCCAGCGATATTACACTCACTTGTAGTTTTCCTTACAGGACATTCCATGTGAAGATTCCCTCTCGAGAGGAGTGGTTGTCTGGCTTTATGGAAAGACAACAACAAACGCAAGTGGTTTGTTATACTGACGGTTCTCTGATGGAGGGACGTGCCGGTGCTGGTGTCTACTGTCGTGAAATGAGATTGGAACAATCTCACTCACTAGGTAGATACTGTACTGTATTCCAAGCAGAAATCTTTGCGATTATGTGCGGGGTGCAATCGGCCCTTCAACTGAGTTTGTCCGGCAGAGTTATAAACTTCTGCTCCGATAGTCAGGCTGCAATCAAGGCCCTTAGCTCAGACAAATCCCGGTCCAAGCTAGTGATCGCGTGCCGAACCCAAATCGAAGAACTAAGCATTGTCAATACTATCTACCTTGTCTGGGTGCCCGGACATTGCGGTATTACTGGAAATGAATGGGCTGACGAACTGGCCAGGGCAGGTTCAGCGATTGACTTCGTTGGTCCTGAGCCCGCGCTGCCAATTTCGACAAGTTGGATAAGGGAAAAAATACGGTCCTGGGCTTCGTCCGAGCACCGAAATTATTGGAGAAATCTACAAACGTGTCGCCAAACAAAGGCGTTTCTAGAACAACCATGCCCAGTGGTTTCGAAAAATCTCTTATATTTTTCGAAGCTCCACTGCGGCATGCTGACCAGGGCTTTAACCGGCCACTGCAAACTCAATTATCACATGGCAACTATTCAGCGCGCTGAGTCTTTTTCATGTGATCTTTGTGAATCCGACTACGGAACCTCATATCATCTGATATGCAACTGTCCAGCGGTAGCGCAATTGCGATTTCGAGTCTTCAGCCGTCCTTATATAGACGAAACCATGTTTGGTCGACTGAAACTCAGAGACATACTAAAGTTTCTTATCCAATGTGGTAAAGAGCTTTAGGCTTATTCGCAGGCAAGTTGAACTACTTGTGAGTTTAACTTACCTGTTGTTTATTTTTGTTTTGTGCTGTTATTTTTCCCTCGCTTCCAATTCTACTTCCCCACACCTCCTTGTCCTTTCCTTCCGCTCAGGAAATGATGAAAACACACGGCAAGGCACAAATCCCCGACTACGTCCGGGGAACGTGCCATTTGAGCCAATATATTCTGATTCCTGATTCCTGAAGTCAGTTTTGCATGGGGCCTAGCAGTGCATGATAGTGTATTAGTACTAGGTTCTAACAAACTAAACATTTTTGTGGATTAATGGTTAGATTTAGCTGAATAGTATGTTCGGAAGAATTACAGTACATAATACGAGTTATGTTTTGGTTAGAAAATTTTAGTTCAATCTGTGACCGCATAGATGGGGCCAACACTAACTTTTCAACGGAGAGAGGTAGAATATCGAGATGTTTGGAAGAATTACTGCAATATTCTTGTTCTACAACTTTGTAGAAGACACCTAATTTCTATCTCTCTTCGTTGAAAAGTTAGTGTTGGCGCCATCAATGCGTTCAGATGTGGAACTACAATTTTCTAACCAAAACATAACTCGTATTATGTACTACAATTCTTCCGAACATACTATTCAGCTAAATCTAACCATTATTCCATAAAAATGCTTAGTTTGTTAGAACCTAGTACTGATACACTACCATGCAATGCTAGGCCCCATGCAAAACTGACTCAGACATCACTTCGTTAAAAGTTTAATAACTTTTCCTATTGGAGTCAGATCGCTTTGCAGTCTTCAACAAAGTTGTAGATAATAAAATTATCTTCTTAAGTTTCACGTTTAGTGATAATCTGATGTATACAGTGCCACCTAGCGGCGAAAATGTGAGCAAGAGGGTTTTCTCCATGTAAATTGTCGAAAAATCCCATACAAACTTCAAGCACGTTGGTCCGGTAGCTAGACTTGTTCGATTTGGCTCAAATTTGGAGCAGACCCTCCTGGTGGGACTAGGAATCGGCTCAGGGGTGGGCCGATGGGGGTCATTTTTTTTCTGTCACTCTAATGGTCATGCAGGCATATCACAATCTCATCACTCGAACATCGTTCAGAGCATCTGTGTAGCAGTTCTGTCAAATCTCATAAGAAATTGAGCCCACTTCCGTCTGTTGTGCCTTCTCTGTCACCGTCCTTATACCCAGGGATGATCCTCACGAAAAGACGAATGGGTACGACATTACTTAACATCAACTGCCACGGTGTGACTTCATACAGCCAGGGCGGGCGGATCACGTGGGTAGTATGGGTAGTACTACCCTCTTGAAAATAACCCACTCAAATCTTATGAACAACTTAAATTTCTTGAAAATTGGGAATGATAATTCGGATTTATATGAAATTTGAGATTATTTTTTTATATTAATACTAAGGGGAACGCATTTAGATATATCTTATATCAGATCATTTTAAAACAAGGAATTCAGATCGATATACAAAAAATATATATTAATGCAATTTTATTCATGCTAAAGGATGCAGTTAGAAATATTTAAAAAAGTAGATATGCTATTTGTAATGTAATTTAATGTAATACAGAGAATCCAATATCAGAGCAGCCGAGCCCGTATCAGGGAAAGTTAGGAGACAATGACAGAGAAAAAATGAAATCAAACTTGCAGATTTTTAACAAACGGAATATCACTGTTAGGATATCATGAACCGGATCGCCGACCGGTCCTCATTGGATCCACTGCGAACTCCTTTGGGGTAATATTTCCGGCAACTATTAGCATATCAACCCAGAGAGAAGAAAAAAAATATTTATGCGAGAGACATATGGGGGAGATCGAGGATAGCCAACTCATCTCGGATAGAAACGAACCCGAAAAGAATCGTTTAGCGGAGATCTGGCGCCATAATAATAGGTGCTTGACCAGACAACATGTTTAATGTCGCGATAACCGTCATCAAAAGCGCAGTACAGTGATATGCGCACTGCAATTCTCAACACGAGCTATCCCTAGTAACAATTTAGGTTTTATGTCACTCTTGAAGCCCTTCATAAAACTTAGAATGCACTTGTAGTGTGCTATAAAATGAGAAATGCTACTTGGGATATTAGTTATGAAATTTGCGCTTAAACTTCGTCTCTTCAAAATCCGACACTATCTTAGTGACAGGACTAAGCTAGCGCCGGATTGACGCTAGCTCCAAAAAATGGAAACACGATTTGTGTTCCTGAACAAACCCCTAGTCAAGCGTGATGTCCCACAAGAAAAAAAAAAGCTCATTTTAAGCTAATGAGAACTGATGAAATCGAAACATTTGGTCGAACCAGAATTTTTACCAGCTCTCGAATTGACTCTGATGCATTTTTGAGTAACTGTGCATTACTTTTCTTTTCCTCTTCTGTATGAGAAATATCTCGTAACTACGTTACGAACTACGGTAAAATAAATAGACCGAGTAGTACTGTTTACAAACAACAAAATGCTTTAAAAGTTTTCATATTCTACCACTGGGAGCGCTGCTATCGCCCAATTTGAGATTTCCATTCCTAAATGAGCTAGCCTTTAGAACTAAATATTTGCAGGTCATCACGCAAACACCGTGGAGCAATTTTACAAACATAACGACATATATCGAATGCATCAAAAATCAATTTCCTAGGTGACTTCCTTGAGTAAACCCTATAGACATTTCATCTACGATTGATCCAACCCTATATAGCAAAATATCGGATTTCAGCCAAATTGCCAACGACTGGCTGACCTTCAATGTCACCCTCTACTTGGACTTATGCTAGTTTTGCTCATAATTCCTTCTTTGGTGTTTTTTTTTTGGAAAATACTGACTCCATCAGGGAAGCTGAGATGGCATCAAGGGGTGAGCTAGAATTTTCTTCTCTTAATCTGCATTTCATCAAACGAGGAATTTACCTTATACAGTGAAAGGCATAGAAGAGGCCTAGTAGAGCTACCGAAAATCTCAATGAAAAATCTACTAACTGACGACATTTGTTTGGACAAATATTAGCTGGTATCGAGTGATAATGATAACTAACTTGCCCTCGAAATGAAACAGAAAACTATTTCTGCAAGCTGCAATTAAATAATAAAATCGGAACGAAATACAAAATCGCATTTGACAATTATAACCTAAAATCAAATTAAGATTTCATAAGATGATGTTATGTCATGTTTCTGTAATTTTGATGTTTGATTTTGATAGGAAAGCAGCACGATTATATTTCAACACTTCTGAAAATACTTACTGATATTGTAGCACTAACAAACCTGTATTGTGATCGATTTCGTCAGATTATATTTGACTAACTGGAACAGTGTAAAGTGAACGACAACTAATAGCCTTTCGATTTAGTGTGCATTGCATCAAGAACAAAGGCAATATAATAGTTTTCGAAACTATCATATTGCCTTTGTTCTTGATACACTATACTGTACTGCTTTGATCCAACACCGCGGTCATTGACTTCAATTTTTTTTTCTTTACGACTGAATCTTCGTGAGTTGGAGTATTTGCTGACGGTGAAAATGGAGCTTTAGCTTATCAGTTCCTACGCAACGTAGGTTATACCAAGCCGAAAGATTTGTTTTGCAGAAACCTAAAACACGTGGTCGAAAGTGACAACGTTGCAAGCAAGACTCTCGTGTATATGGAAAACAACAATATGGAGATAAGGCTACATGACCTATCATCACGTAACCCTATTAAGCCAATTGACGAGTACATGTCGTAATTCGGAGAAGTGGAATCCGTTACTCCTGATACTAGTAGAAACTTCTTCCCTGAAATACCTTTTGATGAGGATGTGGGTCGAAAGAGCTATTCCCGGCCACTTCTTTATAGATCTCAAGTCTCACGAAACTGTCATTAAACAAACTATTTTAGTCACCCATGAATACTAATCGTGAGGAGAATGCCCACTCATTAATGACACACAAGTTAACCACACAAATTTCATTCACACAGTGCCTCTCAGAGCGTGTAGACGTGTTTTTCAGTCCGTGCAGTGTAGCACAGTAAAGCAAAGCTAGCTAATCTACTTTCAAGGTCATCCTGAGCCATCTCCGCCTCGTCAAGCTTTGAATTTTTTTCTTCTTTTGTGTTTGCGCTTAAACAATTATACAACCAACGAAGCAGTTGCAGTGTTTATCATCTTGTGAGCTGCTTGGATAACGTAATAAATAAAAGATAAGTACCGCCGTTATATTACGTTTCGCTCTTTTGGTTCTCCTACCAACGTGCTCTGGGCAATAGGCACGTGCAACAAGGAATTCACCTGACAATGATTCGCCTCAAGGTGAGATGGATGTCGAAACAAAAGCCACTCCCCGGCTCGCTGGGCCTTACGTGATCTTCTTCCGGGCCAAAGACAAAAATAATTTGAATATTGAAGATTTGTCGAGTTCTACATGAACAGTATTCGGGGTGACAGAAATATAGAAAATTCGCCCTGATAAGCTTCGGGTGGTGGTAAATATTTTAAATCAGGCAAATTATATTGTTGGCTACGAGCTCTTTACGAAGGAGTCAGAATATATACCAGCCAATCGGCTTGAAATCTGCGGGGTCGTCTCTGATTCGAGTATGAATTGCGAGGATCTGCCGATACATGGACACATGAAGTTGGAGACCCCATGCTTCACCAGTAAAGATACTGAAGTGGAAACGTTTGCATTCAGCATCAGTCGCAGCTGATGGAAGGAGGACCGATGTCAAGTCAAACGGATATCGGTCTGCTCTACCCAACAATCTCCTCTTTGATAAGCTCCGTCTACCTGTTCGCCTTCTTATGCCGCGGGTCATGAACTATACTAATTGAAAACAACTGGGGCACACAGCCTCCACAAACTTAAGCGTTCCTTCAGGGACGTTTTAAGCGATTTTGCAGCAAAGCTAAAGATAGCTACGCCATCGAACCCTACGAACATCTATACTAACTTGTCTACTGACAAAGGTGACTATAAAGATCCCCAGGAGGGAATATTTTGACACCTAAGTTTCTTGACTATTAAACATTTGTGAACATAGTCAGAATACGATAATTTGTGTTTTAAAGGCATTCTGTATTTTCTTCTCAGACAGCTTCATGGATATAAGTAACTACCGTGTATGATCACAATACTTACTGCAAAAGGTAAATTCTAGTTTGGAAATACATGTACATTTTACTAGGAATCAACTGGATTTTGGTTTTTATCAGAGGCATTCCTCTCTAAACCGATTTCAAATCAAACCAAGCTCAATTTCATATCAGATGAGACTCTGCTAAATGGCCTCCAAAATATCCCTAAAAAGTTTTTAAATACCGGCCATAAGTAAGCATTATTAATTCTAGCAGCCCTGCTTTAATCGGATCGATACGTCCGCACGGTTCACCCATACATTGTCAGCTGTTCATTTCAATCTGCTGCTGACGACTTCAGCGAAAGCGTTCGGTTTCTGCAAACCGCACCGCAACACCCAATGAAACGCGTTATCTGGGTGCATAGAGCGACAAGAGATTCGCACAAAAATAACGTTCTCCCCGCAAACAATCACGTGAAGGCGAAACTCCCCGTTGAAGCGAGACGTCATCGGAGAGCTGAGAGATTAATCAACGTTGTTTTTAATGTTCCCTGTTTTTGCTAAAAGTTTATGTCGTCACATCCTACCCGTCGAGGTAGCTGCATTGAATTGTGATTTGTGATAAAAGCATGCGAGTAGAATCATATCATAAAGATACGGCTTCTCGGATTGGTGCTGAGATTGCACTACATACGCTATCACCCCGATGCTCGATTGTCGCTTCGCATGCTGAGTGTTCATTATTCGTTGGATGATGACTACAGGTGTTTGTTTGGGATGACGTCTCAGTGGAATTTCTCTTATCGGTTTTATCTCTGAATGTATCAGCTGTGTACCATTCATACGCATGGGATACGGGATTGCAAATAGCTCCAGATGACTCAATCGAGATGGGTATATGCACTATTTGTTATGGCGTCATGTGATATAACGTAGAGAATTGGACAGGCCAGATATTTCACCAGTCCTAACATGGATGATTAACACTTACTACGTGCTAAGCTTTCGAGTAGAAAGTACAGTTTGAACAGATGATTAATATGAATGAAATCTCGAATCAAAGTACGGTTTGAAGGTTGAGACATGAATTCAACGTTTAGTGGCATAAGTCTATTATATGCCGATCTAATTATTTGATTGTCGTTTTCGTTTGGTTTCTGATGTCGTTTCCGTTATTGCTCTTCAATCATTTGAGAGTAAGTCTCAATTTTGTCATTTGAGGGTTTATTTACTTTGTAGTGTGAGTATACCATTCATAAAACATTATTGGCAATCTAGCATCGGTAATACAGATGTGCCCTTTGCTCAGAAAGAAACTATATTTGTCAAATGTCGCTCTATTTATCTTGACAAAAGCTAGGTGGATATAAAAAATATAATTTCGGTTTTCATGATAAAATATTGCATTTTACAATACTTTCTATTATTTTAAATAGTTGGTAGAGCGGTTCTAATTTTTTTTAAATCATAAAAATAACTTTTTTATGGTTCGAGATAGAGTTTCACTGTACCCTAACCCTAATACGTAGTCGACATGGCTGTTGTAATTTAACCGATCGTCGACCATCATACCCAGGCGCTCAGCCTGAGTGTCTGCCGACGCTGATCTAAGGTTTTTTCTGTTGCTGACCAGCACTACCTCCGACTTGGGGTGAGCCTGCTGCAACTAGACATCGGCCAACAAGGTTCCACGATGGCTATTGTCTCTGCCGTCAGCATCTCCATCGTCATGACAACATCATCTCTAAAGCTGATGATCTCGATTCCCCTGGGCAGTTTCAGTGTTAACACTCCGTTGTCCATTATGTTCTAGAGCGTTGGACCGAGTGTAGACCCCTGAAGTACTCCCGCCGTGACCCTAATCGTCCTCTGCTCCATGTTTGTCTCGTCGATCAGTACTCGGTTCTGACAACAACTTTCCAGACCATTGCACAAATAGTCCGGGACCAGCATTCTGTGCAGCGCTACAGCGATAGCCGCCCAGCTGGCGCTGTTGAACGCGTTCTTCATGTCGATCGATTTCACGGCGCAGAAGCGATTACCCCTTCTCATTTACTTTGATGCTTTCTCTGCGCTCTCCGCCGCGATGATTGTGCGAGTGGCGTCCACCGTCGAGATCCCTTTCCGGAATCCGAACAGCCTCTTTCAGCGTAGTTCGTCAGCCTGTTGAGGACGACCCTTTCCAGAAATTTATCAAAAGTATCCAGCAGGCATACAGGAGGATACGATGCTGGAACTCTGGCTTCCCTGGCTTTGTCAGCAACGTCAGCTTCTGGATCTTCCATCTATCCGGGAAGTAGCCTACTTCCAAGCATTTCAATGCCACAATATGGATACCGTCCGGGCTGGGAGCTTTCTTCGCTTTTTGCCACTATATGGAGTCTGTCGTTGGAGAGCCGACTGTCACCTAGTTTCACCATCTGTATTGACGTACGGTTTAGGCGACCATTCGGTTGGATCGTGCTTCGGAAACGACCATCCGCGATAGTGTTCAGTTCGTCAGCGCAACTTTCAGCTGGCTTCGTTGGACCCTTGGTCTTGGCTAACACAACACGGGTTGGCGTCCACTTCTCTGCACAGTTTCTTGTAGCCGGTTGACTTGTCCGGCACTATCTTACGTTTAAAAGCGGCTCTAACCACCCGAAATGTCACCTTTTGTTCCACTAATACGCCAGACGCCGGCAGTTCCTCGGTTCCCATTTCCTCGGACTTATTATGTCAAACGCCCTCACTAGTGTATCCGACAGCTGATCGGTATTCGGAATTGAAGCGGTGCTGTCTGCACGAAGGGTTTCGACAAAAAAGCGAAGTCCCTTATTTTTCACTTCCGCTCACCAATCCTCGCTCTCCGCGTTATAGTACAGTTCTACCGACCAATGGTGTAGTGGATGGTCGTGAGCAAAGAGAATAGGGAAAGAGACGAATAGTGTGAAGTCAAAAATACCTTATTGAGCAGACCAATCGTGCAATGAAAATAAACATTACTCACGCCTGAGTTGGAGGAGATAAGTATTGTAATCTATCAAAAAAGAAATTTCAATTTTCGTCATAATTTGGATCAACCGTGATTGTGAGGTTCATTCTGGAGTATATGTATGAGTAAAAACAAGCTTTAGAATTATTTCATCTTTTTGTTTCGAAATGCGCATCGTTTGATAAACAAATCCAACGATCGACATACGGTTTGTTTTCAAAATATAATAGGAGTCATTTAAAGTGCTTCCTGTGGAAGCGGTTGCCAAAATTCTAGTGTTGAAATCATCATAAAGGGAGTGTGTACTGCTCACCAACTCACCAATTCATGTTATCCATCAGCGACGGACTGCGGAATGTTGCTTCAATGATGGATTTCCGACCGTCAATATGGAATGTGCTAGCGGAGCCTTTATTGCACAGCCTTACATCAATGGTTTTAAAATTTGGTGAAATATATTAAAAACTACTTCATAAGAAGCGTCTGAAAAATAACGTTGACAGGTTTTACTACAGCTTGCCCAAACAAAAATTATGAATGTTGTGATCTGTTCTCTACAGATGGAAGAGAACGAAGAAATTGTTATTTATAGATTCGATTAATTTTGATATTTCTTTCGAAAGCTGAAAAATATCATTAGGGTGGAGAAATTTATTAATGTTCTACGTGTAGTTTATATCAGAAAAAAATATATGTGTAAAACTTTAGTAAACTACCTAGATGTGGAATATTAAAAGCCTTAGTACTAAAGGAAGAGCAAGGAGTTGAAGGAAGAAAGTTTAGAAAAGCATGAAATAGGGTCATTTGAGCAAGCTTAGAATTTCCTGGCGATTTAATCTTTTGTTTTCTACACGCAGGAGTCAGGCTATGTTGGCATTAAAAACCAACTAAATATAAGGTTATGTCAAATAAATATTTTTGATTATCACCAAAAAATTTCAAAGTAAATTAAAAATGAGCGGCTCAAAACAAAAATCGGAAGAACAGACAATACTTCATAAAAACCCTTCAATTGTATTAGAATGTAAAAGTCAGCTATAAACTTCATTTGTTGTATAAGCTGGTTAAAAAAAACTTCAGTGTAGATATAAACCTGACAAAAACAGCCGGTAGTTTATGTTTTGGCCTATTTTTAGTGTTGTAGTGTAACGTTTCACCGTTAAACGAACTTTCCTGCGTACGAAACACTTGATTGTTTTCATCTGATTTTTATACCTTGTCGATTTGCTTGTAATTGATTTTCACGCCAAAGATTTTCAGACCGAGTTGTACACTGAAAGTTTATAGCCAACTTTTACATCCAATGAAAAAAGTGTTTACGAAGACTGTTCTGGACTGTTTCTGGCCTATTTCTGGAGGTAATTTCTTGATGAAATGTGCTATGAGAAAACATATTTTCAATTACAAGTGTGTTTTTCTGGAAGTTAAATAAAATTTAAATACGGCTACGATCTTAGCATTGCTTCACAAAGTTAACCCTAGAACGTTGCACTCAGGTACAAAAGTACCCCACGCCTTTTTGGAGCCGTGTGAAGACGAGAATTCGACATTTACCGACCTGGGACCCTAACCATAATTTAATTTGGGGTTTCTAGTAAGAGGTGGTATAGCCAGTTTGCTTATAGCCTTTGTGGAAGCAGGTGTCAAAGTTGGCGTGGGGTACATTTGTACCCCAGTGTACGGTTGCCGTTAGTGTTTCGTCAGGTTTCGTGCTGTCAGTGGAAATGTGATTCGTGACAATACCAGTTTAAATACTAGTTGTTTTACTACGTAAGTAACAATTAGTATTATATAATCATTTTTAATCATTTATTTAATTAATTTATTCTTTCTTTCTTTCAACTTTAATAATCATTTGATTTTTTTTAAATCGGTTGAAAATTCGCAAAGTTATAGTAATTTTTGTAAAAAAAGTCAAAACCGCGATTTTTTCACTTTTTATTTTGTTCAAACCAATTTATGTATCATTGATTCAATAAATTCCTTACTTTTACAGCTGTTTTCGCTTGTCGCGCTTAAAAAACGAAGAAAATGATGTGTTATACAATTCTTTTGTTTGCATTTAGGTACCCCACGCGTTTGATAGCAAATTTTTTCAGGTAAGAAAAAATTTGCTATCAAACGCGTGGGGTACATTTATACCCCAGTGCAACGTTCTAGGGTTAATAATCAACGTTAATGAGATTAAATTTCAAGCTAAAGACATTTACCAAATTTTAAAAGATTGAAATAAAAAAGTACATTCGAATAAGGAAATACTTTCTTACCGAAATCGACAACTATAATTGTTTGTTATTGCGGTTGCTTCCAGTGAATTACAGTCTTCGAAAGCCTTCTCGATAGTTGTTATTGTTTTACACAGCTTATTCATGTCATGTCTAACCTTTCCTAAAATGCTTAGTCCTTTCCAACAAATCCATATGACCGATGTTTCCTTTCCAGTACCATTTAACAACATTTTCAATAGATGATATGTGCACAATCCCGTTACGAAAATCGCTGATACCTGGATGTTCAATTCACAAATCCCATTAGACAAATCAAATTAAAGTTTCTTTGCCAAAACCAGTCGATAATTGGTCCAACGCAGTAAAATGTCCACCTAATCGATTTTCCAGCCGTAACGAAAGGCCCGCTAAGGTCAAATATCGCCGACCATTGTTAACCGAGGGTGGAAGTTTCGTCAATTGTGCCTCTAATTTGATTTAATTTCCCAACAATAAGGCAATCCCTGTAAAGTGCAACGAAAACTGACAAATGGACTCTTCTCTTCTTGTTGCCCCTGTATGCTTGTGTTGTGTCCTACATTCTCCGGTCGAGCGTTCGGTTCGGCTGCTGCTCCTATCTTTTCATCTTTAAACGTGGGTGTGCTAGAACCATATGCGTCCTGCCGAACACCGACCGACACACTTTTTAATGGATTTTCGGTTTACCTTTTACCCTGCACGGTTGCAGAAATAAGTGCACAAAAGAAGGAATTGTATGCTATTGTGGTGCAGAATGGGATAATTATGAAGGCTATGAGGTCCTTTTCGAGATTTCTGATCGCTTAGAAAAAATCCTGAAAGAAAATAAGGCTTTTTGATATTTTTTTTCGGACAGCAGCCTTCTTCTTCAAGCTGAATAATTCTCCGAAAAGACCAACTGCTGTTGTGTAGCCCACAAAAGGAAGCATGCTGCAATCAAGATCATAACCATTTCGATTGGTCAAGCCGACATTTTCCGCATCGTTTAACGACTCTTATTTGAGGTAGGCTTTAAGATGAATCATCGTTCCAGGAAGATAGAAGTTGAGCTAATTTTGGCCAGTTGCGCGTAAACTGCCTATCGTTGCATAATATGATGTACTTCATGTATGTAAGCTCAGTAACTGTTATCATTCTTCATCATGAGTCATGCAAGACAAAAATTTTGAAATATTTCATAAGTATTCAAGAAGTTTACTTAGTTTTGGCCTTCTATTATTTCATCAATTTTACGAATAGATGTAAATATTGTGATAATAGCTAATAGCTATGTTGATTTTTCGTCGCCATCCTATCAATTATCGATTGAGAATAATATGTGAATAGCGGCGTAATGAATGTTTAGTCCTCCATAAATTTTTTTTCGAAAGTTGTACAACTGAAACTGCAGAATGAGATTCTCGGAAAGGCTCCCCGTCAGAATCACAATTGCAGACGAGACGGGAAATGTCACCCACCAAAAAATTGCATGCCAATTACAGCGGGCCCTGATCCTGATTGTGATATTGAATGTACGATTCAGATGTTCGGGCGTAAGGACTTTACGATCGCGTGGGAATGAGCGTTTATTTGTGCGCGTTTGAGACCGCGGTAAACAGATTATAAGTGATATGGCGTTCACTAAATTATTGGGGCGTTTTTGAATTTACAAAATCTTGGGTTTAATTGTACATGGATGATTGCGATTGCGCGTTCGTCTTTATGTATCATCGCGAATGGCTCGGGCGTTTAAAAGTTAACGTGTTCAATCGTGTGGGCATTTTTATGTATCGTGGGCGTTTGAATGTTGCGTGAACGTTTGTATGTCGCGTATGCTAGCGTGTATGTTACTTCGCATGTATAGAGACGATTTTATAACCAAGTGTCCATTCGCATATTCGCGTGAATGATCGCACCGACCGTGAATCTCATACTTAATTTTCAGTGTTTGGTTTAATTGCTAGAAGAGAGTGAGTTCTCCCATATCACTAGAGATACCGGCTATGGCACCATTAGATGTGTTGTCTAGTGGATATGAGCATCATTTTTCTCTGACTGCTCCAACTGAAGGCATGGACCTAGGCTGTTAGGGCCGAGAGTAGGGACTTCCGGACGTAACCAATTCATGATCGCGTGAGTACGAGCGTTTGTCGTTTGTAGGTTCACTCTTGAGACCGCGTTTGTAAATTTATAAGAACTAATACGTTCACTTAGTTACCGGGGTATTATCCTATTTGCGAGATCACGTGTGGTGGTGTGTATGGGTGATGCATGTAATAGCGTGTATAATTTCGCGTGCATAAATTCTATTTTATAACCGTTCATATTCGCGCGTGTATTCTTGAATGATCGCACGCAGGCCGTAAATCTGATTTAATTTTTAGTGGATGGTTTACATGCTAGCAGAAAGAAAATTTCCCCATATCACTAGAGTTTCCGGTCATGTCGCCATGGAACGTGTTGTCTAGTGGATATAAGTGTCATTTTTGAATGGTCTAACTGAACTGCCCATGATCGCAAATGAGTCCCATAAAGATAAGAAATCCCATAGGAAATGGGACAAATATATAATCATGGGCGGTGAATGGCTACTAGGACCGAAGGTAGAGATTTCCGGACGTGGCCGATTCATTATGGCGCGAACATAAGCGTTTATAGGTTCTCGCTTGAGACCGCTTTTATAAGTTTATTAGTGGTAAAACATCCACTTAATCACCGGGGTGATTTCATGTTTGCGAGACCGCGGATTTTGGTGTGCGTGGATGATCGCGAAGGTCTTAAACGTTTGTATGTTAACGTGCTGAACGCTAGAAGAGAGTGAGTTTCCCGTTTATATCGCCATGTGTGTCATTTTTCTGATTGGTCCAACTGAAGGCATGGACATATGCTACAAGGACCAAGGACAGGGATTTAAGCGATTCACGATCGCGTTGATGAGTTTATAAGTGCCAGATCGTTCAGTTAATCACTTAGATGTTTTCATGTTTGCGAGGTCTCAAGCATAGTTGTGCGTGGACGAAGCTCAAGCGCTCGTACATTAACACGTTTGTCGCGTCTGCTAGCGTGTATGTAACTTCACGTGGATATTTTCAATTTTGTTCTTGATGGTCGCGCGAACCGTAAATTTGATACTCAATTTTCAGTGTGCGATTCAGATACTAGAAAAGCTACCCCATATCACCGGTCATGTCGCCGCATGTTATCTAGTGGATATGATCGACATTTTTTTAATAGGTCCAACTGAAGGCATGAGTCTAGGCAAGGCATTCATGATCGCTCGAGCGGTGGGTTAATGCTTGGAATCGCGTTTGTGAATTTATAAGTACTAAATCGTTCACTTCATTACCGGGGTGTTTTAACGTTGCAACGCGTTGGCAAGATTGCGGGCGTAAGAATGTGTGGATTTGTGATCATATTTGCGTTATCACGAAGGCCACGAGTGTTTGTACGTTTGTTACGAGAGATTGTGAGTGCATATGAAAGAATAGGCAATTGATTTGGTTAGTGAGTGTTAGTATGAGTCTAATTTAAGATATAGTAAAAAAGAAAGAATAACATGCCGAATAAAGATAAAAAAGAGGGCCTAGCGTACTTCCCTGCGGCACCCCGGAGCTGCTGCTGAAAGATGTATATTGACTCAAGCACACAGAACAGTAATAGCACGATAGTTTTCTACATAGCACTTGTCCTCTTTCTTATACACCGGAAACATGAAAAATAACTTATAGCTGTCGGGAAAATGCCGCATCGCATAGAGCGATTGAACAGTGGCGTGAGAGGCGATTTCATAGACGGGAAGCATTTCTTGAGTACTACTGCAGGAACTCCATCTGGGTCAGGATCATAAACTGCTTCCTTTAAGGTATAGCCTGAAAATATCCTCTTTAGAAGTCCTGAATATATCTGCATCGATAACAGCATCAGAAACGGACCGAAGAGCGGCGACAATATATGCTTGGGTCGGTTCATCGCTACTAAAGAATCTGGAGAAATGTTTAACGAACAAACCACTCTGGGTGTCACAGCTCGACGCATCCTCATTAACCAGAAACACAGTAGCTGTCTCAGTAAGCCCTTTTCCTTTCGTTTCGAGTTTCCGTATTTCCAAAACTTCTTCGAATTGGCCCGTACGTTTTGCTCCGTATTTCGAAAGTAGTTATAGTAAAGCTCTCGATTCATGTTGGATATCTATGACCTGCAATAGTAAAACATAAATGAGTTAACGGAGTTGCGATGTTTATTATAAGCATGAAGCGCACATCTTCGCAGACGACAATATAATATGTATATAATCGTCATTCCTATACACGTAGGAAAACATCTTGTAACTTTAACTCTCGCGAGATGCACAGATGAATTTACTTTTGGGAACATTCACAATACGCTTTATTTAAAGTTTTATAAAGACTATTCAGCCGAATATTACATAAAAAGAAAAGCAATAATTTAATTTTCATGATAGGACCTGTAGAAAGGTTTTTGTCAAATATAAAATATGTCACGCTCAAATTAAATATTGACTCCACGTTGGTACAGTTACTGATGAGATGCATTCGGATCACTAAATCCGACTTTAACTAAGTTTCCAATCTCAATATGATGAGTATTAGTCAGCATATTTAAAAAATAATACAATCGAACACGTTCAATGCGTGTCAACTAGAATAGGTTGACGTACCTGTTGTTCATTATCAGAATGATACAATTTTAGCATAAAGGATGAAAAAGGCTGTCAATGGCAACCCTTAATATATTGATTATGCTAACACAGTCGTGATTCGGAGGTTGGACATTTTTTAACTGTACCGCTTTTAGTTGGACCTTCGCTAGTTGGACCATTGTCCAACTAAAAGCATCTGAACGCCAAAATCTCATGGCAAATTAACTTTGACAATCAATCAGACAATATTTAAAGATGTGAATAGATGCATTTGCACTGCCAACATCTCCCTTGGAGTTTTTGACATTTGTAAGTCGATCCAACTAGCGAATCAAATTCGTTAGTTGGACAAGGCTGTGGCCCAACAAGCGAATCACGACTGTAACTATTTTCAATAGTTTCTCAGCAAGCACAATTTGTAGATCAACCAGTCAACTCACATAAAACGCTATGATTTTCAATACACTCATATCTCCATGGCGCCATCGGAACAAGGTTGGAAGGAAGTCCTTAAACAAGTTCTCAGAAAACATTTTCTTTCGTTCGAAACCGTACATGTCCGTAAGCTAAGATCATGTCGTTGTCGTGGGAGGATGAGCCTCATTTAGCGCAATAAATTATGTCCTCTTTCTGTGTCCGTGTATACCTAGAACTCCATGCTGCATTGCTGCAGTACACATTAGCAAAGCACAATAAGGATAATGTGAAAGCCTCTGTCTCTTCCTGGCCATATCTATCCGCTTGCTGGTGTTTGTTTGGTAGGCCTGCTTTTGGCAAACTCACCAGATCACACTTGACCACAAGTTTTAGGGGTTTGAAATCATTATATGCAGATTCTTAGACAAGCACATGCAACTTTGCGACTCCTGTGGAGATGACACAGGAGATGCTTTGCGTGGTAATGCTTTTTGTTCTTTTCTGTGTTTTGTCCCACTGGAACATGCAGTCAGTTGATAATTATCGCAGTTTGCTTTATACTTCGTTACGATGTCATTTAGAATTTATTTTCTTATGTAGTGATCTATAGAATTTTTAGCCGGGTGCAGCACAGCAACTTAAAATAGAGAAGAGGAATTACACATAGGGGTTTTTCTTGATCCTCCCATAATCCAGAAGCTACATAATATTTGTTATTTTTGAAACATTGCCAATAGTTACGCAGTTCTATCTATGATTTGTCATAGAATTTTGTATTACACTTTCGACTAGGGTTGGGAAAACCGAGGCATTTTGAGAAACCGGTATTTTCGGTATTGAAAATGAAAAAAACCGTTAAAACCGCTAAAAACCGGTAATCACAAAGAAAAAATCGAAATTAAATTGAATTTACAAAGCAGTCGCATTTAACTTGCTTTGATGCCAATTCATACTTTATTAACAAAGTAATCGCTCAACAGACGTTACTTGAGAACCACTGATGATCGCAGCATGAAAAGTGTGCATGTCGTCATGTTGTCTAACTCGCTTATTGTACCAAAAAGCACAGCAGGTTAGCTAAATGCAGTAGACAAAAAGAGACAAAAGAGATTCGACAAACCATTACTGTACTAAAATTGCTGTTTTCTCCTTATACAAATGCCTTAACATATACTGAAAATAATGTTCAAAAAATGTTTGAGCTCCAGCGCATCAAAAACGTTTTAGATTTGTAATAGGTCAGGTTAATCTGTCTATTTTGTCCCCAGTATTCAAAATACCCATTTTAACAGTCCTACTTCGTATATGAAACCGCTTAAGTTTCAATTCCGCCTCGTCTTGAAAACCAGCGTTTATGTGCTTCCTTTTCCAATTGAGCATGAGCAGGATGACCGTAAAACTCGTAATTGCTAGTCCTTAATTGAACAGAACAAGCAAAATTTCACAAAAAATTTGCGAATGGACCCTGGGAGTAGCTATCCATCATCAATCGAGAGTTCTGTACGGTATAATGCCAATGGCGATGTCTGCCGCGTCCTTACAGCCATCTGGGAAGGAACGAAATGTTGGCGTAAATTTTGTTATGGAGACCGTGTACCTCTGCATCTCCACGTTTGCCACGGGCAGGAATTTTGTCAGTGGGGTGAGGTAAATAATTGCACAAGTCAATGCAACTTGAAGAAGTGCTATCATGTATTCATTGCTCTGGGCAGCTAGCCACCGAGAATTTATAACAGATTCTTAGATTGTTAAAAATGCAACTTCAACTCCGGACAACTGATTGTCGTGAGTGTTGTTTAGTTGATTCAAGCGATATGTGACTGCTGAATATGCTAATAGCTGTGTAATTGAAGATTTCGAAATATAAATAATATTCATCGTATTATTATAACCAATGAAACGACAAATATGAGTTGATTTCTCTCTCTACAAACGATTGAATATGATGCAGATTGTTATGCAATTAACATTCGCGCGCGTAATAACATTATTACTATTAGCAAGAATGATCGAAGGAAGGAAACTGATTCACTAATTTAATACAGCCATGTGCTGAAGATGAATCGAGCTGCATTCCACTGCTTATACAAAAACATTGAAGTGTCCCAAAACAGGCGATCTTACTTCTAACATTAGTAGGTGAAAATATTAACATTATAACAATGAAAAATTATTTAAATAGTTTTCGCTAAAAAATATCGAAAATACCGGTTTTTCATTCTTGCAAAACCGGTATTTCGGTATTTAATATTTGGACGGTTTTACCGGTTTTCGGTAACGGTAAAACCGGTACTCCCAACCCTACTTTCGACAGATTTCACAGCTGATAAATGTTTTTAAAAAAATCTAAGCCAATTATGCCAAAATATAGACAGAGAAATCGAATTCGAATAACAAAAGCAAATAAATTACAAATTACTTAAAAACAGCTGGAATGAGTGATAATTTTGGAACCATTTATAGCACACAAAACGCGTCGCCAACGTCGGAACCCGTGAACCGCTCCGCAGTTGCCAAAAAACTTGACTGGCATCCCTTCACAGCCACCTTCGTCGATTTTTAACCGACGTAAAACTATTTGTTATTGATGCTAACTTAGTGCTCGTTTCTCCTTTCTATGTATGTGTGTCTGAGTCAAAAATGTCACTCATTTTCTGGCTGGACTGATTTGCACAAACTTAGTCTAGTCAAACTTAGTAGTGCAAGTACAACCCTCCCATCGGCTGCAATTGATTTTTTGTAGATAGGAATTCCGGTTCCGGAGTTATGGGTTGAAGAGTGCGGCCAGACAGTCATTTTCCATGTAAACTGCTACAACCATATCAAAATGACGCAAATTTAATTAAAATGGGTGCAACATGCATTGAATTTCTAGACCACTAACGACTAACCAAAGTCGCTTTGACTACATTGGTCACCTACAACGGTTCTTGATACCACATAAAGTCTAGTTTACAGTTCGGAAAACGTGTCACGGGATTTGGGTCCCTGTGTATTTTAAATGCAGCTCAGAATTTCAAATCCTGTGTCGGGAAATTAGTCTACACAAAAATGACAGTTTTCATGAAACAACACTAGAAAGCATCACTCTCGGTCAGGGGTGCCAGATTTACAGACATATCTGTATTTTACAGACTTTTGATGGTCTCCTACAGACGTAATCAGACATCTACAGACTTTTAAAAAAGTAACAGTTTTTAACAAAATTATACTAGAATAATTTGATTCGAATACGAGTGATTCCTTCACAATAGTTTACTAATTTCAAGCCACTTTTAAAGTAATAACCTAATGTAAATAGGATTTACACAACCCTCTACAGACTTTTACAGACATTTTAATTATTCTTCTACAGACATTTCACAAAAACATGTGGCATCGCTGCTCTCGGTGGAACATTCCCAAGCCTGTGAAGTTCAGAGAGGATCCTGAACAGAAATGCTGTTCAAGAAAATGAAGCTATCAAGCAAGAAATATGCTGACAAACATCGAGGGGCAAAAGAAAGCAACATAACTGCAGGCGATATAGTCATAGTCGCTGTTGCGCAACGAACCAAGACTTCTCGGACTTTCCGCAAATAGGTACATCCATTTTTTTTCCTTTCAAAAACATAAATTTTGCATACTCACAGGCGTTTGGATCCCTATACACGTCAGCGAACCACAGCTTATGTGCTTGGCTAACCTACACGTCACGCCAGCACGTGTTTTTTTTTATAATTAATAAATTTATTTAGGCCCAATTGCGATAGCTCGACGAGGCCGATTGCTTGTTTTTTTACAATAAATAAAAAACAGCTATGTTAAATTTTTGGTCTCGTTCAGGCGCAGCTTTCTGCTGCGTGTTGAGATCCTTTTTCTAGGGGGCGAAATATTGCCAGTGTTGTCCACTGCAAGTTGAGGTTCATTTCGTTTGTCTTCTTTCGCGTTATCGTTCACGTCCATGTCCTCATCCGTACTACTTTCCTGCTGCTCGCAGTCGGATGTTCCAGTTTGTGTTTTACTCTTAAGGGAGCACGTGATTTGTAAACAGTTTAGACATGACATTGGTGTCAGTTACTGACGAGTGGAACGCCAAATATTCAAATACAACTTTTCTAAGTTCGGTGTTGTGCCCACCCGTTCGTCCCACATTTATCAATTTAGAACAAAATAAATGCTACATTGTATACTGTTTGTACAGTGGACTAGTAACAAAGCTGTGGGTGTAATAACTCGATTACTATAGCGGAGCGAGTTTTGGGTTCTGCTCTGCGTGAGATGAGGTCTGTTGAGCTAAATAGCTAAATCAAGTAGATATCTCTCAGCACTCCAAAAAGGCATCATCTTTCATGTACTTATTAACCGAAAAGAATGAAATATTTCATTACTTGGATTTGTTTCTTATTTCGCTTAGATGTCTTCATAAAAAACAATGCATTTAATGAGAATCTCCAGATTAATACAATTATCAACTAACATAAGTATTATAACTAACACACATTTTGCACAACCTTCATCGCTTTCCCAGCAGCCCTTTCCATTTCGTTTTGGTGTGATTTTTTATGAATCACAACGTTGTAACTTTTGTTGAACATTTTATGACAAATGTCACACTCGAATGGCTTCTCTCCCGTGTGCGTTCTTATGTGAGGTGTCAAATCACACCTAAAATCACTAATTTTAAACGAGATTGAAAGCAAAAATTAAGTTGAACTTACTTGAATTTGAACGTTCTTTCGCAGTATTCGCATTCGTATGGACGAATTGTTGTGTGTACCATTTTGTAATGGTGTCTACGAGACGCAGATCGTGAGAATTTTTCGCCGCAAAGTGTACATTCATACCTGAAATGATAATCATCAAAATCAATGATAATTTTTAACGTACATGTACGATACTTCTTGATATCCGTATGTAGAGCAACGTAATGCCCCCGCAAGGAGACGGGTGATGCAAGTTTTCCCACAACGATCACATGAATATTGCACTTCATGCGTGTGTTTGTTGTTTATGTGCAGCTTTAAACGTTTCGACTCTGTGTACTGTGCGGGACAATGAGGACAAACCAACTTTGGTCGATTGGGATTGTGGGTTTGCTGATGCGCGCCAAGATTAGTGTTTGCTACCATTTTGCCACATATTTGACATTGTGCCTTATGCGAAACTACCTTTATTTTGGACCGACTTTCGTCTTTGGGGTCCTTTGGTTTTGGTTTTCTTCCCCGCTTCTTCCGTGGCTTCAGGATTGCTTTCTCGATGGGTTTAACATCTTTACACGATTTATCATCAGCTTCAACTTCCGGTTTATAGTCACTATCATTATCGGTTTCAGCTTCATTTTTGACGACATCGATATCTACCGTGGTTTCTAGTTTCACCACTTCGACCTTTGTGTATGTTTCGGGTGACTCGTTGGTTTCACGAATTTCTTTGATGTGTAACTTCCGAAAAATGATATCATTGCAGAGACACGTCGTCCGGAATTGTATGCACTGTTCTAGGAGCGTGTGGCAGTTTTTGCACATGTGAACATAGAGGTCGGGATCCAGTATGGCCTGAAAAGAAATCAATTTCTAAGATCTTTAAAAAAGTTATAGACACTATAAGTTACCTCAACACTTGTGATGTGTTGAATCGCTTTTACTAACCCTTCATTCTGATTCAGAACTATCATTGAAACTGGCAAAGACGACTGAAGACACAAACGACAAGCAACCGAAGGCTCTGGATCCATGGCTGTATTCGCTGGAACTAATTGTTTATTGTTTATTATTAATCGTACGATAGCCTGTCAGTTTAGTACTATAAATCAGGTCAAGGAATATCTTAAATAGAAGTTATACATGGGAAGATTAACGTTTGAAACTTAATCATTCGAATTAACTGCAGTCTTATTGGGAAATAGCGAATTCCTACAATAATTGTTTGTGCATTCCTATATATTTACTCGCCAGGTAAATTTTAGAAAAACTCGGTACTTTTAAGCCAATGAGGTTGATACTAAGGTGTGGCAATGCTATTGCTCTCTCGCTCGATCTCTGTAAAGCACGTGGGCAGCAGATATATGGAAAATATATGGAGTTGAATTTTATTACGTAATAAAGTTACAGAAATTGAGCGAGAGAGCAACAGAGCATTGCCACACCTTAGTATCCAGTACATTGCTTTTAAGCAACATACTTTCCAAACAGTTTACAATATGATATTTTCTTTTCTGTTTACTTTTTCAGCCAAGTTGTCACACTTGGGTGTCTGCCAATAAAGCCAACAGTACATTAGATCAACAGCTTTCATCGTTGATAACTCTGCGAAAGCTATAGAATCTAATTTTGCTCGATAGGTAGACTTTTTTTTGATTCACTATCTGCACACTCTTTGCGTACCTTTATATTAAGGCCTTAGGCTCAACTAACCCGACAGGATACGCGCAGAAATCTGACAGGGCGGCCAAACCAAGACTGACAGAAATCTAGCAGAGCGGTCTCTGCCAGAAAATTTGGTGACTGGGTAGTATCCGGCGATATCTCATAAAGCATCGATACCTAGGGGCAGATCACTTGTGATGCAAATCAGCTAAATTAAATGCATTTCTTTCGATCAAAAAAGAAATTCGCAATGTATTTTGCGTTGCGTGCAATGTATTTTGCGTTGCGTGTAAGACGTCAAAACCCTACAAAAAACTAGCCCTACAACGTCGAACAAAGTGAATCAGCGTAGGACGTTTGTTAAACAAACTTTTCTGCGAGGGAGTGCAAAGTTGATGCAAAAATGAAAATTAAATGCATTTCTTCTAATTTGATGCAAATTTGTTATACATTTCTAGAGTGATCTGCCCCTAGGCTACAACACAAAATTTACTGATTGCGAATCGATTGACTACTTTTTCTTAAAGCCTCGGAAAACGAACGAGAAAACTTGAATTACCATTAGACCCAATGTGGGGTTAGCCCCTTTCGGACTCCAGCTAATACTGGGGTTACCTCCATGGCCAACTTTGACTGCTAATAGCAAAAAATCTAAAAAAAATTTGCAAATTTCGTAATTGGCAGTACACGTGGATTACTTAGCTTTATCCCAGTTAAACTCATTCCGGAACCGGTTCGGATTTCTGAATGGAGTCATTATGGATTCCAAATCAAATGCAACAACCGATTCCGACTCAGAATCGGTTGTTGCATTTCATTTGGAACCCATACTGACTCCATTCAGGATTCCGAATCAAACTCCGAATGGCTTGACCGGGATTCTTTGCGCGACTTTCGCTCAAACCGCTGTGACCGGTATCCTAAAGACGCTGAATTACTGAATAAAAACTCGCCATCTTATCTCAACTGAATAAAATGGATTGGCAACATTATTTTCTGCAAACTAGCACCACTGTCGCAGCGTTAACTTCATAGTTGACTCGTATATTCTGGTTGCAGTTGGAAATCGAAATAGTGAACTTGCGCCTTTCGGTTTTTCTCCCATTTTCAGCTTGTGCAACTAAAGCGCAACTGGTGTAGATGATGTGCAAGTTGATTCTCTAACATGTACACAAGATGCGCCTTAGCTGCCCACTCTGCAAATAGGGAAAAAAGCGAAAGGCGCAAGTTCAATATTTCAATTTTCAACTGCAACCAGAATACTATACACTGATCCAAAAAATCACATATATTTCATGTGAAAAAGCACATAAATGTTAAAAACGACTAATCATATTAGATTCATGTGCAGCAATTAAAATTCATACCTACAATGATAACTTTCAAATAAGGTACCAATAACTTTCAAGTATACAATACATACATTGTATGTGATAGTCACATACTTCAAGTATTATATGTAAAGCATGTGAGTATTATGTGAATGTACGATGTGCAAAAAGTAAACAGATTTAATATGGCGTATTACCAGCACAAGGTATCCGAATTACAGCCGGAGATTCTCAAACAGTTTGATAAAGGTATTTAAATGAAAATTAAATCTATTATATACATTAAGAACAATGCCATTAAAACGTAATTACATTTCAGAATCTGGGACTAAATAAACTGGAGAAAAAAATTCAAAATTGGAATCAATGGTGGAAACAATATGCAGCGATTCTATTTCGGAATTGTTATACCATTATAAGTAGTTCAAGTAAATGTATACATTTCAAATCAATTAAATGTCTTCATATTTATTCTACATCCTCCACTCTTCTTGAACACATAATAAAAGCATTTGAATGCTATAGGAAATGCAACTAAAAATCGACTGAAACTCACATAAAAATAATACGGATTTCATCTAGAAAGTATATGACATTCCTATGGAAAGCATCTGAATTTCACTTAAGATATACGTGCAGTCAACGATGATTTTAATTTGATTGACAATGAAATCTTTTAGGTGTGAAACATGTAATATTTACGTGAAAAGTGTTATGGAAAATATTTATATGTTTTTGCATATGATAAGGAAGTGATAATTTTTTTGAATGACATTTACCGTAAATGTGCACCGTCGACAATTTTTTCATCATGAAATGCTGTGTAAAGTTTTACAAATAAAACTACCGCCGGTTTTAAAAATATTGGTTTTTTCGCTTCCCGGTAAACTACGACCTTCGTGCGGAATGGGTCCGGTTCTGTGGTGTACCAGAAAATTACATAACGGATAGCTACAATGGTTGAAGCAACTTTTAATAGGCACCGTAACGATAAAAGTTATATGTTTTACCTTGCCTGTGAGTTTCGATTCAGAAATTTATTCAAAATATTATAACTCACTATCGTATTACTTTCCAAAATTCATTCATCAGATTGCAACATTTGACAAGTCTTCTGCTCGATTGGAATGACATTGACAGGTCTCGTGCTCGATTGGAATGACACTGACAGATAAATTGTAAACAATTGATTGACGTGTCGAGCCTTCATCCAGAGGGATTCAGCTTAGGTTAGACTAGGCGGGATATCACTCACGCAGCTTGCGACAACATAATACCCACGGTATGACTAAGGATCGAGGAACTCTTAAAGCCAGCGGAGAGAATCGTTTTATGTTGGCAGAGCCAACAATAGGTTTGTTCCAGTACATGGAAGTTACTCCCTGTTGCTCCGGAGCAAAAAATTCTTGCTCCTTTTCACTCCGGTTTGCCACCAGAAGAAGAAAAAAGAGAAGAAGATAGTACAGAAACGATTTTCTCCCTGTTTGCTCCGGAGTACTTCCAGTTTCTCCTGGTACTGGAACAAACCTAATATTATCTTTGTAACCAACGGTTAGAGTGGGTCGTAGGAGTTGGATATTAACGAAGACTGCATATCAAGAAGACTGGCAACTCTGTCCAGAATCTAGAGACTTTAACAGCAACGCCTCTTGCGGGTAAAGGTGGTACTTCCCATGGGAGCGGTACAAAAGGCCGAATCACAAAAGGCCGAATAACAAAAAGCCGAAACACAAAAGGCCGAAGATGTTCTAACCTACCACAAAAGGCCGAAACCCGAAAAGGCCGAATCACAAAAGGCCGAATCACATAAAACCGTGGACTTGCGGTTTTATTTATGCATCAGAAATCGAATGATCTAATCTGTTGGTGTTGATGATACTTTAGTATTGCCCATGACTAATATTTTAAAATAAAATCGCGTTTATAAAAAGCATAGATAATAAAAGAAAATTAATATAAAAAAGTCAGTTTGGCTAAATGTAACCGCTAGCCACAACTATTGTTTGGT
This sequence comes from Topomyia yanbarensis, assembly GCF_030247195.1. Taxonomy (NCBI): domain Eukaryota; kingdom Metazoa; phylum Arthropoda; class Insecta; order Diptera; family Culicidae; genus Topomyia; species Topomyia yanbarensis. The sequence goes on from NC_080672.1 coordinate 23,376,680, forward strand.
TGTTGCACTGCGCCAGCGCATACGGCGAAACCAGTGCGATGCGGCCTAGCCGCATAACCGAGGCCAAGGATCCGAAGCGGCGTAAAGCCGCTGAGGATCCGCCGGACGAGGTGGCCGCCGACCCGCCGTCGGAAGCGGCGGCCTCGCGCAAGCAAACCTGTGATCCACTCGTTTGCCCGGATGACTCAAACATAGGGGCTTAAATTAGTTTAAGTCCGACGGAGCGGAGCGATGTCGGACAGCACTTGCCATGAAGCGATGTGGCGTAGCCACATTAGGCTTCGTTCTGTTTATTTATTCCAGTAAAGCGGCAAATATGCAACGAGAAAAGTGTCGTAAATATTCCAAACATTATTATTCTATTGAAAAAAATCGTAAAAAATCACTCTTAGAAAGTTTCCAGTTCCAACCGCTCTACATATTTACCATTCTGAAAAGGTACATCGACATTTTGGAGACCCCGCTTTTTGGCAACTTCGTGGAATAACTTCATTGTGTTCTGTCTCGAGTTGGTGATTATGGAATCATATTAGGCTTAATGCAAGCAGTAGCCTGTGGAACAACGACCAACTTGCCGTGTTTAACATTCTACATGACAGGTAGTATGGAAAGTTGTGCTCAAACTGATATTATTTACTATATCATCATTGAAAATTTTCAGTTTCAACTGCTCTACATATTTGTCATTCTTATTTGACCAGTCCGCTTAACGGCGTTCGGCCAAACGACATTCGGCCTACCGGCTTTCAGCCTAATGACCCAGCACCTTGATATTCGCTGCATATTTACAGCGAGAAAGATGACGTAAATGACGTTAATATTATTTTCAATGGTTCCAATCAAATTCTTTCAAAGGTTCCAATCAAATTGTTGAAAGCTTCGTTCAAATTTTGTTTTCAGTTCCAAAGACTTTATTTCTCACCCTGTTTGGTGCATTCGACCTAGTGTGCCTCGCCCTAATGACTATTCGTCTATATATCCTTCGGCCGGATAACCCTTTGACTAATGACCCCCAGCATCGTTCTAATCTACTACAAAATGCCCGAAAAGACCTTATTAGAAAATGTGTGATGCAGATAGCGCATATTTTAACGAAAAATGGTCAATCAATGTTGAATAGATTTTTAGAAATCCTGCCATGTTAATTATTGTACTATCTTTTCGGGTATTTTTCCTTCTTTTTAACATGAGCTGTTCTTTTGAATTTAATTTAATTTAATTAAATAAAAAATCAATTAAAGCAGTTTTCAGCCATCAATTCATGATATGATATGCACCAGCTCATTAATAACGCCATGTGTTACTACAATGACCTTAGCGATTTGATCTCGTGCTTCGGCCTTTTGTAGTTCGGCCTTTTGTAATTCGGCCTTTTGTGATTCGGCCTTATGTGAATCGGCCTTTTGTGGTTTTCGGCTTTTAGAGATTTCGGCCTTTTGTGATTCGGCCTTTTGTGCTTCGGCCTTATGTGATTCGGCCTTTCGTAGTACTCCCCTTCCCATAGTGATGCACACACATATACACTTTTACATTAAGCTTCCTACCTTCCTCCAATAGAGGCGCTGTAACCTCTGTCGCTTCTCATTTGTATGGGGAAGGAAAGACATCAGTCTTCTTAATATGTAGTCTTCGATATTAACTTGAATCGCTCGCTGATTATATAGAACCAGAGCCTGGTGCTCTATAGACACTCGAGTTCCTCGGTGGACGTCTCTCAGCTTCAGAATTGCAGTCAACCTTCTCGGTATGTCGGATGGATTCACCTTCGACATTGATACAGATTAGGGCTCACTAACAACCGACGAGCAGTCACTACCGTGCTCTAACAAAATCCTCCCTCCTGGAACGGTTGTAGTTCCAAAGTTTTTCTCCGTTTGGCCTGACTTCCGATGCTGCTTGCTTCGCTCTTCAACCGTGCAATGGATTTTGTATTGCTTCCGTTAGAGGTAGGCAACGAAGAAGTTGTTGAATCCTTCTCATGTTCTCAGTTCCTGCAGATCTTGCTCACTCAGCAATCCCTTCTGACACTTCTATACACGAAAAATGACACGACAATTCGATGAACGGTTGTTCTTCACGAATGACTTGACAACTATTTCCCCTGCTTGTTCGATTGTCTTTCACGTCACTGGTATTCGTGTCAACCTCCCGAGAAGGCGGAAGGCACGGTTTATGGTCGTTGATTTTTACATGGCCGCTGAGAAGCTCGCTGAACTGTTTGGCGATCTTAGTGGGGCTTGCTCGCTTGGAAGCGAGTTTTGGCTTCGGCTTTGCTTGCGATGAGATGGTCCGTCGAGCTGCCTTCATATTTCAAGGGATGTGCTTATTAGCAGAATTAAAAGAAATATTTCATTACTTGGATTTGTTTCTTATTCCGCTTAGATGTCCATCATAAAAAAACAATGTATTTAATAAGAATACCCAGATTCATGCAGTTATCAACTATCATGGTAAGTATTAAGCTAACATACATTTTGCACAACCTTCATCGCTTTTTCAGCAGCCCTTTCCATTTCATTTTGGTGCGATTTTTTATGAATCACAACGTTGTAGCTTTTGTTGAACGTTTTATGACAAATGTCACACTCGAATGGCTTCTCTCCCGTGTGCGTTCGTGTGTGAAGTGTCAAATCACACCTAAAATCATTCGTTTTGAACGAGATTGAAAGCAAAGGTTAAGTTGAACTTACTTGAATTTGAACGTTCTTTCGCAGTATTCGCATTCGTATGGACGAATTGTTGTGTGTACCATTTTGTAATGGTGTCTACGAGACGTAGATCGCGAGAATTTCTCGCCGCAAAGTGTACATTCATACCTGAAATGATGATCATCAAAATCAATGCTAATTTTTAACGTACGTGTACGGTACTTCTTGATATCCGTATGTAAAGCAACGTAATGCACTCGCAAGGAGTCAGGCGATGCAAAAGTTTTCCCACAACGATCACATGAGTATTGCACTTCATGCGTGTGTTTGTTGTTTATGTGCAGCTTTAAACGTTTCGAGTCTGTGTACTGTGTAGGGCAATGAGGACAAACCAACTTTGGTCGGTTGGGATTGTGGGTTTGCTGATGCGCGCCAAGATTAGTGTTTGCTACCATTTTGCCACATATTTGACATTGTGCCTTATGCGAAACTACCTTTATTTTGGACCGACTTTCGTCTTTGGGGTCCTTTGGTTTTGGTTTTCTGCCCCGCTTCTTCCGTGGCTTCACGTTTGCTTTCTCGATGGGTTTAACATCTTCACATGAGTTACTATCAGCTTCAACCTCCGGTTTATAGTCACTGTCATTATCGGTTTCAGCTTCATTTTTGACGACATCGATATCTACCGTGGTTTCTAGTTTCACAACTTCGACCTTTGTGTATGTTTCAGGTGACTCGTTGGTTTCACGAATTTCTTTGATGTGTAATTTTCGAAAAATGATATCATTGCAGAGACACGTCGTCCGGAATTGTATGCACTGTTCTAGGAGCGTGTGGCAGTTTTTGCACATGTGAACATCGAGGTCGGGATCCAGTATGGCCTGAAAAGAAATCAATTTCTAAGATCTTTAAAAAAGTTATAGACACTATAAGTTACCTCAACACTTGTGATATGTTGAATCGCTTTTACTAACCCTTCATTCTGGTTCAGAACTATCATTGAAACTGGCAAAGACGGCTGAAGACACAAACGACAAGCAACCGAAGGCTCTGGATCCATGGCTGTATTCGCTGGAACAAATTAACGTTTGAAACTTAATCATTCGAATTAATTGCTTTGTCTTATTGGGAAATAGCGAATCCCTGCAATAATTGTATGTGCATGCCTATATATCTACTTGTTTTGCTTCCTTCAAATTAGGTTCGAAGTACACCCCTGGGTCAAATGAATCGTCGACAATACTTTACTTATATTGGTTTTAAGTGCATTATTTAGCAGTACTTTAAAACGCACATAGTAAACGTAAACTCACCAGCTATTTATTAAGTAGAACGTTCAATTTGTTAGGTCAATTTTAGAGAAACTCGGTACTTTCGAGCAAAATACATTCCAGTTTACAAATTTCTGTTGACTTTCAGCCAAGTTGTCACACTTTGGTGTCTGCCAATAAAACCAACAGTACATTGGATCAACAGTTTTCATCGCTCATTCGCTGTTTGCTTGCTCCACAGGGCATAAATTGTGTGACCAATTGAATATCGATTTAAAATCTCGATATTTTGACTTCAAAGTATCGATATTCTTTACAGTATCGCCCAATATCAAAATATGGATAAAAATCGCGGTTAGTTTATATTGCTATTCGCTTTCGATTTAGTTTATATAGTTCAACGTGGATTTCCTAATTATATTTGATAGTAAAAAGGAAACATTTATATTCACCTCTTCCTTGATATGGTAAGATAACCGTCGTCGAAGTAATGTCCTCGGATCATGAAGATGAAGTTGACTTGGATACTCGTCTGAGAGCTATCAAGCAGGAACTGGAAGAAGTTAACACTGAGCTATCTAGACTTAACCAGCGCCGAAGAAAACTAGAGCACCTGGAAGAAAAACTGCGTATTCAGAAGCTTCAGCTGAAATCCAATGAACTTGCCCAGAAGGACTGGAATAGCCAGCAATTTCCGTGGTCATCGCAAGTTCGAGCCGTGCTGAAAGATGTGTTCAACATAAAAGACTTCCGGGCACAACAACTAGGCACAATAAATGCTGTGTTGTCGAAAAAGGATGTCCTACTGCTGGCACCTACCGGCGGAGGAAAAAGTCTCTGTTACCAGCTTCCCGCTCTCGTGGTTGATGGGATTACACTGATCGTGTCCCCACTGATTTCGCTGATGGAGGACCAAGTGTGGGCACTCAAGAAACTGGGAATTAGGGCGGAATACCTGTGTTCGAATACAGATAAGGAAACGGTTAATATTATACTTAAACAGCTGCGAGAAGGGGACTGCAGTAATTTGAAATTACTCTACATAACTCCTGAGCGGGTGGCAAAAAGCAATCGATTCATGGCGGCACTTCAGAAGTGTTACAACGCAAAAAAGCTGACAATGGTATCAATTGGTGAGCAACTAGCTAATTTTGATAGGTAACCTTCTAATCCAATTCTTATTTTAGATGAGGTGCATTGCTGCTCACAATGGGGTCATGATTACCGACCCGACTATAAACACCTTTCTGTCATAAAGACGATGTTTCCGGATGTTCCTTTACTAGGAGTAACGGCAACGGCTACTGCCAAGGTCATAGCGGATGTCCGTAAAATGTTGAATCTTCGCGAATGTCTGATTTTCAATGCTCCTTTTAACCGACCAAATCTCTACTATCATGTGCTAGAAAAACAGGCCGATAAAACCGAACTGCACGATATGCTGGCTGATCTGATCAAGCGGAAATACCGACATATGAGTGGTATCATTTATACCTTTTCGGTGAAGGATACCGAGGAACTTTCCACACAACTACTACAAAGAGACGTAAAGGTGCTACCGTATTATGGCAATTTGGACCCGAAACAGCGAAGCAGAGCGCACCAGAAGTGGATGCGCAACGAAATTCAGGTCATAGTTGCAACAAACGCGTTTGGGATGGGCATTGACAAGCCAGATGTACGGTTCGTGATTCATCACACTATGAGCAAAAGTATGGAAAATTTCTATCAGGAGAGTGGTCGCGCTGGCCGGGATGGTAAACGATCGGATTGTATTTTGCTCTATCAGTTCAAAGATATATTTCGACTTTCTTCGATGATTTTCTCCGAGTATGAAGGTCTGGATAATGTTTACTCGATGGTGAAGTACTGCATCAACGGAAAAGAGTTAGTAAAACCAATTATTAATTCTATATTTTGTATTCAATCTAATCTGCATATTGAACGAATATTGAATTTCTTATTTTTCAGTTGTCGCCGAAAATTAATTTCGCGCCACTTCGCCGAGGTATGGGACGATTCACACTGCGATCGGCTGTGTGACCATTGTTATTATAGGGATAAAGTAAGACTTCCCGAACAGGATGTAACCAATTATTATCACACCCTTGTGGCCATTCTTCGCCGAGCGGAAACGTTACAAACCAAATTGACTCCTCTGAAACTGGTAGACGCGTGGTACCACAAGGGAAGCCCTAAGAACCGTTTGGAGGAGCCGCCCCCTCTATTAGATCGCTATATCGGGGAACAATTGGTTGCATTTTTAATCGTCAATGGTTACCTCAAAGAAGACTTCCAATATAACCAATATACCACATTGTGTTATATTGCAAAAGGTTCCGCCTATGTCGGAACAGATGGAATACGATTTCAAGCAGCCCGAGTTCTCAGAATTCCTGTGGATTCTCTCAAATCCCCTCCAAAAGCTGGTAGCAGTTGTATATCGGATGCAGAGCTAGAAGTTATTCCCGTAACCTCGAGCATCAGTTCCGTGGCCGAATCACCTATCCGAACCAGCACTAGCAAACGCAAAATGTCTGAGATCAACGGAAGCGATCGCGACGAATGTTTTTCAATTGGGAGCGAAACAAGTCTCAGCAGCGAAAATAGTATTCGCTCAGTTAAAATAGGAAGAAAAAGTTTGGAGAAGCGTCGAGAAACAATTTCATCGGAATGCGACAGTACTGAACAAAATGTAACTAAGGTTGCGAAGCTCGTCAACAGAAGTATATCCAAGAAGACTCCTAGCAAGGAACTTATAGCAGCGGAACCTACCGATGACGAGGATGTTCTTTTTGTTCCTAATCAGGTAGAAGTTATTGACATTGATGAATTGTGAAACAAATCAATTGTGAATCAAATGTTTTATGAGATATGAAATTAACTTTTCACACTTATTATTGTCAATCAGAAGACAATTTGCAAGACAGTCGAACATAGATCAGCAATTCCTACATTGCAAGATACGGAATTTTGCAGTTGAGAGCATTATTTCGAAAGTGTCCCATGCTTTGTGTAGCCATTTGACGATGGCGGCGCATTGCCTCGTGAATCTCCTGCGGAGTAATTGCTTTCACTCCATCTACACCACGTCCGTGTGTCACTTCAGGACACAAATGAAGCATAGAATGAGACGTTCCTGAAATAATCAACATTATTTGGTGACAGCTCCCTAATCGGCAAACAGGCACTTACCTGATGATGTCACCCGACTATACGGTTCCACCGTTCTATTTGACGAATTCAGTCTTGTCAAGATACAAAAATCCACTAACACTGCAATAGTCTCATGAGCCAGATACGACAGAGTAAGCAAACAACTTTGAGAAATGATCACATCCTCCGGAAAGTTCAACCAAGCTCGCATTCGATTTTTCATGGTGTTTGTATTCCTATGCATGAACGACGTTCTTCTTGCCAAATTAAACTCCTCATATTGTTTTCCGGCCAGTATCTGAGAAATCCGATCCGCACGGAACAATCGCCTTACTTTCTCCTCGTCAAACTTCTCCGACACATCTCGGTCAGAGTCCTCATCCGATTCGTCCAAATTCGATCCTAAATCGCCGAACTGCGAGAACCGATCTCCGTACAAATCTTTCATCTTTTTCTTCACGAAAGCCATATCCCGGAAGTATTTCTGCAACCGAGCCACCCGAACTGGATTCTTCCGCATAATATACTCGAAGTCCCTTCTGGATAACACCGGGGAATTCTGTCGAGACATCGCGTGATCGATTGCATCCTGCATTATGCCTCTCAACTGATGCAGCACTATTTTCTCCACCAGTATTACCGACTCTCGCAAAGGCTTCTCGCAGTCCCCATAGCCACGCATGATTTGAGAGATCTCTTCGAAAAATATCGGAACATAATCACCAGCGGTGCCTTCCAGCCCGTTTAGAATACTGCTGCTACCGGTAGTGCTACCAATACCACTGGCAGCCGAACCAGCAGGTAAGTTGGCGCTGCCCGGGTTGATAGCGATGTTGATCGACGGACGACCGAGTTTTTTCGATGTTCCGTCGCGTGAGCTCATTACTTCGCTGTTATTACAACTCTATCCAATTGTCAAACCATCTAAACTATTTCCTTGACCTGAAATACAGTGTAAACTAACAGGCTTTCGTAAAAATGATAAAATATCGTTATCGTGCTCAATAAAATTACAAAATTAAACTAAAAAAAAAAAAATTAAAAATAAAAATACAAAATACTACAAAAAGAAACTACTCTTCCTTGACCTAATATACAGTGTAAACTAACAGATTTTCGTACGCAATTTAATTACAATTAGGGCTTATTTGAACCGCTGCTATGTAGAACTTTTAGGTTCCGTTCGATCAGGATTCAGGTATTATTAATCTTTTCTAAAAAACAAGGTGAGTGAACGAAGTGTGTGTTTACTGTTCAGTGATGTTTACTCGATTAACGCAAATAATCCATTCATCTTTAAAATAATCGAACAATCAATAATCGATTACAAGCTTTCGGTGTAAATCGATTATACACTGAGAAAAAAACAATGTGACCTGACTTCCCACTGAGACGTCCAAAAATTTGTTTCAAAATCGTTCAACACGGGTCCAACGATGGACGTTTGTTGAACGGTTATTTGGACGTTGTCCAAATTGGACCAACGAACGTCCTTCATTGGACGATTTTGAAACCAACCGTTCTTAGAGGGTTTTGTGGTGTTTTAACAAAGACGCTGAATCCATCTGGATACAGATAGAAAAACTCTAGAAAGAGAACTGCGGAGACTCCATTTTGGATCGATTGGATTCGCGTTTAGCTGTCAAAAAACGAATCCAATCGAACATTGCCTATCCTTATAACATTGGACGTGTTGCCATACAATGCCGGGGCATACGTTGCCAAAAATGCTGTTTTTCTCTCCGCAGTTCTCTTACTAGAGTTTTTCTAGATACAGACTCCCCATCTCTACACTGAGCAAAAAACTATAGTATTTGGGACCCGACTTTCGTGGTTGTTTTAATTATTCGCCAAAATAGCAGTAATGACCATGAGATCAGTAATACTAAACTGTTGTATTACGAAAAATACTAGAAAAATTCTTAACCGCTTAACTATTATGTTGGTATTTATGACAATTTGAGCAAGCTCAGACCAACAATGTATACCATCTTCAAACTGATAATGGAATAGTCTGAATCACCATTAAAACTAATGTTGAAATGAAAATTTGAACATGGTAAACATATTAAATATAACCAGTGTCATTGTTATAACTAAATTTTGTTTGAATGTTATCTACACAATGTAATAATCAGTCACGAAGACTAAATATACAATGGTTATAACAATGTAAAGGATGAAATAATAACATACACTGTTTATGTGAACACCTTTTACGTATAGTGATTTTCAGCTGACTATGCTTTGTATTACTACTGACTGTCAAAATTGTCAATTTGAGCGTTTCAATTTTGTGTTCCTAAAAGACGCTTACGAACGGGCTTCATTTTTTTCGATTGTTTATATTATTATATTATATTATTGCGATAAGGCGCTAGTCTCAAGAATCACTCGTATACTCGAGCCCCAGCCAGTAAGAATTCTAAGGGAACAAATAGGACAGTAGCTTTGATCCTACAAAGACTTGAATACAAAGAATGGGTTGCGTAGTCTGGCAAAATAGAAGGTTATGTTTCGCAACGAAATATAGTACCAAAGCTTTATTTTGCTTATTAATGTTGCATCAGGTAAGTACTTCAATTTTATCCAATAGGTGGACTTTGATGTCTTGTGATCATATTTTTTCGATTCTTTTAAATTTAGCGTGAAGTCAGAAAAGGAGAAGACTTAGATCATCGTCGACAATTGCTATTTTAACAAATACAAATATGTCAAGTTAATAAAATAACAATCGGTTGAGCAATTTTGGTCAAAATTCGCTTTAATTCAGATTTATACTCCATTGAGTTATATTGGCCAGAATCTCTATAAAATCAATAACCTTTTCAAAATAACTAGATAACGAACGTCAAAAGTCTATTGGTTATTACAAACACGTTCAGGTCATGGTGACTATGCTTATTGTTATGTCGAGCATCCAACGTACAATGGTTAATGATACAATAAAGTGGTTAATTTTGCTATTATGGTAAAACATTCCATTCTGTTGGTTTAGTGATAACAAACAGTTCCGGGTCAAGATAAATATTTATATTGTTATACTAAGCATCCCAGTTACAATTGTCACGGATACAATAAAATTTTCAATATTACCATTATGGTACAAAGCTCTTGAATAGTAAACCTGACCATGCATATAGTTAACGTCACCCAATACTATAGTCGGCTGAAAACCACTATACTCGCAAAGTCGAATTAACCTCCTCATATGGTGAGAGATACCATATATTTTTTCTTAGTGTATCTTATTCTTTTTATTTATCTGTAAGCGTTTCGGCGCGAATGAAACAGAAACGAAACGATTGGCAGCTAGTACCTATAGACGTGCTTTCGTGGAATTGGTTTTTTTTACTGAGATAAACTTCTTCAGACTTTAGGCTGGTACTCTACGATATGAGAGCCGGCGCTTCTAAAGCGGAATTGTTTTATATCAATATAAGAAGAGTCCTTTTAGCGCTGAGATAGACATTGAAACCAAAATAGACTAATATCTCACTGCAAATGGAGACCTATATTACTATAACGTATTTCAGAACGGTTTTCGCGGTGAAAGGACCTTCAAAACCCTATTAACCAAATTTGCATTGAAAACATTATTTGATAGGCAAACCTTTTCTCGTATGCATCTCATGCTCTGGTTCTATTTTTATTTCTGTTTTATTCACCCACGCATGGCTGAGGGCTAGTGCATGGTTCGTTTTTGTTTTTACTTTCATTTGAGACGTTGCACATTGCAACGTTTGACTCGTCGCGTGGTAACATTCCGGCCCCTGTAAATTGACATCATTTACAACAATATAAGAGCGACGATGCAAATTAATTGACTATTAATTATTATTATAATTATCATTATAAATCATTGCATATAATTATATTTTTTTAGCATAATTAATATATTCATACTGTTCCAATACATGGGTAGAGTTGTCCTCTGTATGGTGATGATGCTTCAGCTTCTGGTGGGTCTACTTCTAGTGGTGTTGTAGTAGCGCGTTGATCGGTTCGATCTAATGAATGTTGTAGATTCTTGGTTGTGCTTCTAAGGGCTAAAACAATGTCATGGAGTCCCAAAAAGTAGCAATTAATTGCCACCCGAAACCGTAGATATCGTATAAAATTCTTCCGTGCATTACCGTATCTATGATGAACTTGAAGGCGCGTCCGATAGCATATAACCCGATGATAGTCAAATTACCTAACCAATTTGACCACGACTTAAGTTTGCTCCAATATTTGTCGATTGCATTGTCGATTATTTCCCCCTATATCAAGGCGTCGAAATGGAATCCTTGTCTATCTGGTACCTGCGCCGACATAATTTTATGAAGCACATTTGATGCTATACGTCGATCTGCTTGCTCATATATCTCTACTGCTGATGTTGTTTGGAAACTACGTTCATCGTTTTATTAACAAAGCCTTCGTACAAAATGTCGAATTCTGAATCCTCACATCGTTGGTTATGGCTATTGTCTTATGTTGTATACCCATCTTCTGAATCTAAACATTTCCCGTAAGAATATAACTCCATGTCGTAAGATAATCTGATCATTTTCATTATCAATAGCCGCAAGGTAGTTCTACAACGCGATTTCGTATTCGTAATACACTAACTCGTTTGTTCATATATATTCAGGAGTGCTGTATACTCCTCCACTGCAGTTACTTCCATAGACGTGGCTCACGATGAGAGTTTCGTCTCTACCCGAACAGAAAGTAATATCGAAATTGATCGTAGAAACGTTGAATTTACAACAGTTTTATTTGTTAACAACAACTTCTCTTGTAACATCAATGTACTTATGATGCAGTCCTTCGTGTCTCCAAAATCTACAACGGAAAAACAATGTAAATCGATGTTTTTGATTTCAGAATGTATGGGAAAAGATCAATTTTTTCATTGTTACATCCCTTAACGACCCCCCTTTTTCAATGTAAAAATCGGGTTTACAATAAAATTGGATGTAGAAACTACAAATGTGATTATATTTCCATTGTAAATTTTCCAGAATAATATTGTTTTTCGTTGTAATGTAACAATAAAAAATGCTGTAATACTGTTGTGCATTTCTATTCGAGTAGTTGTACTGTTTCGCTTGGTCTCACGAATAATTCTACTGTTGTGAGTCAATGTGACGGATCCGACCATGTGAGTGTTCCTACATTCTTCTGATGTGAATTCTTTTACTATATAACTTCTTTAGTAATCTGATGTATGGGAGTGTATTCCACAATGCCTTATAGATTTATTATGACCTTACATTGATACACCATCACAAATCCCTTAGGGCTGCGCTGTAAGACTTATATCGGTACTTCCGTTATACTAAATTTTTTGACAACGGTAAGCATGAAGAAACGTCCATCAATGAATAGCTAGTTAAATCAACTTCCGGATGTCCGCAGCCGTAAGCTATTAACTCGTGTACACCCGAACAGAAAGTAATATCGAAATTGATCGTAGAAACGTTGAATTTACAACAGTTTTATTTGTTAACAACAACTTCTCTTGTAACATCAATGTACTTATGATGCAGTCCTTCGTGTCTCCAAAATCTACAACGGAACTACAAATGTGATTATATTTCCATTGTAAATTTTCCAGAATAATATTGTTTTTCGTTGTAATGTAACAATAAAAAATGCTGTAATACTGTTGTGCATTTCTATTCGAGTAGGCTCTCCAAATGCTAGTGCGAATAAGTATAATAGCATCATCCCAACCATCGGCCAATAAGGTGCTCTAATAGTAGTATTTTCTTTTTTATTCAGTGTTTTAGGCTTTGAAATCTTATCCCTAATTTGTTTTACGACATCAACATCGATTTTCTGTCGCTTTCCCCAGGAGTAAAAATTCACCTTTGTCCTTTTTATAATTGAAGGATCCGGATCATCCATCGTAATATTTTCAGGGTTATATATAGCCTCAATGGTGTGTGGGTCAAAATATTACAGCATTTTGACTTATTGAAACTTTCTTTTGCCTGCCTCTAGTGGTGTTCCTCTATGGTGATTTATGACAACGGTGTTATATTCAACATGTTCTTTTTGCTTACTATTGCGTACATCTAGAACTGCTAAATTATTTTTATTTATTTATTAACAGATTAAGGCCGAAGTGTCCTGTGCCGTATACAAAAGATTCCTCCATTCCACTCGGTCCATGGCCGCGCGTCGCCAGCCACGCAGTCTGCGAAGGGTCCGCAAATCGTCTTCCACCTGGTCGATCCATCGTGCTCGCTGCGCGCCACGTCTTCTTGTACCGGTCGGATTGCAATTGAGAACCGTTTTCACCGGGCTATTGTCCGACATTCTGGCTACGTGCCCGGCCCACCGTAGTCGTCCGATTTTCGCGGTATGACAGATGGGCGGCTCCCCCAACAGCTGATGCAACTCATGGTTCATTCGCCGTCTCCATGTGCCGTCTTCCATCTGCACTCCACCGTAGATGGTACGCAGCACTTTCCGTTCGAAGACACCAAGTGCGCATTGGTCCTCCACGAGCATGGTCCAGGTCTCGTGCCCGTAGAGAACTACCGGTCTAATCAGCGTCTTGTAGATGGTCAATAGGGTGGGACAAAAAATAGAATCCAGCTCCGAGCAACTTTTCAGATACCATTTGGGTCCTAGAACAACTGTGCAAATTCTTAGCTCGATCCCTGAAACTATATTTTTGCGCCCACTGTTTAAAGTTTACATGGGATTTTGCATGGAAAAACTAACTTTCATAAATTAATTCCTCCGGAAGTCGCCCATTGCTTCCTAAAAATAAATCGTTATGTGGCTTTTATAGGAAATTTAACAAAGAAACGAAGTCTCGAAAACCACGAAACGATCTGACGCTTGAGAAAAAAGTTATTAAGCAGAAACCGATTGATGCTCTGACGATTGATAAAATGTTCATTTTTTCTAGCACCACTGCTGTTAGATTTCCAATTCTATGCAATTTTGTTTTGATCTTCTCTTAATGTGTTTAAATTACTTATCTATGCTGTTTGGCCACTTCGCAAGGGTTTTGGGGGATAAATTGGGGCTTCTTTTGTACATAATAAGAGAAAGTTAAAAATTTTGTATATAATTCGACCGTCAGCAGCAGTGATGCTATGAAAAGTAAAAATTTCATCGAACTTCAGGGCATCAATCGGTTTTTTCTTAATAACTTTTTCCACAAGCATCAGATCGTTTCGTGGTCTTCTAGACTTTGTTTCCTTGACAAATTTCCTATAAAAATCAGCCATCTATTTATTTTTAGGCGATAACGGGCGACTCTTGGAAGAATTATTTTGCAAAAGTAGATTTCCCCATACGAAATCCCATGTAAACTTTAAACCATGGGCGCAAAAATATAGTTTCACCGATCGAACTAAAAATTTACAGAGTTGTTCTGGGAGCTAAATGGGACCCAAAAAGTTACTCGGAGCGAAATTTTATTTTTTTCATATAACCATGTCTTACTCTAATGGTCAACTTCGTACGACGGCGAACTCTGTTCGACCGAAGTGTCTTGCGGAGGCCAAAGTAAGCACGATTTCCTGCCACGATGCGTCGAGAACTGCTACATTAACTGCTGGTCTTTTGTAAAGCCCTTTACTAGTCTGGATCATAACCGAACGTACTTGTCCATCTGGTGCCTGGAATGCTTCAGTTACTCTCCCTTTTAACCATTTTCCATAAGGGATATTATCGTCTGCGATAACAACAAGGTCATCAACCTTTATATTATCTGCTTTACCAGTCCATTTGTTGCCTAAATGTCTTGGTATTTTTTCAACCCTAAGTTCCTTATGAAATTCCATATTTCTGGCACCATCAATATCGTCGAAATTTTCCACATCGTCCACATAATCTTCATTCACTATTGCCTTTGTAGCTTGCTGCTTCTCATCCTGCATCACATATGCACCTGTGTCTTGTTTATTGCTGTCATGCCATAGAACGCATTGATTTCCTTGATTCTTTGGATCGTAGTCCACAATGGTATCAATTGTCCATTGTGGGCGTAAGTTACTGGCCAATTCTTGACAGCAAACATTGTTTCATATCGGCTAGAGATTGATGAGAGGTGATGCGGACTTTCCCCGATTCTATCGGAATCAGCCCGCCCGTTGATCATGCTTCCTGGTGGGTCTTTGGGGACCACCTGAGATTTCGAGCCGTTTTCGCTTTTGTCTCCCGAAATCTTCCCCGTTGATCCTCCACCTAGGGGCAGATCACTTGTGATGCATTTTTAAAAATCAGCGAAATTAAATGCATTTATTTCCATCAAAATAGAAATTCATAATGTATTTTGCGTTGCGTGCAATGTTTTTGCGTTGCGTGTAAGACGTCAAAACCCTACAGAAAAACTAGCCCTACATTTAACAAAACGTCGAACAAAGTGGATCAGCGTAGGACGTTTGTTAAACAAACTTTTCTGCAAGGGAGTGCAAAGCTGATGCAAAAATGGAAATTAAATGCATTTTTTCTAATTTGATGCAAATTTGTTATACATTCTTAGAGTGATCTGCTCCTAGTCCTCCACCGTGTTGTTCATTCAGCCATGCTGAGACTTTTTTCTTCGAATTGATAATTGATCCGGGTGTTGATTCAGCCTCGCTACTCGCTGCTTTTTGATGAAAGAGTTTTTGTTTTTGTTCCAGCGACTGCTGTCGAATCAACTGTTGCTTTGCTTGAAAGGCTTTTTCATCCTGAAGTTTCAGCTCTCGCAGCCCTTTTTCCTTCTCCATCAGCAATTTGTTCTCGGCTATCTGGCGCTGCTTCTCTGCCATTTCTCGGGTCCTCAGAGCCGTTTGTTCCTTAACTGCTTGTTCTTTCATCGGCTGCTCTTCCTCCAGTAATTTCATTTGTGCCTCGAGTAGAGCAGCGCGAGTGCTAAAACCCTCTTGTTTCAAAATTGTCCAATGAAGGACGTTCGTTGGATTTGGAACCGTTGAACGGTTATTTGGACAACGTCCAAATAACCGTTGAACAAACGTCCTTCGTTGGACCCGTGTTGAACGATTTTGAAACATTTTTTTGAGCTGTGCGTCGCGTTCGCACTTATTAGTGTTGTCAAAAACAAAACGAGAGATTCGACTCAGTCGAGGTCTTCCGTGCAGTAAGGTACTTTTGAGTTGTTTGGGGTATACTCAAAATTGGGTAAATTCAACTTAAATTTAAGTAAATTAAACTCAAGGTTGAGTTATTATTTTTGCCGTTAAATGGAAACTACCTTCAACACGGTTTACCTAATTTTACCTTCATGCACGATACCACGAGATTGAGTCAAAAGTACTTAATTTTAGGTAGTTTTTCGGTGGCGTGTACACTCTTGGCAACTTATTCCCAGTTAAACTCCTTCCGGAACCGGTTCGGATTTCTGAATGGAGTCAGTATGGATTCCAACTCAAATGCAACAAGAGATTCCGACTCAGAATCGGTTGTTGCATTTGATTTGGGATCCATACTGACTCCATTCAGGATTCCGAATCAAATTTCGAATGGTTTGACCGGGTTCTTTGGGTTGTTTTATTTTTGCGTGTGCCCAGTTAAGCTCAGCCGGAAATGAACCGGAGTTCTGGTTGGTTCCAGCTCGTATTCCGGCTCCATTGACACAACCGATTCTAGTTAGAATCGATTGCGTCACTGGAGCCGGCACACGAACTGGACCCAGCCAGAATTCCAGTTCCGGCTAAACTTTACTGGGTGGATTTGCAATTACGGCGTGTTTCACGTTCCATACATGCGCATATTATTTTTCTCCTTCCTAATTTTTGCACGCCACTGCTCAACGTACAATTTCTCCGCCCATTGTCACTGTCAAAAGCAAAAGATAGCAGTATCGTTTTGCTAATTTTCTTACCGAAATTTTCATTTTTTGCGAAAATAATGCCGAATTAGCTTTGAAAGGTGTGTGAAACATAACGGTACAACGATGGCACAACTATTGCGTGGAAAATCAAGGTAAAGCTAAATTTGATTGACTACAAAATGCAGAGAAAAGTGATCCGGCTCCACAAGGGATGATCGTCATCGATCGGTGAAAAATCAGATGATGTTATGTAAAGTTTATTGATTTTTTACTCGCGTTAGATGAAACGCATGATGACGCTTTTCCTTGACAGGATTTGTCAATGATTGTATATAAACGGAAAAATGATTTGTTGAAATATCGAGCGTTGAACTCGGGCCAAGAATAATTTGTTTTTACTGACTGTTTTCAGCATTGACCTGCGTTTCAGGAACATTCGACCGGCAGCATACGCGCTGAGTCATGTGAACTTCTCCGGTTTCAGTTACGGTGGCAATGGCAATAGTCGTCAAAACTTCTACTATCGGCAGCACCAGGAGTTTCTTCGTAGGCCAAAGTTCGGTGGCTATCAATACTACCGGGGCTATGGAATGCTTGTGGGAAGAGTTCTTCGAGGAGTCCTAAAGCTACGCTATCTGGTGCTTGGAGGTGCTATTGGCGGCGGAGTAACGCTTAACAAGCGCTACGAAGAGTGGAAGGATGGGCTGCCGGATATGAAGTGGCTCGAGGAGGTGATGCCCGATAATGAAAAATGGAGTCAGTTCACCAAAAGCCTGCTTGCGGTGAAAGATTCAGTTAAGGATTCCATCGAAATTGGTAAGACATTGGTTTGGATATGGATATGAAGCAATGCGACTAGAAGTGCCAATTTTTTAGATCCTCGATTGAAGCAGCTCAGCGAGAACAAGATTAACGAGTGGCGGCAATGGTTCGATCAACGTCTGGACAATGCAATTGAGGCGGCTGAAACTCAACCGAATCCACAAATCGAAAGTAAGATTTCGCTTTTTTTAGTCAAAAGTGTCGTCGTTGCGGCTTAGGAGTGGGTCATTCAAGAATGATTAAATGATTTAGGTTTATTTGAAATGCTTTTGCTATGTGCATGTCGGTTTATCATCAAACATAAGTTAATTGCCACGAAGCCAGCCACGACGAGACAATGCATATTTAATCAAGCACGTTTTATTTCTCTTCTTTCGGTCTAGGTTCCTTCCAGAATCTATCTGAATTAGTATCAGAACTATATGGAGGTAATAATAGAAAACTGTCATCTCACTCAAAATTTTCATGGTAGTGTAGATAAATTTAGTCATTCTTGAATACATTCAGAAGATGCACTAAGGCAGACAAGTCCATTATTGGTGATCAATTTTTCTATATTCAATTATAGCTACCAAAGAAGAACTTCGCAACCATAACACGGTGAACGCAAAAACCCTCACGACTGAGGAAAGCCGGAAACGTGTAGAAACTCTACAGGTCCAGGTTGATGCTCTGCAGACGGAGATCATGAATGTGCAATTGAAGTACCAGCGAGAAATCGAAAAACTAGAGAAAGAAAATCGAGACCTTCGTCAGCAATTTCTAATTCTGAAAACAAACCGGAAGCAACCGACAAAGAAGCGCATCAAGAAATCGTTGATCGACATGTACTCGGAAGTGTTGGACGAATTGTCCGGATATGATACCAGTTACAGCACGGCTGATCATCTGCCACGGGTTGTGGTCGTAGGAGATCAAAGTAGTGGTAAAACTTCGGTGTTGGAAGCTATCGCACAAGCTCGGATCTTTCCCCGCGGCAGTGGAGAGATGATGACTAGAGCTCCAGTGAAAGTTACCCTTTCGGAAGGTCCCTACCATGTGGCACAATTTCGGGATTCAGATCGGGAGTATGATCTAACTTTGGAAAGAGATTTGTCCGACTTGCGTCGGGACGTGGAAATTCGAATGAGAAACTCTGTACGTGGAGGAAAGACCGTCAGCAACGATGTGATTTCAATGACGGTGAAAGGGCCGGGTCTTCAACGCATGGTTCTAGTAGATCTGCCGGGTATTATTTCAACCCAGACGGTGGACATGGCGGCGGACACCAAAGATTCGATCAAGCAAATGACCGAGCATTACATGAGCAATCCGAATGCAATTATCTTGTGCATACAGGTAATATTCTGATAGGAGCTAATGATTTCGAACTTTTATTGCTATCAATAACTTCAGGATGGTTCCGTCGACGCTGAACGTAGTAATGTGACCGATATGGTATCGCATTGTGACCCCCTTGGAAAACGAACTATTTTCGTTCTTACCAAAGTTGACATGGCAGAAGATCTGGCCGATCCGAATAGGATCAGGAAGATTCTTTCAGGGAAACTCTTTCCAATGAAAGCTCTAGGATATTTTGCAGTTGTGACCGGTCGTGGGCGGAAGGACGATTCCATCGAAACAATTCGCGAATATGAGGAGAAGTTCTTTAAGAATTCTAAACTGTTCCAGTTAGTGATTCAGACTATTGGTCAACAAATTTTAACTAAAATGAATCATATTTCAACATTTCAGAAGTGGTGTCACGATGTCGCATCAGGTCACAACGCGTAATCTCAGCCTGGCGGTGGCCGATCGCTTCTGGAAGATGGTCCGTGAAACGATCGAACAGCAAGCGGATGCATTCAAAGCAACGAGGTTTAATTTGGAGACTGAATGGAAAAATAATTTCCCCAGGTAAGATGCATTTCTAGTCAATTTGCCAACATGTTCTAACCAGTAATATTATAGACTACGCGAATCCGGTCGTGATGAACTGTTCGACAAGGCGAAAGGTGAAGTGTTGGACGAGGTAGTAAACTTGTCCCAAGTTTCTTCTAAAAAGTGGGAAGAACTCCTAAACAACAAACTGTGGGAAAAATTGTCAAGCTACGTGTTTGAAAATGTGTATTTGCCAGCAGCACAATCCGGTTCACAGAGTAAGCTGAACAATATGACCCCAACCAATCAAACAGTGTAAATAAAATATAATTATTCTTCTTAACAGATTCCTTCAACACCATGGTGGATATTAAATTGCGACAGTGGGCTGAACAGGCCCTGCCTGCCAAATCCGTAGAAGCCGGCTGGGAAGCACTGCAGAAAGAATTCCAGTACCTGATGGAGGTTGCTCGGAAAACGCCGGACCATGACAACCTGTACGATAATCTAAAAAGTGCAGTGATAGACGAAGCAATTCGACGTCACTCGTGGGAGGACAAGGCGATTGATATGCTGCGAGTCATACAGTTGAACACGTTGGAAGATCGTAGTGTACACGACAAGGTCGAGTGGGATCAGGCCGTTCGTTTCCTGGAGACATCGGTTAAGGAAAAACTTGAACACACCGAGCAAACGATTAGTGAAATGTTCGGTCCATCAACAACGCAAAAGTGGCTTCAGTGGCGCTCGTCTACCGATGAGCAGAATAAACGAAAATACGTCAAAGGGGAACTGGACAAAATACTATCTAGTGATTCAAAGCATTCTCCTACGTTAAGCTACGACGAGCTGACAACCGTTAGGAAAAATCTGCAACGAAGCAACGTTGAAGTAGAAACGGATTACATTCGGGAAACGTGGTATCCCATCTATAGAAGGTACGTGTGTTTTCTTTTATATTAAGTAGTTACTGAATCATAATTGTTTCGACAGACATTTCCTGAAGCAAGCGCTGAATCAAGCGTATGACTGCCGCAAAGCGTACTACCTATACACTCAGCAAGGTACTGAGTGTGAGGTGAACTGTAGCGATGTGGTTCTCTTTTGGCGCATCCAGCAGGTTATAAAAGTTACTGCCAACGCTTTACGTCAGCAGGTCATCAATCGGGAGGCTCGACGGTTGGATAAGGAAATTAAAGAAGTCCTAGACGAATACGGAGAGGACGATGACAAAAAACAGCAACTACTGACGGGCAAACGTGTGACACTAGCGGAGGAACTTAGTAAGTTTATTAAGTTGTATATTTTTGTATATTATCAATTTCAAAATTACTTTTTTCTTTTAAAGTTCGAGTGCGGCACATTCAGGAGAAATTGGAAGAATTTATAAACGCTCTCAATCAGGAAAAGTGAACTAGCTCTCAATGTGGCTTGGAACTGTATCTAGTCTATCCATAACCAATCGTGGAGCGCTAAGACACCTAATACGTTTAAAGTACTGTCTCGATAAGACCTAAAGAATACTTAAAATACTGTAACCAAGCGGGCACTGAGAGTGTTAAGGGAAAGCAAGGATTCCAGATAAGCTATTTATTTAATACGAATTCGATTTCTTTTGTTGCTTACGTTAATCTATTACGCGATTCAACTTGTTTTGATTGGACTTATAATATTGGTACAATCTTCGAAAAAAAGTATTTGTTGTAATTTATGCTAATTCTAATTTACAATCAGGCTGCATTATGAACACCAATTGGAATAAAATTTTCGTGGAGTCGTATTCTAAACTAAGTGAGTAAAATGTGTCTTGTTTATCCGAAAAGTCCAGTTCATGTAATTCGTGTAGGAATTTAGTCGGTAAAGTAGCGTTAGTGTAGCGAAAATAATGCAAAAATCATTTATTTTGATTCCATTAACATGCAAGTTTCTAGAAATAATTGCATGACACCTTTTATACTTTATATAAAAATTTTACCGTATTCTGCGGATAGTGCTCACCAAATACATTGTGTATAAAGGAACTGCAATTAAAAATACGTTTTATCGAAGCCTGTAATCGGATTAACACCAGGCGATTGTGAAGGCCAATCGAACTCGATTGACTCTTTTCCAGTTTATAGGCTGTTCAGGATCGTCGTCCTCCTTCATGATTCAATTCTCATTTTTTTGCAGTGAATAGACAAATTGATCCAGGCAGTTAGTTTGGCAATGTGTTTTTTCTTCAAAGCAATTTATAATTCTTCGCATGCAAATGTTCACGAATAGTCACGCGGTGTGACCTTTTTGCGCAAATTTTGCTTGCTCTTGATGAAAGGACATAGAACAATTCTTTGAAATTAATGCCAAAATCAGTTTGATGTTGTTTTTAATCTGAAAGATCATCAACGTTTGTATCATCTTTAAAGCGTTGCACTCACTTCCCGACATAGAACTACGATTTTTTAATGTACTTTGACGTCAAATAACATTTTTTATCCTTTCGGATGCAGAGGAACACTGCCTCGAAGCACTTAGCGTACGTACTTGCAATACATAATGGAATAGATTACAATCATCATCACGGTTGCACAATTCAGGTGCTCTAAATCGTGGCCGAATGTATTTTAGATTTCCAAGTTACTCGATTTTGGGCCGCAATTCTCCAGTTTCCTTGAACGCCCGCCGCACGTCCAATTTCCTCGATTCCACACAACCAGCGGAGGCGGAGCATGCGCCGAAGTCAACGACCGCTTCCAAGTTCTTTACTGAGTGTAACTTTAGCTGATCTCTATCCGGCAAGACAGGAGACTACAGTGGGACATGTAGCACGTGTCCCACTGTAGTCTCCTGTCTTTTATCAGCCTTCTGATGTCAGGATGTTTGTATACTTGGTTCTTCTTTAAAACACACTGAGCACTCAATGGGAGTATCAGCGAATTGTAGAGCAAAATTTGAAGGCGTCCGTAGACTACGAGCTTTTATCTAACTGCACAAATCATAGAAAGTTAAATTCGCAAGCCACAACACGCCTTTTTTCGTGACTAACCGGACGTGGATCACCGTTCGGACTGCCTCGCTCTCTGTCAGTTACCAGTTACTTTGTCTTGTCATAGTCTATGTTCAGTCCAATTATCGCAGCCTTCCTGTTAGAAGGCACACCTGACTCTTCCATTGCTCTGCGATCAACGCCAATAATGTTAATGTCATCCACGAACCAAAGAAACACGCGAAATCATTGTTTATTTTCTGGATCTTTACCAACCCTTGGCCCCAATGGAGGGTTAGATTTGTTACATTCAAGGAGAGACAATATGTCAGCTTTAATATAGTATTCCTCTTCAAGTCGAATACCGTCGCCAAACTGTTAAAAATATGCTGAAGTCCGGTAGCAGCGCAGCGCTCTGCCGACCATAGTTGTTTCTCCTGAACGTTAATCGCAAGAGAGAGTTATTACGTAGAGCTCGAATGCAGGCTTGAAGAACCAGGCGTCGGCGGATTGTAGAACAACTCACCCTGGCGGACAATAAGTCCAAGACCTACATGGTTTCGAATACCACGAATGTCGAGCTGTATTAACCGGCAACGGTTTTCGTAGCTCGGCTGCTGTGTTTTACCAAGGAAGATGTTGGAGTGCAAAGCGTATGGGGACCGGTGTTCGACATCCTCGATTCTGTCAACCCCGTTCTGGTAGCACGGATTCCAAACAAGACAACAATATTCCAGTGCTGAGCAAACCAACTGTATCTTGTGATGATCGTTCCGCTCCGTTGTTATGCCTCGATAGTTCTTAAAATCATGTTCAAACATTTTCAGCCACAGTTCGTTTTGTTTCACAGAATCGTAAACCGCCTTGAAATTCGCAAACAGATGGTAAGCCCTCAAGTCGTCCATCCTCAAAAATTATCGCAGTATAGACATCTTGTCTGTCATTGATCATTCTTCTCGAAACCCGCTGTGGTATTCGTCGAAAAAGGATTCAGTCAGGATGTGCAGCCTGCTAAACAGAACGCGGGAGAGTACCTTATTGGTATTTTGCTGCAAAGCTCAATTACCTGGTGATATCTACAGATTAATAGCATAAACAAGATAAGGTGGATGTTTGTGCTTTTTTCATATCTACGATAAGCAATTTGTTGTAATTTTTTTTTTGTTTTTCCGTAAATGCGCATCAAATATATAGTAAATAATAGATTCAGAGGGGAAGAAAAACAATTTGGAAGTTAATGATAATAGTTTTTAGTAGATACACTCAAGTTAAACATAAGAAATCTTCGAAAATGTGTATATTGTGCCTCTAGGTTAGGGTTCACAACCGCCCGAGTTAAGAATATTTAAACAACCAATCAAAGCATAACCAGTATAAATTCACTTTTGGCAAGAATTAGCTCTTATTTCGAACATACACAACTTTGTACGAAGTGGTTTTATACCGGTTCAAAAAGCAAAATTTAAAAATATGCTATATTAGCCCTGTTGTGCATAATAAATCTATTGCCATATTGAAGGAAATTAGTTTTCTTCCACTTCACTTTCATTTTTTGATATAACTAAGGCCAATTTTCTTAAAAATGCAAAAATTACTAAACTTTTAAAGATTTGCTACTGATCTGACAGTTTATTCGCAAAACATCCACCCCAAGCCTGTAGCGCCCCCTACACATATTTTCTGCGCCAAAGATGCCAATAGGCGTAAGGTTCAATTGAGAAATAAGATTACACGCTCACTTAAGGTTCAACTGAAAAATCCCCGAAAAGCGGCCAAAATCTTCGTGGATATCAATAAGTAGTATTCAAACAAATCAGTTGATTTTCAAGAAGATTATATAAAAAGTAGTAAAAAACTGTTTTTTTTTTGCTTTAACGCTTTGATTTTTGGAGGGAGACTACAATACGCTTAGATAGATTTATGAAATTGGGTTCAGATTTTCGTTTTTTTTAAAAGGGACTTTTATGCTTTTTTGAAATTGTAGGGTAAAGTGGTTTTTTCAAAAATGTTGATGTGAAGGTTTTCAAGGTTGCTAGTTACTAATCCGTCCTCAGATTTACCAAATTCAAAATGTTTTTTTAAATAAACAATAAAAATTCAAAATGGAGAACGAATTCCAAACGGCAGACTACAATGAGGAAAAAAGTAGCTCGATTCGTCTAAAATGTAGATCTGAGGTTTTCGGAGCCGCTAATCACGCTAAATTCAAAATAAGAAAAAAATAAGCCATGTGCCTATTTTCCCATTGTTTCCATTATCTTCCATCTTTGTTCAACGCAATAACTGAAATGGTAGAGCGATTCGAGTTTTCGTTGCATTTCTCCGTTTTCTGGTCAGTGTTATTAGGTTTGTTCCAGTACACGGAAGTCACTCTGGAGTAAACAGGAGCAAAAAATCTTTGCTCCTTTTTACTCCGGTTTGCTACCAGAAGAAGAAAAAAGAGAAGAAGAGAGTACAGGAACGATTTTCTCCGGAGTACTTCCAGTTTCTCCTGGTACTGGAACAGACCTATTATTATATTTGTTCTTCACTGAGCAAAAAGCATCTGAGAATTTCATAAGCCTCGGCATATGAACCAACCTTCTGACGATGTCATTGAACGCTTTAGAATGTCATAGGCAGGCTTATGAATTCATTGATCTTTATTCATGCACTCCATAGACGTACAAATAATGTATTTCATAAAACAGTCTTATGACTTCGCTCCAATATATGCCTTTCAGAATTTCATAAGTTTTTCTCATGAAACCCATATGAGATCTGTTATTGATTCTATAAAATTGTGTTTTGTTTTTCATAAACGTCATTTTTGTGAAAAGTTCATAATTGTTTCTTATGAATTCAGTACTGGCCTTGACGGCCGACCAGGAGTTAATAGTTTCAGCACAGAGAACAGACGTCCATCTTCAGCATTCAACTAGTGTAAAATCTCTAACGGTTTCGAAAGTAGTTTGGATATCTAAACCAGGTGCGCTACTGTCGTCATGTTTTTTTGTGGCTGAGTGCGACAGAATTGACAGCGGTTATTCCTCTACCCAGTCAAACTAGTCCGGAACCGATTCGGACTTCCGGCATGAATTCTAGCTCAAATGCGTCAACCGATAGAGTCGGAATCGGTTGTTTTCTTTGAGCTAGATTCCATGCTGAATCCATCCAGGATTTCGAACCGGTTCCGGAATCGATTTGACGGATAGTTGGGATAGGTTGGTGTTGCGGTGCTAGTGTTTTTCGTATATTAATTCAAATGTTTACACACGTTTTTAAATATTTTTGTTCGGTCATGGATGTCTGTTCTCTGTGGTTTCAGCACTTTTTGATTACCGCTGTTTGAAACAAAAGAAGTGAGATTTTCAGTCAAATTGCAACAATTTTAAATTGTTTTTATGTTATTGAATAAATTACTGTGAGCATTAAATCTGTTTACATGGTTATGATTTTTACAGAAGATATCCGATTATTTGAAATGAAATAAGTTGTGCATATAATTAGTGTCTGACGCTTATTTTATAATAATCAAAATCATTTGAGAAGAAACAATCATAATCATTCAGTTGTCAAGTCCAGTTTCCCAGTTGTCTAAGCCCAGTTTCCCAAGAAATATTGACGAAGCGTTGCTCATTATGTACAAATTTTAATATTTAAGGAGAGTTTTCTCTTCAATCTTCTGAAGGGATCTATACTTGGCGGTTAATTTGTCCCGAATTGAGTTCTACAAGATGACCACATCTTTACGGGTGAATGACCTATAAGGTTAAAACCCGCTTCAATAAAATCAATCAATCAATCAAGATGACCACATGAATAAACTCATGAGCAATGACGTTCATGTTTGACAATTCTCAGTGATTTGTTTACTTTGTCAGTTGCGTAAGTTGGAGTGCAACGGGTGGCCATCTGTTACATTCAAACTCACGTAACTCCCATGTAAACAAACCACCGAGAATTGTCGGTTGGTGTAAAACCTACTATCCTCTCAAGGTTGATTTTTACTATTGATTTTTTGTCTACTAAAAATGCTCGAGAAATGTCAGCCATGTTCTTTTTTTATATAAATGCACAATAATATCCATAAATAAAAAACTTATGGCATTCATTCGAACATTGTAATGAATTTCATAAGACTGTTCTATGGAAATCGTTATTTCTACTATGTTTTCTACTTATAAATGTCAGCAATTTTCATAAATGGGCACCTATGGCGTTCATTCGGACATTTTCATAAATTTCATAAGACTGTCTTATGAAAATAATAAGAGATGGATTTGGAAAATTTCCCCTCCAAATCATAAGACAGATTTATAAAATCCATTTAAAATCCTTACGTCTGAAAGTCATAAGACGTTTTTATGGAAATTCAATGTAAATTTTGCTCGGTATATGAAATAGTGCTGCAGCTACCCTAATAGGGTCAAAGCCGCATTTGTTGTTCATGAATTGCATAGCTAAAACTGTCTCCTAGTAACATCAAAAATTCTTGTTGTTTGAATATTTCGTGAAATAATCTCATGCCCGAATAACATTTCGAACTTTCGTAATTTGTCCAATAACCACATACCTCTTTGGATCACTTAGAAGCTGCATTAAAGGTTATTGTCTGGTGTTTCTAAAACATATCGCCGGTTTCTTAGTGAGTGAGTTGTTTGACAATTTTGTTTTATTTTTTGTTATTGCTTATAATATAGTAAAATGTTGAATATCTGGACTCACTACGAACGCCACAATCTTGGCTAATAACTCCTTGCTGAATAACAAAGATATAATGCTGTAAAGATACAACAAATAAAATTATTGCACGATAATTGTTTTTATTTGTCTAGCTTTTAAAACTTACCTTAATTTAATTTATCAATGAAGTTCTTCCAATCTTTCTTTCTTTACGCTATTATGAACCGCAGTTTTCATAATAGAAAATCACTTAAAATTCACTGACAGAAACAAATGAGCTGGCCAATGAAATGCAATTTCATGTAACATTAACCTGCATATATATATATATATATATATATATATATATATATATATATATATATATATATATATATATATATATATATATATATATATATATATATATATATATATATATATATATATATATATATATATATATATATATATATATATATATATATATATATATATATATATATATATATATATATATATATATATATATATATATATATATATATATATATATATATATATATATATATATATATATATATATATATATATATATATATATATATATATATATATATATATATATATATATATATATATATATATATATATATATATATATATATATATATTTTCTATTGTGTTTCCACGAAAAATTTATTATTTTAGGCAGTAGATCGAATTTAAAATCAATTGAAATATCCTAAAAATTATACCTCTTTCTACCATACATACTAATAGATTTTTGAAATCGCGCCTAATATTAGAGCAATGCTGTTTGTTACCTTAATTTTAAATCATATGAATTTGATTAGAACGCCAAAATCGTACGTAATATTTCACATAAAATCAACATGTTATTTGTGATCTGTACACGGTTGGCGGATTGCGATTAAATTTAGTTTGTGTCGTTACGTGCAAATCTTGAACAAAAAGAATTGAATTTATTCCAATGCTGTTCAATCTTGGCGGATATTCTCTTTTCGGGAGACTGCTTATCTGCTTATGTTTGGATATATCGTCTAACTGGCAGAAAGTTGGTGTCAGTAACTGACGAGTAGATCACGAAACGTTCAAACTCGACTTTTCTGAGTTAGGTGTTTTCCCTTATGTGCAAATTGGTTAGTCTAATTTGGCAAAAAAAACATAATTTTTTAGAAAGAAACTTTTTTCTAGGCGCTATACCTAACTTAAAGTTAGTGTTTAGCGTTTCGGATTCTCCTCATTATTAACTTGCACCATCTTGGTACAAGTTAGATGCTAAATCAAAACTAGCACCCAAATTGGCACTAGTTAGACGCTAAATCCAAAAAGCCATACGTCTTGCATGAACCTGAACGACATAAACACTTTTTTGGAGTGAAAAATCCTTACCTCATATAAAATATTCCGTACTTCATGAATTTGCGCTAAGTGATGTAATTTTTCATCAAACTTTGTATGGACCTATCTCCAAGAATAAATATTTTTTTTTGTAGAACTCATATATCATGTTATTCGATTGTTAGTGAAATGATTTCAACGAGTTTTGAGGGATTGAAAACTTTTTAGAGATTTGCGTAGGTTTAACTGAAAACCTGGTGAAGTCTCCCCGTGTTCCCCTATTTGGTGTAATCGCTGCCCGGAAACGTCGTGGTAAAATATTTTTGACGAAGCGTGAATTGCAAAATCGCAGGTTTGATTTTGTAATGACACCGCTTGCGACGCTATAAATAAAAAGATTGCCGCCATGGCATATCGCTTTCCTACTCATGCTGTTCGACTTCGCTACCGCTCCATTGAACTGAACCTAACCGTAGCACAAAGGCGTAACTACTACCAAATACAAATAATTTGTATTTGCTACTACTAAATCCTGGGAAAACCATTGAAAGATTATTTGTGTTTTTACCTATTTTTTCGAAAAATGTTATTCAAACCATACTCTAATGAATTACTTCAGAAATATAGGTTTTTCAATTGATAATTTCTGTATATAAATATTTGAAATGGTGCATTTTTCACTGATTTTATAATTTTGAATTGCATTATTCCATAATTTTCTATACAGTATAGGGGAGAGAGGGTAACAATGAAACACATTTTTTCTACAATTTAATTTTGATGATAATAGTTTTATTTGTGTAACCAAAAGTGATACATAGTGCCACTCTGTTGTTAACTAATACATATATTTTTTCCAGCTGGTAAAATTCACGGGAAATAACATTTTTTGGATAATAAACAGTCGGTGGTAAAATGTATCAGTGTTCCCCATGGGTAGGAACTATGAAACACGATGTCGTCTATAAGGAAATATTCTACTTATAAATTTTATTCTTTTGTTTTGACGAAGAATGATCCTAACGCTTTGAATTTAAGTTATATTGAGGCGAAAATCGTTTGTTTACGAAAGAATCCACTATAACACTATAACATTGAACCACCATGTATGCATATCAGCTGCAATCCTGAAATAAGAGACAATTTCTACAAAACTTGCCCAAATTTACTAATTTTGCACTATATGAGTAGTATTTACCGTTGAAAATCGGAACCCATTCACATTTTGAGACAGACCACAAAAACAAAAAATAATCACTGTTCCCCATACTCCTTCGTTCCACAGTTACCCAATGGGTCTATTCATGAAAATTGTGAAATTACACAGAACCATGAGAAGTTACCAAAAAACTTTGTTCGCGGCATATGTTGAGCATAAAATTTGCTATAAATAGCAATAGACTAAACATTTATTCAATGAATGGTAACTCATAAAGATGGAATAATGTTTTTCATTGCAAATTTACTCTGGCTATCACAAAACAAACAAATATCCATTAAAAGAGATACAGTTATCAGATCTCTTCCAAAATATAGCAACACGTGTAAAGAATTAGAAATCGTGAAATATGAGAGAATGAGACGATTCTGATCATGCGTTATGATTTTATTGCGAATGTTTCATAGTTCCTGCTGATCCACTGTTACCCTCTCTCCCCTACATAGTCAATATCTGGTGCAAAAACGTAATTTTCATAACGAACATGCTGTTTTCTTTTTTGAGATGCGTTCAAAAAGTACCAATTTTTTTAATAATAGGGTAAGGTGGGGCAAAGCCGACCTAAATGATTTTGGCTTTATTATGGTCATTTTACATCGGATCAAGTCGTTTCATACACCAAATTAAAGATTAGACTTCTGGGTAACTTTCTATATATATCTTTTTATTCACATGTTAGGAAAATTTTGAGATACAAGCGTTTTACGAAAGCGTTCATTTTTGCTGTTTTCGAAAATGGTGGGGTAAACCCAACCGCCTATGTTTTTGGTTGATTTAGTACAGATATTACCCAAATTTTATAGTTTTTCAATGATAAATCAATAAATGTTATGTTATTGGATTGTAACATGAAGAAAATGGAATTCAATGTCAATCTTGGAATGTGAAGATCACGAGCAGTAGCACGTAGAGATATTCCCACTTGCATTGGAGCAATTGCTCGACGAATACTATATTCGTCGCGTTTTTGTGTCTTTCGTTTGTAATTATGAACCATTGTGCAAAAAAGGGAGCACGTCGTTTGGCATAAGTTCGTTTGGCATAAGTTCGTTTGGCATAAGTTCATTTGGCATAAGTTCATTTGGCATAATGTTCATTTGGCATAACAGTAGGTGACACATACGTTCGTTTGGCATAATGGTCATTTGGCATAATGGTCGTTTGGCATAATAGTCATTTGGCATAATGGTCGTTTGGCATAATTTAAAAAATAAATTGAATTTTCCGTTACTAGTCGTTGACGCCTAACGTGGCTACGCCACATCGCATTAAACCCGGTGCTGTCCGACATCGCTCCGCTCCGTCGGACTTGAACTAGTTGATAGCCCCTATGTTTGAGTAATCCGGGCAAACGAGTGGATCACAGCTTTGCTCGCGAGGGGCCGCCGATACACCATCGGAACCCGGCGGATTCCGCTTCGGATCATTGGTCTCAGTTATGCGACGATACCAAGGGTTAATTGGTATATAGGTCCAAATAACTGCTCATATTTGAAAGAAGAATCAACCCTTATGTTTAAGTAAATCGGGCAAACGAGTAAATCAACGCTTTGCTAGCGAGCTTATTAAACATGCAAAGTAAAAGAGCTGCTCTTGTTTGAAAGAACGAGTCAACCCCTAATTTTGGGTAAAACGGGCAGACGAGTATGTCACCAGTTTACTGGCGAGGGCCATTTGGTATACAAATTTAAAGAACAGCTCATGACTGAAAGAAGGAATCAACTCTTATGTTTCTGGCAAATATATTTGCCAGAAACAAGGATTGATTCCTTCTTTAAGACATGAGCAGTTCTTTGAACTTGTATATCGAATAGCGCTCGCAAGTACTGTTGGTCCACTCGTTTGCTTAGGGGTTGATTCCTTCTTTCAAACATGAGCAGTTCTTTGAATCTATATACCAAATAGCCCTTGGAAATATCGCATAACCGAGACCAAGGGGTCGAGGTGGTCATCGACCCGCCGTCAGAAGCGGCTACCCCTCACCAGCAACCACTCATTTGCCCGGGTTACTCAAACATAGGGGCTATCAACTAGTTTAAGTACCATACTTACAGCGATGTGGCGTAGCCACATTAGGCGTCAACATTAAATATAACAGAGATTTCAATGTATATTTCAAATTATGCCAAACGACCATTATGCCAAATGACCATTATGCCAAACGACCATTATGCCAAACGACCATTATGCCAAATGACCATTATGCCAAATGACCATTATGCCAAATGAACGTTATGCCAAACGAAAGCATGTGTCACCTGCTGTTATGCCAAATGAACTTATGCCAAATGAACTTATGCCAAACGAACTTATGCCAAACGAACTTATGCCAAACGAACTTATGCCAAACGACGTGCTCCCTGCAAAAAATATTAAATAATAGCAATAAAAATATATTTGAATTTGATAAATAAACATTTTCTTATAGCAAAAAAAGCGCTCGGATTTACCCCACTTTTTAGATTTGCCCCACCGCGTCATTTTTCATAACAATGCAATTAAAAAAAATTATGAAAAAAGCTGGACTAAATTCATCTATGCACTTTGAAGGACTTTAATCAAAGAATTTAAATCCACTTACATTTTTTATGCAATCATTTTAACTATCAGAAATATCCTGTAGCCAATGATGCACAAAAATCAAATCAAAAGTTGTAAAAACACACTTATTGTCGTTTGAGCATCTTAATGTAAACTAGTAAAATGCTGCCATACCACTATTATGATTATTTTTGATGCTCTACACGTCAACATTGATATTGATTCGCGTAGTGATTCACAATCGCGATAACAGAGGGGGTCGGGTTTACCCAACGGTCGGATTTGCCCCACCTTACCCTAATAAAAATTCGGTAGTGTCGGGCGTTGTGGGGCTGGTCCGTTTAAAGGACACGGTTATTTAGGCTATCTTCTCCCCGCTCCATAAAAAAACATTCCAAATTAATTCCTCTACCGTTTTTATAGTAGTTTGTAAATAGTATGTTTATGCTAAAATATAGCGGAATCCGGGGCTACTAAGACTGTGGGGGTAATTCAGACCCCCTCGATTTCTCAGCAAAATCATTAGACATGCTGACTGTCGTACATATTCGTGAAAGCGCCATTCTGAAACATTAATTTTGACAGAATAAACATATTTTTTTTAGAAAGAATATACGAGTTTCATTTTTTTGCCAACCTCAAAACAAAAATCATTATAATGATTAAAATTTTGATTAAAGTAACAACTAAAAGTGCAAAAATAGCAGGAAAGTATTTTGGGAAGTTTGAGATTCATATTTTATAATTTTTGTTTGGGTGAAAACACAGATCTTTCAAGACGCTTACCACTTTTGTCCGAAATACGTGTACAGAGATATTTGGACCTCCTATTCCATCTACCGCCGTTCAGCGGCTTTCGGCTGCACACACGATTGCACACGCCACAGCTGAGAAAATACATGATGCGCTATAGTCGACAGCTGTGACTACCCAGATTAGTTTTTTAACACAATTGTTTGATTGCTGCTCATCGGTAAACACAGTTCCACTGTAAAAAAATGACGGTCTGAATAAAAAAAATGGAAAACATAAAGTTTTGCAAATCATCACCTAGTGCTGCCATGGAGTGGTGAAAATTAATTTTTTGACTCCAAAATATAGCTGAGGTTTCAATCTAACAATTGGGACCTTTGACCATTAAATTCTTTCACATCTATCCACGTAAATGGGCGATTTGCTCAGGTGTCCGAATAGCCCCGGGTTCCCTAAACTATCTTTTTTGGTAGACCGTTATCTGAATGTGTAATGCGTAGAACAATTTTGCATAGTGCACAGATGAAGAAAACGTTCACAAGTGACCACTGACTAACACACACTTAGATAGGGCGTCAAACCTAAACTACTTCAAGCCTTTAGCCGAAAATACTTGTTCATTTCGCCATTACCGGTTGGTGAACGCCTGTTTTCATGAATTCAGCATTCATCAGCTTATCAACAGTCTGAGCTATAGATAAGCAATCGTCTTCCCTATCACAATCGTATATCCATAGGCATGTATACGACTGTTTCCAAAACGATCGAGTCAGTGCATCATTAAACTTCGCGCGAACTCAAGCACTTGCAAGTGAACTCAGTTATCTGTACTGGTCTCGTCGTGTCAGTCAGTGGCGTCTATAGATACATTTGTGTAATTGGTTGTGAAGATAAATCTATTCTCTAGAATACTGGCAGCTCGTAACAGATCTTCGCTGGTGGATCGATTTTGCAGTCTCGTAATGGCCACGATTCCAGTATACTCACCTGTGAGTATGATAAAATTCGTTCCCAAAATGGACAAATTTCATTTGTCACACACGTTCTCGCTTACAGACGATTCCATTTCTGGGTCTAGTACCGGGTGGCCTTCGACCTGGTAGTATGATTCGCATTAAGGGCGTCATCAACAATCACGGTGAACGGTGAGAACTCACAATAACAATAGTTTTAGTGCATTGACGTGATATTACGCATCGATCGTGCCGGCAAAGAAAAATTGCTCCATCTCAAACGATGACTAATAATAGTTCGTTTGTTCGAGGGGAGTTTTTTTTCGCAATTGTCTTATCGATACTTTTTATCGTCGCATTTTAGCAACCCCGAAAGATAGCGTTATCAGTTTTAGGATCATTTATTGAAACAAGTGTTTTTTGCCTTTCTCATATTTATTATTTTGACTCCTCTGCCGTATGATATAGCTGCCAGATCAACATTCAAACAGGTGCAGCTTTGAATCCCCGTGATAACGTCACATTGCATCTTAGCATCCGCCCAAATGAGTACGCGATCGTACGTAACACCCTACAAAACCAAGTCTGGGGTACCGAGGAGCGACATGGCGGCTGTCCGATCCATTATGGGCAGCAGTTTGATGTACTGGTGCTGATCGAGGTGAACATGTATAAGATTGCTATTAATGGGAATCATTTCTGTACCTTCAATCATCGGCTGCCAGTGCATTTGGCAAAGTATGTGTCCATCAGTGGCGGTTGTGTGATTCATTCGATTACATGTGAAATGGATACGGCTGGACCGGCACCACCCTACCCAGGAACTGTTCCAGGTGTGTTACAAAATGGTTTGAGACATCAGCGTACGCTCTATAAAACACAATTTCATGTTTCAGTTGGTCCGAACCCTCCGCCGTACACACCGCCTATGGCACCGTACCCAGTACATGGAGGCAATATAGGGTTCGTTCCAATACCGCCGCCTATGCCTCCACCACCACCATACACACCGTCGCCTAGCTATCCCGTCGGCGGTCCCGGTCATTATAAAGGTAGAATGAGACGTACTCTATTTTTGAAACTCTTCTAGGACACATCAGCGCACCAACACCTTAGGTAGTTGCTGCTGTAGTTGTATTATGTGGATGCAGATATTTGAGCAGATTATGATTCAATAGGTTAAAACAGAATATCGTTTTCAATCTATTCCGCAATAGCATACTACGTCGTTATTTTGATTTATTTCAAAATATGACGTGACGCTTAATTTCATTCTATTCAATATCTGCATCGACTGAATTGAAACCTGAAATTAATGCATAAGACATTTCATTAATCATTTTTATTGCATTTGTTACAGGTGTCTATCCGCAGTATCCGGGACATCGAGGCTCAGCACCATTTTCGGTATTTTCAGAAGAATTAAAAGCAAAAGTAGAAAAAAATTAAACACACTAACCCAATATCGTAGCAATACTTACAAGTTTATAAATACTAACCAATTGACTATTCCATTAAACTAATCTTACTAATATGCACGATTCTAATGTTATTGCACTACCTTTATCACTGTTCTTTGACTCATTACAAATGTTCCAAATATTTGTAAAGTTTTCGTTTTTTGGCGGTATTCAAAGCTAACGGAACAAATGAACAATGAATTATACTAACAATTGGCTTATAATCATAGCCAGAAGAACCACTTGCAAATATTTGGAACTTTTGTACATATACACAGTATTTAAAAAAGTTGATCCCCCTCACCACAAAATCAGTATTTATTCAATATTTTTGACAAAATCCTTCGTTTTCATTTGCATGTTTTATTATGCGGCGAATAAGCTTTTTTACATACTGTATCACTACAGAAGTAGGTGTTCTGTGTGCACATAATAACAATAACCGATTTAGATCGAATATCTGTACTGAAAATTACAGCCGTTAGTGAAAAACACATTTTCACCTATGAATTCTATGTTTATTGAAGAATCAGATATGTATACACTATCTTGTATTCTTTAAAAGTTTACACAAACGATCGCAGCTATTGAAACTTGTTATTTTTGGTGTGGAGTACAAACATTGGGAATCTACTTTAGCAGTATTATTTATGTGTCCAGCCTATCATCAATATTTTCTGTTAACTAACTACAACGCTTCTGAAATCGCATAGTGCACAGAGTCGCTACTAAGCTAATTCTAAAAATAACCCTTCAGAATTTTCGCATTGACCCCTAAAACAAATCGAAATGCGTTATCATAGAACATTAATATGAAAACAAAACCTCAAGGACCGCACACCAGTCCGAGAAAAAATTCATTAAACTTCAATGGATTGGTGTTCTGACTATTGACCATTTAATTTTTCTTACACTGGCGGTCAAATTAAATGCAAATAATCTAATTTTCTCTACTTGTGCCCAAAGCACAAGGCACAAAACCTAATTCAACGAAGTTGGATTTGAATATTTCGTGTTCCACTCGTCAGTAACAGACACCAACTTGCTGCCAGTTAGACGATATGTCCTTACTAACACCAAATTGGCGTCAGTTAGATATTAAATCCAAGAGGGTTCACAAAACATGTGTGAACGCCTAAAACAACTGGATGGTACCTAGTGATGTTTCGGTTGGCCAAGTACAGAAGCTCTGGGCCGCTGATGGCTATAGGAAACCGAAGTCTTGCCGACTACAAATCCCTTTTTCAGTGTTTTGATGGAACTATTATGCCAATGTAGACTAAGAACTATGCTCGATAGTAAAGAGCACTAAAAATATGAAATGTTTTGAGTTAATGTAGTTTTAAGCTTGAGCCTTTGCGACCACCTCTGGCTGCTACACCGTTATCGATCTGGACTAGCTGAAGTTGCACCGGGAATCAGTAGATAATTATGCTTGGGAGTAGCGAAACATCTTTCAATGTGCAACTCCTGGTAGTCCTAAAGTGATTATTGATCAATACACAGATCACGGAAGGAAAGGGAAGGAATGTTAGTCCGATACTTGCTGTTGCCAGAGGTCATATATACTACTGCGCACTCCACAAGTATTACGGGAGGAGAATATTTGTTAGTAAGTATAGGTGTCAGTCTATTTCTCCTACGAAGCCAAAGACCGACACCAGAGAGGCGACTCCACTATCTGGACTAGATATCGATCCATCGACTGATGGACCGGGGACCAACGGTTTTACTTCCCTTCCGAAGGAAGACGTGACCACAGATTTTTTCACCTCAGAAATACCAGACCAAGTGGGATGGGTGGTGGTCACGCTTACCATTCAACCACCGGTGCCGTCATGTTTTGAGTTAATGTAGTTTTAAAGCCATTTAGTATGATGAGTCCTTTTAAAAATTTTAGGAATTACCCCATAGGTCTTTTTTTCGAGCTCAAGAATCTTAAAAAATTAAATTTTCAGGACGAAATATTAATCAATTTACAATCCTGTGTCATCGAAAAACTTCTACAAACTCGGTGTTATTCATGGGTGATTAAACTTTTAGGATCTGTTGTAAAACAGTAAAGATATGTCAACTTGAGGTTAGCGTTCCGGCTCATTTTGGGTTTGGTACTTAGAGTGGCAAGATGGTTCATATTGCCCCCACTATAACCTGTTCATTTTACCCCCAAGACATTTTATTTTCAAACAGCCGTTCCGATTGAACCATTTTGTCTTGATCCTTACTTATTGCGGTGAAATATCTGCAAGAGGTTCAATTACTATGATGTAACGCCATTTTCCGAATAAAATTAAAATTTCACCTCAAAAGACCTCAATTTAACATCAGCGACAGACATGAATGCCGATTTTGGTTATTATCATATTTATTTAACATTCGACAGCTTTTTATCAAAAGAAATGGTTTCAATATACTTTGAATACTTGACGGGTCAGCTTTATGTGAAATTTGTTCTAAATTTAACAAACATTGTCTTGATTTTGCTACCTCCCCACAGTTCCCCTATATGATCAAATATATTGCGCATTTCACAACAACTTGGACTGCCACACAAGTGTCCATCTTCCTTCAAAGTGTGATAAAAGGCCACGCTCACGTCGAAACGCTTGGGAGTCTTCAATAACTTATTTATTATAAAATAAGGAATAAGTGCACCGAAGACTTCCGCAATTCAACGTGAAAGTGCACTTCTATCACACTTCGAAGGAAGCAGCACACTTGTGTGATAGTGCAATTTGGTGTGAAATACGAAATATGACGAGTTTAAATCACGCGTTGATATTTGATGGGCTCAGTGCAAGAACAGCCCAACTTCAAAAAGTTTGTATCGAGATATAAGACAAAAGCAAAAACGGCTTTTTATGTAAGTTATGTACAATCAGTAGTGTCATATAGTATATGGAGTCTTCGAAGCGACGCACCGCAAAACACTTTTTTTCATTTTACAACTCTGTCAATGTTTATGTCTACAATCCTTTCTGTTAAATAACGTCCAGCAGCATGGGTCAGATACGACCCCTTCGGCACCACTGCAGTCCACTGGATACCCTACACCGAACCACGTTGGTAAACCGCCATCGCCAATGAACGTAAAGGATACTTTAAAAAGCGGCATTCAACAAACGAAGAATTTCCTGCATGATGCTGTATATGGTAAACCATCGACTACACACCCTATTAATCTGCATCAGTCTACGTTGAACTACCCATCCGAGCAACCAACCCACTATCCACTGGGAACCTATCCACACCAGGTATTATAACCGCAATTAAATACCATGTGAATAAATCCTTCTAATACCACGATTGGAATTTCTTACAGCATGCCGCCGGTAATCAATATCCTCCATACGGAGCACCTCCTTATCAACCACAAGCAACTGGATCGTACAATGGTCATCAGCATTCGCACGGATCTGGTCTGCCGACTGGTGCTGGGTTAGCTAAGGCTGCTGTAGCAGCCGGAACGGCAGCTGCCGTCCTACACAAATTGCCTGTATGAGATGCTGGGAAACAAAAAGACTCAAAGTTTCATTAGACAGTTTTATTATCGGTGAATCAAGAGTAATTTTGGATTATTGTTGCAGAAGAAAAAATCGAACAAGTTGCTGAAATATGCGGCAGGTGCCGGAGTACTAGGTCTGGGCGGTTATGCGCTCGGTAAAGGACTTCGAAAGCGATGCGGAAGCAGCAGTAGTAGTAGTAGCAGTGATTAAGTTATTCGCTGTGTAAAAATAATGAAATTTAAAAGTATTCAGTGAAAGTCCTTAATATATTTTAAAATAAAGAATTACCATTCGAATAGATATATACGTTTCTCATTGGAATTCATTATTTATTTAGTTCAACATCAATTTCATGATAACACTGAATCAACAATTTGCCTCTACAATACTCGATTTGCAGCAGCAGCGCTCCAACGTCGGTTACGCCCAACACTCGCCAAATCACATTCCATCTGGTCCGCCCATCGTGCTCTCTGCGCTCCTCGCCTTCTTGTACCACCGGATCATTAGCGAACACCATCTTTGAAGGATTGTTGTCCGGCATTCTTACACCATGCCCTGCCCACCGTATCTTTCCATCTTTGGCGCCTTTTCGATACTAGGTTCACCATAGAGTGCAGCGAGCTCGTGGATCATCCTTCTCCTACACACCGCCAAAGATCGTCACCGCACCCGTCGCGCGAAAACTCCTAGCGCTTGCAGGTCCTCCTTGAGCATGGTTCAAGTCTCGTGCCCGTATAGAACTACCGGTCTTATAAGCGTTGTGCATTTGGTGCGGGGGCGAATCTTTCTTGACCGCAGTTTCTTCTGGAGCCCATAGTAGGCCCGACTTCTACTGATGATGCGTCTTCAGATTTCACGACTCACGTTATTGTCAGCCGTTAATAAGGATCCTAGGTAGACAAAATCATCCACTACCTCGAAGGTATCACCGTCGATCGTAACGCTGTTTCCTAGCCGGATGCTGTCGTTTTCGGTTCCGCCAACAAACATATACTTTGTTTTGGACGTATTTACCACCAGTCCGACCTTCGGTGCTTCGCGTTTCAGGCGGGTGTACACCACCGTTCCAAATGTTCGGGCGATAATTTCCATGTCGGCGGCGAAGCATACAAATTGGCCGGATTTCGTGAAGATCGTGCCCCGGCTGTTGAGCCCGGCTCGTCGCATCACACCTTCCAGAGCGATGTTGAATAGTAGACACGAGAGTCCATCACCTTGTCTCAGTCCCTGTCGATATTCGAATGGACTGGAAAGTTCACCCGAAATCCTTACGCTGTTTTATACACCGTCCATCGTTGCTTTGATCAGTCGAGTCGTTTCAAACTCCTCTCGTGCCTCGATCCCTATAACACTTGCTATCTTCTTCCAGTAGGTTTATGGGAATCGTATGCGACTGACGAGCTAGTTCGATTCGCACTAGACACTCGCATGACCATCAGCCTGAACGTGCTGTTCAGCCAAGATGTGTTCCTCTTCGTCTGCAGTGCCGTCACCCAAGCAGGTCCTGCGTATCTGAGCACCGATGTGGAGACACTCGCCAGTAGTCGCTTTTTACTGCTTTAATTCGGCAATCAAATTTTTGGGCATGATCCGAGATAGTGCCGAGATCACTTATGGTTGTCCCGCATGCGTGGTCGATGTGGCTATTAAAGCTTAGCCTGTCGTCTATCATCACTCTCAGTTGTCTAGCTTCCCACTTTGCTTATCATAACCATCTCGTTTTGTGGTAAGCTAACGTCAGCTTCTTCTCGCGCATTCGCCGATCACTAGGAGCACTACGTCGTCCGCAAAACCTAAAATCATCAAGCCCCTGGGAGGACTCAGTTTCAGCACTCCGTCGTACATAGCATTCCAAAGAGTTGGGCCGAGTATGGAATCCTGTGGAAAGCCCGCTGTTACGGTTATACTTCTTTTTCCGGCGTCAGTTTCGTAGATCAGCTGCCGGTTCTGGAAGTAGCTCCTCGGAATCCTGCAGAGGTACTCGAGAACTCTCAGTTTTTGCTGCGAATCGGTGATTGCAGCACAACTAGCCGAAGGCTTATTTTTACGCCCAGTGTAGCCACTCCGCAGTAACGGTTTGATCTTCTCTTTTGCTTCTGGGCAGCCTCCATGGTTCCCACAACCGTTCGTATGGCGTCCACAGTGGATCCACCTTTCCTGAAAGCGAACTGCATGCTGTAAGCCCCTCCGTGTATGCTGTAAGCCTGCTGAGTATTACTCTTTCAAACACCTTGCCAACAGGCATATCGACCTGTATGCTGAAGAATCTTCAGTGGGCATGCCTGGCTTCGGCAACAGAACCAGCTTTTGTAGCTTCCAGATGTCAAGAAAATTACCATCGTCGATGCACTTTTGCAACGCGGTCTGAAACATATCCGAGTCCGTTAGGATTGCTGTTTTCAGAGCCACGTTGGGGATATCGTCTGGTCCCGGGGCCTTCTTGGGTCTCAAGGCTTTTGCCATCACTATCAGCTTCTCGTTGATTACCCGAGTTTCTTCTTTATAGCATACCACGTATGGCGTGGGCGTCCAGCCCGTCGGATCGTTCTGTGGAAATAGCGTTTCTACGATGGCTCTCATCCTCTCCGGGCACATAACCGGTGGTACTGCCGGTCCTCTTATCTTCGTCATGACAACTTTATAGGCGTCACCCCACGGATTTGAATTGGCGTTGCAGTAAAGTTCCTCTAGGGAGACTTTCTAACTGAGTTTGATTTGCTTGCTAAGTGCGGCTCTTGCCGCCCAATACCTTGGTCTTAGAGCAGTTCTTTCCGCGACATTGTGGACTCTCGTCATTTTCCTCCGGGCTCGATGGCAACATGAACGTAGGTCGGCAATCGCCGAGTTCCACCAGAAAGTTGGGCGGCGGCTGTACCTTGGTTTACCTTCTCTTGGCACGATTGCATCGCACGCTCTTGCTAATACCGTTATCACTTCATTTGCACTGAATGAAGGTGATTGCACTCACGCCTTAAGGTTTCGACGAAGACTCTATTGTCGAACTTCATTGTTTTCCACCTCATTTCCTTTGATTGGCACATGCGCGCTTCCGACTGTCTATTGCTTCTGATAGTGTACCGGATCGTTCGGTGGTCGCTGTGGATGTAGCCCTTTTTTTGTAAAAATTTATTGTCCAGTCTCTTATTATTACTTATTTAGTTACATTGTAAATAAAATTTATATCCATCTACAGTTTTTTGGTTCGTTGGTGTACTGGTCATGTAACATAACATCTGGGAGAATTCCTTCAGTATCAGCTGGCGTGTCCGTCTGGATTGGTGTTGGAGAACTGGGTAGATCCAATTCTCAGGTTGTAGTTGTATTAGCCGTCGATCAATCGCTACAAAGACGTTCCGTTGGTATACCCAGATAGTTTTGTTTTCGCTACATTGAAGAAGGTGATGCGAATTTACAATTTTAGTCACCGATATGTGGTATCTCCAAAAAAGTCAAATGACGGACAACTAAAACAATGGATGATCTAACGCATAAGCTTGCTTTTATTTTCTAATTTTCCATACAACAACCAAGGACACTCCAAAGTTCAACTTTCCTCCGATTTGAAGGTATCGATTGTCCTCAGCTTCAGAAATCAGCTGCTTTTATTTATTTTGATTGGTAGCAGATCGCCCCATTTACTTCATTTGCACTGAATGAAGGTGATTGCACTCACGCCTTAAGGTTTCGACGAAGACTCTATTGTCGAACTTCATTGTTTTCCACCTCCTTTCCTTTGATTGGCACATGCGCGCTTCCGACTGTCTATTGCTTCCGATAGTGTACCGGATCGTTCGGTGGTCGCTGTGGATGTAGCCCTTTTTTTTGTAAAAATTTATTGTCCAGTCTCTTATTATTACTTATTTAGTTACATTGTAAATAAAATTTATATCCATCTACAGTTTTTTGGTTCGTTGGTGTACTGGTCATGTAACATAACATCTGGGAGAATTCCTTCAGTATCAGCTGGCGTGTCCGTCTGGATTGGTGTTGGAGAACTGGGTAGATCCAATTCTCAGGTTGTAGTTGTATTAGCCGTCGATCAATCGCTACAAAGACGTTCCGTTGGTATACCCAGATAGTTTTGTTTTCGCTACATTGAAGAAGGTGATGCTCGATGTTATCTGTTTGATCAGGACAAATACTGCGGTCGGCGTCGGCTCGTCTATTCATTTTGTAGAGTAGCTCGTTGGTAATTATCTTGCGATGAACAACTGAATACCACGCAGATCGTTGATCCGATTTTAGCAGCTTGGAGTGGATGTGTCTAAATACTTTCTTCCAGTCGCGTAGTGGATTCTCCCTCACTATTTTCGGTTCCTTCAGTTGTTTTAGAAAGCTGCAGTATATTATACTGGAGCTAGGCGTTCTTGCGATTTCATCAGTTAGAAAAGCAGATTCTTTCACCACTGTTCGAATGTGTTCGTATTTCCGGGGTATGGCCAGTAGATTTGGGGGATTGGCGTTGTGTTCTAAGAAACTCCAAAGAAAAGGGAGATCTGAAGCGATTTGTATCATTCGATTTGTCAGCAGAGCCTTGGCTTTGATCGGTGGTAAATGTAGATTTAACCCTCATCTGTCCTCTGTCCTTTAGAAATGATCCAATTCTCGAGATAAACTTTCCACTATGCTTGTTTGGAAGTGGAATTACAGATGCTGTGTACCATAGCTTCGATGTTATGTAACTATTTATCAAAATGACTTTTTGTACGAGATTCAGATTTCGGACGTTGTTCATCCACATACACGTTTGGAACCCTCGTAAAACCGCAGGCCAATCCCTCGCAAACTCTTCAATTCAAACTTCCAATCAATTCGGAACTGCAGAAGGTAACGTCAATAACTGAATGTCAACATTCGCGGTGGTAGGTGCTGGTTGTACCATTGTTTGCAACATCCACGTTCAGCTTTGCAAAAGCCTCGAGTAGACTCCTATCCTGCAGTATCCAGCAATTACAATTTCACGAGTAACATCGTCGACCCGGGTTTCAAAAGCCTCGCTATATCATTTCCACTTTAAGCGTATCATCAATCTACATTCTCGCGGCGCTCAAGCAACTCATCTGTAAATATGTACGCCACTACCATCGTCTTAAGGTATATTTTTCGTCGTAAAGACCTTCTAGTACCAACTCCGAAAGTTTTCCAACTTTAGATTGATTAAACATTTCTCCAGACTGTCGTTTTACGAATTTACATTTTTAGTCACCGATACGTGGTTAAAAAAAATCTTTTTATTTAGGTATCTCCAAAAAAGTCAAATGACGGACAACTAAAACAGTGGATGGTCTAACGCATAAGCTTGCTTTTATTTTCTAATTTTCCATACAACAACCTGGGACACTCCAAAGTTCAACTTTCCTCCGATTCGAAGGTATCGATTTCCTCAGCTTCAGAAATCAGCTGCTTTTATTTATTTTGATTGGTAGCAGATCGCCCCATTTACTAGCCTTTGCACATCGGTATAGGTTTCTAAAAATACACACATTTCAGAAGAATGTTACCAGAACATAAGATCGCCGAATACTCACGTCCCATGTTTAGCAGCCGTGAATATGATCTCTTGCAGTTTCCCCTCATCTGTGCACATTCGGCAAATAGAATGTTTCGATCGAACAAGTGTTGGCCTAACCAACCTTGGAAGCTTACCTTGCCGTGAGGCAATTCCTTTTTTGAATACTACATAGGAATACAAAAACTTACTAGATTCACCCTGATTTCCCAGAGGTAATTGATTGTAGCTTGATTCAAAATTACACGGTGTTCCATCCTCCAGCACCATTCGTGGGCATTGCTGATGATGAGGGCACTAGAAATAAATTGGTTAAGTAGCAAAATACTACCATAAACCAACTTCCTTACCGGAGCAAAAATATGATATTCGCTACCACTGGAGTTGATTTTCTCCAAAAGATATTCCCTCGCTTCTTCAATCAACGAATAGCCTGCATACGATCCTTGCTCTAC
The DNA here is from genome assembly GCF_030247195.1 of Topomyia yanbarensis. Lineage (NCBI taxonomy): Eukaryota > Metazoa > Arthropoda > Insecta > Diptera > Culicidae > Topomyia > Topomyia yanbarensis. The sequence continues at coordinate 23,421,603 of NC_080672.1, forward strand.
CAGCACTAGATAACCGTCGCATTTATTCCACAAATTTTCCAACACATCAGTTCGAGTTTTTTTCGATGGCAGTTCAAACAAAGAGAACGCACTCAATACAATGTCGTACTTGCTATGTGAAGCCGGCAGAAACTGCCTATAGAATACACCTCGAACGCTCATTGACTTGTTCATTTCTCCACCGCGAAGAATCAGTTCGGCTAGTTCATTCATAGCAGGAGACGCATCGATGGAAACGTACTCGAAGATATTTTCCTTCCAAATATTGGACGCTGCCCATGTGCCCGTACCGACACCCGAACCAAAATCTATAAAACTACGAGGTTTGAATTCGGAATCGCGTTTTTTGATTTCCTCAAATATTCGCATCAAAACCGCATATTCTGCGGCCGATCGACCCAACAGATATTCGAGGCTTTTGAACTCGTCATAATCAATAGGTTTCCAGGCATATATTTGTTGCTTGGCCCGTTTTTTTGATTGTGCTTCCACCACTTTATTGATATAGGTTAATTGTTCTTCAGCTAAAAATGAAATTCTTTATATTTGAATTTTTCACGAATGTACGTCGTTACTCACCCATCTCTTCTACATGAAATCTTTCCCGAAATTCCGCTCCCACAAACTGCCTACATTCGTTAATTCTTTTTCTAAGCTCATCATGTTCAAGCGGCGGCTTTCGGGATCGCAAAAAGTTGTCCAACTTGGCACCCTCGGTTAGCAATGCCTTAACCGGGTGGTCTTTACAGCTTTTGATGATTGCATTCACAATCGAATCTGGTACGCTGATGCATCCGCTGGTTAGTCTACCTTCGTGATGTCTAGGTTTATATTGACCGGCATCTAAAGCATGCTTTGTCGATTCTTCCAAAGTTACCTCGGGTTTACGTTTGGCTGCAGTGCAAAGAATGCGCTGAAAATTGTAGCGAAGAATTAGTAAGTTTGTGTATGTAATAAAGTGTTTAATACCTTCAAATTGGGAAAAGCAGCATAACTTTTTGAGTAAAAATTACTAGCGAACATATTGACCGACTGCTTATTTCATGTTTGTGTTTTGCTCTTGTGTTTCGCGTGCTTGTTTCATGTGACATGAATGACATGGGGGTTCAAATATGGTTGAACCGATTGAGTCTATTGTAATCACAATCAATCCACACAACTCTGATAACCCTAACCAAAAGCTACGCACGCAACTTTTTCAACCAGAGGGGGAACAACAAGCCCCCTGTCAAGGACGACGTCTCTGTACAGCCAGCATCACTGTCATGAAAGGCAAAACATTGATTTTGAACCGAATTAGAAGCTGTATTTAGTTACAAAATGTCGATTTTCTGAATGATATGATTTAATATCATCCCACAAGATGCAAAACGTCGTGTGGAATGCTTGAATATCGAGCATAGTGCCGAACATAATTGTTTGGGGCTTTATAGCTATAACGCCCCAAAGAGAATAGTGAAAGAGACGAAGAGTGAAAATCAGTCAAACCGGCAACACTCCCTTTATGATGATTTCAACACTAGAATTTTGGCAACCGCTTCTACAGGCAGCACTTTAAATGACTCCTATTATATTTTGAAAACAAACCGTATGTCGATCGATGGATTTGTTTATCAAACGATGTGCATTTCGAAACAAAGAGATGAAATAATTCTAAAGCTTATTTTTACTCATACATATACTCTAGAATGCACCTTACAATCACGATTGAACTAAATTCTGACGAAAATTCAAATTTCTTTTTTGATAGAAGTACAATACTTATCTCCTCCAACTCAGGCATGAGTAATGTTTATTTACATTGCACGATTGGTCTGCTCAATAAGGTATTTTTGGCTTCACACTATTCGTCTCTTTCCCTATTCTCTTTGTAACGCCCCATATATGTCGGTCGCTGTCAAACTCCATATGATGGTATAGGGTTGCCAGGAGGCTGGGAACAACTTGACAGCTCCTATACAAATCGTTGAAACCACTTTTTTTGGGTCTGTGGGTCTAAAATGGTGGATCAATCTTTATTCAAGAGCAATTTCTAAAAAAAAACGTAAACTTGTTCACAGCGAAAATTTTCTTGTTCAGATTTTTTTACTTCCGTTAATTCATTTTTGAAGACTTTTTGGGTTTGGTGTTATTTTATTATAAAAATAATGTATCTTTATTCCGATGCATTATTTTTAAATGATTCATGATTTTTTGGAATCATCAGCATACAAATAAGCGGCGCCTATGCTAGTTAGTGAGCATCTTCATTTAGTTTTAAGATATTAGGTAGTAATATTTGCATTGCAATGTAAACAACACACACAATGATACTGGACTGTTTTTCTGCCTCTCCGATAGAAAATGAGCTGTCATCATTTCTGAATTTTGTGGAAACCTTTGCACCGTAAATGTCGTAAATGCTGTCAGAAATAAACAATCGAAGTCAATCCCACCCTTGTTAAATACGAAGTGAAAAATAATAATCACAAAACTAAATGTATTTAAGATTAACGACAAACTTTCGAGAATTATCATATGCGAAAGATATTTCAAGGGCGACGGGAGAAGAAAAAGTTCACACTAGAAGCGCACTCAAATCAAATCATGCATTTTACATTCGGCACAATTTGTAATCCTTTTATGAAACTCCAAAATGACGAATTAACTTGTTTGTATTTATATTAAATTATTACGCTGTTTTGAAATGATCATCTTGATTACCGCTTCCGAATGTAAATAAAGAAAACAAGTTCGTAAAAGACGTCACGGAATTTTTTTCTCGCATAGAAATTTACAGTATCGCAATTTGTGGACGGCGTTCTATGGTGGCGACATCATTCGAAACACGGTGGTTTCATGCAACTTAGGCTAAACGTCAAGTTGTGGGAGGGTTGTTTTCAACGCATTTTTGCTATTTCATTCACTCTGCATCAACTGACAAACCAAAATGTCGACACAAATCTGCCTAAGGGCCTAAATGACAATGTACCCAAATAGAGAAAAATTAGTTTGAATATTCGACAATGCTTTTAAGGGAGATTTTATTGTATGTACAAAATATTTTACTATACAATGTTGTTCTACACACGACACTATGTTCGCCAGCTGTAAAAGTTATATTACCAGTGAACAACATGGCTTTTGCCCAAAGCGCTCTGTATCCTCCAACCCTGTTCAGTTTACTTCGACCTGTCCGCGGAACCTCGCAAAGCAGCATTTGATCGAGTAGACCATGAAATACTCATGCAGTGACTCGGCGTCTCAGTGTTGCCCGGTCAAACCATTCGGAATTTGATTCGGAATCCTGAATGGAGTCAGTATGGATTCCAAATCAAATGCAACAACCTATTCTGAGTCGGAATCGGTTGTTGCATTTAATTTGGAATCCATAATGACTCCATTCAGAAATCTGAACCGGTTTCGGAATGAGTTTAACTGGGTGGGTGTGGCTTGGTTCAGACTACAGACACTTTATACACAGACTAGCGAAGCGTCAAAAATTGCAGCCAAACGGACTGTCAAAAAGTGCAGCCAAACAAACATGAGGGTTTTGAGAGGGGAAGTACAACAGGAAGCTTATGCAAAGCTTTACAGGAACTTCCGTGATGCCAGTAAACATTCATGGTTGCTAGTTTTACTGTTTTTCTCTCCGCTAGTCTGTTATATAAAGTGTCTGTAGTTCAGACCATATCTGACATTCCGTTGTGTACAGGTCCAAATCGGCTCGACAACTTCGAAATCGTTCACAAACAGATTCGGAGTTCCACAAGGCAGCAACCTCGGTCTGCTACTATTCTCAATTTTTAAAAACGATGTCGCATCACTACTACCATCGGACTGTCGTCTGTTTCATGCAGACGATACGAAAATTTTCAAATATTTTTTTTATTTCGATTATAGAACTTTTAACCTTAAGATCATTCGCCTCTTCGGGTTAGAAAAATTTCTTAAGAAAAATCTCTAACCCTATGTGCGGGGTTGGGATCCGCGCCCAGGTGAGCTGCGTACAAGGTAAACGATTTACTTACTATGCTACACTTCTTTTTCCGGCGTCAGCCCGTCCCTTCATTTTCAAAATAATTAAATGCCTTATCGACTACTTGGAGTTACAAACATTATTGCATCTGTTTGAGGAATGGTGCACAAAAACTTTATGTGCTTCGAAAAAGGCAACATAATATTAATATCCTTCCATTGGAAAACTCTGCCCATCATTTATGATTACCAAATCTGTGGTTGCTCTCTTACATGGACAGATCGCGTTAAGTATTTTGGCGTTACTCTGGATTGTGAAATGACCTTCAGACTCTAGGGGCAGATCACTTGTGATGCATTTTTAAAAATCAGCTAAATTAAATGCATTTCTTTCCATCAAAATATAAATTCGTAATGTATTTTGCGTTGTGTGCAATGTATTTTGAGTTGCGTGTAAGACGTCAAAACTCTACAAAAAAATTAGCCCTACATTCAACAAAACGTCGAACAAAGTGAATCAGCGTAGGACGTTTGTTAAACAAACTTTTCTGCGAGGGAGTGCAAAGTTGATGCAAAAATGGAAATTAAATGCATTTTTCTAATTTGATGCATATTTGTTATACATTTCTAGAGTGATCTGCCCCTAGTTCAGACTCCACTATGACAATATCCTGTCAAAAGCCAACCGTCAATTGGGTTTTATCTTTAAAATTGTTAAGGAGTTTCATGATCCGTTTTGCTTAAAATCATTGCACTGCTCGCTTGTACGCTCATTGCTGTAATCCAATGCGCTAATATGGAGTCCTTACCATGTAAACTGGATCGCCAGAAAGGTGTTCAACGAAAATTCATAAAGTACACTTTGCGGTTTTTCCGTGGCGAAACCCAATTAACTTGCCGCGATACGAGGACCGCTGTCGACTATGCATATTATTATTTCTCAGTGAACGCCCCGGGGATTTTCAATGAAAAACCCCATTAATTTTCTCTGTTCGAGCAAAATTTCAATAGGTCGTTTTGAAAACCCATCCTAGATTTACATCCGCCTGCCTTTGCGTTTACTGGGATGCTTTAAACTCTTTAAACCTAGGATAGGATCCGCCAGCTGGCTTCTTCTTATATTTTACTAATCCCTGTTGAAAACGACATACCCCCACTCGACCAATGTTGCCAAAATATTTGTTTTGTTTCGGTCGTATATGTGTTCTGATTAAAATATTCTATATTATGTACCAATTTCATGGAAAAATCAAAGATTTAGTCTTTATATCCGCATTTAAACGATCATAACGTTTTTTCCATCGGAATACAGCAAAACAAAATAATATATATTCGTTGTTGGACATTACGAAAAATATTTTCACGCCTCTTCATTTTTGTAAGTTGCTTTCTGAGTCAAGCAACCTCTGTCACAAGAATAATTTTCTCTGTTCGGATTTATTTTAAATATTCTAAAACTACTTTTCTGCAAGGTTTAATTTTTGTTTTGGAGGAATGTATAGGTTTTTACATGTGATTGTTTCGGAGAAAACAGCAGTAGAAAATACACTCTCCTATTTACACCGATGATCGATTCAGTTGAAAACTGTACAATTCAACTGTATCGATAATACCAAAGGAAGAACAAGAAGCGACTTCCGGGATAACTTTCTCCCTGTTTGCTCAGTACTTCCAATTTACTCGGTACTGGAACAAAGACAATTTTTACATGATGTTCAAAATATTTTCATACTTACGCTACACAGCCTGTTAATTTCGAAAAGAGGCATTTCCGCATTACTCCGCACACAGAACAGAATCCACGATAACCGCGCTACCGGATCTCTCGGGAATTTCAGTTCTGGATAATATGTTTGATTTCGTCTGCCAAATAATGCCTGCACTTCATAATTACAGACGGATGTTATAGAAAGAAAGCGGTATCTCGAGAAAACAAAAAAATCAACACGGTTAACAATCGTCGTTTTATGTTTGATATCACAATATGACAACACTTCCAAGCAGCCCTTTGGTACTTTTAGTTTCCAAGCCGAAGGTTTGCCTATGTCACTTTCGTCCAATCACGAGCTGGTTCAGAATTGGTTCAAAAACAGAAGACAGAGCTGGCGGATCCTATCCTAGCTTTAAACTCACAACTGTTCCATTACACTAAATTACAAAAAAATGCGTTCGGCTGACCCCTTGGTTGAAATAGAATCAAAACAAAACAAGTTGGTTCACTGTCATAACCTCAAATTAATGCTCAAAATTGTACGGAGCTGTGTGTTGTATCCGTTGTATTTGACTGGCTAGTGCCTATGATCACCAAAATTCTTTAACCGTTTTAATGCTTGATTAGAGGTAATTATTTCTCAATTCAAAAATTAAGTTCTGTTGTGTTAAATAAATTTAACAAAATACCGCTAATTCACTATCAATAAATGGTGGAACAGCGTGTTCGGAGGGAGTAAGTACTAGTCAAAAACAACCTGTACCATGGCAGTATACCACGACGAAGTGGAAATCGAGGATTTCGAATACGACGAAGAGGAAGAGATGTACTACTACCCCTGTCCGTGTGGGGACCGGTTTCAGATTAGCAAGGAGGAGCTAATAGACGGGGAAGAAGTAGCAACCTGTCCCAGCTGTTCTTTGGTTGTGAAAGTTATCTACGATCGAGACACTTTCCAAGCCGAACAGGACCAGACGGAAAAGGCGAAGGGAGATAGGGATAAAGAAGTTACGTGTGAGTAGCGAGCGTGGATAAAAATTTTGTTAGTTTTATAAAATAAGAATTGTTAGCGCTATTCGTGTAAAACAAAAATAGGTCTATTACGTTAGATATTTCCATTCGACATTAAATTATCTCTTGAGAGGAGAAACTAATACATTATGTCTTTATTCTTCGGATAAAAATGGAAAGATCATTTGTTTCTTAGGTATATATTCCCGTTCGAAAATACTATGAACAAAAGAAGTTACAATTAGAAGAGGCCTACAATAATTGGTGCTCAGTCAGATGCACACAAACGATTGAACATGTCCAAATATTAAACACTAAAGAGACACAACTAAAACGTAATAATTTAAGACATAAGTGTTGAGAACTTCAGTCAAAGCTGATCGTTTTCAATTCCACGTGCCGTTCGCCTCGTCTTTCCTAACAATAAAAGAACATTCATAAAAAACCCAAACATTTAAGATAAAAATAACTCACTCTTCTCTTTAGTCGCATTTATCGAAGGGGAAATCGCTTGATCCCGCGCCTCTTCCTGTGCAGAATCTTCTTCAACCGTAGGGATCACCGAAAACCTTAGCGTTTTTCGCCGACTTGACCCCGCACAACTGTGTTGTTCCTCTGACTGTTCCGTAATTGGGAAAACTGAGCTACGTTTTCGTTTTCGGATCTCCTCGTCAAGCTTGTACGGTGTAGTCAAGGAAATGGTTTCAACGTCTTCCACTTCCAGCTCTTCGTTGAAGGTAATTTTCGGTTTGGGGGTATGAACTATTTTGCGCCGTCCGTCTGATTGGCGTGCTTCTGGCGTATCAAGCCCAGAGTCCAGAAATAGCACACTCTTGGCGCGACGCTTTTCGCTGGGGGTTTTCAAAATAGATTTTACTATTTCGTGATGGCGAAGAGTATGCTGAAAATAAGAAAACAATTTTTAATCATTAAAACTACTGTGTACCAATCATGCTTCACTTACATCATTGAAAATAGTCTTTCTTGAGTTCTTAGTACTCTTGATTGACGTTGGCGTACAGCCCGTGCAACTGCTATTTATGTTAATACTATTTCTACTCGGAGTGGTTGCAATGCGGACTGACCGCTTCACCGGCGTCACAACGGTCACTGATTCCTTGAGAACCGACTCCATCATTAATTTCTTTTTTGCCTCTTCGCGAGCTTTCTTTATCAAATCAGCCAAGCCTCCATTGGCTTTGGTTTTCATAGGTTTCTTTTCGCGCTTCCTAATACCAGCTCCGCCTTTCAATTTCTTTACTTTTGGCTGCTCAATAATTTCTTGCCAATTGTTCTGCTTTAGCAATCGCAGTTCCTCGAAACGACGGTCAAGATTTTCCAAATCCAGGGATAGCATCAGCCAAAACCCGTCAAGATCGTCGGTTCGTACTTTCTGATCCGACCAGCTCCGCTCATAGTGACCCACCAACTCCTTAAACTTGGATAATTTCTTGTTGATCAAAATATTCGTATGTCCTTGAGCAGCGATTATCAACCCTCTGCCATTCTCGTCAACTGCTTCGTTCTCGAGATCATTCTTGTAGAGGTCACATAACTCCTGAAGTCGATTCAGTTCTTTGTCGACCAAGTTGTAGTAAAAAGTCACCTTCTCCCGGACATCTGTTGGAGGTTTATCATCCTCACGGAAGCTGATCGGAGAGGAACGTCGTCCTCCACTACTGTTACGACGCTTTGTCTCTTGTTTATTCAACAGAATTGTGGCGAGGTTTCCTTCGGGGAGTGGTTTTCCAGCAGGTTTATCCTCTTCTATAAAACTGAACCGCGGAGTACCCGATTTTCGTTGAGGGCTCATGTTGCCAGCATTTTGAGGAGAATCCAATATTTCAATCGAAACCACAGGCGGTTGGTCATTAGATTCCTCAATAAAGCCTATCGAACTTCGACCCGTTTGTTTTGTTACACAGGAGATCTTTGTTTCAGCAGTGGGAATGTTAATATCCTCTACGAAAACTAGAGAAGATCTTCCTTTCGGCAATTTCCGCCCACTTCCAATTAGCTTCGGTGACTCATTAGCGGTTATCGATTCGTCAATCGTCGGTCGTCGATCCGAAAGCTTATCTTCTTTCAAGTTCACCGTGAAGGAAGCATTTGTCTTTATTTCCTTCTTCACAGCCGATCCATGTTCAGATTCATCGTCGGAAATGGTTATCACTTGTGGAACCCATTCATTTTGTGCTTCGTTCTTAATCTCTACCGGCTTAACGTCTTTAACATCTTCCACAGTGAAGATCATCGACCGCCGTCGGGTTTCGCGCTTGCGAATAGCAATGGCTTCTGTGTCCGCGACAATCTTCTTCGGTGTCGGAGTGTCGACATCGATTGGACTGATGCCCTCGAAAATGTCTTCGTCGTGATCGTACCTCTTTGGTGAAAAGCGATACGTTCTCGGTTGCTGTTTGGATTCAACAGGCTCGAGCAGCTTTTCTAGGCTTTTCTTCTTACGGTTGGTAGAAGTGATCATTGGGCCGTCTTTAGCGAAAAGAAAGTTGAATTTCAACGATTTCTGGTTGGAGCGAGCCACTTGATACGCCTGAAAAATGATAAAAAATTAATGTTCACAGCACAAAATGGTTTTGGTTGAATGTTTGAACTTAATTAGAAATTGTTGAAAAAGGGACCAAATAAAATTTTCAGCCTGGTTATTTAATTTATTTGATCGCTCGGTATGTTGCATCCGAGTTAGAGTAATTTTCTTTAAAGAGTTTCTCGAGGGAAGAATCCCGTTTTAAAAACCATTTTTAAAAGTTTAAGGTTGAACAGAGAATGGGCAAAAATCGAACACGAAAACAGCAGTTTTTTTCCACAACGTATGTTAGATATTCATAAAAATCAATCAGTTTATGTAAACTGTTGTTACAGTACTGCTGATTGATTTTTAAGATCTAACATACGGTGTGGAAAAAACTGTTTTTTTTTTCTTTTTCGATTTTTGCTCATTCTCTGTTCAACCTTAAGCAAACCTAGCCTGGATTTTCTTAACAAAAATGAGTAAGTTAAATAAAATTATCATGCTAGACTCACCGTCAACGCGTTTGCTTGCGGTCCTCCCTTCACCCTCTTATTATTTGAAACAGCTGTCTGCTTGTTTTTGGTAGCAGTCGTACTTGCTGTTGCAGCTTTGCTCCGCGTAGTCGCACCGGTTCTCTTTTGTTCTTTTCTGCCTAGTCCGTCATTTGCAGGAGTTGGTCCCTTACGCCAAGTATCAACTTTCGGCTTGGCTTTCTTTATCGATGCAGGAGTTTTGTGATTCAGAATATTTTTTTTCTGTTCATCTTTGCTAGCAGTGCATAAAATGGGTCCTTTTCGACGAGTATCTACCCTGGGAGTGGCATGCTTCGCTGCTGGAGTCAGTACCTGTCGCTTTTCGGCTAACTGTTTCAGTTCAGCCTCCGATTTTTTGAAAAGATTTAATTCGTACTCTCGATCAATCAGATTATTCTTCGGAACGACCGAAACGAACGGTTTCTTTTTAACCGAATTTAAATGTTTCGCTTTGGCACGCTCCTCTTTGAATTTCATTAATCGCAAAAGGCGTTCCTCATATTTGCAGCGCATTTCATTTTCCTTGTTTTCGTCATTTCGCTGCCCAGAGCGTCTTCGTTTTTTATTCGAGGTTCCCTGATGATGCTTCATAGGACCTCTCAGAAATACTTCATCGTCATCCTCTTCATAATCGGAGGGATTTAGATTCCGATTATTAAAGTGCAGGTCCTGACGAGAGCTCTCACGTTTCGACTTCAACCGTTGGTTGTTATTCTCTTTTAGACGATTGCCGCGGGACGCATTTTTGTAAAACGACTTATACTCCATCGCTCTAAACACCGACAATTAACATGAACTTAATAGCAAAATATCACTATTTTTCAACAACCATTCGAAATCTCAACTAGATGCGTTTTTAATAAATTGAATGACAACTTTAAACAAAATAAAACTTTAAAAAGTGTAACTAGAACGCTTTCAATTTACTTCGCGTTGTTTGCTCGACTCGATTACTGTGATCCAATTCTGTACGTTATTTTCCGAGCACAACAGAAGTTTGAATGAACTCCGACAAAAACGACTATCAGTATTGGCCTATTCGAACAGAAAAGATATGCAGGGGTCGCTGTATGCTTAGTGATGATCTGTGATGATGTTTTACATGAAGACATATGTAAAGTATATTTTTAAATTTTGTTTTCGGTACCTAGAAATGTCAAAAGTAAATGAGCATTCATTATGCTTTTGTGGGATATTCAAATATTCCAATATCGGGTTATAGTATGGATGCTTTCGATGATTTTTTATATTTATACATAAAGTAAATGTGATAATACAAAAGAGATTATATCTACTAGAGGGAGCAAAGCGCTCCTGTTTCCATGTATTTACGGACTGAAACATGGGGTCTCGCTCTATCATATTGTATCCCATTACTTTGACATGTGTGTACCCGGGGCAATATGTGTCAAACTAATGGGCCTAGCATATGTAAGAGCGAGATGATAAATTTTCAGTGTTAACAGCGACATGCGACCTCTAGTAGTTATAATCTCTTTTTATAATACTTATTGTCCTGTTTAGAGACTAGCGATAGAGGTCCAATTTTAATGCGGTTTTTTGTTTTTCCAGAACGGTGCATTTTAACCTAAATAAACCGAATCAAAGGGCGGAAATGTGAAATTTTTAATCTAAGTTTGACAAACTGAAAAAATAAGTTCTGCTTAATAACACTCATAACAATGACACTGCTTTAACAAGTTAGCTTATGCTGCGGAGTTAGTATGATGCAGATTGGTCGCATATCCGAGGCCAAGGATCCGAAGCGGCGCAAAGCCGCTGAGGTTCCGTTGGATGAGGCGTTGATCAACCCATCGCCGGAGTTATGAGCAAACCTGTGATCCTCTCGTTGCCTAGTTTATTCAAACATAGGGGTTATAGCTAGTTAAAAGCCGACTGCGCGGCAGCTTTATTAATGTATGCACTAAAAAAATATTTTTTTCTCATTTAATGACCCAATTATCCGATTAAAACATTCTTATCTATAAAACCAAAATTTTGTGCATAAAGAAGGAATCGTTAAGGTACGAGAAAAAATTAATTACGGTTAATTGAAAAAAATGAAGAAAATTGAACACGGAAAAGTAATTTTTGGAAAAACTACATTTCGAGATAATCGAGATTGAAATTTCAAGTTACCAATGTTCGGAAAGTTGTTGATAAACAAAATACAATTACAAACAAACGCTGTTTTGCGCCGGTGGGGTGTTTTCATTTTTAACCGACACCAGTTGATCGACGTCAACGGTTGAATGAACTGCACGCAACTTGCTCAAGGTTGAAGCAGGTACTCGGTTGTCCATCGATCCCAAACTCTTTCAGTCTGGTGCTGCACTTCTTGCCTATGATCCAGACGGTTTGCCGGCAGATGCTTCATACCGGGCTCAGGAATCAGATTCATGGGTTGTCCTATCAAAAAATGAACAGGGCTTCGGCGCTGTCGGGATCGCTGGACAAGGTACACAACGGTCGCAAGTTAAAACACGACTCAATTTGGCACAACAGGGTTGATAAATGCGTGATTGCCGACGCTCCAAGCTCAACTACCAGATGCTTCTTGACACTTCGCACACGGCAGCCTCCCATATGCCGCCCAGGTGCGGTGCTGACGGGGGTTAAAGACCCAGTAGATCCCTAAATTGGATAGATAGCGACTAGCGTCCTTGCTGTGTCGGCGTAAGTGAAGAAAGGCATGATCACAGACTGCACCAGCTTCTTTCGCGTAGGAAGTGATAGAACAGCTGCAAATCGTCGGAATGTGCTCAGAGTTGGCCGCAAGTGATTCATTAGCAGTCCACGTTTGTTAAGAGGTGATATTACATATACCGCACTTGAAGTAAAAAGATTGATTATTTTGTTTTTCATAGACTGGGGTAAATATCCAAATTTGATTTCTGTTGGTTGCTTAACAGGATTTTGATACCAACGACAAATATACCAAGCATATGTTTGGTGCCGGAGTTAGGAACCAGCGTGTTAATTTGCTTTAGCTATGTCCAGTTCGCTGAATGCTTGCTCCAGGCCGGCCGGTCTTCTTTGGGATGCTTTTCTGTAGATTCGCTGCTTTTCGATGAAGCCCCTTTCGATGAAATCGCTCTTTAATGAATCTGCATTATCACCGATAGCACTAGCTTGTGAACTTCCTTCCGCTTACTCTTATGTGTCTTCGAATTAGCAATGTGACCACAACATTAAAAAAAGCAATCAAATGATAAATTACTATACACTACTCAAAATATTTATCCGGAAAAATATTTAACTTATAACAATTTTGTAGACAAATAAGTTCATACAGCGTAACCAGGGGTTGCCACGGAAGATTGTTTGGAAAAAATAACAGAATATTCAGTGTTGCAGGTTTCATACATTTTCCAACCAAATGTCATATTTGACAGTACCAGTTACCTGAGTTACTAAGGGGTAGTCAAATTTGCGATACAGTTTCGGAGTGCAAGTGTCTAGTCGTGTCGTTGGCCACTCTGTCAGCGGCATTTGCTTACAAACAAAGTCGCGGCGAGAATTTGAGCTGGCGCTGATATTAATATTACCCAGTCAAACTCATCCGGAATTCTGATTGATTTATTGCGGAATTCCAGTTCAAATAAAACAACCGCTTCCGAGTCAGAATTTCTGGTTTGGTTTCCTCAAATGAAAAATCAGTATAAGAAAAATGTTTTTTTTTAAACAACTTTGTTATTGTTTGGGTACAGAATCCGGTACAGATTTTCCTAGAGACAAGTAGAGATAGAAAAAAAATTTCAACTCCCGGTGCAGATTTAATTGTGGCAACACTGCTCGCCATTCTTGAGGTCGCACAATCCACCATTTCATGTGGTGTTTCAAATTAAATTCAAACAAATTACACGCGAATGTGATATATTTTTCCATTGAATGTTCGTTGCCTTTTTGGTGAGGCATAAAGCATTAACTTTCCACGTGATTTTCGCATGAAAAACATGTAGTGTTTTTCTACATATAAAAAATTGATTTTACTGATTCTTCTGTCAATTAAATCTATAGAGGAATTCCACGAAGATCCGTCCGAAAATAATTAAAATCCTGACCGACCATCTTAAATTCTTATGAAACTTTACACGTTTCATCGGCATTGAAGATTAAACAATTTCCACAATCAGTAAAATTATTTTGACTTTATTGAAATTTTTCAAAAGGGCGTAAATATTTCTACGTGCATCAATTTCATCTTTTTTCGTTCGATTACTGTATTTTATACAGCAAAACTATCTGAGAACGAGAGGAAGAATTATTTATGTAGGATGAATATTTATGTACGAAAAAAATATACACTGAAATAAATGTTGAGTCATTTTTCACAAAAATAAAAATTTGTGTTAAGAATTTAAATAATAAAAAAACCATTTTTTCTTATTTTTTATATTTTGCCAATAAAAACCTCAAGGGAAAAGAAACATTTTGAATGTGATTGTATGATGGAGAACTTATCGGTAAAAAAGTTTTTCTAACAATAATTTTATACATGTTTTTAAATTTCGTACTAATTGACATACAAAACTGTAATTTTATTACAGAATATAATTCTTAGTCTCATTTGAAATCAAGATGTATTTAACAAAAATCTTCTAAAATGTTTCGTTTCGTAGTTTGCGAGATATTTGGAATTTTGTTCCAACAAAAACAGTTAATTCGTGTGGTTGTGGCCCTTTTTAAAAGTTATTCGCGTTACCCCATCATCAAATGTCGAAAATCTAATGTTTATCGTTTTAAAGACATAAAGGAAACTTTTTCAGTGTATTTGGATCATGAAGAAGCTTTAAATAAAAAAGTTTTCCTAACAACAACTTTTGACATATTTCTATAATTCATACTATATGCAGTCAAAACTACAATTTTCTTTTTGAATATGATTCTAAACGCTATTTTAAATCAAAATGCTGATAACAAAAAAATTTCTGAAATGTAGTAGTTCTCGAGATATTAAACGAAATTTAAAATATCTTTTGTTTTCTTGCGATCTTTTCAGAAGTTATTCGCGTTTCTCCATCAATAATAATAAGTTTTTCAAAAGGCCCATAACATTTCCTGTAACTTTCTCTTTGACATCAAGGTGATATTGTAAACCACTTGAAAGCTATACGAAAACAACCAAAATACTATCACAGACTAACAGACATAACACTCAAAAAAAGCTTCGCCCGCTTTAACGGTCTTTTTAAATATATTTGTAGTTGGGACTGTGGCCACATTTTAAATTATGGCGCCACTGACATATGAACAAGCAAATGAGGGATAGACCACTAGTGAAAAATTGTTCCCAAGCCTGAGGGGTAACCCACCAGTCAATGAGTGTTTGGGACTGTGAATAAAAGGTGGAGCTAGTGTTCTGGGAAAATTGCCGGATCGATGTTTTTTGAGGGAATTCCCTCATAGTGTTATGTCTGTTAGTCTGTGATACTATTCAACCATAGGTTCTTATGATCAAACTAAATAGTTCGATCATACAATTCGTTGTCTAACGACAAAACGACACATAGGGCTGCGCTGCAGTCAAAATGATCATGTTTGTTAATGGAGCTGTCAAAATACAAGCAAAATAAAATTTTTGTCATAAAAATCGTTAATTTCTCTTTAAAAGTATCATTTGCGAACCAAATTCAATCGGGTTAGAAAAGTGTTTTTGTACCGAATGAAACATTTTAATCGTAATTTAAAGATATTTGAAAAAAGTTATTTATTTCCAAAAAAATAAGACTGGCATTTAAAGAAAATCAACTTTCTTTCCCGTGCCTTCAGATTTCGCTAAGAAATATTACGTTTTTACTGCGTATCTATTGATTTTGTTCGCGAGTTGTATGGTACATGTCAAAATCAAAATCATTTTCTTGGTTCATGTCATGAGAGACAGGCGGCGCATGGCTATTTAAAGTTTTACGTTAGACAGCTAGGGGCAGATCACTCTAGGAATGTATAACAAATTTGCATCAAATTAGAAAAAATGCATTTAATTTCCATTTTTTCATCAACTTTGCACTCCCTCGCACAAAAGTTTGTTTAACAATTGTCCTACGCTGATCCACTTTGTTCGACGTTGTGTTGAATATAGGGCTAGTTTTTTTGTAGGGTTTTGACGTCTTACACGCAACGCAAAATACATTGCAGGCAACTTAAAATACATTTTGAATTTCTATTTTCATGCAAAGAAATGCATTTAATTTCGCTGATTTTTCAAAATGCATCACAAGTGATCTGCCCCTAGTTAGACAGCCTATTGAAGAATCAAAGCAAAACTAAAACGTGTTGTGTCAGGCCTTCAATTACAAAAAGGATGATGGGTTAATTTTTATAGAGGAAGTGAATTTCTAAACGATATTCTGACAGGTAAATACAAATTATTTTGATATGGAATATAAAAGTGATGGTAAGAAATTACTTTTACTTTATTGCACAATTTGGTAAAGTTATAGTTCATGAAGTTTTGAAGTAAACCTACTCTGAATTATAAAAGGTTATGTTATTTTTGTCATATTGCAACCATGAACGTCCTGCATTACGTCGGAGAATACATCCGTCCAATAAAAGAAGGATAAGCGGTTTTCGCAGCTTTTCTGACTTGCAATAATATCCGCCGAAGTAAAATGATCTGAATATATAATTTCGTCGCTTACCGGAGAAGTGCAAGAGCTGCTTTCATTTATGAAACACTGGATAGGGAATTTTGAAAATGGTGGTAAAATTTTCGGATACGCCAAAATAGCTCAGACACGCGTGAACAACACATTTTTTCTTTTCTGAAAAATAACCAATGTCAGCGGTTATTAAAACAAAAAATACTTAAGTAACGTTAGATTTTTGCAGTTATATCTTTGATAGATTTCTATAACTAACGGTAACTAACGGTTTTCCTGCCGTTTTGACGGATATCAAATTTCCTATCATCATTTTTACATACTTGCCATCTGTGAGTCAATCGCGCTTTGATTCGCCAATCACATTGTATGGTTATGTTGAACCAGCGTGTGGTGCTATCTATTGGCGATTTGCGGCAAAGCCAAAATTAGTCATGCGACACCTATGATTCAGCTCATGAACTGGCAAAGTGATACAGTTTGCTTTTTTTCACCCGTAAGTGAGTCGTAGCTTACAACAAAATCTTCATTATCTTCTCGGAAAAAGCTTACCACTGCCAAAATTTGAATGAAACGAGTAAGAAATTTAGTTTTATTTGCAATTATTCTGCAATTACAGCCATTTGCAACTATTTCACTTATACATTTCTTCGAAATGTAATCAGGGTATTATTGTGGTTATAAAAAATCGTTCCATAAATAAAGTTCCAACTCGAAACCGAGACCCAATCAGTACCAATGTCAAACTACTTCATATTTTGAACTACGTAGGAGATTCAGTGAAGACTATCGGAGAGAAGGATCGGCTGTGCATGATACAAAGCTGACACTTTCCTATTAGCCGGATATATTCTTTCTTCGCCTGATCTGGAGAGTTTCATGAATTTACACCATCTCATGAAGGTTTGGCTTAACTTAGGACGAACGGGAAATGCTGTTGCGGCGGCTACGGTGCTCAACAAATTACATTTCGAAACAGCGCGCATATAGCTCTGCGAATAATATTAGAAACCACTATGTTTTACACTCTTTTCGCAAGATGTTTACTCATCATCTTATAAAATGATGGTTTTCCTTCATTTTCATAAACAATTATCAACAAATTGATCGGTAATTTGGTGGTTAAAAGTCATTTTTTACCAATGTTTACATAAAATATATGCACTATGACAGAACAGAATAAAATCAGCAACACTTTCCTTCCAGCGCTATCTGCGAGCGGTTTCAACGTAGAATCGCCAATACGTAAAAGTGCTTTAACCGCCAATACGAACTCCGACAGCTAAATTGATGTTTATTTTTTCTGTGCTACTTCAAACGTCGTCATTAAAACAGTCATCAAGGCTCAAAAATTTTGTGAATTTTCACCATACAGGAAGCTCAGTTCAAATCTTCGCGTATTTTACGCAGAGAAAAGTTAAAATCCTGCGCAAAAAATGGTGCTCTCGAACGTGATTCGTGTCGCCGGCCAATTCAGCCTAACCGGAACTCGCGCAGGATTGCCAGAGATTCGTCAGATGCGACGAAAGTACACTTTCCGGAGCGGAGCCCTGAAGCCCATGCCTGACATCACCCCGTTCGGACTATTCGGTGTCATTATGACCGTCATTCCCGGGCTGCTGATCGGGGCCACCATTAGCAAGAACATGGCCAACTTTCTGGAGGAGAACGATCTGTTTGTTCCATCCGATGACGACGACGATGATGATTAAGCTGAGTATGTTTCACGCGTTCGTTCCTGCTCTCACTATCCGGATCGATATTTTTAGAAAACCGCTGATGATTATTTTCAGCTTAGAGCTTTGATATTTTTTTTTACTTTTAGGGGAATCTTGAAAATAATCAATTTGCGAGGTGAAGTTAATTTTACCATTTTTTCCCAATTGACCTATTTAAAATGTTATGAATCTTCAAACACCTTAATTCGAAAAATGACGCGAATTTTTTCGGAATATTTCGAATAAAAAAGAACACCCCGTAAAAACTTGTGTGGAATAATTGTGCTTGAAAAGTGTTATTTTATTAAATTTGTGGAGTAGAGTTTCTGTTTATACATTTGTAAATACTACTGTTATTAGATTTTACCACTGAAATCAAATAAAACAATCCTGATTAACATTCTGGATCCTCTTTACGATAAATGAAGCAACTAGCAGAAAGAGAATAAATAAATGTAAAATTACAACTTAATCCACTCATTGATGAATGGGGATTGCTACTGCTTGTTCAACAATCGTGCATCAATATGTTCATTACTACAGACCAATGTTAACCAATAGAGAGTGGATTGCTTCCAATTGTTTGATATACCAATAAAAACAATAAGTACAGATCCGCTTAATTTCTTAAAAATCTTTTCATCTTCCGTAGGGGTTGGTGCGTAACCATTAATTCAATTCGATCAGCTTACGCATTATTCTGGGGGACGTTTGTGCGCACTCCAGCCATGGAAGCACTTCGTGAATCGCTTTGATTCTTTGTTCTTCAGAGTCAAAAATAGCTTCCTCGGCCGTTCCGGTTGTTTGATACGCATATGTTGGATGTAAACCTGCGAAAAAAGAATCCAACCTCAATGGTACTGCAGTTAGTTGAATTGGATGTTCGTACCTGTGCAGATTTGTAAGCCAGTTTGATCTCTACTTCGCTGCAACGGGAGCCAAGCCAAAGGAACACCTGTTCACCGTTGTCAAGAATCATAATATCGTCGTCGGCCAGATCGTCCTGGCAGAAATCGGAACACTTTTCAGCTACCGTGAAGTAGCCTTTCTCATTCGAACAGCGGAACAGTCGAGTGTAGTCCATATACTCGGCATCGGTGTCGTAGGGTTTGCGACCACCCAGGGCAACCCAGAAGAAATTTTCTGGCTCTTCACCTTCGTGCAGAATCTGAAACAGTTGAATTTTTAAAATTTATGAAAAATGTCTTATTGTAATAATTTAATTTGTAATCACCTGAAAGCTAACCCAAGGATTGTTGAACATATCCTCGGCAATCTCCTGAATCAGTCGGGCCTCTTCGGCTGTTGTTTTGGATCCGATCCAAACGTACAAGATTCCAGTCTCTGAATCATCGTCCGTTTCGAAAGGCACAAACAGAATATAACTGTAAAAAACAGGCAGTCAATGGCAAATTTCTCCAAGGATAACTTAAACAACTGTTACCAGAAAGCCGAATTTAGCAGGGTAGCATCCGTCTTCACCTGAATCAATCTCGTGCAGAGAGCACTTCCGTTCGAGCGCAGGTGATAGAATTCGACCGGCAGCTTTCCTTCCGGAGTCTTCAACCTCTCCTTTCGTCGTCCATTCTTAATTACAAACTTCCCCTTAAAATGGGACATGAATTTGAGGTTTTCCTGCTGTTGATGGATTCTGACAACTTCCAGTTCCTCTCCGAACATGGATTTAAACTTTTTCTGCAACGTGAACGTGAAGGTTAACCAGCCCATATTGCCAGCTTCGCGACCCTGCCAAAAATACACAACACACTGAATTTCTTCTGCAGGTGGTGCCGACGATTTTTTCAATTTTCCATTCCCTGTGCTATCCACCGTATCACCTTCCTCTTCCTCGTCGTCGTCATCGTCCACCGGGAGACAATATCGGCATAGAAACACATAGCATTCCCCGGTGTAGAAAATACCCAGTTCCTCGTCTGGAAGGCGAACAAACTTTTTGCCCTCCAGAACGAACGATTCCATCACATCCAGGTCATAGTTCCAATCGTCCGCCAGTTGTTGGGCCTCGATCAACGTCATCGACGGTTGTCGGGGCATGAACAAAGCGGCCAGGTCAGCTTTAGTTTCTTGCTTTTTGGCCCACTCCGTTAGATCGGCTCCGGTCCGAGCAACGGATTGAGCAGTGCGAGTAAAGTCAACGGCTATAATTTCCTCCCAGCCAATGAATTTAGATTTAAAGACCTGCGTTTCCGTTCCCTCTTGAACGCGGGTAATCAGTGCATACTCCGGTCGGTCGATCATGTTGAACAGTTCCTGGGACAGTTTGATAGCAGCAGCACGCACCAACCGGGTGGATTTCTTACCGAACCAAACAAACAGATCCAAGTAGCAATCCAGAATGTAAACATTCTTGCTGTTAAGAATCGTATGGTGAAGCGTTTTGCTGGGTAGTTCCACTTGCGGTAGCTCCAGGTAACCCATGCCGAGTTGAATCTGGTACAGTCGGGGAGGAATCGGTTGGAAATCCACGTCGACGTGCGAAGTGGGCTTTTCTCCAGGCCCTTGACCATTCGGGAACTCGAGAGCCTTCCAAAATTCAACACCTTCGCTGCCTTGGTATTCCTGGAAGATTTCCGCCTTGTTTTTGCGTTCGTTTTTGTTGATTTTCTCCGCCGTCAAACGGGCTTTGGATTTCAGGGTGTTTTTGGACTTTGTGCCGTACCACATAAAGAGCTGCAGACCGGTGTCCAGCAGAAAGACATATCCGGGATCCAAAGACTCGTGCGTTACCTCGACCGGTTCCAGATGAATGTTAGCACCAGCATCATGAACCCGGTACAGCCTGACGATGTACACCAAATTTTCGATAGTGTAGAATCCTGTTGACGTTCTACCTCCCTCGATGTACGCAACCTCAGTGTCAAACAGTGCCAAGAACTCGTCGGATTCATCTCCTTGTTCCTCCCGGATTGTTCGACAGCGGGCTCCAAGATAGTTCCTCAAGTTAACTGCATGAATTGCAGCGCAGGCCCGTTTGTCCAGTGTTGCCTTTGTCCCTATCCAGAAGTAAATTTCCCAACTCAACTGCCCAACGTCGTCATGGACCGTTTTCAGCACGATGTAACAATCTCCTTCGTAGAACTTTCCATGGGCTGCCTCCTCGATTCTATTCGGCAAAAAGTTCTCAATTTCCCAAATCGTTAACCCAACAGATTGTCCGTCTTCTTCCTCAAATATTTCCGAATAATCAACCGGCGGCTTCTCCAACGTTTCGTCCCAACGTTTAGGCTTCAAATTCTCCACCTTCTCATCTTCAAACCCAAGGGTGTTCTTCTCCTTGGCAATGTCCTGCATGCCTTTGAGAATCTTGGCCGAATCCTGATCCGCCGAATCATTTCTTGCTCCTCGTCGTAGTCGCAGTTTCCTAGCGATCGGATCCTTGCTGCTGTTCGCCACCTGAACTTGGGCTGGCACATTTGCCCCCGCTAACCGTAGCTGAGTTTGAAGTGAGAAATCAATATTGTAGAAGGCAAGTCCGTCTCCGCGCTGCACTTCCACCGGTTTCGGAGGCATCACTAGATCTGGATTATTCCGCAAATCAAGTTGATCCATATCGGTTAGCAGGTGGATGGCTTCTGGCAGTGTTATCAGCTTATTTGAGCTGAGATTTAATTTTTTCAGGGAACCACACCGGCACAAACCTTCCGGTACCATTTCCAACTGATTATTGGATGCGGAAAACACCTCCAGGGTGCCCAGCTTACCGATGCTCGAAGGGATTCCTTCAAAATTTAATTGGTTATCGTTGACGTACAGACGCCGAAGGTTTTGCAGTTTACACAAAGTAGCAGGAAGTAGCGTCAGTTTATTCCTCGAGAGGTTTAAAGTTTCCAGTTTGGCTAAATTTTCGATCAAAGGCGAGATTTCCTGGATGACATTATCGTTCAAATTTAACCGCTTCAAGTTGTACAGGTTGTACAGAGCATCGGGAATCTTGGACAGTGCGTTTTGAGAAAGATCTAACTCTTGCAGGTTGGAAAGACTATCTAGCGACGCTGGGAAGTTTGTTGTGGTACGTTGTGTGTTGCGCATTTGAAGGCAGACTAAACTCTGTAGCGAAGGGAGCTGGCGAAGCTGAAACAACTCCAACGGGTTATCGTTCAAAATAAGAGTTTGCAGATTCGAAAGGCGTCTGGTTTGTGGTGGCAGCGTCTCCAGCTTATTGTTGGAAAGATCCAGGAACAACAAGTCCGTCAGTTTTATAAAAAGTGATGGTGGAATGCTTTCAATTCTGCAATAGAAATATAAGTAAGATAAATTTCAAGCAATCTACAAAAATATTTCTCACTGATTATTGCTCAGGTTTAGAACCAACAGGCTCTTGGCCTTGTCCAACCCTTCAGGAACCTCTTTCAGCTTATTGTGCGATAGATCCAGTGTCGTCAATTCTTCCAAATCGAACAGTTCATTTGGAATACCCGAACTCTTGATATTATTTCGGCGCATGTTGAGCGTTCGCAAACAGTTCAGATCAGTTAGTTCACCAAATAACTTCTCCAGCTGATTATTCTTCATCGATAGATGCTCCAGCTTCATCAGCTTACCCATCTCCTCGGGAATCTCGTCGATTCCCGTCCGATCCAGCTTGAGCCATTGTACACCGGACATGTGTTTAATGTTCCTGGGGAATTTTCCATCCTGCAAGTAAAAAACCAAAACAAAACCTTGAACTTGACACCGTTGCCTGCAAGTACGAAACTTTCACTCTGCAACCTAAGAAGTTCCATACTCTCAAACGACACAACGAGAAACCAATACTATTTGTCCGCTCCCAAACATTGCTGCTAAGTGTGAACGCATTTCGCAGTGACAGTGCCCGGTTAAAAATAGTATTTTCTCGAGATAAGTATGTCACAATCGTCAATGTATGCATGCGTAACGAAACACCAGAGGAATTCTCCCTATTAAAGCAATTAGTGGTAAATTCTCATTCTATCACATGGTCATGGTATTTTCCTATATCGCATTGCAAATGGACATCATCAACTTACACTGAAATCATTGCAGGTGAAATCGATTCCTCGAACAAACGGTAGAACACCTGTCGAACTCATCCTGATTTTGCTATCTTCTATTTTCTCTGCCTCAGTCGATTTGTTGTTGCTGCTGTTGCACTTTATTTTTTAGTCAAATTATGCTCTTGAAACCAAAATCTCTTACTAAATTCCGTCCACTTCACATACTAGCGGGTGTGGTGAGCTATCACAGAAAGTTTTGCGCTAAATAATTTTATGATTTATCGGAGGAAACTGAAAATTATTATCCACTTGTGGAGAACGAAAGAAATCCCGTTTCTCCATTTAATTTTCTGCAGTTGAATGACACCACTTCGTTTGACGTTTGTAGTGAGTTGTGAACGTGTTCCAATTGATTTCTCTTTTTGTATATAATTACACCGCTTACACCCAGAAAGTGATACCACACGGAGAACTTTATTTAGTCATCGATAACATATTTCTCTATCTGCCGATCATTATCATTATCAAATTTTCTTCTGCTGGAAATTTTATACCTTTTTAACAAATATGTATGTGCATGTGATCGGACAAGTCCGGAAGAGTTCTTATGTTTTTTGGATAGTTGGAATCTTGCATTGTAATTCTGGTTCAGAAACGTTGCCGGATCTCGGCGTTTAATATAACTTTTTTCATTCATTTTTTAATTTTAGGCTTAAGTTGTACAAATGGTTGTGTTCAACTACGTTTGTAATAATATTGCCTTATTTAATACAGTCATCATCACTAGAAAGCGATATTGCTGGATATATAATGAAAATTATTTAAAAAAAAACCCTTAAAATATCACCATTTTGCATCCATGCAAAAATTCTTTAACATTTTTTGACATACTTCTAAGTAGGCTTCAAGGTATGTAAAAAAATATAATGAAACTAAAAATCGAGAAAAAAAATATTTTGGTTATTGGCTAGGAATTTGTTCTAGTTACTCCTCTGTGCGGGGTTTATAAATTGTAGTTTCAGTCGGATAGCCAGTTGTGTACAAATAAAACATTTGAAGGCAAAAACATCATGATGATAGAGCCCCGAATAGAAATGTACAGTAACAAAACCATGATTTTCACTGTGACAGTACAATAATTTTACAATAATTTACAGTAAGTTTTAGTGTTATGCTACAATACAAAAACAATAAACTTTATCGTTTTTACAGTAAATTTCAATGTAAAATAGACTTTTACAGTGAAAAAGGAGGGTGGTTATGTATCTTAACATTAAAAAAATCAATTTTTCTCCACAAATTTTTTTCTCGAAAACAGTAAAATTTAATGTGAATGCACTGTATCAGTTTTTTGCTGAACAGTGAAATTTATTGTTATATGAAATTTTATTGTAAATCTACTGTGAGAACTTGGCATCGAACAATGTTGAAACAGTAATAATTACAATATTTATTGTTTTATTATTGTTTGTAGGGTAAATTCTATTGTAAAATTCTATTCGGGGCACCCTCTCAGATTTTAATGAAACTTTCTGCACATGAGAACTTTGTCACAAAAGGCCACTTTGCATACTTTGTTTTTCTAAAAATGATTTAGACTGTCTTTTTTTTATCTAAAGATTTATTTGAAACGGCTCAATGCGTTAGCACAACTGAGCCGTGGGTCTTTTAATTTTTTACAATAAGTAAAAAAAATGAAATGCTAAGAATGTCGGTCTTCCAGATTTTGTTGACGCTGTTTGCCGCTGCGTGTTGAGATCTATTTCCTTGGCGGTGAAGTTGCTTGGGGGTCATTCAGTCTGCCTTCTCTCGCGTTATCGTTCCCGTCCATGTCATCATCGGTACTGCTTTCTTGCTGCTCACGATCAGAGGTTCTTATTTGTTTCTTGTTCTTAGTTCCTCTTCGCTGTTGTAAATCCGTCTTCATCGGTATTTTCTTCTTTATTGGCGTTGCTAGTTGTTGGATTAGGAGCGGTTCTCGTGGTCATTGTACCTGCATTATTGATTAACTGGATCGTTATTATTATTATTGTTTTTGGGGCTTTAACCTCCTGGTCATTCGCCCGGGAAACTGGATCGTTGTTTTTGGTTTAACTGAAGGTGTCGGTGGCTGCTTGTTAGAGTTGGCTGTAGTAGATGGGTTTTGACTAGTTGCTTCGGTGCATGGTTTTCCGGAGTGGGCTGTATGGTTACAGAATTGGCATGTTGAGGTCTGCCCGGGATATGTGATTAGCGTTGTTTGCTTATAGGTTACGCCGTCCCTCGGTGAATTGCATTCGATAGTCATATAAGAAGGTATTAGTTTAGTCACTCGCATCCTCACAATACGAACACCGTTGGGAATGCCGGCGGAAAAAAATCTCCAGGTGTCATTCGTAAAAGATTCTACTTCCCCATATTGCGACATGATTTGTTTGATGTAATCTTTCTTAGTACGCGGGGCCAAATCATGGATACGTACGTCCACCATGTCGTTTTCCATATGCACCGGGAATTTGATTCTGGTGTTATTAAACTCGACCTCGTGTTGCATGTTGTTCTTTTCAATGAAGTTTTCTGCCTGTGCTAAACTTCTAAACGTGATCAAAACACAGTTTTTAACGTGATGTAGCTGAATGTACGTAACTTCAGCGAGATTAAGCTCCATTTTAACTTTAACTGATTGCTCCACTTCCTGAACTGTGGGTCTAATACGAGTTTTTTAAAGTTGATCGAAATCGTGTGATCCCGTAGCACGGGCATTTTTGTTTCATTTGGCAAACTCATTTCACTCCGCAGCCGGGGGTAACAATACAATATTGTTTGTGCACTGATATTATATGGACTGCCTGTGCAATAGGCACCGATCGGCTTGTAGGTAGAATTGACTGCTTCACTTGTGCGGGACGATTTTTAGCTTCTGCTCAGGGCGAGATGACAAACTGAGACTAGACTGTCTTTTGACAAGGGTTAAACTTTTTTTTACCAATCTTTTTCAAATGGCTAAGTCTAAAAATGACACACCCTACAAAAAATGTTGTGGGAGTAATTTTCACAAAATTAGTAAAATTTTTGAATAAAAATATTGAAAAAAATCTTGATCGACTCCTACACTGAAAAAATCGATTTTAAAAATTTAAATTCGATTCACAAAAAAATCCCATCTTCGATTTGGATGAAATTTTGTTCCAAAATAGGTAGGTATGTTCCCTGCCCACCGTCAAAAATCCAAGTTAGGCACTTTCAAGGAAAAAAAGTTATTTAAAAAAATATCCCAATTTCCCAACTGCTAGTTACCTAATACATGCAAAAAGTATCAGTAACGAATTTCGTATATATTCATAACAAACTTGAATGTAAACTTTCAAATGAGCACAATAGTTAATTAACACTAATAGGCTTCTACTTTTACATTTTTTTAAATAATTTGCACGATGACGAAGTCTACCGATAAATCGACACACAATGACCTCCACTGCGAGCCGTGTCCAACAATCCCACCATTAAGCTGTGGAATAATATTTGCAAACACGGCTCACAACAAAAATCAATTCAAATTATCAAGTTTGCGCGATCGCGGGTGTAGGTTCGCATGGTTGATCGCGAACGTATGTTAACGTGTTTGTCACGTGTGCTCGTGTGCATGTGACTTTGCGTGTACAAAACTCGATGTGACTGCGTGTACAAAACTCGATTCGGACCGTCCTTCTGATATTTAGTTTACGGTGTACATTCTAACAGGGAGTGAGTTCCCGGTCATGTCGCCATGGAATGTGTTGTCCAGTGTATATGTGAGCTTTCTTTTTTTAATTGGTTTAATTGAAGGCATGGGCCTAGTCTGCTGTTACCAAAGACAGAAACTTCCGGAAGTGATCGATTTATGATCGTGCGAGCGCGGGAAATGTTAGGTTCACGCTTGAAACCGCGTTTAAAAATTTGTAAGCGCTGAGATATTCACCTGATCAACGGGATATTATCATGTTTGCGAGATCGCGTGTAGGTGCCGTGGATGGTCGCAAAGGGCTCAAGCATTTGCACGTTCACGGGTTTGTCACGTGATCCTTCCTCAGAACTAATCAAGAAAATAAAGAAGTAATAAAGGAATATTTGTTTAACGACACAAACTCTCTTTAATGGGATTTTTAATTTTAAAAAATATACTTAGTTGCTACATCAGACAATATCTTAATATCTCACAAACTGAGTTTTGTTGGATTCTGAGATTATTATGACTTTTATTGGTTTAGTTTTCGATAAAAAATACACACAGGATTTGTCATTTTTAGACTATGGACATTTGAAAAAAATTGATAAAAAAAGTTTAACCCTTTTCAAAAGACAGTCTACATCACTTTTGAAAAAAACAAAGTATGCAAAGTGACCTTTTGTGATAAAGTCTTCGTGTACACGAAGTTTTATTAAAATCTGAGAGGGTGCTGCCAACTCTGAATACGATTTAGCACGAAATTCTTCTTATATCTTATGCTGCATATTAGAGTGGGACATGGTTATATGAAAAAAATAAAATTTGGCTCCGAGTAACTTTTTGGGTCCCATTTAGCTTGCAGAATAACTCTGCAAATTTTTAGCTCGATCGGTGAAACTATATTTTTGCGCCCACGGTTTAAAGTTTACATGGGATTTCGTATGGGAAAATTGTCTTTTGCAAATTAATTCTTCCAAGAGTCACCTGTTATCTCTTAAAAATAAGTGGATGTCTGATTTTTATAGAAAATTTCTCAAGGAAACAAAGTCTAGAAGACTGCAAAACGATCTGATGATTGTGGAAAAAGTTATTAAGCAAAAACCGATTGATGCCCTGAAGATTGATGAAAATTTCACTTTTCATAGCATCACTGCTTCTGATGGTCTATTTGCATACAAATTTTTTAACTTTCTCTTATTATGTACAAAAGAAGCCTCAATCTATCCCTTAAAACCTTGCGAAGTGGCCAAAAAGTATAGATAAACGATTTAGACACATTAAGAGAGGATTAAAACAAAATTGCGTATAATTGGACAACCAACAGCAGTGGTGCTAGAAAAAGTGAATATTTCATCAATCGTCAGAGCTTCAATCGGTTTCTGCTTAATAACTTTTTTCTCAAGCGTCAGATCATTTCGTGGTTTTCGAGACTTTGTTTCTTTATAAAATTTCCTATAAAAGCCACATAACGATTTATTTTTAGGAAGTAATGGGTGACTCCTGGACGAATTATTTTGTAAAAGTTAATTCTGCCATACAAAATCTCATGTAAACTTTAAAGAGTGGGCGCAAAAATATAGTTTCACCGATCGAGCTAAGAGTTTACACAGTTGTTCTAGGACCCAAATGGTAACTAAAAAGTTGCTCGGAGCTGGAATCTAATTTTTGTCCCACCCTACTGCATATGTTTTAGTACGCTGTCCTGCGGTTGCTGCAGTATTACCAAATACATATTTGTACTTGGTATTACTAACAATGACTCTAAAACCATACTATTAACGGAATTGGCGCAACGAAAACTGACAATTCTCATTTTAGGGAAGAACTCGTCGAATAGAATCAAATATTGAAAAAAATTAAAACGGATCAACAATCCTTAAGTTTGTTGCGAATTTGAAATTCAGTAAGTCCAAAAACTACACTCAGAATTTTATTTATGCATCGATAGCATACTTTTCTATCTGCCGCTCGTTTCTTCTGCTGTAAATTTTATGCATTGGACATATTCGGTCTATCCACTCATTGAATGCTTACTAGAAGTATATGCATGAAAATTCATAAAAATTACAGCAGAAGAAAAGAGACGGGATTAGTATGTATGCTAACTATGCATATTTTTTGTTTCTCAGTGTAGCTTTCCAAAGTATAGCATAAATGTATTACCACAATACAGTCGTGATTCGCTGGTTGGATCTGAACGTCAAAATCTCATGTCAAATTGACGTTGACAATTTATCTAACAATCTTTTATACTACTAATATCTTCTTTGGAGAGTTTTTGACATTTGTCAGTCCGTTCAACTACCGAATTGAATTCGTTAGTTGGATATAGGCCCAACCAACGAATCTCGACTGTAAATATAATTACTGGTCACAGATGTTCGTCTCCCAAAGAATTGTTTATTCCCATCAATGAATTTTGAGGCATGCATCAAAAAACTAAGCTTAATGCTACGTCGTACAACTACTACCCTCCTCTTCGTCACATCTCATTATAAATTCGGTGAACCCCTATAGATACTCTCAGATTGGAGTTTAAAACTTTTGAAAATTTGTAGAAATCAAGTCCAAATGACAAATGTTTGAACCTTTTTATTTCTAGTCTTGAAACGAAATGATCGTATCAACAAAAATCGGTGTAACTCTAAACGGCGCTTTCGACAATTCCGTTGTGCTTTTCCAAATGTCAGTCATGAACGCTTTCAAATCGTTTCTCCTTTTTCTTTTCTCGAGTTCAGCCACACAACTGTCATTCGTAAGCTTATTTTCAATCGTGACGGTCGTGCATTTTTGTCGCTGTTCGAATTGTATGGCGGAAGAGTGGTGCATTATTCGCGATTAATTTTTTTTTCACATCGCCCTCCGCGTCGTCGCTTTTTCCTTCGCTGAAAAACGTTCTTTCCGGAGATTACGGTTACGTCGTGAAATTGCGGCGCGCGTGGGGTATCATAATTGATCTGTTTAGAAGGGAAGCTGCTAGTAGAAGAAAAGTTCCTACACATAGTGATCAATAAATTCCTTACCTTTGTTGCATATCTGTCTACCTGAGTGAAAACAGTGCTATTTTTATGGTAGTCCATATTATCGACAAGCCAGTGCAAAGTTTTTGTGTTTGTCATAGCAGTCAATTACCATTATAACCGAGCCGTTTGCTTTTGTTCGACAAAGAGTAGATGGAGGATGGAAATATTTCTCTGGTAGATGTACAAGCAAAAAATCGACGAGGAAGCAGAAACGAAAGATTGTAACAAAATAGGAATTACGGAGAGATAGAAACCTATCAGAATTTACGTCGTGTTGGTGAAATACGTGATCAGCAGCCAGCAAAGCACACTGAATACCAATGGATACTTCATCGAAAGATGCGGAAATGGACGAAAATCAGGATCTGGATCCGAGAATCCAGGTAGTTATAATGTTAAACTCAATCAAAATCTCTTTTTGCATGGAAGTTTCACATTTGCTGCATAATAAAAAGATTTATAACTCTTGATACTTTAAAAATACGACGCAAATTGCTCATGAGAAGCTACCGTCGCCATCCGCATAGGATAGATAAATATCTAAACGCACATCGTTTCATTGTTGCTTATTATGCATAGTTTCATCCGGCTCGTCAGTACATAAAGTGCTTCTATTTTCATCTTATTCCGCCACAGTGATCAGTTGGAATGATCTCAGCACAAAAGCATCGTGATGGGACGGAATCGCATGGAAATAAACTCGTTTCACGTATTCAATTGAGCATAACGGGAGGGTTAAGTACCATGTATACATAATATGATTCTTTCGTATGGTACGATTGATGTTTGGGCCTAGGAAGAAGCCTTTGTAAAATGCTATTGCACTGCACGTCAATTTGTTTTCCTTATTGTCCAGGATGCACATCGTTGGTTTCATACAATACGGAAACTTTATAAAGGTGGATATTAGGGTAGAGTATACTTAGCCCCATCAAGCAAGAACGAAATATTTTTAGTTCCATTTAGTATCCCAAAAAACAGTAATATTTGGGTTCAATTTATTATGATTTATTTTGACCCATAATCTTGCGTCGAAATTAATTTTTAAAGACCTACTCATTGCTTGGATTCACAGTCTCCTCTCAAATGTGTAATTTCAAAAATTAGCTTTTCCATATTAAATTTCAAATGCAATATAGGAAGGTCATAACTAATCGATCCCAATTTTCGCACAATTATTCGGGATTCCAAAAGAAACCAAGATAATGCTGCTGTAAATTGTTTCCTAATAAATTTCTAATCGGGGCTTACCTACCATGATTTACCATCAAATCGCTAGAAGTGATAAATTTTGAGATTTGTCTCTAGTGTATAAAACTGACTATAGGTAGCAAACCGTAATTGCCACAGGAAATTCAAACAACCTCGGTGGTAACCAGGACTTTCTAGTTTTTTACCACACACATTTTGCTCTTATAATATTTAGGTCGTCTGGTGGTAGGCAAAATCAAACATTCGTATTAACGGATATAGGGACTTCTGCTAGGTCACGTGTGAGGTGCACTATATCACCTGATGCTGGCGGGCGCAAATAAGTCAGCGTACCACGATAAATTTGAAGCTAGCGACACTACCCACTACCGGCAACCTTCACATCAACGTGCCGAAAATATGAGCAGAAATACAGACCTTACATAATCGGCCCATTTATTTTGTTGCGTGTGTCCAATGTAGGTTTGCAGAATCGTAATTTATAACGATATATTTGCGGCTTCTGTTGAATTGAAATTTTTTTATTAGATTTGTTGATAAAGTATATGGTGAAACAGTCGTACAGTGGTTTTCTTAGGAACGCTGGGAGACTTCTATCGAGCGATTGTATTTAAAGGAACGACGTTTATTTAGCATTCGATGCGTTATTAGAAAAAAGACTTTTCTGTTTCCTTAATTTAGATATAATAAACCGAGAGCTAAAAAAACCATGCTTCCCATGAGCTCGAAACTTCAACCGTTATCTCGTACCACAGAAACCTAGCCCCTTTGACCTTTTTTGACCGAATGGAAAAACTAAAGCATAATGAAATACAACCGCACATACACACTTACACACGACCATACCAACTAATAAGATCCCATGATGCCTTTTGCTCATCATCGGTTCATACCGCTGGAATATACTGCGCCGAAACAACGCAGAAACCGGTTTCAAAAGCAGCGCATAAAAAAGATTCACACCTAGCTTAAGGCTTAGTTCGAGAATAGGTATGACCATAGAAACCTGATTTATGTTCATCTACAACAGTCAATCAATCATGCTGCTTCCTTGACAGATACTAATAGTCGCTGTGCCAATCATATAGGTTGATTGAGGATTGCTGTATGCGACTTTATGGGGTGGTATATTTAGCAAATCCCTGATGTCTGTTTATGTAACGTTCACCTTAGTACCTCGTTACTTACAATTTCTAGTAAAGTGTATATTTCAGATTCGCTATCAACTTTTCGTGCAACTTATCTTAATTTAACATTTTGTTATTGAGCATAAATATTTACTTAAAAACTAGCAGATTTACCTGAGATTTAGGTTATGGGGTTCTATAGATCATTTGTTTTTGAGGACGTTTTTTATCTATCCTTTCGACCATCATATCATTATATCATATTATAATAGCTATACTTAGGGCATCTCCACCGCTAGATCTAAATTGATGTTCTATTTTATATTTTTGTGTTTAATGGTAACATTGGTAACTTTCCCATCTGTAGAGCCAGGTGGACATGACGGTTCCCAATCGCTATCATCATTCTCATTTAGTTGAAAGGTCAATTCACCTGGAACTGCTTCAAAAATATAGGATCTATCACTACACCGTTGAAATGGTAGAAAAACTGTAGGGGAAAGTGAGGCAATATGAGCACCCTAAGGTTGAAGGCAAATATATCTGCAGCAAAACATACAAATAATCCCAAATTGCCCTCTATTGGTAGAATACAACATATTCTTCACATGTGGTTATTAAACGTGCTGAAAAAAAATCAAAATCTTTGAAAATAATAGTTGTTTGCGATGGTAGATTTTTTGGCTTGTTAAAAACGTTGCGGGGCAATATGAGCAATATTAAGGGGCAATATGATCATGTCGCAAAAAACGGCATTTTATGACAAAATTCCAAAATTTATTTCACTTATACTTAACAAGAATCATAATTTCCATTTATTTAGTGACATTTAGTTGGCAATGAAATTCATCTTATAGTTTTTTAACAGTATTTTCGGAACTGTGAGATACAAATGTCCATTTTGTTTTAATCATAACTTTGTGAGTAATTTTCTCGAGCAAAATATTATTTATCGTTCGCGGTTACTTCAGGTATAAAACGTTTACATAGGGATAACTTTTCGGGATTTAATGCATAAACTCATATGAGATTCGCGTGATGCTCGTTTTGCCTCATACTATAGAGCCATTTTCGCAGATTTTTTGTGGAAACTATAAAGTTCCTTTAAATTATTTTTATGTTTGAAATAGCTAGATAGACGTTAAATAATACGGAGATGCATGCATTTTTCAATTACCGCGCACATACGTCATGCGAATGCTTATTTCATATAGCTTGAATCTTATAACATTTTCAGTTCTTTGACATCCCGTCAGATTTTTGTATTTTTTGTTGTTTAAGATTTGTTTTACGTTGCAATTGAAGTATTACATCATCTGATAGTGATTGACGGAGCATTCGTGCAAACAAAAAAGTCGAAAATTGTTCATAGATTCTTTGAAAACGGGGGTGCTCAACTCGCCCCACATGGCGATATTGCCTCACTTTCCCCTACCTGAAGTAAATGACGGATAGGGTAATTATTAAGAGATGGTCGTGTCAAACACCTTTACGCCGTGATTTTCTAAATTAATTCCCTCTCCTAGGTTGACGGGTTTGACGGTACTGCAAACATCTTCAAGCATATTTGAGCAGACAACTGCTTTAAGATGGTTATTGCATTACGCCTCGATAGTGGTGCATTGAGGAGACCGAGAGGACTTATGGGTCTTTTTTATGTTTTGTTGTTATTTCATACTCTGCACCAGCCCAAACTAACAGTCAGCTAAGAGCCTGTGCACACTGGCGTGGCCGATTGGCGAGTCGCCATGGATTGACTTTTTCTGTGGGCTGTGTTTGCAGATATTGTTCAACAGCTTAACGGCTGTCTTTTTGAGCACAGTTCGCAGTGGGAGTCATTATGTGTCGATTTTTTGGTCGACCTCGTCAACGTGCACAGGCGCATTAAA
Organism: Topomyia yanbarensis; assembly: GCF_030247195.1. Lineage (NCBI taxonomy): Eukaryota > Metazoa > Arthropoda > Insecta > Diptera > Culicidae > Topomyia > Topomyia yanbarensis. The sequence continues at coordinate 23,455,580 of NC_080672.1, forward strand.
AAAAATTAAAGTTGAAGCCTATTAGTTGTGTTGTGTTGTGTTGTGTTGTAAGAATTGTAGTTTTTAGTACTAGTGTAAAATTGTTATGTGCTAGTCGTATGTCTATCTGTGTATGTGTTCGACTGAGTATTTGTGACATATGGGTCAGGAAATGGATGCAGAACTGGCTTATATAATAGAATAGAGGGTAATCCTTCTTGGGATCACTTTTTACCGGTGTTCAATTCGTGCATTCGATTCGATTCATTCGGATTGGATAAATGAAGGTACGATTAATTTACCGACGCACGTCAATCATCCATTCCCGGTCAGCATAGCATGAGAAACTTCTAACGAAATGCAATTGTCGTGATTCAGTTGGTGAATAGAAGCGAAGGAATACCCTGACGACTGGAAGATTGAATTATTTTTGCTATCTATTCAACTAGATCCAGACCGATGCAGATAGGATACTGCATGGTCTGGATGGTTCATTACATATAATCTAAATTAAATATCATTCAATTTGCACAATGCATTAAAACTTAAGGTAATTAGCTAAAGTACTCGAATCATACCAATTTAAACTAAAATCTAAAGTAAACATCATTCAATTGCACAATGTATTGAATTTAAAATTTAAGTGAACTATCCAAAGTATTGGGATCATATCAAGTCAAATGTTCAAAATGTGCCTAGTAATTTTGAAGAACAATCATCCACGCGAAACAAACCGTCAATGTTCCCAAATATAAGCAACTTAGAATACGTCCGTCCCGTTCTTTTCTTCTACCTTATTTGTCTGTTTTTGTTTTTCTTCTATTAGTTTGCTTTTCCACTACTCATGTAAACCAAAAAATCAGTCAATTTATACGCTTCTACTTAATGTCTTCATTTTTGCTTCTTCTTTTAATTCGGCATGTTCTTTTTCCTTTTATCTCTATATCTTAATTTAGATTCATTATAACACTCACTAACACAATCAATTGCATATTCTCTCATATACACTTATAATATCTCATTCAAAACGTACAAACGCCACTAGCCTTCGCGATAACACAAACCGGATCAAAATCGCGAACATGCAATTGTAATCATCCACACATACTCGCGATCTCGCCAACAACCCACCGCTCGCGCGATCATGAGTCGGTCACGTTAGGATGTCCCATCCCTCGTTCTTAACAGCCTAGATTCAAGTCTTCAGTTGGACCAATGAAAAATGAGGCTCATATTCATTAGACAATACATTCCATGGAAACGTGACAGGGAACTCTAGTGTTATGGGGGAATTATCTTCTAGTACCTGAACCGTACACTAAAAACTAAGCAACAAACTCACGGTCCGCGCGATCATTCAAAAACAGACGCGAATGTGCATATGGCCACACAGTTACAAAATCGAATTTATACACGCGAAATCACATACGTTCTGGCATACGCGATAAACACGTGAACATACAAGCGCTTGAGCTTTTCGCCATCTTCCACGCACATCTACGGTTGCGTTCTCACAAACTTGATAAAACTACGGGATAAAATGAACTTTTTAATACTTATATATTGGCATCACCTAATCACAAAATACATACATTAGCTATCAAACCTTATGGAGAAATATATTGTATTTATTTCTGAACAGCCAACAGTAGTACTGTGCAATGCACCTTTTCATCACATTCTGCAGCGCAATTATTCGTCAAGTATACATCAATCCATTAACCCTACCCCAACCCACACCCTGTTCCTCTCCCATGGCGTTTTGGTGGTCCGCATAGACTATTCTGCCATTACCCCTCCTATCATCGGCCTTGGACTGACTTGCGCTCTCATTGCCCCACCAAACGCTGCAAAATGAAAATGAAAATGATTTACTAAATTAATTGAACTTAGCTGATGTGTGTGCTCTTTAGTAGTCTACTAATATCCATCGTCATTTAGCAAACCGCCACATATCCCGGCACCTGGTAATCATGGCACCGCGCTGATTAGCAACCTTTTGATAGGCACGAATCTTTCTCATACTTGGAGTAGTAGTTGCCATTTGCAAAGTTTGCGAATTACTCATTTTTTTCCATTCTAGCCTGTTACCCTGTCTCATCATCGTCGTGTCCTTTGCGCTCATTCGAACCATTAGCATCATTTAAATTTTTCGGTATGCTGGTTGGAGAATCCGTATACTGCCTTACCATGGCTGCCATACATAGCATCATGATTGGGTTGCTATCTAGGGTACTGCTGTTCTACGCATAGTTGTCCCATGTATATAGGGAATCTCATAGAAGATGGGACAATTATGCGAATTATGGCAGTATATGGCAGCTGTCGAGGAAATTCACTTCTTCTTCCTCCGCCAGTTCTTGATCAGATACTGTTTTGAAGGGCTCGGATTCGGGTTAATTATTCCCTGTCAGTCTATGACCAGAGATTCTACCAGGGTTGGTTACCTGATCTCCACTAGGTTGCTCGTATCTCAGTTGGTACTGTAGGGAGCTAAAGGATAGGGATTCTGTATCAGACGAGAATGGCTATTTTTTCTGCACGATGACACAGCATTACCAAGCAGGGTGTAGGTGTGTATCGTGCGGTTGGCCCTTCCAAGGAATCTTATCTGCCTGAAGTAGCTGCTTGTACGCGGGGCTTGGCAATAGATCATGGGGACTATCCATACTTTTCAGCATTCCTAATGCAAGAGTCATGGTCATAACTCTGCGCAATTGCCATACCGAACTATATTGCTACAATGCCCATTTGCTTATAATTAGTTCTATTACGCAATGCATGATGCGCGGTACAAACAGGTAGGCGACCCTTGTGAAAGAAGACAAACAAACACAAAGCGTTCCTGTCAAAGGCCAGCCGATACGACTTTGAAGTGACACATAATTCAGTTCCGTCCAGTACAATTGTCATTCAAAGTCTTCGCTCGCTGGAACAATGGGTCCTTGAAATAGATACTGCCGTTTATTAGATCTAACGGGTGTTCAAAAAAAATGTGTATGATTTCAATATCTTTCTGTAATTAAAGTAAAGAGCATACATTTTTTTCTCTCCAAGAGAATTGCTCTCTGGATTCCCTAGAAGTGGGTTGCATGTTTCTTTCCGTTCGTGTGCTGTCAGTTCAATCGATGATGGCGTCGAAACAGCAAGCACTCCGCGAGCGTGTTGCGCGGATTTACGAAACGCGTGGTCATCGTGGAAAACCATTTTCGAGACGAAAACGTGCCCGTGAGTTACCGGATCCTGGCATCCCTGAGCGTGGAGCCGCCGGTAGCGGCCGTCCAGCGTAGATAATGACGAAGAAGAAGGAAGCGTTGAAAAAGCTGTTCGACAACAATGACTGAACGAGTATGCGCGACGCCGGTCAAAAATATCACCAGGGGTGCCAGGGGATATTTTGAAAAATTTATTCGCGGCCCATTCAAAAATCTGTGTCTATCTGTGTCACGGAAAACGTACAAAATTGTCTAAAAACAAGATGTGGTGACCCTGTTTTTGGTTTTTGCGCGAGTCAAAAATTAAGCGCAAGGTAAAAAATTGAGAAATCTGTGCTAATCTGTGCAATCTAGAAGAAAGCTGTGAAAATCTGTGCAGTTTTGCAATCTGTGCAGTATATTAAAAATCTGTGAAACACAGATAAATCTGTTCACCTGGGACCCCTTAATATCACTGCTCCCATACCTTGATTCACTGAACCCTCAAGATGGAGGATGTCATCTGTCGGAAGAAGACCCGGTCCCCTGAATATACGGACGAACAGATAGCGATCGTGAAATCGCGATGCCGGTAGATGACGAGGAACTACCGCGGAACGTCGACCGTGCTGGACGACGAAAGTTACTTTTCGCTCTCAAAGAACCACATTGCAGGAAATTACAGCTACTATGCCAGAGATAAGTCGGTCACACTCCGCGAAGTAAAATATAAGTTTAGGCATAAATTTGAAAAAGAAAAAGTTATGCTGTGCATCGCTATATCGGACAGAGGGATTTCAAAGCCGAGCGGTCTGGTCATCAATCAACAAGTGTACCAAGAGGAGTGTCTTGAGAAAATTCTTCTATCGTTCTTAAGTAAGCATCATGCGGATGGCAAGTACATCTTCTGGCCGGACAAGGCGTCTTCCCATTACGCCAAAAAAACTCTGGAGTATATTGAGCAGAAAAAGATACCGTACGTGACGAAAGAAACGAATTCGACCAACTTGCCCCAGTGCCGTCCCATGGTGAATTTTTTTTGGCTTCCTCAGAGCTTTGTGTACAAAAATAATTTGCGGGATAAGGATACGAAACAGTTGACCACCAGGTCCCGGAATTGTATCCGGAAGGTGGACGTCAGTGCCGTCCAGCGCTCTTGTGAAATCATCGCGACTAAGTTGCGTCATACGGCTGACCAGGAGCCCTTCTCCAATATTCATTAACGGTTTTTTTTGAAGAATAAACATTATGTTTTTAATAAACAATACTGAATTCGCTGAAACAGGACAAGCACAAATCAAGCTTTTTCCTCGACTTCCCCGGACACCAGGACAATCAGTGAAAAATCAGGAAATGTCCTGGGAAACCAGGACGTATGGTCACCCTAAGAGTGATCCTTTTTTCTGTGTTCTTTTCATTCCATTTGCGGGATTTTAAGATCAACATCAACCTTCCCTCCGCGATGCAGCGACGCATTTCTTCACACCGCTTGCAATGAATAATAATCCCGTTTGCGCGGCAAAATCCTTTCAATTAAAGTCGGATTCATATAAGACGAAGTTGAAAAGCAAACTCATAACTTTATTAAGTTAGGATAAAGTAATTTTTTATTATTTTCAAGTGAGGTATAGTTTTTGCATATGAATAATAGTATTTATATACAAAAAACCATACCTCTATTATTTGGGATTCAAACGCATTGTCTTCAGCGCGTTGTGTTAGCATTTAATACCATGCTAACACCAATGCGCTACACAATGATAAAATATTTTATTCTGTTATCTTACAACAGTTGCGCATGCGTCATTAGGGTGAATAACCATTAATCAGTTGAGTAGATCAATTCGATAAGATAACAATCAATCTACTATCATGCACCAGAAAGTTTTGTGTAGGTTTAAAAACAAAAAAAAATGAATTGAATCACTCCGTCACCAAACTAGCATAATTGCACTGTTTGGCAAATCATTCATACTTTATTTGCGTCAATCGAGATCTTGACCATGTTAGACTCACCACCTCGTACACGCACAACTCCTTGTCAGCAAAATAAAAACAATTTTAATCCAATTTCCTATGGCCGATCTTTCTCAATTTCTTTACGATGAAACCTACACTTTGTGATTACATCCGAATGAATACAACCTTTCATCGTGGTTATTTTGTACTATCTCTGGTCTAACCAGAAACTTTCCTCGCTAGGTGTACTGGTGGACGATTTATCTTATCAATGTTTTTTTTTGCGCACTAGACTTGAGCCCCCGTTGAATCGTGGATTGTGTAGCTCTGACTCATCATATGCAGGTACCCACACAGTGTTCATACGATGGCCCCTATTCCCAACAAACAACTTCGGTCGGTTGGTGATAATCGATTCTGAGTCTCCTAACAGTATTATACAGTTCTCTACGTTTGGTGCTGAAAGACTGACTGGAACGTCGTGACCGATTTTGAGCAGATGTGTTCCTCTTTGCTGGTGTATTGTGCTATTATATTTTTTTTTCACTTTGAGGAAGTAGAGAGAAGCTTTGTTTTCGAACGACGTTGTTTTCAGAAAAGTGTAAAACAAAACTAAATACCTTTTGTGAGTTGAGTAATGGATTCGTCATCAACGTCGTCATCGGCGGCGGAAGTTCTGCTGATCGACCAGTTCATGTCAGTTTGTCAGCAGTGGTATAAGCTAAACACGGGCTCCATTAGGGTATGTAACAAAGCGTTTCCTCGGGCACCTTACATCAACTATAGGATGCTGCTGTTGACATGGAAAAAAGATTGTCTGCTGGAAAAGTATCGCACAGTGGGTGGGCACTTACATCGGGTTAGTATGCGTGACAATAAACGAAGAATGGGCATCAGTAGATGAAATAATGGACATACATAGGTAATCTTGTCGATCTTTAAATGGCGGTTCAGTGTCAGTACCCCAGTGGAAATGCGTTCACCTTACCAATGAAATAAGGAACGGATTAAAAGTTGCTGGCAAATTGCAAATATAGCATAGTGTGGCATCATTTGGGATTTGTTGTTTCCTCAAGCTCAAACGAAATATATCACTCTTTAGCACCCCGACATTTGCTATCTTCAAAGTTTTTTATATTCTCTACACAATGAGATTAATTTAATTATGCAAACAAAAGCCCATTTCTTACCTCCAAGTGAATTTATTGCCAAACTAATAACAAATATTGATTTAAAGACTCAACATTGCTAAAAGCACTATAGTACGAAAATCGAATTTTCGCGGTCAAAACAATTTACATCAAGTTTTCGTATATTTGAAAACAGTGTACGCCAAATATTGCATCAGCAACTGCGGTGTTGACAAGTGATACGTAATTTATATGTTAACTTAAAATGTTTTAATGAGTATTTATTTGATTATTTTGAGATATTTCTAAGTATAATGTATTGTGTAGCGCTTTTTTTTATATTATTTGTATTTTGACGATAAGAATTTTGAGATTTTTATTGCATTGAAATAATTTGTGATGTATTATTTTAATATTTCCATTTTAATTGAAATCGTAAACTGGCTAATCAAATTATTGTTTACTTACAGGTTGAACTGGAAAATCTCAACACGGCAACGGATGATATTAACAAACTGGAAATTGAACTAGAGGTAATTTAAATGATTTTTATTTATATGTTCGCATACTTTTTTTGCAGCATCTATTTGAAATGGGATGTTTAGCTCACCAATTTAAAACCAGCTTAGAATAAATTTTTAAGTGATCATTTCTCACTTCATTCATGGTTCCCGCTATATCACCAATTCCCCACTTTTTTCTTTTCTCATGCGCATTTTCCGTCGGTCTCTGTCCACACTGAGTACCGACGCCAGAGAGGTTACTCCTCTATCTGGACTTAAGATATCGGCCGCTTAACACATGAACCGGGACCAACAGCTTTACTTCTCTTCCGTAGGAAGACGTCACCACAATTTTTTTGTAAAATCTCAACGACTTCGGCTGGGATCGAACCCAGACTCACTGGAATAAGAACGTGGTCGTCATTGGGGCCGGCATTTGTTTTTACTGTCCATGAACTAGTCCACAACTCTATAAACATTAGTACACAGAATCAAACAGTCTTGAACTTAATTTCACAAAATTGGTAACGGTTCATGCATGTAAAATATTTCGCACAACTATAAAACTGGTTTTCACTTTCATGATAAAGTTCACAAAGTGTGCAAATTTGGTCCTTTTATTTTCACGAAAAGAATTGCACAGAACTTAGAATATTATTCCCTCCCCTAGGTTGATGGGTTTTACGGTATTGCAAACATCATCAAGCATATTTCGTACATCAGTTTTAAAAAACCTCTGACAGACAATTGCTTTAAGATGGTTATTGAATTACGCCTCGATAGTGGTGTGTCGAGGAGACCGAGAGGGCTTATGGGCCTTTGTAAGTTTTGCGTTTTTTCATACTCTGTACCAGCCTTAGTGCAAAATAAAGTCAAATGGGTATGGGTATACATGGGTATACAATAAGTATAGAGAATTATTTTGGCTATGTTCTTGTAGAGGTTGCTCATGTTACGTGAATTAGATACACGATAGATTATATAGTTGGCGACTGTCATTTCGGCTGTTACTGTGGATCAGCTGTATTAGTTACGGCGTCGTTTATGTTTTCATGTGTTCTGCGAAAACGCATTATCTTTTGTCCTCAGTATGTACTGTACTGAGGACAAAAGATAATCAGTGTAAAAAATGTCAAGTGAGTTTTTTCTTACGTGCAAACTAATGCTGTATACGAGTTTTGTGTTGGTTTTACGATATTATCATTTTTGAAAAAATACGGGCATCAACATGAAACATACGCTTGGAAATTAGACGTTTGGGGAAACTATAGGTCACTACCACAATGTAAATTAGAATTATTTTGACAAGAAGTTGTGTATAATTTCGTGCTAATAACGCCAAAACGAAGTGAAGAACACAATTGCATTTGTTCAATATGACGCCAGTATCAGCCTCTAAACAATTCAAGGTTCCGTTCAGATATTTAATAAAATGATTTAAGGTGCTGTTAAATTGATAATAGGAAAAACATGATCGAAAAAGAGAAAGAAAAGGAATAAAAAAATGCTACGAAGCGCAAACGTGATTGTTGCACAGCTAAGCAAACACGTCAGCCGGAATGCACAACTTCAATTCCACACTCTGGCGACGACGACGACACCAAAGAAGTCATTCGCAAGTACAAAGCCAGACACAGCTGCTGACAAAACATATTTTTTCAACATTTCCTTCCCCGGTTTCATGATTTTTCACATCATTTGCCACTTCCTCAATTTCTTACCTCAATGACATCAATGGATTGGATGTATTATTTGTGTTATTAATTTTTAAATCATCTGCAGTATTCATGCTCTTTAAATAAAAGTTGAGCCACTTATTTTCTAGGCGTGTACATTGTTGTAGTTAACCTCAAATATCGTACCCCCAGATTTTGAAAACATCGAAAAAAGTGGCTACGCCTTATTGGATTTAGCTTGAAAAATGTTTAACCAGGCATAAAATCATTATTGCCAAAACGTTTCCAGATGTACGAGCTCGCCAAAAACAATGACCTACTTGACCCCACTCTACTAATCTACCAATGAGTTCAGCTGAGGGGGCCTCGAAGGGGCCTCCCATCGTTGTATTTGAGGCATTGTTAGAATACTAGTAGTGGTTGACTTTTGTCAAGATTCTGAGCAATGTGCAGGGAGACTGCTTTTTTCATTTTCAGGAGTGACCGCTTTTCGGTGCTTTCATAGTTGAACCTTAAAGAAATGCAGAAGTAGAAGCCTATTACTGTTAGTGCAGTGATAATTATAGTATTTAGTACTAGTGTACAATTGTTATGTGGTAGTCGTAAGCCTATCTGTGTATATGTTTGCCTAAGTATTTGTGATAGCTAGGTTAAAAAATGGATGCAGAACTAGCGTATATGATAGATTAGTGGATACGGGAGCCTGGGGCTAGTTGGCGGTTGGAATAATTTGGCGGAGTCCCCTTTTCTTTGTTTCTATTAGACGTATAGCACTGCCTCTTGTTGTGTACCTCAAGTAATGTGCAAAAAATTATCCAATGTGTTTTTGTTGCAAAATATTTTGTTCTGTAGAAGTTGCGGGTGATAATGTTATTTAAGGTAATTTTTGAATCTATTCCACGAATAATTGTATTTTTCTATAATGCATAAAAAGAGCTTTCAGTATCCGTGTAGATATTACACCTATTCACAAAAAAAACAGCCAGAGATTCTGTATTTACTTCCTGGGACATCACTTGGGACAAGTCAGTTGCTTTTGAGCTTCACATGTGTCGTGTGAACTGTTTGGATTTTTTGTGTCTAACTAGTGCTAATTTTGTACTAGTTTAGATACGTTGTCTAACCAGACACCCAGATAATGCTAGTTACTGACGAGATGCATCCAAAAAAATTAAAAAAATAAACTTAATTTAAGTTAAGCTTTGTGCCCTTAGTGCCCAAATTGGTTTAATCCAATTTTCCCTTTTAGGAATAAATTTTGCATAATATCGGTCCATTTATACGCTTCAACTTAATTTCTTTGAAGATTTTCTTTCTTTTTTGGGCATGTTATTTTTCCTTTTATTACTTTATCTTAAATTAGATTCATACTAAAACTCACTAACACAATCAATTACATATTCTCTCATATACACTCAAAATCTCATTCAAAACGTACAAGCGCTCGTGGCCTTCGTGATAACACAAACCTGGTCACAAACGCGAACATGTAATTGAAATAATCCACACATACTTGCGTCCACGATATCACCAATATTAAAAAACCACGATAATAAGCTGGACGTTTTAGCATCTATAAATTTACAAACGCGGTCTCAAACATGACCCCCCCACGTGCATAATCTGCCATAGCTGATCTCGATCGGTAGTGTCGTATGCGGCTTTGAAGTCGATGAACAAATGATGTGTGGGCACATTGTACTCGCGGCATTTCTGCAGTACTTGACGAAGAGCGAACACCTGGTCCGTGGTAGATCGTTCGCTCATAAAACCCGCCTGGTACTGCCCCACGAACTCTCTTGCAATTGGAGATAGTCGACGGCATAGTATTTGGGAGAGTACCTTGTAGGCGGCGTTCAGCAGGGTGATTGCTCGGTAATTACAGCAATCCAGCTTGTCGCCCTTTTTGTAGATAGGACACACGACACCTTCCATCCACTCCTCCGGTAAAAGCTCCTCCTCCCAAATCTTGGTAATCACCCAGTGCAGCGCTTTAGCCAGTGGCTCGCCACCGTGTTTTAGTAGCTCGCTTGGTATTTGGTCAACCCCAGTGGCTTTATTATTTTTGAGCCGGCTAATCTCCTCCTGGATTTCTTGGAGATCCGGAGCCGGTAGTGTAATGTCTTCCGCGCGTGCTCCCAGGTGCGTTACCGTGCCATCCTCGTCGTCTGCTGCATCGCCGTTCAGGTGTTCTTCGTAGTGCTGCCGCCACCTCTGGATCACCTCACACTGGTCCGTGAGAAGATTCCCGTTTGTATCTCTGCACATGTCGGCCTGTGGTACGTGGCTCCTGCGCGAGCGGTTCAACTTCTCGTAGAATTTCCGTGTGTCTTTAGCGCGGTACAGCTGCTCCATCGCTTCGCGATCTCGGTCTTCTTGCTGGCGCTTTTTGGTCCGGAAAACCGAGTTCTGCCTGTTCCGTGCCTGTTTATATCGCGCCTCGTTCGCCCTCGTGCGGTGTTGCAGCATTCTCGCCCATGCTGCATTCTTCTCTTCGACTAACTGCTCGCATTCGCCGTCGTACCAGTCGCTTCTTTGGTCCGGGCCCACCGTACCTAGTGCAGTGGCTGCGGTGCTACCTATGGCGGATCGGATATCTCTCCAGCCATCTTCAAGGGCAACTCTGCTCTTCCGTTGGTAGTGCCACTTCCAACTGCTGCGCGTATTCTTGAGCCACTCTGCCATCTTGTAGCCGCTCGATGTTTAGCCGCGGCGTTCGGCTTCGACGAGAGCTATGCACTGTCGAAAGTTTTGAGCGCAAGCATACTGCAACCAGGTGGTGGTCCGAATCTATATTCGCACTGCGATAAGTGCGGACGTTTATGATGTCCGAGAAGAATCTACCGTCAGTTCGACCAATCAATAAAATAACACCCCGATGATTAAGTGAATGTTTTAGCACTAATAAACTTATAAACGCGGTCTCAAGCGGGAACCTATAATTGCCCATGTTCGTGCGATAATGCTTCGGTCCCGTCTGGAAACCTCTATCGTCTGGAAACCTCTACCAGCCTAGGTCCATGCCTTCAGATGGACCAAAAAAATGACTCACATATTCACTAGGCAACATGTTCCATGGCGACATGATCGGGAACTCTAGCGTTATGGGAAAATTACTCTCTTCTGGCATCTGAACCATACATTAAAAATTAAGTGTCAGTATCAGATCATGGTTCGCACGCGATCATTCAAGAATACTTGCAAATATGCGATTGGCCACGCAGTTATAAAATCGAATTTATGCACGCAAACACGCTAGCAGATGCGACAAACACGTTGACATACAAACGTTTGAGACCTTCGCGATCATTCAGGCACACTTGCGCCCGCGATCGCATGAACAGGATAGTGCCCGGATGACCAAGTGAACGTTTTAGTACTTATAAATTTACAAACGCGATTTTATGAGAGAGCCTGCAAACGCTTGTGTTCGTACGGTCGTGAATCAATTACGTCCGGAAGTCCCTACTCTCGGCCCTAGCAGCCTAGGTCCATGCCTGCAGGTGGACCAATAAAAAATGATGCTCGTATCCACTAGACCAGCGTCAACCTTTTTCGTACCACAGACCCCTTAGAAATTGCCCTGGGTTGCTGCGGACCCCACGGATAAACATCGATTTTGCATGCTATTAATATGCTATTTTCAGTTTGTTAGGAAACAAGTCTTGAAATTCTAATCTGCGCTCGAATATATTTTTCTTCGTGGACCCCCAGCAATGACTTCGCGGCCCCCTAGGGGTCCGCGGACCCCAGGTTGAGAATCACTGCACTAGACCACATGTTCCGTGGTGACGTGACCGGGAGCTCTAGTGATATGGAGGAATTCACTCTATTCTAGTAACTATCTATCGTACACCGAAAATTAGGTATCAAATTCACGGTCCGCGATTATCCAAAAAATCACGCAAATATGCGAATAAACACAAGGTCAAAATCAGTCATCTTTCGGTAAATCCGAAACCAACATTCAGATTCAACGCCTCCCTCATTCATTAACTTTCAAACTGACTGAAATTTCATGCGGAATCGAATGCTTGAGTGCAGAGGAAATATTGATTCCTTCACCAACCACGAGGGTGAACGAATGTCGAGGAAAACGTATCAAACATTTCATTCATCGCAGCGAGCATGAATTGAATTTTCCTTTCACTTTCAAGTTCACGCAGATGTCAATTTTTTTAAGCTCTGCACACTGTTATAAAATAGAATTAATGCACGCGAAGTTACATACACACTGTCACACGCGACATACAAACACCCACGCGATCGAGCACGTTAACGTACAAACGCTCGAACTCTTCGCGATAATACACGCAACCGTGAAGTTCCTATACCCGCACATATTTGAACCGTGTAAAGAATATCACACTCAGGATCACGGCCCGCTGCAATTGGTCTAAAGCAATGTTTTAGTGGGTGACATTTCCCGTCTCGTCTGCAATTGTAGTGAGTGATTCTGATGGGGAACCCTAGCTCTAGAGTTCCAGTAGGACAACTCAAAAAAAGAATTTCACGGAACTTAGAACATTATTTAAGTAACCATTTTGCTTTGTGAACTGCTTGCATGTATGCGTTCAGGCTAGAGCCTTGTTGTCTCTTGCTGTATGCAGAAGCCGTCTCCACCCCACTCGGTCGATTGCTGCTTGTCGCCAGCCTCGCAGTCTTCGAAGGGTCCGCAGGTCGTCCTCTATCTGGTCGATCCATCGTGCTCGGTGTGCGTCTTCTTGTTTATTTATTTATTTATTTATTTATTTATTTATTTATTTATTTATTTATTTATTTATTTATTTATTTATTTATTTATTTATTTATTTATTTATTTATTTATTTATTTATTTATTTATTTATTTATTGGAGCAGGGAAAAACCCTCTTGAGATGAGAAAACATAAGCACTCTTTCTCAAATGGGCGCAAAACCTTCTCGTCCTTTCGTACCAACATATATGGCATAATCCAAATGATACATAATTACTTATAACTAAAATAACACATATTATCTAATATTATAGTAACAATAAGCGTTACGAACTATATATTAAACCACGGGTCATGTTTTTAAAATAACACTGTATAGACGTCGAAGGCAAACACGGGACAAGTTAAAGTCAAAGGACGTGTAACATTGGTTGAAAGTTTTGCACATGCTTGCCATCGGTATGTTGAACCCATAATTTGTTCTAGCAATGGGTGTAATGAGAAAAGAGTAGGCCCGGAGTGTCCTGCGTCTAATGTTAATGTTGAGTTGGCTAAGGAGGCTGGGACAGTCTATATTGCCCAAAAGTAAGTCGGTTATGAACATTGCTTTTGAGATGTTGCGCCGATCGCGGAGTGTTTCAAGACCAATCTTGTTCCTGTAGGGTCGCCCTCAAGAACCATCTTCATCGGGTCGTCGTCCGACATTCTTACGACGTGTCCAGCCAACTGCAAGCGTCCTATTTTGCGGTATGCGCGATGGATGGTTCTTTCAGAAGCTGATGCACTGCCGTTATATGCATATTTGTCCCATGATCTATGGGATTCCCTATATACATGGGACAACTAAGCGTATAACGGCAGTGCAGCTCATGCTTCATTCGCCAGCGCCACGTTCCGTCTTCCATCTGCACGCCACCACCATCTGCTTTGTGAACTGCTTTTTGAATTATAGTAGGTATATTATTCACGTGTCTAGAAGATATCTCCTATTATTTTCACTTGCATGCTATTGTTCATATTTCAGGCAACTCTTGATCAATTCACAATTCGGGTTTTTGGTTCATAGTATATTAGTCACGATCTAACGTGCTAGGGAATAAGTTCATACATTTACAAGTTAACGCTCATAATAGTGAAACTTTCGCGTGAACAATTTTGCAAAATATGGGAAAAATGGAAGTGCATCTCCAAATTTTGAACTATGGTCAAAACATGTTCAGGAAACAACCACAGTAGGCCAACCAAATAGCGACATGTCGCGTGAACGATTGTCCGTTCTTTTCCAAAGGAGACGCGACGATTATTTTTCGTCGCAGTAAGAATCGTAGCGCTATTCGGCGCATGATTCGTCGCAATGTATTTCTTACGGGATGAATAACACTTAAAAAAAGGTGGTGCAATTTTGCGTAAAAAACAATGTAAATAAACATACGAAAACTTGAAACTTATGAAGCACAGTTTTCAGTAAGTTTTATTGACAAATTCAGTTAAAGTAAACAATTAGCACATATGGTCGGTGTTAAGTCAGACCGGACTAAGTGACAAAATATTGATTTCAAGAAAAACGAGTTTAAAGTTTGAATCGCAGCATCCTATACACTATGATGGGAAATTAATATTTGCAATAACTCTTGTTTATTGTTACATATTTCATATCTGACAAAAGTCGAATGTAGCTGGCGAAATTCTTTATCCAGTGCTATCATTGTCTCATTTTTGATGTTCTGCGACTTAGTCCGGTCTGACTTAACACCGACCATATTAAACTTGGGTAATACTTACTTTTCGACGTTTTTCAGCATTTATTTTCAAATGCGCCAATTCAATTCGTCGCCTCAAAATGATTGAATGGGGCGTTTCAAACGAAACGTACAATAATTTTCTTCAAACAAACACGTCAAACTAAAGTTGAATGTCTCATAGAATCAGCAGCTCCCGTATATTGAACCGAACCTGTTGTTGTTTAAGTCATCCAATAAAATCGTATGATGACGTTCAAGTGGTGTCTGCGTGTTTTATTGGAAGTAGCTTCTAGTTGAACAATGTCGTTATTTATCTCAATCTCGAAGACAGATAGATAATGTTCAAAGCATGTCCTCACGTACCGAATAACCCAGCAGCTCCCATGACTCAAGAGTACATCGAGTTGTCGATATTGCGACGTGATAAATTCAGCGTCACAGAGTAAATGCCGTCTGCATTCTTCCTACACTTCCTCATACAGTGATACGCTCTTTTAGATGAGCACGTTGTGTGTTGGAACGTGTAGTTGAATGTATGTCTGCACAAACGTTCACATATAGTTCATTCGCTTGGGGTAGTTAGGAAATTGGAGGTCACACATCACACTATGTGATATGAAAATGAAACGATGGACGCATAATTCATCAGATGAAACTTCACTTTTTAAAAGATTTAAACTTCCCCCGTCTAGCGATTATGCACCATAATCCCCCCTGCAAAAAAACATAACAAAACATAGCCAACACAACAAAATCAGCGGAAGGTACATTAGTTTCAATTTTGTTTACACTGCAGTTTTCCTTCCCGTGCATCACACAGCACTGAGTGTACTTTGCAAGCTGTGGTGGTTCAGGAAGTTATGCAACGTTTTTTACCTTTTACCACCATGCACCGTTTCGGGTTGGAAGTTTCAATGGCTCGGACTTTTTACGTAACCGTTAGTGGGAAGGGCCGGTTAGTTTTGATCTGTTTTGATTTGAGCTTATTTAAAGTACATAAATTATAAATTTAAATGTCGGCTTAACACCATATGTTGGGCAATATATAGATTTCCTATCTGGAAGTAAATAATTTGATTCTCTGTTGTGTTGAACTCCAATCAATATTGAAGCAAGTATTTTAATCAAGTTTTATTGCAAACCTAAAAAATAAAAATGTCGGAAAAAAAAGTCCAGTTAATATGTCATTTTGGTAGAAGCTAGTAGTTAGTGGTCACATTCATTCCAATGACGAGCGATGGATCACATGTGATGGACCGTGGGAACGTAAAAATGTTAAATTGTGATTAATTTTGTATATTTCTTCTGCCCAGAACACGTCAAGCAGCACGCTGCGCCATCGTTGGTCGACCCGTCTTCGGCTTTGCAAATGTAGTGAGTTGAGACATTTTTGCAAGGGCTCTCTTTTCGCAGAGTGGTGCATGCATAATAGAAGATGGTTGGCATCAGCAACGTTTCGGAATGAAGTGGGAAGGAAAGGTTACAGAAAATCCGGTTTTCACGCTAGTGGATCTTCAGTTAGCTTTAACAGACGCCGGTGGCACTGGGGATTTAGTTGTAGTATATTAAACCTGAGAAACAGCAGGCTGTAAAATGGTACATAAATAAACTTGTAGTAGTTACAGTACATCTATAAAACAGTAAAATAGTAAAAAACCTCGCTTTGTGAGACAAAGAAAATCGGAAATGTTGGTAAGAAAGCCCTCATTTGGTAAGGGTTCTCATACAAAGTATTAGTCGTTTTATACGAAAAATACTTGAATGGCTTGAATTACAAATAAACCATTTCTGTACTAATAAAAAATACAGAAGTTTACTGTTAACCACTATGTAGGAAGTTCTTTTTTGTATCGAAACGTATTCAATAAGCTTTCCTGAAAAATATACTTTCGACATGAGGGTGAAATTTCAGATTTTAGGTTCTCAGCAAACGAATATTTATCGAGCCAAACGAACCGTCAAAACTCAGAGTCGAACGAGCATAACGTCATATAATATATAATAATGCATTCAAACCATTATTATCAACTCAAAACTTCATTCATCGTAAAAATATTGAAAAATCAAAAATATTTCACTGTTGCCGATTCTACATAATTGTTTGGAATATTGAATGCTCTAGCTTTGGACCGTCAATCAAGGTGGTAAAAATCTATAGGTGATACGTTGCTCAAAACTATCAATTCGGCTTGTTAAACATTTACGTTTATTGGACACGGTTCAATGCGTTAGCTCAATGAAGCCGTGCGCCGTTTGTATATTTAAAAGATCCAAAAAAATAGAAATAGATAGGTGGGTAATGTCTTTCATTAAACCGGATTGTTCTGACTACATGTCGGCCTGTTAATTCAAATCTAATGATATTTAATGGAATCACGTTTGAATGGGAAATTTTCAAATTACTTCAAATACTATTACGGGGCTGCACGAACTAACTAATGCAGTCCGTTAACGGAGTCGGCCGCATCTTGAAAGTTGTCTTAACATTCGGTGTTAAAATGCCCGATTTTATCCCTTTGGCGTCACCACGAAGCTGCATAAACTGAAAAAAAGGAGTAAGTTAGTGTCAGATTCTGATGACACGAAGTCGAAACGCAAATTCCATAACTGATTTATATTTTTGTTTCCAATTTGCACTCCTGTCACAATATACATGAAAAAATTGTTTATCAAATCGTGAATAAAGTGCTATGAATTCTGAACCATTGGAGTTTTAAAATTATGTACAATTTCCCTTTAGCAATGCCTACATAACGCTCTTTTTGGGTGGAGATTTTTTTGTTTTGTGAAGTTCAGTCACGGTTTCCGTCATGTCATTACCAAATCGATTTTCTGTGCGTGAACTAGTTCACTAATTCATGAACATTATGCATAAACCAAAGGTTAACGCGTGATTTTCTTCATAGATTTAGGAACATTATTCAGAATCCGTCGTAAACTGATTCATGATTTATTACATGTTAAACATCGCCTGATTTTCATGGTTGTGAATTATTTCACAAAATCAAAATATATTTGCTTGTCAACTTTTTCACGAAACTCAGAATGTTATTCACGAATACTTTCTATCATCAGTAGCTTATTCATGATTCCTGATATATTAGTCACGATTCAATATTCGTACTCCTAAAATAGTTCACAAAATCATTCAGTATGATTCAGGCATTCGTGAACTGGTTCATGGTTTCCAGTATATTAGTCACCACTCACCATTTGTGTTCGTGATAGTTCATAAAATCATGAAATTTTCTTCATGGAAACGTGAACTGGCTCAGGATGCCTGCATAATAATCGCGCTGGACCATGCGACATAGTTAACAGAATCATAAAACATTCAGATATTCGTGAAATGGTTCATGATTCCTAGTATACTTTTTTTTATATAACTATGTTTATTTAGGCCCATATGCGGTAGCTCAACGAGGCCGATAATTCATTTTTTTAATGTACATGGCACGTGTTAGTGGGGGAAGAGAAAGCCGTATTTAGGGGCGGCTTACTCTCCTCTTATGTTAGTAAAGGAAAATGGTAGGAAGTGGGATACATGTTGTAAAATTTTGTAAAATTGACATTGTCGTTGGCTGGTTGATGATTGTGGTGGATATGCACACTTTATTGTAGTTTTTTCCAGCCTGTAATCGCAGAAGCGAGGGGAGGGTCGATATTTCTGATGATTATTGGCACTCCGATGCTGTCATGGTGTTCTTGTGACGTGTGTCATAATGTTTTGGGTGGAAGGTTATCAAGAAGGGTATGCATCGAAGCCTCGTGAAGCAATGTCATATTGTAGATACAGGGAGAGGTTGACGAGGTTCTACTGTGAATGATAGGGGAGAATGCATTAAACTTGGACATCAATAATTTTCAAAAATATGTAGATTAGAAATTCCTAGTATACTATTCGCAACTGACTATTCGTGCTCGAGAAATAGCACATAAAATCGGAAAATAATATTCCTGGATTCGTGTACTGGTTCATGATTCTTGGTCCGTGATTGTGATTCTTTAACTGCTTGTGTTATTGTGTCACTATTTATTTTCAATTTTATGCAAATCTGCATAGGGTTATGAGATTTTAATGTAAAATATTTCACAAATTTTGGTTTTTTCATGTAATATCATATAGTTAACAGTTGCGAGCAGAAAACGTAAGAAAATTATTAAGATCTCGAACATTGTTATTCATTTGATGAGGTACAAGTCCGGACAGAAAACGTTATGTACTAAAAATACATTCTAGAGCCACAAATCGTGTTCGTGATATAGTTCACAAAATAAGGTATCCCGAATCAGTCACACTTTCATAATCCACTCTTGTTGTTGTCACTTTACTCCGAGTAAGCAATTCCATAGTAATTAAAAAATAACATATCACGGTAAGACGAAGTGAAATTAGAAATATCACGATAAAACTGCTGATATAATGAACATGAGTTACATTATTCCACGTGTCAAATTCGAAAGTGACCGGAAGAATAAAATATCACGGCAATGTGCATATAAATTTCGAAAATCCTTACCAAGATCCTCAAATCAGGAACATAAATGACATACAAATATTACGATAACGAGAACATAATACGAAAATCGTGATAAGGATCCTGAAATCATGAACGAAAATTGCGCTACATTGCCAGAATAATCCGATAGTTAACTCATGAATAAAACTCCTGAAATCATGAGCCAATGTATCCCCAAATTATGAACAAGAATCATAACAAAAACTAAACATGTCCAGTGAACAATGACAGTAACCTAACCAAGCGTTGGAATGTAACACCATATATATTTTTTGCACGAAATAGTTTTTTGAAAACACAAATAGTTTCATGACTACGAAGTTTACTATCGAGGAATTCTTCGAAGATCCGTCCGAAAATAATTAAAATCCTGGTCGATCATCTTGGATTCCTATGAAACTTTACACATTTCATCGGCATGGAAGACTAAACATTTTCCACAATCAGAAAGATTATTTTGACTCAAGAGCAATTTTTAAAAGGGTGTAAACATTTCTTCGTGCGTTAATTTCAATTTTTTTGTTGTTCGATTACTGTATTTTATACAGCAAAACTTTGTGAGAATGAATATTTTTTTGCGAAAAAAATATGCGCTGATAAAAACTTTGTGGCATTTTTCACAAAAACTAAAATTTGTGTTCAAAATTTAAATTGTAAAAAAAACCCATTTTTTCTAAATTTTTATATTTTGTCAATAAAAACCTCAAGAGAAAAGAAACATTTTGAATGTGATTGTATGATGGAGATCATCAATAAAATAGTTTTTCTAACAATAACTTTTAAATTTCATGCTAATTGACATACAAAACTGTAATTTTACCACAGAATATAATTCTAACTCTCATTTTAAATCAAAATGTATTTAACAAAAATCTTCCAAAATGTTTCGAAATATTTGGAATTTTGACCCAAAAAAACAGTTATTTCGTGTGATTATGCTCTTTTCAAAAGCTATTCGCGTTACCCAGTTATAAAATGTCAAAAATCTAATGTTTATCTTTTTAAAGACGTAAAAAACTTGTTCAGTGTATTTGGATCATGGAGAAGCTTTCAACAAAAAATTGACAATAACTTTTGACATATTTTTATAATTCTTACTATTTGCAGTCAAAAATACAATTTTCTTTTTGAATATGATTCTAAACGCTATTTTAAATCAAAATGCTAATAACGAAAATTTTCTGAAACGTAGTGGTTCTCGAGATATTTCAAATTTTGTTTTAACAACATAATTCTTTTGTTTTATTACGACCTTTTCAGAAGTTATTCGCATTTCTCCATCAACAATAATAACTTTTTCAAAAGGCCCACAACATATCCTGTAACTTTCTCAGTGGCATCAAGGTGATATTGTAAACCATTTGAAAGCTATACGAAAACAATCAAAATACTATTCAACCAAAGGGTCTTATGATTAAACTAAATAGTTCGATCATATTTTGGTTGGTTTCGCGAATGACGCGAATAAGCTTTTAGAATCATATTCAAAAAGAAAATTGTATTTTTACTGCAAATAGTATGAATTATCAAAATATGTCTAAAATTGTTGTTAGAAAAACTTTTTTATTGAAAGCTTCTCCATGATCCAAATACACTGAAAAAGTGTAAACAAAATTGAAATTATTGCACGTACAAATGTTTACGCCCTTTTGAAAAATTGCTCTTTTTTTAAAATATTGCGATTGTCAGAGAAATTAATGGAAGTTCATAAACCGAACACAACTTCAAAGTTTCGTTCGAATCGACGATGGTCATATTTTGTGGTCTGCCGGTTTCTCATGGAATCCCTCTATCCATAATTTTAAAGAACTCTTTCACGATTTTCGTTAAACGTTCAGTTCACGAAATCGTGATTTGTTGTTCAAGAATTTATGAACAGATCTTTTCCGCGTATCCCATACAAATTGCATGCGAGAAGAAAAATTCTCTAAACGACAATATCAAATTCAATTCTTTATGTCGCACTCATGTGGAATATGGGATCCTCCGCGTTTCATCAATTCATATACAATACATGTTAACGCTCCCGATCTGCTAAAAGGTAGTAGCATTTCGCTTGACACGGCTTTCGTCTGACTATTTTTAATTTAAACTGTCCGGGCGTCAACTGATCTACGAATACGAAAATGTCCTCGTCTAGTGTAGTGAAAGTTGATACCCATCTTCCTCAATCTTTTTTTCGCATTGCCTGTTGCGCAATACAGTGACAAATGCTGCTCACTTTTAGACAAATCCAAAGCATCCGTATGCATGATAAAACGGAGAGAACTCCATGTTTTACATGGATGCGACACAGGGTTGATATTAATGTGGTAGCTATTGACGTTCCAGGGTTTAACGGATTAACCGTTTTGCTATTGGAGGGATTTTGTCTTATTGTAAAGATCCTAGTTTTGAGTGCACCATGCATCTTTACGATTTCGAAAAATGTACTTCAGCAGTCAAATCAGTCGGAATCATGACCATGGTTACATCATTCTCAGGTGTTTTTTCGATATTATATTATGTATAAATTTTTAATTCACCGTTGATAGATTTATGTAAAATTTGGGAAAATTTCCCAGATTTCTATAGGTTTTGTAAATATTAGATATTGTTCAAATCTTATCTAGGCATTACAGATGGTAAAAGTTTTTTTGTACTCAACAGATATCAATATGGCTTTCCTGATCTTGGTTGTTCTCTGACAAAATTACGCCGCAAAAAATTAAACATTATTATACCAATGTGCCCATTATTGAACAGTAATAGAAACTTACCCGTCGGATTTTATGTGTAATGTAATTAACATCGATTGATTTACACTCATTTGGTATATTGAAATTTATTTCACGTCACACATTCGAATTCAATTATGGTTTACCATAAAATTAGCACACCAGTCAATCGTAAATCGTTTCTAAACTGCAACATTCATGAGAAACGGTATCATGATTGCAACTTACCACTTACCAGTGAAGACACTAGACGCCACATTAATTGTGCATTGTGGAATGTTGGCTGTAAACACAAAACACGGAACCTAGTTCTCATGGTGGCGCTTTTCTGCGGCATAATCGCACTCTTCGCCAGCATCATTCCAACTGGATGGCGGCGATCGGGGCGGAGGCTGAGCTGTCTGTGAATCTACACCGCCAGCAGAGCAGCGGCCGATGATTGATGAAATTAAGGTGCGCCCATCGGCATAGTCAAGCTCAAGGGTTGTGCCATGCAATTATGGCTGAAGCTCGGTTGAATGGTGAGAATAAATGCGGCGATGTATTTCCAGTTTTTTTCAAGTTGTGTTGTCGGTTCAAGCGTGTCTAAGGGTAAAATGTGTGAATCGCGAAGATTCATTTGCTATGTTTGTAGACTAATGTACCGTTCAAAATGGCCTGTCGTGGTGAAGGAGATATGTCAAGCACAGCTTAGTTCGCGTCTATGTGACTTGATTCTGGTGGATTAGCAATCTCAATTGTTTGAAAGGGTACTACAGTTGGAAACTAGTTCTTGAATTATTTAGCATATTTTAACGGAAGAGCTCATGTCATAATCATGCGAGCATTGATTGTGGTGGCAGAAGAAACTCCTAATTTTGTGGTTCTGCTGTTACTCTTTTCCGTAGTCTGTGTTCCTTCCTGAGTAGTATATAGGTCCTAGCATCTATCGTTTGCGCACCTATCTCTAGAATATCTCTTTCTAGTTGAAAGTGCCCGAATAAGCATTTCTCTATATATTATATTTAAATCCAATCTTTTGTGATACTAGTGTGTTATATCGAGATGGATTGGATTTTTCCCAATACTTGCCATTTTACTTAATGAAATTGTTTGAATGTTTAAAGCTAAAAATCTTACAAACTACTGATTATGGTTTTTGAGCGAATATTTGATCCAATCTCCTATTGCTTAACTATTTATAAGACATAAGCATTGTTCGCATAATTGGAAAAGTAGCATTATTTGACAGAGGCTAAGGTAAACTAATTAGCTGTTGGTTATCTGTTTTAGTAGCAGGTTCGGGGTAGGGGTAGTTCATGAACTGTAGGAACACATTCGGCAGTCAAAGTTCCTTAGTGAAATTTTTCAACCCATCCATCGTTTGGTTGAATGTGAGTTAGGAAAATTTTAAAGATTACAATCTGAATTCTGTTTTGATGGGGTGAGCTCACATGCTTTACCTAGCAGCCAGCTGAAGCCATTCATCGGTGTAAGGCATTAACCAACCGTGCGTGCCGGACCACATTTCACCCGTTGTTCGGAACATTGTACCACGGGAACTATTTTTACATTTTCAAGGCAGCATATCAGTACCGAGGTTTTGTTTTCATTTATGTATACAAAGCATATTCACAGTATTATAGTTTCAAATACTACATGTTACACATCCATTTGGACCGTCGACAAGATTTACGACCGACCGGGCCTCGAACCCGTTACTTTAGACTACAGAAATAACAGGTATCCAAATATGGCATTCCGGAAAAATTTAAAATTATCACGATGTGTAGTCACACAACGGATTTATGGCGAAAGGTATGCTCTTTGTCCTTGACCGGGCTGTCGTCGCGTTGATTGATAGGGTTGCACTTTGTTGTCAAGCATGGTATGTGTAAAATCGGTATGAAACAAAAATTACGATTAGGAATCAGGAACCAGTAGCGACTGGTTCAAAAGATACGTTCCCCATGTTGATCGGAGATTTTTTGCTTTGCCGTGATTTGTCTTTTCCTTATTTCCTGATGGGAAGGATTGAGGAAGTGGTAATGTTAGGGATAATGAAAATAACGACACAGAGATCATAGACAATATGGAAGTATTCTTCACTCCCAAGGGAATAGAAGACACTTCTCGAGTGGATTTATCTACACCCCCTAGGGGATATTTAGATATCAGAACTACAACACCCTCGGAGAGATATTGTCATTCAAATAAGGTTTATACTATAGCTCTTTACCACACTGAGTTAGGAACAATAGCATATCCTTGATTTTCAGCTATCTTTGCGTATGTTCATCTATGTATGGAGAACCAAAAATCCGGGTACGCAATTGCATTATTGATGTTCCGCAATCGAATTCACAAAGATCACACGAATAGCACTCAGAACGCTGAATAGTAGCCATGTGATAATTGAGTTTGCAGTGTCCAGTTAGTGCCATGACTAGAAGACTGCAATTGTGCTTGGGAAAATGCAGCAAATTCATTGACATTTTCACACTTATATCCGGCAGAAAAGTTTTTGTTTGAACGCAAGTTTTCAAGCTACGCCAATGGTTGACATATTCGGATGCAGCCCAAGAGCGAATCTTGTGCTTTATCCAACTTTTCGGCAGTGGTACATGCGAGACCAACGAAGTCAGTCGCAGCGCCATCTTTAGCCAAGCCCATAGAAGGTAGATAGTATTTCAAATCAAAGTTCTTCCATTAGAGTTCGACATGCGATTATTAATTTCAATCTCGAATCTGCCGAACTAAGTGCTGTCAGGGCAGCCTAACGATAGAAAATAGATTCTTTTAACGCAATTTCCCTGTTGAAGTGCCGATTGTACTCCATACAGAATCGCGAAGATTTCTGCTTAGACTACGGTACAGTATCTACCAAGAGAATGAGATTGGTTAATTCTCATTTCACGATGATAGACACCGGCTCGGCCCTCCAACAAAGAGCCGTCAGTATAACAAACTACGTATTCTTCAAGTTGTCACTCCAGTATATCTTTTGACCTCGCTCAAAGCAGTAGCAAAAAACCGCCATCCTATAGGCAAAAGTAAAGTAAGCCAGCGTTTTGTTCTATATTCAATACACAAACAGTATTGCATAGTTGCCCCCGGCTGCGTGATATGAGCCCGTCAAAGGAAACAAAGGCGCCCCTGTTACGAGATAACACAATTTCGATCGACTGTAAGGACTGTTAGACTCACAGTCCAGGAGGTGGAACAATTAGTTAAATGGAGCTTAATCTCGCGGAAGTTACGTACATTCAGCTACACCACGTCAAAAACTGTGTTTTGTTACGTTTGGAAGTTTAGCACAGACAGAAAACATTATTGCAAAGAATAACATGCAAATAACATGAAGGGATAACGACCACAAAAACCGCTCACAAACCAACAATTAGCATCACTAATGAAGAAGCAAATACCGAAGAAGACAGATTTGCAGCAGCTACCCGTAAGAACAAGAACAGATTGAATGACCCCCAAGCTGCGACGAATAATGCAACTAATGCTGCTAACCCCTTCGTTGAGTTTTCGAAATAATTTTTCAATTAAGGGGGTTTGTCGATATTGTTCCATACAAAAATTACACAATGTTATGGAAATTATACAGCATAATGAACAAAAATTTTGATCAATTCACTTCATTTAAACAAATTTCTAAATAAATCGCAAAAAATGTTTTTTTTTCACACCCCCTGGTAATATTAAGAAACTGCTTATTGTTTCAGACACACATATAGTGGTTTTATGTTCAAGAGTGCCTCTAGAGCAGCAATATGTATTGTGAACGTACCAGTCATTACCATCAAGACCATCCTCTGAAGAGGGTCTAAGTTTCATAGGATTGTCGTGACTTCTCCCTTCTGCCGCCACACAAGGCATCCGTATGCCAGTATTGGTCTAACAAATATTGTGTAAATCCTCTCAATTTACTTGGGTTTGAGGCCCCAAGATTTTCCGAAAGCCCGTCCACATTGGTCGAAGGCCATGCAAGCTTTCTTGATTTTAAAATCGATGTAAACTGTCCAATTAAGTTTTGAGTCCAGATTACCCCAACGTACTTAACTTGATCTGCGACAATAATTTCAATGTCAAAGAACTGCAACGGACGAGCTCCGGTTGTAATCCTTCGTTGTTGTGTATAGCACCATTGATTTTTTGTTTGGATTAACTTTTGACTATCAGTTAAGAATGAAGACACCGTTGCTCAACAACCCATAAGGCTTGTTGCATCAAATCAAAAAGTGTGTTAACGCAAATACCGGTGATCATTATATGTATGATAATCATCGGCGAAATCAACTCGGAAACCCAAGCTCATTAAGTTTCTTCAAGAAGCCATCACCGACAAGGTTCTATAAAAGTGGTGATAGCACACCATCTTGAGGACACCTGCAGATACTCAGTTTCCTACAGTTCTACTAGCCTTAACGTTGAGCACATATGTCGGTTGCTAAGTATTGCGTGTATCCAGTTCCTGATATATGACGGTACTCCATGATCTCGTGCTGCTTCCAAAATGGAACTCAAAAACGCGTTGTCACAAGCACTATTAATATCAAGAAAAAAAACTCCTAAACTTGATTTCTTTTGCGATAAAGCTTTTCCATTTTTGTAGACAACATTGTGTAACAGGGTGGCTGTAGACTTCCTCCGCTGATATGCATGTTGCATTAAATGCCACGGGTGCTCGTCCAAGCTAACATCCCGGATGTAGTGGTCGATTAAATGTTCCACTGATTTGAGAAGGAAGGAGGTCAGACTGATAGGTCTAAAACTCTTTGCCTGCTCATAAGCAACCACAATTAGGAATGAATATTACAGTTATTTCCCGCCACGCTAATGAAATGTATCTTGTTGCAAAACTACAAGTAAAAACTTGTAGTTGTGTGTGTCAAAAAGACAGAGTTCTACATCTTCGTCAGACGAGTATTCACCATTAGTATTCGTGATCGAACTGACATGAAAGTCTTTCGATTTCGAAAGTAGCTTATTTAATACCCAAGAAACCTAGTCACCAAGCCTTTCTTGTAGAGTTCGTAGATTTGAGATTACGATATGTGATGATATCTAGCGAGACGTTTAAATGATCAAACAAGATGTACTTATGATCAGATAACGTCGGTTCGAGCTCGTTTGGCACGAGCCTGTTTGGCAACTTATGCGTAATACCGTCAGAGCAGAGAGTTACATCTAACATCTCTTCTATGCCCGCTTGTGTAAATGTTGTATTGATTTCAGACATTAAGTATGTGCACATTCGTACTACTTAAGTATTCCGTCAATTCGGTGCCTCTCAAATTGATATCTGAGCTGCCCCAAATTATGTGAGGGCCTTTGCATCACCGCTGATTATGAGAGGAAACCCATTTCATTCGTAGTACGATACAATCTTTTTGAAATCCTCAGAGATTCATGGTCCATTATATGGCAGATATGTCGAACAATAGACGTATTTATGGTTTATGTTATCAACGGTCATATTATTCGCAAATGTATATGCACGTATGGCATTTCACGTGGATTTTGTCATACCGTTTTTGTTGAAAGCTACGAAGACGGGGTTAATAGCCTTCGAACATAGAAACTTCCTTATTGGAAATACGGTTCTTGACCCAAGGCTATGGAGGCTTTTCCTTCCTGCACAAGGCGGGACAGATTCACAGTTGCTGTACGTGAAGATTAATATGTGTTATAGCACTACACATTTCATCATCAGTACTTGTTGTACTACAACTGGAAGATACCAAACATGTTGGCTTATAATCGCCAATAGCGAAACCCAAAATGGACATTAGGAACACGACCATCATTTGAATCTCACGATTTGTGTCAGAGATTCGTGTAACACAGTAAGGGTAAGGGTCTTACGACAGCGGAGCTGGAACCCAACGGGTCAATTCTTGGTTGAGATACATCAACACGCCGGATACCACACGGCCTCTAGGCTGGTTTTGTCCGGAGAATCATAATAGACTGTTATCAACATCCTAGTGCAACGCTGCCACACGGATTCTTAATACAAATTTTTCATATTCTTTTGTCGCGACTACGGCTTATCTTTCAATATAGAGGCCCCTTTTAAAAATTTCGGACGATTCAGAAAGGATTGCTTTTGAACGTTAATAACTGTCGTTGTACTGAACGGAATTACATTATATTAGCACTAATCAGTTGGAAAAATATTCACCAATTTTGTATTAAATTTCGATGTTTGTATGACCTCTATGAATAACGCAAAAACTTTTGAAAGTGACGCGGAAAACCCGAAATTCGATGGTCTATTTCAGATCCAATCGAATATTGGGAGGTTGTAGATGTCCCGCATGTATTTTTGTGCTAAGTGCTTTATTCATTGTTCACTAGTCGATTGAGAAGGATGTGGATGCGCAGACAGACGGCGGTGTAAGAAGAAGGTAATCAGAATTTTCGCCGTGCATATATTGTTGGGCATATGATTTTTCAGCCCTATTCTACATTATGACGGATCGCTTTTTAAAACGAAAGGGATTTGAATTCTCAATAACGACAGAAAATTTAAACGGGTGTCAGATTCGATCTAAATTACATTCGTTAATACAACAATTTACCTAAATATTCCAAAATAACTGAAAGCGTGGAATATTTCAAGTAACAAGACGCAATACATGAGAAATTTCCTGGAATTTTCAATTAATTTTTGACAGTGTTGGCACATTTTAGTTCTATAGCTCATAAACCCTTATTAGGTCCGAATTGACTCAGATCGCTTTATTGATTTAATGAAAATGACACGAACATATCAATATCAGGTCTTCTCTAATAACAATTCGTATTAATTTCAAAAAGCTATAAGTAAACAAATTTATTTAATCAGACGAAGTTTCATTGAATTCTATTACCAAGGTGTAGGGTAAAGGTCAAGACATTTTTTTCGTTTGAGTGATAATTACGATGGTGGTTGAGCTATGACAAGTTTCCATCCCTAAACGATTGAAGCATGCAAATGATGAAGCATTTTTGTGTTCACGAAAGAAGTGAGACTAGCGTTGTTGCGTTGTAAGAAAACAAATTGGTCGATGGGTAGGGAAAGAGAAGGTTATCCATTCACTAAATCCTTGATGAATTTCGTAATATACTTCTACTTTGAGTTTCACTAATTGCACTAGTATTATGTACACCTAAAATTAGGCTTTGATATATTGCGAGTAACGTGAAAAAAACATTTATAATAATATAAGTATGCGGAAAGATAACTTTTTCTGAACTAGAGATTAGTTTCTTCACACAATCTCTGTTTAAAAACTTCATGAACAGAGAATCTTTTTGTTAGCTTGAACAGTGAGGGAATATCTGGAATCGACCATTCATTGAGAATGCCATTATATGTTAATTCATTTCGTTTTAGTATTCTCAAGTCTCGTTAATTTGAGTTGCGTCATAGTACAATAGCTTACATTCCACATCGTTTTTAGATCAGCATTGTTAAATACAAAAGATCTCGTGTCAAGAGAACGATAATAATGTAGCTTGTGTACATTAGTATTCTACTTGTCTGTGAATCATCAAATTATCAATGCAGCTCTCAGCGATGTTGTTTTAATTCTGTTACATTACAACTCTATATTTCTTTATATGTATCTGAACAGAGAAAAACACATTTTAAAATTGCTTTTTGAAATCAGCAGTGGACAGTTGGGACATTACTGTTTACAGATCCATTCCTATTAAAAACACCCACTAACCACCGCCCTTTCAATCTCCAATTCCAGGAAGCGAAGTCAACCTTCCGAATACTGATGAACGAATCCACCCGGCGACTGAAACTGTCTTCCAAGAAACTCGGCAGCTGCATCGACAGGGCACGGCCATACTTCGAAGCGCTGGAGAAGGCCAAATCAGCTCAGCTGGAATGTCAGGCAGCGGCCATCAAGTACCAGCGGGCAAACGAGATCCACGCGG
Source organism: Topomyia yanbarensis (assembly GCF_030247195.1). Taxonomy (NCBI): domain Eukaryota; kingdom Metazoa; phylum Arthropoda; class Insecta; order Diptera; family Culicidae; genus Topomyia; species Topomyia yanbarensis. The sequence goes on from NC_080672.1 coordinate 23,485,622, forward strand.
CAGCCAAGGAAACAGTTGCCCTGGCGGAACAGCGCTTCCTCAGCAACTCACAGGAGTGGCAGTTCGATAACGCGTGGCAGGAAATGCTGAATCACGCCACGATAAAGGTATGGTCGTTAGTTTTTACTATCGAACTTAAAATAAAACTATAAACAAACAGCGGGGCTTCAATTTTTTTAGTGTTGTTGAGGCCATAATTAGAGTATTGATTCTTTCCTTTACTTTTGTATAGTTTCGTTTCACCGCTTTGAACTGAAAAAGTACTGTCATTGTTTGTACTGATATGTTTTGAATATGTATATTTGACACAAATTATTCTTATCACGAATTGAACTGTACCCCATGACAAGTATGGAAGCGCAAGTAAGTACAAGTCACTTTCATACCAATAAGGTTATTTCCCAGTGTACGCGCAAAGCTTGCCTTTTTTGTTACTTCACGCTCTACACCGGAAACGTATACGTGTTCCACCCCGTTGCAAATTATCCAGCCGGTTCTATGTTCAGTTGAAAGAAAAGTGTTAATACAAGCTGTGAAATGCCATCACTGAAATCAAACGTACTGGTGCGAGCATATTCATGTTCAACCAGTGGAATTTCGTCAGTTGTACCACCCTTGTTTAAAGTGATAGTTTATTGTATTCCAGCACCTTGTTTCGGTTACGCTTGGCGACTGCCGGCTTATTTATGTACCAGCATTTGCTCCAACGCCGATGACTTCTGACATCAACCGTTATTGAAGTCGGGCTGAGTGCAGTGATGTGGTTATTTGCATTACAATTTCATGACGCGGATCAGAACAGGGCTTTCCAGCTGTTGTTTGTTCTCTCCGTCTTATATAGCACTGAGCCGTGCCTGAAAGGCGGTTTGTGTTTATGATAATTAACAGACGTTTGTGTTTTCATTTCAATTCTTTTTAGCACTCATTGATCTGGGGGATCACCGTTCACTCTCAATGCGTGGAAAAGCTCCTTTGCTTCCATTTAAATCAGAATGTTTCGATGAATCATTCGATCGCAGCAGATACGACATTCAACTGTTTCATGCAAATAAGTAAAGTTCTGGATTTGGATGTGTACTATTGTTTGTGTTTTAGCGTTACCATTAAACACATAATTGTTTCACGTAGGGTAGACGAGCCCTTATTGAGCTCATTAGTCAGGCTGTCATACTATTTCGATTGTAACTCAGCTTACAGTAATAGGATTGCGCTTAAATAGGTATCAGCATCCATACTTCGTTCCTAAGAAGGAGTAACCTAAAAAATTTGGCTTGGAAAATGTAAAATACTCGCGTTTGAGCGAAACAAAAATTTGAGTATAACGTACCCTTATTCATCCTACTATTTGATCTAGTGTGTAGGATAGAGATAGCAGATCCTGGTCTAACAAATGTATTCAAATGGGTGGGATGAACACAGGAGCTAGGATGAATTAGGGCACTCCTACCTATATAGGAAATGGGACAAATATGTGTGTAACGGCAGTTAGCAAAACACGTAGATATTAGATTAGCTCAAAACTTCACGAAACAATACATAATTGTATCCAGCAAGTTCGCGATTAACGTTGAGGAAACAGTCACCAACATTATAAATGATATTTTGTATTCCGCAATGCTTGAAATTAAGTGTAATATAATGATTTGGACTATTCCGAGCTTCAAGTAGGGTAGAAGTATTATTCTTCGCCCCTTCCCCAAACTTTGCGCCAAGTCCCCGGCCCACCCTGTACAACAATTACACATAATTCTATCTGCTTTACAATCTTAACATTTTTTGACAAATATAGAAAAACAAACTGAGACGATTAAATTTAAATAATATTTCATAACGTATTTTTAATCGTAAATAGTGTCATACCTGTAGAGCACCTAAAACTAAAAATGGTGATGAGTTTTTATCGTTGGGAAAAATATAGATTTTGTGACTGAGCGTTAGAATATTCGCTAGTAATGATTTTGAGCATTGCAGGAATACATGTCAACGAACATCCGCTATTGTTACCTGTATGTATTTCAATAAGTTTGCAAAACCGTAAGTAAATAAGTTTTTAATCTCGCGTGCAAATCCGAAAAAAATTCTAATGCATTTGATGGTAGAATCAGACAATCTTAACTGTAACTATTTTGATAGAGGGAATCCTTGGGGTGTCCTGATTTTTCTTGCCTTTAGAGCATTTTTCTAGTAATTTCATTTAGATAACGAATGGCTTGTTAGTTTTTGCCCATTTTAGAATTGTTGACCTTGAAAAATGAGCTATTTTCTAGCGAAAACCGTGAATAGAGCTATAAGTACAAGCGCCAATAAGTTAACGTATTATTTTTTCAACACTTGGTTATTATAAATATAACCTGGATTTGTCTAATCTTTTCTCTATTACCTATTCTGTAAATTTGTAGCATGATAGAATTCGTGAAATTGTGTATGGGAGCACCGGAGCGAAACAACAAAGCAAGAGGAGGGGCGGAGATCAAATTTAGGGAAACGAAAATTAAAACACACCTTGATTCAAAATATTGTTATTTTTTCGTTAATTGAATGTGTTAAATAACTTTATCGACTTACAACGTGCTAGGTCAAGGATCAATATCCGTACCGAAGACTTAACCTGGACGGACCTTAAGATTTCACAGCCTCTACCCATTCTATTTTGAGTGAATCACTGACATATAGACCTTTTCTGATTCGCTATTCCCGATTGTGTACCAACGTTTTAGGTTTCTTCTGGCGGATGCACTACAGCCCTAAATGATGAATTCTATTTCTACACTAACTAACATCATATATTAATATACTGGCTCTTCCACGCCAAGGTATAACTCTCAAAGGCTTGGTTTTTAAAACCGTATTTTAAAAAAGAATACTTTCAAGTAGGATTTTTTTTGAATTGGCCCAAGATGAAGCTGTCGAATTACACAAAAAGTTTTTTGTGTGGCAAGCGGTCTGTAGGTGTGTAAAAATAAACCAGTAATAAAAAAAAACTCTGGAACCGTCTACCGACAAATCTACTTTGACCGGGAGGTGGTCCAGTAGAGGCAGGCAGGAACTCCAGATGTAGGAACCGACTTTTCAGAAACACTTCGATAAACTCTAACTAATAACCACAAATGTTGAACTAATATTGCTTTCCATCCCAAAATTGACCTTGTTATTGATCATACAATAATCTTAGTCTCTTAAGGTTGCACGTTGAGTATGATGTACTACTACCAAGTACCATACAATTGGTTCAATATACAATTTCAACAGGTCTTGATCAATCACGGGAAACTCACGGGCGGTCAACTAAGCTGAGCTAATTGAATGTTTTAAATAACTTTAATCAGGATTATTGGATACTTAAAGTTTTACGTTTCTTTTGAAAACAAATGGCTCCTGGCTTCCGTGTCTGGAATCTTTAATGGATCTTTGAGAAGGTCGAATAATGCAAAAGGATTTTGTATGTGGGTGAACAAAATCGTTTCGCAATCGAACGCAAAAGCCGAAAATCCAGTGAAACATGCTACAATATGATTATGCACGTAATGAAATGTGCTTAACTTGGCAATTAATAATGTAGGGTAGTTATTCTCAAACTGTGGTCAGTATTACTTTAGATCTTCTTTTTTAAATTTTGTGATTAGATAATATGTATACTGCCCATTATCGCATATTTGTCTCTTTTTCTATGAGATTTACTAGCTTTATGGGACTGATTTGCGATCATGTGCACTGCACATACTATAAACGAAACGCAAGATAAAATTTACGTGAATATAACACATTTTCTCGGGTACCTTGAGTAACAACGTTATTCTCTTAATCATCAACCAGCCTAATAAAAAACCCTTTCTCGCTGTTAAATAATCACATAAATAAATATCAAACTCTCTTTTTTCAGGTGACGGACGCTGAAAAGCAGAAGACGGAAAGTGGTACCGAACATCAGAAGAAAGCGAAAATTTTCCAAGAAGCAGAACTGAAAGTGAGTTATGATATCTTTCTAACGACTATCTAGCCAATCAGATTAGCCTCTCTGCAAACTTTCAACAAACAGTATGAAACAGTATGGGTTATACCTGTCGGAATGGATTATTATTAAGTTTGTTAGGAAACTAATTTGGACAAGAATTATTGATAACATTATTGCATTTTCATTGTTTGTGAATTGTACATAATTTGCTATCACGCTCTGTGAATTTGTTTCAATTAATATGTTGTATACAATGTGGAACACGTAAGAGATAGGAGTGGATACCGTAAGGGCACTAACCGAGGTTACAGATAGGCAAGCAGTAAAGTTCAACGAAAGTAAAATCGCGGCAGGTTATGTTGTTGGCTGTAATAGGTTTTCTTTCCTCTACGCGCTGAAGCCGACATTTGTAGCGGTGTTTCATTTATTTTGCCAGCAAACTTTCAAAAATCGAGCTGATAATTAATTGATGAATTGTTAGTCCCTTGTTGTACTTCTTTTAAATAAATTATTATCGGTTGCATACTTTTCCGCTCAGAAGATCATAAGAACATGTTACCGAAATTATATCTTGTTAATACTTTTCCTTATTTTGTCGTAACACGACTTATTACGAAAATGACGTTCTGTTGGAAATTTTGTTATTTCGCTTTGATCGAGCTGCTGTCCCTACCGAAACCAGCTCCAAAAGTCGCCGGTGCATGACGCAAATGGTTTTTGTGTGCTGAACTTATTACGCTTTGTGTATGTGCTATGTTTCGGGGACAGCAAAGCATGCTTTTTAGAACAGGTATTTTTTTTACCTGCAGAAAAAAATCAATATGCAAACACTTGTGCAATTGAGAGGCCTTTGTACTGAATAGTCACCCGAAATGAAACGGTTATCCTATACAATGTATATTGGTCATATAGCACTTCCTAGATATTGATTCAATGCTAATTGAATAATTGCAATATTCCTGCAGTTCGTGACCAAATCCACTCCCATTTCGAATGATCGAAACTGACTAGGGCATAGATCGAAACTTAACGTAGGTTATGTAGTTTTAAACCATTTCTTCCCCAGTCACGCGTAGCGCAAATTTACTTTCACTCTGTAGCACTTCTCTGCCGCTTGAGTGTTATGGCCAGTGTATGTTTGGTGTTGTGAGGCGTGTACAGGGTTGCAGCGGTACCTATGTGCAACTGAGACAACTGCTAACTATTTATGCAATTGGTTGTGGAATTTTGTACCATGTGGTATCGGTATTTTGTTTGCAGATACTTATTTCCAGGCAGAGTCAGGTACTCGGCGAAACCGACCACACAGTGCGTAATTTCACCAGCAGGAGAATTCGAGCTCTCCTGGCTACAAAAATGTAGCAACATGTTTGCATACAGGCCTACAGATGCTTGATCAGCTGCTTGCTCACGTGCATCGAGCTGTAACCATATAGGAACCTGATATGCAGTTTTTTTTGTTCGCCAGGCACGTTTTGCTGTTATTCGATACTGCCGAAAAAAGGGCACTCTGCACTACTAAGGATTGCGGCGGCGAAAGGTATCAGATATTCTCACGCTTTGAAAAGAGGTATCCTCGTTGGTGTTGCAGGAAACAGCTGGTTAAATGGAAGTGTGGAAAAAAGACAGTCTATAATTACACATATCAAATTATGCAATAAATGTGTGAAACCTCTCAATGACTGTCATACGAGCCACTGAATATGAAACGAAATTTTGACCAATAATGCATACGTATTCAATAACGTCATGAATCAAAAAATGCGCACTAATGCTTCTGGGCTTTCTGCTTTGCTCCGAACGAAGCCATTTGAAGCTTTTTATCAGCTCGTTTGTTAAATTTAAAAGTGATCTTTAAAACTCTTCAAATGTCCCAGGTGGTAATGAAGCAATATTAACAGTGCCTTAGTTCTAATTCCGCACTGCCTGACCGGCTAACAGGATTAGGTATACTTTCAAGACTCGAAACTGTACCGTTGACTACAGTCAACATATTTATGAACAGTTAACACGTCCGTATATCATTCTTTTTACGCTCCAGTTACGTTTGTTCGGCTGGTGGTTTAGAACAATGTGACGGGATTTAATGTTTGTAAACCGACATAAGAGAACACACACACACATTTTATGAAGCAGCTTGGTTGTTTAAATTGATGTCACATTGTTGTGCGTTCTGGCGAAGCCGCATACATATAATGATCATATGACGAAGGTCACTAGTAGGTATCAAGATAAATAAATTGAGCAGGTTATGTCGATTGTGTGTATGGAAACAGAGAAAATTCTAATTTGAGAGAGAATCACTAGTAAACCACCACCTACTGAATATATTTACTTGTATCGAAGCAATTCTGTGGTTGACTACAATGATGTATGGCGAATCATTTCGTATAAACCGTATGTTACCGTACAATGGAATTGTAAAAAAATTCGCAGATTCAGGCTCGTACGTAGAATTGGATCATGGGGATGGGGTTGTTTTTTCCTTCCATATAGATAAAAGATATACACACAGCTCAAATATCGAATAAAATTTCCAAGGCTCGGAGGGCCAAGTCTTGTGTACCAATCGACTCAGTCCGACAAATTTGAACAATAACTGTATTTTTTTATAAAGAGGAGATTTTCAAATGACACCACACACCACAGACACATGGTAGTGTCGGATTCTTACTGCAATACTTTGTTTCATCATATCCTCTTCCTCCCATGTTCACGTTGTCTCGGGAGTAGTTCGACTTTTGCGGTTCGTCTTTTGTATTAGCCGTTTGTATTTTTTCCCAAATCTACGAAAATGCCGATCAACTCGATCAAATCACATTTCTTCACTACTATCCTCGCAAGGCTGCTTCCTCAACATAGAAGTGTTGCTAGCTTGTTGTCGTATATGCACTGCATTACTGTATTTATCGGGCGGCAATTTTTTCTTGCAACTGATGATCTGAATTCAGTAAATTAATATCTTGTTTTCTTTCTTGAGCTATTTAGCTTCTCTCAAATCTCAATTCTACTACCTCTTGATTATCGAGTTAGCTCTTAGCAATTTCCGAATTCTCCTGGTCACCTTCCGGTTGTACCTTATTGTAAATTGTATATAGAAACATTCCAGCGATAACGCAGACAGCTTCCGATGCGGTGGTTCTGTACGCGACCAAGACTCGTATGCCCATGAGCCTGAAGGTACTGCGTGACTTCGCTCGTGTTCGGGTAGAACAAAGCACACTATTTTGAAAACAATTATTCATTCAAAAAGCTTCAAGGTATAAAAACAGGTTTGATTAGGAAAATGGTTTTAAATAATATAAATAAGTTAATGTACGAAATAGTGTTCAATTTCAATAAACCATGTGGTTTCTTTGGCCATCAGTAATCGATTATTTCGTTTTCATCTGCTAGGATGCTTATTAGATTATAATTCAATAGGATTCTTATAAATTAATCCTACCGTTGAAAAGCTAAACAGCAGCTAAGAAATTAGTTGTAAATTCACTGTGGCTTTATCTTTTGGTACAGTTGTCTCTATACAGTAGACACTACGCTTCTCTATGTTCTACCGGCATTTCGTTTTCATATGACGTACCAAAAGACACAGGTCACTGTCTGCCGGATTCGTCAAGCAGTGCTGCCGGTTGTGTTGTTCCTGTAGCAACATTCTCCATCTCGTAACGGTGAATGGTAGACTCAGGTTTACTGTCATTGCTTACATCTAACACAACTGGTTAAGATACTGGGCGACGGATAAGCCCTCCGGACGTCTGGACTACTGCCTGCCGTACCCTACCGTATGTTCCACCGACTACCTCCAGAATTCGACCACGTACCCAACCGTTTCTCCGGGCATCATCAACGATCACTACTAAGGTTCTAGGCTTAATAGGTTTTACTTATCCAAGCCACTTTGTACGTTTCGTAAGCGTTGGAAGATATTCGCGTATCTCTCGTGTCCAAAAACAATTTAAACGTCTTTGGATCAGATTCCAAGCGTTACGAATACTGCGTTCATTCACTGTTAGCACAAGTATTTTGATGCCATTTGAACTGTCAAGCAGAAAGTGGTTTGCGTTTAAAGCTCCCTGCTCTACAGAATCGAGAGGCAAATATGTCAACGGATGACTGTTCACAATATATTCGGCCTCAACCAGCATCGTATGGAACGCGTCATTGCTGTATTAGCGATCCTACGGAAGGTTAATCAGGGCTATTTTGACGGATTTTACCTTACGTTCCCACGAGCCCCCCATACGAGGCGCAGAAGGGGGAATGAACACCCACTTCTTGCAAGCATTAGTAAAGGTTTCTGCTGAAGCAGTCTCGAAGTATTAAATCTAAAATTTTAGGATACGATCGGCTCCAGTAAAGCTTCGTCCATTGTCGGAATGGGATTCGAAGGGCGGGGGCCCCCAACAACGCACAGAGCGTCGGATACATCAAATGCAGAACTGTCTAGACAATTCATAGGCAACTTCTAAATGCACCGCACGAATGGCGAGGCATGTGATTGATGAGACCCATCTTTTTGCGTTAGACCTTGCGACTTTTATCAGGATTGGTCCAAAATTGTCCAGGCCGACGAAACTAAATGGGCGTATCCAGGGCGATAATCGAGATGCAGGCAATTGTGCCATTCGTGGAATAGCTGGACGTGCTTTCTGAACCTGACACCATTGACATCCATTTGCTACCTTTTTGATAACAGTCTTGGTCTTGTCACAGATTTGAGATTTTGGAAGAATCACTGGATACTTAACATTCCACGATTCCCCTTTAGCCGCTTCTATGCGCCCGTCTAAACGTATGATACCATCTCCATCTAATCTTAGGGTCAATGTGTAAAGGTCACTTGATTTCAATTTTTTTCTACCCGGTCGTCCTTGGGCAAAAGCTCGTTTTTGGCCAAAAGTACTAGCTCATAGACCTCCGTTTGCACCAACTTCCATACCAAATTTTATCCGTCCCGTAACTTTTCATGAGTAAGTTCGATTTCATGTAGTCTTCTCACTTTTTATGTACCACCCACCAGTTAGCGCTCGTGCCACATAGGTAACTGTTCATAAAAGACGATTCCAACTAGAAAAATGTCCAAAATCTATTAAAGCGGACGGTAGCTCCTCTTGATGAAGGAAATAAGGGCGTAATTCTTCTCCCCATCTTCACTCATTTTTGTTGTCCAGAGTATCCAATAGGCCCATCACAGTTATTGTCTCTTTGTTGGACTCATGTCTGCTTCCACTATCGCTCTGTTGCCATAATTGAAGGAGGTAGAAAATGCATCCTCAATCGGGTGACAAAGCATGCCTAGTATGCGTTCAGTAACGGAAACTTTCCCCGACGCTAGGTATCTTGCTTCTATATTTGGCACTTCACCAAGGTGGTCTAAAACTGCTGGTCGAGACCCAGTTTTGGATGGCAAACGCTCCCTTAGCACGGATCAGACACATCTCGTTGGCAACAGATTTCGTCTTAAGCTACCCAGGCGATCATCCACGTAGTAGCCTTTAAAAATTCCTTGCATTGCCCGCGGGAATTTGTCGAAGAAGTCCATCGCATTTTTGTTTTTAACAAACTGTGCTGAAGCTGGCGAACTGGTTGCTCCGAAGGTTACGACATCCATCAGAAAAATTGTCGGGATTCTTACCTAGATTTTTACACCACAGAAAGCGTTGAGAATGCTTGTTGGAATCGTGGAATTGGAACATCTTGATAGCACTGGGTATTGCCATCGAGGATTGTCGAAATCGAAAAAAAACAGTTGGCAAAAGCGTCAATAGATCGGGCCCGGGCAGGAGGACCGAGTTTAGAGAAATGCCGTCTATCTTGGCAGCCGCGCCCCATATTTGTCTTACTTTTCCCGGTTGGTTGAGATTAGTAACTGCTTCTAACGGAAGATACCAAATCCGCCTGGGATCGGCAGTTTACGCAGTTTATCCGTCGCACAGAGCTATCAAGTAACTGTCTGGTAGCTCGATGTGATCATGCTTTTATAGCAACCCGGTATTGAACTGGTTACCCACTCGAACCGTCGTTTTGGAACCCTCTTTCACTTTCGGGTTCCAATGCAATAATTGATTTCACACCGCTGTCCTCCGAAGATATTCTCTCGCACTCGCAAACGTGGAAGTTAAACAGTTTGGAAGACTCGTGCGCATTGAAAAGACTTCGGTAAACGGACCAGCCAAGCCGCGATTTTGCAGCAATAACCAGCGAAAAGTCTCGAAAGTCTTCGAAATAACCAGCGAAAAGTCTCGAACACCTATCAACAGTTTCAGCTTGGCCTCTTCGAGGCAACTTATTGTTCGGGCGTTTTTCAGGGAGTTTCGTTTCTATCCATCGATCTCCGACACTTCTAGTATAACTAGCTGCGAATCTTCTTTCGAGAGAGACATGCTGCCCGTCCTATTTCAAATACAAGGGAATCGTTGGACCTTTCAAGCCCAATTGCTCGATCAGACTTTTCTAGATCAATGTTGTGGACAACCCTTCGTCTATAAATGTGAAAGTATTTACAGTTTGTGCCATTCCATGGAAGGTAATCGGCACAATCCGAAATAATATTGATTGTTCACAGTGATGATATTTGTGATTTTCGGTAGACAAATTCGCAGTAGGCTTCTTCGCCCTCTATGTTTCGGTATGTAGTAATGGATGATGCCGGAATCGACATCCGTTTATCTCGCATCGATTTGTACAACGACATGCTCGACGACTATGTGGATTAAGACAAATTTGACACAGCATCTAATCTAGTCTACACATATACAGCCAAAACATGTAGGGATCTCAGAAAATTGCAAACGTTCGACTACAATTGTTCTTGTCAGTATTAAAGTTTGTGGCACATATGGTACGTGACGCAATCATTAAAGCGGCTAGGCCAACTGTGCAGCGTACAAAATGAAGTTGATTCAAAATTATACGGCAATCAAACTATTCATCTAATGAAGAATTTAATCAGCGAATCATTTTGAACTTTGAATAAGGAAGAAACATGGACAACCGTACCGACTGCTTCACATTGAGGGGGGTTTGGTAAATTGTTGGGAGTGACTTGACTAAGAGAGTTAATGTCACTCCTAAGCTCCTGGGATGGGACAAGGGTATTTTATATAGCGTCTTTACTCGCTCAAAAGACAAATTCGACACAGCTTCAAAGAATAAACGATTTTTCAGCAATAATCGATGCAACAGTGCGCAAACTTTACACACTTTTTTTACTTTTTCGATGATCTGCTTTCCTGCATACCAAACACGTTTTAGAGAAATCTTATCTGTTTTTTTACTTCGCTCATGGGTGCTATCTTTTCGGTGTGGACATGTAGAAATCCTGTTTCTCTCAACTTGTTTTTCTTCGACATACCGTGATTCCCCAAATATAACGCTACCTTGCTGACAGACGCTACCACAGCTGTCATGCAATCACTTAATATCTGCAGGGTGGGAGAGGAATGGGTGTTGGGCCTACTGTATCTTTATATTTGCTGGAAGTTTTTCGACGAGCTCTTGCAGTGAAACCGAATTGGAGAGATGAACGTGTTGACCAGCAGAGGTGGGATGTTGCGTAAGAATTGTCACGGTCAGGCCGAATTCAATGCAATGGTTTCCCAGCTCGCGCTATTACGCGACACGCGTTCTTGATGTCTATCGTTATTACGGAAAATTATCGATTTTTCTTTGTCTTCTGCTTCTCGGTCGTTGATCGAATAATGTCCACTGTAGATTTCCCTTTCTGGAATCCGAGCGGGTTCTTTGGCAAACCGTAATCACTCTCCCTGAATGTTGGAGAAGATAATCCTGTTGAGTGTAATTCTCAGAGCTTCTTTACGACGAAGTATCCTCAGGATGCGTTGGATCGTCCTTGGGATGGGCCTTTCTACGATAATTTTTAGTATGTCAGGGTACATTTCCAGTGGCGTCGCTACACGACATGAATTTCCGTGGGGGTTATAGGCAGCGTTTCATGATAGCCCCTTAAAGTAACATGTTCTGCATTCTTCTTGTTTGGGTACTTCGCAAACGAGATGCGCCGAACCTTCAAAACATATTCATTTGGTTCGGCCGCTTCTTTATTGTGGAAAGAAAAAAAAACCTTGACTTTGTTGATCATCCTCGTTCACCTCGACCTCACCTGGTGAAACATTTCCTCAACTTCACTGTACGTTCCCGAATCCTATACAACACAGACGGCAAAGGTTTCCACCGGTCTGAAGCCTTTAGCCTTAGAATGCAGCCCTTCTAAACGGAAGCAGCGTTCTTCCTTTTTCACGTCTCACCTAAAGTAGGTTCACGTGTCAGTGATAACGTCTGATAGCCATGGCCTTATTGTAATCGTATATCGTCGTTTATCCACAAAAGACTGGTAGTGTATCGCCCATAGCTTACTATCTTATTTGACCGTAGAATCTTCAGTGCACGTTCGTCACTAGCGGACAATAGTTTTTTCGAAGGTTCTGTGATACCCAGGCTGTCAAGGGCGAAGTAGCTCTCCATGCAGTATGCATGTCCTTGTCGGGCTTTTGAGTGCAACAGCAAAAGTGAAACGTCAAAGATTGTCCAGCCGAACCGCGTCTTCGCAGCAATCACCGCTGTCCTAGATGTGAACTAGCCGAATTTTGCTCATGCTGATGATCACACAGGGACGAACGCTGTCATATGATTCAACGGGTAATGCACAAGGGGTATGTCACTCCATGTTCAACTCGGCTGCCAAATTCTCTTCGAACAACGTTATCTCGAGCAAACGAAAAGCCCATAACTCCCCTATGCTCATGGTCCAAATTCATCCCCATGCCTGCATGGTGTTTTGATAGTGTTTGAAATGGGTTCAACCCATGAAAACACCATCAGCATGGTCCGGAAGATTCCATATAAAAATCATATTCGGGTTTATTCATGGGTTTTCGAGCCCATTTTATGGTGTTCTGATGGTAGTAAAATTTGGCACGGACCGTATTCATGGTATTTCTACGTGGTTATATGGTGTTTTGAACCCATGAGAATTTGCTCGGGATGAGAGACCCGGAATCAACAAATGTATAGGTGTGTACTGTGTTGTCTTGGTAGCCAGTATTGCAGTTGTATTGGGCGATTTCTGCATTTGTTGCAACACTCCCGACCTGTCCTGACCGGATTGGTTCTATAACAGTCGTTGTACACAAACAATTCTTTTGACTTAATTGCCAATGCTTTATTTAAGACTTTTTTGGTGGTATCTAACGGGGAAAACAGATCGAAAAACGAATCACCTCAAAGGCAGAATTCGAACCTACAACCCTTGGGACTCCGGTCCTCTGCACAAAACTCTGGGCAATGATGACGTCCCAGAAAGAACACATGATTATCGGATTGGCGACGCTGCGTCTAAAGCGAGATCACACATAATCGCAGCTGCCACCCAACACATTTGATCTATTTAACTTCCCCACTAGATACCAAGGCCCGGGTTTTCATTATCGTCTAGTGTTTAATATTAGCTCATTACTCATCGCACTTCGGTGGGTGACAGAGCTGATGGAGGGTGTCGATTTGTGGTCGCTTGCCAGTTAACAGAGTTATGACGGGAGACAGAGGTACCACCTTAAATAAGGTATTGTCACTTACGTCAAAGACCAGAAAAATGAATTATTTGTTTTATTCTAACGGCAAACGGTTGTCGTCACGATAGAACAGAAATTTTGACACTGAGAACTTATATTGGAATCATAACTTTGGTTTAGCTTAGCAAGCGCACTTTATTTTTTTTTTCTCTCTAAAAGGGAATTTGGTAAAAACCGTTTGTGCATAATGGCCAACGTTTCGATTTGTGGCCATCAATAAATGGCAGATTTCGCCATATATATTATTTTTGAACTAGTGAAAATGTCCTTGAACAGTACTGCTTATCCTAGCTGTAATAATCGATCAAGTAAATTAGGTACGGCAAACGGGATCTTAAGTTTCTTAGAGAAAATTAGTGGGTATGCACCGATAAGTGCTCATATCAATGAATTGTTATGAAATAAGTGTAACAAAAGAATATCATAAATGTGCAATCCATCAATATGCAAAACAACTTAATTGGAATCACTCAAAAGCATCATAGACGAAACGAAATTCCAGTGAAAACTGGGTTACAAATTGGCTACACAGAGTTTTCATTTCATCGGCGATTGAATTGTGGATCGTTAGATCATTGCACAAGTCCGCTGCAAAAAGCTCAAATCTCTTTTAAACTTCACTTTGATACATTCCACTTGGCTCACCTACCCAAACGTATAACTCAATTCACAATGGTCCACCGTATTGGCATGCTCGTTACCACGGTAATGGGTATTGTAGCGCTCAGCGAAAACATCATAGAAATCGAAAGAACTGTTTGTTGGTATTGTTTTGCTTCGAAGCTCATCATCATCATCATCACCGATGATGCTGCGGTGGAGGGGTAGGGGAAGATGAAGTAAAACGTACCCCCTAAGGAAATATGATCATAACTTAGCTGTAGAACATTAGTTGGGAGAATTTAGTTAATGATATCGCTTAACCAACATTTTCATCTGCAATCACAATCATAATGCTTTGCAAAATATTAGAAAACATGAAAAATATTCAATTTTTCAAAATCAGTAAAAAATACTCTTTGAAAAATAAGCGGAGAAAAACTCACCTGTGCGGGGGGAAAATGGTCCACAACAACGGGGCACTACACAAATGATGCAGAACGCTCCGCAATAACGGGGCAGAATGCTCGGTGAGTTGTAGCTAGCTTTGTTTTCTGTCGGGATTTCACAAAAGTGTGCCATTAACCGTTGTGTGTCCGACGCGGTACCCGGGTACCTTTTTAAGTTTCAATTAATTAAATTCCTATGTTTTATCCATAGCTGGAAATTGAAACTTTGTGACATCTTAGAACTTCACTAAGTTAAGCTTTTGGGTTAATAATATTGTTGATATAGTAAGGGTGGGAGTGAGGAGGGGCTCCAGGCCGACGTGGGTACCCACAAAACTAAAATGCCCGTAACTAAGGTAATATCCAACCGATTTCGATACTTTTGGCCGTTTTGGATTCAAGAACTCATCCACTTTTAGACTTGGTAAAAATGAATCGGTTTACTTCATTCGGTTCCCGGGAATCCGAGTTTCCGGAAGCAGGTTCCAGTGCTGGGTACTATTTGCGAACTTCAATGGAATACTAGCAATATGGGTATCAAAATTCTTGGAATTGCATCAGTAGGCTGTATCTCGTGGTTTTGGAACCATTTGGTGATTTGACCCCGGAACGGATATTCCGGAGCAGGTTCCCGTGGGGCCGTGAGTGGCCATTCCATTCCAATTCCATTTTTCAAATTGTCATAGGGTCCGGTAACAATAAAAAAACAGACTTCCGAGACAATTTGAAAAGTTTTGATACTCATATTGCTAGGACATTATTAAAATTTACAAATCATATCCTAGTACTGAAACATTACTCCGGAAAATCCGGATTACCAAAAACCAGACCCATTGTTCCGGTTCTATTGTACAAAATCAAAAAGCGGACGAGTTCCTGAATCCAAAATATCTAAAAATGTCCAAATCGGTTAAAGGAAGCCATAGTTATGAGCATTTCAATTTGTGGGTACCCGGGTACCCTCGTTGGCCTGTTTAAGGTGTTTTTTTTGTTTGACACATAACTGTTAAATAGCTTTAGGCAATTATTAGGTTTTCAGAACGATTTTTCTGCTGTCGATTACGATCAGCAAGATCCAAGAAGAAAAATGTGAATTATTAAGTAGATTTTTCATATATAGTGGATACACAGTTACCAAATTTTGACAACTTTATATTTACTATGGCGTACTTCAGGCTGGTGTTTACTTTTTCTAGAATTTTTCAGTGATTTTCGATTTACGCAAGCGGTGTATTTTGCCCCGGGATGTGCGTTTTACCCCATCTTCCTCTATAAGTATATAATTAGGCACAGTGAATGCGAAAACGCATCATCGCAGTCGCCGACATACCGCCCGGCAGGGGAGAAGACCCGCATCAACAATGCTAATCGTCGAGTGCCCCTCGCGATGTTACGTCCGGTTTGCAATTAGAGGCTAATTTGTAGGTCAGCTGGAATACGTAATGTGGGCTCTAATGTAGGTCTCTTCAATTGATATTAGCTTTTAAGCTTTGAGCGGTAGAAGTGGCACGTCATTATGTGAATGTATTAAACAAAATTCTTCTTTGTTTTAGGTACAACAATTAGAAGAGCGCAATCGGCGCAGCATCCAAAAATCACGGCCATATTTTGATGAGAAACAACTGTGCCAGGAGCAGTTAGAGGCTCAAAAAGGTCGCATCCAACAGCTGGAGGATCAAATATGTGCGGCTAAAACCGCTTATGGAACTGCTCTTCGTAACCTGGAGCAGATCAGCGAGGAGATTCACAAACAGCGTGGCGATCTCAGCATGGCAGCACCATCTGGACCCCGAGAACCGGGCGTAGGTGCTGAGCTGTCCAATTTGCCCCCGTCAACCTTGTCGATCAAATTGAGTTCATCCTGTGCCAGTAGTAGCAATTACATCAATTACAGCAGTAATATGCCCGACATATCGACTGAGCTGGATAAATGTGAGATCCATTCGGTGGAAAGTACATCGCTAGCTACGAGCTCCGCAGTTAGCGAAAAGGATCCTAGCGATGATTACATGAATGATGCGGATCTTAACTTGGAGCTACTGCGGCAGAAGGTCAAAACATTGGCCGTACGCCCGGTTGAGGGAGGTGACGGCCAGCAACAAGAGCAAGATGTTTGGGAACATGAACTAAATGCTACCGTGGACAAGTTAGATCACTTGATGATGTTGAGAGAGTGCTCAATTCGTGGTCCCAGCATAGTGTCTCCGAACGAAAACAGCCAGTCTAACTATATTAGCCTGCCAACGACGCCGAAGCATCAACAGATGTCTCCGGTGCTGGCGGAGAAACAGAAGATCAAAATGTTCAAAAAACTAGATCCTCTACCGCTCGCAAATGTCTCGATGTATGCGCTTCCAACCTATCTTAGTAGCAGTGGGATGCCACCCACTATGGCGGTTCCTATGGGACAGAACGATCTGATTACGCCTTGTAATGAACCCGTTGCTCCCGTCGTTGGGATCAAAAGCAAACGAAAGATGTCCATGTAAAGTTTAGTGTCAGTTGATGCAAACAGATCGATTAATAGGGGGCACCGAAGGCGTAATATTTTCAGAGTCGAGACAGAAACTTTGTTTTGACTACGCTTTTTCGTGTATTGTTTATTTTCTACGTTTTACTAGAAATTACAAAAATAGCAACAACAAAACAAAACTACTAGATAGTATAATTACAGAAATTAAATCTCGATGTAAAGAGATTAGACTAAAACTAAGATACTTCATTTCAAGCTATTGTTTCGAACATGCAAATCAAATTTATGTGCGTTAAGTTTGCCCTCGCTTCTTTTTTGAGATGCCAAATTTTAGTTTTCATAATAGTTGTATCTTTATAGATTGTGATTTTTTGTGCATTTCAAAAATCAAATTTGCGTAATTTTTATGAAATGCTAGTTTTTTTTTATTGTTCCCCAATAAATGATCGATCATCGTAATATATGTAGGTGGCAGAAAACCAATCTGACTAATCTGATTCGAATGCATCACTATGGGTCACAGCCTTTACACTATGGCCACTATGAAAAACATGCTAGCTCGTTCGACACTACGAATTTGAAAAAAAAACATTTGCTGTGGATTATATTTTTCACTGGAGAAAAAATCTGCAGTGTTCAAATAAATGCTAAATCTATTTTAATATTTACGATGTTAGAAATGATAACGTATTTCCTATAGCGATTCTTTATTTACGAAATCTTTTTAGTACAAAGTTGAAACTTTATAATGACACTACTTTGTGTTAAATCCTGAATAGAATCAATTTATTTGAAGATAACTGCGTTGCAAAGCACAGAATGTTAAGTGCATAGATGAAGCGTATACCTAACCCCACAAACAGTAGTAGATCAATACCATAAAGTTCGATTGTGTAATCAGTGTTTATGCACCGTTTAAAATTTTGTTTTTTTTTCGAAAATGTGTAATTCATGAAGGCATTTTGAGTGAAAATGTCGCAACTTAGGGCCAAGATGTCAATATTACCGTTCGTTGGCGAACCGTTTAACAGAACAGAATCAAACCGATTGGGAAAGAACATTTCAAATGAACAAATTAGCAAGCATTACTGTATCGATTTGGGTAACCAGAAATAATGTGGTTTTATTGTATATACTAGTAGAAATAAGATGATCGGAAAGTTCAATCATCTCTAATAGCATTATTGTAAGCAAGATGAAACAATACTAATCTAACCTAGCTCAGAGTAAGTCTTAGTTGTTCAAGTTAGATCAACTGGATATATTTGCTGATTGTTCCATAAGATTCGAGGGCAAATTTATATTCAGAAATACGTGTACGTAGAGTTTTAACACAACCGATTGAGGATGAATAAATATTTAAAATAAAACCTGTAGAAGACATGTTTAGGCTTGAAAAAAATAGAGAAATCTCTAGGCTTAGGGTGTACCCAGTAAGTCTGATATTGGAACAAGTCAGACCTTGTATTGGGCAACATTTTGAATGGTGAACTGGTGACTGAAAGAACATATACACTCAGGTTTTTTTACGCGGGGGATACAGGCCGCGTAAATGAAAACCGCGTAAATTTCAAAATCGGCGTAAATGGAGACCGTGTAAATTTAAGAATCTGCGTTAATGGGAACCTCGTTAATGGATACCGCGTACACTAAAAAATCCGCGTAAATGAAAACCGTGTGAATTTCAAAAACCGCGTAAATTTCAAAATTCGCGTAAAAATCGCGTAAAAAATGCCACGCAAAAATACCGCGTATAAAAACCTGACTGTATAGGTAAAACAATTTTTGGATCGTGTAGCGAGAAGAGTTACAAGCTCGTAAATCGTCGAGGATGTTAAGTTCAAATTGTTTGTTACATTTCGATACTTTTTAAAATGATTATTTAAAATGTTTGACTCTTAATTTTTTTATAACAAGTACTCAAAAATTTGGTCCGACGATAACAGGACACTTTTTAACTGGGTGTTCGGTTACTGGGCTGCAGTCCCAAAATGCGCCCAATAACACCACAAATATCTTTGTAGAAGATATAACACATGTTAGGAAATGTAGGAAAAATTATCATAAATAACTAATTTTGATAGGTCTTCCTCACAACATGATATATAATTTGATAACCATCAATGTTATGCATTCGGTATTTTCAGCAACTTCATTACTTAATTAAACTCGAGTGTGAGCGCCGAATCATATTAGATTCCCGTGGGTACTCACTCCCGAACCAGCACCATTCCCAGGACAGTTCCAGTGCTACCGGTGATAACCTCAACCGAAATCGCTGTGCTTGATGAACAATCAAGGCCCAATCAAACGGATCGGGTCGATCAACAGCGGTCGGAGTTGCTCAAATCTACATCGGGCTTAGACTACCAGAAGAACCATCGTTGTGTGTATACTTCGTGTTCAACATCCCATACTAATTGTTATGGCTTGCAAAGTGATGCGGTGACAACTAGTGCAACCGTTGGCAGTGGACCAGGAGGCGGTCTTAGCACTATTTCGCCGGATTATCACGCCATACCGACAGTGATTAATTTCTCCATTTCACTGACTCGTACGCCGGACCGCATAACGAAGCAGTTGTTTGATATTCAGCAACGAGTGGACACTCTGCAGCAACAGTTGTTGGCGAAAGCAACCTACGCAATCCAACAGGTTGGGCAATCCCAGCCAGCTACGCCCGGCCCAACGAAATCAGCGAATGTCAGTGTGCAATTCTGCCTATGAGTTTCCGGCAATTAACAACAATGTGAAGGTCACGAACTCGGTAAGTCAAGCATGTTCCAACACCATCGTTACTACCACCGCTCAAATAATTATCACAAGTCTGTCTTTGTTCGACTCGCCGCCATCCACGCGATCATTTGATGTAATCAATAAAACGACCCCGCATTCCACAGGAATAGGGTTACCTTACCAGATTTTGCCATTTGTACCGGCGCATATGAGTACACCTCAACTGCCCATAAACGCATAAGAGTCCCATGTGGATTTTTGTCGAAAATCAGTTATCCGTTGGATTGTATTCTGTATCACCACTGAATCACACTGCACAAATAAGATTACCGGGTTTGTTCAGAAAATATCAAAAAAATACCAAAACATGGTTGTCCCATTCATTTGGCTCAATGGATGGGACAATCTTGAACAGCGTTTTTCTCGGCTTGCTGTTTTTCAACATGGGACTCTTATGCTGTTATGGGCAGTCAAGCCCCATCAATATTTCTCTCCGTGCATACAGTGTCATCCTGTTTGTCTCCAATGCCAACTCACTACAAGTCGTTCCCGGAGAGCTGCCGGCTTTCTCCGGAGATCCAGTCGAGTGGCCATTGTTTATGAGCTGCTACCAGACTACAACCAACATGTGCAGTTATTCGCAGGGGGAAAATTTTATGTGGTTGCAGCGCTGCCTCAAAGGAAACCTATTGGAAGCGGTTCGGTTCGGTGATCAGCTTCGGATTGGCTTGCAAAAATTTTTTTAGCCTCTTCCAAGCCGCAGGTCTCCAAGTTCCTTTGGCGAATACCCTGCTGCTACAGGTGTATGTAAACAAGCTACCAGCCACCATCAAGCTCAACTGGTCGCTATACAAACGTCACCACGTTAGGCTGTTATACACACTGACCACTTTCTATAGCCGCACCTCAATTTTGTACATCTAGCGAAGTAAATGCGTGAAATCGGGCGTAGGTTGGGTAGATCGGATAAAGTGGTACGAAATTATTTAGAGGAACCAGAGAAATACGCTACGACTAAACGAAATCCGGAAAAATCAAAGCTGTCGACGAGAGATAAGCGAAGCATCATAAAATTGGCTTCAACTTCCACCAAGGTTTTGCGCACTAGTCCCAATATATTCAGATCCAAGATTAACAAGGCACCGAATCAAACTCCCATGCACAAACAGAAACATTTGGAATTCGCTAAAATGAACATGGCACGTCATTGGGACATGGTAAAACTATTCATTCTTTCTATTTTTAGACAGATGAAAGCAAAAGTTTCATTTCCAACAAACAATTATTTTAATATTTGTTTTTCATCTACAGGCGATTTTTGACGATGAAAAGAAATTTAATTTGGATGGTCCCGATGATTTCACAGGCGAGATGGCGAGATCTACGGAAGGAACCACAGTACTTTTCGACTCGTAACTTGGCAGGAGGATCTTTAAATGGTATGGCTTGGATTTTGTGCTACAGGAAAAGTTAATTTGGCGTTTGCGTCTTGCAAGATGAACTCGTCAGATTATGTAGAGGTGTTGAATAGCTGCTTAGTCCCGTTTAAAGCAAAGCATCGTCACAAGAAATTTATATTTCAGCAAGATAATGCAAGCATTCACATTAGTTCGGTTACAAAATCCTGGTTCAACAGCCATAAAACTGTTGGGGTGGCCAGCTCGTAGCCCGGATTTAAATCCAGTGGATAATATCTGAGGCATCATCGTACGACGGATCTACGCCGACAAAAAGCAAAACAACAATATTGCTGAGCTAAAACTGGCGGTTTCCGAAGCATGGGAGAATTTTGAAATGGAAATATTAAAGAATTTGGTGGGAAGTATGCCAAAAGGGATTTTCCATATTAATGAGCGAGCGAGTCATGCATCCTTGTATTCTTGTCAATGTGCCTAACTACACATATGAAGACTTTTTTCATTAGCTCCAATCTGCAAATGAGAGCCCTTTTTTCGCTTTCTCTTTCGATTATTACCACGAAACTATAAAACTTTTTAAACATTTATCAGTATGTTTCGAAAGACCAAGGTTTTTACTAGCTTATTACGCATACAGATGACGGGAAATCAGAAAGGTGGCCGAGTAATTCGCGGAAGAGAAAGTAAACAAAGAGAGGCTCTCTTTTGCAGATTGGACCTATTGAAAAAAAAGCTTTCCGGCCTTATTCTGCGCGGCGTATGAGGTGAGACGACTAAACTCACCTCACTTTATGTGACTTTTCTCACCGGATTCTGAGAGTCTAGTCGGGTGAGGTGAGATTCTCCATTGCGGTTAAATGGGCGTCTCACGTCACCCGAAGTGACTCTTCAGAATTGGGTGAGAAAAGTCACGTAGAGTGAGGTGAGATTAGTCGTCTCACGTCACACGCCGCGCAGAATAGGGCCGTTCATATCTTCTTTGTATACTGGCTTTCGAAATACAGCAAAAATGTGGGTGCGGGTATAGTAAATAGTCGCAGTGTATGGATCAAATTGTGACAGCAGCTAGTGAGGTGACGTTCACGAACGAAACCGACGGACACCGTGGCAACAAGCAGGAAAAGCAAAGGCCAAAGGAGAAAATGTACGTTAACGCCCACACTGCAGGGTGGAAAACTTCAACAGAGTCGAACGCAAGGATAATAAACCCAAAAAAAACACAAAAGATAAAGGATTGCCATGTCTTTGTCGTCGCTGCTTATTTTTTCACAGAAGATTCCCCTGTAAAGCGACACTCTGTGGGGAGAACGGATGTGAGGACAGACACCACAAACCAAAAACATCCTGAAAAACCTGAAATACGCCAATGAACCGAAACTCCAAGGAAAACAAGTACAGTTACGATTCATCGGCAGCTCCAGCAGACGACTTTATTCCGGATTATCCCAGTGTCTTTACACGGGAATGGCAAAACAATCCAAACGTATGCCTTTCTCGATGATGACTCAGCCAAGACGCTGGTGGAATCGACGATTGCTGAATAACTTAGAGTGACTGGTGACGTACACCCATTTTGCCTACAGTGGACAAGTGGTATTGAGCGGGTGGAAAAAGAATCCCAGTTGATTGATTTGGAAATTGCAGGAACAGAGAAAGCAAAGTGGCTTATTCTGAAAAAGCTGCACACAGTAAAGAGTCCGAATCTTCCTGATCAATCGCTGAACTACGGTGAACTGTGCGAACAGTTTTCGCATCTTGGAGGTTTACCAATCCACAGTTACTCAGGCGTTGCTCCCACAATTTTGATAGGTTTGGACAACTCGTTCGTGATGGCACCGTTTAAAATCAAAGAAGGAGCCAGGCCAAAACTAGGCTTGGTTAGGCAGTTCACGGAACTAGGCCCGCTAGAATCGAGCCATCAGTTCACCATCTGTTCCACAGAAGCGCTCATTCACCCGACCAAGAACTTCATGACTTGGTCAAACAATTTTTCGCAGTGGAAAGTGTGGGACAGCCATCAACCGTGATTGAAAGCGATGATGATAAACGTGCACGGGAAATTCTTGAAAGCACTACTCTCCGGACCACTCCAGGAAAGTTCCAAACGGGTTTGCTATGGAAATATGATATTGTATGGATTTTCCGAACAGCAAACCAATGGCAGAGAAAAGATTCCGCTTCCTCGAACGTAGTCTAGCATTGAAGCCCGAGTTGTACGGCAACGTCAGACACCAGTTGAAAGAATATCAAGTAAAGGGATACGCGCACCAGGCGGCTCTGCAGGAGTTGGCCAGTTTCGATCCTAAACGAACCCGGTATCTACCCCTTAACGTAGTCACGAACCCACGGAAACCGAACAAGGTACGATTAGTGTGGGATGCAGCAGCGAAGGTCCAAGGGCATTTGTTCTACTCAGCTCTACTTGCTGGTCCAGACCTACGTTCACCACTTCCATCAGTGCTATGTCCATTTCGCCAGTTTGGAGTGGCTATAAGCGCCGATATATGTGAGATGTTCCATCAGCTTCTCATTCGCCCGGAAGATCGATCAGCTCTGTTATTTCTATGGAGAGACGATCCTTCCATGCCTATCGAAGTGTTCATAATGGACGCGACGACTTTCGGCTCCATCAGCAGCGCAGTTCGAAAAAAATGGAATGCAGAGGAATTCGCGCAGCAGTACCCACAGGCAGCTGCTGCAATCATTAAACACCACTGCGTGGACGATTTCTTGTCCATACTGAGGAGGAAGCAGTACTGTTGGCATCGAACTTTAAGCTGGTGCATTCGAAGGCGGGTTTCAATATCCGTAATTGGCTGTCAAACTCACACAGCGTTCTAACACGGGTTGGGGAGGAGCATGCAATCGTCCTTTGAAATTGATGGTGGACAAATCGGCAGGGTACGAACGAGTTCTTGGAATGATTTGGAACCCAGAAGCGGATGTTTTCATCTTTCAAGGCGTGTTCCATACAAGACATACAAGCAATTTTTCTGAATGAAGTTATCGCGACGAAAAGGGAAGTCCTACGGTTTGTCATGAGTATCTTTGACCCTATTAGCTTAGTAGTTGTTTTCGTCTTCCATGGGAAGGTACTCGTACAATACATATGGCGGTCTGGGCTGAGCTGGGATGAAAAAATATTCGACGAAATGCTTGGCTAATGGAGGCGGTGGGTTCAATTATTTCAGGAGCTCGAGAAAGTGAAAATTCCGCGTTGTACTTCCCTGGTTACAGACCCGATGACTATCGTTCTTTGGAATTGCACATATTCGCCGACGTCAGCGAGGAAGCCTTTGCAGCAGTAGCATATTTTCGCATTGTCGAAGGTTCGAGAGTTCGCTGTTCCTTGGTATCGGCAAAAACGAAAGTGGCTCCATCAAAGCTCTTATCTATTCGCAGACTGGAACTATCAGCGGCTGTTCTCGGTGCGAGGTTGTCTAAGTCTGTTATCGATAAGCATACACTGACGATAACTCGTAAAGTACTCTGGAGCGACTCTAGTACCTGCCTTTCCTGGTTGCGGTCGGATCCCAAAAAAATATCGCCAGTTCGTTGCCTTCAGAGTGACGGAATTTCTTGATCTGAGCCAAGTTGATGAATGTCGTTGGGATCCCATCCCGTTTGAACGTGACAGACGAGGCAACGAAGTGGGGTAAGGGACCAAATATTATCTGCGACAGTCGCTGGTTTTAAGCTCCAACACTCCTGCGTCAACACACCGATATTTGGCCTCAGCAGAAAGTGAAAACAGTGGATAAAGGGCGAACACGAAATTATTGCGACACCGAAAATGTCATGCCAATTTTCTTATAATGTTTAAAATCAAACCAAAATTTTAGGGTAGTTTTATACATATATTTACTTCAAAAATCAAAAGAAAAGTTAATCGATGGAGCCTTGAGTGTAAAATTGAACGCATTTTCGCTTGATGCCCTCCATCAAAGTCTTTACGGTGTCATCCGGTACCAGTTTCTCAGTTTTTTTCCATTTTCTTAACATGTCCTTCTCGTCTTTGACTGTCATCTTGCTCTTCCGAAGCTCCCGCTTCATCATTACCCAGTACTGCTCCACCGGGCGCAGCTCCGGACGGTTTGGCGGATTCATGTCTTTTGGAACAAAATGGACAGAATTGGCCTCATACCACTCCAGGACACTTTTAGAATAGTGGCATGATGCCAAATCTGACCAAAATAGCGGAGCTTCGTCGTGCTGCAGCAAGAACGGCAAAAGGCGCTTCTCGAGGCACACAGATTTGTAGATCTCGCCATTTACTGTGTCCTTTGTCACGAAAGGCTCACTCCTCAGTCCGCAAGAGCAGATGGCCTGCCAAATGAGATATTTGGAGGCGAACTTCGACATTTTCTTCTTCTTAATTTTGTCGTCCACATAGAACTTGCTCTTGCTGGTGAAAAACTTCAACCCCGGAATTTGCTTAAAATCGGCTTTTATATACGTTTCGTCATCCATCACACAGCAGCTATATTTTGTCAGCATCTTCTCGTAGAACTTCCGTGCCCGAGTTTTAGCCGTCGATTGTTGCCGCTCATCGCGGTTTGGGAAGTTCTGTACCTTGTATGTATGTAGTCCAGATCTCTTCTTTGCATTCTGGACGTAGCTCTGCGACATGCCGATCTTTTTAGCCAAATCACGGCTTGAGACGTTGGGATTTGCTTTAATCATCCGCTTCACCTTTCCCTCCGTCTTTTTGTTCGCCGGTCCCGGTTTTCTTCCAGCTCCTTTGCCGTGGTCCAACGTCAACCGCTCCTGGAACCGCTTCAACACTCTGGAGACGGTTGAATGGTGGATGTTCAACATTTTCCCCAACTGCCGGTGCGACAGGTCAGGAAATTCCAGGTGTTTGGAAAGAGTTTGTTCTCTTGACTCGCGTTGGTTCACCTCCATTTTCGTTGAATCGAAAAACACGACTTCGAGTTTGACAGCATGTAAACAATACACATCAATGAGAAAGTGTGCAAAATTTGGTTGATTTTTACCCAATGGTAAAAAAAGTTATGCCGTTTTGAATGTGTCGCAATAATTTCGTGTTCGCCCTTTACTGCTGAAGAACTACGTCCAATTCATCTTCATTACCATATTGTCGTGCAATAGCTTGTGCAGTTTGGAAGATTTTCGAAATGGGAGCGCCTTTTGCGAGCTACGGCGTACGTGCACAGGTTTGTGGATATTCTTCGCTGCAGAACTAAAAGTAAAGCTCCTTCTAAGAGAGACTGGTTGAACCGGAACGAGTTGAAGAGAGCCGAGTCAACAATTTGGAAATTTATTCAACACGAGGCCTCTGGAGATGAAATTGTTATTCTCGCCAGAAATCGAGATCTAGCAGTCGAGAATCGAAAAGACCAGCAAAATCATAAAATTTTCGCTATTTTTGGACGACCAAGGCATCTTGCGGATGGACAGCAGAATCGCGAACGCTCAACAAGTGTGTTTTGGCTTTAAGTTTCCTATCATCCTTCCAAAACAACATTGCGTTACGAAGCTTATCGTTGATTGGTCGGAGATGAGAGTTACCTTCAAACAAGCTAGGTGGTGTAAAGTTTACAAAGCTTCCCCAGCTATTCCCAGATTGGTCCCACTTCCTCGAGCTAGAATAAAACTACACGTTCGCTCTTTTACCTATGTCGGCGTAGACTATTTCGGGCCTATACTGATTATGCAAGGTCGCGGTGAAGTAAAGCGCTGGGTAGCGCTTTTCACCTGCTTGACCATACGTGCAGTGCATGTCGGAGTGGCGTACAGCCTCACTACGGAGTCTTGTAAAGTGGTGGTTGGATGGTTCATCGCACGGAGAGGAGCCCCCCCCCCCCCACAAATCTTGTTGCTAGTCGCGATCTCAAAGAAGAACTTCGCAGAATAAACAACAATCTGGCTGGTACGTTCACTAACGCAGATACTCAGTGGTGTTTCAATCCTACCTCTACGCCGCATGTGGGAGGATCTTGGGAGCGCATTATCCGGTCGGTTAGAAGCGCGCTGGCATCACCGTCCGTCGTGCGTAGGCCAGACGACGAGACCCTAAACACGTTGCTCATCGAGGCGGAATCTATTGTCAACTCGAAGCCTCTGACGTACTCGCCAATGGAGGCACAAGAAGCTCTCACACCGAACTGTTGATTTTAAGCACCAGTGAAGTGAACCAACCGGTTAGGGAGCTAGTCGACGGTAAGTATGTGGCTCACTGCAATTAGGCCTCGTGTCAGCAGTTGCTGAATCAATTCTGGAGCCACTGGAATAAGGAATACCTCCCGACGATCACCAAACGCATTAATTGGTTTGTTGACAGCAAACCAATTCAAGTTGGCGATCTAGTAGTGGTGGTGGAAAGTCGAATTCGGAATGGACGATTTCTACGAGTGTTCCCGGGTCGTGACGGCCGACTGCCTAGTGCATAAGTCGCAACGGCCATTGGTGAAGTACTGGATACGTCGGTAGCGAGGCTAGCGGTTCTGGACGTTGGCGGTACAGCGGAAGTGGACTTCACGCCATACGGATCGGGGGATGTTTCGAACGATGACCAACCAGTATCGGGTCGCGAAATGGTTACCCGAGCGACGCGCAGTAGAAAATGAACCATCGTTTATCAGGAGTGCTAATACACACAAGTTTAAATACGATAAGTGTTATACAGATGAATTATACCTACTTGCACACGAACACAACAGGTTAAAATTTCTTACAGCTAGGACGTTATACAAAAATTATTAAACTTATAAAAATTGTAAACTCTAGCTAATCTCGTTGGACTTTGGACTAGACATGTAAGATGTAAATCGAATTATTGGAAATTGAACTAACACCTAATAAATTAAAAATATTTACAGCTTAAAAGCTAACTCTTGTTCAAAAGCAAACACGAGTTGTGCTAATCGAAGGTCCGAAATCCATAGCTTTTACATCAACTAGATTATATACCTTAAAAAGGACATTATTTCTTTTAACAACCGAAAGACCAAACCAAAGTTACCAAAAATATATTTTGTAGAAAATTTAGAAAAGTATTCGAAAAGTTTAAATTAAACTCATTTGCTTGACTGCTAATACATTCACATGTAAAAGAACTTATACTTACGCACTATATCACATCTAGCATTGCACTGGTAAAAGCTATTAGATGAGAAACAAACTAAATCTTTGTATAGCTTATAACATAGAATGCTACCTCCTAATAATGAGGCACACAAATTCTGAATTCGAGCACCGTTCGGTTTTTCATCGAACACAGTTGGATTTCATCTACTGCACTATTATGGCACCCTAGATACTGCGATTTACAACCTACATTGTATCACTACTATCTTTGCAGATTTCTGGACAGAAAATATTCGATCGAGTCGCGAAACTGCTCCAAAAGTCCCCCAACAACCATCCGATAGATGTTTAAGGTTTCCTCTGACGCATGAGGCCGTAGGGTGCCTCGCACCTTCATGAAATATTCAACAATCTCTTGAGGACGTTCCGGCCATCTATAGTCCAGCTTAACAGGAGGCACTTCCGACTGAAACCGGTAGCCGTACCTTTGTATCATGGTCCAAGCGATACCCATATAATCCCGACTGACACGGATTTGAAAGTGATCTAATCGTCGAAACAGTTCAGATATGTCTATACTCTCGGTGGTGAACAGTCTAAGGGCGGAACATATTTCATTCTGGCGCCGGTTGAAGAATGCGTTGATTTCCTGTCGAACATGCACTCGAAACGATTCGCTAACCATCTGGCTCGGTGGTGGCTTTATTGGGATGTTCGGTTTGGTTTTTAGAATATCACGCAACCGGTGAGGACGGTGAATTTTGGAGATGGTCGGATGGTGCCTTATCGAAACCAGTTTGGGTCGAAGTGCCGAAGACGGTGGCTTCGGCGGTTCTGGAATAGGCAATGAACGTAGAATGGAGTAACCGTACAGATGCTGATCCTGCGGGGATCGTTTCAGCATTGCTTCATACTGACTCAGTGGGGAATCTTTCGAAAAGTCCAAAGGTTGGCTGGCATCGTACAGATTGCTTAACATAGACGAACCGAAGCCGAACTGTGGCGGGAGGCAGCTTGATGTTCCACTTGATTTGTTATTTTCCAAAGCGTCTCGAACTCGACCGTTCTGTCTCGGTTTTCTCCAGTCGCTCGGAAGCTTTGCATAATGCCCGATCGATGGGAATGATGAGTGTTGTTGGGGCATCGTTACAGATTTGCGTTGCTGTGGTGCTTTGAGTGAGGTGTACTTTAGACTCTTGTAATATGCTGGATGTGTAGGTCCGATGGTAGGCTTCAAGGGAACGGTTTGAGTTTGCGGTTGGAGTTGAGATTTCACTGGAGGTGAGAATGCAGATGGCCTGGAACAATAAAGGAAAGTAGTATAATTAGGGTTGTATTCTGAAATTCCTACTTGGAGAAAATAGTCTGGATTTTTCTTTTACGAAAAATTATAATGAAATGGGATGTAGTATCGGGAAGCAAACTATTCTCTAGCTTTAGCATAAATGATTAATTGGCTTTAAATACACTTTACTTTTCAGATAATTGGAAGCATAGTACCAGTAAGCGATATGACACCTCTGAAATATTTCTTCAGCATCTTTTGATAGTTTCAGAACACTCACAAAACACAAATATACCACAACTCACATGGAACGGATCGACCAATGTTTGTATCTTGAAAAACTCACAACACAAAGTCTTAAACCGAGTGGATTCGACTTCTGGTTATGGTATGATTAGGTAATTTCTGGCACATAACTTACCTAAGTCTACTTCCGATGGGTTCGGTTGATGGCACATTTGTGAGCGAGTGATGATCTACCGTTGGTACCCGTGTTTGACCTGCACGATTGACAGTGCTATATGGCAAAGAATTCTTCCTTCGCTGAACTGGATGTAATCTAATGTCCTGCGTGTTGCTCGGTATGCTCGTTGGTACTATCTCAAATGTCACCGGCGGCTTTATGTTAGTTTCACTAGCATAGGGCAGTTTTTGTACGATTGTCGGTGCATTGTAAACCAGCTCCGTATCAACCAAGGTAAAATTTAATACGATGTCTGATTCGGTCAGGGTTGAAAGCCTGCCCTTGCTGTCATGAGAGATTCCGTTGTCAGTCTTCTTCTCACCAACATCGCCGTTGAGTTTGCAATCGATGACCAGATCATTTTTTTCGTCCTCGTCATCCAAATCATCCCGATCGAAAAATCCTCCATCGCTGGATTCCTTTTCTATGGAATCATAGTATATCTTCGAAGGCGGTTGCTTGAGGTAGGAAAGATTTTTCGGCTGAAACCGGTCGATTGACTCCGGTTCTGATGGGTAGTCCCCAGTTATGTCAATATACTCCTCAACATCATCGTCTATCCTTTTGGGTCGTTTGTAGTGTCGAAGGCTATTCAGCTCCAATCGACAGACGTCCAGCGATTGTTCAAACTCCTTACGCATTTTGTAATTGAAATCTGAAATTGTAACATAATAATAATTATTTGTCGACTGTATACAGTAACAAATTGCTCGCAAGACCTATTCTAATGACAATCCAAAGCAGCACCATCCTGCTGGGTACGCGCCAATCAAGCTAGTGATCGTTTGCCTCGCGACTTGGGGCGCTTTATAAACTTAGGGCTGGGCTTATCGCAGCAAAATTTATGCAAACATATCCCCAATCTAGACGGCCAGTGATAAGAAACTCCCCGACGAAAGCCAGCACCCAAAAGAAGGGATTGACAGTAAATCGATGAGTACACAAAAGCAGCACATACACTCGTTCACGCATCCATCCGCCTGTCTGAGATAACTAATGAAAATATGATGATGATAAGATAGCCGTAGTTCTCGTCGTTACTTTTTTGCTGTTCTCCCGGGATACAGGAGCACGAGATAATTCGGATCTGATTTATGGTATACAAATAGAGGAACAGTTGAAGCTTAATTGTTATACTATATCTCTCTGCTGCGTTGCACGAGGCTTGTGGAGGCCGTAAGAAAGTATCGTAACGTAAATGTGTTTTTATGCTTTTATGGTCCGCAAAGCAATGATCTTTGGCCGAGCGAATTATGTGTGTTTTTTGTTCTTGTGAAATATACAACTTTGTTAACTTTTTCATATCCAATGTTTATTTAGCTCCGAGAACAAACACCTGGACAAATTGCGATGGTCAGCTGGGCTATATTTAAAAAAAATATAACTTAGTACGTTTAATTGGTTGAAAACCATTTGGTCATACCGATTGCTCGAATGCCATCATACTGAATGACAAAATTTGAGAAAACATAATTTGTACGTTTCGTAAGAAATGTTGAAGGGCATTTCAATCAAAATCCGAACGCAAAGAACCAGTTCTTATTTTGGAATTGGTTGGTTAAAGTGTTTTGCTACAGTTTCTAAAAACGATGGGCGAGTAATGTCAGAGACAAACCTGAAGTGAAGTAGAATACATTGTAGGCTATTAATTAAAATTCATTAATTTTTACTATCTTCCGAAAGATTGTATTGGAAACAGGTGGACATCGTTTAAGGTAAATTCCCTTTAACCTTTACGAAAATGACAAATCATTGCTACGGTATTAACAGAGACGATGCTTTATACCAGTCATCATCATTATCATCGTGGCCAGACAACCCTGGGTCTACAGTCTATCTTCTGACCTCGCACAAAGCAGAGGCAAAAAAAAATCGCTACGCTATAGCAGGCTATAGGCACCAGTGAATCAAGCCAGCTTTTGTTCTATATCAGTCCTTAAACAAATTGTATCGTTGCCCCCGGCTGCGGAGTGAAATGAGTTTGCCAAATGAAACAAAAGTGCCAATGCTACTGGATAACACGATTTCGATCGATTTTAATAAAACTCGTGTTAGACCTACAGTTCAGGAAGTGGAACAATTAGTTAAAGTGAAAATGGAGCTTAATCTCGCTGAAGTTATGTACATTCAGCTACATTACGTAAAAAAAACTGTGTTTTGATCACGTTTAGAAGCTTAGCACAGACCGAAAACTTCATTGCAAAGAACAACATGCAAAACGAGGTCGAATTTAATAACACCAGAATCAAGATCCTCGTGCATATGGAAAACGACATGGTGGACGTGCGTATCCATGATTTGGCCCCACGCAATAGGGAAGATTACAACAAACGAATCATGTCGCAATATGGAGAAGAAGAATCTATTACAAATGACACCTGGAGACACTTTTCACCGGTATTTCCAACGGCGTTCGTATTGTGAGGATGCGAGTGACTAAACCAATACCTTCTTACATGACTATCGAATGCAAATCACCGAAGGATGGGGTGACCTATAAGCAAACAACACTTATCACATATCCCAGGCAGACCCCAATACGCCAATTCTGTAACCATACAGCCCACTACGGAAAAACATGCGCCGAAGCATCTAGTCAAAACTCATCTACTACAGCCAACTCTAACAAGCAGCCACCGACACCTTCAGATAAACCAAAAACAACGATCCAATTAACCAATATTGCAGGTACATCGACCACAACAACCGCTCCCAAACCAACAACTAGCATCGCCAACAAAAAAGAAAATACCGATGAAGACGGATTTACAACAGCTACCCGTAAGAACAAGAAACAAATAAGAACCTCTGATCGTGAACAGCAAGAAAGCAGTACCGATGATGACATGGACGGGAACGACAACACGAGAGAAGGCAGACTGAATGACCCCCAAGCGACTTCACCACCAAGGAAAAGGATCTCAACACGCAGTAGCAAACTGCGTCAACAAGATCTGGGAGACTTATTTTTACTTATTGTAAAAAAAAATTAAAAGACCCACGGCTCAGTTGTGCTAACGCATTGAGCCGTTTCAAATAAATCATTAGATCAAAAAAAAAACCATTGGTCTTCAGTCTCTTTAAACGCCAGTCGCACGTGCATCAGCCAGTTAGTGCGGGGTTTGCCCCAAAGTCGACGCAGAGCCGCCGAGAATGGGGCCCGCTTTTGATCAGGACCGATGATTCAAACAAATATTATTTCGATAAAAAATTATTAGAAAATTCAAATAAAATTTCAATATCTTGGGTATGATGCAATTGGGATAGCATTTCTTACAAAATATTCCAAATTGAAGCATCTTGAAAAACAAAGAAAAAATTCTAAGTTCTTTTTTAACTGCTGGCAATGAACTTGATGAGATTTTTTTAGATTTTTTAGAAACTAAAGAAGGACTAATTTTAGAATTTGTTTCGATTGCCTATATTTTGATAAACTGTCTTGTCAAAGATACAGTTTTTATTAGTACATTACTGCTAGATGAAAATTTATTACATTCCTTACTAGAAGCAAAATTCCGAATTTTTGATTTTTAACTTGAAAAAATATTTTTTAGGGAGTTGCCCCACTACAGCTGTAGGGTCTCGGAAGGGCTCCCCGTCAGAATCACTCACTACAATTGCAGATGAGACGGGAAGTGTCACGCACTAAAGCGTGATTCTGAATGTGATATTCATTGTACGGTTCAGATTTGTGCAGGCGAAGGGGCTTCGCGATCGCGAAGGGGCTTCGCGATCGCGAAGGTCTCGGGCGTTTGTACTTTAACGTATTCGATCGCGTGTGTTTGTATGTCGCCTGTACTAACCTGTATCTAGCTTCGGGTGTATAAATTCTATTTTATGACTGTGTGTGCTTTCGCATATTCGCGTGTGTTCTTGGATGATCGCGCACGGACTGTGAATCCGATACCTAATTTTCGGTGTACGGTTCAGATGCTAGAGGAAAGTAGGTTCTTCCATATCGCTAGAGTTCCCGGTCTTTTCGCCATGGAACGTGTTGTCTAGTGGATATGAGCTTTGAGACAGTGTTTGTAACTTCGCAACTAAAACGTTACAGGGGTGTTATAAAGTTTGCGCAATCGCGGGTGCGTGGATGATCGCGAAAGGTTTGAGCGTTCGTATGTTAACGTGTTTGTTGCATGTGCTCGCGTATATGTGACTGCGTAAATAACCATTTGGCCATTCACACATTCGCGCGTGTGGTTAGATGGTCACGCGGACCGTCATTCTGATATTTAGTTTTCAGCGAACGGTTCAGGTTCTGATAGGGAGTAAGTTTTACCCCATACCAATAGAGTTCCTGGTCATGTCGCCATGGAACGTGTTGGCTAGTGGATATGAGAGCTTTATTTTTTAATTGGTCCAATCGAAGGCATGAATCTAGACTACTGGTACCGATGATAGACTTCCGTAAGTTCTCGCTTTATGATCGCACGAGCGCGTGTGTTTGTAGCTTCACACTTGAGACCGCGTTTGAAAATTTATAAGTGTTGAGACGTTCACCTTGTCAGGGATGTAATGCCCTCAGAGCAAATAATGAGAAGAATAAAAACTTTTCATGCGAACCATCGCTCTTCTCTTTCACAATAAAACTCTTCACTCCGGTGCGTGTTGCTTCCATGTGTGCATTCTAATACATGCCTGCACATCTCAAAGAGTAGAAATAAAGAGGCTCTTTAGTGTGAATCTTGGTCCCACACGCACGGAAGCAGAGAAAGCAACCATTCAAGGTGACTCTTTGTGCGATGCACAGATCTTGCTCTTTTTCGTTTTCAAGTTTCTCTTTGTGCGGTCGTTCTGCACATAGCGGTGATTTTGTGCTGATCCATTTTTCATCAGTGTATTTCGCTCTTTGTGTGCTCACATTGTGTGAGCAAATAACAAGCCTGCACGTTGTCACCGGGATGATGTTTGCGATATCGCACGTTTAGGTTTCGTGGATGATTGTGAAGGGCTCAAGCATTTGTATGTTAACGTGGCTGTCTGGCGCATGTGACTTCCCGTGATTTGATTTTTTTGTCGTGTTGTTTAATAAATATGAGCGTCTAATTCATGATCGCGCGAACACGGGCATTTGGAGGTTCACTCCTTAGACCACGTTTGTGAATTTATAAATGCTAAACCGTTCAAGTCGTGCGTGTGCGTGGATGATCGCGAAAGGCTCGAATTTGACGTTTTTGTCGCGTGTGCTAGCGTGTATGTAACTTCGCGCGCATATATTATTTTTATAACCGTGGAGCCATTCGCTGGTTCGTGTGTTCTTGAATGATCATGCGCGGACCGTGAATATGCTTAATTTTAAGTGTATGGTTAAGATGCTAGAAGAGAGTGAGTTCTCCAATTTCACTAGAGTTCCCGGTCATGTCGCCATGGAACGTGTTGTCTAGTTTTTTTCAATTGGTTCAACTGAAGGCATGAATTTGGGCTGTTAGGATCGAGGGTGAGACTTCCAGACGTGATCGATTCATGAGCGGTGGGTTGATGCTTGAGACCGCGTTAGTAAATTTATATGTGCTAAAACGTTAACTTAATTAACGGGGTGTTTGAGTGTTGGCGAGATCGCGGGCGTTCGCGTTTGTGATCAGGTTTGTGTTATCGCGAAGGCCTCGTTTGTACGTTTGGAATGAGAGAGATCGTGAGTGTTGACAGTTCTTAAGATTAGACAGAATGCTGTCAGTTCACTTGCCAAAAAATAACGTGCAAGAAAATTTTTGAATTAAAAGTAACGTAGGTTAAATAGGCGATAGCAGTCAAACCGTTGAGTGAACAAGATCGGAATTAGAAAGCTTTTTATCGTATAATAAAGTATCCCAAAGTGTTACTACCGCGTTGTTGCTTCATTTTCCGCTCATAATTGTCGGTTCGGGTCGGTGGTGCTTCCGTCTGTTGCTTGTGTGAACCTTAAAACTAAGTTCGCCGGAAACCACGATTGCCTCAACAAGTGTATATCATAGAATAAGCAATTTACTGTACTAGTGAGTGTTAGCATGGTTCTAAGTTAAGATATAGCTTTAACATAAAAATAACAAGCCGATTACAGAAAT
The DNA here is from genome assembly GCF_030247195.1 of Topomyia yanbarensis. Lineage (NCBI taxonomy): Eukaryota > Metazoa > Arthropoda > Insecta > Diptera > Culicidae > Topomyia > Topomyia yanbarensis. The sequence continues at coordinate 23,521,679 of NC_080672.1, forward strand.
AAGGAAAGAAATTACGTAGAAGCGAAATTGATCGATGTTATTTCGGTACACATGAGTAGGGGAAAAACAAACCACTAGCAATATTGAAAACAGACTAATGAAGTACTTCTTACACATGTAACATGCAATCAAACTACTTGAAATCGTCTAAATGCCAGCAAATGATACTTATTGACCATTAACGACAATTGCATTCCGTTAGAAGTTTTTCATACTTGCTTATTAAGGGGTTACAACACTGCACAGTGGTTTTTTAGTCAAAATCGTGCGATTAAGCTCCCTAAAAGTGAGATATGTTTACCAACTTTCTTTTAAGTGCATCTATTGAAATTATTGCGAAAAACTTCCCTTCAAATCATCTATAACATCTATCTAATCTACTGGAGACTCACACGATTGAAGACCGAAAATAAAAGTCGGAGGACAGAATATGATTCGTAAAACTCGTTTTAACTATATTTTAATGTAAAAATCGGGCTGAGATCTTTCAGCATAAGAATCACTTAAAAGTTTTCAATGATTCCATGATAGACGAGATTTGTGGGATACCGAATCACATACGTCCACAAGTGGTTTCAAACATTTTTATAAGAAGTTCTGAAAAGTCGACTACTGTAAGAGGTTCGAACTCCTATCAAACCATTACACGCTGGATGCACACCTCCGGCCTATTGGTCTCGTGGATAATGATGTCTGCACTTGTGGCGACGGCTATCACGATATCGAACACGTTGTTTGGGCATGTACCGATTATAATTCCGCCCTTCGGGCCCGAGCAAGAGCACTCAACGTCCCAGTTCGAGATGTTATCGCAGGCCGCGATTTCCTCTATATTCCCCTCATTTATCTCTTCCTGAAATCAATCATAATTAGAATCTAGACCCTCTCTTTTCCAGTACAGCTTTTGTGGCGCCGATTCGCATCACAGCGTTGTTACGTGATTGTCTTCATTATCACCACCGTGCTTGCATAAACCAAAATTGAAGTGGAAACGACCTGACTCAATTTGGTGCTCTCTTGGCATTACAAGACTGTCCAAACCGTTGACGATCTGCCATAAACCGCAAGCTTGATTCTTCTCTTCTCAGTCATTGTTGTCCACCCTCTCTCTCTCTCTCTCTCTCCCCCTGTATCTGATATTGTTACTACGATGCTGAAATCAAATCCTCATGAAAATGGCTCTCCAAGCTAATAGGCCTGTGTTTAAAAAAGGGAATTTGAATCCGTTTCTCCTTTTTACCTTCCATTAAATCTCGATCACATGCTCACTCTCTCAAAAATTAAAACTAATATGTATCTATAGTATTATATTTAATTAACCTCCCTCGTCTTATTTATGTAATTCACCAGGTATACCTCAATTTAACATACATTTTCCGATTCAATCATGTACTTTAAATCGAATTTTATGTAAAATCTAAACACAAAAGAAATATTTGTTTTCGAATAGAATTTTTTTTATTCTTCACACGAAATATTTACGAGGATATTACTGATTGTATCCACCTAACAGTGACATAGAAACCACATATTCACAATTAAACAATTAGATTGCTCTTCTGAATATAAACAACATATTTATCTTAACCTTGCCAAGTATTCGCCAATTCTAACAGATATTCATTTCATAAAGTTCGTCGCAAAATTTTCTCAGAATTCAGGATAACTAATAAGAATAGTCAACAAAGTTGGATTAACCATTGTGTGCATGAAGAGCACAATGCCTAACTTTAGTAAGTAAGAAAATTTGTGTTTCTATTTTGTCTCATCTTTATCTTGGTAGACCAACCTGTCCGTCAGATAATCGCAGAGTTCAAAAAGAGAACACTACTTGAGTTCACGAGCAAACGACTAGTCACGAAGTTTTGTAAGCAGGAGTTCTACTTGCAGAAAAAAAAACCAAATCGAGCCATTTTAGCGCTATAGTTCTCCTTAAGGAAAAAGTTGGATTAAATCATTTTGTACACGACAGATACAATACCTCAGTTTAAAAGTCGAGCTCATCAGAATGTATAAGACATTTTAATTACAATACAAAAATATTTTAAAAAAGATTGTTTAATCCTTATGTACGACGAGGAGGTGGAGTTAACTAGAATGTTGATGTCACTATTATCGATCTCCAAAGTAGCCGCGTAGCATGTGATGTCTAAAACCAAGAATTGATCCACTGGAAAGACGGAAATCTTCTTTTCATTTTTTTTGGATCTATCTCCTTTTTTATTTATTGGATCTATCTCCTAGATTTCTATTTAAACGTGAACATTTATTATGGTACTCCTAGGGGCCAAGTATCCAGAGTCTTCGATCATCTTAAATCGTACGCAAATGCCAGTACAGTTTATTCGAATCCCAATCTCTACTAACGACCATTCTCTACCCGTTGCAGTTGTTGAGAGTAATATATACAGATATACAGAATACGCAGTAATATATAAAGAATATAATCACAATCAGTGTCGGACTAACATTGCTTTTGTGTGCTTCCTCTGTTTACATTAAGTAATGACCGGCACCGATATTGATAAATAAACACCGTGAGCTTACCAGGAGTCGTACATTGAAGGAAGACTTGTATCTTCCATCATTATCGTCTACTGCATTTTTTTTTTTGCAAGAGGAGTAATCAAGTTTTTTTATTAAAAAATGTCCACATGCACTGAGAAATTCACCTGTTCAATACAGCCTGAGAAAAGATATTATCTTTGGCAGGAATCGAGCTTACGTTCTTTCAAGCTCTAGTTAAGTGCGTTAACATCGAGGAACTGTCATGACTTCATTACAAATTTCCAACAGTTTCGTAATAACCGCTACAGTCCCACTAATAGGCATTGGGACTGACCGTCCGCCAATATCTCGTTTCCGCCCTATACCTTCCATCAACCATATCTTTCCTGTTATCTATTTTTAGCTTACACGTGAAAACCCATAAAACTATTATTAGGAAATAACTAGAACCACAAATTCGGGTATTCATTTTGCTGTGCGGTATCAAAATAAGAATGTTTTTGTATCTCAGAATCTTAAACATAATCTAGCGAAAAAACGAAAATAAATTATGTTTCTTTAAGCATTGGAAGTGGATCATAGAATAAAATTGATATTGATTCTTAACATTTGGTTTTAGTAAAATTGACATTAAATTTTTTTTTGCATGTATGTTAAATCAAGGTAAAAATTACGTTAAATTGAAATATGTTAAATCGTGAGTATGTTAAATCAAGGTATACCTGTATTGAGCTTTATTCTTAGTTAAGATAGTATAGAAATTGCTTTTTACTTTTTAAATGCAGTTTAAAAAAATCATGCTGTAATCCTCTAGTATTAAGAAATTTAAAATGCAAATTGTGAAAATTGGCACCTTCAAAATGTAATGGTACCGTGCCTTATCAAATAAACAAACTAAATAAAAAAATATTAACGTTGTCAATAATATGATAAATCGGCGCTATTTTTGCATTGTTATCTCAATTCAAAGTGATAAATTCCAGAAAAAAGCACGGATTCTCCCAAACTCGATAGAAATGTGAACAATAATATTGAAAAGTCAACACTTGATGCTAAACGCTCAAAAAACAAAATTCAATATTATTCAATTCACAAAATAAAAATTGCAATATAATCTATGTCAAGGAGTTTTACAGTTCCCCTTTTCGATGTTAAATATCGAATTTCACAGAATATAATGTCCTAAAAGACAATCGCGCCCTGCATGCACAGCATTTAGCACAGCTGTGTTATTTGCTAGTGGAGTTTAGCATTGTCTTCCAGCAAGAACAAAAAAAAAAGGTTGGACGGTTGAACCTTCAATAATTCTGCACTGATTGCATGGATGTTGTCCTATGTAGTTCATGAATTAGGATGTACCTGCTTTCATCAACCTCTCCCGTATGGCGTAGGAAGAACCGGTTTCACCCAGATCCTTGTTTAGTACTGCAGAACTAAAGTCTTCGATTTGCAACCATTCCAGGATAATCCCTTTAGAAACACCACTCACTGATTGATATTATATCATAGGTTAGGCTATTTAAAAATATTACACCTACTTCCTATCTAATCAAGTTCAAATCAAATGTTAACCGAGCTTTTACCAGTTCAAATAACGCAACTCACGCAAAAAACCGCAGCACGCGACCCGCTCGTTACCAGTGCTGAACGACACCCGATCGCTTGCACCGTACTGATAACTAGCTCACCACAGCAGGCAGGGTGGTGTGCCGTGCCACCGTGAGTCCAATCATAAACGCGCGCGCACGCCAGCCAAAACCTGGACCTGTGTTCTGTATTGGAACAATCACATCAGAACGTCTTCTGTAGTCGTACCTGCGTTGACTGATGGCTCGCTGTTACCCCCAATGAGGCAGACGGCTAAACGCCTCTGGCAAAGCACCACGTCAGTTGTCCTACACAGAGCTCTGGGTAGGTCCCATACGTGGGAAAGTTCTAGCATGTGGTGGGAAGAGGAGGCTTTTTGGTGCGGAGGTGGGCTCATATGGCTATTGAACGAACCCTGGTACATTGTTTGGCTGTTTGAGGCAGGATAATTGTGCTTTAGGGATTACATGAAGTTGGCACACAGAATTAAAAGCGTTGTTTCTCCTTCAATTGTTTATGTTTATAGTACGCTGATGATATTATTTTAGGTCTTATTTAAGGGTGCTCAAAATATTGTGCTAACTTTAAACATGGGAATCAGTTAATATTTACATTGCTACAATAATGCACCCAAAACAGCGCGCTCATATGTTCTGTTGCAATTCTTTTTTCGCGCATAGTTTGAGGTGAGCGCGACAGTCTCGAAAATAAATACACTCCAATACAAAGACATTTTGTTATTTAATTTCGTATCAATTTACTGTTTACGAAGCTTTCTCGTACACCTTACATTCATTCCTTACATCATGATAAGTGTGATGATTTCGCTGGCTTTCCCCGTAAACCTTTCAGCATCGTCATTGTAGCATTTTGCTTTGAGCCGTTTTCCCACTATTATTAATATCCCGTTTGTATATATGTCTTGGGAAAAAACGACTAACGGGTAACAACAGGACTAGAACCGACAAACATCTACTCCTTAAAACGCCAATTTTCACCCCAGGCCATAACGACGCATGATTATTAGCTGTTCGTATGAGCTGTATAAACTGCTGATCATTGCAGCAGCGACCATAAGTGGGACAGCATGGAGATGTTGGTATGTGTTATTCAAGCTATTTATACACAGTGTAACCAATAACGTGCAGCAGTGGGGTTCGATATTGTATTGCACCAGTATGATGTTGGTTGAACACTAACGAATCAATTGAGAGGTTTTCGGTCATCGTTCGAGAGCGAAAAACAGTTGCATTAGCGCTCCCGACGATTTGTTTTGAGTGATACCAACTGGAAATATAAACTGATGTTCACAGCAGTTTCGATGCTTGTCAAACAACATGTACGTACCGAATATTTCTGTTTGGTTCAGTCCACATCGCAAAATAAATTTAGAATTTTTATAAATTAGTGTCAAACTGTTTTTTGACTGGTCATCTAGTGTAGAACTCGAACTGAAGTCCTTCATCGAATGTATACTTTATGTAGAGGTAATACAGTACAGAACATTATGCTTTACATATTTCTACGAATTATATATTTCTAGAGAAAGAAAGAACTCCACCAGATTGAGGATCTTGAATGGCGAAAAATATTTTCGAATACATGTTCGTCGAAATAAACAATAAAAATGTCCTGAATAATGGGGGGAAGTATGTAAACAATAGCATGATGAAGGTCTAGTTCCAGTTGTTGTGATATCAAGACGTAGTATTCAAATGAAATAATTGAAAAATACAGCAGTTGTTAATCAGTTTACTACTTTAGATAAGAAGATGAAAGGGAGAAGTACATTGTAGCAGTTATTTTTAAGTTCGTAAGGAAATTGTCGTTATTGTAAAACTATAGTCTCGAGATAAGTAACAATAGTCATTGGTAAATTGGCACTTTTCAATTCAGTACTGGTATCGTGTTTCACGACCGCCTGTCACACAAATTCCCCTTTTTACCTAATATATCAAGAACTGTTAATCGCAATACCACCAGTAACTCGTATACATTGTTGTTGAACGGATCGAAATTCAACAGGTGAAATTGGAGTAATAAACGTCGGTCCTCTGTCGGAGAAAATTGGTATGCAAAAAGCAGAACCCTGACAGACGGGGTATCATCAAAAATGGATTAATATTTAATGTCATTCCAGTCAATGCACTGGAACGCTGTTGCTTCGGGTGACGTGGCTTTTCCGACTTAATTGATTGTTACCAATCTTGATTAATAATGAAAGCAATTATGTGCATTAGTATCTGTCGCTTCTACTGGTTCGAGACGGTTCATTTGTCATGTCACAGGATAGTTTCACCTGTTGACGTTCCTTTCGGTCGTCGAACGCATAGTTGTAAGGCTATGCGTACCAATTTGCGGGAAAGGTAGAGCATTAGATACTAATAATTATGTTCAACCGCACATTTCTTTGCGAATAGTTTTGAGTTTGTGGCATGATAACATCTTTCTTTGCTATGCTGAAGTGTCTTCTCAACTTCTCACAGATCGGGAGTAGGAAAACATGGGAAGACTTGACCAGGTTTTCAGCTAAAACTGCATAAATCTCTAAAAATGCCTTCAATCCCTCAAAAGTCATTGAGATATAATGTGCAAAGTTATTGTGCGTCTTCATGTTTTTTTGCAGAATTTTTATTTTTATTTTTGAAAAGACAAAAGTTTTTCTGTGATCGTTATTTTTGGTCAAGTTTCCCCACTGCGGGGAGACTTGACCAAGAAAAATCACAACAAAAAATAATGTCATCAAACATAAGGTAATTATTTTTTCCATATTGTCGAGATCCTTAAGTAGCAGTAAAAATATAAAAGGGTTGCATTTGAAAAATTTCGATTTTTTTTGAATGCATTTCTTTTTAAGGATTAACTGTACTGCTTGCATTGCATGTTCACTCGTCACGAAATCAGTCCTACTATTGCTAACTTTGTTTACTAATACTAAAATATAAAGACTTATGTTTGAGGTGGGATTCTTTATGGCGTGATTAACATTAACAGTATATACCAAAGTATAATAAATATCAGGAATTTTGTATCTTTCTTCAGCTAATTACCACTTGGTCAAGTCTCCCCATAAAATCTTGTTCAAGTCTCCCCAACATTAGTTATTGCGTTCAATGTCATGCAAATTCTAGTAATAACTATTCCAATGTTCCAATTTATGTAAAATCATTTCACTGCTTCACAAGGATTAAGATGGTATATTAGTACATTAATAGTAATTAGTAGTCGAGTAGATATGTCCATACAAGTTTGATAAAAAATACATCATTTAATGCAAATTTATTAATCACGTAATATTTTCTGTAAGGAAAGGATTTTTCATTCCAAACAATTAAAATTACCTTAAGGGATCGAAACAAGTATAAAAATATTTTTGAAAAAAATTTAAGAATCGAATAGAAGACGCCATAGCCAAAAATAGAATTTTGCGCGGGGTTGTTTTCGTACATCGAAATAGCATTTAAATTAAAAAAGGCCAACAACAAAAATTAAAATAAATTGTTTTTGCTATGTATGACATATTATTCCGTGGTTACCTAATTTTTATGCCAACTTCTTGGACCCATGTCCACCAAATTCAGAAGACACAAGCTGTAATTAATGAAATAACAATTTATTAATTACAGCTATTATTTAATACAATATTTTTCCTATTTATATAAAATAAATATTTTGTTTGGTTCACGTTCTGGATCTATTTTTACCGAATTAATTATGTTACAATAGTAAATAAATATTTAAATTTCGTTTTTCAAGACGATTCTGTATTCGAGATGCACGTAAAAAATAGTCTGAAGATTGCCACTCCGAAACAAAAGATTGGGCATACCCCTGTTTGAAAACTCTTCTTTGGCACAGACTAAATCATTTGCTTGTGTAAGTAGCCCTAATGTCCCTATGATGTAGCAACTGATAGTGCACTCAACGCCGAAAATTCCCCACTAGGGGTTCCCCAATCCATCGTAGTGTAATTGTTAGGGCTACTCAGTGCCGGTTTTAGGTATGGGCATACTGAGCTGGGACAAGACCCCGGGATTTGTCTTGAAAAAAAAACAAAGAAGGAATCGAATATAGGTTCAACGTGTTTTTTATTCCACATATCATATACGGTTGACATTGAAATGAGTTGTAATAATCATAATCCTACATCGCTTACTAAAATTGAATTTATCTGAATACCCTGGCTGATACTTTCATTAAGTTAATCGTGATTTGTTAAAATTTGTTAAACTGAACTATATAGTTACCAACATAGGCGGTCTCATAGTACAGATGCGATCGTCATAGGTATATAATCTGAAGAATGAGAGTTCTACTATTTGAATGTGAAATGCGACTAAAAATTTCAAGCATCGGACTGACATTCTTCGGTATATGAAACGCTTAGAAAGTTGAACAATATAATTGTTCAATAAGAATCGAATACATACAAAGCTTCGTTCCACAGTGATGCCGGTTTTATAATTCATAGTATTTTTAGTGAAGGTTTTACATGATTTTTATGCCAGAGGACCTCCGTCCGAATTTTAATACAGCATTTCAATAGTCTTTACGGAGCCTTCATGAATCAGGATCTATTCTTTTAGCTTTCAATCTCAGTCGTTAAGTTGCAGAGCTAGTGTCATGATAGTGCTGATCCATCCTTTCTGGTTGAGGTTTTCGGTCGAAATATTACCGGATTTTTTAACTTGAATAACAACCGTTGTACTAAATAAAATAATCTGCACAACAACTTTGTAACTAATTCGGTAGAATGTACAATTATTGAAAATTGCGATAAAATTCATTTTATGAAAGCAGTTATTAACTATACTATAATTGGTTGTTTACTGATCAGGCGGTGAACAAAAATATTATTGCATTGTTAGACCCGCCCATTTTCTGTCGAAGGATGTTCGACACACATAAAATAAAAGGTATGCATGCATTTCTCGGCATTTGTGTATTCGTCCTCATCGCTACCAGAAGTCGACTGAGCTGCTGATTCCGCAGCCTACGCCTCTCAGCACGCACAAATCAAGCTGAGTCCACATCACGTATATTCGGAATATGAAACGTATGTGTTAATAGGATCATTACCATACGGTCCCATAAATCGTCGAAAACACACCGTCAACCCAATGTGCACACAAGTATAAAATAAATTAATTTATCCCAATTCGCAAATTCACGTCGCATCCTGCAGAGTCGAACTCAATCTAAACCAAGTCCAGTTTACACTTAGAAATATATAGTGTTCTCATTAATTGGTTGATGAGGTGAGTTTTTGGGAATTTATATATTTATATATTAATTGATTTTCCATACTAATTTCCATATAAACTTTGAAATTTTTGGAGGGTCCTTAGACACAACCGATCGGTACCAAAATTTGTACAATCACTAAGGAACATAAATGAATTCAGTAAAGCCTGATGGAGCTTGCATTATACAGGAAATAATTTCTTCCATATAAATTTGAACCAGTCTATTGAACACGGTTTATCTGTGTGCGGGTGCCATAGCGCTTACTGCTTTTTGTACTGTCTGGATGATATAGTCATGATGTTGCTAGTTTGGAATGCAAGCGTCGACTGACTCAAACAGACATACGGCACCTCTATTTATAATCCCGTACCCGAAGTAGACTGACTCTTGTATGCGAGTTTTCACGTTCAATAGTGTTCTATTGAAATACACAAACTATATAGCAATAAAAATCTACAAATAACAGATATTAGCGTTCAAAATAGTAACGCAATATTGGATATTGGAAGTTTAGATTTTAGAATGACACCCAGCCCCAAATTGTGCCGCAAGACATTTTCAATGTCAAAATTCATATATAACAGAACGCATCCTTTACGAAAACAACCATGAAAACCAAAATAGTGGATTTATTTTATTTTGTTATTTAAGTTATGCTTGCTATTGCAGGTGATCTTTCTCGGGGGTTAATTTACTGTACCGACTTCTGCTTGCTGATTGTTCAGTCTGTCCTCTCTCTCGCTCTCGTGTTCGTCCATGTCGCTATCGCTAGAGGTGTTTGAATGTTCACTGTGGGGTTTTTGTGCTTCTTGTGTTTCTGATGTAGCCGTCTTTTTTTAGGTTATTGCTACGCTCGGTGTACTGGATGTTTGCTTAGGGTTACTGAGGATAATTTTTTGGCCGTTTGTCTGTGGTTTAGCGGTGGAGTGTACTACAATACTCATGTCCGTAAGTATTGTAGTAGATACATTTTCCGCAGCGTTTGCCCGGGCTATATGCATAGGGTTCGTTGAATGTAGGTTATACCTTGAGCAGATTTGCATTCGAGGGTCAAGTAAGATGGTATAGCTACAGCTGCACACAAATCCCATTGGAAAATCCGGGGATGAAGTTTCTCCAGGTGTACTTCGAAACGGATTCCACTTCTCCGTATTTCGACATGAATTTTTAATGCACTCGGAGCTGGTGCGCGGTGCCAAATCATGTAGGCGAATTTCAGTACAATCCTTGTCAATGTTACTATGTTTTAATTGCCGCAAGGTTCTACTGTATCGATTTTGTTGGCTATTTTCGGCAAATTTGAGACTAAGAGAAACGAAAGCAATGAAATTGAAAGACGGATAGGTATTCTAGAGCGAATCAGTTATAAACTTAGAACGGAAAACTAGAACTAGGCAGGCTCATATGGGCATGATCGAAAGGAAATGTGAAGAATTTTTTGCCTTTTGCAGAGTAGGAGTTTCCGTTCTAAGTTTATAACTGATTCGCTCTAGAATACCTATCCGTCTTTCAATTTCATTGCTTTCGTTTCTCTTAGTCTCAAATTTGCCGAAAATAGCCAACAAAATCGATACAGTAGAACCTTGTGGCAATTAAAACATAGTAACATATAAACTAGTTGGTGAAAAAGTAGATAAAAATTCGATTTCTGCTAGCTGAGCTGTGTCATTAATTGCTATCAGCCATCCGTGTGTGCGGAACGAAAAAATAAATAAGTAGTTCAATCACAATAGGATCGGTGCGACACCGATAGCTTGGTGTCGATTGAATGCATACGTCACGGCTTGATGCTAGCAGAAAGGGAGAAGAATGATCGCATGGTCGCCAACAAAATCGATACAGTAATCCTTGTCAATGTAAATGGGGATCTTGATTTTAATGCTGTCATATCCGGCGTCATGTTGCATGTTGTTAACGCTGCAAAGAGTTTTACATCGGCTAGCATATTGAACGTTATCAGTAGCATATTTTTTGTATGATGTAGTTGGAGGTGTGTCAGTAACGTAAGGTTCATTTTCGCTTTAAGAACTTAAGTAAAGTCGATCTCGACAGCATTTCCCCTTAGTCTGCGCACTTTGCTTTTTGATTCACTCATCTTGCTCACCGCAGCACCACAAATCGATTTTTTTGGTCGAACATCCAGAACTTATAAACCGTTAGTACTAGACTTTCAGTGTCTTTGGAACAAATTCTCTACAATAAGTGCTCTTCATTTTAGAGAAAACAAAATTTTATATAAACAGAGTTATTGACGATTTTATGCTCAAAATTCGACATTTTTTAAGCTAAATAACTCCGAAGGTGGCAAAAAGTGGCAATCAATGTTATGACCATCTGATAGTGCTTTAAAACACTACAAAATAAGGGGTACATGGTTTGTCTCCTAGCGACTCTTCATGTGAAATGTTTGCTTATAAACTACCTCTGTTCCATGGGCCAAAAATCCATTATTTGTTGAAAATCCAGTTCTTATGTCCCATAAGTGCTAGACATTCAGTGTCTTCAGAAGAATTTCTACACAATAAGTGCGCTTCATTTCGGTGTAAAAAACAGGGTGGTCTCCTTGATTTTTGGAATGAAAATAATTTCTCCTGAACAATAACAATAGAAGTATAAAGCCCTACTGAAAATTAAAAAATTATTATGTTTGAGTAACTTTGTTGACAATTCCTTAACTATCGCCAGAGGCTTTTATTTTACGGCATTTTCCATTATTTGGTTTGGCCTGACCTTTAAAAAAATAGTGCTTCAATAAAATACTTTTGGAGTCAATTTTCCAAAAATTTTAAAATTTTGTTCTGATAAGTGCCTATTTTTTCTTTGGAGACCAACTTTTAAGTTTAAAAAAAACTAATATATTGATTTTTTCAGTGGTAAATGTTTTTCTCTGCGTTTCGACAATTTCTACACTGATAATATAAAATACCTTTTAATGCGTAGAAACCTGCCCATTTTGAATAAAATTGGAATAACCCACTTAATGGGTAAAGAATACCCATTAATAAAAATCGTCCCAGAATGAAAAATACTGAAAATAGTTTTTTTTTCTGAATTTAAAAAAAATATACAACGCGAGTTTTACATTATTTCCCTCGGTTAAAAGTATAAGAATCCTGATAGAATCTCTATCTATTGCACCATCCTTAGTAGTCTAAACTGCCGTTTTTAATATGTAGGTTATCTCGATTGAAGTAATTAATAAAGGACTCATTATTAGCATCAATATATCCATTGGCATAACCTCATCGAGTTATTATGAAATGGATTAGAAGTACTCATTGTTAGAAGCAAAAAAGTACGCACAGTTGACAGATCGAATAACTTCCGAAAATAAGCAATTTATATTGATATCATTGATAAAGTTTTTTTTGCCGCGTATGGAAAATAACTCCGAAGGGGGAGGCTGCCAATTAGGCAATCCATGAGACGTTCCTGATCAGCTGATTATTTCTTGTTTACTTATTCTGAAGTTACTCCGAGGGGTGCGACGTCCAACAATATCGTTGATTCGATCCAACATCAAACGAATCGGACTAACGAATGATGTTTGTCGGACGAGTTTTTCTGTTCGCAGGAGTAGACCTGTTGACAGAACCCACCGCTGAATTGTCAAACAAACGTCTAATGGATTGCCTAATCTATCCGTTTGATAATAATAAAAAATACTATTAATGAGAGCTGAACAGCTTGTCCCCCAATGTACATTCACGGGGAATTTTTTTTGTTAATTTCCAAAGGCAAAAAATGGTATTTTGGGAAATTATTAGAGCAAATTACAGTGAGCTGAAACATGTTTTATTACAATTTCACTCCACGAAACAAGTTTAGAATAACATCTTCCGAGAGTGACATTAAATTTGATTTGCATCGGAGATCCGGATATGGGTGTAGGGTAAAGTGCCTATTTTCACTATACTAAGCAAGGTGTCTCACTAATTCAATGATTTCTCGCCGTAAAATCAATCGACTCCGTAAAAATTGACAAAAAATGCGCTGAAAACAGTAAAATTCTCGTGTTTGAGCACAACGAAAGCTCGAATCGAGTGTCCCTATTGTTGCGTTACCATTTGGCTCAATGTATTGAACAAAGATGACAGACACTGTTCTAACCTAAGAGAAAAGAAGACAATCGCGTAGCCAATTTGATCCAGTCCTAACCTCAATATTGAACCAGCTTCTGATTGGTCGTTTTGCCAGTCAAGAGCGTTCATAATATTTTCAAACGGGATGAAAAACAGTGCTGCTGAATTTATTTTGACTACTTTTCATACACATGAATATTTCATGCAAATTGAAAAAATAAATCGAAAAAATACCCTGAATGACGATAGACACGAATAAACATAAAATTCAATTTTTAAATGCAGCTAGTATTGTGAATTCTTGACAGAGGGTCGATATTTGAGGTACAATTATTTTCAGCAATTGTGAAAAACATGCAAATGGAATCTGGCAACGATGGATGCTTGTTGTCTTTGGAATTACGACAGGGCCTGGTAGATAAGATTAAAAAGAGCAAGAAGCCTGTTGTCTCTTCTCTTAGGTTCTAACCAACGGTTTCAAATGGGTAGGGTGATGATAGAAACATGGCAAATGGGTTCATCACCCTATATAAGAACGACGACTATGATTTATATATATATATATATATATATATATATATATATATATATATATATATATATATATATATATATATATATATATATATATATATATATATATATATATATATATATATATATATATATATATATATATATATATATATATATATATATATATATATATATATATATATATATATATATATATATATATATATATATATATATATATATATATATATATATATATATATATATATATATATATATATATATATATATATATTAAGTACGAATTTAGATGAATACCGCATACACTCTCTATAACAGAGGGAGTTTATGAGCAAACATTTCACATGAACATTCGCTAGGAGACAAACCATTTACCCCTTATTTTGTAGTTTTTTTAAAGCACTATCAGATGGTCATAACATTGATTGCCACTTTTTGCCACCTTCGGAGTTATTTAGCTTAGAAAATGTCGAATTTTGAGCATAAAATCGTCAATAACTCTGTTTATATAAAAGTTAATGAGTTGGTCTCTGAAGAAGAAATGTGCGCATTTGTGAGAGCTAACTTTTGTCTGAAGTCGACATTCACGAGAAATCAACTTCAAAGATGTTATATTAAAAAAAACTGAATTTTTAAGAGCCACCCTAAACGGAACAAGGAAAATCGCTGTAAAATAAAAACCCTTTAAGATAGAGTTTCGACGTTTTCAGCAAAGTTACTCAAAATTGATTTCTATACATTTCTTTCGAAGATCATATTCTCCTATCTTTTTTCATTCAGGAGATAATTGTTTTATTTAAAAAATCGAGAGGGCCGTTTTCTCTAAAATGAAGAGCACTTATTATAGAAAATTTGTTCCAAAGACACTGAAAGTCTAGTACTAACGGTTTATAAGTTCAGAATTTTCGACCAAAAAAATCGATTTGTGGCCCATGGTGCGCAGGAGCAACGAGGTTTTTTCTGTTACTGCTGTGTAGAAATAACAAAGCGGCGCGGGTGAAATTTGTTCAGTTTTTTTGCTGTGAACGACCGGTGTCCTTTTAGCTTCTGGTCTGTGCGAGATTAGGGGCTAGACGAGTGACAAAACCCCAAAAATCTATTTCTTGTAATTGTTTTGTGAATATTTATTTTATTTTTCTTTTAGTTCGAATAAAAGTATCTCAAAATTTTACGATAATCGGATGAAAAATGAATTTTTAACATGTCGTTGAAGCAAGTGATGTGGAAGATTTTTGCTCAATTCAATTAATTAGAATTGTTAGTACCTTAGAATTTCAATTGGCGATATCTCAAGAACTACAAAGGCGATTGGAGTAATTTTGAGTTCTTTGGAATGAAGAAGGGATATGCTAAACTATAGATGTGAGCTTTTCGCGCAGAAATGATTTACGTTTGTTCTACATCAAGAAAAAGCAATTGAGAAATTCAATGTCATATCAGTAATTTATCTTTATACGTCTTCCAGTTTTCGAGATGGTCTCCCATGGGCCACTTATCATGGAGACGCCCTGTAGCTCATAAATCTCTCTACAAATTGGTTTCCTGAACAATCTCATATTACTGAAAAATTAGTGATTTTTGCTAGTTTTGTCAACCATTTCTGCTATCCGATGTGATTGGCTATTATGATTAACGTGTATATTAACCCTTTAACGCCCAACGCCTTCCAATGGGTTTACATAAAAGTAGTCGAAAAAAAATGGAATTTCAAAGCTGATAGTAAAAATGGACTCAGCGACCCAAAACAATTTAAAACCCTAATTTGTAGACATATAGACCAATTTTTATAATTTTGTCAACAACTTTGTATGAACAGGTGCCACTATGTACTGGGGTGAATGATGGAGTTACAGTGATGAATATGGTGAAGCCATACTCCGTCCTCAGAAAAGATCATGCAATTATACAGGTCAGAGTACCACGTGTTAGTTCTATCAGCACACCGCTAATTGCTGATTACATTATACCGATTGCTGTTGAGAACAGCATTGCGCAAAGATCTTTATAGCATTCAAATATTTTATCTTTCCGATTGCCATTACAAGATGTTTCTTTTAAAAACCTTTGATTAAAATAAGTTATCATTTGCATCAATTGTACATCAATTCTGTTCACACCTAATCGTTTATATGGGCCCCTCAACACAATAGTGCCCACGAGCCCTGAGTGGTCTTAAGACGGCCCTGTAGCTACTTCAAAATATAAACTATAAATATAAAAGAAGCCATAGTCATAACATACAAGTCACTCTATCCAGTTGGTCGGTCAAACTAGCAGCTAGATGGTCCGAGAAATAGAAATGAGGCGTTGCTCATTGCTATTATTAATTTTACTCCTGTTACTTGAACCTTATCTACCAGCCCAAGGTTGTCCTCAGCTGAGCTCCACCGCCGCTGAATTCGGTAAATAAAACCAAAAGTCTGAGTTTCTAATTAATTCCTAATGATTTCACTTTCCACAGAAATGATTCACGAATCGGTAACAATGCCAACGCTTCGCTCCCGAATTCGGCGTGCAATTTGTCATCCACTACTTAAATGGAGCAAAATAGTGGCCGATCCGTGCAATATCCATTGCCGTGGACGCGGCAAACGAGGTGGATCGTGCGACCGGCAGAACGTTTGTGTTTGTCAATCATGATTCCAATTGTAAATAAATGTTTAAATGAATAAACAAAGATTCCATGTACGATGTAAATGGATAAAAGTGAAAACATGTGAAAGCACATCCCGGGTAGGGTAGATGACCTCTTCTTTATCATTAGTAAGAGGACATTACAGTTCTGTTTCGACTCACTTCGCAACCGATTTTTTTAGGATACATGCATCTTACTGCCCACAAAAAATCCTTCCTAGCTGGGGCCCGACGTACGACGAGTGGCTTGTGCGACCAGCGCCTTACCCTCTTAACCGCTTCGTTCCTAAAAATCAGTATGATAACAAAACTAGTTTGAACATGTAAACGTCCTATTGGCATCTAGCAGAGAAAGCAGACACTACTTTGACTAATATCTCCAAACGACTAAATCGGATCGATAGAATGGCTGACATTATCAAGGGAACAGTCACCCTACTATATCTTTATAGTCTCGAGTGACAGGCACGTTTTACACAAAATAAACGCGACTTAGATGCGATTTCCAGATCCTGCAAAAGCGCAATAATGGACTTTCAAGTGAATGATTAGATTTCGATTACAAAGTTATTTCAATTCATTGTGGCGTACCCAGAAAGACACGTTCTTAGATACTCCCATCATTGTATCTACGCAGTTGTCTAGTCTGGATACTTATATAGAATAAATGTTGATTGTCTGTAGAAAATGAATGAAGAATGTTGGAAGTACGTTGCTCTCTGTTATCAGTTCAAATCAATGGAACATTTATATTAGCGCCAATTCTTAAATGACGATATTCGATAAGAAATCCTTTGTAAGAGATATTTTTTTCTGCATTGAGAACCCAGGACAACGTGTTATCAGTAGTATAAAGTTCGACAACTGTACCCTAGATCCAAAGTTTTAGCCATGAACTAAGAGTAATAAATATTAAATCTAACGCCCAAACTTCATAGATAAAAGGGAATGTGTTATGCAGGAAGTCGCGTTTCATTGAAGCCCTAAAGGATGTGTTTGGCAAACAAGGAAGAGTCACAATGGGGTGCCTGGATATAGAGGTGTGCGCCGATGCATTTTTAATCGGCGGCGGCGTAAGCGACATTTTTGGCCGGCGGCGGCGGCGTTGGCGGCGTCACGCCGTTGGACCCTATCGGCGGCGGCGCGACGGCGTGTGTCGGCTTGACGAATATTGACGCCTAGGTAACTAAAAAAAATTCTTAACAGTACAATTCCTTTCCCAAATTTTCGGTTGCTATTGTAACAGACTTCACAGCACATACAAACAAACGTTACAGTTTGAAGAAAATCTAAAAAATCATCGCCCACGATGTACTAGCGACATCTGTTGAACACATTGCACAAAATGTAATTCTCGCAACCATATCAATTTTTTTTTTCAACTGATGCTCTAATAGTGACCACCATGCTTGCCAAATGCAAGATAATAAATGAATAGTGGAACTATTTTTACAGTTGTAAAATTTGAAGAACGAAATAGAAAAATTGGCGATGTCGCATACTACGACTTCGCATGAAATAATGATTGCAATGGACAAATTTGAAGAATGCAGAGTAACGACTGTATTTCAATGACCCATAATAATTATTTATTGTTCTATATTTGGGAAATTAGGCAACGGTAAAACAGTTTTTGTTTTGTTTGAGGAAATTAATTGTTTTTGTAGTTTCATTGTTTTTTGTTTCTATTTAGTCATCTTTACCGTAGGCCCGGGGACAATTGACAGCTCCCATATATTGAATTCATAAGCAAATTTTGGGGTGATTTGGTGATGTCATGGCGGCTCGAATGGAGCAAAATTTGAAAAAGGCGCATCCCATTTATTATTTTCCATATCTGTGGAAAATAATCAATTTAAGCATTTCTACCATTTCTTTTTGCTGCTAGAATTATAATAAAAACAGAAATTCTATTCAAAACGAATGGTTAAGCTTGGTAGTGATATACTTTCATTGGCCAAAATTTTTTTCATTTACATTTCTCGAGATAAAAAGCACCAATGATTTAACGGTTTCAAACTTCACACGACAAGAAAACCAAAACATGTTTAGGAGGGAAGAGAGCCGGTTGTTAAAAACAACGACTTTCAGCTAAATATATAATAAGATTTATGTAACTTTGCTAACGGTTTTCAGTTAGGAATTTTAAATTTATAACACACGTAACGAAACACGCTTTTCTCTTGAAACTTTTTCGTTTCGTTGTTTGTGGTACTCATACAGAGAAAGCATACTAGCGCCACCATCAAATCGGTAGTGCATATATGAAACAAGAACTGTCTGTCAAGTTGTCCCTGAGTTGTTTACCGTCGCTCTTTTAGAATCCCGCAGATATCAGGAACCCTAACACGAGGCGTTATTATTGGCATTACTGCGCAGAAATGTCACTTTTAATGATCGTGTAAGGTCACCTTTCAAGAGAGACACATTACTTCGTTTTCCAGGCTGGTGTTTACTTTTACTTCTTGTAAGCACAAAATCGCCAATGATAAGGAATACGATTCCCTGGCACTACATTTTCTTACAACGTACGGTCTGCTTCTATCTTGAGTGCAAAGTATGCTCGATTTGCTGGAATAATACAGATCTACACCCTGACGAAACCTAAATATACAGTTACTATCAATCATAATCATTCCACGACTTGACGTGTTACCTCCTGTTAGGTTGAAACTGATCACTAAACAAGTCTGATTGAAAATGGTCTGAGCGTTCTCTAGTTTTTGTAGCACCTGCACCCCGCCAATTTCTCCAGCAGTTCTGGGGACCAACGAATTCTAATCCATTACATACATTCGATACACCGAATCAATTAAATTACTAACGTCCTGTCCTGTTGTAACTTAAGAAATTATTGTGAACAACTCCCACCTTGGGCACTTCGACAAGAATGAATTTCACATTTCCGGCCCATATTGTTTGTTTTGGTTTGCATGAGATTAAAAAGACCGTAACGTTTTCGGGTGGGTGCGGCAACTAAGTAACGCAATTAGCTCTGTGTCAAAATCTCACTAACGCCACCGATTTGTAATTGAAATCGACCGTTTTTTCTACGAGTGATGAAAATTCATCTCGTGTTACGTCTTATTTGTCTGTGATACCGGGCTGGTGCAACTGACACTGAAAATCTTTCTTGAGTGGATCTAGCCCCATGAATAATTTATGAGACTAGAAATCTTACCCTCTGCATCGCCACATCTGTGCACCAGCGTCGCGAAAAGTCAAGATCACTTTGCTCAACTATTCTTCGGGAAAAAAAAATTAAAATAGGTGACGATTCAATCAATTATAAATAAACCTCGTATTGAAAATAAATTTTATGTTTTCACAAAACTAGTTCACGTAAAAAAAGACATTATACTGAAATGTTTAGTAGGTGGTTGTGTCTGAATATGTTTAATATTTTTATGATTCTAATTCATAACTCGATGAAACATTGATTTGTATTAACTTTATTGACTAAAACAGTCAAGAATTGAACGACGTGCAACGATTTTCGTAAATTCTCGTCGTGTTATCGTGATATTTTAGTCTTGAGCTTACCGTTGGATTTTTTACACAGAGTCACGTGTCTTATAGTTTTCTAAATTATTTCACGGACATTAATTGTGGCTAGGTAATGTATTTTGCTCAGCGCAGTTTCATTTAATTCCGAACATTTCTCTGAATTTTAACAAAGGAATAACAGGGTTACAGGTCCTAGTAATGTCTTTGTATCAAATGCTCGTGCCTATGAGACTGGTTGCTAGCAGTTGTACACAATAGCTCACATAGAAATTTCAAAACCAAAAAGCAGAGCGAATAATCCATGAATGATAGTCTGAGTTCCTTGTAATTGTTTACGTAAGTATAATAAGATTATGTGGAAATTTACTACTTCATGAATTACATCATGAACAGTTTCACGAACTCGACTGGTGAATCGTGTGTAGCATATTAGGAATTAAGAATCGGTTAAAAAATCAATGAATAATACACTGCGTTCCAGTGAAATTGATTACGTGCAAAGATTAGGATCGTAAATTTCAGGCACATATATCTTGAAAGTGGAAGTTTTTTTTTAATTTGTGGACCATTTCACGCACACGAATGGTGAATTGAAACTTATATGCTCACAATCATAACCAGTTGACGAAGCAAGAATGGATCTTTGAATTATATAACGAGTGTCGTGTAATGGTTTTCGAGAAAATATCAAGATTATTTTAATTTAGTAATCCAATTGACGACCACTAATACCAAATAATGATCAAGATGTGATAAATCATCAATCAGTTAACGTCGTATATTCGGCCCATGGACAATGTTTCTAGATTTGTGGATAAATTATGAGTCAACAATTTTAGAGTTCGCGAATTGTCGGTGCGGGAAAAATGCATCGGCGGCGCGCCGCCGATCTACCGTTCGGCGTCGGCGTACGTTAAAAATTACCGGCGGCGGCGGCGTGGCGCGGCGGCGCACAGGTGGCTGGATATTCTTATAGAACTGTTGTCGATTCATCCTGTTGAAATATAATAATTTTCTTTAATAGTTTGGCGAAAACAATTTTTTTTCTTTCTAAAGATTTTTTTTTCAAAATAACGATGAGACTAGTAATCAGTTCAAAAGCTCCTAAATTGTAGCTGTTCCTATTGCAAGGAAGGCCGTTTTGCTTTATTTAAAAATCTTCAACTGAAAATATTACGAATACAATTTAATAGGAACATTATAATTTCATTGGTACACATTTCATGCAGCAGTTCCTTTGCTCGTTCAATCAATTCCTGCAAACGCAGACCTTCTTTGAATTGCAGTAACCGCCACGATTGCCACGGGCAATGCAGTGGGCAGCGCAGGCACTATCTCCGACGCCGAATCCACTTAGTAGGTCGCATGTGGCTCGCTTCAGACGATAGTTTTCCGCCGCAGCTTGATACGATTCCTCCGGAAGTTCGTCAACTGGTGTGAAAAAATTAAATATTGTAAACTAGGTTCCAACTGTGAACTCAAAATAACAATACTCACACAAAGTATTAGCGTAGGATTGTACTTCATCTGCCAGTTCCTGGGGGTAGCCGTTGCTCATCGATATAGCAACAACAAGGCATAGGCAGGCCAAAGAAATTGCACCAACTGAACGCATTTTTTCGATGGTTTGGGAGAATGCTGCGAGCTGATGATTGTACGAGCTAGAGATGTTGACTGATGGTTGGATTAACGAAGGCTGGCAAATTTATATGCACATCGTTAACGGCGAGGGATTTGCTTGGGTAAATCACCGCCAGGAATGAAGATTGGTTCGCTACTGTTCATTACTGATCGGTGGTTTACACTAATTGTGGATCCTTTTGAGACGGGGGAATCACGGTTTGAGCGTAGCTATATGTTTGTTTAGTTCGATTTTTGTTTAACCAGACATCCTTAAAGTCATGTCAGTGTATTTTAAAGGTTATTGAGTATTTGTTTCACTCGGGACCAAACCAAACCAAACACAATAAAATGACAATACATTTCCTTCGTCTCTCGTTATATCCGATATTTTAATGAACGTTTAACGAAAACGAAATATATGTTATCATACAGTACTTATAAATGAATGGCTGGCATCCAAAAGGGGCTAACCCACATTTTTCCGAAATTGACTTTTTTACATTTTTAATAGTTTTGAGTAACATGTACTGTCATTATAGAAATTTGAAAAATTATGTTTAGGGTGTTTGCTATTAGCGACAGGGCCGGCGGAATTCGTGGGTAATATGGGTAGTACTACACACTCGAAAATTACCGAGGGGGGAATTACCCACTCCAAAGTTTGAACCAAACCACAACCCGAAATTAACCACGTAGTGTCTCGCGCACTAAATGCATGCGTCTGAAATTCTCGATGTACAACAATTTCATGTTAAACTTGCAGTTTTTTGACAAACAGAAAATCACTGTCCGGACATCGTAAACCGGATCGCCGACTGGCCTCGTTGGATACGCCGGGAACTCTTGGGATCAGATTTCTAAATAGCTCCTAGCCTGTCAACCAAAACAGAAGAGATAACTACATTCGGATCTCTATGGGGGGTTTAAATATGTGTACGAGAGGCAACTGGCGCTAGAATACTAGGCGCACGACCAGACAACATGTTTAATGTTGCGCAGAGACCGTTCTCCCCGACCCCAATACTCCGAAGATGCGCATTCAACGTACTATGATTGGACATGACCCGATATATCACCCAAAGGAATTCACGACCTTCATCCAACCCCTTTAACCAAGGTTTGCTGCTACCTTTCGGATTCCAAAACTTTCATTGCCCCACGAAATTTGATAAATTTTCAAGCGTCCTCTGACAAGATCTACTGAAAAATTAGTTGAAGCCACGCGATCTTTCATAAATATATCCACCTTCTCATTACCCGCAATGAAGCAATGTGAAAGAACTCAAACTAATATTTGTATTTGGCAATCTGATACGATTTTTCGTTTCGGCTGGATCAAGCCAGTCAAAATGTTGTACGCTTCCACCGGAGGAATTTCTTGTTTTGATTCGATTGTTTCGGATATAGTGGACGCGTAACTCTTTGAATCAATGGGCAAGCTAAATGTAGCGAGGTCGAGTACAACGATAAATCTAACGCGCTAGGCCGAACTGGTGGAGTTGGTGTTCGTGTCATTTTTCATCGTAGTCAAGATGGTCATATTGAAATTGTCGCGAATATCGTACATTAAGATAGATTGGTTATCATCGTGAAGACAAGCCCATGGCATACCGTGGAAGTTGAAGTCACCTAGAACCAGCTGAGATGCGATGAGTATGGATACAATATCAATAAGTCTTTGCCTTTGATTCGGATTTGACAAGCGACAACTTCAATACCTTGTACCGAACAAAGGCTAATCCGATTGAAATAATTGCACATTTTGATCCCTAAAACGTTCCTACATAGTGTTTTTGCGGCTCTGACGAATAATGTTAAAATTGTGGAAGATTTACGTCGAAAGTTAACTAGGTTTTCTATAATGTAAATACATTGTGCAAAACTGTAACTTAAGGTTTACCCGACAAGCTTCAGCAGCACGTGACTCGAACTTAGTCGCAGAGTCGGCGCGCTACTGGGCAAACTGGAGGGATTTCGCGGATCTTGTGCTATACGAAAACACTCAACTTTTTTTAACGTGTGTAATTTATTGTAAGCTGGTCGTGTGGTGTTATGGGTATCACTGGTAGGTTCACTGGTACGTACCGTACTGTATGTTTTGTTGGCAGCTAGATGGACCGGCGAGCGCTCGCTGATCGGTTTCGGTCCGAAAATGCTGTTGCCACGATGAACTTCCTTGCAAGATGGCGATGGCTGGTTCCTAGGGTGTATGGCTCGATGCTGGGGTGGTGGGCAAATTGGCGGTCCCAGAAAGGCGTTCTGGGCTTAGGAAAATAACAGGAGTGACGCACTCACTTCGGTTTTGTAACAGCACCCATTAAGGGACACTTTCAGGCATTTACGAGGAATATCAGGAGAGAAAATGATTCTCCTGTTTCGAAAATTTATAGGCACATTACAAGTTGTTCCCTCAATGAGATTGTCAGAATCTCGCTCTTTAGTGAGCGTAGCAATTAGGCGTGGCCGGTGGCGTAGCCCTCTTTAGCATTTCTTCTCGTAATAGATCGCAAAATAATGCTTCAATGTTTCCCCGTCTAATTTGTATGTGGGATATGTCAACAGTTCATGCGGAGTCTCTCCACAGAAGGAAAACTTTTCACGATTCTCTCCACATTTTCCGCTTCATGCCTTGTTTCTACAATGGGTATAACCTTACTGTTCGCAACGTCGGTAGTTCATGCACAAAAAGGCGAACAGCTAGACGAGCCCGGTTCAAAAGAACAAAGTTTGGAAGAACAGATCCGGCGAAAGGCTCGAAATGATGCCAATGGGAAATAAGTTGTTTTCTTATACTCCTCGATTATTGCTTAACGTAATTGCTTGCATACCAGAATTTTCACTGACTTCTGGAAGGAACCAATCCCATATTTCGCAATTAAAGCCTCTCCCGAAGACTACACCATCAATCTCTACTTCCCGGGCGGATACGCATACAAATACTTATTCGTACACGCTTGAGTGTTGTTTAGTTAGATCACGCGATATGGTTCGAAAGTAGACCGTCTTAGATGGATATGGTTCGTATTGAAAAGGAGACTTATTGGCATTATTTTTGTAATCGGAGAAATATTCGTCGGACTCTGTCGGTCGTCGGAGATACCTCCCCATTAGTCAATATTATCATGCGGGCTTCAATATCCACCAAAGAAGGTTCTATCACAGGGAATGCAACGAAATTGAAAAGAATGGAGTGATTGGTACTTAACTGTACAAATGTTCTATATAGTATCAGTAATCAATAAACACATTTTCGCTAAGTCGCCGGTCATACAGCCTGTTAACAAAGGGTGTTTCCAAATGAATACAAGCTATTATCAGGGAGTTTTAATTTTCACTTACAAACGCATGTCTAAACTTTGATCAATACGAGTAGGAATTACTCCGAATCTTACTACCCACTCGAGAAAAAAATATTCCGCCGGCCCTGATTAGCAATCAAAGTTGAACATGGAGGTATCCTCAGTACTAAGTGGCGTCCAAAAGGGGGTAACCCCACGTTGTGTATTATGGAAGCTCGAGATTTCTCGTTCGTTTTCCGAGGTTTAAGAAAAGGTAATCTATCAATTCGCCATCTAGAAGTATTTGGTTCTAGTTTATATATTGGTCAACTCGATATAAAAACGATTTTAGTTGGATTGCGATGTACTTTGACGTTTCGGTTCAAATAGACGTTCCTGAAGGTGGGTACGACTGAAATACATGCGATGTATGGCTATTTTCTATCTAAAATATGTTCCTTGGACGAATGTAGATTGTTGAGCGCATTTTTTCAAAAAATTCAGTGAAAGTGGTATGTGTCTACATTGAAAATTGGTTGAGAAATATGGAATCAAGAGAAAAACGGCACACAGCGGTAGGAAAATAAAAAAAAGTTTAATAAATTTATATTATCTTTTGTTTTAGAGTTGCGGTTTCTTCGGAAAACTTGCTGTATAGCACCTACCCCGTTATTTGATTTTATCAAACAAGTTAGAGATTCAATTGTTAGGGCGACACTGTTATCAATATTTGTATAAAGCTTGATTCAAATATGGTGTCTTCAAGAAAGTTTTAGGTTTTTAGATATATCTTCTGAAGATGCAAACTTTGCAGGTCGTATGTATTTCGTGATAGAGTGCTTTTTTAAAAATATCATCTTCATTCCAAATTTTACTCAAAACTTGGATGTTTTTATCTAATTGTGTATCATTATCCAACATATGAGAACAGTTTGGGTATGAAATAGCAAAAAAATCAGAAAAAGATGAACAAATTCGATTTTTCTTTACTTCGCCTTTATCTAGCCCAGATTTCTTCTTGGTTAACATTTTGAAGTTTTTTTTGCATATTTGGTTGCAGAAACTTGCCAAAATTCATCTACGGTACTCAAATGCGACGCGTGTTTATACTGTCAATTTATTAGAGGCTGAACTATATACCTGACGATGATCGTGTACTTATTTTGGTTTTTTCCTCACAGCAGACAAAAATTACATTATGAAGAAATAAGCTGAACAATTAAGCAAGACTAGATTAAAAATAAGCATGTTTTGGGTAAAAATTTAACAAACTTTCGCCATTAGTTCATTGAGTCTTGCTTTTTACTGTTCGAAATTTATTTACCGTTTCCTTGAACGATTCCATTTGTTCGTCTAAATTTTCATATCATCGTCATGAAATTTTAAATAATTTTTTTTGGAAAAGTGGCCTTTTTGGAAAAATCGTCCCCGTTGGAAAAAAAAACATTTATTTAATGGATCTTTGAAGGACACCTATCGGTAAAAGAATACATTGAGTAAACGGAGTTACAGATTAATGTTACCTTTGCGTCTCCATGATATTTTTACCTTTAAATTTTACATTAGGTATTTAGTTGTTTCTAGTTTTCTCAAGTTTCAACCGATTCCAACTGAGCAGCCTACAAAAGATCGGAAATTCAATCAATTTGCGTATGTTATATTGGTCGATCAAACCAAATAAACGATTCCGGATTTACTCGCATGTCCCGTGGGCTCTGTCCGAGAGTAGATCTAGCCATGTTCAAGAATTATCCAGCGCTTCGCAGCACAGTGGATCCACTGCATACAAAAGCTGGACAAGACCTCAAAAGTAGTTTAAAATGCAATCTTAAATTCCCATAAGGGAAAATTGGACTGAACCACTTTGCGCATTAAGGGCACCAAACCTAACTCAAATTAAGTTTTTTTGTGTGTTTCGAATTCATCTCGTCAGTAACTATCGCCATCTGGGTGTCTAGTTAGACGAATTATCTAAACTACTACCAAAATTAGCACTAGTTAGACACAAAAAATCCAAACAGTTCGCATGACACATGTGAACGTTCAAAGCAACTGACTTGTCCCGAGTGATGTCCCGGGAAGCAAATACAGATGCTCAGGATTGCTGACGAGAAAGCGAAAACGAACTCTTGTGTTTTGGCTCGGGAGCCAAACGCCTGGCATTATGCAATCTTAAATTCCCATAAGGGAAAATTGGACTGAATCACTTTGCGCATTAAGGGCACAAAACCTAACTTAAATTAAGTTTTATTTTTTGTGTTTTGAATTCATCTCGTCAGTAACTAGCACCATCTGGGTGTCTAGTTAGACGATGTATCTAAACTAGTACCCAAATTAGTACTAGCTAGAAACAAAAAAAATTCCAAACAGTTCGCACGACACATGTGAACGTTCAAAGCAACTGGCTTGGCCCGAGTGATGCATTGTATTGTATTGTCTTCGATTTAAAAAAAAAGTTACATCGCACAGACTTAGACTAAACACTAACTTAATACTATTTTTAATTTAAACGATTTTTTACTAATATTAAAATCAAACAAATGATAGACATTGTTGAAGAGTTGACAGCAAATATCCAAAGGATTATTCTGGCCGTATTGCGTGCGATGTGTTGAGCGACGGAAAAAATCAATTCTCCGGAAAGTTCTTCCCGGAACGTTGAGGTCGAGTTTTGCTAGAAGTGCAGGAGAGTCTATGTTGTCTGTCAGAAGGTCGAAAATAAAAAGTCGTTGCAGAAAAATCCGTCTGTTTCGCAGCGTACAGATTGATGAGGATACAGCGATCTTCATATGGAGGAAGCTGGAAACGGTTTTGCCAGGGTAACCGACGAAGTGCAAACCTGATAAAGTTCTTCTGTACCCGTTCGATACGATTAATGTGTATGGTGTGATACGGAGCCCAAATAGTAACGCCATATTCTAGAATACTGCGTACCAGTGTAATGTATAGTGTTTTTAGACAATACACATCGTTGAAATCACGAGTGTTGCGTTTGATGAGTCCAAGTACAGCGTAGGCTTTAGCTATAACAGAAGAGTAATGTGCGGTAAAGCGTAGCTTAGAGTCGAGAATGACACCAAGGTCCTTGACGGATACGACTCATTCTACGGGAGCAGAACACATTGAGTATTCGAACTTAATTGGAGTATGTACTCGTGTAAAAGTGATTGTACTGCATTTTTGAATATTCACACTCATTCCATTTCTGTCACTCCAGTCAATGATCCTATCGACGTCCATTTGCAATGCACAACAGTCTACCATAGTTATTATGACACGATAAATTTTCAGATCATCAGCATACATGACTTTAGAAGACGATAATTCACTGCAGAGGTCGTTTACGAAGAGCACAAATAGAAGAGGTCCGAGATGACTCCCTTGAGGAACGCCCGATGAAATGTGGAAAGGATCCGAGAGTGTAGTTCCAAGTGTCCCGGGAACTAGTGCTAATTTGGGTACTAGTTTAGATACATCGTTTAACTAGACACCCAGATGGTGCTAGTTACTGACGAGATGAATTCGAAACACAAAAAATTAAACTTAGTTTAAAATGACTAAAAATATCATCAAAAGGTATTTTTAGTAATTTAACTTTTCTAAACAGATACTTCGTAAGTGAACAGAAACGTTTTGATTTTCTAGGGTAGTCCGCCGTAACGATTTAGCTAGGGTGGTTCCAATGTATCGAAATCTGGTGAATTAAAAATGATGTAATTTTGTACATTTGTTTGCAGATTTTCAGTCAGCATCAGTGGTTTTCAGCATCTTAAAAATATTCCCTTCATAGCTCTTTAAGAGATAATCCTCATGTACTAATTCATGAACGAATGCGTTTAGAATAGTTATAAAAGATAGCATATCTTAAGGTGTTTGATAGAATGCCTTAAATTCTTGTTTTATTAATTTATTTATCTATAGCTATCACCAAAGCTATTAAAAGATGACAGGTTTATTTGATTTTGATTTGAAAGATAACTGTGAAAATGTAGAAACACGAACCATAGTTGCCAGACGGATAAGGCATACTTATATTTGTATCAAGGAAATCGCCCCAAACGCTGAATTTACAAGCAGCGTTCAGAAATAGAAATCCATCGGTGAATAATAATGCAAAACTTCATGAAATCAAAAAATACCATGCGTCTCCATGAAAAAAAACTAATTTTACAAACGAAATATCAACCTTCGGCACAAAACGGCGCAAGATGACACTATGATTTTTGAAAACTCAATAAAATTCTACTTCAGTTGTACTAGATGAGACGTTCAACACGCTTTTACTGATAAAGAGATGACACTCTGAATGTAAATAAGTCCGCGTTAAACAACATAGTTATATTGATTTCATTGGTAACCTTTTAAATACTCATTACTTCTCAAATCAAAATACACCATTGAAATTCTGAGATGATTTTCTATTAGAAATATATGTGTTGTTAAATTATCATTGTAGAACCTATTAGAGCGAGATGAATTAGAATGAAAAAAACTTTTGGTCGCTCAAATACTTGCAGATTTCCAAGACCTTATGCGGTTCAAAAAAATGTAGCACTTATATTTTTCAATCGATTGACTCAAAAAATTGGCGAATACAGCCTTAGGTATGGTACATTTAGAAAAAAATAAAAAGTATGAAAATCGAAAATAAATTTTGGGAGTTTTATCCGGCCCGGCCCCACTGTGCGCAGAAACTTGACATTAACAACCCATACCGCGCATCATACCAAACATTGCAGGATCCTCAATTGGTGTGAACCACCGATCAGTAATGAATAGAAGCGAACCCAATTTCGTTCCTGCCGGTGATTTACCCAAGCGAGTCCCGCACCGTTAACGATGTGCATATAAATTCGCCATTCTTCGTTCATCCAAGCATCAGTCAACTTTTCTAGCTCGGACGCTTATCAGCTCGCAGTTTTCTCCCCAAACCATTAAAAAAATGCGCTCAGTTGGTGCAATTTCTTTGGCCTGTCTGTGCCTTATTGCTGCTATATCGATGGGTAATGGCTACCCCCAGGAACTGGCAGATCAAGTACAGGCCTATACCAACACTTTGTGTGAGTATTGTTATTTAAAGTTTACAGTTGGAACCTAGTTTATATTTATCTTCCTTATTAAAACCAGTCGATGAACTACCGGAGGAATCATATCAAGCTGCGGAGGAAAACTATCGTCTGAAGCGAGCCACCTGTGACCTACTAAGTGGATTCGGCGTCGGAGATAGTGCCTGTGCTGCGCATTGTATTGCCCGGCGGAATCGAGGCGGTTACTGTAACTCAAAGAAGGTCTGTGTTTGCCGAAATTGATAGAACAATCAGTTTCATCGGTGTATGAAGTACCTGTACGATAATATGTTCCTACTTAGTTTTATTTGAAATTTCTTCAGTAAAAGTTAAAGAAAGTTATGAAAATAAAGCAATACGGTTTTCTATACAACCGGAAGTGTTATAATTTGGTTTTTTTTTTAACTATTAATTAATCTCCTCGTCACCTAAATGAAAAATGCGTCCTACATTGCTATATGGTAAGTTATTGATATTCTTAATCACATTGCCTTTTTAATTACATGAGACATTTCTTACATATATCACTGTTGGATCACTCATTAATTTGCAGAACTCATGTGAAGAAGGCACCCAACTAGAGACGGGATGAACACAATTTCGAGTCATGCACGAACCACGAAAAAACTTAATAAATTATAGAAAATCTATAACTTAAAAAATTATTTTAAAAAAGCAAGCAAAATAAAAAAAGTTACCAAATTCATAAAAAGAGTAGAATGAATAATATAAATCAAATTAATAACATAAATAAATCAAATAAAATTTTCTCATTAAATGAAAAAATAGGCAATATTTAAAAACAGTTATAAAATTAATAGAATAAATGAAATTGACTCAAACTAACACATTGAATGATTGAAAATAAACGAAAAAGTATCATTCGTTTTCAAGCTCTCGGTCGCGACACAAGTGCTTTTTTCCAGTCCGTGCAGTCTATAGCGGCAAAGATAAGTGTTAATCCGCGTTCAAGGTTATCTTGCCAGTTCGGTTCGGTTCTCTGTCTTTTGTTCGCCCGTGAGGATTAAACAATAGCCAGCCGTATAAGCTGGATCGGTTCGTCGTTGAACACCAGTTTATGGATAAGTGGTTTTTATCTTTCGTAACATATTTATTGCTTGCTTCCGCCAGCGCGGGCGCTGAACCCGTGCGTTGACGTTTTCTATGGTTCCCTCTCCGGATGGTCAAACGGAAGTTGAATCGGGTTCAACTCCTAAGGCTCCCCCGGCCCAAATGCTACCTAGAACTCTCAACTTGTCCATTTGTGGTCTTCTTTCGGCACAAGACTAAATCGCTGAATCTTCTTCAGATTTTTAAAGACCTGACGGAACGGTTCTCGGCTGTGACCGAAATTTCAAAGGTCCGCTTAGGTAAGATAAGGGTGTTGCTAGCCAACTAAAAGCAGGCAAACGATATTGCTTGCTGTGAGCACTTTACGCGGGATTATAACGTTTATATTCCAGTTGTAAAGGTACAGTCTGAAGGCGTCGTCAACGATGAGAGTTTAACATGCGAGGATCTGCTGCAGTACGGGTTGGGCCGTTTTAGAAACCGTTTACTTCTGCCGGTGAAAATACTTGAGTGCAAGCGTTTGCACTCACTAGTAGCTGCGGGAGGTGGTTCAAAACGTACCCCCAATCAAACTCTTAGCTCTAATTAATCTCTCCGAATCTTTACAAAATTTAATCACGCCTTCTAGTTATTCTTAATTTTAAGATGGTTGTGAAAATTGTCTCCCTTAGTTAAAAATAATTTGCTCCCTCCATGCTAAAAATGTCAAACCGTATTACTATCCTAATCTTATGAAATTTTTTTTACCCCTTCGTGTATATGTATAAGATAGCTATAAAATCTCCTTAGTTTCATTGCAAAAAATATCAATATGTGATCCCCTAGTTTTAAGAAATCTAAAATGTAAAACGAAACAAAATTGGCACCTTTAAGCTAACGCAAACGTGCTTTATCAAATAAACGAATTCAATAAAAAATATAATGGAAAAATATTAAATTTAAATTGAATAACGTCATAATTTACACGCATAAGAATAATACTAAGATTCTTGCTCGGTAAAGCGATCATTCGAGTAAACCACTAGGAGGATTTACGGGCCCTAGAATGTTGCCGCGCAAACGAGATAATTATTCATTGTCAGCAATGCGTAAGAAATGCATCGCCGCAAGCCGTAGGGAAGGTTGATGTAGATCTTATAATCCCGTAAATGAAATGAAAAGTACAGTGTAAAAAAATCATTCTGCCTATTTACCAACCTCTCGCACCTAATTTACATAAGCGTGCCAGCCTTGGTTTTTCCTTCTCACTTTCTCTGCAGTTAGAACAGTAAACAGGCCCCGTAGAGTATTAGAATCATTTTTTTTGAAAATGTGCTTTTTCATACAAGAGACAGCATGCGACAAATGATTTGATAGTGTTTGATTCACAGATTCATATGAATACGGCTTTGTCCGCGAAAATTTGAGGATTGAAAAGTTATTTTAGACCAAAATGTTGCTTTTTGGGAGAAAAATGTTCAATAGCTCAATAGATGTAAGAAGTATAAATAAACGTTCATCACAAAAAATGTGTATTTTCTGATACCGGAATTTTTTTATAACATTTTGAAATTCTTAAAAATCGCCAGAAAAAGTTATTTTGAGGGATGTATCATAGAAAAAACCCATATGTCTATCTGTTGACTTTAATAGACATTTGTGGATCTCTTCAGCAGAGTTGTTTCCTAATGTACTCCCTACAACTTTGCTGAAAAAAAGTTTTTTTTTTTATTTTCATAAATGACCACAAAAAAATCAAATCCCAGTTTTAGGGGGATTAATCACCACACTAATACCTCTATAAAATGGAGAATGTTTTGTATACAAACTTTTTTGAGGACACTATAGCTCAAAACTCGACTTTTCGATGTCAATACGATTTCGATCACGTTTTTGCCTATTTAGCAACACTGTGCGGTGATTTACTCAAACAAGATCCTCACCTTTAGCGACGATGTGCATATAAATTCGCCACTCTTCGTTCATCCAAGCATCAGTTAACTTTTCTAGCTCGAACACTTATCAGCTCGCAGTTTTCTCCCCAAATCATTGGAAAAATGCATTCGGTTAGGGCAATTTCTTTGGCCCTCCTGTGCCTTATTGCTGTTACAGCGATGAGCAATGGAACTGACAGATGAAGTACAGTTTGTTTGCCGCAAATGATAGAAGCACCAGTTTCAGCGGTGTATGAAATAAGTACCTGTACAATATAATAATTCATTAGTTACATGGGACGAGGGGGGAGTAAATTTTTAGTAATTTTTGCGATACGTAATTTACGAATTGTCCCAAATAAAAACTACGTCGAAGAAAAACTATACAGGCCCTGACCAAATTGTTATACTAAAACTAAAAAATTACTTTCACGCCTTTTAACTATAATACACATTTAGGGTAAAGTGCCTAGTATTTTCACCATACTAAGCAGGGTGTCTCACTAATTTGTTAATTTCTCGCCCTACAATCAATGGAATGCGTAAAAATTGACATCAACAGCTTTGCTTCGTTGTTAAGAACCAATATAGTAACACAAATGCGCTGAAAACAGTAAAATTCTCGTGTTTGAGCGCAATGAAAACTCGAATCGAGTGCCCCTATTTTTTTCGATTATAGAGGTTTTAACCCTAAGGTTATTCGCCTCTTCGGGTTAGAAAAATCTCTTATGAAAAATTTCTAACCCCATGTGCGGGGTCGGGACTCGAACCCAGGTGTGCTGCGTACATGGCAATCGATTTACCCACCCCCCGAGTGCCCCTATTGTTGCGCTACCATTTGACTCAATGCGTTGAACAAAGATGGCAGACACTGATCTAACCAACGGTTTCAAATGAGTAGGGTGATAATAGAAACATGGCGCAAATAGGCTATCACCCTATTACTTGAATTTTTTTGGTAAAAAGCACAAAGTTTTAATTAAACCAAACGTTCAATTACGATGAAATATGTATTACTAGCTAATATCCATCGCGCGTTCCTGCGACTTTCAACGAAATAGGAGGAAAACATAATTTGTTCCGAAGCGCCATCTGGCGGATAGATAATCTCCAACCAATAGCACACAAATACGCTCCATAACAAATACCTACTATGCAGGCATGCACAAGAACGGTTCTGCTCCGTATCCGTATAATATTCAACAGGGAACCCGGAAGAGGCCGTCGGCTTCGTGGCAGGCCGCGTACACGATGGTTTTGTGCGATTGAAGAGGACCTGAGGGCGCTCAACGTTCAGGGCGACCGAAAACGATTGGCCCAGGATCGAGTCCAGTGAAGGAGGATACTTCATTCGGCGTAGGCGCATCGAGGAGCAGCTGGCGCCCATCAAGTATCAAGTAAGTAAGGTGTGATAAATACCCAAGTAGCGTCGAAAAACGCAAGATTCTAAAAAGTTATTAGCATTTCTGACCGATAGTAGCAAATGGTCAAACACACTACATATAGTGGTGGAAGTTCGAATACAAGTGAACTGCGCACAGTGTAATGGACTAACCAACTACGCTGTGCCCTCCTCAGATGGTGTAATCCGATCTTCATAGTTGTAAGACGTCGTTTGAGTATAAAAAGTACCTCCATCTAGAAGGAGTAATGGTGGAGTAGGGCATCCTAACGCTAATTCAGTTCAGTACAGACGTAAGCTTTTAGAACTTGCAAACAGTCGCACAAAACGGCCTCCCACGGGTGTCGACTTCGCGACTTAAGAAATTCCGTTCGACAATATTTTAAAACGACGAAAATATGTCAAAATTTCATGTTCTACTATTAATTCAATTCATTGGGAGCGGTCTGAAATTTCGATTTTAAAATGAACACTGTATTATTCGTAATACGTAATAATCTTATTCAATTAATATCAGTTCTGTTGGTCAAATTTGGTTTGGATAGATTTTGAGTTTGAAACTAATATAAAATTGAAACTGATTGAAAATTTATCAACAAGTAAAAACATTTCGGAGGAGGTTCGGACCCCCAAGACCCTCCCCTTGGATCCGCCACTGTCATACTGTCTCTGGTAGCACTCTTCTAGCGGAATCCATTCAGACTAATTGCGATAACTTCAGTTCTACGTATAATATTCATAATTGCTAGTGCTCAAATGAAAGGAACTTATCGATACATCGATTTATTTATGGAATTAATATAAATCTATATTTGTGGTGGGATAGGCTCAAAAAATTATTATTATATAGCATTATAGGAACTTCGAATGTCAACCATACTTGTTAACCCTTTGTCTATTGCCTTCAATTACGACATACACAAACCCGCTCTCCGTTGCAGTATCCTCCTTGCTTTCCTCGAACGATACAATGAGCAGCGCATGCACTGTCTTCTACTCCAAATCCGCTCAGTAGGTCACAGGTGGCACGTTTCGAGCGATAATGTTCTTCTGGTTCTGGTACCCCATCCCTAATGTTTTCGTCAGCAGTCTTCGCCGTGCTTCTCAAACTTTTTAGAAATTCACGGATTTCTTCGCTGGGAACATCATGCTGGGGCAGCGCACTTCCACTTGACAGTACGCCAACAAGACAGACAAGGCCAAAACAAAGTGTCGCTGTGGAATGCATTTTTGATTAATCAGTTCGTTACTGATTGGTCAGAGAGACTATGCAAATAGCTTCTTCTGTGACGCTTGCTTGAATGATGAACTGTCTGAGACTGATATCGATTGCGCCGTAGGACCACATTCTTATATAGTCAATGAATGGAAACGGGAACTAAAAGTCTCCGTGCGGACCATTATCGCACTTCATAAAAAAGTGTAATAATGTCTTTTACACACATAAACACGCGCGCTGCTGTTTGATCCCGTCTGCTACGCCGGGTGAAGTAGCGATCGTTTCGGAAATGTTTTTTTGTTACTACTTTTGCTTGACTGTTTAGGCATTGTGGGTGAGTCCCCTTCTCTATTGCGGGATGTAAGCGTTATCTGGTAATTAAAATCATGAGATTCACAAAATAACTTATTCAAAGACACATACAGAAATAAAAGTAAGGAAATGGTCCGTTGTTGGGCTAAGCTACAGCAAAATAATAAAAAAAAATTTAAGCATGCTGTTATATAATTTATGTAATATTTTTATATGTACTTATTTTTGTATTTGATTATATTGTTTAGTTTACATTACATTGGGCATTCAGCCACAAGTAGTGACTTTTCATCCTTATTACTTACTATTGATTCGGTTTATTATTATTAAGATAAAATATGCTTTTGGTATTTTTTAAATTGCGGATTTGAAATCAACTTGTCATGGTAATAAAAAGCTAAACAAATCATAAAAACTAACTTATTAACTATAAAAAGAGCTCATCTTTATAACAATTTTTGTCGGAAATTATTTGTAATACTTATTAGATCCATTATTGCAGCCTGCCAACAGACGTAATCAGATCGATTCCATCACCGACACCCATCCTATCCATCGTCTACCACAGAACTTGAAGAACACAGCATCGACCTTTCCGGTCAGATAACAAAGCTTTAAACAAGTCAGCCCAACTCGAAGAACATGGAACTCCTGTATCCGTTTACTCAGGTAAAGACAATAATGTATATGTTCATCCGAAGTGCTAATACAGATGCTGCCCCCGTTGAAAATCCACCCCAATTATTGGCGTTTACTTTCTACCACTGTTCAACCGTCATATGGTAAAGTGCAGGGACATTATAAAATCTACTATCAGAACGTAAGAGGACTACACACACAAATTTGATAAGCTGTTCGTCGCTGCTTTAGATGTTAATCATGATATTAGGGACCATTCATAAATTACGTAATGCAAAAATTGCCTATAATTGACACCCCCCTCCCCCTATGTAACAAATTGTCACAAATTTCTCTAGCCCCCCCCCCCCCTCCTCTATTACGAAACAAATTCCTTGAAATTTTTTTTTCTTCGGTGAAAACATGTTACGTAACGATCTAGCTTACTCCTCGTCCCCTATGTCACAACATGTGACAACTTTACGTTACATTTTTACCGAAACGTGACTGAATGATCAAATCAACTCGCTCCAATTATTTGGCTCAAGGGGTGAGCGTAGCGTAGTTGGTAAATCGATTGCCTCGTACGCAGCGCATCTGGGTTCGAGTCCCGACCCCGCACATAGGGTTAGAAATGTTTCATAAGAGATTTTTCTAACCCGAAGAGGCGAATGACCTTAAGGTTAAAACCTCTAAAATAAAAAAAAATTGGCTCAAGGTACTTGGTATATCATAACGATCGCGATCCTAATAGTGCAGAAAAGAAGAAAAATTAGTAGTATGCTTGCTTATTGCAGTCTCTAACCGACTCTTATCCAAACACAAAAATGATACTCACAATCTTGAACAGCTGTTCGTAAATACTCGTGGCCCCTGTACTAATTTCGGTGTGGATGTAGTGTATATTCCTCCCAATTCCGCAAGTGATGCAGAAATTATTTAGAAGTACATAGACTCCGCACTGAACATCGTAACCTCTGTTGAACCCAACAGGACACATCTAATATTTGATGATTATAACCAACCTGGATTTCTTTGGAAGAGTACCCCTTCCGGATATGCCTTCCCAGACCCGTCTGAATCAACCTTTTCGAGGGCACAATGAACAGGATCAAACAACCGCAAGCCGCTAGTAAAAATTAAAATACACTTTTTATGAACTTATGAACTATATCGTAGAAGGGAGCTACCATTTTGTCCGCGTCTATATAAGACATTGATTTTACAGCGCAATCGTTATCAGTCTCAGACAGTTCATCATTCAAGCAAGTGTCACAAAAAAGTTATTTGCATAGTCTCTCTGATCAATCAGTATCGAACGGATCAATCAAAAAATGCATTCCACAGCGATATTTTGTTTTGCCCTTTTCTGTTTCGTTGGCGTATTTTCAAGCGGAAGCGAGCTACCCCAACATGATGTTCTCGGTGAAAAAATTCGTCAATATTTTGAAGAATTGAGTCAGAAGGCGAGGGATGTCCATGAA
This sequence comes from Topomyia yanbarensis, assembly GCF_030247195.1. NCBI lineage: Eukaryota > Metazoa > Arthropoda > Insecta > Diptera > Culicidae > Topomyia > Topomyia yanbarensis. The sequence continues at coordinate 23,559,767 of NC_080672.1, forward strand.
AACTTTCGGCTTGGGGCACCAGAACCGGAAGCGCATCGTCGAACGAAACGTAATGCCTGTGATCTACTAAGCGGATTTGGAGTACAAGACAGCGCATGTGCTGCTGAATGTATAATTTTGCAAGAAAAGGAAGGAGGATACTGCAACGAAGAGCAAGTCTGTGTGTGTCGCGATGGAGGGCAATGAAGGAAGATTGTAGAAATTTCGACGTTCGAAAGTTCCTATACCGCAAAGATAAAATCTTTTAGCTAATTCCACCACATATATAGTTCTACGTTTCATTCAAGGAATAAAGTCTGCATCGATGAGATGCATGAAATATGAATCCATTTTCTACATTTATCGTCATCATCATCATTATTATTGTCGAATAATCTAGGAGTTTCGAATCAAGACCCAATTTGGTTCAAATCATGGGCCGCCAGTCTTCACTTTTTTGTACGCCCTTTACCCACGCTGGTTTGGACTTATCTAACTAGCTGTCAACACCGCTGGGCACACTGGAGTTGACCCAATCGACTAATGTGCCGAATCGGTTGAACCCTCTCCAGATTGACAGAGGATATGTGTTGATAAACAAATAGTAGCAGAAGGAAATCGTGAATTGAATTGGCAAAGTGTAGAAGAAGTTTTTTTTTGATATTTGGGAAAAGTAGAGATTTAGTAGTTTGTAGTTGTTGTGTCGACCTGTAAGTAAAAGCAAAATTCATTTAAAATTAAGTGTTAGGCGAAACAGTTTACTTACCCGTTTGTAACCTACCTGTAGACACACCTACGAAGGAATCTAGCAGAGAAGAGGAAAGGACACGGAAGAATCTGGGATCAGGTAGAGGATAAGAATTGACATTGTAAGTAAATTGAATTTATTGAAAATTTATCTACTGATACTATTCAAGAAAACAACGGGATAGTATATTTTCGGATTCATTACACCGGACGGTGAGAAGAGATTCAACTAGGGTAAAACCACAAATTGTGAGTCGAGTGTATTTAAGTTTAAACAAACGGTTAATTTTATTAAATTATATTCACAGTTTGAGCTGCTGAAAATTAGCTGCTACACAAAGGGTTTTAGTTCTATCCGAACAATCTCAAAAATTTGTGAGATGTCGGACCCCATTTCTATCACCGGTGCGGGAAATGAGCTGGATTTGACGCTGACTCCGTGCGCTGTCTGTAGCCAAACTTCCACCGAAAATGAAGCGATGGTAGGCTGCGACGGTTGCAACCGTTGGTTCCACTACCGATGCGTCGGAGTGACATCAGCGGTGAAAAAGGAGAAGAGGTGGTACTGCACTGATGGTGTTTGTCAAGTGCTTGCTCAAGAGTACCTGAAGAACAAAAGGCCTCGGCCGAAGAAGACATCGGAGTCGTCGGAAGCTTCCGTTTCGAAATCAGGTACGCTCACTCTAGAGCAGAGACGAAAGGCTTTGCAAGAAAAGCAAAGGCGTCTTGAGCAGGAGCTCGAAGATAAGATGTTGCTGAAAGAGGAAGAGAGCAACATGGAGCGTGCGTTAGAGAAAAAGCGAATGCTTTTCGAGGAGAAAATGCGCCAAAAGGAGCTGCAGGAAAGGAGCATCCTTTATGCAGAAGCGTTGCGGAAGAAGCAGGAGCATATAATGCGGATGAAGTCCAACCAGAGCTCATTTGAGAAGGCGATGGCTGCTCTGGATGAAGAGCTAAAAAAGGTCAAAGTTGAGAACGTTAAACCGCTAAAAGTTTCCAACGTCGAGCAGTTGGAAAAAGATGTCGGTGAAAGCGATACTGCTTTGGAAAGCGACGAAGAAGACCAACCTTGTTCGGTAATTTCGGAGATTCAATCTGCGAAAAGCGTCGAACGTACTCGGAAACGATCTGAGCAAGCAAACGATGGAAGCCAATACGGGCTGGGGCAACATCGGACCGGGCCGACGAAAGCTCAGTTGGCAGCTAGAAATGGGATTACCAAAAAGCTTCCCTGCTTTTCCGGAAAACCAGAAGAGTGGCCACTGTTTTTCGGTACGTATCAAGCCTCGAACGAAGCCTGCGGCTACACCGATGTCGAGAACCTTGTGCGACTGCAGGAGAGCCTTAAGGGACCGGCCCTAGAGTGGGTGCGCGGCCAACTAATTCTTCCGCAGACCGTTCCGAGGGTAATTATCAAGCTGCAACAGCTGTACGGTCGTCCGGAACAATTGCTACAGAGCCACCTGGAGAAAGTCCGCAAACTGGAGTCGCCGAGAGCTGATAAGCTTGCCAGCTTCATCCCTTTCAGGAACGCTGTGGAGCAACTGTGCGAACATCTGGAAGCAGCAAATCTCAAGCAGCACCTCGTAAATCCGCTGCTTATCCAGGATCTCGTCGACAAGCTTCCTGACAGTGAAAAACGACAGTAGGTTCGCTTCAAGCGGTGCGCCGATGAAGTAACATTGAGGACATTCACAGAGTTTCTGTCAGAAATAGTGGCGGACGCTTGCGAAGCGAATGTAAGCATGGAGTACAAGCTCGCGACTAAACATGCAAGCGGTGGCCAGTTCGGGAGAGAACACGCAAAAGGGAGAGGAGCAATGTACTACCATAGTGAAGAGGAGAACTTGGATGAAACCGCGAACGTCGAGCGGACAAGCTTTCGGCCGTGCAAAGTGTGTCAGTGTACTGACCATCGTCTGCGGCATTGTGCAGAGTTTAAGAAATTACGATATGTTGACCGGCTGAAGGTTGTGAATCACTGGAAACTTTGCTGTGTTTGTCTGAATGACCACAGCGGACGGTGCGGTTTCAAAATACAGTGCAATGTGGGAGAATGCAGAGAACGACACAATCCGTTGATGCATCCGGTGAATACCGTGGTTGGTATAAGTGCTCACATCTGGAATCAAACGAAAGTTATGTTTCGAATGATTCCCGCTCAGTTGCACTTTGGAGGGCGATCGATTACGGTACTGGCGTTTTTGGACGAAGGAGCGTCCGTTACACTCATCGAGAAAAGGATGGCAGATCGTCTTGGACTTGTGGGTGTCCCGGAGAAGCTGACCATTAAGTGGACAGCAGATATCACGCGAGTGGAGAAGGATTCCAGCCGGATGAATGTGTGGGCATCGGCAGTCGGAAGTAAGGACAAGGTGCTGCTGCACACGGTTCGAACGGTAGAGAATCTGATGTTGCCGCATCAAAAACTGGACTCCAAGGAGATTGCAACCCAGTTCAAGCACATGCGGGGATTACCGATCGCGTCGTACGATGGACAACCCGGAATACTTATAGGGCTCAACAATGTGCATTCATTTGTGCCGTTGGAAGCGAAGATCGGTGCGACTGCAGAGCCAATAGCGGTGAAGTGCAAACTTGGATGGACTGTGTACGGCCCGAGACAGTCGAACACTGCTTTTGATGGTGGGTATATGGGTTATCACCACGAAGTAAGCAACGAGGCCCTGCATGACCTGCTGAAAAGCCACTACGCTCTGGAGGAATCGGTCGTGGCGGTCGCGCAGGAATCGGCAGAGGATAAACGAGCGCGAGAGATAATGGAGCGGACCACAAAAAGGGTGGGAAATCGCTTCGAGACCGGACTACTGTGGAGGACAGATGATCCACAATTTCCAGACAGCTTTCCGATGGCTCTGCACAGGATGAAGCAGCTGGAGAAAAAACTGGAGAGAAATCCGGAGTTGCACAAGAACGTTTGTCGGCAGATAGAAGAGTTTCAGCAGAAAGGATATGCACACCTGGCAACTGCAGAAGAATTGATCCGTACGGAAACAGATAAGGTGTGGTACCTACCGTTGAATGTGGTGACAAATCCCAGAAAGCCTGGCAAAGTGCGCTTGGTATGGGACGCCGCAGCTTCGGTGCAAGGAGTGTCACTCAACACGCAGCTACTGACGGGACCCGACTTGCTGATTCCACTGGTGCAAGTGATAGTAGGTTTCCGGGAGCGACGGATTGCATTCGGTGGCGATCTTCGAGAAATGTACCACCAGGTGAAGATCGTCGAACGCGACAGACAGGCTCAACGCTTCGTGTTCCGGAAGAATTTCGGGGAGAAGCCAAGCATTTTTGTAATGGACGTTGCGACGTTTGGCTCTACATGCTCTCCTAGTTCGGCACAGTACATCAAAAACAAGAACGCAGAAGAACACGCTGTTCAATATCCAGAGGCGGCAGCGGCCATAATCCATCGTCACTACGTCGACGATTATTTCGACAGTGTCGACACCGTCGAAGAGGCCATCAACCGGGCGATGCAGGTGCGTACAATTCACAAAAATGGTGGGTTTGAAATCCGGAACTGGGTTTCCAATGTACCTGAAGTTCTCCGAATGCTGGGGGAAGAAAAGCAAGTCACGCCAGTACACTTTGGTCGGGACAAGCAGAGTTGCAGTGAACGAGTTCTTGGCATCATTTGGGATCCAAACATGGATGAGTTTTCCTTCTCTACGCTGCACCGTCCGGAGATGATGGCGTACTTATGCAACGAGAAACGACCCACGAAGCAGATTGCATTAAGCTGCGTGATGGGATTCTTTGACCCGATGGGATTGCTGTCTCCTTTCACAATCCACGGCAAAATAATCATCCAGCACCTCTGGCGATTGGGCTGCGATTGGAAGCAGGAGATCGACGACGAGAGCTGGCGCTTATGGAAGCGATGGACTGGCCTGCTGCCAGAGGTGGATGCAGTTCGGATCACACGCTGCTACCTCGGGAATGCTGCGTCTTCAGCCGTTGAGTCGCTGGAACTTCACATCTTTACTGATGCCAGTGAACACGCATACGGATGTGTAGCGTACTTGCGAGCGGTGATCAACGGAAACGTACGATGTAGCTTAGTGATGTCACGAGCGAAAGTGGCTCCACTGAAACGTCAGTCGATTCCACGGTTGGAATTAACCCTTTCATGCCCAACTTTTTTCTAGTACATGTAGGGTTTCAAAACTATTTTTCTTTTAAAACGGTGGGGTCAAGAAACTTGAAAAACCTTTTTTCATAAAGGTAGGTGCTTTCCTTGCAGTGCTAGAAGCTGCTCAATTTTTACTTTCCAATGCTCACTACAATTCTCCTAGAATATTTACAATAGTCCAACTGCGTGGAAAACGTAGCCAAAAATAGTCTAAATTGGTAAGTTTTATCAGTTTTCACTAATATTGCCACATAACGAAGTTATATGAAAAATTCATTTTCCGTCGTCAACGTAAACGGTCCCTGGCAGCACTGCTCCATCGGAGTTCAATTAGACTAATTGCAATAACTTCAGTTCTAGAGCTGATCCTTGTAACCGTTAATACTCAAATGAAAGCTAATAGTCACATTTATTAGCCTTACTTGATTTTGTGAGCAAATCTTGCCTTAATCAAAAGTTATAGCTGTTTAAAAACGTTGTTGTCCACAAACAACATGGGCATGAATGGGTTAATGGCTGCCGTCCTCGGTGCTCGACTGAGTCGAACGGTTCTAGGGATGCACTCCCTGGAAATTACACGTTGCATTTTATGGACGGATTCTCGTACGGTGTGTAGCTGGCTGCAATCGGATCAGTACAAGTTTAAGCAGTTCATAGCCTTCAGAGTCGGCGAAATTCTTGAACTGACAAGGGTAATCGACTGGCGCTGGTTGCCGACGAAGCTGAATATTGCGGATGTGCTGACTAAGTGGGGATCCGGGCCCCCGCTGAGCAGCGACGGAGAGTGGTTCAACGGGAAATCATTCCTGTATTATCCGGAAGAGGAGTGGCCGAGCAAGGTGATGCCGTTTGAGGAAACTAGCGAAGAGGCGAGAGGAGTAGTGCTATTCCAAGAACTGATCGACGTCAAGGCTACTTCGCGGTGGATGGCACTGGTGAGAGTGACTGCAAGCGTGGTTCGCTTCATTGCGAATTGTCGGCAAAAAAAAATGGGACAGCCGATCGTGACGTCGAAAGCCACGGAGACTCAACAGCGGTCGATTAAGTCGAAGTATTTGGCGATTGTAAAACCGCTCCAGCAGGAGGAACTCCTGGAAGCCGAAACGATCCTGTGGAAGCAGGCGCAGTTCGACAGTTTCCCGGACGAAATGAGTGCGTTGACCAAGAATCTCAATCTGGAGCCGGGACAGATGCCTTCGAAAATACAGCGGTCGAGTACCCTGGTCAAACTGACTCCGATACTGGACGATGAAGGTGTGCTGCGGATGGGAGGAAGATTCGAAAAATCGGACGACATCTCGTTCGACCAGAAGTTTCCGATCATTCTTGCTCGGCAGCACGACATCACCAAGAAGTTGATTCAGTGCTACCACGAAAGGTTCGGACATGCGAATCGAGAGACGGTTTGCAACGAGTTGCGTCAGAAGTTCTGGATTCCGAATATCCGTGCAGCGATTATGGAAGTGATGCGGGAGTGCATGTGGTGCAAAGTCCATAGATGTCGTCCACAAGTACCAATGATGGCGCCTCTCCCGACTCGACGCATCAGAGCAGGAATTCGTCCTTTCAGTTCGGTCGGCTTAGACTACTTGGGACCAGTAGATGTATCGGTGGGAAGAAGAAAAGAGAAGCGATGGGTGGCCGTGTTTACGTGTCTCGCCATCAGAGCGGTGCATCTCGAGGTGGTGAACAGCCTGACAACACAATCGTGCTTGATGGCCATCCGCCGGTTTTCCTGTAAGCGGGGTGCTCCTGATATTATATTTTCAGATAACGCCACTTGCTTTAAGGGTGCTAACAACGAGATGCTGAAAACGTTACATGGCGATTGTGAGGAGGAAATCACAACTGCAAGAACGGCCTGGCGATTCATTCCGCCTGGCACCCCGCACATGGGTGGTGCATGGGAGCGAATGGTTCGTTCCGTGAAGGAGGCAATGAAGGCATTGGAAGATGGAAGGAAGCTGACAGACGAGATTCTGGTGACAACACTGGCGGAGGCAGAGGACATGATAAACACACGTCCTCTCACGTACATGCCTCAGGCGTCTGCCGAAAATGAAGCTCTGACACCGAACCATTTTCTACGAGGAATAGTAAAGGGCGCGGATCTCCTAGTGGACAGGGGTGGGAATCTAGCGGAGGCTTTGCGTGACGTGTACAAGCGATCGCAGTACCTGGCAGACCGGATGTGGGGACGTTGGAGCAAGGAATATTTGCCAACGATAAACCGTCGCACAAAGTGGTATGATGAACGAAAGCCGCTGGAAGCAGGCGACCTTGTCTTCGTCGTGGATGGTAAGGACCGGAAGAATTGGTCTAGAGGAATTGTCGAGGAGGTGGTTCAAGGGTCCGATGGTCGGATACGTGAAGCGAAAATAAGGACTGCGACAGGGATCCATAGACGAGCCGTCGCGAATCTGGCGGTGCTAGAAATCAAGGATGGTAAATCCGGATGTTCCGAGGAAATACCGGATGTTACGGGCTGGGGTGTCAACACCGCTGGGCACACTGGAGTTGACCCAATCGACTAATGTGCCGAATCGGTTGAACCCTCTCCAGATTGACAGAGGATATGTGTTGATAAACAAATAGTAGCAGAAGGAAATCGTGAATTGAATTGGCAAAGTGTAGAAGAAGTTTTTTTTGATATTTGGGAAAAGTAGAGATTTAGTAGTTTGTAGTTGTTGTGTCGACCTGTAAGTAAAAGCAAAATTCATTTAAAATTAAGTGTTAGGCGAAACAGTTTACTTACCCGTTTGTAACCTACCTGTAGACACACCTACGAAGGAATCTAGCAGAGAAGAGGAAAGGACACGGAAGAATCTGGGATCAGGTAGAGGATAAGAATTGACATTGTAAGTAAATTGAATTTATTGAAAATTTATCTACTGATACTATTCAAGAAAACAACAGGATAGTATATTTTCGGATTCATTACACCGGACGGTGAGAAGAGATTCAACTAGGGTAAAACCACAAATTGTGAGTCGAGTGTATTTAAGTTTAAACAAACGGTTAATTTTATTAAATTATATTCACAGTTTGAGCTGCTGAAAATTAGCTGCTACACAAAGGGTTTTAGTTCTATCCGAACACTAGCATTAGGTTGTTGTTAGTTACTGACGAGGAGAATCCAAAACTCTAAAAAACATACTTTATTATCATAGTGGGCTACAGGAGCCGAAAGAGATAATGCTAGTTCTTGTTTGACAAAGTTGTAGAGAATATTTTTATAAATTTTGCAAAAAACATGTCTCTATCACTCACAGTAATCAAGATATAAGACGTTCGAAGATATTTTTGATCATCACAAAACACGCAACATTCCCGTAGAGATCAAATGGCTGTGAATACTTTGTAAAGAGTTATGGCTGATTCTGATTTTATTTGAGCCTATTTTTCAACCAGGCTTCCCTTTGGGGAAATTTTTTAATTATGTTATGAATTGTTCTGATAGGACTGGGTTTCACCTACGAAACGAAGGTAAAACTGTCCGTCAGCACCCATTCAGAAATTATACACTGTTGAAATCTTTATGTCTGGCCCTCCTGAAGTCGCGTTATCGGAACACTGATCGAGTAGCCACTAGTGTTCAAAGACGCTTTCGCTTGATTTTCTGAGTGATGTGCACTCTGTGTACTAGCACGTCCGCCGGAAAGTTAACACCGTTATTAAATGATTTTCTAAAATGTGACGTACAATCGGACCGGTTTATCGCATGAATTTTAGTTTCAGAATAAGAAAGATTTTCCGGGCAGAGCCGTCAATATGTAGTACCTACATGACCAAATCAAATCAACCCGAGCACGCATACAATCTATTCATCTGCCAGTACTTCCCGAACTTGTACGGTAGATTATAACCCGGTTCATTTCTTTTGGGAATGAACCGGGAAAGAACGTTACGTAACACTGAAGAAATTTTTTTTATGGAATTTGTTACAGATTAGTCCTATTTGAATAAACCGTATTGGTACCAGGGATTGTACACGACTGTTTGAATGTTTCAAGTTTGTTTGTTTAAACATAATTTTTGTATACATTCCAGGGAGATGAGCTGTTGTTTTTATTTTTCATTTTCGTTCGGGTCAGGGTGGCCAGATTAAATTTCCGATTATCGGTAGACGCACTCAAAGTATATCGGTAGGCCGTATTTTTGTTCCATAAACGTAATGTTGACATAGTATTGAGCATGAGCATGAGCGTGATGACCGTACAATTCGTAGTTGCTGATTGATCAGAACAAGCGATATTGCACAGAGAATCAACGAGTGGGGCCTGGGAGTAACTACCCATTCTCAATGTGCACGTTTCGAGAGTTCTATACTTTGAAATGGCAATAACGGCGCCGGCCACGTCCTTACAGTGATCGTGGAATGGAAGGAATGTTAGTGTAACAAACGTTGTTATGGAGACCGTGTATACCTCTGTATCTCCACGTTTGCCTCGGGAAGGAGTTTTTGTTAGTAGGATGGGGTAAAGTGTAACACAAATCTAGATTCACCTTGATGAGTGATACGATCTATGCAACTCTCAGTAGTGTTATCATGTGTTTATTGCTCTGTGCAGCCGGCTGCCGACAATTTATGATAGATTTATCGCTTATTGAATTAATTTTGAAATGCTCAGTTTGTAAAAAAGCAACTTCAGTTCCGACCAACCAACAGTCGGGATTATTGCATATGTTTAATTTAATGAAATGACAGGTGCGCGAATTTGTTATACCTTGTTCCTTCATTCCGGCGAAACACGGCACTCCAAAAACAATACAATATAAAGAAAAGCGATTACTTTTAGTGTCGCGAGACATTTGTCGATATGTTTATGTCATTTTTACGCTAATTACTGGAACAAGATTGAAAACAATAAGAACGAAAAGAAACTAACTTGCCACCTTTTGCGTCAATAATCAAGCTACAATATTTTTATACTCATGAAGCAATATGGTTAACCTGACAGTAATATATTGCAAGTACTACTCCAAAACATATGCAAGTACTCAATACAATAAGAACATTTAATATAATTTATTGATGATTTAATGGACTAAAAATAAACAAAGTAAAATCACAATAAAACATTTGTTCTTCGTGCTGATATGACTGCCTAAAACTGGTGACTGGATTTGAATTCTACGTGCGAATTATTAATTCTCATCATTGACTCAGACAAGACCGTGCATATTCCCCACGCGGATCAAATACCAGTGGATTAGTTTCCTAATTGGTCAAATAAACACTAAACAAAAAAAGAAATTAGTTTGCTCAGGCTAACGAAATGCCCGCTCGATAGGCATCAACCGGCGGATACGTGTTTCCTAACAATGCCATCAAATCAAAGAACATTTAAAATGACATACGACAAAATATGTGCAATTCAGAATATCACGAAATGAAGAGTGCTTAATATTTGCATTAAAATAAGATTGGAAAAAATTAGTTACATAACCGAGGAGGTTTATTTTTCATAGATAGCAATACTGATGAATCACGTTATAAAAATAAGTAATAAGGGACACGGACGAAAATAGCTGACCACCGCCTAAACGTAGTAGTATTTGCGATATATTGAAGCACGGAATATTGGACCATTCACATGCTATCTGACCAGATGCGAGATTATAGACCAAACCCGAATATAAAATGGCCGAAGACTGTAGTTCTATTAGGAATAAGAAAATACATAGGAGTAGTTCTTGTCCTGGTTATCTTTGAATACCGATAAATCGGTAGGTCTGGTCATCCTGATTCGGGGTTCGTTTTTAATGTATTTTGTTAAGCAGTACGTAATGTCGGTTGTTGCATTTGAGCTCGAATCCATTCAGGATTTCGAACCGGTTTCGGGATGGGTTTGAATGGGTATGAGTAGCATTCGAAAACGGAAACCCGTGCAATATTATATCTGATCAGGATCGTAAAGTCATATCAAACATGGATAGAATAAATGTTAAACGTTTGAGTGATGTCTTTTAATTTGGAAAGTCTTTAAAAGTACTTAAGAATTCATTATTCAACTCCTTCTGACTCTCTGTTAAGTTGGATACTAAAAAGTCAATTTTTAATAAACAACACTGCTCGAACGAGAAACGTCCTATGATGCATTCTTTCGATCAGGTCTGGCATAAAACCTCAATAGTACCAAATTGACTAAAACTTGTCGGTGCTGCTCTAGCAGTAGCTTTACTACGCAGAGACGGCACCAGTCTTTAAAGTGGACAGAGTCAACATGGAAAGCTCGTATATCCCTTCACACACAAAAATAATGAAATTTAAACGACATGTAAATGGATACGAATGTAAACATACAAAGCTTGAATAAAAAATTTGATTGAAAATTATTATTGGATTAAAAATACATTAAAAGGTATTGGTATCCCGTTTAATGAAACTGTAATTTTCAATCAACGTGTAAAATTATAATAAGATTCCTTGAAGAAAGTACGACAAGTTGTGTATATTTGTGGTGGAGCTTAATTTTACATTTATATTCATGCTCCAAATATGTGCATGAAAATAAAGTGAAATTTACAAAATATTTTTTTCTGTGTTGGACATCATTGTATATTACAATAGTCTTAAATTAGTTATGGAATTTACGTTTCGACTTCGTCTCATCAGAATCCGATACTAATTTAGTGACAGAACTAAGCTAGCACCGGATTGACGCTAGCTCAAAAAAACAGAGACACAATTTGGGTTCCTGAGCAAATCCCTAGTCAAGCGTCATTCCCCTCAAGAAAAGGAGACCATTTTAAGCTTCTTGCCAGACATCAGGCTTGTTTAGGGATTTGCTCAGAAACACAAAATGGTGTCAATCCGGTGCTAGCTTAGTCCTATAACTAAATTAGTAAATTCCATAACTAAATTAGTTAGTTTGGTGCTCTTCTCGCGCAAAGGTGGTTTAAAACAATTTTTTTCCAACAATGGAGAAAAAATCGTTTTTAAACAAAATTGCTCTCCACCTAGGAGAAATGTAACATTATGATGTGAACATAACATATAAATTCTATTATGATTATAATTAAAAAAATAGCAATGGGACTAAAGTTTGCAGGATAAATAGAGGAAAGTATTCAATTGGATCTTCCTTTCTTCCGTCACGTTGCCAGTATCAGGTTATGCGAATTATGTGTGTTATATTTAGAAACTAGTCGAGTTTTCCATTACACATAAGTGAGGTATCGCTGTTGTAGACAAGTGGCTCTAGAGTCTATAAATTACAAAATATTATTTTGATGCAGCTCAGTTCCTTCATTACTGATATATCTTGATTTGATATTTCCAGACCCAACTACAAAAATGTCACGTTTCTTTAATTTCATTTCTGTCTGTGCCTTTGAATACATTATATAACCAACTTCAATTTTAAGCAAATGTACCTGACATAATTCTAAAAAGTGAATTTAATTACCTGGAAATAATTGGAAAGTTTATCCCGGAATACTTCGCTGAACAGACGATAAACGGTGCTAATAATAACATTCAGAAACGGAAGGTACTTCATCCCGGCATTAAAAACGGGATTAAACTACGTCCTGTACATGCGAGTGCAAGAAACAGTATACTTTTTATGATTTCTTTAGTGCTAGTCAGCGCGGTTTGCTCTCGTATATAAGAATATGGTCTTATCGTACAATCTATATCAGTCTCAGGCATTTCATCATTCAAGCAAGTGTCACAAAATCTATTTGCATCGTCTCTCTGACCGAGCAGCAACGAACAATCGAAAAATGCATTCCACAACAATATTTTGTCTTGTTTTAGTCTGTCTCATTGGCGTATTGGGTAGCGGAAATGCGCATCCCGCAGTTCTCAGCGAAGAAAATGGCGAATACGTGGAAAGTTTGAGTAAGGCGATGAGCAGTATTAATTACGTAACGCTTTTAGGGAGGGGTATGACAAATTGTGACATGTTGAGACATATGAGAGAGGGAGAGTTAGCTAGAATGTTACATACCATGTTTTTACAGAAGAAATTTTTTTTTAAGAATTTGTTACGTAATAGGGAGATAGTGAAATTTATGACAATTTGATACATGGGGGGAGGGTGAGTCAATTTTGGGTAATTTTTGCGTTACGTAATTTATGAATGATTCCTAACATTGATAGACTTAAATTTATTTAATCCTCTGCTGTTTCAGGTTATGAAAACGATCTTGCGGAGGTACTAGAAGAACAACATCGAGCGAAACGTTCTCCCTGTGACCTGTTTAGCGGATTTGCATGTACCGTTCACTGTATAATTCGAGGCAATCGACAAGGACGCTGCAACAATAAGTCAGCCTGTGTGTGCAGTGATTGAAGAGCAAGTTAGTAATATGACTGACACCTAAAAGTTCCTATATCGACAGCAAATTCTACTACAAATATATATTTAAATGGGAAATCTCGTTTAGAGAGTCCAAAGAAGGCATTACTTGTATCTTACTAAATAGTAAGCATATCCGAAAATGTGTTTCAAAGTTAGGTATATATATTTGAATACCTTCCACAGGTAGAGCCTGAAGTGTTAATAAATTTCAAGTACCCAAATCCGAGAAATAAAGTCCGAACTCGAAAATTCAAATTGTAAAATATTAAAGAATGTTAATCTGATTAACTATAACCCGATTACTCAAAAGTGGATGACCCAATACGCAATAATTTCGATTTCGTAGAACCTGAAACGCAAATGAAGTAAAAAACATTTATCCTTGTATGTGCACAGATTCTGCAAAATTTCGGAAAATCGTAGGGTTATTTCGATCCTATCAGGGGGAAAGGAATATTTGGTGAACAAAATAACCCCTCCCAATTTTTTTTTGAGAGATGCCGAAAGTGTTTCAGTAAATTTCCATACAATAGTGCAACATTTCCCTAAATTTTTATTGCATTATATTGAAAATTAGGTGAGTGACACTGAATCTTCGGGACACCTCGAAAAATACGATGGAGTGGTCCAACATATGTGAATTTTCAGCGCAGCACTTTTTGAGCTCTTTTTTGTAGTTCCAAATGTCTGTGCACAATTTGGCAGCGTATGGTTTAATGGCTATACTGCTATCTCATTCGAAACGGTACAACGGTACAAGAACCAGTTCGAATATGTTCAAGCAAACTATTACTAAATTAGTTATTGGAGAGACGTTTCGAGTTCCTCTCATCAGAATCCGACACTAACTTAGTGACATGACCAAGCTAGATACGATTTTCCGTTTTTTCTCAGTTTGCAACGTATGCCCAATCAGTGCACATGTTTACTGCTTCGAAAAAGTAACCGAATTAATTTCTTAGCTTAATCGGATATCATTAAAGGGTCATTTTTGTTTAATTTTTGAGAAAATCCACTGCTGAAGACCGAAAACAATCGACAAAAAATGTCTAAAAATGGGATTTTTATGAACGTGTCCACTGGAAAACAGACAGAGAAATAATTACCGGAACGGTGAGAATGAAGAAACGGTGAAAAGTCACCTTTGTATTGGAAACACCGAGAAAAGATATGTCCTCAAGCAGGAATCAAACCTGCGATCTCCCAGTCTCTAGTTGGGTGCGTTAACCACTCCGCCATCGAGGAACTGTGATGATGTCATCACATATTCCCAATAGTATCGTGATCACCGCTGCAGCATCCAATTCCTCCCAATTGACCTATCGACCCCAATTTCTCCTTTTTTTAATTCGTTTATTTGACACGGCTTAATGCGTTAGCTTAGAGGAGCCATGGGTCTTTTATATATTTACAAGATGTAAAAAATAAAAATCACAATAAGTTTTATTTTGAGCCAGAAAGATCCCGTGCGCGCAACTTTCTATTGCGAGCGGAGATCTTTTTTCGCGTCGGGAAGATGTTCCTTCTCTCGCCAACTTCCGGGTTATCCATGTCTCTCTCGTTGTCGTTTACGTCCGTATCATCATCGTGATTACTGCCTTGATACTCGCGATCAGATGTTGTTCCTGGTTTCTTGCCCTTGCGGGTCACGAATGTGAACACTCCATCCTTGGTGGTAGCTTCTTCACTGGTGGCATTAGTTGTTAAATGTGAAGTACTTGACACAGCCTTAGCAGTTGTCATTATTGCCTGAACCGCAGCCACAAATTTGGCAACCGTTTGTGGCTCAGGTAATGATATTGGAGCTTGAGTGTTGGCATTTATTTCTGCCGCTGAGCTTTCTGGTCAGAGTTGTCCGTGGTGTGCCGTTTGTTCACAGAATTGGCAGTTAGTTTGTCCTTGATAGGTACAGAGAGTTCGCTGTGTAATAGTATCTCCCCCTTCTGTTTTGTACTGCAGGGTAAAGTAGGAGGGAAAGATACCATTTGAAATACCTGGGAAGTAGTTTCTCCATATGTCCTCCGTAATTGATTCCACTGCTCCGAAATTCAACAAGAATCTTTTAATTGCCACTTTGCAAGTAAATGGAGACAAATCATGTAATTTAATCTCAATATTTCCATTATCCATGTATATAGGGATCTTGATTTCTGCGTTGTCACAGACAAGCACGTGTTTCAAGTTGTTCTGCGAAATGAATCTTTTCGCCTGGGCGAATTTGGTGAAGGTTATCAGCACCGCATGCCTGACGTGCTCAAGCTGTATGAAGGTGACTTCCGAAAGCCGAAGCTGCATTTTCACCTTCAGCAGATGTTCCACATCACGAATACTTGATCTTATGCGAAAAGACCTGGAGTCAATGGCCACTGTGTTGGGCGGAATGATCACGTTTTGTTGATGAGACTCAGTCATCTTGATAGATCACGCAAGAAAAAAAAAATAACGGTATCCTTTGTTCTTCAGACAATGCACACAAGTAACTGTTTTTCTCGTTCGCTCTGCACTGACTCGAACAGAAGCAGGAGCACACCGAGTATCGTGACCGCTCTCTTTGATGGTTGAAAATACTCTGACCCAATGTCTCCTATAAACAGATCGTCACCTCTCCCTCTCTTCGATCGCGCCAAATCTCTCTCGTTATCTATTTTGAGGTCCAGTGGACTGCGCTCAAGGCTTGAGATATTTATTATCACTGTTTGCCCCCTATCTAACTCAGTCGCCGCCAGACTTTGGCAGTGGGTAGAAGCTTTTGAGAGGGCACTGCGTTAGGTAGGGGGCAGACTGTGATAATAAATTATGTATGATACAAGGTATGCCGAAAGGACCAACGAGCACCAGCGTCAACACGATACACTACGTCTCTGCGATAGTAGCGAGCAATATGCGCGATGAAACGCACAAAGAAAAATTGCAACACCCAGCCGAGAGCAGGCAACAACCGCCTGCAGCAATGGTACAGCTCTTGCAGAAGACGATCCACTCATACGGGAAGATCCGCACAAAGCAAAATGCGAAAATCTGTCGATGTACATCCGACTGGCAGCCAGCGCAGATAGCGAGCGCGCTTTGATTGTTTGCATGGCAATAGGGGGTGCTGAATATAATAGAAACATAGCGCGAGTTCCATTATGTACTAGTTAGAAATTTTTGCCAGGCTAGCAATGTTCTAGCGAAATATAGTGCTTGAGTCCCGTAGTCCGCGTAATATGACGGAACATATTTTGATCAGCCCATTCCCAAGTTATAAGCAATACCAAATACGACGCAAAAGTCACTGATCGGCATTCGAATGACCCTAGTAGCCCTCGCCTGTCACAAAAATATCAGTCCCGTCATCGTGCAACTAATTCCAGTCCTGTTGGGTTCACAGCGTATAGTACGCACCTCTTCTGTGAGAGGTAACCAACGAGCACTGACACGCGACACTATACACCACGTTTCTACGGCGAGAGCGAGCGACATGCAGAGAGATTCGCACAAAGCAAAAAGCAAACATTTATCAATGTGCTTCCGTCTATGTCGCGTATATTTATTCTCGTTTCAGCGATTGGCGTGTTAATATATGAATGTTATGTTAAAAGCGCCACCATGTGGCATAATCCCAATTTTTATAACGAGACTCGAAAGCTGCTAAATACTCTACAACTTTGTAAAACATCAGATTGCACTATCGTTTACCATTGTACAGATAGGCGTATTAAATTAGTTTTGCGCACTGTCGCCACAACGCGGCCGAATTTTGCATTTTTGAAATGAGAAAAGAAAGTATTCCATTTAAATTGTTTAGCGCACTACTGCCACCTTGCGGGTAGATCCCCAAACTGTCAAGTGGAAACTGAAAGTTAAATTATTCCTCTATAACTTTCGTTCAGTGTTTTGCCTAGCTTTGCCCTACCCTTAAGCGGCCCTTACACGTTCAATGTTTTCGTCAATACTAGAGAGTATTGACAAAAGTATTGTACTTGTAATGAAAGTATTGACATATTGACGATGTGCATTTCAAATGGGATTGACGTATTGAAGCAATATCGTCAATACTGTGTATTGACAAAAATATTGAACGTGTTGGGGCCGCTTTACACGTGCTTCATATACATTAGATAAGCGGAGTACGCACTTTGCGAATGTTAAGCAGCAATATCTAACTTCAAACATTGACAAGCAGTTGCTTGTCTTGCAATCTTCTACAAGCTTATTCGGCATATCTTCAAAAACTCAGCTCCTTCCTAGGTCCGTGTTCAGATGTTTACAGCGACGTCTAGCGACAATTTTGTGATCAGCGAGTGTTAAGAATAACCGATTTCGCTCGAATTTGGACAGTGTGACATTTTCTCACGATTTGGAACGACGCTGGGGGTGTAGGTTGCGAGATTTTTTTCATATATAAATTATTGTCACTCTAACGCACATTGATTGAAGACTGCGCCTAATACCTCCAAATCTATAGCCAGCATCACTGGGCGGAAAGCAAAGCCAAAGAAACGAATACATATCTTGATCCATAAGTACTAGAACGTTCGGTCGTGCTACATCGATGATGGCATGGACGTATACGTTTCCAGACCAATTGACCCTCCTGGTTCAATTACTAATGCAGCACGTTCCCCTTTCTGGAGCCACCAGTGCAAATCAACCGTTTCCAAACCTTCTCTAGACCAAAAATCATAAAGACTGGTCTGTGAGAGTCCATTCGAGTATGCCTTGCTGTTCATTTCGAATTGGTATAGATCAGTCATCCGCGTCATCCGTGATTGCTCCCCAGAGATTTTTTAGCCGTAGAAGTTTATTAGAAAAAATACACATATTACTGTGGTTAAGTTAGTTCTCCATGTGCTGTGTGATGAAACTTCGAGACAAACAGAAGGATCGATGAGCTCACTCGAGCAATTGTCTGAATATTCGTCCCATTCTAATTCTAATTTTGAGACCCAATGAGAAGCCATTGGTTTTTACTTAGGAAGGATTAATCTTTTTTCATAATTATGGAAGTTGAGCTAGATTTTAAATGTTTTATCCACGCAATGGCGCAATAGTTAGAGTTTTAGACATACAAACTTCTACCAGTTCATTGCTTAGCATCCTGACTAGCACCTCTCCCAATTAATGATAATGATCAATCTCTGGCGTTTGCAGACCTCCATGCCAACAAGGCGCGAGAATGTTCGCGAACGTACCATTGATTTTATTAAAACTCTTTTTATGTTTTCCATATTGCTGCTCTGCCACCCAACACCTCCACCGCCCAATTGATTATCAAATCTTACATTTAAATAATTATCTTGTCCCTTACCTCTTTCTTTCCCTCATTATTAATAAATAATGCTAATGAATCTGGTTTATTCATATCCGTGTAAGAAAACCCCTCCCGTCTAATCGCAATCGTACCTGTACTTTTACAAGTACGGTACCACCACAGGTATTGATAAATGCCTATTTCATATCAAAGCAACACAGATATCATAGAGAAAAGAGCTATAAAAATGAAGCATCTAGCAAATCGCGTATCAGTTATTTTGTAAAAATCATACAAATCACATCGCAAATCAAAACAAACCCGAAGAGAAATTGGATTTTTCCAATGCAGAAACATTCATCTCCTGCCCTACACTGCTACTATTGATCCCATTGCAATACAGTCCAATGAGTTTGCTGCTCGTCGGAGCGAATCCAAGGAGGTAATTAGTGTTCGTCCCATCGAACTGACCCACAACTAAACCCCACATGCTGAATTCCAGTTCAATTTGTACACGGAACAACATATCAGAAATTCACTTTCTGGAGTAAAACAGAAGTCATCAGATTCTTTCTTTAAAAAAATATTGTAACAATACACACTACTACTACAATAGGTACAACACCCTACAACAACATGAGTGAAAATGTATCTTTCAGGTATAACTACATTTCGAAGCCAATGATTGCATCTTGATTGATAACGCAAAACTAACTTGTAATCTACGCGTAGGTGGTAATTTTTGCCTACTTTGGCAGTAAAACTCGCTTACTATATAAGGGCTTGGATTAGTATTGGATTGTACATCACTTTCTGACCATCATTTCAATCGGAAGGTTCTCCAAAAAAGTTTTAAATGAAGTTATCAACGATACTTTGCTTTGTTTCTATCTGCATCGCTGCAACGCTTTCTACTACGAGTGTACACGGTGAGAATGCGATGGAACAGCATAACAATTTGGGTAAGTAAGATTTTAGAAATTTATTTCGCTCAGCCAAATAAAACATACACGAGAATAAACGATAATTTTTTTGAACAACATGTCCATCATCGTTTAGCTGGCGTTAATCGTGAGAAGCTTTTGCTTTGCTTGCTACCTTACGGGATGGGACCAGCAGCATGCCATATACACTGCAGAGCTAAAAAATTTATCACCGGGTCTTGTAACGAAAACCAATTTTGCATTTGTCGCAACACCGAATTCATTGTATTAAGTACAATGCCAACGCAACTGTAACTTTTCAGTGAAGTAAAATTAACACAATCGAAACAAAAAAACTACCGTTAATAGTTAAGAATGGCTAAATGATTATTCTGATATAATCGTACAAATTTACTAAAAACTGTTACACTCAAACGAAATTTAGGTTGCTAGAAATTAACCATTTGAAAAGAAATAAAAATCGGAAAATGGAAAAAATTAGATTAATTAGAGTCTAAATTGTTATGAACTTAGTTGTATATATTCTACTGGATAAATTGAATTTATCAGCGACCAAAAATAAAAATCGTACGAACAGAACACATTTCGTAAAACCTGCTTTTATTATATTGGAATATAAAAATCAGATATCAATTACAAGCTTAAAAATCGTACAGAAGACCTTTAGCATAAGAAATCTCCCTCGGAAAAGTTGGCAAGGATGAAACTCTAGTATAAGAATCGGTTGAAATTAAAAAAAAACGTGCGCAGGAAATTTCGGTAATGTGGCCAGAGCTACTAATTGGTGACAGATTTGTTTGAACATGAAAAAAGAACAAACCTCAAATCATGTCCTACTATGTTTAAGTTATAGCTGTTCTTTGCATAATTCGTTCATAAAACTCAGCCTCTCAATTATGTTTCATTCATTTTCAACTTCACTGGTGATGTGAGTTCAGTGAAGGCCCGACTTTATCCGTTCTGAAGTTTGTTTCCTCCCCCGATTTTGTCAGCTTTTGGACCCGATTTTGCCAGCCTCATATGAAGATCCGTTTGATGGGCTTTAGCAGACGAACCAAGCCTAATTCGATTAAATCCTTTCTTGAGCTCTTATCTTACAAATGCAATATATGCAAAAATGAAAATATCATTAAGGGAAATTTATACTAAACAATCAGTAAGGGTTATGAAACTATATCTAAAGACTAAAGAAGAATATTTAATAGCTTTCATAAAAAAGAAAGAAAAAATATGTCCCGATTTTGTCAATATCCCCATTTTGTCAACCTTAAAAACCGGTATCTCTCCAACGGGTTACTCACCAGCTATTTTTTAGCTTTGTTTTGGTTTTTCGATATTTGCGGTTCTGAAAAAACGGACATCAACCCCAAGTAACAATTAAAGTTTTATAGCACGCTACAAGTGTAATCTAAGTTTTATGAGTGGCTACAAAACTATCATAAAACCACAATTGTTACCAGGGACATAAAACATACGCTTCGGGGCACGATAGGTCAGCCGTTTGAGGGCACTATATGTCACTACTATAATGAAAATATAAATTGTTTTGACGGGAAAATGATGCGTGTTTTGTGAGAAAAACGCAAGATGAAGTAAAGGGGACATAAGGAACGCAATTGCATCTGTTCAAAATGGCGACAGTATTCGATCAGCCTCTAAACAATTCAAGGTTCCTCCATGCTCGTGTCAAAGAAAAATGCTCGTCATCAATGAAAGCGCGTCGGATATTCCGTGTTAGTTAACAACAATATAATAAGTTGTTGAAGTAGATAATCAAAAAAAAAAATATCAAAAAGAGAAGAAAACCAGAATAAAAAAATGCTCCGAAGCGCAAACGTGGTCGTCCCTCAATCAAGCAACCACATGAGCCGGAATGCACAACTTCTATTCCACACTCTGGCGACGACGAGGACACCGAAGAAGTCATTTAAAAGCACAAAGCCAGACGCAGCCACTGAAAAACACGTATTTTCAATATTTCTTTCCGCGGTTTCATGTTTTTTTTTACATAATTGGTCAATTCCTCACATTTAACTGTTTTAATGGGGGGGGGGGTAAGGGTTTCAGCGTGAAAAAACATCTTTTGCGAATTTTTTTAGAACTTTGCGTGAAGCGAATTGATTGAAACTTTTGTACATTATAGTATACCATTTCAACAACATGCTGTAATTTTTCTATGCAAAAATATCGACAAACGACTCGGTGACGAAGCTTTTTGTACAACGTTTTGCGGTGTTACCTGCCATTTCAAAACTGCTTAACCGATTTCTTTCAAACTTTGCATACACACTCTATGTTAAAAATACCTAACCCCTACGTTGAATTTTTGAGATAAATTTTTAATTAATGTAGTTTTTTTTACTCATTTCAAATAAAAAATACTATTTTTCATGAAAAATTCCGTCTTTTTTGAGTAAACACCCCCTAAAGGAAAAATTATCTCAATAACTCAACGTAGGGGTTAGGTATTTTTAACATAGAATGTGTATGCCAAGTTTGAAAGAAATCTGTTAAGTAGTTTTTGAATGGCAGTTAACACCGCAAATCAAATCTTTTCCAGAAGCGTTGTACAAATAGCTTCGCCACCGAGTCGTTTGTCGATATTTTTGCATAAAAAAATTTACAGCATGTTGTTGAAATGATACACTACAATGCACAAGTTTTGATAAATTTGCTTCACTCAAAGTTCTAAAAAAATCGCAAAAAAGTGAAGTGGAAATCTTTACCACCCCCCCCTTAACGGCATTTAATTAGCAAGGTACTGGAAGGTGAAGTATATTTTTCAATATAAAGAGCCATAGTACTCAATGGAGAGCAATGAGTTGAAGGAAGAAAGTTTAGAAAAGCGTGGAAAGGGTCATATGAGCAAGCTTAGAGTTTCCCAGCGACTTAACTCTTTGTCTGCTACCGCAGGAGTCAGGATCTTTTGGCATTAAAAATGCGAATAACTTGAGTCTGCGGCATGTCCGGACGAGCGTAAAGTAATTTTGTACTTCATGTTGTCGGAACCGACTCACTTTTATTTGAACGTACCACTAGATTTTAAAAACATCGAGAAAAATACCTTCGCCTTGTTGGATTTAGTTTTACAAATATTTAGCCAGGCGTAAAATCATTATTGCCAGAATTTTTCTAGATGTATAATCTTTCCAATCAATGCAAAACACCATCGCACGAGCATGCTAAAAAAACTGACTTACTTGACTCCACTCTACTCTACAGATAAATAAACAAAAAAACCCATTAAAAAAATCAAATTTCATGACATACAATTTTTACAGGCTTTTTACTGGTACTAAGGAAATATGGAAAACAATATTACAGCATTAGTCGAGGTGTTTGCGTTTCGACTTCGTCTCTTAAGAACCACGGCACTTGACCAATGCACTGGGCTGACGCACAGTCCAAAATTGGAAACACTATTTGTGAACACACTAAACGACTTCTACCTTACGATGTCCCGTAGGTGAAGAGGTTCTGTTTGCTAAGCAGCGCTAAGCAGTTTGCAGCTAAGCAGGCGAATGCTAGCAAATACTATATTACTCCCCATGTTTTATGCCATTGTTTTTTGTTCGGATATTTCAAAATTCTCTTGATCAAGTCTTCTCAGACCTTGGTCAAGCCAGAAAAAACAATCTCAGAAAAACTTTGAACTTTGAAAAACTTTGAAAATTAAAAATTACAATTCTGTAATATTCATGAATACGCATATTACTTTTGCATATTACTTTTCAACGAGTTTTGAGAGATTAAACTTTTTAAAACATTTGCGTAGCTTTAACTGAAAACCTGTGTAAAATCTCCCCATGTTCCCCTACTGTTAAATTGTTACTAAAACGGAAAATGGATCTTAATCTCAAGAAGTGACATATATACAGTTATACCACGCGAGAAACTGCGTATAGATAACGTTTAAAAGTTTAGGCTAGGCAGAAAATTTCACTGCGAAGAACAACATGCAACACGGCATGGAATATCATGACCTTAGACCAGAACATATCAAAAAATTAATGTCCACACAAGGAGATGTGGAATCCGTTACAAAATAAGGATAAATGGAATCAGTAATTTGTGGAAAAGTTTTCAGTGTCATTCCCGACGGCGTTCGTGTTATTAAAATGCGGTTGGCAAATAACGCTGTGCACCTACCCTGGTCAGATTCCTACGTGCCAGTTTTGTTACCAATACGGAAAACAATACTTGGAAATCGTTAAGGAAAATCGGCCTACTACTGCAAATATCAAAAATAGTTTTCAACAGATATTGATAAAACACAAGCAATTAGCCATTAGGTTCGCATTGTATATCGAAACTATCTTCCTGTACCGACAACGAAATAATAACGGTCTAGTTTCTCCAAACCAACAACCAGCACAACAAAAGCCGATAAACTCGGATTTACGACTGCGACCGCAAGAGCAAGAAACAAATAAGAACTTCGAACATCTGGAAAGCTGTACCGATCAAGACATGAACGTGAACAATAACGCAAGAGAAGGCAAACGGGCTGACACGGCACGAAGAAAAGGGTTCTTAACACGGAGCAGCAAGCTACATCCACAAGACCTTCCTCTCCGCAGTAACTTTGTGAGGTCCGCAACAACTCTGGTTGATTTCGAAGGGGTCCGTGATACGAAGAAGGTTGAGATGCATTACAGTATCTGCCCAACGAATGAGACTATTTCAATTTCATTCCACGATAGTAGACACCAGTACCAGCACGTCCCTCCATCAGAGAGCCGTAAGTGTAAAAGGCCTCTTGCGTTTGTTATCTCTTCATATAGCCAGACAACCACTCCTCTCGTGAAGGAATCTCCATTGGAATGTCCTGTAAGGAAAACTACAGACATCGCCAGTTGTAAGCTCCGATATGACCCCATGTCAATAGCCTTATTTGCAAATATGCAAGCACACGTGGGTCAGTCATGCATGTCTTAAGATCCTTTTATATAATTGTGGCAAAAAGTGCCAAATGTTTAATAATTTTTTGTGAAGCAGTAAAAGGACTTAGACATGTGCGCTATTCTGTAAAATGTTTATTAAGGGTTCATTTATAAAATCAAAATTTTGTCAAAAATGGCATCCAAAATGGCAGCGTTCTCGGAACAAGATTTTTCGAATCTGCGGGCATTCTCGTTTTTGAACCATTCAACAAATCAACCTCGGGTTATGCCCGCCTGAAAGAAGACAACATTCTCGGGCGCCGTAACCTACAAAATTGCAATATTTTGATCATTAACGATTTTTTACAGCCGGTCAAAGTGGAAAGATCATGTGAAAAAACGATACTTTATTTTCAAATGGCCGCCATTTTGTTTCTATATAATTTTTTCAAATGTTTTTTAGATTGGGGCGCCTCTACGGAATGTAATCTTCAGGATCGTGTTGGTTTACTGCTCGTAGACGACGAATTGCGACCTGCATCGTGCCCGCAGATGAGGTCGATTTTCAAAACACCTTTTGATGGAGCCGCCATTTTTGACACCTTACACTCGAAAATTTTTATTTTATAGATGAAACCTTAATAAACATTTTGCAGAATAGCGCACATGTCTAAGTCGTATTACTTCTTCAAAAAAATATCAAACTTTAGGTACTTTTTGCACAATTATATTAGAGGATCCCCTTAAAATGAGCTCCTATTCGTGCAGGACGTCACGCTTGACTAGGGGTTTCCTCAGATACATAAATTGTGTTTTCGGAAAAAAATAAATACTTGCAAATCGATTGACATGTTCCAGTTTTGTAGCTCAAGTATCCTTACTAGTTCCGAATTGGGCCAGTTCCCCCAATAATTTTTATCTGAAAACATGTTTCGGTAAGAAAAAAGTCGCATTATCTTACAAGGGAATACACGCGAACAAACATGTATCTGTCAGGTATAATTACATATCGAAGGCACTGATCGTGTTCTGATCGATAACAAAATGTAACTTGTAATCTATGGGTAGACGGTGATTTTTTTCCAATTTTTGCAGTAAAAACCACTTACTATATAAAGACTTGGAGTAGTATAGAATTCGACATCACTTTCTGACCATCATTTTTTTGCACGGTTCTCTTGAAAAAGTTAAAAATGAAACTATCAATGACGCTTTGTTTTGTTTTTATCTGCATCGTTGCGATGCTTTCTACTGCAAGTGGATTTCCATCGAGTAGTGTGATCGGTGAGAATGGCTTGGGTAAGTAAGATTTTGGAATTTGTTCTTACGCAACCTACCAGAACATGATCATGAGAATATACGATATATTTTAAATAATATGTTCATCATTGTTCAGCTGCGGTTGATCATGAGGGAAATCTTTTCATGAATCTGGCAAACGAACCACAGCCACGCTTAAGCTGTAATCTACCATTCGGGCTGGCAGCAGCAGCATGCAATACACACTGCAGAACTAAAAGATTTAAAAGCGGATACTGTAACAGTAACAAAATTTGCGTTTGTCGTAACTGATGCGCTATTCTGAAAAGGCTTAACACTGTTTATGTTAAGCACAATGTATTAAATATATGTTAACGGAAAAAACGGAACATGATTATTATACTTCAAAAGTTAAATATAGATTTGAAATGAACAATTCAATTTTGTACATTTTTTCACTAGTCTACATCTACAATTTCGCTATCCTTGCTAAAAAAATATTCAGGTAGCCACGAAACAGACAATTGAAGCCAACAAAACAAAATATAGCATCTTGTCGGACAAACCAATAAAACGATTCCCCTCCTATCGATTTCTGTGATCATGAAATTCCCGCTGTTAGTACTACGGAACAATCGAAATTATTGATAAACTCGAAAGAAATTACGGTCATCAGGTGGGTATTCCCTCATCGAATGACGACCACTAGAGGATGCATGATAAAGTTTGGTAACCACTTACCCTTACTTGATGTGGTTTGGACCGCTGCGTGATCAAGGGTCGAAGTGGGCGACACCGAAAGCAGAGTAAAGTTTTGACGGTACAATCCATTTGCGGAATTGTGACCTCATGTATGTCCAAGATTAGGTAACCATTTTAGGCGTACAGAATGATTGTAGAGCTTGTGATACGAAAAATATGTCAATAATATCGTGTTTCATTGAAAAACACCGGGATAGATAATTGCAAGCCACAAGAATCCATAATCGCACATACGACGACTTGCTTATATGGGAACTGCGTCTCACATTCTGGATAAGCAGACCCGGGCATGGACCGTGAATCAACAAGGGACCGTAATCAACTCCGCCATCATGTCCCAAACCACTCCCTGGTGTAAACACAAGGATAGTCAGTACGATTGATTTGTTGATAATATTCACGTAGTTTCTGAGTCAAGTCCCGGATTTACTCGTTTCTTAGTAAGGCTCCTAAGTCGACACTTTTTTGCTTTCATTACACACCTCAATAGAATGAGTACTACTTTTAGTTCAACGCGTTCCACTGATAATACAAAACAAATATTGATAGTTAAACCCGTTCCAACTCATCAACCGAGCAGTGATAAGGCTCCAAAAGCTATATGAATCGCCAAAATAAGGTTTTTTTGCCGCGCTCTTTCATTTGCATGAGTAGCTTACAGTTCCAAATTTGCAACAATCATCGTCATCAATGTGAATTATGTACAGATCACAGTTTCACCAAGCGCTAAGGAAGTGATCTTTCGCATTTAGAAATTATTTCTTCCTTCACTTTACTTCAGGATTTAGAGTCTGATAACCCTTGATGTTGATTCGGTCACTTACTTTATGAAATAAAATTAGTTACATGCATGACAATGTCGACGTAGTGCGGTACACTCTGCTGAGCTATCGTCCCGCCTTAAGCTGATAACGCACCGACTCTGTTTACAGACTATAAAGAAGTTCAACAGCGATGAAACAGAGCGGGTTAGCTCGTCGACTTCGCGGCCAGTATTCGGTTGACTGTTCAACGGGTTTGAGTACTAACAGCTAGTTGAAATAAACTGAGATTTAAAAAAATACTACGAACAACTAGCTTTGCCGCAATTATATTAGTCATATTAGTCTGAAGTTTAAATGTACAGATATTTCTCCACGCTTTGTGTCATCTGTCTGCGTGGTTAGTGATGAGGTGTTTTTCCTTTTACTTTGGGACTCGAAATGCTGCGTGAATTTGATGTTTGTCATTATTAAGATAACACTCTGAATGTGACTAAATCAGATTATTCACAGTTGTTTTCGAATATTGTTGCAAGATTGTTTAGATTCCTACGGAATGTGTCAGTCTGATTATTTGTGGCACGTATGTTGAAGGTAAACTCTACCACATGTCAATTGGTATACTGAGTCAGAATTGTGTCCAATTGTCGTATGCTCTCAATTGGTGCGTAATATCTGCTTGGCGTAGAGAGTAACTTGGTAATAATCTTTTAACTAAATAACTGTGCATATAGATATGATTGCAAGATTTGATTAACAATCATACCGCCATCGTTCGAATCGGTCACAAGCCTTGATAGCTCCTGGTTTACCTAGAGTTTTTCAACAGTAACAATCTTTCTCAAGACTACCAATTTTTTCTACTCAATCAGTCCTTCTCAAGACTAAAACATTCAAGAATAATTCAGTCCAAAGAAATACTTAATTCTTCCAACACGTCTGGGTCTTCCCAAAAGGCCGTGTGCCAAATTAAAAATAAACGAAAAAGGGTAACTTCTCAACCCGAAAATTCAATTGATTGCAGCCATTAATTCGATGTTTTATCCGAATGTGAAACTGAAGAAATTTGCATTTCCTCGCATTGTGCGTAACACCAATGAGAAGAAAAAGCAATCACCTCCGCCGATAATAGTGATGATCTCCGACTTCAAAGTCTTTCAAACTGAGCTTTCAACGTTTCTTTCGG
Organism: Topomyia yanbarensis; assembly: GCF_030247195.1. NCBI lineage: Eukaryota > Metazoa > Arthropoda > Insecta > Diptera > Culicidae > Topomyia > Topomyia yanbarensis. The sequence goes on from NC_080672.1 coordinate 23,587,990, forward strand.
ACGTGAAAGCCTCTTTTCCGATTGGTCGAAGAGGAGAATGTCGAGCTACAGCGGATGACTTGATTGGCCACAAACGACTACTCCAGTATCTTACGGAGAAATTACATAAATTTTAACCATATTATTTCAAGACAAATAGACCATTCAAGGGTGTCCTGAAAGGGTTACCACAAGGTCAGAGTTTGAACGAAATATTCAACGAACTGAAAAATTTACTTGACTTTTCTCCTTCACGAATAACTTGTGAATATAATAATATGAAGTGTAAGGCTTTTAACCATAATGAGGTTAACAATTTGAAAGTTATCTACCAAGAAGAAATATAGCATAGTGCATCTTGCGTTGGACTACTAAGCCGAACCAAGTTACGGCTCTTCAATTCTCATCAGCTTAAATCAGAGAGAGAGGGAGGGAGAGAGAGTTATTAGTTTTATTATACTTTTGACAATTGTAGACCCATGCCTTTTAACCATGTTGCCTTTTGTCATTTTTCTTAGCACTGTTTACCAAAACAAACAAAACACTTCAAGGGTCGATAAAAATGATTGGAGGCTCGTAATATGAGACTCGACTCGACAAAACAGAAAATCTTAAGTGTACTGAGACCACAGAACAAAACAGAAAATCTTAAGTGTACTGAGACCACATACTGATTTTCAGAAAGAAGAAAAAAATTATGAAAAATTACGTTTTCCGTTTATTTCTAATACGTCAGGATCGGTTTTTATGAGCATTTGAAGATTTTTGTGTGATGAAAAAAAATTGTTTTTAATATCATTATCAACAACTTTACCAAAGATTCCAAGCCTCTAAATAATGTTTTAAATTAATTCTCCGCAATTATTTCCAAGAGAATGAATTACCAAAATTGTTTTTTTTTTCCAAGAGATGCTCTGTATTATATTGTATAATTTCTTTGAAGGTATTAAACCTCCTAAGATTGTGGTTGCGAAATAATGTGATCTTGGCCGTGAAGAAACTGGTTTCGAACCTTTATTCCAGAACTCTTTGCATGAAAAGTGCATAACTTGAGAACATGGCCTTGTGTACTAATAACGCCATCAATTTAGCACTCAAATGTACGTATAAATAGTCCCTTATTTCAATGTTTTTATTTTGCAAACTTTTTCTATCCCACCGTGTGGTTATTTTTATAATTGATAATACAAAAAATCTTTAAATGCTCTTAACCCTTTCATGCCCAACTTTTTTCTAGTGCATGTACGATTTTAAAAGTATTTTTCCTTGAAAACGGTGGGGTCAAAAAACACGAAAAGCCATTTTTCATAAAGATGGGTGCTTCCCACGCAGTGCTAGAAGCTGCTCAATTTTTACCTTCCAATGCTCAATACAATTCTCCTAGAATATTTACAATAGTCCAGTCGTGTGGAAAACGTAGCCAAAGTCACTCTAAATTGATAAGTTTTGTCACTTTTCAATAATATTGCAACAAAACGAAGATATATGAAAAATTCATTTTTCGTCGTCAACGTAAACTGTCTCTGGCAGCACTGCTCCTATGGAATGTAATTAGACTAACTGCAATAACTTCAGTTCTAGAACTGATACTTGTAACTGTTAGTACTCAAATGAAAGACAATAGTCACATTTATTAGTCTTACTTATTTTTGTGAGCAAATCTTGCCTCAATCAAAAGTTATGGCTGTTTAAAAACGTTGTTGTTCACAAACAACATGGGCATGAATGGGTTAAAAACCTATTCTGACATACTAGAGATAAACTGATATCGCCATTTTTCATCATCACAGTATGCAGTCTCAACCCACTCAAGTTTTTTTTGACAAGTAACGTTGTGAATGTTAAATCAAAATGAATCCCTCATTTTCGAAAATGCTATAAATTGGTAATGTTTTATTGTCGAAAAAGCCTCTGATATCAGAATAAATTAATATTTCAATAAAAATAAATAAAAAAGGTTAATTTTTATTTTTTATTGAATTCAAGAAGTGTGCTAAGTAGCCCCCAGCCTCTGATATCAAAATAAATTAATATTTCAATAAAAATAAATAAAAAGGTTAATTTTTATTTTTTATTGAATTCAAGAAGTGTGCTAAGTAGCCCCCAGTTAGTCCACATAAAATATTTTTAAACGCTATATGAACAACTTTTTATGTGTGAACCAATTCTGCTCATATTTGGCATAAATAATACATACACGATGACCATATATCTGTGCTGATATGATACAAATCCATCGATTATTAAAGAAGTTATAATTCGTCAAAATTGAAAAATTGATGAAAAGGGCGCAAAGATACCCCGCACGACGGTATTAGAAAAAAAAACACGTTTTATGTTCCACGAGCGATTAAAGTGGAAACATTATAGACGACATGGGGGCAGAATTCAAAATCTGACCCAGTGTCGTAGATGCCAAGAATAATAACTTCTCTACCTATACAAGGATCTTCTATCTTCGACACACCATCCTACAATGATGTATCAGGTTATGCTTCAGTAGCAGGCAACACGGCCAAAATAACGACTGCCACACCTCCAAGTTCGTTTGCACACAACGCTTCCTTTGCTCCTATGAATCTAGGTAGTATAACGGAAGATATTGAATTTCTTGCAACAACCTATGCTACAGCTGATGATTGCTATGTTAATTTCTATCTCTATGTTTGAAGCTTTTCAAACTGGAAGGGAATTTGCTAACAAAATTATAATGAATTTTAATAATCATATGAATTAATAAATTGGAATGCTCGTTCATTAAAAACGTGCGAAGACGAATTTTTTATCTTTTTAAGGATACATTATGTGAATATAGTCGTTGTGACCGAAACTTTTTTAAAACCAAATATCTAACTGAAGAGTAACTCTAATTTTGTTATTCATCGATTTGATCGAATTGGAGGAATCGCTATAGCGGTTAATCGTAGGATCAAACATTGCGTCATACCGACTATTGACACCAAGGTGATAGACAGTATGGGTATCGAAATTGAAACCGATCTTGATACCATTATTATTGCTGCAACGTATTTGCCTTTCCAGTGCACTGGCGAGCAAGTTAAATTCTTGAAAGGAGGCTTACAAAAACTTACAAGAAATCGGTGGAAATTCTTCGTAATCAGCAAATTTAGCGCTAAGCACCGGTGGGTGGCAAGTCTAGTTTACACTCGTATAACGATGGAACTATTCAAACAGGGCTGCTATGATTAATAATAAAATCCACTTGTTTTAAAGTCATGCTGCTTCTTTAGTTAATAACTTTTCTTAGCGAATTTTCACAAAATTACAATGTTCCATGAATATGTTCAGTAGAAGAATATCTTTAGAAATATATAGTGTTCTCATTAATTGATTAATGAAGTGATTTTTTAAGAATTTATTTTTAATGGTAACCCATTTTCCCTACCAATTTCCATATAAACTTAGAAATTTTTGGAGGGTCCGCGTAGACACAACCGATCGATACCAAAATTTGCACAATTACTTGCAGGCCATAATCAGTAGAGCCTGGTGCAGCTAATAGTCAAAAATTGAACCTGTCTAATGTACTTTGTACTGTAATGTGGATTAGAATCTTTTGTAATAGTAAGCGAAGTTAGAATTGATTCAATGTCTACGAAACATGGAACTGCTCAACGAAAAATTGCATAACTTCAACATTTACTGAAATTTTTTTTTTTTGGGAATGCGTAGAGTTGAGACGAAAACGTAACATGATTAATAACGAGGATAACACTTTCCGAAAGTAGAAGGAAATTTATGAAAAACGGCGTTTTCTGTTCGACTCTAGCAGGGGCCACATTTATGCAACCATTTCGAATCGACTTTTTCATACAAGCTTGTATACAATAATCCTTTCGATTCGAGATGCGCAATGTCACCCCAGATCCTGATCGATTTTTGTTGCATTACCAATTATATGAATAGACAAAATAAATGTTCGGAAACGGTAATTTAAGGTCAAGATGATTTCGAAACCGCCAATTTCGGATGTTTAGTAGCTTCGAATAATTTTACAAACGTTAAACAGTACATCATCTGATAAAATAATTTTGGCGTTATATCCTCAGAAAGCATTTATGGAGAATTTACTCTTCAAACAACCGTTAAAGGGTCTATAAATTTAAATAAAAAAAAATAGTTCGAAAGTTAATGTCATCAGCAAAATTTTGGGGAGTGCTATTATAAACCACTTTGTTGAAGACATGAAGGCTCCATGCATTCAGGATATCGAAGTATGTTAGGCGTTTTGTATTTACCTTTAAAATAAATCATTATGATTTTAGTGTTTATGATAAATCTCTTCTACTGTTTACAAACAATAAAAATTACATTTTATCCAAAGCTTGAGACTCACAATAAAAAGTTATTTTAGAAAAAAAATGATTTAAGAACATTTCGTAAATATCATTTTATAGCTCGATATACTCCCTACACATAGTATTCATGCCTTCAACAAGGTTGTTTTAAATGATAGTTTCAACAAATTCGCTTAAGACACGAACTCTGTTACTATTTTTGAAAAAGAATTTCTTCATAATTTCAAAACTTCAAAGGTTTTGGAATTATGACATTTGGATAGTAAATTCGATTTTCAACAAACCGAATTTCTGGCTACGTCGCTAACTTCAAGTAAGTACAAATTCGTTCTACACTCGTGCCCCCGGTTTTGTCATCCTAATATGAAAATATGTTTGATGGGTTCTAGTAGACGAAAAAGGGTGAATTCGAGGAAATCCTTTCTTTAGCATGTTTTCCTTATCTTAAAGATGCAAATATGCAAAAATAAACTCATTTTTTTTTAAATTTTGCGCTAGAAGACCCCTCCAAGAAAAATGTAAATTGAATAATAATAAATAGTTTTCAGACTACATCAAGGGAAGGGAAGAATACTTTAACAGTTTATTATAAAGAGAACAAATGTGTCCCGATTTAGTTAATGCCCGCATTTCGTCAGCCTAAAATTCACCGTGGGGCTGATAAAAGCAGGTATTTATTTTTCACTGTGTCCCACATTAATAGGTAGATCCCATTTTTTGAGGATATTTTTTCCATTGCATCGAACTACACTGGGCGAACATATTCCCATTCGTGCGATAGTTTTATTACAGTTTATCCTAAATTAATTGGTATACTTAAGTGTTTATATGTTGCGGATTGTTGAACGTTTAGCTTTTTTCCTACACAATATTACAGAAGCTTATTAAAAACTTTCCCTAATAAGGTTGTGAATTTTTAATAGTTTTTTTTAATAAACGGAGTAGTGACACTCCACAACGTAGGTTATTTTTCAAGGCTTGGGGTGAGTACGATCTCTCGAATTACTGAACTGAATATTATTGAATAAGTGTTAGTTTTTAGAATTTATTACAGATTTAACCTTCCGAAAATCGCACAAATGGCTCTGAATCAGATCCGATGGAGCTGTACGACGATTTCGCTAGATTTTCCGAGTAGCGTGAGTCCTCAGTCGCGTTGGAAATTTGAGTAATCGCTATTGAGTGTATGCGCTTCATAAAGATTCAAAGAAAAAATTTCGAACTTATTAACAGAGCATAACTAAAAATTCGTTTGCCCGTCTATTGTATGGGCCTTTTCTTGCTTTTCCGTTGATTTGGTTTAGCCTTTGAGATTCCTAGCACTGATGTTGTCCTATGCTGATTTGAGCGTTTCTCTGTGTTCTGCCACTGCCTCATATAATGTGTTATAGAAAAAAAAACACCGCGGAATAGCAAGTTCCAAATGTTCTCAATCGATATAATATCCGAAGAGAGTGATAAGAGTTATTAGAAATGAAAAGAAATAAAAATATTTTCAGCATATGTTGAATGTTATGCAATTTTTCGGTGAGCAGTTCTATGTTCTATGACCCTGATCCATATTACAGTACATCCCTTTGAAAGCGAGCTCAATATGACAGGAAATATGAGGATTATGATTGATTTCAAAACTCTGCTATGAGTTTCTATTGGAATGTTTTCAGACAGGTATTTGATATTGATGTTATTGAACAACTGTGAGATCAAAGACCAATAGATCAGAGACAGATCAGGATCCCATTTCCACAATTTTTCAAAGGTCCTCATGATGTTTAAAACAACAGGTTATCAATGTACTGATCAGATAGATATTATAGTAATATTGAATTAAATCAAGCAGCATCAATACATTTTTCACTTCAATCCAATTATTTTTTTGGATGGGGACGGAATGGTTAAACCTCAAGGCCTTCTCTTGGCCACGCCGCTGCTTGGAGTTATTTATATCGTTTTAAACTTTCCGAGACGTGCTTCAGATCGATCCGATGGTTATAAGTTAGAAAATTTGCAATCAGAAGGTTCGCGCAAATGAATATTTTTACACCGATAAGTGATCAAGTTGCATCTAGACAACTTGGAACTGTTCGATGGTTACTTGTAGCGGTTGTAGATAGAAAAAGGAAATACTAAATTCGTTTTATCGAAAAAATATTTGGCTTATTTAAACGGATTATTACTTTATTGAACAATAAATAAGCGACAAAGGGCAATCCACAAACTACAAGCCATAAGTACCAATGTCAAGCCAAAAGAGTTATATTATTCAAAATAGATATTTGATGTCTTCAGTAAAGTTATTCGCAGAAGTAACAGCTACAAATTTGCTGAAGTCATCATCTCAATACAATATCTTCCAAGAAAATTTATGAAAATATCTCACTCGTAGGGGGATTAATCAGAAAAAAACACATTACCAAAAGAACGGACATATTTCAACAATCTATAGCTCGCTTGAAGGGTATTCGTATAAGCTATCTGAAAATATATGAAGTGTCTATCTATGTCGTCAATTTCGGCAGTTATTTAAAAAAAATGTAAATAACGCCATTTTTGCACATACAAACATTCATATCTTGAAAAATAAACATCAGAATCAAAAACAAATTAATAGCTTTCTGTCTGGGTGATAGGCCTTTCATTTAAAAGTGGTTTGGATAAGATCGGTTCATCCATTACTGAGAGACACGAATGAGAGTTTGTCTGTTACATACACACAGACATTAACCTAAAACGTCGAGCTGAGTCGATTGGTATATAAGACTCGGCTCTCCGGGCCTCGGAAAAAATCTTGAAAGTTTGAGCGAATTCTTTTATAAGAAATGTAAAGATGTACCAAAATGTATCGTGGCGATAACAGTGATTCGTTGAAATTTGGATACTACCTATAATATAAAAGAATAATACTCACATGGCCGTACGTTACTGTGCGGGAGATACTGATTCGACTGCATTTGCATCATTTACTAACCACTGAATTTTGGCACCAATCCTATAACTGTTTAGCGCGGAATTCTTCCAATTATTTACTCAACTCACTTGCACTGTACCACTATCTTTGCACCGAGATGGTCAGGTTTTCCGTATATTTATTTACCACTCCTAAACGAGCCGATTAAAATCTCCAACAAGAACACTTTTCACTGGTGGCATTCCCAGGCAGATAAACTATTTCCAGCGGTGCAACAATAATGTACCAATGTCAACCAATAATGAAACAACCGTGAAACACTTTCTTTCGAGCACATGCAGTCCAAAGCTTTGTTTGTATAAGCTGTCTCGATTACGCAGTTCTTCATCTCCAGCAGCTAAAATTCTTTTCAGTTCTTCAGAGGCCGAGAGATGAAAGCAGCTCATTGTTGGAGCTTAGTTTGTCTTGTTGCTATTTGCGGCTGCTGCAGAGAACACGTCGGGTGCCGTGCTCTAATTTCAACGTCAGTCAGTATGGGCGATAACGAAGCTGTTTAGTAGACGCCAAAATTTTCAAGCAGATTTGACGAGTTAATGCGTGCAATCGTCTAGTATCACGAGTACTGGAACCCGTGCAAATGGCTGTTGGTACTTTTATAGATTATAACAATAGGGACGGTTACCTCGGTTGGTGATGCTGGGAAAAGATGGAAAATGTACTGAAATAGGAGATATTGTGTATCAAGTAAAAATATTCATTTTATTTAATTTTTTAAATATATTGAACTTTTTAGCAGTATTCGCCAAAATAAATAACATTTTTATATTACCATACCAAGAATTTACGATACAGGTACATTTCAGGCTGTTCGGCAAAAACAATTGAATGGAACGAAGCTCAATACCTAACAGCTTTAATCTCTTAGGATTTGAATTGGAAATTGGTGGCAATTTTTAACCTATTGATGCCCATGTTGTTTATAAACAAGAACGTTTTGTACAAGTACAACTTTTCGATTAGGTTAGATTTGCTCACAAAACCACGTTAGTCTAACAATGAGTGGAAGTATTACCTTTCATTTGAGCACTAGTACTAGCATTAGTGTTATCAGTGGAACAAAAGTTATCGTAATTAGTCTGATTGAAAATCGCTGCACCAGTGTTGCGATGGGTTTGCGAATACGTTCACAAAATTAGAAAATATCTTTTATTGTTTTAACTGTCATGCATCTCTGCACAGGTTGTTGGAATTTTTCGAAAAAATTGAAATATTATTCTTTTTTGTACGGTTTTATTGATTTCATAAAAGAAAAAAACGAAAACTGCTCTGCACACCAAATATTAATTACTGAGTCACAATTCGTGTTCGTAAAATAGTGCACAAATCGATAAGATACCACTGATCGGTTACACTTTCATCATCCAGCTCATATTGTAACCGCGTAAAAACCCAATAGAAAACTCAAGAATAAAATATCACAATAACGCACAAAGAAAGAAATTACGAAAAGCTCCTAAGCTCCTGAAATCATGAACATGAATCACATTACTCCATACCAAAAATCCGAGAATAAATTCATGAGCATGAATCACAACTCCGCGCGAGTAATCCAACAGCATTTTTTTTTGTTTCGAGAGTTGTCCTACTGGAGCTGTAGAGCTAGGTTCTCGTAAGGGCTCTCCGTCAGAATCACACACTACAATTGCAGACGAGACAGGTAATGTCGCCCACTAAAACACTGCTAGAGGAAAATTGCAGCGGGCCGTGATTCTGAATGTGATATTGTATATTCATTGTACGGTTGAGATATGAGACTTCGCGATCGCGTGTATCATCGCGAAGGGCTCGAGCATTTGTACGTTAACGTTTTCAATAGTGACAAGAAAAAATGAAAAAAAGTCGATTCCTAGTCCCACCAGGAGTACTTGCTCCAATTTTGATTATAAATTTGTCTCCAATTTTGTTTATAAACAACAATCGGACAAGTCTAGCTACCGGACCAACGTACCTGAAGTTTGTATGGATTTTTTCGACAATTTACATGGAGAAAACCAACTATCTCGCATTTTCATTCGCTGGGTGGCACTGTATGCATCGTGTTATCACTGTAAGTGAAAATAAGATAGAGAATTTAGAAATTAAGTGTCTTCTACAAAGTTGTAGAACAGTCATTTTTCAGTAATTCTTACGAACATCTCGATATCCTATCTCCCTTATATGAAAAGTTCGTGTTGGCGTCAAATTTGGAGCAAGTACTCCCGATGGGTCTAGGAATCAATTCAAGGGTGGGCCGATGGAGTTTTCAAAAAATCATTATTTTTATGGACATTCTAGTGCTCAATCGCGTATGCGTTTGTATGTCGCGTGTGCTAACGTATAAGTAACTTCGCGTATATAAATTCTATTTTATAACCGTGTGTCTTTCGCATATTTCTGTGTGTTCTTGGAGGATCGCGCGCGGACCGTGAATCTAATACTTAATTTTTGGTGTACGGCTCAGATACTAGAAGAAAGTGAGATTTTCCATATTACTAGAGTTTCCAGTCATGTCGCCATGGAAGGTGCATGTAACTTTGCGTGCACAAAACTCGGTTTTCTAACCGTGTGGCCATTCACATATTCGCATGCATTATTGGATGGTCACGCGGACCGTCATTCTGATATTTAATTTTTGGTGTACAATTCACATTCTGACAAGAAATGAGTTACCCCATATCACTAGAGTTCCCGGTCGTGTCGCCATGGAATGTGTTGTCCAGTGGATATGGTATGCTTCCTTTTTTAATTAGTCCAATTGAAGGCATGGACCTAGTCTGCTGATACCAAGGATAGAAACTTCCAGAAGTGACCGATTCATGATCGAGCGAGTGCGGGAGTTTTGAGGTTCACGTTTAAAAAATTTAAAAGTGCTGAGACCTTCACCTTATCACCAGGATGTTATTATGTTTACGAGATCGCGGGTGTAGGTACCGTGGATGGTCGCGAAGGGCTCAAGCATTTGTATGTATGTTTTTGTCACGTGTATCCGTATGTGATTTCGCGTAAAAAATATTGATTTCATAATCATCTGGCGTGTATTCCTGAATGATCGTGCGCGGATCATGAATCTGATGCTTTATTTGTAGTGTATGGTACAGATGGTAGAAGATAGTCAATTTCCCCATATTAATAGAGTTCCCGGTCACGTCGCCATGGAACGTGTTGTCTAGTGAATATGAGCGTCATTTTTTATTGGTCCAACTGAATGCATGAGTCTGCTGCTAGGACCGAGGGTAGAGACTGCCAGACATGACCGATTCGTGATCACACGATTGGTGGATTAATGCTGAAAACCGCGTTTAAAAGTTTATAGATGATACAACGTTCACTCAATTACCGGAGAGTTTCAATGTTGACAAAATCGCGGGCGTAAGTATGTGTAGATGATTGCAATTGCATGGTTATAATTTATATTTCTCTTCGATTCCGCATGAAACTTGAGTCGGCTTGGAAGTGAATGAATGATGAAGACGTTGAAATTGAATGCTGGTTGCGGTAAATTCATGATAAATGACTACACTTGCGCTTAGGCCGACTTTCGTCAATTCCACGGCGGATAAGAATATTTCGGCATCCAAGTCCAAGTTTGGCATTTCAGAGTATAATTTAAAGAAATCTAATCTAGCAAGCGATTTGCTAATGTTGTGAAATTGACGTGTCAAATTACATCTGGAACAATAAACGGTGAAATATACAATAGAGAGTGAAGCGACTCTTACTATTTATAAGGAAGCCCAATTGGCTTTGTTTTGGCCTGATCTGGGATGGGAAAATGTGTTGGAATGTCAGGAGGTCAACAACGTTGATTTTTTGCCGGAACATGAACATGAACATGAACAGAAGTGTCTTTATATTATTGATAGTGAGCCGGATTTGCAGAAAGTTTGAATGAATATAAAAAAAATAGAAAAATCAGTTGAACTTAGAATTATTGGAGAATGATATTTAATATTTCATGGAAAACTTGAATATTTCCTTCGGCGAGCATGGGCATCCTCATCACAGTTCTCAATATGTAGCTACTCGTTATGAATGTTTCCTGGATAAAACAGCCTATTTTTACTAGATGGACCACCTAAATAATGACAATCAGCTAGTGAGATAATTGATAATTGCTGTCAAATTGCTCCAATAACTTAGTTCAAAAGTATAGCAGAGAGCATGGTGTTGTACTTAGTTTTAAAATTTTGTTGCTGTCAAATGACCTCCAATAACTTATGTTTTTATGGAAAGAGTGTATAGCAAATTGCAACATACGTGAGTAGATAGTTGTGATAGATTAATATTCATTTGCGAATTATGTTGCACGCTCTTGAAAAAAGCTACATTTTTTATGTCACGTTAGTCATATCCTGTACACAACTCTTTGATTCTCTGAAAAAAAATGTCACAGATCATCGAAATAATCGGAATATTACACAACACTTGAGCCTGCAGCATATTACCACAACGGAAAAATTGAGTTTATCCGTCTGTTATGGTACACGTGCTCAAACAACCATTTCGCTGATTAGCACTTAAATTCTATTTTGAAACTCCAAATAACTATGATGTAAGTGGAAACGTCGACTACCAAATTACGACTGACGAATGAGTGCTAGCACATATCATCATCGTCATCACAAAGAACTTGTTTCTTTTCTCGGAAAAGCTAAATGATAACTGTCCATGAATCATGTTCCTTGTTATCCAACTGTTCAAACCGACGACCGCCGCAACGGATTCCGTATACCACTCGTGCCAAACTGGCGGGTGAAATTCTGTATTAAATGTGCATTAGAAGAATCGCTGATACGGTACAAATTTCATCCTTCTATATTTATTTGCATTACATTTATGTGTTATAAAAATTCGATCCGATTTTGCCACACTGATAAGCCGAACGGAACAAACGTTGTTATAAATACGATTCTACGCTACTTATTGAAGATTAGAAAGCTCCACATGCTGTATGAGGTATAAATTACGACCCGGCTCGTTGGCGCGCAGTTAGAAAGGCTCTAGCTGTCATGGGAAGCGGATGTCGGGTGGAAATTTGATAGAACCGATAGCACGTACGGGAAAAAAACACATGTTGAACGTTGACACCATGCGCTTGTCGTGATGCAATATGCCACATGTTTTGATGAATTAGTTTGTCATTTTGATGAATCTATTGAAAGTATTGATCTCCTCCTACAGTTGCTGGTGACATATTAATGCCGCATTATCGACGAATACGTCAGATAGGAGCTTATCTGTGAAAAGAGCTTAGCCACTGACTTTCTAATTAATCACCATTCAAGTTGTTCAAGATGTAACGATAACATATAATAACCCAACTTGAGTGTACTGAAACTGCATATTCTTTTGCGGAAAGTACAAGAAAAATGATGCAAAGTGACACTTTCTGCTTGTCTCTAATACGTCAGGAATGATTTGTATGAGAATCTGAAGATTTTTTTTGGATTAAGAATCATAAAATAATAATAAAGTGCTGACTTGTGTAGCGTTATTTGGTTTTGTATACACGGTCTCTTTCTCAAGTTATGCACTTTTAAAGTCGAATGAAACTAATAACACAGACTGTTTTACAACTATTTCTAAAAAATGTACCTAACATAACAACCAGCAAATCGGAATTCCAGTTGCAAAGGATTTGACATTTTATTCAAATGATCGCCGGGACGTAACAGAAATCAGAGGAAATTCGTCGCGGGATAGAAAATTCGATTTAATAAAATATAAGCAATTCTCCTTATAGTTGGCTAACTGGAGCTCTCGTTGTTTATGTAATTCATCGTAATAGTACAAGCAATTATAAATCCTCGAAATTCTCGACAGTCGGCTGCCCAGAGCTATTGTGAAATGTCGACACACTTACTAACAAACTTCTACTTTTCGTGATTTTTTTTTAATTATTATTATTACATTTTCGATATATATCGTACAGATTACACTTAATGCTATTGCTAGTGTCAATGATAAAAATTTCTAATTGCTAACTTGTAATTAGATTTAGTGGTATGGAAGACATAAACTAAAACAGTTTCGTTGAATCTGCTACAACATCTGTCTAGCGGATTGTTCTGGCCATATGCTGTGCGGTGCCTGGGAATCCACAGAAGCGGACGATTCCTTAGATCACGAGGGGGAACAAATGAATGAATCCTTGAGAGAATGTCGGGACAGTCAATATTGTTCGACAACATATCGAAAATGAATCTAGCAACATGCATTTATTATTATACGGCGGAAGACGGATAGGGTTTTTCCAAGGCAATTTTCTGAGAGCAAATCGTACAAAACTTCTCTGAACGCGCACCAGTCGGCTACTTTGAACGGCGTTGTATGGCGCCCATACTTGTAAAGCATACTCCAAAGTGCTCCGGACCAGTGCGCAGTATAAAGATTTCAGTGCGTAGAAATCCACAAAATCGACAGCGTTCCGTTTTAGAAAACCCAATGTTGCAAAAGCCTTCGCCGTTGTTGCAGTGATGTGGTCGGCGAAACGAAGTTTTCTGTCGAATAACACTCCCAGGTCACGGATAGAATCCACCCGCTCGATGACACAGGCTTGAAGAGTATATTCGCAATGCCTTATATTTGCCGAGCGTCCGAAACTTATCATCTTACATTTATCAATGTTGATGTGCATACCGTTCAGCAAACACCATTCCTCTATATTTGCTATATCGTCTTGGAGCACAGCAGAATCGAGTGCTGAAGCAATTGAACGAAAGATTTTCAGATCATCAGCATAGAGCAGTTTTTCAGAGTTGATGCGGGTGCAGAGGTCGTTGATGAATAAGAGAAAGATCAGTGGCCCTAGGTGACTTCCTTGAGGCACACCGGTTGGCGTTACGAATGCGCTTGAGCATGTAGTGCCAATTCTAACGAAGGCAGATCGTTGTGAGAGGTAAGAATGCAGCCATCTGGTAACCCACTCAGGAAAGCCTAGTCGCTCCAGCTTGAAAACAGCAATGTTGTGGGGCACCTTGTCGAATGCTTTTGCGAAATCAAAATATATAGCGTCTACTTGTTGACGCTTCTCTACAGCTGGTACTAGAAGGCTCGTGTACGTCATCAAGTTCGAAGTGGCGAAGCGTTTTTTCATAAATCCGTGTTGTCGTTCGTCGATTATGTTGGAAGAAGCGGCGTCCATCGCATTGTACACAAACTTTTCCAGAACTTTAGCTAGACAGTTCAGCAGCGAGATTCCTCTGTGGTTTTCAACATTGTGCCTATCTCCAGCCTTATGAATAGGAACTATAGCAGCTTCTTTCCATGCCATTGGGAAAATATTTTCCGAGATTGAACGCTGAAAAATAATACTTATTGGTGCAGAAAGTGCTCGGGCACAATGCTTTATAAACACAGGAGGCAAGCAATCCGGACCAGGCCCTTTCGAAGGATCAACGCTGGACAGAGCGCTCGCTACATCAGAATCATTTACGTTAGGAAGAGGAAGGTTGATATTATGCGTTGGCAATGTTTCAAGGTACTGTTGCGATGGATAGACAGGAGGGCTGGAAAATACATCTCGGAAGTGATCTGCAAAAAGGTTCGTCGACTCGGCCGCGGACTGTGAATTTTTGTCTCGAAGATAGACATTTTCTGGTACACCCACGGAACATTTTCTGCCGTTTATAAATGTCCAGAATGTCGAAGGATTATTTCGAAGGCTGCGCTGAACTTAGTTCAGATATTCACCGAATGCACTGTTCCGGGCTGTTTCATATTGCAGTTCAGTTTGACGAAGAATAGTTTTGTTGTCGTCGGTCCTATGATGTAAATATCGCTTTCGTTGTTTTCGGAGTACGTTGCGTAGGCGACCAAGCTCAGCGTTCCACCACGGAAATATATTCTGCTTTTCTGCTGACACGTTTTTAGGAACATTACGGCGAAGAATCTCATATACGGCATCATAGGACGCCACAACTGCCTGATCTGTCATTTCCAACCAGCATCTCACGCCAATTGAGTGCACCAATGGCCATTGAAACTTCATCGAAGTTGCATCGAGTAAAGTCCAAGTTGAAGTCGTCGTTAATTGGATCAAAAGCTTCACTGTCATCAGAACGCATATCAAGTCTTAAAACGAAGGGTTTATGGTGAGGGTCAACCTTCAGTATAGATGTGGGAGGCTCAATCAGTTCGTGTCATTGACGAAAGCTAAATCGAGGGTCCGTCCATTCACGTTGCCAACAGAGCAGATTTGATACAAGCCACCAGCGACCAAAGTTTCTGTGATGGCCGTCTCTTGTTCCGTGGTTGCATTTTCAGGAAGGTAGCACTTATAATCGTCATCAAAAATCCACCGAAGATTAGGAACAAGTACATTGTCGCGCCTATTACATTTGTCCAGGATGCTTTGGACTGCAGAAGAGTGAACGTTGTACAAGTCAGGATCACTGTTCGACCTTAGATAAATGCAACAAATATATAACGATCGACCTGGCAGTGAAACGCGTCCGACAACTTGCTCCAAATATTCACATCCAGGCATTTTAGTATAGTCCCAGTTAGATTTTTCTTTGTCGCTATGAGAACACCACCTCCGCGACGTAGATGACTGGTAGAAGAGTTGCGATCGCACCGGTAGATTGCGTAGTTCGTCGTTAGCTCGGTGTTTAATATATCATCACGTAACCAGGTTTCGGTGAGAACGATAATGTCATAGTCGCAGGAAGTGAGCGCAAGCAAGAAAGCCTGCGTTTTTGTTCTCATTCCACGAACGTTCTGGTAGTAGATGGACAGGAAATCTGGGATTGTACGCAACGGCATGCTATGAACCAAGAGTTTTTCAGAAAGCGAACTGTCATATAAAGCAAAATACTCGCCTGAGAAGGGAGTTCGGAAGACCCCCTCACATGTAGATATGTAGACGATTCCTCGGTCATTAGCAGCAGAATATATCGGAGTAAGACGAATGTGGCAGGCGTCGTTATATATCAGCGTGCGGAGTATTTCTTAAAGATTTAGTTTTGGGTCTAAATCTAAATCTTTAAGAAATACTCCGCACGCTGATATATAACGACGCCTGCCACATTCGTCTTACTCCGATATATTCTGCTGCTAATGACCGAGGAATCGTCTACATATCTACAGTGACAACAGACCTGTGTGCAGGATAAAAAGGTACGAAAACTGATTAAATATTATGAATATTTCCAAGACCCGACGGGTTGAATCTGGCACACAAATCGGTTCAACTCGACAAATTGGAACTATGTCCGTTTCCCATCGAGAGGGAATTGTCAAACGGAATCACTGCCTAATGGCTTGCGGTAGTGTCGGATTCTTGCCTACCGACCAAACATACAGCTCTTGTTTCTACACATCATTATTTTCATCCCCCCGGGAGAGCACTGAAGGAGGGAATGTGCTCTTACTCTTCTGCAGTTTCTTGCTGTCCATTCTTCGCGGTATAATCTGTTGCAAATATCAGAACCTGTCGAGACGTCGACTGATCCGAATATGATTCTCAATCTATCATTTTTCTAACCTTTCTTCGTTCTGTTACAGTTTTTTTACGTCGGTGGATTTTTCCCCCAATGTTGAATTTCATGTTTTCTATTTTGTTCATTTTTTCATTTGAACATTTTTTATTGTTTTATTTTGATCTCCTTGAGTTTTGTGCATTTTTTTTCTGTTTTCCATTTCATCGAATTTTAAATTTTGTCCACTTTTACTTTATGTGGACTTATTTATTACTCAACCCATTTATTTTTTGACTTTTTCTTAAATTTATTTCTAGCACTATTCCTTTTTTTCTCATTTATTCAAGCATTTTTATTTTGACCCGTTTAAACAATTTTGATTTACATGTTTTCTAAGATTTTCACTGTTGTCTGCTTTTGGGGTATTTCCACTTGTTCCTGTTTTCTATTTTTTCTGCAATCCAATCCGTCCACTTGTTCCCATCTTTTCTACTTCTATTATTCCATTGCACATATTCAATTCTAAATTAGTTAATTTAAAAAAATAATTTGTCCATTTTTGATTTTTTCATAGTTATTTTAGTTTAATCTTTTTTTTTCATCCTTTTTCTTTAGCATTTCTTCTGTTTTGAAACATTTTTTATCATTTTTATGTTTTCATTCTTTCCTTTTTTTCTAACAATGCCTGTCTGCCAGATCTTATTGACGCAGTTTACTGTTGCGTGTTGAGGTCCTTTTCCTCGGCGATTAAGCATTAGTTGCCTTATCTGTCGCAGCTTGGGGGTCATTCAGTCTGCTTTCTCTCGCATTGCCGTTTACGTTCATGTCATTATGGGTATGTTTTTAATAATGAGTTTTTTTTAATATTATTGCACCAACTATATGAATGATCCAAAAAAATTACCTGATGCAGCTTTCCCTGAAAACAAAGAAAGTCAGCTACACTATCGAACAAATGAGATGTTGTATTCTCAAAGGCTGGCAATGTGGTAGCGTATCGACTGGTGCTTCTTTTTAACGAATTCTAGGCGAAGCCAGACAAAGATCCGATCAAATCCATGCAATACCGACGCGTGGATAAATATTAATTACTGATAAATCGGCTCCTTTCAAAGCCACTAAAAATTTCGTAGATATTTAAAGGATTTTACGATCAAAATTTGACCGACTTGAGCTTGACGCATTTCTCATTTGCTTGCGTGCAGAAACATGCCTCTTTTTTGATTTTGACATTTGCTCTTCGGTCATAAAAGTGTCGTTCAAAAGGAGCAACACAGCGAAATTTTGCTCGCGTTTCGCCTGATTCCGCACTACCCAACAAACAATTTAGCTGGATAATTGCTTGAATCGCTTTCGTTCAGATTATTCTCTTGTATCAAAAGCTTGTTCAAGCATCGTTGTTTGTTGGGTACTTGCACGACGAGTTCGCAAAATCGCAAAAAGTGGCCAAATCAACTGTCACCAGTGTAATGGGAACCGTAAGGAAAAGTGGTCAATATTTTCAAGCATATGATGCTGTCGAAATTCACACAGAAATATCTGCTTTGGTAGGCTTTTTGTGCCTGTGGTTTGAAAAGCGACATTTTCAATGCAAGCGCGTCCGCCAATCAGGAAATTTATGTGAAAGAGTGCATGAAAAAACGTCTGCTGAGATCCGAAAAATAGATCGAAAGTTGCAGCGCCTACAAGCACGCTTCGCGCACCAAGATCAGTGACAACATAAAATTTTAAACTCAATTTTCTCGATATGTCGTTTTTCCAAAAATGGTTGAGTGGCAGGCATAACCGCCATTCAGCCCAGTGGGCCTGGGTTCAATCCCAGCGAAGGTTGTTGCGATTTTCTGGTATGAAAACTCTGTGTCACGTATTCCTTCGCAAGGGAAGTAGAGCTTTTGGTCCCGGTTCATGTGTTGATGAAACGTAATTTCAAATCGGTTTTGAAATCTCTGAGAAAATGGTGGGAGTTTAACTAAGACACAGGCATTTTCCGATCACGGTGAACTGAGTCGAATGGTATGTGATATTCGGCCCTAAGGGCATGAAAATTCGTTCCTCTTTAAAGGTCACTCGGAAATGTCAATATTTTTGCTCTGTGGATTGTATAATCTTTCCATATATGAAAAAAGGCCAATTCATTTTGTACCAGAGCCAAAGATGTTTCGTATACCACACGTGGAAAACAGCAGAAGAGTGACAGACGATAAAAGCCAGTCTAGCAGTCCAATGCCTACATCGACTACACGTTAGAACAAGGAACGATGTGGTGTGAGTACTCGAGGAAACAGAGGGAAGCTTTGCCAAGAACGGCGCGCGAAAATGTTTCAAAACGATCGTTTAATTGAGCAGGATAAGCGTCCTGATACCGATCATGATCAAGTACCGATGAGGAACAGGTTGCAGATCATACAGGAGTGGCACAAGTAGCATAGAGATTGAGGATGATAAGCAGGCTAGACGAAGTAAAAAAGCAAAGCCTTCCCGAGCAAACGAAAAGCCCATAATACCCCCATGCTCATGGGGTTTGACATGGGTGCTTGAAATGGGTTCAACCCATGAAAACGCCATCACCATGGTTCGGTAGATCCCATACAAAATACCATATGCTGGTGTATTTATGGGTTATTGAGGCCATTTTATGGTGTCTTGATGGTTGTGAATTTTGGCACGGACCATATTTAAGGTCTTTTGAAGGGGCTATGTGGTGTTTGAACCCATGAGTATTTGCTCGGGTTGGCATTACATTCAGCTACGGAAGTTCACTTCATGTTTCGACAGACTTCGCAGCTGATTTTTAGCGTGCAATGCAGTTTTCTGACCACTACGAATCCTTCCTGACTGAAACTCGAACATACGACGAGTAACTTTTGAGCTTCCTAACCGGGTTAGACGAAATGCGACAAGCTATTCGAGAACTGAAAAAATGGGAAGGCAGAATCCCAGCCGTATTCTGTATAACTATAACTCTATTATCTTTCTCCGGACAAAATCAGCCTAGAGGCCGCGTGGCATCCGGCGGGTTGAAGTATGTCAGTTATGCAGATAACTGTCAAATTCATTCCCAAAGGTGGCCGCGTCACGTATGAGGAGGCAAAGAGCTTTAGACCGATCAGTCTGACCTCCTTCCTTCTCAAATCAGTGGAACGTTTAATCGGCCACTACATTCGGGATGGTAGCTTGGGCGAGCACCCGCTGCATGCAATGCAACATGCATATCAGCGGGGGAAGTCTACTACCACCCTGTTACACAATGTTGTCTACAACATTGAAAAAGCTTTTTCACAAAGCAATCAAGTTTAGGAGTTTTTCTCGATATTGAAGGTGCTTTTGACAACGTGTCTTTCGAATCCATTTTGGAAGCAGCATGAGATCATGGAGTACCTTCATATATCACGAACTGGATACACGCAATAGTAAGCAACCGACATCTGTGCTCATCGTTAAGACAAGTAGAGATGAGGAAACTGAGTGTCTGCGGATGTCCTCAAGGTGGTGTGCTGTCACCACTTCTATGGAACCTTGTCGCCGATAGCTTGTTGAGAAAACTAAATGAGCTTGAGTTTCCGACGTATGGTTTCGCCGATGATTATCATATAATGATCACCGGTATTTGCATTAACACACTTTTTGATTTGATGCAACAAGGATTATGTGTTGTTGAGCGGTGGTGTCTTCATGTTGGACTATCAGTTAATCCAAATAAAACCTCAATGGTGTTTTTCACGCAACGAAGGATTACAACCGGAGCTCGTCCATTGCAGTTTTTTGACTCTGAAATTATTGTCGAAGATCAAGTTAAGTACGTTGGGGTAATTCTCGACTCAAAACTTAATAGGACAGCTCACATCGATTTCAGGATCAAAAAAGCTTGCATGGCCTTTGGCCAATGTAGACGGGCTTTCGGAAAATCTTGGGGACTCAAACCCAAGTACATTCAGTGGATTTACACAACAATTGTTAGACCAATACTGGCATACGGGTGCCTTATTTGGTGGCAGAAGGGAGAAGTCATGACAATCCAATCAAAGTTAAACCATCTTCAGAGGATGGTCTTGATGGCGATGACTGGTGCGTTCTCGACAACACGTACCTATGTGTTTCTGAAACAAGAAGCACTTTCTTGTGCATACCGTCTTAAGGTTACTGGGCTCTGGAACAGTAACCCAATAGATCGTGTAACTAGCCACACAAGACTGTGGCCCCAAATGGTTACTTGGGATGAATATACACTTGCTCCCAGTGACCTTACACTCACATGTAGTTTTCCTTCTAAAACTTCCAATGTGAGAATTCCTCTTCGTGAGGAATGGCTGTCTGGCTGGATGGAGCGACAACTTGAAGAATACGTAGATTGTTACACGGACGGTTCTTTGTTGGAGGGCCGAGCCGGTGCTGGTGTCTATTGTCATGAGATGAGATTAAACCAATCTCATTCGCTTGGTAGATACTGTACCGTATTCCAAGCAGAAATCTTTGCGATTCTGTGTGGCGTACATTCCGCACTTCAACAGGGAATTTACGGTAAAAGAATCTATTTTTGCCCTGAAAGCACTGGAAATGAATGGGCGGACGAATTGGCTAGAGCTGGCGCAGCGACTGATTTCGTTGGTCCAGAACCAGTTCTACCACTGTCAATAAGTTGGATAAAGCACAAGATTCGCTCTTGGGCTGCATTCGAACATGCCAACCATTGGCGTAGCTTGCAAACTTGCGTTCAAACAAAGGCTTTTCTGCCGGATGTGAGTCCGAAAATGTCATGAAATTTGTTGCATTTTTCCAAGCACAATTGTAGTATTCTGGTCAGGGCTGGACATTGCAAACTCAATTATCACATGGCTACTATTCAGCGCGCTGAGTATTATTCATGTGATCTTTGTGAATCCGATTACGGAACATCATATCATTTGATATGCAATTGCCCTGTATTAATGCAATTGCGCATCCGGATTTTTGGTTCTCCATACATAGATGAACCTATGTACAGAGAGCTGAAATTTAAGGATATGCTTTTGTTCTTAACCCAGTGTGGTAAAGAGCTATAGTTTTTTAGCCGTATTTGAATGACAATATCTCTTCGGGGGTGTTGTCGTTCTGTTATCTCAATATCCCCTCGGGGGTGTTGATATATCCACTCACTGTTTGAGTAGAGGTTCTAAATCCCTCCGGGGGTTGGAAGTTTTATTCCTGCTGTTGTAGCACCTGCAGATCGTTCAGCATCACTCCGGGGGTGCAGAAAGCTCTGTTTTAATTGTTCTGTGTCGTTGTTTTCCTTACCCCTAACCTTACCACTTCCCCAATCCTTCCCATCTGGAAAATGATGAAAAGACGATTCTTGGCAAGGCACAAATCTCCTATCAACATGAGGAACGTGCCATTTGAGCCAGACGCTACTGATTCCTGATTCCTGATACGGAAGTTCACTTCATGTTTCGACAGACTTCGCAGCTGATTTTTAGCGTGCAATGCAGTTTTCTGACCACTACGAATCCTTCCTGACTGAAACTCGAACATACGACGAGTAACTTTTGAGCTTCCTAACCGGGTTAGACGAAATGCGACAAGCTATTCGAGAACTGAAAAAATGGGAAGGCAGAATCCCAGCCGTATTCTGTCCTTCTATCCTTGACCGATTGTTCCGCTGTGTGATGGGAACGATCTGGATGGAAGAAGAAATATCGTCTGATTGATTAAATTGCGTCTTATGCCCTACCTACAAGAAGTGTAATGACAATCGCGGCATAACGATTTTCAATAACGTCTATACCGTCTCTCTCGTGTTCTGTTTATTGCCACCTCCAGCGGTGAATATCAATGCCACAAATCAAGGTAAAATTGCGGGAATACAACTTATCGAATCATCACCTGTTTGTGGATTTCGATGAAGCGAACGATTGAGTGAACAGTAATGAACTGCGGCAAGCAGTGATTGAACAATGTATTACAAATCTGATTAAACTGATTTGTACAACCTGGAAGTCTGAAATACATGGTCATGATTCAGAACAGCCGATTTGTTCAGTTATGTCGATAACGATGAAAGATATCAAGGACATACTTAACTGGAGCAGCTATGATGCTGACTATGAACATTTATCCTATCGTTTCAACGTAAAGGTGTAAAAAATTCGCGAATCATCCATCGGTTGAATTCACTTATTAAATTATAACAAGTGTTATCATGGAAGTAGGCAGTGCATTTTTTTGTAATGACAATTTCTTCAAACTAGGTGCATCAAATGCATGATTCGGATAAGATACTGACAGTTTGATATACGATTTATCTGTTATTTTTTATTGAAGATTTTGGTTGATTGTTTTTTATAGTGTCTCTCTAACATATGCTGATTTTTCTTCAATAGTAATATGATTTTATGCGTTACATTATATTTTCAACTTTATGTTTCCGTTTTATTTACTACGCCAAAGTTTCATCAATCGGCTCGTTTTAGTGGTATAATAAAATTTTATTTGGAGATGAGAATTGTTTCCCACAATTATTATTAACCAAGGACATTACTTTCATATACGGTTCAACATTGTATCTTTGCATTCCGCTCTACTCTCGACTAAATTGCACTGCTCTCTACCTTGTCTATGCAATCCATCAGCGGATGAGATTTAGTTGTTTGAAATCCACCATTACCTCACAGTTACGTTTGCATAGTTATTGCGTACGTCTAATTATATTATTCTTGTATCTTATCGCCCTCCGCACAGAGAGAGTATATTGAGGCTCTCAGAGCAGAGAGTAAACATTTAGTTCATAGTTCTACAAGTGTTCATTTTACTGTCTAGGGATGTATGCTTAGATGTTTTGTACTTAGGTACTACGCGTTTATCATATTGATTACTCTGCCTCGTGGTATCAGTTAAACGAAAAATAAAAGTAAAACACATTAAATTGGAGGTCATACGGATTCATGTTCCTCAATCCCGCTGATTGTTCCAACATTGGAAAACATTCGAGATATAAAAGACAACTCACCCCACATCTATTTGGAGTTTGTTTGCTCAGATGCCCGACGTCTGGGTGACACTAATCGTTTTATTTTGGTCACAAATATTTGCCACTTGTGTGTAATTGAAAAAAAAAAAAAGAAAACACAATTCATTCGGATGGTGGCTTGGAGTTTCGATGGATCACCGCTGCTAACTGTATAAAAGGTGTTACCTGGAGCGGTGGAAACTTTCAGAAACCGAAAGGGTCTCTGCTAGATAGGACGATTAATGTCAATCAGCGATTGAAATATTTGATAATTACACAATAACATGAATGAATTGTTGGCATAGTTTGAAAGCGATTTACTGTGCATACTTTATTGACACAATGGTTAGTGTTTTCGAGTAAATTCATAATGGTTCAAAAAATATTTCTACTGTGATTATAAACATGTTTTGCCTTAACGTTATAGTGAGAGTGATTAATTTTGTAGCCGCTGATTAAGTGTACTGTACTATGCAGACGACAATGATTTTGGGGAGATCATACATTTGTCGACTAACACAAGCATATTTCAATTTCGAGTAACGTAAGGATCAACATCAGAAGCCGCGAATTGTACAAAAGCTTATTGCCTGAGTACCACGTTTTACCTTTCATTGCCGAGTGCTATCTATTTACAGTTTTCAGCGACAATGCATTATTTACACTAAAGCTATATTTTGGGGGATAAGCTCCAAAACCGTTGCAACTCTACTTTTGGAAGCGTTCTATGATCTTTTAGGCAAAGTTTTCGTCATGTTTTGTTTCATTTTCCATATAAACGAATATCTTGCTATTTACAGCGTTCTCTATTTATCAGTGATCGCTCACAAACTCGCCAACAACCGATCATGCGACAAAAACAGATGAATAAATAATTTCATGGAATAAATCTCACGGAGTTTGTTACCACTCACTTAAACTATCAACATTTGTGTTGATTTGCCACACTCATACACTCACTCGATCCTTAATCCAGTCCTGCTCGTATCCAGCGATCCAATGGATGCTGTTGACCGTTGAACCCATCCAAAGCCGTCGCCGTGCCAGCCAGTCAGAAGATTTTTGCCAGACGTCTTCTGAGCGTCTGCAGAGCGCTGGTTCATGACAGATCGTCGGTTGTGTAGATCAGACCCTGCTGCTGCAGGATGTAAAGCCGCTTCTCGACTGCGTCTTTGTCTGGGGTAGGGAGACACAACACAAATTATTAATCTGAAACGAGTTATGAATAAAGACAGTACTCACATTTCGATAACAGCATCTTATCCTGTGGATGACTGCACTTCTGGGCCAGTGAGTGGAGCAGAATCTGCGCCGACTGGTAACGAGTGAAGCAATCTTCGGGGTTGCCAAACAGCTCATCTAGGGCAGCCGATTGGCACTGAAGGGGAATACATATAAAGATAATGTAGTGGGTAAGTGATACGGTTCATCTGATACAGAATTTTCTTAAATTGTTTTGGCAATATAGAGTGTTGATATATTCATTCAATTTATATATTATAATTCCAAACTTGAAAAATATTTTCTCAAATTTTTATCACAAAAGACTGAAAATTGAGCGGGTGATAATGAATCTGCAGATGCGCCTCACAAAAAACTCGTGTTGCGGTGTACATCATAACTTAAAATCTACTGAATAATTATTCAATAAACATACATATACCGGACTAATTGTTTCAAAATGTATCACAGTGTTATCCCCATAATTATTCAGGTAAAAGCGGAGGGTTTTAATTTTTTCTCCATTTATGAATATAGGATTACAAATCCAAAAGGTCGTACACCTTTTCAGAAAAATTAAGCGGAATAATACTTCATCAAATTCTCTAAACTAACTTGATGAAATATTATTCCGTTTGGTTTTAGAGATTCTTAAATTTGCTACTTTACGCTGGTACAAATTGAAAGCTCTCAATAAACTTCTGTCCACTCCTAATGATCGTAGCTCTCGCAGTAGTATTGCTATTTGAACGTTATCGTATACTCTCTAAATACGACATGCTCGTTGTGGGTGAAAGCTGTGTCTAGCTCTTCAATCAACAAATAAAGAGCATCCATCGTTCATTTACCCTTCAGTAAACCACATACAGTGTTC
The DNA here is from genome assembly GCF_030247195.1 of Topomyia yanbarensis. NCBI lineage: Eukaryota > Metazoa > Arthropoda > Insecta > Diptera > Culicidae > Topomyia > Topomyia yanbarensis. The sequence continues at coordinate 23,613,734 of NC_080672.1, forward strand.
GACAGAAGTTTTTGTGTACCACTCCAAATTGTCCTTGATCATGTTTTCATAAGTTTTCCAAAAACAGAAAGCTAAACCGATCGGCGATATTATTTGGAGTCATCGGAAGACTTTCCCGGTTTAAGAATGGGGATGATCTTGGAAACTTCCCACAACTTTGGGATGATACCTGTGCGATTTCGTTGTATATCTGTAAAGGTGCCACTTGAGCATTATAGGGCAGATTGCTGATCACCGAACGACTAACCCGGTGCTGTGTCCTTTTCCTATTTGAAGATTGTTTGAAAGTTGTTTATTATGAAAAATCGTCGCATGTCGTTCGTATGTGCATTCTGTTTCTGCTATTGGACATGATCTCGTGGAAGGCGGTGCCGGACGATCTACGACTTCTAGTAGTTGCGAATCTCTTAATGATAGCTGTCTACCAGTAGCTTTACCTTTGTAACGTTTCGTCCATCTCCAAAGGTCCATCACTGCTATTCGTGAGATCAGTTCGTCACAGTTGGCTCTCCACGATTCCGTTCGTTTTAACTTCACCAAGTTGGAATACTTGTCAGTTGTCGCATATTCCTGGAATATATTATAGTCGAGTATGCGTTGCCATACCTTGAACTTTTCACGACGCATTGCTTTTGTTTTGTTTAGCTCTTGTTCCAGAGTGTTAGTGGCACAGTTTTTTTATAGTGAGGTTTACAAAACCTCAAAAGCCTGGCCTTTGGTGTATTGGCATTGTGTGGGACTCACGACTCGCTTGCGTCCCTAACCACTAACAATACTCCTTATTATTTTCTTGCCCTTCTTCCTCACGGTACTACATCGAGGTATGACTTCGTGGGGGGCTCGTTGTGCTTTTGTTTTTCTTTCGCTCACCAGTTTTCCGCAGCTGTCTCGGAGTCTCACTTGATCCATGAAATGGCTCTTCTCTTGGTTTTCATCTTCATCTAATAAGTCGTCTACAGTTCACGTATCAGCGAGCCGTTTAGCTATTTTCCTGAGACATTAAGCACCTGTTTCCGTGAGTCATTCAGCTCCCAGCCTTATCACGATCTACTCGGATAATCCCGTGCGAAGAACTGACCCTACTCCGACTGAGACTTCCTCTACGGAGAAATTTCTCCCCGCTTTCTTGAGCCATTTTTTAGCTTCCAACTTTATCGAGATCTACTCGGATATTATTCGGTGGTGAAACACCCTACTCCGATTGAGAGTTCCTAGGCGGCGAAATTTCTCGCGATACCGAAGTCTGTTTCGTGATTCAATTAGCTCTCAGCCAAATTAGAATCTACGCTACTGTGTATTCCTCGTTGGTGGATTTATCCCGATCCCGATACTTTTTTCGTGAGCTCCTCGTTTCGTTCCGATCTAGTCCCCGTCGGTGGACCTAGCCTACTCAACGGACCAACCAGATGTTAAGGTTTATCCAGGTATTCGACGCGATCTACTCGCTCTTATCTTCTGCGGTGGATCTAGCCTACTCAAGAGATACCCGGTAGGGAGTCGAGTTCGGTCTGGCGATTCCGGGAAGCCTGACGTCCGGTTCGCCGGCGCCCCAACGACACGAAGTTACGTCGCGTACTACTCAACTAGTCCCCGGCGGTGGACCTAGTCTAAACCGGCGGAGAGTTCCCTGGCGGCGGAATTTATCCCGAAACCCGATTTGTTATTTCACGGCGGTTTTCTAGCCGACGGCGTTACTTTATTGATCCCTTCGCCACTTTCTCTGTAGCTCGGAGAGTATACTCGTAACCACTCTGTTGACAGCGTCCCATGTATGCTCGTCCTGGCACATCTCTTCGACGATATTGTCAACTGTCACACCAGACATACCCCTTCGAACTTCTTCGAACCTAGGCCGTTCGAAGACCACGTGTTCCGGTGTCTCTTACACGTTGACACACTCCGGGCAAAGGTCCAAACCGATACAGGTACTTTCGGAAGCATCCGTGCCCGGACAAAAACTGCAACAAATGGAAGTTTACATCTCCATGCTTCCTATGCACCCAAGTAGACACATTTGGGATGAGTCGATGGGCCAACCATCATTTCTCCGCGTTGTCCCACTCTTGATGCCACTTAGCCAACGAGTCCGCTCTGATCAGTCTCCTTGCATTTCGTGTATTTCTCCGCTGGTGGCATTCCACGTCCCCAGATAGAGTAATGTAGACGGGGATCATTTCAACGATGACGCACACCGCCTTCGACGACACCGTTCTGTATGCACTCGCGAAACGTGCTGGTCAACTTCGTCAGGTTCCGCTTTGAATTCAGCGCAGCAACCCAGACCGGTACGCCATACCTCAGAATTGAGGATGAGACACTCGCCAGGAGACGTCTTGTACTGCATCTTGCTCGTGCCTTGTTCGGCATGATCCTTGCCAATGCATTAGTAGTCCCGGCAACCTTCTCACATACATAGTCGACATGGCTGTTGTGATTCAACCGATCGTCGACCGTCACACCCAGGTACTTCAGCGTACGTATCAATGAGATGAATTGTCCCTCGACGCTGATCACGACTCGCTGGATTTTTTACGGTTGCTGACCATCACCGTCTTACGGTGAGCTAGCTGCAGCTTGACGTCAGCCATCCAGGTCAGTTTCAGTGTTAACACTCCGTTGTACAATATATTCCAGAGCGCTGAGTCAAGTATGAAGCCCTGAGGTACTCCCGCCGTGATCCTAATCGACCTCATGTTCGTTTCGTAGACCAGTACTCGATTCTGAAAGTAACGGAACCTTGCACAGATAATCCTGGACACACATCTGTGCAGTGCTACGGCGATCGCCACCCAGTTGACATAGTTGAACGTGTTCTTCACGTCGATCGTAGTGGTTACCGCTTATGTTTTGCTTCGACACTTTCTTCGTGCTCGCGACGGCTGAGCGGATGGCGTCCACTGTCAAGATTCCTTTCCGGAATCCGGACTGCCTCTGTGATAGTCCGTTCTCACTTTCAGCGTAGTTCGTCAGTCTGTTCAGGACTACCCTTTCCGGAATTTTACCTTGAGTATCCAGCAGGCACATTGGCTGATACGATGTTGGATCTCCTGGTGGCTTCCCTGGTTTTGGCAGCTTCTGGATCTTCCATCTATCTGGGAAGTAGCCATCGTCCAGGAATTTCTGTAGTACTACCCTGAACATGTTTGGAAATGCCGGGATCGCGGCTTTCAGTGCCACGTTGGGGATACCGCCCGAACCGGGAGCTTTCATCGCTTTCAGTCGTTTTTGCCACTATAAAGGGCTCGTCGGTGGAGACTCGATTGTCGCCAGCATTTCCAACGTCTACATCGACGTACGGTGTAGGTGGCCATGCGGTTGAGTCGTGTTTCGGGAAAAACCATCCACGATAATCATTATTCCGCCAGCGCACATTTTTAGCTGGCGTTGTTGGACCCTTGATCCTGTCCAAGACTACTCGATAAGCATTGCCCCAAGTATTGTTGTCTACTTATCTGCTCAGCTCATTGTAGCAGGTGGACTTTCTTAGCACAATTCCGCGTTTAAAAGCGGCCCTGGCGACCCAGACAACTTTACAGTCTTCGGCTACATTGGCCACCATCATCGATTCCGCATGTATACTACCATAACTAATCATGCAATACTAGAGTGTTCATCATTGAAAAAGTAACAGTTGCACCGCTAGATGGGTGAAAACAAGCCCACCTTGTATAGGAAATGATTTTTTAAACAAACTATTTGATAAAAAGTAGCAGATGATCCAGAACTTATTTCGTATACATATTTGCTTGAAAGGAATCCAAAAAATCCACTCACCATTTGTATAGCATGATCGTACAGTATTTTATCCGCTGTAATATTGCTAGCCCCGGCCCTCTGCAAAAGTCCCGTCCCATTTAGCTTCTTCGATTCGCACAGAGTCGATCGGTACCGCGAATGCATCATCGAGAGCACTAAAACACAAAAATAGAACAATTGGTAATCGGGTATCCCGTCGGTTGGTTGTAAACGATAACCTTACCACTTTTAACAGTGTTCGATGGTTTTAGGTGCCCATTTTGTAGCTGCGACGACGCCAGATGCATGCCGGACGAGAGCAGATTCAGGGCACGAACCAGCAGCACCAGCCGTTCCGCTCGTTTGCAGTGTTCTGGCGCGTGGGGTGCAATCGGTTGAGCATCGGCCGACATTAGGGCCGACAGAGGGGCACAGCGAGAGTCCGCCACTTCGAGGATGCAGTCCGTGAGGGCGATGACAAAGTTGAGTTTTGCGAGTGTTTCATTGTGTTCGCGCTGCAAATGTATTTTTTTAATTAAAAATGATATTGCAAAAAAATAAGTAAAAATTTAGTTACATCCAGCAGCGTCTCAGCAGGCAACTCCGGAGCATGAAAGTTCAGCGGATGATCGTCCAGATTGTTATCGTGTAAGTAGCTTTGCAGTCCACCGGTCGCACCCATTTCGGGCAACGTGAAAGCTCTAGATCCTAGTGGATGAGTGTTGTTGTTTTCAGTCGTTATCAGCGTGGGACTGCCAAGAGCCGGAAGCTTCGATAGGGCGTTGGATAATACTGGTGAGCTAGTGCCGGAACGGCGTAAGGGAGAGTGGTGCGAGGCTGGGCTTACTGTCCAACAGGAGGGTGGTGGAGGTGTTTCGGATAGCGAACCACCCGAGGTGGATCTTCGGCGTCCACCGGTAGGTGGTGTGCCGATCGCGAATTGCACTGCCGGCGGAGATATTGAGCTAATATCACAATTGCTGTTTCGATGCTCGGATCGCTTCATACTGATCGGTTGAGATCGTGGTATTGCATTGGGGATGTTCTGGAAAGTAGGGAGGGAAGGGTTAACATGTGTTACAGCAGAGCAAAATTCACATTTACCTTTGGTGGCGTCTGATTTTGTGGTCGAGAGATCTTCCTAGCTGCCGTTGGCACGGGCTTTGCTTCCGAGATCGGTAAAGAGCTTGGTCTCGGTGGACTCGCCTGGGCGTTCGAAGCTGTTTGAGGCACTCTAGTCGGTTTGCTGTAAGAGGAAACGTTTACAGGTTAGAAGTTACACAAGCAATTGATGAATTAAAACTAATACTAACCTCTTATCATAGTTTCCGGCGCATGTATCCATCGGCAGATTGTTTGGTACTAGTACAAAATCATCTGAGTTGTCCTGACTGCTGTTGGATGTATTATTAGCACTAGCAAGCGTGGCAACGCTGTCGTCAATTTCAACGGGCACTGGAATGAGAACGAACCAATTCATCAATATCAAAAACGACGATTATAATCGATCAATACTAAAACAACGAGGCACTACTCTCACTTCGGTTTCAACCAACTATTTGCTGATTTTTGTTTTCAAATTAGCTCGACAAAACGCGCAAAAAATCAAATGAGCAAATATTGCGCCTCAAAAACTTGCCTCTCGTGCCCAGGCGGCCACGGGAAGAAAATGAGAGGAAAAATTTGTTTCGCTGAATGTTGATTGTCTGCCAATTTTTCACTTCTTACCTCCCCATCGGACATGTGACAGTTTACCGCGCACACTGACTAACCGACCGCGATCGGGGGAAATGAGAGCGCTAAAAAAACAAAAGCATGTAGGTATATCACCTACTACCCAATGTGCAGCGGAAGTTGCACTCGATAAATGGAAAATGCAACGTTCGAGGGATTCACGAATGAGGTGAAAGGCCATTTTACGATAGGTGTGTGGTGTGGAAAATAGCAAAACTTAGTATAATTGCATATGCTTCAAATTTTTTTGCATGGATTTTTTTTGAAAAGACATTGAAATAGTCATTCAAATACCATATTCAGTCAAGAAAAAGTAAAAACGTTTTTTGTTGATCATTCATGAGATTCCGAGTTAATTACTTACAAATTGGAAGGGCATTTATATGGGCAGATGCATTAGCGCATTGGGTAAGATACCACGCGTTTCCATATCTCGCTGATCCGTCCCTCCCCAGGGGTGTTGACTACACGGAAAAACCCGTTCATAAATTAATGAACATAAGATTACGATTTCGTGAACTGAACGATTTACGAAAAGCGTGATCAAATTGGTGAAATAATGAACAATAAACCTCGTATTCATGAAACTATTTGTGTTTCCAAAACACTAGTTCCCCCGAATATATACATAGCGTTACATTCGAATGTTTGGTTGAGTTACTGTGGTCGCTCCCTAAACATGTTTAGTTTTTGTTATGATTCTTGTTCAAATTTTGGTAATATACAGCCCGACAGTTAAACGATGTTTATGATTCCAGGAGCATATTCACGCTTTTCGTAATTTCTCATCACGTTACCGTCATGATTTTCGATATTTCAATCACGAGCTATGTGATTGATGTTCATGACTTTGGTATCTTAGTTAAGATATTCGCAATTTCTATTCACGTTATCGTGATATTTTATTCTCGAGCTTACTTTTGAATTTAACACGTGGAATGATGTGACTCATGTTCATGATATCAGGCGCTTTATCATGATATTCGTAATTTTTCGTCGCCTTATCGCGAGGTTTTTTGGTTACTATCGGATTTTATACTTGAAGTAACGTGACAACATTAACTGGATCATAAACGTATGATCGTAGCGCAGCTTTCGTATTCTGTCCAAACATCACACTGAAACTTATCAAATAAATATCGGTGTTTGAGGTGCTAATAGTTTTCTTCTATCTGCTCGTACGTATTACAGGTTTCTAGCAGCAGGATATATATATGACATGTCATGAATAAGTGCATGGAACATAAGTTATTCCACGAACAATACTCCAAATTTTGTGAAAATATTCACGTGAAAATTTCATGACAATGTTACATGAAATTGCAAATGATTAGGGTTATCTTCTAAATATCACAAGTACACATGACAGATCGTAAACCATGAATTATATTTCATGAATTGATGAACTTTTTCACGAGCGCAAATAGTCTGTCGTGACCAGAGTTAAAAATAATCGAAGCTCTTTTTTGACGGCTGAAAATGACCCTGATGCGACTCGCGGTGAATAGAAAAAAATATTCATTCAATTATCCATGTTATTCATTCAGTTGAATATCGTACAATATATTCCTTTCACTAATTATATAGGAAAATGTTTTCAAATGCCAGTAAAGCATATAAAACAACAATCATCGACGCTTACATTGTGCCAGGGCCTACTTTGATGCGTTTGATTCGTTGCTGCACGGCCGCTTCGAGTAATAATCGGAGACGAATGAAAATCTGCATGGATGAATGGGCGGTTTGTTCGTTTGACGTTTTCAGCTGCGTCACTGAATATTGAAAATGAATGCGGCTTAATACGATCGATTTTCATTCAATGAATTTGAATATTTTTAACTCTGGTCGTGACTATTGTACTAATAATTATGAATCATGAATACATTAGTGTTTTATGATTTCGTGATCTATTTCTCGAGTTCCAATGGTAAGTTGTGACTATTGTACTAGGAATCACAAACGTTCACGTATACATGAATAATATTTTACGATTTCGTTAATTGTTTCACGAGCATGAATGGTAAATCGTGCCTGTTATACTAGGAATCATCGACCAGTTCACAAATACGTGAAAAATATTTTATGATTTCGAGAGCTATTTAACGACCACAAATGGTAAGTCGTGATTATTGTACTAGAAATTATGATCCAGTTCACGTATACATGAACAATATTTCATTATTTCGTTAGCTATTTCACGAACATGAATGGTAGGTAGTACCTGTTATACTAGGAATCATGAACCATTTCACGAATACATGAATAATATTTTATGATTTTATGAGCTATTTCACGAGCACGAATGATAATTCGTGAATCAAGTTCAAGGATACATAAATAATGTAGAATGGTTTTGTGAATTATTTCACGAACATGGATATTTAATCGTGACAAATTTATTGGGAATCGTGAATTACGTCACGAGGATTGAATAGATGAATGAATAAAATTCCGAGTTTTGTGAAATAGTTCACGAAAAAATATCCAAACTCTTTTGATTTTGTGAACCAATGTTCCTAAATCTATGAATAGAATCATGAGTCAACCTTTGGTTTTATGAATAACATTCATAAAGTTGTGAACTAGGTTAGGTACAAAAAATCGATTTGATAATGTCATGGTGGAAACCGTGACTGAGGTTCACAAAATAAAACCAGTTAATCACTTAAAAAACAAATACTTCCACTAATAAAAGCGTTATGTGGGCGTTACTGAAGGGAAATTGAACACAATTATAAATAACATATTTGTATTCATGGTTTACGTAACGTAAAAACGTGATTCTTCCATAATTCATGGTATCTATGATTTTGGGAAGAAGTTGTTTCCGTGTATAATATACGCACTTAAAAAAAGATTGTTCGTCAATTCTGGAACAATAACATTTTTCGGTAGGACAACAGGACCGTGAACAAAAATCATGTGCTTTATAATTATGTTCAATTCTCCTTTCGTAACGCCTGCATAACGGTTTTATTTGTGTAGATATCTGAATTTTGAGAATTTCAGTCACGATTTCCGCTACGTCATTACTTTTCCGTGAACTAGTTCACAACGTCATAACAATAATTAATAAACCAAATGTTGGCTCCTGATATTATCCATAAATTTGGGAACATTGTTAACGGTCTGACTAGACGACGTGATCCGATTCAAGATTGATTGCATCTTAATCATGATCTAGTTTTCATGGTTGTGAGTTAGTTCACAAAATCAAAACCGTATTGATATTTTCTCGTTAACTATTTCAATTCGGAATATTATTCATGAATACATTCATGCGTCGGGAAGTTGTCCATGGTTCCTAGTATGATAGTAACGATTCAGCATTCGTGCTCGCCAAATAGTTCACAAAATCATGAAATACACTTCTACTATCATAATATAGTTAATAAAATATGCAATTTTATGCATGGTCCTAAAATCATAACGTGAATAATTTCACAGAATAGCGAATAATATTCATGAACTCGTGATCTGATTCGTGATTTCTAGCTCACGGCTCAACAATCGCCGCTCGTGAAATTTTCACGTGAACTATATTACAAATTCTGGAATAGTATTCAAGGATTCAATTTTATTCCCTGCTTGCTAGTAATCAGTCATAGATACGAGCAGTATGTATAAGAAACCGATTAGGAACTTGAACGTTCATTTAATATGGTCCAGTGTGATATCAGATCCGAAAACAAAAACTACACTGGGTCAAAAAACACAATACTGTGTTCGTGAGATAGTTCAAAAAACTACAAGATATCGCCGATCGGTTACATAGCAAAGTGTTTATTTAATAAAATTTCACGATAACGTACATAAAAATAACGAAAATTGGGACTAAGCTTCTACAATTATGACTACAGTCGATATCGCTAATACAAAACAGTGAACTCCCAAATTATAAACAATAAATCATAAAAGAACTAAATTTCAGGACACAACCACACATTAGAGTGTAACGTGATTTTTTTTGCGAACAATTTTTTTTCTTGCGACCATCTAATATTGTAAACTGCTCAAGATCGCATGTGTGTCACATTTTTATGGGACTTCCAATCTTTATGGGATTGATTTGTGATCATTATATGACACACTGATTAACGTATGTCTGGTAACTCTTATAAAACTGGCGGTAGAATCGATTCTGCTTCCAGAATCGTGAAAGACTTAGAGAAGAACCGGTTTGGATCTCAAAAACCGATATAATCCACCTAGCAGTGAGATGAGAAATTTCACATATCATTGTCGGATCATTCATTAGTTTGTGAAACTCGCGCGAAACTAGCGGTTGGATGAACACAGCTTCGAATTCTGCACAAATAAAACCTCGAATAAACAGAATAAATTCTAGAAAAATAATAAAACAAAGGCAATTAAAAAAAATTCAAGAAAAAAGAAGTTAAAATTCGCAAAAGGGGACAATGATTAACCCTTTAATGCCCAACTTTTTTATAGTGGTGAAGTCAAGAAACTCGAAAATCATTATTTGTAAAGATACTTGCTTCTCTATCAGTGCTTGAAGCTGCTCAATTTTTACCTACCAATGCTAAATTCATTTTTTTGGAATATTTACAATAGAGCAATTTCGGGGAAAACGTAGTCTAGGACAGTCCAAATTGATAGGTTTTATCAGTTTTCAAGAATATTTTAAAATAACGAAAATATATCAAAATTTAATTTTTCGTCATCAACGTAAACTGTCCCTGGCAGCACTGCTTCATCAGAATCCAAATTGCAATAACTTCACTTCTAGAGCTAATACTTGTGACTGTTAGTGGTCAAATGAAAGGTGATAGTTATATTTATTAGTCTTACTTGTTATTGTGAGCATATCTTGCCTAAATAAAAAATAGCTGTTTAAAAACGTTCTTGTTTATAAACAACTGAGGCGGAATGAAGGGGTTAACATAAATCAAATTAGTTCAGCTCATTAAATGTAAAATTAGTTTAAATTAATTTAAATTGAATGTAAAACTGATTAAATGTAAATAATTATGTAAAGAATAAATTAAACTGTTTCAAACTAACAAATTGGATGAAACAAATAAAAATTGATCAGAATTAAATTAATAAAATTAAGAAACTGAATGAAATGTGTGTACTGGAAAAATAAATAACATGAATAAAATGAATTCAATGAAAAAAAGTAAAAATAAGTAGAATAAGTAAAATTAGTCAAATAAATAAAACATAAAATGAATAATATGGATTAAATTAATGAAATCAATAATATAAATAGAATAAATAAAATAAACAAAATGAACAAAATTGATCCAATGAATGAAAATGGTTTATAAATGTGTAATAAAATGGTTGGCATATAGTTCACATTTATGCGGGGAGGCTGATATGCTGTCCAAGGCTTTGTCGCGTCTAGCATTTGAGAGATTACGGACTCTGATTAGCTTGGAAAGAGGAGGCGTGTTGGAACAATGCTGTCCAACAAATCAAATAAATAGGCAACACTGTCGTTTCTGTATCCTTTTTTGCCTTGGGCACTGTTCTTTTTCATACCAGTTAATCACTTAATTAAACACGGTCGAACACGCGTGTCCTTAAATTTTTATCGAAAATTACCGAAAACCTACACTAAAAATGCTCAGTCACAAAGCCAAAAGATCAAACGGCGTAGAACTTTCCGAAGCTGTAGATGAGACAACAAAGCCTACTAAGCACTTGTGGAACATCATCAAAGATCTGAATACAGCACTAACCCAGTCTGTTTTAAGGTAACCAGAGACATCGAAAAAGGATGCTGAGGACTTCATGGCACGTTGTTATGACCACAAAAAGTGGGTATAGAAACCGACGACTGAAACCCTTCCAGACCTGAGAGGATACGAGATGGCCGTTTCAGTTGAGAGAATTCTGGGAGCACTCCAGAAAAGGAAGAAACATTCCGCGCCTGGTGAGGACGGTATGCCATACGGCATCCTCAAACAACTTGGATTGGACATGCAGATAAAAATAAGTGAAATACTGAAGCAGGTCTACTTCAACGAAGAAATCCCCGATAGATGGCGTACCTCACTCTTAAAACCCATACCAAAGAACAAAGACAATCCACTAAATCTGAGATAACTGATCTAATGAATGTACTTCTCCATTGCTCATTCGGCTTTCGGGAAAATAGCTCCGCCCAAAGCTGCATAAATTTCGTCGTAAACAGAATTAAGGACATTCAACAAGATGGCGGCCAACAGATTGTCGTCTTGCTGAACACTTTTTATAGATTTTCTACCCACATGCGTTTACCCGTAACTGCCGACAAGGCGCTGGAGGTAGGCAAAGTTACGGTTGGATGTTGAAGTTGCCCATTGGACTTTGTACATTTGGCAGGGGCTTGCAAAGGCCCGGATAGATTCGGGAAGTGCTGGAAATGCGGAGAGACGCTCCATCTTGCGAGAGACTGCACACAGAGGCTTGCTTTGCACTCCAGTAGTGGACGGGAAGGACCTTCAGACGGGTGGCTTCAAATGCCTTGCCTACAAGAGGACTGCAAGCCAATAGTAAAGGATATAACCCAGATAAATCTGAATCACTGTGACACCGCATAGCAACTGTAGTGGCAGTCTACGACAGAAACAATGTGTTACGTCGCTTTGATTGCAGAGCCGCATCAAGTGCCACTTTGTTACGGTAACTGGATAGGGATTAGAACGGGAACGGCTGCGATACAAGTTATGGGCAGAAGTGGTACAACGCTCATACGAAAACTTCATGATCGCCAGTCAACGGCGTCTTTGTGTGCAGCTGGCGTATTGTTGTGCAGCTCCTCCAAGGTGGATAGTGGAGCAGTTCGGCCTAGTACTGGAGCAGGAAACCGAAAAATTTATCGACCGGACGCCGGTAGTTATTGGTGGTGACTTCAACGCCTAGGCTATGTAGTGGGAGAGTAAAGTAACCATCACAAGATGGTAAATCCTGCAGGAAGCTCTAGCGAAGTTAGACGTACGACTGTGCAGTGAAGGTTCCGTTAGCACATTTCGAAGAGATGGGAGAGAGTCTATTATCAATGTCGCATTCTGTAACCTTTCACTGACGGAGAATATGTGTTGGAGTATGCGAGAAGTATATGCATACTGACCAAGAATGACCGGCGAACGAAAGTGGAAGCCTTCAACAAAGACCTCTTAGTTGAAGCATTTCAGCTGGACGGAGGGACCGACAACGTGGACGTGGCTGATCTAACAAGAAGCATTGTGACGGCTTGTGGCGCAATACCGCGAAAACGGGAGCTACGCATTAGACGGTGTCAGGCGTGCAGGTGGAACGAGACACTCAGTACGCAACGCGCTGCTTTTCTCAGAGCCAGAAGGTGAGCTCAGAGATCAGTATCAGAGCTAGATAGAGAGGAGCGCAAGGCGATGCGCCGGGAAGCTAGGGCCGCTTTAAAACGGGAGATCAAGCTTAGCAAGTCAGATTGCTACAAGGAGCTGTGCCGAGAACTAGACGCCAATCCCTGGGGCGACGCGTACCGAGCCGTGATTGCAAAAATGACGGGCTCGTCGACGCCAGCCGAAATGTGCCCGGGTAAGCTGAAGATAATCGTTGAGTCTCTTCCCGAAGCACGATCCAACTAGCTATAGCTACCGACAGCGTACAGTGAAGAAGAAGGAGCAAACACGAACGATCGGCAAGTGACTAACGATGAGCTCGCAGAAGCATTAAATCGCTTGAAATCAATGAAAGGTTCGGATGGAATACCTAACGAGTTTGTTGAAAGCTGCGATCCTGGCATATCCGGACATGTTCAGGATGATGCTGCAGTAGTGTCTGGATGAAGGCTACTTCCCTGAAATGTGGAAGGTACAGAAGCTGTTGTTGCTGCCGAAGCGTCAAGCCATCGGGCGATCCGGCCTCGTATAGTCCTATTTCTTTTCTGGATACACTCGGAAAACTCCTGGAAAGAATCATTCTTAACAGGCTGACAAAATTCACGGAAGGTGAGGGCGATAGTCCAAGATATACTTCGGATTCCCCAAAGGAGCATGATCAGGAGGTGATCAGGGTAGATGTGAAGAATGCGTTTAACAGCGCCAGCTGGGAAGCCATTACTGCAGCACTGTACTTTTTGTTCCAGATCCTGAGGAGCTGCTTTCAGAGCAGAGTGCTGCTGTACGAGACGAACAAAGGGAAGAAGTCAATGCGATTAACTGCGGGCGTTCCTCGAGGCTCCATTCTCGGTTCAACTCTTTGGGACGGGATGTACGACGGGGTTTCGAAACTGTGGCTGACCAGGAAGGTGAAAATCCTGGATTACGCGAGCGACGTATCACGAGGTGTCGATGACGGAGACAATAGACACGATCGAGGGTGGGGCAAATTGCTCACCACAAGACAAAGGCTTTGCTGGTCAGCAACTGCAAAGTAATTCAGCGGATGCAGATCGACATCAGAGGGCACGTGATTGCATCGAAGCGCGCACTGAAGCAATTGGGAGTGATAATCGACGACCGGTTGAGCTTAAACAACCACGTTGACTACATTTCATTTGTTGCGATACCCTGCCCTGCTCCACCGAAATCGCTGAACTGACCTGGTTGGCTGGCTCGGTTTCGGGAGAACTTCTCTCGCCGAGGAATTCTTCGTAGGAGTAGGCTAGGTCTATCGTTGGAGACTAGTTCGCGAACAAATCGGTAGCTCAACGAGGAAGTGGTGCTATCTAACACGAGAAAGGAGTCAAAAGGCCTAAGCCAGTTGCGGATAGGGATCCAAAGGGCTCAAGAAGCCGAGTTGAAGTGTAGAATGGTACAAGGGAGCCGAGGGGCTCAGTAAATTAGACAATCTGGAGTTTGTTGCCCAGATTGTCCTCGCAAGGAAAGAGTACTAATTCTCGACCCACAGCTAGCTTTCCTACTACCATACAGAAATTGCTACGTTGTGTAAATGGTAGTGGGTCGAAGAGGTGTGCTGTAGCCTTACTGAAGAAACTAACTACTAGGTAGTTGAATTAGAGTGTGGACGTCAGGTACCTATGAGATTACACCCCCCCTGAATTACAAACTCTATATATGAAAAGTGGTACATGTTATTAACTTATTTTTCCGAACCCAACTTAATCTATGAACTACTAATAAAAGAATGTATTTTTACAATAAAAAGTTTGTGCACCTACGTAAAAGAATAAAAATGTGGGTTACCCTCTTTTAGTCTCTATCCATTCAAGTGTTTATGTCTCGCTACTTTCTCTGATTCGTTTTGACATGACCACTGATCTTTGTTAGATAATAACTACCCGCACTTACCGTTATTGTTTTCCAAGGTCTGTTGCTTTTGCTGTTCTTGTTGCTGCTGTTGCAATTGCAGCTGTAGCTGTTGTTGCTGCTGCTGCTGTTGTTGTTGTTGCTGAAGTTGCAACTGGTTCTGTTGTTGTTGCCGTATAAGCAACTGCTGTTGTTGCAGCGGAGACAGAAGCGTCTTCTGGTGGGGACTAGTGACTTTACCAGTCGCACCATTTGGACCAGCTGCTGATGCTTGTGGCATTTCTGTTTAGGGAATAAAATTATTCAATGTATGAAAAATTTGTGAAAAACTGTGTGCATAACATATTGATGTGTTACTACAATGAAACTACGTCTAAAACAGATAATAAACAAGGCATTTCTTACCACTACTCTGAGGTGTCATCTGTCGCTGCAAGAAAGCATGACAGAAAAAGGTGTCAAAGTTCATTCGTTCCTTGGCGTTTCTTCGCAGTAGTCCCATCAGCAGATCAGTCAGTTCCTTCGAGGTACCGGATGGAATTCTACAACGAAACGTCAATAATTCTCAAACCTCAAACATAAAATCAGAGCTACTCTATTTACTTGGGAGCTAAATTAGCATTCTTCTCGTAGTACATCTTCAGTTCCTGGGGCGTTTGAGCCTGGAATGGTGCCTTTCCGGTTAGGCACTGGAAAACGATGGTCCCAAGTGACCAGAGGTCAGCCTTTGCGTCGTACTGCAGTGACATGATCACCTCTGGTGCCTGTTGTTGGAAATGGGTCGTATGTTAAGCAGTTAAGTTCTCTAATGGGAGTGTTTTGTACTTACCATATACATTGGCGATCCACAGAGGGTTGCTGCCATATTTCCATCCTGGAGGAACCGAGCAAATCCAAAGTCCGCTAAAATGTGGAATAAAATCAGTTGATATTAGAATGGGTGTGGCTTAAATAGATTTTACACAGGACGAACCTATTTTCAGTGTGATCTTCGATGGTACTGGAAGGTTTTTGCCGCAGTTGTGCGACAGCAGAATGTTTTGCGGTTTCAGATCCCGATGGACAACTCCGACAGCATATAATGCCTTCATAGCGCTTGCTAGAAATTAAAAATAAATGAAAAGTTCAGTTTTTGGTCAATAAAAGGTATCTCAACTCGAGTGAGAATTGATGATAAATTCCATCTCCTCAATTTACAAATTGAATTATTTAACTGCTAACAAGAGCTAATCGCTCGAACTAAAACATCAAGTTAAACGAGAAATTCATGCTGATAAAGCATACTAAACTAACGCACAGGAAGGACTTCCCGCGTTGATAGAGTCCGTTTGTTTTAATTACCTAATTGACATAAAAACAGTCGTATCGTGTCCTCGCTGAGCGTACCCTTGACGGCCAGATAATCCGCTAAATCTCCGCCACTGCAGTACTGTGGAAGAGGGAGAGAAGGAAATTTAATTAATAAAATGGATTCTTGACGGGTTACAATAGAAGTTTTGAACGGTGCAGACAAATTGATTCGACATAATGGGTCGGGCCCGGTTCGCTCGTTGTTTAAAGTTTACTCGATGGACCTATTTTTGTATAGTTTAAATGAAGCGATTCTTTTATATGTTGTTACGGATTACATCGCATGGCTACATATGCGTGTCCCTTTTCGGACAATAGGATACTAGCAAGGGAATGTATAGAAACAAAATTAAAAAAACTCAAAAATACTTATAGGTAGAATAGACATTAGGGACGAATGCTTAAATTAGATACACTGGAGAATATAATTGAAAATAGTTGGGTTATCTCAAATAGTTTAATTTTCTAAGGAGAAGAATTTTGACTATCTGTGAATAATAGTCAGCTCCTAACGATAGGCTCTTCGGTAGTTCAGAACTAGTTATACACCCACTGTTTTTGATTTACATCTGATTCGTAATGCGTCACTTTGTGTTAAGTCATTTCACTAATTGAAACATATCGTCACGATGCATTACAAAGTCCCTACTCTAAGATCACCAGCAATCCCCCTCAGTACAACATTCAGCCGTATGTACTCAGAATGACGAGATGACAGCAATCATTATCCTTGCAAAACAATTTGCGCTGCTACGAGTATGACGAAAATTATAAGAAATAAAAACAAGTGCCAAAATACACGGTGCACGTGCTTGTTTACGGGAACCACCGTGTTGTTACTGATCATGTCATAGCCGTGATAAGATAAAGTGGCTCTACATGTCAGAACCCTCCTGCGTTCCTTCTTATGTTCACTTCTAATGATGATGCCTTGAATTAATTGAATCTATCAACTCCCGCAGTCTACACGACTGGGTTTTATTCCTTACCATCTAAACAAGATTATGATCCAGCCGAGTGACAATCATAACTATTATTGAATTAAAGCTGTATCAATAAAAGAAAAAAAAACACAAAGAACAAATCCACCCCAGCGTATCGGCGTTCGCATAAGGAATGTGTATAAATTATCTACTCAGCAGAGAAAATGGCACCAATAATTCATCGATCGGCCTGGGAAGAGACGACGCCGGAGTCACTTTTATGGTGATTCAAAAAGCATAAAGAACAAACAGATTCGCCTGGCCGAAGATTCCGAGTTTTTGCTTCGTTCCCCGTTGCAAAATTTATGCCATGCAATCCCAGTTGAATCGGGTGACGATATCGTTAAAATAGCAGCAATTGCTAGGGATGGTGGATGGCTTCGTGTGTTTCGATTTCCTTCAATAAAAACCCCGGTCGTTTACGAGGCTTATCCTTTTTGCACCCTCGGAAATTGAACACCCAGCCTAGGCGTCGGCATATAGGGTGATGAGCCTATTTTCACCATACTAAGCAAGGTGCCTCAGTAATTCGATAATTTCTTGCCTTATAATCAATAGAATGCGTAAAAATTGACATCAACCGCTTTGCTTCGTTGTTAAGAACCAATATAATAACACAAATGCGTTGAAAACAGTAAAATTCTCGTGTTTGAGCACAATGAAAACACGAATCGAGTGCCCCTATTGTTGCGCTACCATTTGACTCAATGCGTTGAACAAAGATGGCAGACACTGCTCTACCCAACGGCTTCAAATGGGTAGGGTGATAATAGAAACATGGCGCAAATAGGCTCATCACCCTATGTAGAAAGGTAGGCGGTAGTGCAGCAGTATCTGTAAAACCCATTCCAAAAAGAGGAAGGAAATGGCTAGTTGTGAAAACAGTTCAAAGTTTCACTTCTGAACCTCCACTGGGTTCGGTCTATTCGTTGATGCGATGCCAAAAATGACCGAATCACCGGATGAACGTGATGTCTGCATGGGAGTTAGATTCGGATTATTTTTTGTTTCGTCGCTGAAAGTGAAATTGGAATCGATTCTGTTTCCGTTGCCGATATTGAAAGGCGAATCAAGGCTGAAGGTTTATAAATGTTGTATAAATTTGCTTAGCAAATTGGCGATTTCGTGCTCTGTTGATGAAAGGATATGGTTGTCTTTTTCCCGGGGTACATTCTTTAGCTATTGTACCTAGTATGAATAATGTATCGCTTGCGTCACCCGATAGGCACATCAAAGGTCGATCGAATTTTATGAGTATCAAGGAGAATTGTTTGAAGTCGATTTGATTGACAGGAAAAAGCTTGGAACATTTTTACACTTTGATGAAGTGTCGTACTCAATTCTGCTAGTACTCATTGAAACCATGAAGTTGAAGTAATAATATTAAAGACACCCTCTTACTATTTTTGTGGCGAATGAGTACTATTACTGTAACACCTCAAAAACAATAATGATGCCATGATGGTTCTTATGAAACACTTTTTATTATATTGCAAACCTTTCCGTAGAAATTTTGTTTATACGAAACCTATTCACATTTACGAATACATTATCTCAGTTCAGAAACCTTTAGAATCGAACCAGACCACGAGATATTTAATTGCGAGGACTTGATTTATTGTTTCACACATTAACAGAAGATGGAGTTGCGCCGACTCACGCTTCCTAGAAAAGACGACCAGCTGAGTTTTCTCCGGGGCAGAGCTCGACATCCAGCTGAAAAGCCCAGGTTGTCAAATTGTCCAGAGTATTTTGTAATGGTCCTTGCAAATCGACAGTATTGGGTCTTGCAATAGAGATCACCAATTCGTCAGAAAGTTGCCTTAGCGTGCATGAATTGATAAGACAATCGTCTATGTCATTCACGTAAAGTTTGTAGAGGAGGGGACTTAGACATGTGCTTTTTGAGAACAGGTGTTGTTTAAATTGGCGAAAGAACTCTACTCTGTCAGGTTGATTAGAACTCTACTCTGTCAGGTTGATCAGAAGGCATTCGGACCGGTTCAGTTTGCTAAAAACATACGACAAATTATTCAAGCGAAAACGGTAAAGTGTACAACAATGAGGTATCCTGGGATGTTTAGGATTATTCAAGTTCTTCATATTCGTGATATAGTTACAGTGACTAATCCCCCTTGAGGTGGAATGTTGAATTTATTCATCAATTTCCCTGAGGATATGAGGATAAGATCCATTGTCCCTCGTGATTGGAGGCAAAAATGGGTCATCGCTATCCCAAACCCAGGAATACCAGCCTCCGATCACAACTTTTATCGGCCGATTAAAATGCTGTCTTGTAACCGCAAGTTGTTCGAGAAAATGACTCTTTTCCACCTCAACAATTGGGTCAATGCAAGTAGCTTACACAATTATGCTTCCGCAAAGCTAAAGGGACGTATTTTGGCTTAGTCTCAAAAAAAAAAAATTCAAATTTTAACAAAGAGCAGATGAAACATTTTCCTTATATTCGTCAACGACCTAGAGCTTCTGTGCTTGGCTAACCAAGACATCACTCGGTACCAGCCAGATGCTTTAGCTGTTCATTCATGTTGTGTGAACTGTTTGGATTTAGTGTGTAATTGGGGCTAATTTTGGTGTTAGTTTTGATATATCGTTTAACTGGCAGCAAGTTGGTGTCAATTACTGACGAATGGAACAGGAAACATCCAAATCCAACTTTTCAAAGAGCAGATAGCGTCAGTTTTGCTGGATATTCGAGGGGTTTTTCGCTCCGCTTCTATCAACATTCTTTCAGAGAAGCTGCACCAGCCTGGTCTTTCGCCAATTTAAACAACACCTGTTCTCAAAAAGCACATGTCTAAGTCCCCTCCTCTACAAACTTTACGTGAATGACATAGACGATTGTCTTATCAATTCATGCACGCTAAGGCAACTTTCTGACGAATTGGTGATCTCTATTGCAAGACCCAATACTGTCGATTTGCAAGGACCATTACAAAATACTTTGGACAATTTGACAACCTGGGCTTTTCAGCTGGATGTCGAGCTCTGCCCCGGAGAAAACTCAGCTGATCGTCTTTTCTAGGAAGCGTGAGTCGGCGCAACTCCATCTTCTGTTAATGTGTGAAACAATAAATCAAGTCCTCGCAATTAAATATCTCGTGGTCTGGTTCGATTCTAAAGGTTTCTGAACTGAGATAATGTATTCGTAAATGAGAATAGGTTTCGTATAAACAAAATTTCTACGGAAAGGTTTGCAATATAATAAAAAGTGTTTCATAAGAACCACGAAACGACTTTCATAGGATTATTACGAATCTGTTTCATTAATCCAAAGGATTTGTTCGATGAAATATACAAAAGTCGAGCATTTTGTTATTATGAAGGATTTTTTTTCCAAAAAATCAATAAAACTACACAAAAAACTCATATCAATGAACGAATTTATTCGTAAATCTGTTACAAATAGGTTCATCCGCGAATACGAGCATTTTTGCGCATTGTAAGTGATGATCCATAAATGACGTAGCATTTTTTGAGTGATTTTTAACACCCCCCTCCCCCATCGTAGCATTTTGTCACAAAATTCTATATACCCCCCCTGATAATTACGTAGCTTGACGGTAATCCTCACCCCCCTCGTTGTCCTCGTAAAAAAATTTAAAAAAATCAAAAACGATGTTAGTTAGATGAAACGGGTAAAATTGTCGTGACATCAGGTCAACCCGTATTCCCCTTTAAAAAAAAAGCTACGTAGCATGACATGACCCCCTACCCCCCTGTCGTCACACATCATCACAAAATACAAAACTCCCCCCTCCCCCATATAATGCTACGTCATTTATGGATGGTCCCTAAATAGTTGGGTTCGTTTATTTCGTTTACGACCTGAAAACATGGCGACCCTATTAACGAAAATTTGCGTATTTTTTTCCTTTTTTCGTGATTTGTCCTACTGGAGCTATACAGCTAGGTTCTCGGAAGGGCTCCCCGTCAGAATCCTGCACTACAATTGCAGACAAGACGGGTAATATCACCCACTAAAACACAACGTAAAACCAATTGCAGCGGGCCGTTATTCTGAATGTGATGTTCATTGTACGGTTCATATATGTGCGGGCGTAGGGATTTTGCGAGCGCGTGTATCATCGCGAAGGGCTCAAGCATCTGTATGTTAACGTGTTCGATCGCGTGTGCGTTTGTATGTCGCGTGTACGTAACTTCGTATGTATAAATTCTGTTTTATAACCCTATGTTCTTGAGTTAATTCGCGTGTGTTCTTGGATGATCGCGCGCGGACCGTGAATCTGATACTTAATTTTCGGTGTACTGATGCTAGTAGAAAATTAGTTCTTCTATAACACTAAAATTTCCGGTTATGTCGCCATGGAACGTGTAGTGTAGTGGATATAACCGTTATTTTGGTCCACCTGAATGTATGGACCTAAATTGCTAGGACGGAGGGTAAACATTTCCGGACGAGACCGATTCATGACTGCGCGAACACAGGCGTTTGTGGATTCGCGTTTGACACTTCGTAAGTGCTAAAACGATCACGACTGTGTCGTGTGACATACATGTCAAAAGGAAAATTACAAGACTATTTATGTGCATTTTGAAAAACCTATTATAGATAGAGAAACGCGAATAATAAAACCAAATAGTTAATTTTGGTGAAACAAAATTTAAAACATATTGAAAACAATTACATTTCCCAGGTTTTTGTTAAGAGCATTTTGATTTGAAATGGCATTTAGAATCATATTCTATAAAAAAAATAGTATTTTTGACTGCAAATAGTATATAATTAGAAAACTATGGCAATAGTTGTTGTTGAGAATACATTCTTATTGATCCAAAGAAACTAAAATTTTTTTTCGTGTTGAAAACGATAAACATTTTATGGTTATATTTTTGTTTGTCAATTTGTATAAGCATGAAAAACATGTTTAAAATTGAGTTTAAAGTTGATTGAATAAAGATAAAAAGTTTAAAAAAAATGTTTTTTTTTGCAATTCAGTTTTTTGAAATGATACATGCAAGGACTCCTACGCTCCTTTAAAAAAGTGTTCTTGAGTTAAAATGATCTCACTGACTGTGGAAAAGGTTTAGTTTTCCATGCTGAAGAAACGTGTAAAGTTTCATTGGAATCGAAGATGTTCGGTCACGATTTTAAAGAGTTTTGGCCGGTTGTTCGCGGAATTCCTCGAGAGAGATTGCATGATTCGTCACCCTTTACGACATTAATCAAGCAATCATTAATTTTCTCGTGATGAAATATGGTTAACATTCATGATTCAACAGACAGCATTCCACTCAGACAAGGCCATGCGTATATACTACACACATTAAATGCCCTGTGGATTGATTCCCTTGTTGGTCAAATAAATGCCAAACAAAGAAATTAGTTTACTCAGTCCACAGAAATGTCAGCTCGATTGGCATCGTCCGGCGGATACGTCTTTTAAGCTTTCTAAAACTCATAAAAACCGTTTTAATCGTATCTTCGTAAATCGTCGCTGTTGTGCTATCTTATGACAAACGCCATTTTGGCGTAAACTGAGTTAGATATGCCACATTACTCGTCTAAACAATCTCTACAAAGTGGCGTTGACAGCATTTTAACATTCTGCTTGATTACTGAGATATAGCGAGAAACGTGCTGGGAAATTTTTAATTTTTTGCTTCAAATGACTGTGCCTGGGGATTGGCTCAAATTATCTTGATGTATAAGATGATTTTATATGTAAAACTATCTGAGAAACACAATGGCATAATCATTTTCAAAATAAAAATGCATGAATTGTGAGAAAAATGCAATTTAAGGTTTAAACTGGAAATATAGCATATTTGGCAACACTGTAACCAAAAATAACTATTTTTTCTAGATTCCCCGACTCATTTCCATTAAAATGCATCTCACCGATTGTTTATAAACTAAACCAAGCCAAATATATGAATAAAAGTTAATAATTGATGATTTTTTTCTATGGAAAACTTTCCATGCACGATTTTGACACGTCATACAAATTTTGTCATCAATACACACCTATGACACGTGTGAGTGCGACTTTTGCTTACATGTATAGTAAAAACTCGTAACATAGTCAACTAATCTTCGAAATATTTGAGAGCATAATACAAAATAGATAGAAGCATCAATTGTCTTCTTTGAATTGCTTGTACCATTTGTAAGTTTCAAGATACTCAATCTCAAACTTTAAAAATCGTTTTTCTCGAAATGTGCAAAATGGCGCTTGTCATAAGATAGTACAACAGCGACGAAATATTGTAGAGAATGCTTCCGTACATTCTGGGAAGTTGTTCGCCTTGCCAAAATACATATCTCATTGGCCTCTCTCGTGTGACTGCGAAGTTTTGAGTAAAAACTGGCCGAGCAATCCAGGTGCTCCGAATCATGACCGAATGTATTTTACATTAGATTTTATGCCGCTAGTCTCCAGTTTCCTTGAACGGTCACCACACATCTTCCTCGATTGAACACAACCTGTGAGTGCGGGGACTTCCCGAAGTCGATGACCTCTTCCAGATTATCTGCTGTGGATAATTTTAGCTGGCCTCTTTTCTGGTAATCGTGTCACATGTCCAGCCCGCTGTAGTCTGTTGTGTTTTTAGTATTGAACGCAGTCTTCTTCTCTCAGACACACCGAGCACTCGATAGTATGCTTCCTTCAACGCACATGCCTAATAGCTGTCAAGAGCAACAGGAAGTATCAGCGATTTGTATGGAGTAAGTTTTGTGTGAATCTGTAGGCTGCGGGACTTTAACTGACTACGTAAATAATAGAGTCATATTCGTAGCTGAAACACACCTTTTTATCTTGCCGCTAACATCGTTATCACATGTCGATAGGGTTCCAAGATACAGAAATTTATCGAAAACTTCGTACAGTACCGTACATCGATTTCCACCTCGGAGCAAACGCCGTTTGGACGTAATTATTTTCTGACAGCTTTTTGAACTTTTAACAGCTGTGTTTTTGCAAGGCTCAGGAATAAGAATATATTTGTTCGATTGGCAAGTTATCCAGTAATTTGCCTTGCCATGTCGTTTCATCACTTTCCCGATGGATGCGAAAGAAAAAAGGTAGGGAAATGGAAAATGATAATATAATACAACATAAAACAATAAACAGCCTGAATTATTTTTTCTCGGAGGAATAATGAACCCTTCTAATAAAGCCTATAGCTCTTTACCATACTGGGCTGTATCTTTAAGTTTTAACTCGCTGTACCTAAGATCAGCTATGTATCGAGAACCAAAAATCCGGATACGCAATTGCATTACTGCAGAACAGTAACATATCATATGATGTAAAGTTCTGTAATCGGATTCACAAAGATCACACGAATAATACTCAGCACGCTGAATGGTAGCCATGTGATAATTTAGTTTGCAATGTCCATTTAGTGCCCTGATTAAAGTACTGCACTTATTCTCCGAAAAGTGCAATAAGTTCTTTGACATTTTCAACCTCACATCGGACAGAAAAGTGACGATTTCAGTAAGTCCAGATTAGTAATGGAGTTGCAAAGAGGTACTCAAGCTCAGGCTGAACTAAAACTGGAAGAAAAAAAACAAACTAAAGAAATCTAGAAATGTTCATTGTACTACTAGCGATGGCCGCCTGTCCGGAGTTAAGTTGCTCGATAAAAATTCCCGGAAATTGATCGTGAACGACTTGCTAAGATCATATTGTCTACCAAGACATATCTTCTGATCATTACTCTTTCATATTAACATAATTCCTTTTCCCGAGATACTCGTGAAGAAAGTCTCGGTCTCTTTCAACAGCGAGTGTCGTACTAACATTCCCTCCCTTCCTCGCAAAACATCCCAACCGGGAATTTTTTTTGGGTAGCTCCAACATTTTTCGTGCATGCACAATACCTAACATAATAGTTTGTTTGTTTAGTGTTTCGGATTCTCCTCGTCAGCAACTAGCACCAACTTGAGCTAGTTAGGTAAGTCTAAACCAGCACAAATTTGGTGACAGATCGACCCAAAGCACTAAAAAATAAGTTTTCATTTTAATGAAATGTTGAGTCAATGAAACATGCACAATGTATTTTCACTCATTCGGTCAATCATGAAGTGCAACTATGGTTGTGAAATTGCAACGATTTGCCATTTTTTTGATTTTTACGTCATTTTTAACACATTAGAGACTAATCATAATATAGCATACCGTAGGAAAAATCTATATCTCTTCTTTATTGAGTTGTTTAAAAATCGAAAATCGGCTGAAAATGACGTTTTTTACGGTGTCCGAAGGTTCAAGAAAATGATTGTTTGCTATAAATCAAGATTTTGATGGTAAAAAACATTTTTCAAACATTGATAACGCTGTGTGGTGTTTGTTGAGACAGACCTACAACCTATGCTTAGATCACTTGAAAAGTTAATTTAATGTTTTAATTGCACCATGGCACAGATTAATTTTTCAAAAAATGGCATAGATATTTGTAAAAAATTACGCCTATGATCCCAAATCTATACAAAATAACCTCTAGAAGCTATATATTTTATCTCACAAGATGCAACTATGGCCCAGTATGGAATTAAACTAGGTTAAAATGAAATTTCACTAGCAGCTGAAAACCATAAGTGTCAAAGAACTAACGTTCTACCGAGATTACCAAATGATAACAATTACGACCGATTTTATCGAACAACCATTACGATAGCTTTCCACAAGAGCCCCTATCATTTCGAATTGGGCCATTATTGGAAGCCAGTTGCATGTCAAATTTAGACTACCTATATAGAGTAGCGGTTGTCACTGTCATTAATCATACCGGACAGCCAGCGCATGCTTGCATCGATCGAAAGCAGGGTTGAGCATCCGAGCGTAACCGAGAACCCCTCAATCTTCCACAGACGGTTGCTTGCAGCAAATGCATCATCATTTGTGTGCACAGCTCAAAGTTCACGCGCTGCGCGGTTCCGAGTAAAAACAAATAAAAATGTCCAAATCTCTGAATCTGAAAACATTGCCCGTGTCTAGCAGAGTGGGAGGACATTCCACTACCGTTCCGTCGTATGTAGCATGGTGGCAGTCGTCATCGTAGGTGACAGATGTTTATTTAATTAGAACATGTTGGATGCAACGCCGAAATTATGATACCTCGACGACTGCCAGCCAATGTGCCCTCGTACCTTCCAACAGCCGCACCCGCTTTCACCGCATCAAAGTCAACGTAGCCAGTGAGTTCTTTGTTCTACTGGTGCATCATGGGTACACTTCGCCCGCTTTGTCTTCCTGCTGTGTTTGAAGGGGTCGTGTACCGAATGGAAATGTTTATGTTGAGCAAATAATAATCCTAAGATTCTTTTTTTTGTCCAGGTTTTCCCTCAGTCGGTCGGATTCTTTGTGTAACTACTGCTGAGGGAGAGTGAAGAGTAGTGAAGGGGGAAAGTTGAATAGAGAGAAATTTTGAAATAAAGTGCGTTGCGTGAACATATAATGAATTCAAATGCAGTGGAACTGGAGCACCTAATTCCGGGATGGTTTGAGCTTTTATGAGACATTTAGGGTCCATAAAGCGTTCAGCTTTAAAACTATTAGTGCCTGCTTCTAGGAACACTGGTCCCCTCTGCCGACTAATTGCCAAGCTTAATGGCGAAGTGACGAAATTGTGTCCCGTTGTCGAGGCGGTGAAAAACTGCAGCAATGATTGAACATTATGTAAATCAGCCCAGCATGCTGATGATGTGCAGAATGCGGAACGCGTTTAGTTTACAACCGCGGTGATTTTTACGCATCGATGCATCGCAAATCGTAAACCATATGCGATGCGTTATTTCCGGTTTGCGTGTGGCAGCTTTATCGAGTGTCCTTTGTCACGATTGATGTGTGTTAGTTCAGTTGTAATTGTTTCACAAAGGTTTATGTTGGTCGAAATGAGAGAATAGGTGAAGTGGGTAATTTTTTAGACTCTTGTAACACCTGAAAATTGCTATCGTTTGACCCAAATTCTGGTATGCTTATTTATATAGGTGATGTACTCAAGCGTTAAGTGGTTGTAAACAAAGTTGAGGGGCAAAAGTGAGCCAAGTAACCTTAAAAATTGTCGCAGTTATTGCCCCTCCCCCAAAGCGCGTTTTTTTCAGAGGCTTGCAGTGAACATTCCCCAAAGCGAAACGCTCAACTAAAAACTAAGTAAAAGAAATATAGAAGAAACATGTATTGTGCTATGCGGTTCCGTTCCCCAAAAAATAAATTCCGGTGGAAAAAGCATGTTGACAAAAAATCAATTTTAAGGTGTTCCAAATTTTAAACAGAAATTAATTGCAGACTCGAAAACAAAAATGAAAAAAAAAACGGTTCAAGTACACGGGAACAATTAAAAAAAATATGTATAAAAATCGTTTTGAGACATCACGTTCACCGCGACGAGAGTTGTCCTACTGGAGCTGCAGAGCTAGGGTCTCGAAAGAGCTCACCGTCAGAATCATTCACTACAGTTGCAGACGAGACGGAAAATGTCACCTGCTAAAACACTGCTTAAGGCCAATTACAGCGGGTCGTGATATTCATTGCACGATTCAGATATGTGCGAGCGTAGGGAATTCACAATCGCGTGTATAAATTCGATTTTAATACCGTGTCTCCTTTCGCATACTCGCGTGTGTTCTTGGATGATCGCGCGCGGGCCGTGCATCTGATACATGATTTTCGGTGTACGGTTCAGATGCTAGAAGAGAGTGAGTTCCTCAATATCACTAGAGTTCCCCGTGCAAAATGTTGTCTAGTGGATATTAGCGTCATTTGTTTTACTGGTTCAACTGAAAGCATGAACCTAGGCTGCTAGGACTGAGAGTAGAGACTTTCGGACGTAACCGATTCACGATCGTGCGAGCACGGGCGTTTGTAGGTTCACTCTTGAGACGCGTTTGTAAATTTATAATTGCTGAAACGTTCACTTAGTCATCGAGGTGCTCTCCTGTTTGTAAGATCGCGGACGCAGGTGTGCGTGGATGATCGCGAAGGGTTCGAGCGTTTGTATGTTTTTGTGTTTGTCGCGTGTGCTAGCATGTATGTAACTTTGCGTGCATGATTTCGATTTTATAATCGAGTGGTCTTTTGCATATTCACGTGTGTTCTTGAATGATCGCGTTTGGACCGTGAATTTGATACTTAATTTGCAGTATATGGATCAGATGTTAGTAGAGAGTAAGGTTTCCCATATCACTGTCAGGAAGAAGTAAAAAACTGTAATCTTCCAACACGAAACTGGACCAGAAAGCGGTATCTCTAATTATTATGAATAAATTAATATGAATACGCGATTTGGTCAACAAACCGGCAACGAGCGTCGGTTCTATCGAACATATTAAGAAATGGAACAACTGTTCGGCTGAATTTAGCGGATAATCTCAATTGGTTAACAGAAGAGGGGAAAGATTTCGTTGAGAGAAGCATCAATCCACCAAATTACCCTCAGGTTCAAGCCATCGAACGTTACTGTGCCATTGTGAAGAAGGTCTTCAGAATGACTGCTATATCAGCGGGTTATATGAAGGAGTTTGGGTTGAAGCATCCAAAAAGTATGGTGAAGTGCTTGTCCGCTACTAGAAATTTGAAAATTCATGAGGAAATAATATAGGTTTAACAGAGCACAAACTCAAATTCGTACAATAAAAGATCAAAATTTGTTTCAATAAAACTTCATTTTTAATAGGATTTGAATGAAATATTTAAATTTGAATAGTTTTTTTTTATAAATTATGCGGTTGGGGTAAGTTGGCGGTGCAGCTCGCGGGGCCAGTTGACGGTACTATTTACGGTGCAAAACTAGTCATCAAAAATTTTTATTTCTGGATTTCACTCCAAAATAAGATAATTGTTTTTCTTGTGTATCTCGTCAATGCGAGTAGATATTTACTTCGGTTAATCGCCTAAAGAATTTCGAAAATTCGTTCTTAAATATGGAGTACACGTCAAAGTCAAAATACCGGGGTATTGAGACTAAAATATAATAGCAAATGTCGGTTAATATACAGCTTTCTTGAAAAGACATTCTGCACGTTCTAAAAGGACCTCTTAAGTATATGATTCTCCATTTGATTGCTTGTTTTTGACGTATCCATACATACCGCCAACTTACCCCGAGGCCAGGGTAAGTTGGCGGGTTTTCCGCGTCACATATTTTTGTCTCTAAAAAAGAGACAATGCATCAAACATTTTAATAAAATTCAGGGATGTTGCCAACAGTCTGTCCTTTCATGCCACGTGTTCTATTTTGCAAGATCATCATCACATCAAAGCGGTAAAAAATGAAAACTGAAAACAAAGCCAACTGGCCCCGGTCTCCCCAAAAGAATGATCAGAAACAGTTAAATGAATCTTATATACAATCCGGGTTCTCCGAGTCATGACAGATTTTGGGTCAACAACCTCCCCCTTTCTTGAAAGCCTGTATGTGCCCGTATGACTGTTTGTTTGCTGTTCCAGCATATGCGTTGAATACCCAACCTATTGAACTCTTTCTTTCATTGTGACCGGGTCTGAGCCTTCCGATATCAGCATGTTTGTGTACTGGGTATAGATCCTGGCTCATGTGTCTGCGCTATTCTCCTATGCTATGCTCTTTTGTTACTGCGCCACGGAGTATTCAACGCAGAACTCTCGATAGTTTTCTTGCTTCAATGCCCATTCCCCATGACCGTACAGAGCAACAGGGAGTGTCAGCTATTTGTATGAAGCAAGTTTCGTGCGCTGAATACGCAAACAAAAAACAATCCTATTCGAACCTTTTACCTAGCTACCAACTTCTAGTTTTTAGTGTTCCAAGATATATGAGTTCGTCAATGATCTCGTACTTTACATCAATTTAACCTCAGAACCAACACTGTTCAGACTACCTCGCTCTCCACCAGAAACATGTACATTGTCCTATCAGAGCTTATAATCAGTCTGATTCTTGCGGCCTCTCTTTTAAAAGGCACAAATGCCTCTTCTGCTGCTCTGCGACCAACGCCAATGATGAGGATGTCGTTCTTGAAGCTCAGAAGCATGTGAGATTTCGTAATAATGGTGATCAAATGTTCGTATCGCAGAGTACTTCGATTTCTCTAACGTCAGTTCGTCTCGTATCACTGAAACGTGCGCCGTCTTGAAATTCATAAGCAGATGATGAGTTCGCATGTGGCAGTCCCATAATTTATTCAGAATGGTAAAGATCGGGGTCGTCGTTGATCGTCCTTCAGGGAAAACCGCATAGGTATTTGCCGATTCAGCAAACGGAGGCAGTCTGTTAAACAGAACACGGGAGGCCTTACAGGCGACATAGACCATCGTAGCGCCTTAAGAGATTTTTTATTTAATTCGTTTATTTAGCAGCGTCATGGAACCGTAGGTCTGTTATATATTTACAAGATGTAAAAATAAAAATAAACGAATCATAGGAAGAGTCTGTCCAATCCGGACGCACGATTTGCCATTGCGCGCGGAGATCTTTTTTCGCGTCGGGAAAACAGTTGCATTTACGCCAACTGTATATTGAGGGTCATTCATATCTCTGTGGCGTCGCACATGTCTGTATTATCAAGGTTATTGCCTTGAACCATCTGCTTGCTAGTAGCTTCCTCAAGGATGGTATTAGCTGTTGAGTTTGTGGCACTTGACGCGGCTTTCACAGTTGTCATTATTGCTTGAACAGCAACCACAAATTTGGAAACCGTTTGTGGTCCAGGGAATGATATTGGAGACTGGATGTTGGCATTTGTTCCTGTAGATGAGTTTACTTCAGCAATTTCTAGGCAGGGTTGTCCGTAATGTGCCTTTTGTGCACAGAACTGACACGTATTCGTTTATCCTTGGTATGTACAAAGAGTTCTCAGTATAATGATATCATTCCCTTCTGTTTCGTACTGCAGGGTAAGGTAGGAGTTAGTCTACTCGCATTATCACAACAAAAACACTATTTGAAGTGCTTGGAAAGTAGTTCCTTCACGTATTCTTCGTAATAGATTCCACCTCTCTGAAATACGACATGGATTTTTTTATGGTTACTTTGCAAGTATGTCGGGTCAAATCATGTAATTTCACTTCGATGTTTTCATTATCCATATATATTTGGAACTTGATTTCAGCGGTGTCATAATCAAGTACGTGTTTCAAGTTTTTTTTTTCAAAATGAATCTTTTCGCCTGGGCGAATTTGCTGAACGTTATCTGCACCACGTGCCTGACATGCTCTAACTGGATGAAGGTGACTTTCGAAAGCCTACGAGCTACATTTCCACCTACATCAAATGTTCCACACCACGAATGCTCGTTCTTATGCAAAAAAAACGGAAGTCAAGGGCCACCGTGTTAGGTCTAAGAATCACGTTTTGTTGATGAGACTCGGTCATCTTGATAAATTACAACACAAGAATAAAAGTAACGGGTTCCTTTGTTCTTCAGTCAACGTACACAAGATGAAAGCAACTAATTGCGCTGGATGTTTGAGTAGCAGCAGAGAGTACGCTGGTATCGTGGTTTAGAATAGACTGGTTCCTCGATTGCTATTACACAAGACTTTATTACCCTTTTTGTGGATAAGGCATATGTTCCCATCGCACCAGTCCATAAGCATTTCTTCTTCTTCGTACTGATCTGGCCGTGGATTGCTTCATAGAGCAGATCACACTCGACTTTCAGATGTTCGGCGGTGATTCCATCCTTTCTAAGGGTCTCAGTATTTTCAGATGTCGTACAGCCTTTCGACAGTTTGTCTATCATCACTAATCCTGTCCCGGTTTTGCCTTCTCTACTCGTTTTTATGTTCAATAGGACCTCGACGTTCTCCTTCTAGCAGCCACTCCGGTATGATATGTCAACAGAATCCCGTTCCAGTTGGAGATCAATTCCGGCGTCGGGATACTTTTCTTCCTCATGTTTCCAAGGTTATAGAAAGTTGAAATTTCGAGTCTTAAGTAAAATTATTTGCGAATTTTTTTTACAGATTTATCAGAGAAGCAGTCTAAATACTAGTGCGAGAAATATTATATTTTTGAGGAGAATTATCATTGCCGACATAGAAAACGAGACTCCTTGGGAAGATCGGCTGTTAAAAAGTTTTACCAGTATTCATTACTATATTTATGTGGTTCCATAAATCATCACCACGAAAATTCAAAACTTAATGGCACCGTTAACCGTATCTTTATGAATATTTTCTCTATCATTAGAGGATTTTTTGAGTTATTATAGCCTTTGAATAATACCAATGAAATCATACTGAGATTGGAAGAAAAATACAGTGAAGACTCGATTTTATCAGCACCCGATTTTGTCAGCTTTTTAACCCGCTTTTGTCATTTTCATATGAAAATATGTCAAATTCGAGTGAATCTTTCTAATATTAAAGGTCCCAAAGCATGCGAAAGAATTTGTTCTCAATTTCGCATTGGTAGACCCCCATTCATTCATATCAAATAATCGGAAAGGGTTATGAGACTATGTCTAGTGACTAAAGAAGAATATTTTAACAGCTTCGGTTTATTACGAAGAAAGAAAAAATATGGCCCAATTTTGTCAATTTCCCCATTTTGTTAGCCTACAATAAACTGAGGAGCTGATAAAAACAAGTCTTCGCCATATTGAAAGATTCTTAGTCCAGCGAGAGGAATACATCCAGAAAGCTCTTCAACTTGAAGAGCAATACAATGTATCTAGGTCACTCCAGATCGATACACGTTGATCTGCCACATTAATAAGTAACTTCAAACGCTCTATCGTAACCTAAAGCTGAACCACATTATCTGCAGATTGAATACTCAACAACACTCACATCACATTTACGGATCAGCGGAAAAAAGAACAAGCCGTCGACTAGTCTACTGCTCATCAACAGAAGGGTAATCAAAACCTTGCAAAGTTCTACTTCACGCCGCTCAATCAGCAGATGGAAGTGAGTGAATAAGTGAGTGAGCGCGGAAAGTATAGTAGTAACTTTCGACTTTGATGTTCCCCCATCATAGACAAACAGACCTGTGACTTTCCATTTCAGTTTATCGTTACTTTCGCTTGATTCCGACCTTCATTAAATATTGCTTATCGTGAGCAATAGTAAATGTGAGACTGATGATTTTCAGGGAAACCTGTTAAATTTTGGGGGAAATTGGTAATATCACGTAACTGCGCCTGAGAATCTTTGCTTACGTTTCAAAAAAAAAAATTAGACACGGAATTCACAAAATTGCAGAAAAGGTTCACGTATGTTGCTCTTGTCATCTCTAAAATCGTACGATATCATACGCTTTTTATATCAGTTTCTTTTACTCTATTCATGCTCTCTTCCTCAAAGCATTCTATCCCATAAACACTACACATCGCGCTGAAAGAAATGCGCTATATAACGTACACACTCATGTATGCATACTAAAGGTAGAGTCAAAAGCGACTCGAGAGAACGGTGAGAGAGTGCGAGAGCCGAGCTTATACACCGCGTACCAGGTGGAATCGAATGTGGCCCACCGTCGCGTCAGCGAAGCGAGACAGTCAATGGCTACTCACTCGGTAGTAGTCAGCCAAACGTGGTCGAGTTGGGTAGCAGTACGGTGCTACCATTGTTGCTGTTTGTGTCAACTGTATTCGGCCAACGGTTACGAAAAACGTGCACCTATTAGGCACACTATCGTCACAGCAGGCTATCTCATCGGCGCAGTTATCTCAATCTCGGAGTGGTGTGATTTTCTGTTCCTACACTGCCGCAATTAGGCCTTCCCGGAACAACAACGTTATCGAATGGCTAAATGGTGCGTAATCTGGGTTTAGTAAAATATTTTCAATAGGTAGTCCAAATTTGGTACTCTTACCGGAGTCCTTTATAGTCTTCTTCGCTTCAAGAAGTTAATGATACCCGAAAGAATGTGCTTCCGAACCGGTTTATGCAACACGCTGATGGTCTGATCTGTCGAGCAATCTACCTTCTTCAGATCGTGCTAACTTACGAGCAAAGTGAATGAGTCAGTGATTGAGAGTATAAATGGGGGGAGGGAAAAGGAAAAAGTGAAATTAATCAATGATCGATCGCTGTATTGTAGATGATGCGGTAATAGACCTTGGTGTGGTGCTTATCGCAAAACTTGTGCTACTTAGCGCATTATGTGACGTTCGAAGATGATAAAGAATTTTATGGTTATTGGAGTTTAATGCGACAGAATGGACTTCGGATTCGGGTGGGGTTTGCCGACCAGCAGTGGGTTGGGAAATTCCTTTACCCACCTCTTCACATAGGTCGGAACCATAAAACGATCGATCGACCGTGAAACGTCGCGTGCGTCTGTTGAAATCTCCTCCGCCGTCTGTCTGTGCGGATGACTGCTCACCGGCAATGGTGTGATGTGCGCAGATATGGCTAGCCGTACACCGGTTAAATAGCAGACCAGGGATGCAGCGGGAAAATATATTTTATTTTTTTTCTAGATAATTAATTGTATACTATTGTTAGGTTTAAGCAGGTTCTAGTGAAGCAACATGCGTTGAATGATTGAGTGCTTGAATATTGAAGAAGAAAAGAGTAGCAAATAGGCCGTTGATCTGATACTGTTCAATAACCGCGGATCTCATTACACTGGCAAATATTTTTGATATTGTTTCTACTGATTATACGTTGGTTTGTCTAGGAATTTGGGCTTCGACTTTGCCTCATCAGTATCTTGGCAGAGTGAGGTGGCCGCCAGTTAGATGTGTTTCCAACCGAACAACAGAACTTTTGTACTTTTAGTTGTTATCAATTATTTGATGAGGAACACAAAAAATGCACTCAATTTTTGAATTTAGCGTTTATCTGGTACCTAAGTCGATCTTTGATACTGATGAGACGAAACTGTAAAGATGGATATATAATCAAATAATCCAATTTTCGCCTTAAGAGAAATATAACATAGGAATTATGGAACGTATCGTGCTACATCAGTTCTAACATTAGATAAGCATATAAGAACATTTTTCTCGAAAAACTGTATAAACTTATCAAAGATAGTGTGATTTAAAGATTCAATAGGTCTAAAGCCATGTAAATACACCACAATCGAGCATGCCAGCAATCCGATCACGGAACATTGTCCAGTCAAAATACTGCACATTGCATTAGCTATGAAACAGCGAAGGAAATACAAACAACACGTCTGATGCCGCGGGACCATGAAAAGCCCATGGAAGTCCCATGGCGTGATTCCTCTCCTCTGTTCGTTTTGTTGTGCTTTCGTTGTTGCCGAAGCGGTAATTAAATTATTTACGAAAACCGCTATCGCCAGCAACACGGCGCGCAATCCACCAGTCCGGTAGGCCCACGGGGGAGCTCATATGGCGAAATTGGAGACTGCTGTTGGTGGATCGTACGACCGACGACGTGACGCGACGGCCAACACCGCCAGACAGCCTACACCGCTATAATATGCTACACCATATGTTGCGTTTGTTCCTAAATCTCCACTGACTGGAAGGAACAAAACGGTTGGTTGGTTTCCACATGCGGTACGGTAAAACCACAAATTGTGTGCTTGTTTCGCAATTAGGCCTCAAGTCGGAAGCCCAAGCAATAAATCGGAGATCAATTTGCATTGGAAAAAGAATAGGTGACGAGGATAGAAACGAAGTAAAATTCTCGTTGCTAAACATGTGTGTTTTAGTTTACTATAATGAGTGTCAGTCCTTTAGAGACAAGAAAAATCGAAAGCAATTCTAGATTGTGAAATTATCCCGATGATGTAAACAGTTTATGACAATGTTTAATATTGTGTTAGAATTGCAAATCATAATTTTCAAAATTATGAATGCCTCCAGTTCAGTAGAAATAAAAATTTCTAACGGTTGCATTCGAAAAAGCTCTTATTCTTATCTCGTTACTTCGACACTAGCAGACTCTGATCGCCTATAAGTCTATGAAAATTGTCACACGTAATAAATCTGGTCATGTTTATTGTTCAGCGCACTATCAGGTCGTTTACAAACTGCTGGACTTTGGAATAACATTCTTTGAATGATTCATACACGTGCTATATCTACTACATGGAAAGCAGTTGGATAGACTGTCGGTTCTTTGTCTGCGAACTCGACTCGATGTCTACTGCTGTTGAGAATAATTTGGGAACAACCGCAAAAAAATATGTTATCAGTAGTTTGATATTAGCAAAAAATGCATTTAAATAAGCGGCCTAAATTTGAAATCGGAAGGGTTGATCATGTTTTGATATAGAGCTATCAGGTAGTGTGCGATGATAGATCGTGTAGTCGTCCCTAGATTGTGTTAGCCTTTTTTCACTTGCGCAAAAGTTGCTAAAAATTCGTCATTTTGCTTCAAGAGACGTCTATAAGATCGTCATAACGTTGCATGTTAGGGGAGCATTCAAATGGAGAAAAAAAAAATGCGTTGAACACTGGTTTAAACTCACGGAAAATGGAGAAATCTAAAGGGAGAATATTTTGAAAAAATAAGGCGGCTTTATCCCCTTAAGATTTCCTTGAGGGGGTGGGCGTAGCGTATTGGTAAATCGATTGCCTTGTACGCAGTGCACCTGGGTTCGAGTCCCGACCCCGCACATAGGGTTAGAAATTTTTCATAAGAGATTTTTCTAACCCGAAGAGGCGAATGACCTTAAGGTTAAAACCTCTATAATCGAAATAAAAAAAAAGATTTCCTTGATGAATAATTGTGCTTTAATATTAAGTATGATTACTTATATAGTGCTACATGTCTACCATGATGAAACTGCATAGAGGCGATTTTCGTCGACTTCTTTCAATAAATACCGCATGAACAGAGGGATGATCCTTACCCAATTTAAAATCAACCTCAACTGTGTTAACCCGCAACTGAGAAAGGGCGGCTACAACTCATTCGTGCACTGGATATGTTCGGTTTTTATTTACATTGAATTTTTAGGATTCTTTGGACAGAGACGACGCGTGGTTCTACCGCCAACCTGTTCAATATACCACAAAAACCCTTAAAACGTCACAATCATCTCAAATGCGATTCCATGAGACGTTTCTGTTCAGCTGATTTTTTCGTCGTCGATTTCACCCAACATCTAACGAATAGGACCAATGGAAAATGGTCGTTGACAGAAAACTTTTCGCTGGAGCTGACTAAACAAATTAGTTGTCAAAACCCACCAGTGAATTGTCCAATAAACGTCTTGTAACGTCCAATAAACGTCTTAATTTTCCGTAGAAAAAGAACAAAAAATATATAACATATCCGAGAAGGCTACTTAATTAATTAGAATTAAAAAAGATTTCTTAACTGAAACATAAGCAATACAACCATGTATAAATGGATTATTGAATACTTGTATATCGTTGTATGATTTGAATTAACTTGCAATGCAGAATCTTATTTTCTATGTACCGAGAATTGTTCGTCCTGCTGTTTAAGAAAGATTGAAACATTTGTCAACCGGTTTAAAATCATACCTTAAATTTTATAGAAATTTGAATGTTTCACATGCAATTCATTTAATCTAGAAAACTTATTTTCCTCGCAAATTATCGTAGGAAACAGGCATTTAACATCCACGCGTTCATGATTAGAATAACCCTTGATTTGTGTTTGTGTATTTTACACTTTCAGTAGACATATTTTTAGTATGTAAATGCAAAGAACAAACGATTACTTCGACGTAAAAGTAGACGGTTCATTATTATTGTTGAACTAACCAAATACATACGCGCTTGTAACTAGTATGCCCCAAAGGCAGAAACATCATGTTAGGGTACCCAAGAAAAAAAGCGTTCGACCAACAGCTATGAACTTACGGCACAAGGTTTGCACAAAGGTCTCGTTTTGCACACAGTTCCAATGCCCAATGCACGCTGGTTCAATATTTGATTTGAACCGGTGCAAAAGTGAATAGAAAGAGCCTCGCCCATGACACTCACGCTGCTATTCCAGCCGTCGCTCATGCAGCTGCTCGATCCATGCATGCGGTGAGAGTACGAGATGCGTGCATGTTTCTGGTTGAACCGGTCATAGGAAAGCAGAATTTTTTTTGAATTCTACTCTCTGGGGACGCTAGGTTGATTTATCGTTCAGAACTTCAAAGTTAATTACTTTCATTAAAAATAGTTTGCGTGCTACTGCTTTTAATGTTAACTCAAAATTAGTTTTGGGTCGTCTGATTGTTCCAACCTGTTCAATGAACAGCTTGAACGTACCGACGCGTTGCCTCTGTCTTTAGAATTGGCGGGAAAGAAAAAAAAAACGAATCTAGGTTCAACTCATCAGAACTGAATGAACTCAAGTCGTTGTCTAAATCGCTTTTTAATATATTTCTTTGCACGTTAGGGTCAATATTTCCTAAAAAACTTGAATAACAGCTGAATATTCCGCGACTTTATTCAGTTCTACTTATTTCATATATGAGATAAGCCTCGTGTAAATTTTCAATCTGTGTAGTTTCTGTTTCCAACAAGTAATGTAACTGACCCGGAATTGTCGTGGAAAGGCGCTCAAAAGCTCGATCTATAAGTCCGCCTTTTTGTGACATTTTTAACAGAAAATGAACTTTTCAACTAGGTACGCTAATATTTTTTTAAAATAAGAAAGTATATTCTCATGGTAAAAAAAAATCGTTGAAGTCAGTTAACTCACAACTTTATCTCGCACGAATCTTAACGTGCACGCATAAATCGGAGAAAAACGTGAGTTGAGATATGACAAGTGAGAAGTGGTTTTGGATGAGTGCTGAGAAGATAACGATGAGAGTTGAGAAACGAGCGGTCAGATATGAGGTGATACATTGGAGATGAAAGATCTATGGTGAGAAGTGAAACCAAATAAGCAAGTAGTAAGTGTAGTGAGTTGTGATGATAATTGAGTAATGAGAAATAAAAAATGAGAAAATAGATGAAATCTCAGGAATGGTACATGGGTAGTAAGAGGGAGTAGATTATAAAGGTGACAGAAGAGCGGTAAGGGATGATCGGTCAGCAGTCCGTGACGGAAGGTCAAATGTAAGAGTAGTGAAGTGAAAAATGAAAAGTGAGCGGTAAGAATGAGATGAAAGAGAGAAGCAAACTGGGAAGTGATGATGTGGTTCACTCGATAATCGTTGTTCTAGTTCGAAAATAAGAATTACTATGCAACATCTATATCAATTCGTGGTTTCATAACCTTTCTAATATATCCTGTTATCATTCGGAACCTTCTAATAAATCTATCGTAAATTTGAAGTAGCAAAATCTGTCTAAATGCTGTTGCAATAGATAGTGAACCTGTCAACAAGATTGACTTTTCAATTCAAAGTAATATTCCCACCGCCGGGTGTTGGTAGGCCAAATCGTCACGTAGGGTATTTTCGGCAGCTGGTTGCCCAGAGTGGCGTGATAGCCGCTAAAGTTTCAATTCACTTTGGTCCTCATCAGTAAACAATCGGAGATTCTCTGCCACCGGGATATTAGCTCCAACAATTTGTTTCAAACGTACGCGTAAGTTGCATGTCATTTCTGGATTTGGCGTCTAGTTAGCGGCCCAGTTAGCTGCTATCGGAAACACAGATGATAAATGAGGCGTGAATAGTAATTGTAATTAGATAGTAGAGTAGAGTAATAATAGAGTAATGATACATGCTGCGAAGGCAGTGCATTGATACAACGCAAACTAAGCGTCCTCGGTAAAGGAACATTGGAGCCTTTTGATATTTGGACTACAAATCCCAAGCAGGTAATAACCTTCATACGAAGTGATGTGCCTAACTGGGAAGTGTGTATCTCAATAACGACAATCACTCATCAATAGTGATATGTCATAGTAGATAGTACACTTAGATTAAGAAAGGGGCATACCACAATAGATCTAAATACTGGTCGCAGTGGTTCGTCTGCAACAACAAAAAATATTAGAGTAATTCTCATCACATGAGAAATGATTGGTGGTATCGAGTGGTCTGATGGGACACAAGAATTAAGCGAAAAGAAGAAGTGATACGAGAAGAAAAGAGAAGTGAAACAAGATGGCAGTTTTGAAATGATATTCGAGTGGCGAGAGATATAAAATAAGAGATAATATGTAAGGGGTTAGCAATTAAGAGGTAAAAGATGAGAAAGTGATTGAAGAATCGTAAGGCATTAGCGGTAAGAGCAGGGTTACCAGTATTTTTCAACGAAGTCTGGCAGTTCAAAACAAAATGCCCGGCTAAATCTGCCATTAGGTAATTATTCAAAAATCGACTTTCACTTTACTATTCATGGCTGTTACATGGATTGTTTCTTGTTGAAATTGGGAACTATGATACGTAGTGACATTGTAATTTTTGCATAACAACTATTATTATTATATAAATCTGTCAGAATGACACTTTTTTTGCTTTGAAACTGCAGAAAACTGGTTGTTAGTCGGTGTCGAACCAGCAAACCATGAAAAGCTCAAAAAGCAGAAATATATACATTTAACCAATCGCGTTGATTCACTAGAGAAATCCAAAGAAAGCACCGGTAGTTTCTACATCGAATAAGTTAATCTAAACCGTTAGTTTCCAGTTTTGTTGTCCGTAACAACATGAAACACTTTGTTGAGTGTGACATTGAAGAGAGTGTAGTGGAGGTGCGACTACACAATCTGTCGCTGGATACACATGATGGCGCTATTCGAAAATTTATGCCGCAATTCGAAGGGGTTGTCTCCGTTAGGAAAGATTTTCCAGGCATTCTAAATGGGGTACGCGTGGTAAAAATGCGGTGGAAACATCCTATTCCTTCGCGATCCTGCAAAATGGCACAGCCTATTCTCAGACCACTCTGTGTACATATGGCAATCAGTCTCCCAGGTGTCAGTACTGTAAACGATTCACACACCTATCACAACAAAAGCAAATTCAGAGACTTCAGCATTTTCAGTTAACTGTTGTCCAAACGATAATATTTGCTAAACAAGCAGCACTATCGTAGCGACTGCCAACACCACCAACAAGAAGACAGGTAACATGGAAGATGGATTCACGACCGCAATTAACTATCTCCAAGGCAGTTGCAGTGAAAAAGTATGGACGAAAGCAACAATCAAGGAAGCGGACTAAATGTACCTCAGTAATTATCAGGTGACGTTGAACATGCTCCTCCGCTGCGAAAAGAATCTCCGCACGTGCTGATAAACTACAAAGAATTCGTAGAACACAATATAAATATACTTTCCATTATTTATTTGTGTAAATATAAGCATAAAAGTCACACGGCTCCGGTGAGTTTACTCATTAAGTCGTTTTAAATGGAGGAAATTAAAAAAATACACTAGTTTCACCAGATAAATTTGTCAAAATCGAAACTTTGGGTAAGAGGTTCGTGGTTTAAGGTAAGAGTTGAGAAGTGACCGATGACAGTGATACAAAGAGATGCGAACAAAGAAGTACACAAGAGAAGAGATTAGTGAAGGGTTAGAGATGAGATACGAGAGGAGAATTAGAAGTGATCGGAAGGAAAAATCCGGTGCTAGATGAGACTTGAACGAATCTAATGAGAAAAGTAAGATGTGATTCACACAGTGTAAGATGAGATATGAGAATTAAGAGATAAGAAAAGAGAAGTGATAGAAGAGATGAGAGTTCCGAAATGATATACGAGTGTTCAGAGCGAATAGGGGAGTAGTAAGGAATTGGAGGTAAGAGATATGATATGAGTGGTTTGAAATTGGAAAAGCTAAAAAAAGAGATATTGGCAGGTAGAAATTAAAGTCACAAAAGGAGAAGTGAGGGATAAAAGCTGATCAGTAAGATATGAGACAGGCGAAGCTAAAAGTGATATGTGACAAGCGAAAACATAGCAAACATGAAAGACGAAAGGCGATTAGAGAGCGGTTCGAAGTGAGAGTTTAGATGTTTGAGGTAACATGTGCGAGAGAAGAGGTGAGATGTGGGCAACATTCCCGATCAGAATGAAATAACAAGATTATAACAGAACACAATTTTTGTAACCTATTGTGTTATAAATTAGGTCTCGTTAGTAGTTAAAATAACAGAAATTTATAACAAGTAGCAATGCGAGATATAGTTTTGAAATATTTTTGTTATGTGTTTCTGATCGGGTTAAGCTGCACTTAACATGGTTCAGGGGGGAGGTGATATGATATATAAAGGGAAAATCGTCTTTCAAAATGCATTTTCTGCAATACAATTAATTTTCATATTATAATGCAATATTTGAACAATACATGTTTTGATATTTTGTACAGTTCTTCTTCACGAAACTCCCTAAGTAACTGAGAGTTTTTCGGAATTTTATTTTTACTATTTTTACAATATCATGGTAGCCGGCTTTTTTAACGAAAACAAGATTTTAGGTTCCCACAAAATTCAAAAATGGAAAAATGCCTGCATTGTTCTCTTGGGAATTTTGGAGATAAATGGTGGTCAAAATTTGTAAACGACTGGAAGAGTAGATTTTGGGTTATCGTGTAGCGCGCAAAACAAGTTTTTCGACCCGCCTCCGGAGATTCACTATCACTCGCTCAGTGTTTAATATTTTGCCATGAAAATTTGAGATAATATTATTCAAATGTAGCCTTGTTATATGGAAACACTCTCACTCTCCATATAACAAACCTCTCTGCATAGCCCAACCAAGTTTAATAAAAATCCGTATACAGAATTAACTTGATCCTGCATTAGGGTTAAAATACGTACCCCTTAAGGAGTAAGACTGTTCGTTAAAGATACATAGTTTGCAGTTCGCAACTGGTGAGCTTTCATATACAATTCTCTCTGTTCTCCCTTCAATCTAATTCTCACAGTTATATAAGGCGGAGCAATCTTTACATTTGCCGCATGTGAGTATGTCATCGTTTCACATTTGCTTTCCGGTCGCTATATATTTCATACAAACTGCATATTACTCCTGAGTGCCGCGTCCACAAACAATGTGGAGTATATAGGTGTGGCAGGACACACGGTTTGCTAATGTTGGCAACAAAAACTATGTAAACAATCCAGTAGCACAACGGGTCGACCTCACAGCGTTCACACGATTCAATGGGAGCGGATCGAACGGCATGACGAAAGCAAATCGATTTATTCTGAGATCACTCACATAACTCATGTACGATTCATCTTACGAAGTGCCATCTTAGCCACACATGAATATACCACATTGGTCTACAAAGACTTCAGAAAGTCAAGTGTTGAATAGATAATCGGAGTCAAACAAGAACAACCGAACTGTTGCGACTTGTGGTTATTCGAAATATCGTGAAAATATTGAAAATTTCCGTTTCTACCGTGGGTGATGTTCTCAATCAGTTTCACGATCGTAAGATAGTGGGGTCGGACAGTTCAAAGCAAATGTAGTGCTGGAATTTTGGGTTAGCAGCTGAACTGGAAGATGTTGATCAAAACAAAGCCAGAATTTTCGAATGGAGATGGCGCCGACAAATACGGCGCTAGCCGTAGTACCGTCTGGAGGATTTTTCTGCAGCAGTTTCGTACTGTGCCCCCAAGCAACGTTGAAGCGGATTTTTTTGGCTAGAATACACCTCCGAAAGTTGTACGACCGAGTTCTGGCGAAGTACAGAGGATGCTTTCTTATAGACGACATATCTTATGTCATTTTTAATTTTCAGGCAGCTTCCCGGTCTAAATATTATCCGGCCACAGAACGTGATGATCTAGTTTGTTTTCACCTATGAATTCGGGCGAAAACTATTGATCTGGCAAGCAAGTTGCAGCGGCGGATTCAAAATGAATCTTCTAATCGCCAACAAAACGATGGGCCAATGCAATCAACAGTACAAGAGAAATGTACTGTTCATTGAGATTTACAAAGATCCCGTTTTAATTA
The DNA here is from genome assembly GCF_030247195.1 of Topomyia yanbarensis. Taxonomy (NCBI): domain Eukaryota; kingdom Metazoa; phylum Arthropoda; class Insecta; order Diptera; family Culicidae; genus Topomyia; species Topomyia yanbarensis. The sequence goes on from NC_080672.1 coordinate 23,657,482, forward strand.
CAGTGTCAGGCTTTCAATAATCCGGAACGGATTTTCACTTTCGCTCTTACGTGGCGACAATTCAATCGCGGAGGAATACTAATTCATGTGTGAAACGTACACATTTCGAAAGATTGCATGCCGTGAAACCATAAAAATTCGCCTTTCGTGTACACAAGGAAATATATTTATTCTATCAGAATTATTTCTGAATACTTAAGGATTGGTTATTATATTTTTTTCCTGGAGAATATTGCGGGACATCACGGTAGGGCTTGCTCAGGAACACAACCTGTGCCGCCGTTTTTGGAGTTAGCATCAATCCGCACTAGTTTGGCCTGACACTAAGGTAGTGTCAGATTCTGATCAGACGAAGTCCAAACGCAAAATCCATAATTAATTTTTACTGCTGTATTGTGGACTAGGAACATAATAACATTATTTTCTTTCTTTTAACCATATCATCCTTGAGTTGTGTTTGGTATCTGGCGGTTAGAGTCAAGAGCTTATCCACCGGGCTCCACAGACCCCTTCCCTTCCTGCATCTTCCAATTACTTTCAACTTTTAACCCGTTCTAGTACTAAATTGATAAATGCTTTTATTTTTGTGTTCCTATTCGCCATTCTTGCAAGAACATAACAAACTAAGAACGTGTGGAATCAGTTATAAGTTTGTCATACAAAGTGAATCTTTCATGGTACTTAGTTAATGATTATTGTATAGAATTCAAAATTCTCTTATATTCCCATGGCGAATATAATAGATCTTATGTTTTAATCTTAATCGTCATAAATTATCAACTTCGAAACTTTTTAGCGCCTTTCCTCTTACTAGTTCAGCTTCTGTTCTAAATTTATCCATGATTTCTCCCATTTTCACGGTACTCGCTCTTGTGCTTTTAATATAACTTCAACTGTTTTGCTCAATGAGTCAATGAGCCGGGCGCACAGAGACACTGAACATCTTGAAGCGAACGCCGGTTCAGTTTTCAATCGAAACCCTTTTCTGTATAATAATAATCCTCGCTACGTTACACTTATTAGTAGCGTACGGTCTCTAGTAATAGCAACTAACATTCCTGCTCTTTCCTTCAAAGATCTACATTCGAGTCTGATGGAGTAATAATAAATAAACCTTGATTGCACCAGGAGTTCTATATTTAAGAATTATCTTGGCTATTTCAACTGGTCTCCCAAGTTCAAGCTCAAGCTCAAGAATGTTCTATTTATCTTCTAATATATTCAACCGTTTATTTTATATTATAAACGAGAATCTGCGCCAATTCCGTCGAAACTCGTCTTGCAAATCGAAACATTACTTATTCAGTGTCAGCCTTGCATCAATCAACTGCCCCTTCTCCCTCAGACTGGAAAGCCATCGCCAAGTATCCGTGAGGTCGGACCGCTTCAATGGGGAAAATTAAACTCAATCAACGGAAAGAACATCTGAATAGGTGCATAATCCTATAAAAAATAACGATATGTGCATAGCAGATGAACATGGCACGCATAAACACAGATCTGATTCAGGACAGGGACCTTGATGACCGGGTCAAATCCTGGGAATCGATTTTATCCATCTAGGCGCTGCAATGGTCAAAAGTTATAGGAAATGTTAAAAAACAAACCACCTTGAGATATAGCAAGCTATGTCAGAAATTATCTCTTTACGGGTTTATGGGTTTTTGAGACCATTTCATGATATTTTCATTTTGTAAAATTTGGCGCGGACTATATACATGATATTTTTATGGGGTTGTATGGTGTTTGAACCCATGAAAATTTACTCGGAATAATATTTTTCCAGAATTCAGAATATCTCAAATTATTTCAGCAGAATATTTTTGTAAACAGTTTGTTTATTTGATAGGCACGTTTGCGTTAGCTTGACGGTGCCAATTTCTTTACATTTTAATTTTTTACAACTAGGGGATCGAGATTGAAATTATTAAGAATATATGGGTGACTGATCAATCAATATATTTTTGGAGCTAGTATCACAATTTGACCTTTTTTAACAATAGATATTATTGTTTGTGCGTTGAACATTTCATAACATATATTCATTCAACAGTTGAATCAACACCATGTTCGTCCAATAGATCTTAAAAAAATCGTTGTTCATTCTCGCGCATCGAGCCCCTCGGTCACTGGCTGGCTGTACTTCTGATGCGCTTCTTGCGATCGTTGTATTTAATATCTGCTGCACTTTATGAACCTGTCACGTCGGCCGACCGTGAATAACAACACGTGATATGCGCGGCAGCTCAGCCAGTGTTGTGTTGGTAACAACGGCAACATGCGGTTTTCATGCGTCCCCGTCAAAACAGTAAACCGAAGATCATGATGATAGGAAATTGTACTCACGCAAGAAGGGAAATACGTGCGGAAAACCGGTTTCCATCTCCTTAGGTTCTCTCAGTTTACGATCTGTTTTCTGACGTTTTCTGACTGGAGCGGTGCATTGCATACCAATTGGCTGGAGGAATCCGTCCGTAGTTTCGTTTTTTTTCCTACTTTTATTACCGCTCTTAGATGGAACAAGACAACAACCAAAACCATCTGGTGCAGTTTGCTGGTGCTGAATTTCCACTGCTCACGAACATGTGGGATTGCATCATTCCCAGTATCTGGTTAAAAGTGGTCTCCATAAACCACTACACCAACAATGCGGTTCGTTCCGAAATAATTAAAAAGACACAGTCCCATAACCGAGTTAAGGAAAGTCATAATTGAAAGCCACAAAATAGTGGATCCGGGCCGTCAGCCGTCAGAGTAGTTCTGGGAAACCCTCATGTTGCGGAACCCCGCACCGCTCCCGCCATTCCAATATTCCTGTTCGGTTTGCAGAGCGCTAAATTATGACGGGACCACATCGCAAACTCTGTCCTAATGTGCTTCCCGCTTTCATGAAGTACAAAACCGTTGCTTGCGCAGCCGCTCGCTCGTGTTTGGTCATTAACAAACAAAATTAGAAATCAGTACCGGCACACAGGGTAGAGGGCACTTGTTTTGACCACCACCACCACCACCAAGCGCCTGATTTCATTAGAATGGTGTAAGGTTTTCGTTGAACGACATTTTCCCCGGATAACCAGTCAGGCTTCTTTGGTTTAAAATGGCACGCTTCCTTGACGCTGTGACTTACCATGTACTACTTTTACCGTGTTCCGATAGAAAGTGAAAGGTGAGATAAAGAGGCAGCAGAAGGAAATGGTAAATAAGAGGATTTGGGAACGGCTTCCTTCCCCCCGAGGAGGAATGAGTACAATGTTAGAGGATAAAGCTCTCTGCTATATCGAGTTAGGAACATTATTCTTTGAGTTTGAATTTCTCAGCAAAAAGTTCATATAGGTCGTGCGTTGAAATCGAACTAGGTAGTGCTATACAATCAAAACAAATGAGTTTTGGTCAGAAACTAACATGTTTAGAATGATCAATAAATGTTAGAAGAAAATATTTCGGCCTACAACGACAAATTCATTATAATCAAAATTCAAAATCAGTTTTAAGGCATCATTGTCCAAGTTTTAAGAATAATTAAATTATGTATTTTCTAACAATTTCAAAATAAAGTGAATAGATCAGATCATTTGCGCTATTGCAGAAATCTCCGAAAACAATAGTTAGTTTACGAAGAGAATGCAGATGTCTGACCTGGTACACAAAACATTCGTTAGGTACTAAATTTTAAAAACTTCAGTCGTGGAATATTAGACGTTCAAAAAATGTATAATTTACTGTACGGCACTTTCTCGCTCGGAATTGTTAAATCTGAAATGTATTAAAATTATTTGAAGGAAGTGCAGAAATTCTTTTAAATCTTCAAAAATACGTTAGTCTTTAAAATTCAAAGTTACTTAGGTTGGGGTCAACATTGGTGATCTTTCAAAACATAACTAGGAAAGTTTATAAAACTCGATGCAATCTTTTGATCATCTAAGAACGTTTTTGATCCAATGACAATATTATCAGATTCTTCACAACCTTGCTCACCACAACAAAACAGCTGGAATAACTCCCCAGTTTTTGAATGAGCCGAACTGGCGTTGTACTGAACGAAATAACTTAATTGTTGTGCTAGTTGATCGAACATATATGCAGCAATTTTATTTTTAATTCCGAAAATGTTTTATTATTATATTACTAAAAAATGCTGTACGTACTGTTCGACAGGGGAGCGACTATATTTTTGCGTTGTTAGCACCGCCCCATTGCTTGAGTACGAATGATGGCTCGTATTAAAGAAAATGCACGTTTGTTTTGTTACTCAGTACGTGTTTTGTTATCGATCGGTTCGGAGGTCGGAAAGAATACCGGTGGCATCAGACCGTTAACAGTATTAAAACTCGAAATAACTTCTACTGTCTATCGACTCACTAACATATAGCGAAGATCTGTTTTTTATCAGCTCTTGGTGAATTTTAGATTGACAAAACGGGGACATTGACAAAATCGGAACATACTTTTTGCTTTCTTTTTAATAAATCGAAGCTTTTAAAAATATTCTTCTTCAATCTCTAGCATCATAACTCCTTCTGATTATTTAGTATGAATTTTACTTAAGGTGAAATGTAAAAAAGAAATATTTTGCATCTCTAAGATAAGAAAAATATGCTCAAGAAAGGATTTGTTCCCATTGAACTTGGTTCGTCTGCTAAAGCCCATCAAACGGATGATCGTAAGAGGCTGACAAAATCTGGTTAAAAAGCTAACAAAATCGGGGGGCAGGCAAAATCAGGGGCAGACAAAATCGGGGCCTGATAAAACTGGGCCTTCGCTGTATTGGCGCTTTTTAGGGTCGCCGATACAGTACATTAAAAAGTTTATCATGATTTCTTTCAGATACCATTATACCACATAAGTTTGTCACACATCAACCCATTTTCTTGAACGGCAGTATTTACAATATTTTTCAGTAAGGGTTCCTATATCGATCAACATGATCCTTGAAAATAATTTTGTATTGAGCCGCTTAACGCGTGCGTTATTTTTATGTGCACATTTTGTGTATGTGCGAAGAGTTGACTTGATGAGTTTTTTTGTTAACAAAAGATTGTGACAACATCCTCCTGTAGGTATTTCAAAAGCACAGGCATACTAGACTGGGGCTTAGCCTATTGAAATTTTGGTGAATTGGAACATCGTGGAGCAATTTCAATTTAAAACTCTTGAAATCTAAAAAGTTGACAAGGTTCATCCACTCGGCTGGGGGTTTTTGGCGTAAGAATTGTTAAGTATCTCAAGCGAGAAGACCGGCTAATGAAATTTTCACTTGTATTATGTTATTACATATTTTATTTGCATCGTTTATTTTTTTATTTCATTAATTCATATAATTTATTTGATTTATTTTATTTGATGTATTTTATTCATCTAAATGATTTTTTTTATTTTTTTATTCATTTATTTTGATTTTATTATTTATTCAGGTATTTTATTGATTTCGATAAAAATTATTTTATTGATACAGTAAAGACCCGTTTTCATGAGCCCTCACTTTCATCACCTTTTTACCCGATTTTGTCAACCTCGTATGAAATCCATCCGTTTGTTCCGCTTAGCAGACAAACTAAGTTAAATTAGAATAAATCCTTTCTTGAGCATATATTTCTTTTCATGGAGGTGCAAAATATTGAAAAATGAAAGTATATATTTTTTTTAAATTTTGCACTGAAAGGGTATTTCATACTGTTTAGAGACCAAAGAAAAATATTTTAACAGCTTCGGTTTACTGAAAAGAAAGAAGAAAAGTCAAAACCCCCTTTTGTCAGCCTAGAATACAACATGGGGTTGACGGGCCTTCGCTGTATTATTGATTTGATTTATTTTACATTATTCATTCTTTTCATTTATTTTACATTATTCATTCTTATTCGGTTCAATTTTTTTTCTAGCATTAATTTTCTTCTTTTCTTTAATCTAATGTTTTATTTGAAACGGCTCAATGCGTTAGCACAACTGAGCCGTGGATCTTTTATTTTTTTACAAGTAAAAATAAAAAAAATAAATTCTAAGAATGTCGGTCTGCTAGATCTTGTTGACGCAGTTTGCTGCTGCGTGTTGAGATCCTTTTCCTTGGCGGTGAAGCCGCTTGAGGGTCATTCAGTCTGCCTTCTCTCGCGTTATTGTTCCCGTCCATGTCGTCATCGATACTGCTTTCTTGCTGTTCACGATCAGAGGTTCTTATTTGTTTCTTGTTCTTACGGGTTGCTGTTGTAAATCCGTCTTCATCGGTATTTGCTTCTTTATTGGCGATGCTAGTTGTTGGTTTGGGAGCGGTTGTCGTATTGATATTTTAAAATTTAATTTGTTAATTTAACAAACGGCTCGATGCGTGAGCTTATTTATAATAAATGAACTAGGTGTTCTTCGCACACAATTTACCAGTGTGTGTGTGAAGATTGTTTTCCGGAGCGTCGCCTGATAACGCATTAGCTGAATTCTGTCCGTTTTCTGGCTTGAAGATTGCTGACATCTTTGATTTGTTTTTTTCGGTTTCTGGATTAGGTGTAGGTGAAAACAGTTAATAAAGAAACATAAGATGATACGGCTGCTGTGTTTATTTTAGTTGTTGAAGGGTTTTTTTCTTTGGTAATCCCGTGTAGAGTTGTTCATAGTGTGTAGATTGTTTGCATTGCTGACACGTGAGACTGGTTGTCATAAGTACACATCGTGGTATGAGCACAGGTAGAGTCAAATCGCAGAATTGTGAAGGAAGGAATACGGTACCTCAGTCGCGTTCTCACCACTCGAATACCGTTGCTGATGGCTTGGTATTGCGATATGAATCGGCGAATAGTATTATTGTGCTTACGCGGAATTGCTCAAACAATCGCAATCCTCTTGCGTTATCTTCATATCACGTATCTGGTGAAACTGAATAATATAAATTTTACTCGTAACCCAATACACATTTTATCTTTGTCCACTTCTTGTATAGGCGGTCCAATTTTGCAACCACGGAAATCGACAACGGCCGTATGGTGATACCTTAAAAAATCCCCTCACTGTCGGTAAAGGTCAACTCAATCAATACATCCCTCACTGTCGAAACGAGTATAGCGTTACTTGACTTCTATAACACTGAAATGAGAATAACGATATTTGGATTTCTATACCACAGTGAGCCTATGTACTTAACGCGAACGGTTAACTATATATTTTTTGTTTATTGTGTAAGGTTTTCGTTACTGCTATCTTCAATGGATGGAAGCAGACTGACCGTACGACGTTTGGTATACATAATAGATCAAGCAGCTTTTTTCATGTTATCATTTTTACAAACTTGTAGGATATTCTATCACTCTTGTTCGGTTTATAAAGCATACGACATTATCATCACTACTTTTGTGAACTAGTATAAAAGTTTGAGACTATTTTTCAAGATAATGAATATAAACCGGTTGAAAACTAATAAGTTATAGTCACATCTCCCTGTTCCTCTGATTGACAAAAAAATTATACGCCGAGTGATTTGTTTGATTAAAGCAGTCAAGTAATCAAAGCCTGAATTATCGAATGAATGAATGGTTTTTACGCTCATGAACCAGGGATATGAAATCAAATCCAATTTTTCAACTTGATATAGCAAAAACATTCAAATGCTTGATAAATAACTACCAATTGCAAATCAAGGATGACATTCACATGAACTGGAATATGTTCCTAATTTATTTATTGTTCACTGGTGATATCGTGAATTTTGACACGATTTTCAAAATCATTCTTGTTACGGTATTGTGGATGTAAATCACGAAAATAGGAACGGGTTGCATGCTTGGTTAATTGATTTTTTCCATCACGCAATTTATGATTGCTTTGCTCGACGTACCTTACAGTTGGGCAAACAATACTATTCTTACAATCAATCACTGCTGTATTTGGACTTACAGTCACAGATTTCGGATACTTAAATTTTATTATTTCAGATTTGACTGTCTCTAATGGTTTATCCACTGATTTTTTCAAAATGTCAAAATTGTCCCGTGCCAAGTGAACTGATCCATTGTACTTGTATAGCTCTATTTAGCACAGTATACGCACAAACAAAAGGCTTTTTCGTTACGAACTTTATGCAGGCTAACTTTCAATTTACAATGTTAAATTTTTGTGCTAAATCTTATTCTTATTATTATTCCAGATGCCTGATAAAACTGCTAAACCGATACCCAAGGCAGTACCTGGAACCCGTCAGCTATAATTATCGATTAATCAGACACAAGCGCTCGAAATCGATAGAACGCAACCACCTCCAAAGGCACGCTACCACCTGGATCACGCACCTGAAGCATTCGCAACGGATTGCAGTGCAGAAAATCGCCAACAGAAACACCAACAACAACTAAACCAACCGTACGGTGGCGAACCGACGAAAGTCCATTAAAATGAATCACACACCGACCGTAAGAAGCGTACCACCGTTCAGTGGGAAAACGACCACCAAGAGTCACCGAATATGACTGTGGGTATGAAAGTCACCGTCACCGCCGCCGCCGCCGTTGTTCCACCGCCGATACTACTAGCACCGTCACCGACGACACCACCGTGCGTCGGTCGACCGAATAGAGTTGTTGTAGACCTATCATCGCATGTCGCCAGCGAGAAGGCTTCAGTGTAGAGCAAGAAGCGCACCGAACCAGAGCCAAACGGAGTGTGCAGGAAAAGTAATAAGGGCCATTTTTCGGGTTCGTGCTGCAGTACACGTTTTTTGGAATCGGGTTGCCGAATGATTGATACCGAGGTTATCGAGTTCTAATAATACATTAAAAAAAGACTAGTAACTGTGATAAGCCGAATTCAAAAACTGATAAGGAGTGTTTTGTTCTGCGGATTTAAAAGTGAAATAAGCAGTGATCTATCGTGAAGACGGGAGAGAGAGGGATAGAGGAATAAAATACCGAACAAAACAATGAAGCCCAGACTAAGCAGTGGATTATTAGCGTTGATGCTGGGATTGAGGTGAGATTCGAAGATGTAAGCTGGTTGCGAAGGATTATTGTTTGGGACTTGACAGGTGTTAATGACCTCTCCCAACTGGACGGATTTGTTTGTGTTGTGATATGAATGCACCGCGATAATGAGACACGACCGACGTGCGACGGGGTCGTCATTTACGACACGTGACTGTCGTGTGTTTACAAAAGATCAACCGGCTTCGCCCCCACAGGGGAGAGGGCAGAGATCTTGGAATGTAATCATTACGCAATGACTGGCTCGTTTGGTGTGTTCTACTTCCGCTGGTGGAGTGCGGCAACTTGAGTAAACCTACGGGAACCCGGATATTTGACCTTGCCGGTCATTGTGAATAACTGTTTTGCTTCGTACGAAGTCTATTTCGTGTTTGGTGTTTTAATATTCCAAGCTAAGTGTAGGGTACACATCCGTCACCGTGGTGTCGTTTGCAGCATAGTTCATCGTCCTGATTTTGAGTTGAATGTGGTGGACTATGGCAGCAATACTCGCATTAATGATTAATTAGTGCCCCCGTTGGCATTGGCGAAACGCTAGGATAGTTGAGCTAATTAAAGAACTGGGACGTGTGTGCACATGTGCAGCTGATCAACTCTCCCTTCGGTTTGGTGAATACACCACCAGGAAAGCCAGACCACTTTTGGCGCAGTGTGTAATGATGTATAAATATATAGCCTTGCCGTGTGGTGGGACCATGGTTCGTGGAGTTACTTAGCCGCAATTCAATTTCACTTCGACGATTTTTTTTTGTACCGGTTCTGTCCTGTCCTGTTCCATGCCGAACGGACTCGGTAAATTACATATTTATGTGCCGGTTGGTCTCTTCTTGTCTACACAGTTTGGAGGCGGCTCAAGATTATGAACTGTTGCAAAAGTGCAGTGCAATAAAAAAGCAACCGAGTTGATTTTCAGTGTACGAGACGAGATTGAGCAATGAAAGTGAGATTTGTTGTGGTTGGTTTTTGCGATGGAAGAAAGTGAATCTACAACTTCTTGAAGTGTGCGATATATGTAAGATAGTTGTGTTCAGTGGTCGGTAGGTGCAAGGATCTTTTGGAACGGGGCTCCTGATGTTGCGGTAGCAGTCCCGTGTATGCACTTTGCATTTATAGGACTAAAAGCGAGGCAGAAATTGGTTCGGCTTTTTTCTGGGTGGAGTGGTTGAGTCAGTAAATAAAATGATTGACAATTGTTGGAATTGAAATTAGACAACCAGGAATAAAGAAATCGTTTGGATTGTCAATCGCACACCATGTACAGGTTCGAAACCTTTTCAATTGAATTAGGCAATCTAACGCTGGCTTCATAATATCTTTCGTTTTTGATAAAAAAAACGAAATGGACAGTAACTACAGACGGCATGGGTGTTTTAGTGCAAACGTTTCCTAAAACGTTACCAAAGTGGTAAAATTTCGAAGCATTCCATAAATAATTATCTAATCCAATTCAACGGAGAATGAAAGCGTAAGCGAAAATGAGTGCGATGAATGTTGTGTGATAGCAAAGCTGTCCTGAATGTAACTGCTCGGACTAAAACGATTGTAGCGTATTATATGACTGTAAATTCAACGTATCGACTCCGGTAATGTGATTTTGGACGATAATGATTTCCATTGTACTGAACGAAATTGCCCATGCTTGAACTAGTCGATTAAATATAGTTACAGCATTTTGGGTAGATAAGACAAACCGAATAACATCTTCCTTAATTGGGCATGAAAAGTCACCACTTGTGACTGAACACCCAATATACTAAATTAGAAATGTAATGTGAACAAAACAATATAATCAAATGGAAAACATTAAAAAAATCTTTCTTAATCTTGATATAACTTCCTTATCTGGAAATATTTTAAAAACTGATAATGCATATCAATTTATGTTATCTTCGAATATTTTTTCTATGCAATTGGACTAGTGTAGGTAGAATCAAAATATTGAGTTAAATGGAAGCAATTATGCGAACAATTCGCCCCAGAGCCAGGATACGAATATTACCGCAGGCGATCACGTCGAAATTGCACAATACAACATGCAACGAAACTGATTGGTTATTTTTAAAAATAGGCGCATATCAATAGTAAAAATAGCTAATTAAAGTCCAATTTAGAAGTTAATTCTTAAGTCTATAAAATTATTGGACTGTCTGCTGTACACCGGCACAGTTTGACGGAATGACAGTTTTATAGCACATATTTGAGCTCTTGCCAGTATACCATTTCAGGAAAAATTTTACATAGTGCGGGAGTGTCATAGCTTCTGATGAATGTTAGAGCAACCGCATCTGTAGACATTCTTTTTCGTACACATTTTTGTTAGTGGTACCTAGATAATGTACAACTTTTGGATTTGCGACCACAACTGCAAACGGCCTGCCAAACCAAGCGCTTTTTGAGGAAGTTAGACAACAAGGCAAGACCTGGAAGATGGTAATTTGGTAAAAAATTGATCTAAACCGCGCTACGCTAACCAATTCTGTCGATTTTTAGCGAACGGCTCTAATCTACTATAGCCAATAGACCGGCACAAAAATTGATTTTTTTTCGGAACACCGCTCAATCGAAAGGTAATTGGCACCAGAAGCCCCATTCCAAATACAAACCTGGTTTACTCACATTTAAGTTTGTATGTAAAAATATGTTAAATGTCGACAATGGAAACAATAAATTTAGTATAAATTTAGTTTAGGAAACAATAAAATAGTAATATATTTGGAAACTCGAAATTAAAAACTAAAATTCCAATACAAATTTTCACAGTAACTTTGCGTACCTCAAAACTTACGGTCGTGTAGTTTATTTTATAACGAAAAGCTTTGTTGAAAATCGCACATTCATTTGAGGTTCCCCTAAAAGTTATTAAACTTTGAGGACTAACCAATTTTTTTTGAAATTTCCTATTCTAAACATGTACGAGAAAGAGAGGCAAAACGTAAGTTTATATGAGAATATCTTTTTACTGCAAACTCGGATCAATTTGCGGTCTTCGGCAATGTTGATCCTTACACCTTAAGCTATATATCTGCAGATTTTGGGATGCACTGGCATTTTGTACTGAATTTATTGTTTCAATTGCCTATTTTTCATATATTTTCACATACAAACTTGAAAACTCTTGTGAGTGAATTAGAGTTTTCGAAAAATGCTGTGTGTGAAGCCAATTCCCATTTGATTTAACAGTGTTCCGAAAAAAAAGTCAAAATTGTTGCCGGTCTAATAGGACATCTACAAAAATTCTTTCGATCTTCAAAGATAAATAAATTTGTCCGGTAACCTCCAATCATTTTGTTACTTTCAAACAAGTATTCGGACTAATAGATAATCTCAAAAATGTCAGAATTACTGTTGGTACCAGATACAAAAAAATTCTGGGGCACCTAGTCTTTAACTTTGAATAGCTCAAAATGTAGTGTACGATTCTCTCTATCAATCAGTAGTACTCCCAATTTTGGCAGTGTCTAATTTTTATCAAAGAAAGTAAAAATGAACAGTCTTTCTACGATCTCAAATCATATAATAATAATCGTATTTATATCCCTGTCTTATGAGTTAAAATGAATCAGTAGGTGAAAATATCAAATGAGCAAATCAATACAATTTCAATTGATCGATTTTTTGCATTCTTGTTTGTTGTAATACCTGCTAGACGGTATTCCACCGACTCAAGTAACATTTTTTCGTGGAAACTTGGAAATCAAATCTCAATCCATCGAGCGAGGAAAAATCAGTTTTCTGTGAATTTGATTATAAACGTGTACATGCAAAACATGAGTATCGTGAAAGTATGTTCTGGCGTGGAAAGTAGTTCGCTTGGTTCTAATATGAGAATGAATGTGCGGTAGAAATTTATTCAACATTCCACTAAACCAAGGTTTCTCAGTGTGATGTGACGTGATATAAATCCACCATCAATTCATGGTTTTCCACTGTATGCGGGTTGGCTTACCACAGCCCCGAAATGGTTTATCACGGAACTTTCATATTGCTGTGTTAGAATAGATGCTAAAAACTGTTAAGCAGACCCGCAAGCAGAGACATTTGTGCGCGCTCTTCGGGAAGAAAAAAATTACTTCCAACATTCAAATTCGATCAAAAGATAAAAAAATTGATTTGCTTGCTTGAACCAACCCAATGGTTTGTATTGGAAAAGGCGCACAAACTGCCATATATCAAAGCTGCTCAAAGAAATATGATGATTGTTGTTTAATTTATTAAATTGACTTTAAATTGTGAATTCATTCGTCACCCCAAATAAAATAAAATATGTTTTGATTTCGGTTGGCTATCCACATTTCTAGTTCTAATTTGTATGACATCGGGGTCTCAGTCCCTTTCAGTATTTATTTTATAAGACGCGATTTCGTCCAACCCCGATATCGTCCAATTCTGATTTTGTCATTTTGATTGAAAATTCTTTGGATGGCCTCTAGCGGACGAACCCAGTCAAATTCGAGTAAATCCATTCTTAAGAAAAATTTTCTTATCTTAGAGATGCAAAATATGCAAAAATAATGCTTAATTTTTATATGTTCATGGGAGACCCTCTTACGGGAAATGTATACTAAATAATCCGAAAGGGTTATTGGGTTATGTCTAGAGGCTAAAGAAGAATATTTTAACAACTTCAGTTCATTTAACCCATTCCCCGCGTGTGATGCACTCCACTACACCGGTGCACATCAATCGAAAATCCTATATGTGTAGATCACTGCACAAAGAGTAACTTGAAAATCAAAACAAAAATGGAAGGGAAGCACAATTTTGCAGAAAGAGTCACATTGATGAACCACTTTTTGTGCTCCACCTCATTGCAAACAGGGTAAACAGGTGAAGCAACGTACAATTCAGTCTAACTTAAATTAGAAGAAACGTTGTGACAAACTTTTTAAATTACTCCCACTGCATCTCTACGAGCAGGGCACAAAGAGCCTATTTTTTCTCTTTTGCATGTGCCGGTGCCACACACAACGTACTGAAGAGGAATAAAACAAAAGAGAAGAGAAGTGCTTGCAAAAAATAAAAATTGCGTTTCCCGGGATTCGCGAATCCCGGAAATCTGTATAGAATAATTCCCGGGATTCAGAAATCCCGGGAAATGTGAAAATCCCGAGATACCTGGGAAATAAATTACCTGGAAGCTGTAGTGCAGAAGGACAAAAAAAAACATTGTGAAACATTAGTTTTCCATGCAACTCCTTCCTATCGACCAATTTCACTTCATAAATCTAGCAACAAGATTATAAAAAAAAACACAGTCTGCTTCCTCATCTCGTACAGATCAGAAGCCAAAAAGCGACCTGCTTGCGAACAGCACACAAACAAAAAATACTACCCGCGCCGCGCCGCTCTAACGTGTACGTGTAGCATATAGACACAGGAAAGTTCCGTTGCAGCTAACTGCGAGTGAAATGAGTGAACAACAAAATAAATTTCGCCCATTACGGGAGAACACAATCGCGATTGATTTTTCGCAAACCCGTCTTAGACCTTCAGTGCGCGAGGTGGAACAATTGGTCAAGGTGAAAATGGAACTTGATCTTACAGAGATATCACACGTCCAGCTTCACCACACCAGGAATGTAGTACTAATAACGTTCAACTCCTTAGCCGAGGCAGAAAGCTTCGTAGCAAAGAACAACATGCAACATGACGTCGAATATGAAAACGTCAAAACCAAGATCCCCGTGTATATGGACCTTGATCTAACGGAAATTCGCCTCCATGATCTGGCACCTCGTACTAGCACGGATTATATTAAAAGATTCATGTCGAAGTATGGAGAAGTGGAATCCGTCTCTAACGACACTTGGAGAAACTTTTTCCCTGGCATTCTCAACGGTGTTCGGGTTGTGCGAATGCGGCTGTACCAACCTATACCATCTTACTTGACTTTCGAGGGCAGATCATCTCAAGGTGTTAACTACATACAAAGAACCCTATGCACATACCCTGGGCAGGCGCCCACGTGTCAGTTCTATAATCAGACTGCACACTACGGTAAGCCATGCGCCAAAACAACTAAAGAAAACTCATCTTCAACCACCACTACCAAACAACCTTCAACATTTGCTGATACACAACAAACAGCCGGCCAACAAATGAATGCCGGACAAACAATATTCCACGGCATCCCAAAGCCAATACTCACCGTACGCAGGGATGAAATAAACAAGAAAGAAGACGGCTATATCAAAGTCACTCGAAAACACAAAAAGCACCAAAAATCTAACAGCGACAACCATTCTAGTGATGACGATATGGACACAAACACAAGCGAGGGGGAAGGCAGACAGATTGATCAGCAAGCAGTAGAAGGTACACCCGACCATCGCTCACCACCGAGAAAGAAAGTCAACACAAGAAACGGAAAGCAGTGCACCCAGGATAGTCGACAAAAATAATGTTCGATGGTTTATATATATTTTGATATCTATTTTGAATGAAATTTTGAATTTGTAATTTTTGAAATGTACATTATTTTCAAAAAGGCGAATGACCCTCGAGGTTAAAGCCTTAATAAATAAACAACAAACAACAAGATTATAAAAACATGCTTAAGCCATGGCGGCGATTCACATTCTATAAAAATGCGGCCCTGTGCGGTAGAAAACACAGGATTCAGTCGTCGGGAAACTAAGCTTGCTCATATGACCCTATTCCACACTTTTCCTTTGCCTCCTTGCTCTACCTTGAGTTCTATAAAAATATTTCATATTTTTCAATCCTTTGCTAATAGAATGTCTTTATAACACAAATACACATCCAATTGTATTGGATCGATTCGTTCCTTCCAACCTGACCCTAAAATACAAAACACGAGGCAGTACAATTACACAGGCAACTCTTTGTACATATCGAGGACAAATTAATACGTACCGACCTAACCGAACGTTATCGAAAACTATGCTCAGAAGCTGATAAGAAGTACTCATCCACGGCAAAAATTAAATTCATCGCATCATTTACAGTATCATTACTTGAACGATCAACTATTATAGTTGCTAAATTTGTGGCTGTAATCCAGCTAATAATGACAACTGCAAACAATGCGTCCAGTACCTCAAAATCAACAGCCAATACCATCATCGAGCAAACTAATTTCCAACTTTTATGCTACGTAATCTTGCACTGCTGCCTCATAGACGAGGTGTCCATCTGTAACGCATTCGGTGTACTTTCTCTTCCCAAATAGGTTTACTTCTGGGAACTATTAACTCTAATTTCCTAAACTTTTGCACTAAAAAAAAGATAGATTTTCATTTGTAGCAAATTAGTTTACGCCATAGTAAAAACTATAACTAAAAACTATTTTTAAAGCTCGCTTTTCGCTCAAAAAACGGACTTTTGAAATTATAAAAACGCCAGGCATTTGTTCGAGCGGGTTAATATCAATTAAGCTTAAGGGCTCGTTTGGTCAAATTGCTCTATCAGACCTTAATCTTTACTAAAAAACTTTCAATTACCTGCGAAAAATGAAAAAAAAGACATTTTGGAGATCGGAAATCTTTTAATTGAGACATTGTCATTATCTCAGGGACCATTCATAAATTACGTAACATTTTTAGAGAAATGTAACATGTTTCTACAGTGGAGCCTTTTTTTCGGAATTCGTTGCGTACTATCAGATGAGGGGGGGGGGGGGGGGTGGTTGCAAATGCATTTATGACATGGGGGGAAAATTTGGGAAATTCTTGCGCAACGTAATTTATGAATGGAGTTTAGTTTTGACAGATGTTTTACTCTTTATCATAGAACTACCGGTTGAACAGCTCGTCCAGATGATAGGAACATCATTAGCTCTATTTAGTTGCTTTGTAGCGTACGGGGGAAACTAAGAAGGCATAACTACAGACACAGTGAAGTCTAGATAAACAGCTGAAAAAAGCACAAGTACAAATGAGAGTCTCTCTTTGTTTACTCTCTATTTCGGCAATAACTCGGCCGCTTTTACGTTTGCTCCTAGCTATTTCAGGCAGAGCCCTTAATAGGAAGCACCTATTAGAATCGGATATATTGGCTCAAATGGCATGGATTTCGGCAGCTATGGTATCGCAAACAGAGTTAAATCCTGGATGAATTTTTCGGATATCAGCGTGGTGTCACCGAATGATTTGCAAATTGGGTGGGTGGGGTGGTTTTTGGATTGATTTCAATACTACAGGGAGCGACGTGTGTGCTGTTTGAGAGTTTGCGCTTGAAAAAAAATGCTTGGGTGTGCATTGGATTGACGATGTTTTCGCTGGTTTGTAGGTACGTAGCCTATTGACACACACGTTTCACATTTCGGCTATATGTGATACATTTTTCATCACTAAGGTATCTGACAACATGCTTCTGTAGCTAGTTCTAAAGCACGGGCGGACTCTACTGGATTTGCGCCCATAGAAAGGCGGGTATTAGTTAGGGCATGTTCACCAACGTATTTTTTATATGGAAGTTTCAAAGCGGAATTGGAACGGAAACAATCACGACCCCAGCAGAGCCTTTTGATTTATTATTTCGAACAGTTTTGTTTTGAACTGTACAACTGGTATACGCTGTCGTTCTCTTTGATGCTTCATTTGAAATACGTGTGGAACTGTTTTGAATATATAAAGAGTATTCAGCACATACACTCAGGTTCGATAATTAGGGAAAAAATTCGAATCAAGTAACGACCTAAGGACACGTACGGGAATGGTTCAGTTCTCAACTCATGATTTTGACAGTCGATAAAAGTGGGAAACAAAAGAGAAGAGAAAATTGTTTAAACCATCTTTGCGCGTGAAGAGCACAAAACCTTTAACTAAATTAGTTTCATCAGAATCCGACACTAACTTAGTGACATGATGAAGCTAATGGAGAAAAAATAGTTTTTACCGAAATTGTTCTTCACTAAGGAGAAATATAGCATAGCTAACATCAAAATGAGCTCCTTTTCTTGCGGGACATCACGTTTGACTACACACAAAAAAAATAATGAAATTTAAAGAAATGTAAATCAATACGCATGTAAACATACAAAGATTGAATCAAAACTTTGATTGAAAATTACGTTAAAATCAATGCACTCAATTGGAGTATCAAAAAGCATACAATTTTACACTTTCATTCGTGTAATATTACATGTCATTCATTTTACAGCAATATGCGTGTAAAAATACAGTGCATTGGTTTTCCATTTAAAGAAACTGTAATTTTCAATTCACGTGTAAAATTATAATAAAATACGTTGAAGAAAGCACGTCAAGTCGTGTGGATTAGTGATGGAACTTAGTTTTACATTTATATTCATGCTCCAAATATGTGCATGAAAATAAACTTAAAATTGCGAAATATTTTTTCTGTGTAGGGGTTTGCTCAAGAACACAAATTGTGTCTCCGTATTTTAAAATTAGCGTCAATCCGGTGCTAGCTCACTCCTGTCACTAAGTTAGTGTCGGATTCTTATGAGACGAAGTGAAATAATAGATCAGTTAAAAGTATAGCAGAGAGCATGGTGTCGCACATGCTTTTAAATTTATGTTACTGTTAAATGACGTTCAACAAATTGTGTTTTAATGGGGAGAGTGTGTAACAAATTTTAACATATGGGAGCAGGAGAGTAAGCTAGAACATGAGTCGATAGTTGTGATAGATTAAAATTCCATAACGAATCATATTGCACGCTCTTCAAGAAAGCTACTTTTTTAATGTTACCGTGGTCGTGTCCGGTACACAATCCTTCAACTTTTTGCGCTTGTGAACGATTTTGTTGGTTTATTTAGGTGTAGAATTTATCCTTCCCGTATAACCGCAAAGTATCCAAAAGCATCAGCCACTATCGCTGTGAAGAATAAGTCGAACGAGATCACTCTTCTCCATAGTTAACAGTCAAGTAGAATGAAGTAGGCAAGACAAAGGCATCGCCTGAGAAGTAGTCTGTGCAGTCTTATGTTTCCATCATTCTAAGAAAGTCCTAACAAAGAAGCAGACGTCACATCCCTAGCTATCAGTCCAGTAAAGATGAAATTAGCAGTCAACGAAAACATCCGATGGGACAGTACCCTAGCAACAATTTAGGTTTTATGGCACTCTTGATGCCCTTCATAAAACTTAGAATGCACTTGTAGTGTGCTATAAAACTAGAAATGTTCCTTGGGTAGTATTTCACCATTCTGAGGTTATTTTTGTTATAATATTACTTCTTAGGAATGAGGCAAGGCTGCTGATGGCAATTTATACGCATTTCGTTGATTGTAGGCCGGGTAATTATCAAAATAGTGCGGCTGCCTCCCTAATAGGGCCAAAATAGGCTTTTTACCCTTTATGACGAAGAGAAAATTTATTTCATGTGGGTGGGTTGAGAAGGAAAATTGAAATACATTTTTCGTATGTAAAAAATGACAGGCACTGTTTGAAATCTCCTCTGTTTTAATCCATCACGCTCTCCATTTAATTTGTCGTCATTATGCCAAATTAAACAAGAACGTAAGAAATGTTGCACCGCGAAATAAACGAAGAGTTTAGAGAGTCATGTAAGTGATACCTTTTGAAAGGTTCGTGATATATTGTTTGTAAGCAACACTCATTGACAAGTTTCCGAAATTTCACGCAAACAGGCATTGAAACAAGTGGATACTAAAGATAGTAACTAATGTTAATTTGGGTACTAGTTTAGATACATCGTCGAACTAGACACCAAGTTGGTGCTAGTTACTGACGAGATGAATTTGAAACACAAAAATCAAACTTAATTTAAGTTAGGTCTTTCCTTTTTGGAAATTAATATTGCATAATGCCAGACGTTTGCTTCCCCAGCCAAAAGACAAGAGTTCGTTTTTGCTTTCTCGTCAGCAAGCCAGAGCTGCTGTATTTGCTTTCCGGGAAATCACTCGGGACAAACCAGTTGCTTTGTCGTGTGAAGTATTTAGATTTTTATTGCGTCTATCTAGTGCTAATTTGGGTACTAGTTTAGATACATCGTCTAACCAGACACCCAGTTGGTGCTAGTTACTGACGAGATGAATTCGAAACACAAAAATGAGACATAATTTAAAGTGGATTCTTGATATCTGTGAGCAACCGAGCCAAAATTCGAAAGTTGATTACCGACCATTGCATTGAAATGGTTCTAATAATTTAATTCCTACCTAATCTTCGGGTTTGCGCAAAGTTCAAATTTACGACCTAACAGAAAAAACAACAGTGCATATTTAATAGATTATAGAGCTACGGTTCAGCTGAAATCTAAACTGTTTTCAAAAGAAGTCCGTTTTCGATCGTCGAGTATGCTGAAATCAAAGTTGAACTGTGACAACTCCGCCTGCCTTTCACATCCTGCCTAGCCCCCCCCCCCCCCCCCCCCGTTTTGTCTTGACAGAACTTTTGATAACACACTGACCGGGTGTACCTTTTCTTCGCGCAGGAATCAAACACCGAACACGAGGCGCTCAACCATATATACAGCGCGAAATTGAACACCCGTACCCCCGACCGCACTTCTAATATGGACTTAATTCAATTATTCAACAACAGCATGAAACGGCGCGCACGACGCGATCGCGACCATCGCAATTCTACGATGTTTTGTCAGAAGCGCCGGCCGGCAGAGGCCCATTACCAGGCGGTTTGGCCCGGGGTCGCACTTTCCCATCGTTCAATCAGTTCGAAACAAGCTGATTGTGCGAGTGCGACGCCAAATCAGGGCCCATCCATCCGTATGGAGTGTAGATGAGCGGCGATGATAGAACTAGTAGGGCGGCGAAGGTGTCGGTGGTCGGGGAGCATTAATTCAATTTAGGGTTCACTGTTAGATGGTCCGATTCGTACGATGGGTGAAGGTTACGTATGCAAAAATCGCACGCACATGTTGTTATATTATCGATTCGTTGTCATTTTTTTTCGGAGTAACTCGAATCAACTATTTTTGCACCCCCGCAGTAACGAAAAACGTGATAAATAAAAGTGACGTCACGCTACTACCAATATATAGATGATAGAGCAACTGCGTGTGTTGCCGCCGTGTTCGTCTGTAAACTGCGGTTTCTATTCTTGGAAATTGCTATTAAATACGGACGGTTTAGCTGACGGAGGATGATCCACTTTTAAATTTACGCCACAATAGTTTGATTGAGGAGCAAAATAGAGTCCTTGATTCCGGGACGCAGTTGGTTCGACTAACCTACATCACGGTCGGAACAATTTGAATCGCATTTCTCATTTCGAGCTCTTATTGTTTTGTGAAATCAGCTTTTGTCACAATTCTTGGAACACCGGAAACAGAGTCATACACACATTACAAACACAAACAGTATCGCATTGCATATCGGATGACACTATCAGTTCAGGGGGGAAATTGATTACAAGTTCCCCTTTTAATGGCATTGACTCCGACGTCATGTAGTGGTCAATAAACGAGCCCGCCGACGGTTTTTTCTAATCAAATTGAAATTATTAAACACTAACAATCATGTGTGATGATAATTGCAATTTGATGTTTTCCTTTCACGATTCAATCAATTGCCTTGACCGCGAGACCTAATGGGAGACGAAACAGCTGCGGTTTCACTTCAAAATCCTTCATTGACCTATCGAAAAAGGACTGCCGAAAGAACCCAGCCCTTTTCGTGACAGACATTAATTAATCAATTTCTCTGTTTCTTTTACTCTCACCATCACCCAAACCCCCTTCCAGCGTATGCTTGCAGGTCCTTCAAGCTTCTGCGAAAAATACTGACAGCAGCAGCAATACCGACTATCACTACGCCGACGAGTATGACGATGATGAAGACTATGACTACAACTACAGCTACCAGGATCAGAACCCGAAGGCAGCCGCTGACAATGACAAATTGTCATCGACCACCACATCCAGCACCACACCAACTACCACTCAAGCCCCACCGGTAACCAGCAAATCGACAGCTGCTCCGCTGTGGAGTGACGAGGATGTCGGTAAATGGTCTAGACACCAAAACCATTCATTCATTAACCTTCGTGTCACTTTTATTCCACAGTACGCGAGGTCTACCCCTGTCCCCGAGAATGCTCCTGTGAGGATGGCACACAGTTTCTCAACTGTTCACAACGGTCACTGACCGAGATTCCGCAGAATTTGCCACGGGACGTCATCCGGTTGGATCTTAGCCGAAACAACATCAAACAGGTTCCCGTCGATGCGTTCCTAAATTGCACCGATGTACGGGAGATTTTGCTAGATCAGAACGTGATTGAAGAGATCGACAAGGAAGTGTTCGCCGGTTTGGTCCGTCTTGATCTGATAGGGTTGGCAGGTAATCAGATTGCACACCTAACACCGGATACTTTTGTGGAGGCGCACTCTTTGCGAAGATTGGTGCTTAACGAGAATCCGCTCGTTGTTCCCGACGATGGACCACTGTTGGTGCAGGAAGAACTGGAAGAGCTAGAGTTGGCCAGTTGTAACTTCACGGAATTGAACCATCAAACCTTTGGTGGATTGGAAGGGCTTAAGTCGCTGAATTTGGCCGGGAATGTGTTTGATGAGGTGAGTTTTTCAACATCTGAACATCGGATCAAGTCCTTCGAAAAAAATTCTCTCGATATTTAAAAAAGGTTTAAGACGAATTGATACAATCGATCATGATAGACTTAAACAATACAAAAGTCAAACTAGTCACTGTATCATTCACAAATCACCTTCCCATCATCAACAGGACCTCAGCACCGACGTGTTCGAACCGCTGGTGAACCTCCAACGGCTGCATCTGCCACCCCTTTCCGAGGAGACCGTACGGGATCTGTGTGACGTGATCAAATCGATCGATGTCGTAGACATCACCACGCATAACATCAGTTGCTTCTATCTCGCCTCAGAAACATCCTACGAAGAAAGTATCATCACTCAACGTCCGATCACTCCCGAACCGAAAAGGGAACCAACAAAAGGTGAGAAATTTTCAATCGCATAGGTCCTTCCAGGAATTTAACGTTTCTTTTATTTCATTCCTTTGAACCAGATTCGGATGATCTTGACGCCACCAGTACGGCGAAACCAGCGAGAAAAATGATCACAGAGGAAAATGAAATCATTCTAAACAAAGAGGAAATGCAAAGTACTACGGAACACACGACCAAAGCCACATCGCGAAGGACAATCAGCACCACGACAAGAACTGCCACCACCACTACCACCAAAACCACCAGCAGCAGCACTGCTCCTCCAACAGTCAGTGGACCTTCGTCGGCCTCGATCACTCACCCGGCGGCAGCAGACGACGACGACGACGTCAAGAAGGAATCTACTCCCGAGGCTGGGAAACCTTCCATGCTCGCCGCGATCAGTTCGGAAACGATGAAACAACTGCTGATGGGAATCATCGGAGCCGGTGTGCTGATTCTGATTGCTGGTATCGTGTGTAGGCGTACGGGACTGAAAAACAAAATCTGCGGATCCAAACGGAGGCCTGCACCGACGGATCAGGTGCGACCAGCCGAGGAGGTTCCTCTGAATAAGGTTTAAGGATCGTCAGTTTATTTACTATAGAATGTGCGTGCGTGTGTGCGATATTGTTTCAAAGTATTAGATTACGAATGTCGTCTGCTTTGCTTTGAGAGGTGCGAAATCTTGCCGAGCAGCAGCGGCAGAAGTAGGAGGACGAACACATAATGGGGCCTAGAGATTTGCTGAGCAAATACTCCGGACCAAACGCATTTGTAAATGTTAACGGGTAAGCAGGGGTAGTACCAGTAGTAAAAAAAGAAGAAACCACGATGGCGTAATTCTACGGGAACTGCCGTAATCACCACGTGTATAATGGTAGTAGGCAAAAGAGCAATGTAATACACGAATACGAAAACGCTTTTGTAAATA
This sequence comes from Topomyia yanbarensis, assembly GCF_030247195.1. Classification (NCBI taxonomy): domain Eukaryota; kingdom Metazoa; phylum Arthropoda; class Insecta; order Diptera; family Culicidae; genus Topomyia; species Topomyia yanbarensis. Next base: position 23,681,245 of record NC_080672.1, read on the forward strand.
TAGTTTATGAGTGGATGCGCGCGCGTAATAAAAAGGTGTGAAACAGTGTGACACATCGCCTGACTAACTGACCGACTGAGTGTATCAATGGAGTACAAGCGAAGTCGAAGGTTAAAATGACGTACGCGAGGTAATGAACGAATGAGGGAACGATAAGTTTAACAAACAGTTGATAAGTAGATTTTAAGTAGTAAGCATCCACACTTGTGGACACACACACACAGATACACACTAGAAGATGGAACATTCCTAGCTGGAAGATAACAACCAAAATGTGCGCCATGGAAACAAACTGAACCGAACAAATGTCGCGATAGGAGATGACAAGAATACTACAGCCTATTATTTGATAAATTTCGTTAATAGTTTAAGCATAGGCCCCGTAATCTTTCACCAAAATGTAATATTCCCGCAAATACGATTGTCTATAAAACCACATTGTATTCATAAAAAAATAATTTAAATTTTGTATACGCTGTCCTTTCACAACTTTTTATAGAAGAGAGTAGAAAACGTAGCACAGTGCTTATCACCCTTGATATAGTCACAGTTTAGATCATTACGGCACAGGTCGATAATATTCCTAGTTAAATAACATAAGGCTTTCCCATACATTAGTCAGGAAGTCTCGGACAAGATAAATAATGGTTGTCCGAAGTCTAGGGTTTCATTTGCGCTATATGAACGTTTAAATAGTAGTGATAAAAAGGCAATTTTACCATAACGGAGGGAATTAGGTAGCTACAAATAAATACTTGATCATGTGGTAGAAAAAATGGGGCAGTTTTTCTTTGAGACGAAAATGATGTTCCGTTGTAACAAAAGTGATATAACGTGTTACTACTTATCACTATCACCACCTTCTCGGATTGTAGATCAGAAAACGTGGCTGCATTCGACGAAATATTTCACGTAATGTTGTATACAAGCTTTGTATCCAAATTGCATACCCGCTGGGCGTTTATTATTTTTCATCAGCAGCCCTTATTTCATAGAGAAGAAACTCAACACACTTCAATCTAGGCTTAGGTGTGTACGCAATTTCTCGAAATAATTGTAATTGCGATGTAGTAGGGTTTTCTGAAAGTGACACGTTGTCTACATTTAACATCGAGATATATGCAGTATGATTTTTGCGAATGGCACACGTGGCAAGAATTTTCCGCGCAATAATGAGTTTGGTGTATTCGGTTTACCGACACTCAGTGGAGCTTGGTACCTAACGTAATCGTGTCGTTGCGGTTTTAGAGTAAACGGCAAAAATTTAGTTTTTCGTTCACCAAACGACAAAAGAATATCACTCTTTCCATTTTTTGCTTTTATTCTAGAACGACTAGGACTGTGGACTGTGACTAATGCTTAAGATCTCCTTAAGATTTTCAACCTTTTTCAGGTGCTTCAAGTTATTTTAGTGGGATAGTGCCCTCGGTTGAGGCTGTGTATTGATTCAGTTTGAAACGAAAAGGATTTGAGAATTTTTTTGAGAAGATGTTTTAACCGAATAAATTTTTGTATCCCCGGTTGGCATAATTTATCTTATCGGAAGCTGAGTTTTTTATTATTTACGTTAATTGACATCTTAACTTTCGCCTCTGCATCTGGTTGGACAAATCTCGAATCCAGATGAGCTGAGTACAAGGGAATTAGGTAATACCAGGGTTGTTACGAAAGACGACAATATAAAAACGCTTCCAATCCGTGCGAGATTTTGCACGGATGTCAAATCAAATAACGGTTGCCTATACATCTTTAAAAAATAACAAAAAAAATTATTTTAAAATTCTAAGAAAGTTCTCATGTATTGTCCATCTGAATCTTTTATTAACAGGCTGAACAAATCGTGTCTTGCTACTTCTGAACTGTAAGACTTATTTTGAAATAGTACAACCCAAAATATTTCCGACAAAAAGTTTTAATCGTTGTATTAACGAATGTAACTTGGATTGGATCTGATACCCGTTTGATGTTGCTGTCGTTATTGACACTGGAAATCGCTCGTTCTAAAACGATCCGTCAAAATGCAGAAATCTGGTTAATTAACAAATTTTTTATGCGCAACAATATATGGGCCATGCAAATTCTGATTGCCGTCTGCTTATCGCACCGTCTGACCGTGCTTCCACATGCTTCTCATTCGATTAGCGAACGCTGAATGATGCACTTAGCGCATCACTTTCGAAAGCATTTGCATTACAATAAATGTTCAGGGATCAGAAATCAGTAGCGACTGGCTTAAATGGCACGTTCCCCATGTTGATCGGAGATTTATACCTGGCCATGACTTGTCTTTTCATCATTTTCATGATCGGAAGGATTGGGGAAATGGTAAGGTTAGAGATAAAGAACATAACGACGCAGAGAACATAGACAATATAAGTATTTTTCACACTTATAGAGGGGCGTATATATCAACACCCCCTAGGGGATATTGAGATAGCAGAATGACAACACTCCCGAAGAGATATTGTCATTCAAATTCGACTCTAACCTTCGCAGGTCATTTCGCCAAAAAAAGATAGATATATGAATTGGGAAAATATCAATCGATGCAACAACAAGTTGCACAACATTTCCACATGATTTTGTAATATAATACAATCCGTTGAAGAATTAATCGATTGCGTATATTGATTTTAATTTCATACACTACTCCATCCAAAATAAAATCGATGGAAATTCGGTTACGCATATAAATCTATGGATTATCCTGTTGAATTATTTAATTCAGTCGATTCACCAGGTTTTCAGCACGAGATGGTAATATTGATTATTGGTTTTATACGTAACCTACCCAGCAGTCTCCGTCAGACGAAGATTTTTATATTTTTTCGAAAGAAAAAAGTTAGTACTTTCAACTGTAATCACAGCCATCTACGAATATTTGCGATTAAGGAAGTTGCTTAAGGTGTAAATTGAACTAAAAATATTCGAAAATAACAAAAACTTTGTTTTTTTCAAGAGCTACAGATTCATCATTGTTATAAAAAATGTGTATTTTATCGCTTTTAACAATTTTGTAGAAGACACTTTTAATAATAAAAAGTAATCGTAAAAAGTTATATTACAAGAATTGTTTAAGGGGTCTATCTCAAGCAACCTTACATATCTCGCTAGTGTTACTATGTTGAGCTTTAGTAGACCGCGAGCTTCTAGCTAAATTATTTGGGGAAATAAATGTTCTATCCCACTTTTAGGGGGATTAATCCCTAATTTCATTATATCAAAAGATGCGTCTATTTACATCTAGAAAGTTCCTCGAAAAAATCCATTCTCCAAAACCAATGGTTCAGGAGTCATTGAATTTTGATCGTGAAAACGTCGTTTTGCAACACTGTGCACCGCATGTGTTGTAAATGAAACTTTGTGTGCCTATTATATTAGTTACTGCGCAAAATCGACCCACCACAACTGTGCCATGGTTGAAAAATTTCATTTAAGCGACCATTGTAACTAGAAAATATGAAGGAGTAGATTGACTGCTACCAAGAGATTTCGAACGATTGTGAGTAGTAAAACAGACCAATTTATTTAATTGTGCTCCAGGTGGTCAAACCAAGAACATTGTCTATCCGCGAGAATTACAATAAGTTTCTTCTTTGTAACAAAAATATTAGTTATTTTTGGTATATTTAAACTATTTCGTTTAGTTCTGATGGGTGTAGCGAAGCGCACCGGGTTATAGCTAGTAAGAAAGATAATTTAATTGTCTACAACTTTGTCGAAGACTGCTAGTCAATCCGGCTTTGTTGAAGGAAGTTAATTTTTTCGAGAGTTATCCTACTCGAGCTGTAGCGCTAGGTTCTCGGAAGGGCTCCCCGTCAGAATCACATACTAAAATTGGCAGACGAGACAGGCAATGGCGCTCAATAAAACACTGCTTTAAACCAATTGTAGCATTGTACGGTTCATGTATGTGCGGGCGTAGGGACTCTCGATCGCGTGTATCATCGCGAAGAGCTCGAGCATTTGTACGCTGACGTGTTCGATCGCGTGTGCGTTTGTATGTCGCGAGTGCTAACGTGTATGTATCTTCGCGTGTATAAATTCTATTTTATAACCGTGTGCCTTTCGCATATTCGCGTGTGTTCTTGGATAATCGCGCGCGGACCGTATATCTAATACTTAATACATTTTTGGTGTACGGCTAAGATGCTAAAAGATAGTGAGATCTTCCATATAACTAGAGTTCCCGGCGATGTCGCCATGGAACGTGTTGTCTAGTGGATATGAGCTTTATTTTTTGATTGGTCCTACTGAATGTATGGACCTAAGTTATTAGGACAGAGAGTAATGGTTTCCGGACGTGACCGATTCATGAGCGCGCGAAAACGGACGTTTGTAGGTTCGCGTTTGAGACAGCGTTTGAAACTTCGTAAGTGCTAAAACGTTCTCTTTATTACCGGGGTGTTAGTAAGTTTGCGCGATCGCGAACGTAGGTGTGCGTTGTTAATCGCGAAGGGCTTAAGCGTTCGTGTGTTAACGTGTTTGTCACGTGTGCTCGCGTTCATGTGACTTCGCGTGTACAAGACTGGATTTTGTAACCTTGTGGCCATTCCTATATACGCGTGCGTTCTTGGATGGTCACGCGGACCTTCATTCTGATAGTTAGTTTTCAGTGTACAATTCACATTCTGACAGGGAGTAAGTTACCTTATATCACTAGAGTCCTCGTTCATGTCGCCATGTAACGTGGTGTCCAGTGCATATGAGAGCTTTCTTTTTTACATTTCTTACAAAAAAATGTATATGTATGTACCTAGTCTGCTGATATCAGGGATAGAAACATCCGGAAGTGACCGATTCATGATCGTGCGACCGCGGGAGTTTTTAGATTCACGCTTGAGACCGCGTTTGAAAATTTATAGGAGCTTTATCGCCGGGATGTTACCATGTTTACGAGATCGCGCATGTAGGTGCCGTGGATGGTCGCGAAGGGCTCAAGCATTTGTATATTAACGTGTTTGTCAAGTGTATGTGACTTCGCGTGTATAATTTCGATTTTATAATGATGTAGTGTTTATTCTTGTTTGGTCGCGCGCGAACCGTGAGTCTGATGGTTAATTTTTAGTGTATGGTACAGATGGTAGAAGAGAGTTCGTTACCCCATATCACTAGAGTTCCAGGTCATGTCACCATGGAACGTGTTGTTTAGTGAATATGACCGTCACTTTTTGATTGGTTCAACTGAAGACATCAGTCCAGACTGCTAGGACCGAGATAAGACTTCCGGGCGTGACCGCTTCATGATCGCGCGAGTGGTGGGTTAATGTTTGAGACCGCGTTTGGAAGTTTAAAGATGCTACGTTTACTTAACTACCGGGTTTTTTTTTCATGTAGGCGAAATCGCGGGCGTAAGTATCTGTGGACTATAGCAATTGCATGGTCGCGTTTGTGACCAGGCTTGTGTTATCGCGAAGGCCCCGAGCGTTTGTACCTATATGAGTACAGATAGTGTATAGTAGAGATATATTAATAATAGGAATCATAACATGCCGAATAAAGAAAAAATATTGTAAAGAGCTTGATTAGAAGTGTATAAATTGACCGATACTATTTTGGTATACATCAATAATAGAAAAGCAAACTAATAGATGTACAAATGAAACAGACTAGCGAAGTAGAATAGAAAAACACATGTAACATGCAATCAAACTCGTCCAAATGCAGCAAATGTTGTATATTCACCATTAATGACAATTGCATGCTGTTAGACCTTCATCATGCTATGCTGGCCGGGAATATTACTTATATTATTATACCCTAATTTATCCAATTCGACTTTCCCTAATGAATAGAACCAAATGCACAAATTGATCACCAGAAGTATTAGCTACTATTCTATCATATCACGCAAGTTCTACATCCATTCCATGACCCAACTGCCATAAATACTCAGGCGAACACATACATAGATAGACATACGACTAGCAAATAACAATTGTACACTAGTACGAAAAACTACGATTATTACAAAGCGACAACTAATAAGTTTCTACTTATGTATTTATTAACTTAATTCAATTATTAAATTAATTTAACTAGTATATGCACGATGACGAATTCGACCGATAAATGGACAAACAATGACTCCCACTGTAAGCCCCGTCCACGAATACCGCCATTAAATTGTGGAACAATATTTCTCAAACACGACACACAGCAAAAGTCAATGCACGTCGACCCACCGCAAACGTCGGCCACCTTCTGCGCACAGACCAGTGGTTGAGCGTTTGTATGCGCAGGTGCAGAGTATGAAGAAACATAGAACATAAAAAAGGCGCATAAGCCCTCTCGTTCTCTGCACCACTATCGAGGCGTAATGCAATAACCATCTTAAAGCAGTTGTTCTTTAGCGCTGATGCACGCAATATGCCTGATGATGTTTGCAATACCCCTCAACCTTGGGGACGGATAAATAATATCTGAAACCATTTTTAGGATAAAAATGGAATATTTTTCCACTCAAGACAAAAGTGGTATATCTTTTCAACCCATTTTTGTGCTAAGGCTATTAATGTTTTTAATTAAATATTCTTGGTCTCAGTTTGTCTTCACATCTCGCCCTGAGCAGAAGCTAAAAATCGTCCCACACAAGTGAAACAGCCAATTCTACCTACAAGCCGATCGGTGCCTATCGCACAAGCAGTTCATATCATATCAGTGCACAAACAATATTCTGTTTCCCCGGGCTGCGGAGTGAAATGAGTTTGCCAAATGAAACAAAAATGCCCGTGCTACGGGATAACACGATTTCGATCAACTTTAATAAAACTCGTGTTAGACCCACAGTTCAAGAAGTGGAGCAATTAGTTAAAGTTAAAATGTAGCTTAATCTCGCTGAAGTTACGTACATTCAGCTACATCACGTTAAAACTGTGTTTTGATCACGTTTAGAAGTTTAGCACAGGCAGAAAACTTCATTGAAAAGAACAACATGCAACACGAGGGCGAGGTTAATAACATCAGAATCAAGATCCCGGTGCATATGGAAAACGACATGGTGGACGTGCGTATCCATGATTTGGCCTCGCGCACTAAGAAAGATTACATCAAACAAATCATGTCGCAATATGGAGAAGTAGAATCTATTACGAATGACACCTGGAGAATTTTTTTCACCGGCATTCCCAACGGCGTTCGTATTGTGAGGATGCGAGTGACTAAACCAATACCTTCTTACATGACTATCGAATGCAATTCTCCGAAGGATGGCGTGACCTATAAGCAAACAAGGCTAATCACATATCCCGGGCAGACCCCAACATGCCAATTCTATAACCATACAACCCACTGCGGAAAAATATGCGCCGAAGCAACTAGTCAAAACTCATCTACTACAGCCACTAACAAGCAGCCACTAACACCTTCAGATAAACCCAAAACAACGATCCAATTAACCAATAATGCAGGTACAACGACCACGACAATAAAGAAGAAAATACCGATGAAGACGGATTTACAACAGTGACCCGTAAGAACAAGAAACAAATAAGAACCTCTGATCGTGAACAGCAAGAAAGCAGTACCGATGATGACATGGACGGGAACGATAACGCGAGAGAAGGCAGACTGAATGACCCCCAAGTGGCTTCACCGCCAAGGAAAAGTATCACAACACGCAACAGCAAACTGCGTCAACAAGATCTGGAAGACCGACGTTCTTAGCATTTTATTTTATTTTTACTTATTGTAAAAAATTGAAAGACCCACGGCTCAGTTGTGCTAACGCATTGAGCCGTTTCAAATAAATCTTTAGATTAAAAAAAATTCTTGCTTTCACTCGTCTTATTTTCATTTTATTTTATTTTCATTTTTTCTAGCGCGTGTTAGGGTTTCAAAACAATTCTTCTTTAAAAACGTTTGGGGTCAAGGAACACAAAAAACTAATTTTGATACAAATAGATATACTTATCTCGTAGTTTTGAGGATACTCAACAAAATTCTAAAATATTTTATTTATATATTTTAATCGACGACAGTATAAATTGATGGGTATTATTGGAATAATATTTTTAGGCAACGAAGACAACGAATATATCAAAATTTAATTTTCCACCATTAACTGAAACAGTCCCTAGAATCACTGCTTCAGCGGAATCCAATAAAATACAGCGCAATTACTTAAGTTGTACACATAATATTAAAAATGGTTATTGCCCAGTTACCCTCACTTGTTTTTTGTGAGCATATTTTGCCTAAACCAAAAGCAATAGCAGTTTAAATGATGGTTTTTTCCACTACTTCATTACTTCAATATTGAAATTGGAACTCCCTAAGGAGTTGTAAGAAATTCAACTCACCGCTCCAACCGCCTACCATTAGCCTATAACCGGTCCCACAAACAGACACTGTTAGTTCCAATTCTAAGTGCTTCTAATTATAGTCAACACTAATAAACGGAATAAACATAAGACCGACTACACACAACCGACAGGATTGAATCCCAAGGGGGATATAGAAGTGAATCCAATAACCGCACTTCTGTTCAAGAGTACACCCCTCCACGAACGCTGTTGACCAACCACCCACCAGAGAATGTGCCGTTGTAGAACACTACTAACACGTGTCTAGCAGTATACGCTTAGGTAGGGTAGGTGAACCCTTATTCAACTAATTAGTCGCACTATGTCAATGACTACTGGACGTAGAATAAATGGATTTCGCTGAAATGAGTGATTTGATTCAAAGTACAGCATTAAACCTGTAGTGAAAAACGAAAAATATTCGCGTTTGAGTGAAGCGAAAACTCCTTCCGATTGAACTAATATGTTCAAATGGGCCTAAATGGATACAATTTATAAAGGCGCTGAAAAGCATCAAGGGACAATCACCCTACAAGTTTTTTTCCTAGACTCACTAACAGTACTGCGTTTGCGGAAGCCTGTTCTGTGGTGTTGCGCCGATCGAGTTCGAGTTAGTAAATAAACTCAGAATGCCGCAACACACGCGCGCGCCCTCAAGGACACCGGAGGAGGCAATAAACGGTACACGCCGAACACCGACCGTATATGAAGGGGTTATTGCTATCAGAATCGGTGAAGAGCGTATTTATTTATAAATGTTAGATTTGATCTTGAAAAAAAACAGCGTCTTTATCGTAGGCACCCTGTTGTAGCTAGTGTTCCTCTCCGTTCATCAGCTGTTGTGCTGCTGCTGCTGCTGGAGAGGACGACGACATTTTGGTAAACCGGTGCTGGTCGACCTGATGCGTGCGTTACGACTATCTGTTGTGACTGGAAACTGTGATAATTAACAACAGACTCGGCTGTTAGGTGGTCTAATTTATGCAAATGTTTCTGTTTGAGTGAACTATTAGCATTCCACAGTAAATAGATTTATATTTAATAAATGTTTCAGTGTGCTATTCGTATGTTCTCGAACAAGAGCATATTGTCGGTAATTGGATATAAAAATGTGCCTATTATTCTTGGAGTGACTCTGATTTAATATAATGAATATTGTGGATGGAATGAACTTTAAAAATATACAAAGCATTTTCATTGCAAAGGTTTTTCACTAGAACACTACTAACAATAGACAAATTTTGATTCAATAAAGCTTTAGTAATATTCCCGACAGTTTGAGAACTTTCGAGTTAACTCAGAAAACGATAAATCTATAATAAATTCGTATTTGTGGGCTACCCAGGGGATGGGGACACGCGTGATGACACTTCCAAAAGATGTGTGGATCGTATCACTTACCAGGGAGAATCTAAATTTGTGTCACTCTTTTCCCAATTGCACTAACAAAATCACATTTTTGTAACCAATAAGGAGGTATAGGGAAATACACGGTCTCTATAACGACGTTTGTTACACTAACATTCCTTTCCTTCACCCATGACGTGGTCGGCGTCGTTATGGGTATTTCGAAATTTATTCGACTATGACTTTTACGGTTATTATGCTCGTGCTAATGCTTAGGTTCTTCTCATCATAGTAGATTAAAATTATGTTGTGAAGTAATATGTTGAACACGATTAGATTAAAAATAAGCAAACTTTAGGTAAAGTTGAAGATTTTTTGTCCTACTGGGGGCTGTAGAGCTAGGTTCTCGGAAGGGCTCCTCGTCAGAATCACATACTACAATTTGCAGACGAGACAGGCGAATGGCACCCACCAAAACACTACTTTAGGCCAATTGTAGCGGGCCGTGATGCTGAATGTGATATTCATTGTACGGTTCAGGTATGTGCGGTCGTAGGGACTCGCGATCGCGTGTATAATCGTGAAGGGCTCGAACATTTGTACGTTAACGTGCTCGATCGCGTGTGCGTTTGTATGTCGCGTGTGCTAACGAGTATGTAACTTCGCGTGTATAAATTTTATTGTATAACCGTTTGCCTTTCGCATATTCGCGTGTTCTAGAATGATCGCGCGCGGACCTTAAATGTGATACTTCATTTTTTGTGTACGGTTCAGATTCCAGAAGAAAGTGGGTTCTTCCTTATCACTAGAGTACCCAGTCATGTCGCCGTAGAACGTGTTGTCTAGTGGATATGAGCTTTATTTTTTTGACTGGTCCAACTGAATGTATGGACCTAAGTTGGTAGAATGAAGGCTGAAGATTTCCGTACGTGAGCGATTCATGATCCCGCGTTTGCGATGATCGTGAAGGGCTTAAGCGTTCGAATGTTTACGTGTTTGTCGCGTGTGTGTGACTTCACGTGTATAAATTCGATTTTGAAACCCTGCGGCCATTCATATATTCGCGGACCGTCATTCTGGTATTTAGTTTTCGGTGTACGGATCACATTCTGACAGGGAGTGAGTTACCCCATATCACTAGGGTTCACCTGTCGCCATGGAACCTATTGCCTAGTGGATATGGGAGTTATTTTTTGTTAATTTTTCAATTTTATTTTTTTATTAATTAACATGGACCTAGACTGTTGGTACCGAGGATAGAGACTTCCGGACGATCCCGATTCACGATGGTGCGAGCGCGGGAGTTTGTAGGATGACGCTTGAGATCGCGTTGGTAAGTTTATGAGTGCTGAGACGTTCACCTTATCACCGGGGTATAATCATGTTTGCGAGTTAGTGGGCGTAGGTTTCTTAGAAAATCGCGAGGGGCTCTAACGTTTGTATGCTTACATGATTTTGTAACATATTTGCGTGTGATCTTGAATGGTTGCGCGAACCGTGAGTCTGATATTAAATTTTCGGTTCGCTTAGAATTCTGGCAGAGAGTGGGATCTCACTCTATATCGATAGGGTTCTCGGTCATGTCGCCATGAGACGTGTTGTCTAATAAGTATGAGCGTATTTTGTTAATTGGTCCAGCTGAAAGCATTGACCTAGGCTTCTAGGATCAAGGATAGACTTCCGGACGTGACCGATTCGTAATCGCGTGCGCTAGGGCATTTTTGTAGGTTCCCGCTTGAGACCGCGTTGGAGAATGTGTGAGTGTTAAGACGTTCACTATCACCATCTTTGCTGACCCAGCTGAAGACGGGTGTAGAATGGCAGTATAGGACTCGAAAAGAAGAAATAAAAGACAATATAAGAGAGACGTAATAGATTAGACAGGTACAACATACAGCTGAAGTTATTATCATGACATGAAAGATATACATTAGTACTTCAAACTCTACTAATACTTGAATAGCCAACCACCACACATAGCACATCCTTTCTCAATTATCTTTTTGCTACTGGTTGATTGTTGGTTATGAGCGGGTAAATAGCGGAAAGGTATAGAACAGAAAAAGGCTTATATCAGCCCTCCCGGCCTCCTCGATACACCACTATCGAGGCGTATTGTAATCAACATCTTGAAGCGGGCTTCTTATATAAATAAATTTCTGAATAATCATAATGATTGGTGGATTATTAACATGAGAACTAACTAACCTCTAGTAGTAGAACTTGGTGCAAATAGAAACTAAAAAGAGCGAAAGTCTTTATATTTAGATAACTCTATTGAATCTATTGTGGCTTGACGATGTTTACAATACCGTCAATCCCATCAACCTTCGAGAGGGAGGTAAACTTATGTCCTCTTTCTCGCTACATATTAACAACGTAATGGAATGAATAAATAAATCATATTGACCACCTAATGCAGTGTGTTTGAGTAATCTGGGCAAACGAGTGAATCACAGGTTTGCTTGCGAGGGGCCACCGCTTCCGACGACGGATGTTAACAGCACAGTTTTCATGGCGATTTGGTGAAATCTTTAGCACATAAGTTCTCGGGACAGTGATGGATCCCTCCCGAAAATTTTCAACCTGTTACGAAATTTTAAATTAGCTTGAATTTTATATTAGTTTAAAACTCAAAATATTTTCAAACTAGATTTAGCCACAAATACTAATTCTCAATAAATGAATGTTTTTACGTATAACGTATTGCACAATGTTCATTTTAAAATCGAAATTTTTAACACATTCCGAATTTTTTTTTTTGGGTTTCGCCACTGCCGGTAATCAATCTTATGGGAAACGTGAAATGAATGAATTTCTCGGGATTTCTCGGGATCGCGGGAAATAAGAAAATCATGGAGATTATGTTACATTGTCAAATATAGAGTCCATTTTTCAATGTAATTATAAAAATGCATTTCAAGTGTTATAGGTTTTTATCAATTTGTTTGAAAGATGATTTCGAAAACTTAAAATATTGAATTTTTTATCAGAAAGACGCGAAAGACTTTTAATGTAAATATTTGCTGATGACAACAAAATACGTCCACGTTTAGTTGAAGCTGGCTTAATAGTCTTCTTATCCTGTTCGTTCGAATAGCGTTAGCTCTTTAGCTTTATAATTTGTATATCCCATGTCAAACAATTCAGAGACCGGAGTATTGATACAGGAAAGTTCTTGAGTTGCAGATTCAAGCTCTTGTTAAAGAGTGAGATTTGAAATGTTTTGGTTAGAATTGCTGTTCTGGTTATTACCGGATTTCGGATCTGGAGCTACCTTTACACGAATACTGTATTCATCTTTAACGAATTTGAAAACCTTTGTCCTTATAAGGACCATGCTCTGTGCAAGAAACTGAGATTTTAGGGACCATCCATAAATGACGTAGCATTATATGGGGGAGGGGGGAGTTTTGTATTTTTTGATATCATGGCATTAAAAATTTAAATAATAAGCAACCTAGTCAAAATATCGCGCATGTACACACAGAAGATAGCGCTTCCCTAGTCCAGCACGACAGATTTGTGTACCTAGCGCGCTACGCTTCTATGAATGACGTCATCATCGACTATTTAAACGGACGGATTTCGCCAGAGCAGCTCAGTTGTCTGTTGAGCGACAGACGAAGCAGGTCACTGCGCTGTGTGTTTTCACAGCCAGTGCAGCTGAGTTAGAAGTCCGTTACACTGCCTGTGGAGGTACGCTACCCAGTGAATGCGACTGTGCTTGCCGTTCAAACACTATGCTATCTTTTGTGTTGTGCTCGTTTCCAGCACACTTTTATGTATAATTATTCGTACACAAAATAGTTTGTACATGCGAGCTCCAGTTTTCGGAGCTTCCAGTTAACATAGTGTCGTGGTATTGGTTGTCTCTTTCGCTCTACCCATCATCATCAGCGTTGATTCATTTTGCTTTGTGCGCTTGGGTTTAATGTTTGAGGTGAATGTGTAGGTAGGTAGATCTAATTTGTTACTAAATTGCACAACGAAAGTTTATTATTTGCGTTCGATCAATTCATTGATTCATTTCCCCTTCACGTGATTCATTTTCACTCAGCCTATAGTATTTTGGTTCTACTAATAGGTACATAATACAAAGCATATTTATGAATGAATACACTGCCACTTGAAAACCGTTGCAAAAACGCATCCTGTCCATATATAACATTTTTTTTTTCGATTCTTGTAGATTTATAGTTTCGATATACGATTAAGACCACTGCATTCGCTATATTTGTATGCGTACTTTAGGAAAGTTACAATAATGGCAAAATATAACTAGAATGCTTGATCTATACATGAAATGTGATTATATTGTCTAAAATTTGATTTCTCTTCACTGGTCCGGATTTTTTACCACACACAATCGAAAAGTTTTTAAAAGCTAATCTTATGCTATAAAGATTTAGTTCCAGATATTAGTTCGGTCACAGTTTTCTATCTTCTTTCTTCAGATCTTCTTAAATAAGTTTAATCGGATTCGATCACCTACTACAAATGAAATGACCTGATAACCAAGAAAGTTTGGTTCAATATGTAATATTCGATGTTGATTAGTTGTGATTAAACCATACGTAAGAAATATATTTGATTTATCTATCTATCTATCTATATATATATATATATATATATATATATATATATATATATATATATATATATATATATATATATATATATATATATATATATATATATATATATATATATATATATATATATATATATATATATATATATATATATATATATATATATATATATATATATATATATATATATATATATATATATATATATATATATATATATATATATATATATATATATATATATATATATATATATATATATATATATATATATATATATATATATATATATATATATATATATATATATATATATATATATATATATATATATATATATATATATATATATATATATATATATATATATATATATATATATATATATATATATATATATATATATATATATATATATATATATATATATATATATATATATATATATATATATATATATATATATATATATATATATATATATAAAAGTCAAAGTTTGTATGTATATGATTTATAGACTCCCAAACGGCTTAACCGATTTCCGTAAGAATTTGCACACAGTAGCTATTTGGTATGGGGCGTGTTTGTGTGCTATTAGTTGGAGATTATCTGCCCGCCAGGTGGCGCTTTGGAACAAATTGTGTTTTCCTCCTATTTCGCATAGTGTCGCAGCAACGCGCGATGGGTATTAGCTAGTCTATATATATAAAAGTCAATGTTTGTATATATATGATTTATGGACTCCCAAACGGCTTAACCGATTGCCGTCAAAATTTATACATAGTAGGCATTTGTTCTGGAGCGTGTTTGTGTGCTATTGGTTGAGGATTATCTACCCGCCAGATGGCACTTCGGAACAAATTGTGTTTTCCTCCTATTTCGTTGACCGCAGCAACGCGCGATGGGTATTAGCTAGTTATTACTATAAATGTACTAAGAAAAAAAATATTTTACATTAAGTAGTATAGTCCTACGTCTACAGCTCGTGCAACCCCATAGGGCTGCCCCTTGTAGTTTTTTTATTTATTTTCTGTCGGCCTCTGCACTAAATGCCTATCACCGACGCCAGAGAGGTGACTTCACCATCTGGAACAGTTCGAAGTTTGAATATTAGGTCTGTTCTAAAACTTCATTTTAATCCAGCCTACCGGATACAAATCATAACATTCTTTTGTATGGCTTATAATAATAACGTTAGCTAATAAATCTTTCAAAGAATCTTGAATAAGTCAGTTTGCTAAATACTATCAAATCTCATCGCTATGTATCAATCAATATAACGGTAAATGGAGTACTTCTAGTTCTATGGTACCCCCAGTTATTTGCCAATACAATTGTCATAACAGAAATACCTAGTCTAACATACACACACCCACACTTCCAGAAGGTAACCTTACGTTCCCCTTACTCCCAAACAACGTACATCGCTCTTCGTCCTTCAGACAGGTTTCATTGACCAAACAGCTATTCTAATTAACTGCTCGGGTTCCCGTCCCGTTCGCGTGTGTGAAAAAGTAGGTAAACTGAATGGTTACCTTTCAGAAAGCACAGGTGTGCTAATGCCTCACAACTGACAGGCGGAATTCGATTTCCGCGCTCGATTAATTCATTTCGTTTGCAGAGGAGCAACTTTTGTACTCTAGTTAGTTGAAATTCGAACGAAATACTCAGCGACCATGATCTATCCACGTATGTACAACGTATTCATCTGATTTTACGTTATCATGGAGCACGGGTCAGTTCACCGGGAATCGAACGAGGGACGATGTTTACCAAACATAGGCCCAGACACCATTCAGCTGTGTTTTGATGATATTTCCGTTGAATGTGTGTGTGTAAAGCACTAGCGTACCATCGTTATCATCGTAAACATCAACAGCTTCTGGACGGTGCTAATCTAATTTAATCGCGCCGGGCGCTTGACACATTGATCTCATTCCATGGCCATTCAAGGCTAGTCACCGTGTAGCTTGAGCACAGTTTTCAAAGTTTTCTTCACATTCGAAAAGCGATTAAAAGATGGAATCAGCAAACCAAATGTGACATGATAAATTTCTGTATAACAATTCCTGCCTTTAGACGAGAGCTTCGGCAGGATGGCTGCGGACAAAAAGCGACTGAGAAAATTAACTTCCGGTGCTTGAGTATGAAAAAAAAATCCTTCCATTATATCAGACAGTGCCGACGACAGACCGAACTACCAGCAGGTAGAATAGAGCACACCTGTCCACAAGTTTAAAATAATATAATCCTTTCAGGGAAAAGTTAACGGTGGCACACAAAGCCGTCTACTTCACGTGTGCGATGTCTTTTCATTCAACATGATTGCCGGCCGAGAAGAGAAGATAACTACTAGGCAAAATGCCATTTAATAACAAAACACAGGGAATAAGGGGGGGTCGCTTTTTCATTTTCCCTGATAATATGTACAACAACTATCAGCTCGGTACTCACCTCCATCACCAGGTAGACGTTGTGATCCTTTTCGGTGCAGGCCAGCAGTGTGACGACATTCTCGTGATGCAGCGCACTGAGCTCCCGCAGGATTTTAATCTCCTTCCCTAGCAGACTCTGCGATTTGGCGAGGCTTTTCTTGGTGATACTTTTAATCGCAACCGGGAAGTGTTTCTGTTTTGATAAAAGAAAAGAAAGAAGGGAAAACTTGAGAAAATGTAGAAGTTGAAAATAATATGTGCTCTCCAAAGCAATCTGAAACGACTTTCCACTTTAATCTCTGCTGCTCTTTGCAATGTGGTGAAATGGAAGTACCTAGTGCAATGAACCTGTTTTCACATAAGTGGTTAGAAAAACATTTAATTTTTTTGGCTGAATATTCGTCCTGAATAATAGTTCTTATTATCTCGTACAAACTGAAGAGCTATGACACATTTCAAAGTATTAAAACTTCTGTTGACTCAATTTCTGAATATAACACGCAGAAAAAGATTTGTTGGTTCAATACAAATATTGGTCAAATTCAATAAATAAAATTATTGGTCGGAAAACAATATTTTTTATTGAATTCAATAAAATTTATTTATCGTTTCAATAAAAAAAAATTCGTTCCTTTTTAATGTAGAATACATTTAAGCTTTCAATATAGGGGTCCCGTTTCAAAATATCGGCTGCGGCGCCGCGTCAGATTTTGAACGTTAATAACTTTTATCATACTTAACAGAATGATTTGATTTTTAGGCCAATTTGTTGCAAATATGTTCCTCTATGCTGTATTAAAATTTGAAGTATGTATAACATGCACTAATAACAAAAAAATGTGTTTTGAAAAATCTTTCGAAAACGACTCGGAAAAGTGAAAATTTTCAGCCCATCCCGCACAGAGCCGTCAAAATGGTGGACCAACCGAACAATAAAATAATGAAAAGTTTATATATAGGTCCACTACATGTTTGTTCCTATGGTTATTCGCATTGGGTTGCTTGACGAGAGCAGTTGGTGGGGGAAAGACGGCATATTCCTTTGGTTAGGCCATTAGAAGCCGGACGGAAAGGAAAGGCTCATGCACGGCACGAGAACGAGCGAGAAAGCGATAGTAGTGCATATTAGCGCGATTATATAAATATCTGTCGGTCGGTTTTTCTCATCATTCGTATTCGTTCAAGCACTAGCAAGTAGCCAGTCCACCGAAGGAAAGCAGTTGGCAATGACGACGGCGGAAAAAGTGCCCCAGCTACTGGTGACTCATCGCAACCCGATCAGGAACTGTCGACCTGCAAGAATTTCGCCCCAACTAAAGGGCATCAGAGTAGGCTATCGTTCCAGCGTCTGGGTCGTGAGATTGTGCAGGACTGCAAAATCGAGCCACGCTTACAAAGCTCAGTCGTAATGATGCCCCGAGAAGCCAACGATGCCTACTTGGTCGGTTTGTTCGAGGATGCAAAATAGTGCTTTGTGGCTCACCGTGTCCGCGGGGAGTGCGTCTGAATTATGCTCCCGCAATAAAACAATAAACGGTTCTTTACAGGACCAATTAATTGTGTTGTAATAAGAGTTAAACTGAAATTTACATTTTATGGTGTATAACAAATAATTTTCAGAAAGCTATATAAAAAATACGATGTGTGGAAAGAAAGAAAGAGAATTTAAATTATCCTCTCTTGCTCGTTTTCGTGCACTGCTTTTCCTTTCCTTTCTGCTGCTACTACCATCATAACTAAAACGAATGTGCGTGTTCCCCCAGCCAGCAATTGGCCAGTGTTGCCACAATTGCATGTCGCTATTACAATTTGAATTATTTTATTGATCCTCTCTAGTATTGATAAAATATAGAACGTGCAAAGTACACTAGTCGCATGCTTTTATTCGAATTTTTTGGCAGCCTCCGTTGATTAACTGCATAAATCGATTTGTTTGTGCAGCTCCTTGCTAGTAGCAAACTAAATAGCCTTTATCAGCGCTAACAAATAAGACAAAAGAATTTAAATTTGTGAAAATCTTCTCCTTCCTTCTTTTCAAATCTGCAACATTCTTTGAAAATATTGAAAATGTTGTTATTGAAAAACTGAACATGCAAGTTTGCTAGCACTGGCCACTAAATTGAAGGCGATGGAAAGACAGAATATTCGTTTTGATTATGCTAGTATTGGTAGCCGAACGGAAAGGAAAGGCACAGGAAAGGCACAGGAATGGCACGAAAACGAGCGAGAGAGCGATAGTAGTGCTTTCTCGTGTTTTCATATATGAATATTGGTCGGTCGGTTTTTCTCATCATTCGTATTCGTTCAAGCACTAGCAAGCAGCCAGTCCACCGGAGGAAAGCAGTTGGCGATGATGACGGTCCGCAAAAGTGCCCCAGCTACTGGTGGCCCATCGCAATCAACTACCGATCAGGAACTGTCGCCGTGCTAGTATTTCGCCCCAACTAAAGGGCAACGGAGCAACTAATCCGCTGGCTAACATTCCAGCGTCTGGTTCGTAAGGTTGTGTATTACTTCAAAGTCGAGCTACGCTTACAAAACTCAGCCGTAATGAAGCCAGTGATGCCTACTTGGTCGGTTTGTGGGAGTGGGCGTAAATTACAATAAAAGCAACGGTTCTTTTCAGGACCAATCAATTGTGTTCTAGTGAGAGTTAAACTGAAACTTTCATTTTAAGGTGTGTAGCAAATTTTCAACAAGCAACATAATACGTTGTGTGGAAAGAAGTAGCTTGCACACGGAACAAAAATTTAAATTATCCTCTCGCTCGTTTCGTGCACTGCTTTTCCATTCCTTTCTACTGTTATTATCAGTATTACCAAAACGAATGTGTTGTTGCATGTGTTTAAGAGAAACGTTGAAGTCGCATGCTTATATTCAAGCTTTTTGGCAGCCCCCGTGAACTAACTGCATTAAATGGTTTTTTTGTGCAGCTCCGTGCTAGTAGCAAACAAAATGGCCCTACTAGTGTCTGATTCGTGAGATTGTGCAAGATTTCAAAGTCGAGCTAAGCTTATAAAGTTCAGCCGTAATGGTACCCGAAGAAGCCAGTCTTGTCGTTTTGTTCGAGGCTACAAAACAGTTCGCCAGGCACGTAACTATCATGCCAAAAATATCCAACGATCCAGCGCATCACCATCAACACCAACGCCGATACCAAAGGTTCTTTTCAGAACCACCATTATTACCATAGAGAATTATTTGAAAATTTCCCATTCAAACGTGATTCTGTTGAATATTATTAGATTTAAATTAACGTCTCGAATTGAAATCACGACGCTCCGGTTATGTGACAGACATTACCCACCCATCTTTTTTTATTGTGACCACGACTAACGGTTTAATATAGACACCCCATTTCAATATTTCTGAAGGAACAGAAGGTCGAGTTTGGAAAGTTTGTAACTTTCATTGTACTTAACCAAATTACACAATGTTCGCACTAATGATTCAGAAATATGATCAGGAATCTTCTGTTAGATTTGTAAGTATGTATAATTTACATGAATAAAGAAAAATTGATTTTCAGGAATCAATTATTATCTGTTCTTCCATTGGCCAGTACTACGCGACTTCCTCATGCTAACAATTAATTTCATCGTTAGCCATCTCCCTCACCAAGGCCAACAACGCCAACAAAACCGGTCCTTTTCAGGACCACCATCATTTTTGTAAAGAATAATTTGAAATATTCCTCGCCCAAATCACCTTTTGTCCGAAAATTCCAATGAGTATCAAAATATTTAAAGAACGTGTTCCTTATGTATTCTACATCTCTCCGGTTATGTCGCAGACATTACCCACCCATCTTTTTTAAATAATTTTTTTTATTGAAATTAAAACAGAATTATTGAAATTAAAAATATTTTTATCGAACGCAAAAATTTGTTGCTGTTCTAATAAAAATATATTTAAATTTGTCTTTTGAAAAGGGTCAAACTTTTTTTTACCAATTTTTTTCAAATGACTTCAATCTAAAAATGACATATCCTGCAAAAAAAATGTTGTAGGTGTGTTTTTCATAAAATTAATCAAATTTTTGAATAAAATGTTGAAAAAATTCTTCGACTCCTACACTGAAAAAAATCGATTTTAAAAATTTAAAGTCGATTTACAAAAAACCCATCTTTGATTTGGATGAAATTTTGTTCCAAGATAGGTAAGGTATGTTCCTTAACTATCGTAAGAAATTCAAGTCACTTTCAAGGAAAAAAAGTTATTTAAAAAAACTTCTCACTGTCCAAACTGATTTTTTCCAGTGTATTTTTATCGAAAACTAAACCAATGAAAGTCATAATCATTTCGGAATCCAATTTACCAACTGCTAGTTGCCTGATACATGCAACAAATATCAGTAACGAATTTGGTATTCGTTTGGCATATTACCATGGTTATACTTATTTTACCAAATAGGTCTTGATTCAGGACTCTGGAATCCGAACTCTAGACTCTGAAGTCGACACTCGGGACTCGGGATTCTAGACTCTTGGCTCTCCCCTTGTGACTCTGCATTCTGGGTTCTGGTCTCTGGACTATGGACACTGAACTTTAGATTCTGGACACTTCGCTCTCATCGCTAGATGTTGGACTCGTGGTTCTGGCCTCGAATTTCTGTACTATACACTCTGGACTCTGAACCATGGGCTCTGGTATCTGGGGTCTTCGTCCTTCTCTCTGGAATCTGAACTCAAGACTCTGGACTCTGAACTTTAGGCTCTGCACTCGGGTCTCTGGATTCTGGACTTTGGGCTCTCTACTCGGGACTTTGGACTCTGGATTCTGGTCTCTGTGTTCTGGACTCTGGGCTCTGGACTCGGGACACTGGGCTCAATATTTTGGGTTGAGGACTCTGGTCTCTGGACTCTGAACTCTGGACTCTGAGCTCTAGATTCCTCGAATTTGAACTCTGGATGCTGCACTCTACTCGCTGTGTTCTGGACTCTCGCCTTGAGATTCCGTGTTATGGACTCTGGATTCTGGCCTCTGGGTGCTGGGCTCTGTGCTCTGGAGTCTGAACTCTTGCCACAGTATTAAGGGTTAAGTACTTCGGGCTCTGGAATCTGGTCTCAGAGCTCTGAACTCTGATCACAATAATTTGGGTTTAGGACTCTGGGCTCTGGACTCAGGATTGCCGACGCTGTTCTCTGAAATCTGGACTCTGCATTCTTAACCGTTGTGTGTCCGACGCGGTACACGGGTACCTTTTTAAGTTTCAATTAATTAAATTCCTATGTTTTATCCATAGCTGGAAATTGAAATTTTGTGACATCTTAGAACTTCACTAAGTCAAGTTTTTGGGTTAATAATATTGTTGATATAGTAAGGGTGTGAGTGAGGAGGGGCTCCTGAATTTTTTTACTACGTAACAGGCCGACGTGGGTACCCGGGTACCCACAAAATGCCCATAACTAAGGTAATATCCAACCGATTTCGATACTTTTGGCCGTTTTGGATTCAGAAACTCATCCACTTTTGGACTTGGTAAAAATGATCGGGTTACTTCAATCGGTTCTCGGGAATCCGGGTTTCCGGAAGCAGGTTCCAGTGCTGAGGTACAATTTGCGAACTTCAATGGAATACTAGCAATATGGGTATTAAAATTCTTGGAATTGCATCAGTAGGCTGTATCTCGTGGTTTTGGAACCATTTGGTGATTTGACCCCGGAACGGACATTCCGGAGCAGGTTCCCGTGGGGCCGTGAGTGGCCATTCCATTCCAATTCCATTTTTCAAATTGCCATAGGGTCCCATATCAATAAAAAACCGACTTCCGAGACAATTTGAAGAGTTTTGATACTCATATTGATAGGACATTATTAAAACTAAATCATATCCTAGTACTGGAACATTACTCCGGAAAATCCGGATTACCAAAAACCAGATTCATTATTCCGGTTCTACTGTACATAATCAAAAAGTAGACTAATTCCCGAATCCAAAACATCTAAAAGTGTCCAAATCGGTTAAAGGAAGCCATAGTTATGAGCATTTCAATTTGTAGGTACCCGGGTACCCTCGTTGGCCTGTTAAAGGTGTTTTTTTTGTTGGACACATAACTGTTAACTCTGGATTCTAATATCTCGCCTAGCGTTTCTGTGCTATGGACTCTGGACTGTAGACTGTGGTCTCTGAGCTATGGGCTCTGGGTCTTGATTCTGGACTTTGGACTCTGAACTGTGGACTCTGGACTCTAAACTCTGGACTATTCACTCTGCACTCGGGACTCCGCACTGCTCGTGACTCTAGGTTCTGGTCGCTGGGCTATGGAATCTAAATTCTGGATTATTTAATCTGAACTCTGGAATCTTGATTCTGAGCTTTGGAACCTGGACTCTAAACTCTGGTCTCACTATTTTGGGTTGGGGGATCTGGTCTTTAGGTTCTGGGTTATGTGCTGAGGACTCTGAACTCAGCATTTTGGGATAAGAACTCTAGACTCTGCTTTCTGGTCTCTGGGTTCCGGACTATAGGTTTTAGACTCAGGGCTCTGACATCTGAACTCTGAACTCTGGATTCTGGACTATGAGCTCTGTCTTCGGAGCTCTAGGTTCTAATGGTTGCGCTATGCACTCTGGACTCTACATTCTCGACATTGAACTTTGGATTCTGGACTCTAGACTCGCCTCAGTATTTTGGGTTAAGGACTCGCGACTCTGGATTATGGTCTCTCTTCTTGGGACTCTGGACTTAGGGCTATGGAATCTGGAGTCTGTGTTCTCTCCTCGAGATTATGGATTCTGGTCTCTGGGCTATGGACCCTGGAGAAAAATACACTGAAAAAAAATCATTTTGGATAAGAAAGTTTTTTTCAAATAACTTTTTTCCTTGAAAGTGCCTAACTTGAATTTTTGACGGTAGGTAGGAAACACAACTACCTATCTTGGAACAATATTTCATCCAAATCAAAGATGGAGTTTTATTGTAAATCGACTTTTAAAATCGATTTTTTCCAGTGTAGAAGTCGATCAAGAATTTTTCAATATTTTTATTGAAAATTTTACTAATTTTGTGAAAATCACGTCGTCACGTTGTCATTTTTAGACTATAGCCATTTGAAAAAAAAATGGTAAAAAAAGTTTGACCCTTTTCAAAAGACAGTTCAGATCAATTTTGGAAAAACAAAGTATGCAAAGTGGCTTTTTGTGACAGTCTTCATGTACAACTCTGAATACGATTAAACGCAAAATTCGTCCTATATAACCGAGTAGTCATTAGCATATTCGGGTGGGATTTTAAATGTTCGCACGAGTTGTCATCCTGATGTTTAATTTTGAGTGTACGGCTTAGTTAAGGGAAGAAGATCCCTGATCTCACTGGAATCTTCTACTATAACACCCTGAGACTTGTTGTCATGTGAATATTAGTTCCATATTTTAGAATGGGAGCTCCCTGATGGGAATGATTCATGATCGCGCTAACGCAGGCGTTTGTATGCTGGCGCATAAGACCGCGTTTATGAATTCGTAAGTGCTACCACAATAACTTAATCGCTGAGATGTTTATGTGAATTCAAGATCCTGGACATAGATATGCGTGAATGATCGCGATTGTGACCAGGTTTGTTTGCGATTGTGACCACGTGGCAAAAGAATCGAGCGTTTCTACGTTAATGCGCGCGTTCTTTTTATCAGGTGAACGCTTGTATATCGCGTGTAATAGCGTGTCTGTAATTTCGCGTATACTAATGCGTGTCTCTAACCGTGTGTTCTTTTGTATATTTCCGTATGCTTTTGATGAGTGTCGAGAGAGAAATAGCAAAGGAAGAAACAACACATTAATTAGACATTGATTCAGCACAGATGGACGTACGGCTCGTATACTATACTAGAAATAGTCAATAGATATTGTGACAATCGTGCATAGAACATAAATATGACGAAATGAAAGGTGAGAAAAGCATGTATGTTTTTGCTTTGCACACAAAAAAGAATATTGGTATTCCGGACACCATTCAAATATTAGAAGCACTAACTAATGGCTGAACTTTGGTGTGGGCTGGTGAGAGAAGAAAAAAGCATGCAAGGACCAATATGCTTCCCGGCCTCCTCGATGCACCACTATCGAGACGTATTGAAATCATAATCTAAAAGCAACTTTTTTTGCAGGACAATGTTAAAAGCTATCGTTGTGTTCAATAGAATAGGAATGGCTATTGTTCTAATTGACAGTGTAAATGGAAATTTATGAATAAACTAGTATTAATTGTTAATAATTCATGCACTAAGTTTATACAAACTCATACATGTAAATTTTCTTGAAGATGTTTACAATACCGTCAATCCAAACGGCCAAGAGGGGGGCACAAATAGATTGAGGTGGAAGAATGGTACAAAAAGTTCATGAATGGCAGGTAATTTGTACGTGTGTCCAAAAGTAATAAATTTTCTACATTTACAGAACTCAGCTCACGTTATTTAAACGAATATCACTACAACACTTGATACCATCAACTCTCTGAAACCGATCGCTGTTTATTTACTGTTTGGCTACTGCAAGAAGCCTGGGCTTGTTCGGAACAGCGTTTATTCTGAATACGTTTTTCCTGATCCTTCTGAATTCACCCCCAGCGAATTTCTTTTGACAACTGTACAAGGGTGACGAAAATCTAGGATACTTTCTTCCAACGGCATTCCGTGCATGCGCATCTACATGCTTCTTGTTCGATTACCGAACGACGAATGAGGCACACAAATACATGCAAGACTTATTTCACTCCCCAATATTCGATTACGTTTCCTAGGCACTCTATACTTACTGCATTGAAATAGACTAAAATTTGTTTCTCTAAAGGATTTTCTAAAAATCTGTTTTTATGCTGTATTTAGAATCAAACAAACTTCGAAATTTAATACAAAATAGGTGAGCACTTTACCAGCTGATTGGTATAATCACGATGCAAGCGCGTTCAGTACAACGAAAAGTATTAACGTTAAAAACCTTACAGGCATGTTTTTTGCCGAGATTTTGAAAAAGGATGAAAGGTAACTCGTAGTTACGACAAAAAGCGACAATCAAGATGTGGTAGATCGAACTATCGCATCACTGCTTTTCTTTTCTTCTTAAAGCGGCATTTGATCACGTCGATCACTCTCTACTGTTAGGAAAGTTTAAGCAGCTTGGTGCGTCTCGAAGCAGCACTGAGTAGCGCAAGTCGTCAACCGATCATTTTTCGCAAAATTGACAAGCCATGAAAAGCTTCATCAACATATCTAAAGTCCCTTTAGGAAGCAATTTTGGGCCCTTGCTCTTTTTCTTGTACGTTCATGACGTTTGCTTTATCTAACCGCAATACTGCAAACTAATCTACGCTGACAACCCCAAAGAGGAATCAGAATATATTAGCTCAATTACCACGCTTCCCATGTTACTCGTACATTCGTGCTTTGCCTTGCAATTTCATCATATTCCCGATTGGAATGGAAAAGAAGGTGAAAGAAAAATGCAGGAAAATGGAAAATAACAACACAATACAATCACAACACAAAACAGTAAACAGCCTAGATTCTTCACTACGGAAAGAATAATGGACCCTACTGATAAAGCTCATAGCTCGTTACCACACTGGGTTGGGAATAACATATCCTTGAGTTTGAACCCCTGTACATAGATTCATCTATGCACGAAGAACCCGGAGATGCACTATTTCATTACTGGGCAGAAAAAATTTTGTTTGAACGCAAGTTTGCAAGGTAGTTCCTTGGTCAAATTGGTCAAATCTCATTTCAGGACAGTAGACCCCAGCACCAGCTCGACCCTCCAACAAAGAACTGTCAGTATAACAAACTACGCATTCTTTAGATTGTCGTTTCATACAGAACCGGTCAATTTCTTTTTCAACATTAGACTCCCGTTTCATCCTGGAGGCACCAACCCGTACCCAACAAGTCATTGGCAACGAAAGTCGATCGCAAAAGTTATTTTTCCACATCACGAGTAAGTTTATAAGTGCTAAAACGTTCACTTAGTCACCGAGGTATTGTCTTGTTCGCGAGATAGCGGCCGCAGGTGTGCGTGAATGATCGCGAAGGGCTACAGCGTTTATATGTTAACGTGTTTGTCGCGTCTGCTTGCGTGTACTTCGGGTGGATAAATTCGATTTTATATCCGTGTGACCATTCGCATATTCGCGTGTATTTTTGAATGATCGTGCGCGGATCGTGAATTTAACTGTTAATTTTTAGAGTATGGATCAAATGCTAGAAGAAAGTAAGTTTCCCCAATATCACTAG
Organism: Topomyia yanbarensis; assembly: GCF_030247195.1. Lineage (NCBI taxonomy): Eukaryota > Metazoa > Arthropoda > Insecta > Diptera > Culicidae > Topomyia > Topomyia yanbarensis. The sequence goes on from NC_080672.1 coordinate 23,708,154, forward strand.
AGTTTCCGGTCATGTCGCCATAGAACGTATTGTCTAGTGGATACGAGCGATGTTTTTTGTGTTGCTATAAATGAAGACCTGAACCTACGCTACTAGGATCGAAGGAAGAGATCTCCACTTTATGATCGCGCGAGCGTAAGGTTCATGATTGAAACCGCATTGGTAAATTTATAAGTGATAAAATATTCACAATTGCTGGGGTGTTTGAATATTGACGAGAGCGCGGGCGTAAGTATGTGTGGATGATTATTATCACAAAGGCCACGAGCGTTTGTACATTCGAAATGAGAGAGATCGTGAGTGTATAGGAAAGAATATGCAATTCATTCTATTAGTGAGTGTTAGTCTGAGTCTAATTTAAGATATAGTAAAAAAGGTAAAATAACATACCAAAAAAAAGAGAAAAGCAAAGAGATTATGTAGAAGGTATAAATTGACCGATATTGTTTTTGGAATACAGCAGAAAAGAAATACAGTAGAAAAGCAAAGTAATAGAAGTACAACAAAAACAGACTAATGAAATAGAAGAAAAGAAGACATGTAACATGCAATCAAACTATTTGAAAATTGCATCCAATTATAATTTTGTCATACTATGTTGACCGGGAATGGATCCGTGTATGTCGGTAAATTAATCGTACCTTAATTTATCAAATCAGATCTTCTCGAATGAATCGAATAGAATGCTTAAATTGAATCTTAGGGAGAAAAAAATTCCACGCGAGTCAAAAAATTACCCATAATTTTATCAAATACGCGAGCTCTGCATCCATTCCCTGACCCAGCTGTCAGATACTCAGACAAATACATACATATATAGACAAAAGACTAGCAAATATCGATTGTACACTAGTACTCAAAACTACAGTTATTAGTACAGTACAGTAGTGGATTAGTGGTGCAGAGTATGGAAACACACAAAACATAAAAAGACCCATAATCTCTCTCGGTCCCCTCGATGCACCACTATCGAAGCGTAATGAAATAATCATCTTAAAGCATTTGTCTGTTAGAGGTTCTTTAGAAGCGATGCATGAAATATGTTTGATTATTTTCGCAATACCGTCTAACCCATCAACCTAAGGGTGAGATATGGTAGGTGGGTTGATACCAAATCATCCCCTAAAATTGATTTTTGTCTATTTTTAGTTCATATCAAGGCAGTGTAAAACCAATAACAGCAAAAAATAAATTTGGACAATATTCAATCCCAGTTACTGCAGTTTGCGCTAGTCGAATAGTGCCCACCAATTAAAGTGCAGATAATAACTGCCTTCAAAAAATCTATTTTAACGATATTTCTGGTAATCGTACATTCTACGGAAACAGTATTTTTCCGATCAGACAGCGCAAAATTCTAGTTAAATCGTTAAGTTCACCGGCCGTTATTTTTGAAACATGACCCTTATATTGTAACATTAGAAGTATTCTTCTTCAAAATTTAACTTACCGTAACTGATTGTCATAACCCAGGCGCTCCAAGCTCTTTCTATCGCTAACTTACTATTGAAAAGGAACGTGATTTCATATCACAGTGAAATAAGTTTCGAGTGAAAATAAGCTCTGCCTCTCATATCTACATTTTCTTGAAAGGACGGAAGAATAATATACAGAGAAAGAAGATTATATCCTTGAATTACTATTTCTAGCTATTACGAAGTTGGAGTTTACTTCCGGTGCCAACTTTTTCCTTCTCTTTATTGCCCACAGATATGAAAATTCTTTCATACTAATCCTCCCAGCTAGTGCGAAATGTCAAAGGTTGAAAGACTGGAAAGGAAAAAAAAGGTTTTCGGCGGAAATTATGGCAATGTTGATAAAAATACTTTCTAAAATCGATATGACTCATATTGAAAGGATCAAGGTAGATGTTATAAGAGTAAAGCGCAGTACAAAAGTAAAACAAAATCCTGGTGCTACATCCCGTTACGGAGCGGAACCTTTGATTTCGACACACTTCGCAGCCGATTCTGGATATAGTACATTGGTCGGAATTCGAACATACAACGATTTGCATATAAGAGAAGTGTCTACTCTCGGTACTTGTAGACCAGAATGTACATTACGACTCATGAAAAATCGTTTTACACTTGAATTTTAATTAATGAAATTATATGATTTCTATATGCAACCAACGTTCTCAAACATTTCGACGGATGACGTTCCGAAAGATTGCTTGTTTAAATTTTATCCGGCGGCAACTCGAAGGCAACAGCCTCGCATATTCAGAATCCAGGCAGACTGTAAACACAACAGCTTCAAAAACAGCGACTCTTCCAGTTTACATTTACAACCCCCGTCTGCCTCGATGCTTATCAGGAACGTAGCCTTTTGTTTACGTATAGATTTGCGGTTTCGCTTCCCCCATCATCAGTTTACGAAAAGTATATGAAACTTGAAACGTAGTATGTATTATACTCTATGGATGACTCGAGGTGACTAAGTCGCGCAAACAACACACGTTCGGACCTGTTTTGGGTCGGTGTTTGTTTGGCCGCCGACACCGACAGATACGCAAAATCGCGATCCTAAATCCGGCTAGAAAACTGATAAGCTCAATAGTTGGTGGCTTGGAAACTGGGTCATTATCTGTTATCAGATTTTGTTTCCGTCGAAGTTCCCATATTGCGTCAATACATATTCCTACAGTTGTAGCTATTTTAATTCTAACGCAAAAGGTGTTAAATACGAGGCATAGGGGAATTATGGTTAAAACTGGCACCTTAAGCTTAACACTTTTTCTGGAATACCACAAAACCAAAAAAATGCAAATTCTATGCAGTATTCAATTTTTCACAAGGCTCAATTTTGTGAGCGCTTCAAAAAAATTATTTCATTCAAAATTATTGGTTGAAAAACTTATGGAAAACAAAGTGACTTCTTCTAGGCACTACGGGTAAAACCGACACCCCACAGGGGCAAGATCGACACTACAGACACTCTATACACAGACTAGCGAAGTGTCAAAAATTGCAGCCAAACGGACTATCAAAAAGTGCAGCCAAACGAGCATGAAGGTTTTGAGAGGGGAAGTACAAGTGGAAGCCCATGCAAAGCTTATGTGAGCTTCCGTGATGCCAGTTTACATTCATGGTTGCTAGTTTTACTGTTTTTCTCTCCGCAAGTCTGTTATATAAAGTGTCGGTAATCGACACTCCCTATAATTTATTTAATCTCCACTTTTTTATTAAAAATGTGATACATGCGTGAGTAATAAAGTGTTAGTATGCGAGGTGCATATATGTGCTTGTTGTAGCTTCATCATTTAGATCGAGAGTTCGAGAGCGTAGTGTTACAAACAAGATAATTTTATGCTATAGGATTATTTCTTGGTATGGATATTTCCAAGTAATCCTTACGCACATCATTGCAACCTACAGTGTTAGTTTATTTCTTAAGAGAAGATTTGCAAGCGTTCTACATCCTGCTAATAGAATTCATTCACTTATAAGTGACAGACATTTCTTAGTTAAACTACCTTATTCAGACTTTTATTTTTTGGAACTCTGATTATCAAATATCTACCAAGGTATACAAAAGATCATTGTCTCACTGTGATAAAGTTCATCTATGGCAAACCAAGAGAACACTAGAAATTCAGTTTGATTAGCTTTTTGCAGAAATAGCAAAGGGTCGATAGCTTCTGATAAGCAAAAACTCAAATTTTTGATTTTTAAAGAGACTTACAAGAAATAAACACAATAAACGTATTTATGTGTACTTCTTCTATAACTATAGCGTGCTAATAGTGTAATTGAGGTGCCTTTTGTAATGAATCGCAAATATACACAACCATTCGATCATTTAAAAAAAAAAACAAAAAATATTGAATACCTCAAACTCGCCTTCATTGCACTCAGTTGATCATAGGAAAGGCCGGTAATAATAGGTAAGGGATTGTCGTATAGGTTGGGACGCTGTATAGGTTGGTACAGCTCGATATTTTCATTCCTATGCAGTGTTGCCATCTGTTATTTTTAGCACATACTAGACTCGATCGTAGCTAACTTTTTATACCAAGTTGAAGTCATAGTTCATTATTGTCATAGCTGCACTAAGCAGTGTCAAAAAACGGGCGAAAAATCTTTTGTTGTGCTGATTTTTGCGCCATCTTAAATTGAATCTTTTTCATCGAAATTTCAACATAAATAATTTTAAAGTGTTAAGAAGTAACTAAAATGTTATTACCGATCAGGGTTTTGCGTTTGCTTCATTGGATTTTTTTCTTCGAAAAATTGGTTGGGACAAGCGTGTCGTATAGGTTGGGACAATTACGCATGCGTACAAGATTGCGTACAAGTTTTACATGTAAAACTGTGCGTCAAATTAACTTTGTCAAATGAAAGTAAATAAGTCTTTCAGTTACTTATTCATATTCTAAAATACCAATTAAGAAATAAATATTAACCAAAAAATAAATATAATGCATTAAAGTTTAAATTGCAATTAATTATCTAAATTGTTTGAAGTGTCCTAACCTATACGACACTTTTTTGGCCATTTTGCCGTCATGTAGAAAATTGATCCTGAGTCTTATTTAAAATTGAAAATAAACATCTTCCATTCGCAGACATTAAGCCACATAATATATCTACAAAATAGTATACTACAAACTAATAAATATTGTCATGTAAACAAGATATCAGCCTCTAAATAAACCCGTCCCAACCTAGACTACATTCCCTTACTGAAAGAAGTGGTGATTTGAAAAATTTTTAGTCGGTGAAAACCTTAAAATCTACCAACAACCCGATCAGAATGAAATAACAAGATTATAACAAAATGCATTTTTCGTAACATATTGTGTTATAAATTTGGTCTCGTTAGTAGTTAAACAACAGAAAATTATAATAAGTAACAACGGGAGATATAATTTTGAAATTTTCTTGTTATGTGTTTCTGATCGGGAAAACCTAACATCCAGACGAGTATGAACGCTGCTGTAGTATTTTTTGTTTATTTTTATGACATTCGACAACTACGTAAATGCAATTTGTATTCAAATGCGCTACATAATCGCACCAATAATAAAGTGTCAAGATTAAACGAATAGAAATTTGATTGCTAGGGAAAGTTGTGGGGTGTCGGTTTTACCCACAATTCCCCTATGTGTTTTCGGTCAAAAGTTCGACGACAGGTTGTTTTCTTTCTTTCTTCCGACAAAGAATGACTCGTAGAAAACGTGGTGTATCGGGTGATTCATATTTTCGCCATAGTATTTGCAATTTGGAGAGAAATAAATAGATCGATCGTGAACCGACAAATGGGCCTATATAACAAATGTACACAAACAGAGATTTGAGTAATATTTTAAAGAGGAGTAAAAATACCATAATAAATATAAAAACTCATTTATAAATATTTCACACTTCATAAAAATCAATAAAAAACAAAACGGCGGATCTGACTTTCAACTGTAAACAAGCCGCCAGGCGGATTACGCCTCTGCATTTCTAAGGTAGTGTGTACGGGCGAAATTGACAGCATCATTACTTACAAAGCCCGTAAACAAAAACCAACTGCTTGATACGCCCGGGGGGAATAACAAATTTTCCCCTCCGGCGAGCACGGCGAAACCCACATTTGGTTTTTGTTTTCTGGCAACACTGCAGGGCGAAATTGTGAGTGGTAAAAATAAGAGGGCGACTCAAAAATGGCCTAATCAACATTTCATAACAACACTCGGCGAAATATATATTTTTCAATTTTATCAACGAAAACGTTATTATACAAAATATTTTAGTAATGCTTCCGAAAACTAGTATTGTTTTGAAGTCTTTCACTACATTTGAATGCGTAGTATGCAAACACTGTTAAAATACGATTAAAGTTTTCTGAAGCGAATTTTCAAAGCTATTTTTCTCGATTCGATATCATTGCGTCTTCGGCCCTCTGGTCGGTTCATGATCGAGATATTGTTTTGTAGTAACGCTCTCATGTTTCCGGTAGCTCAAACTAGAACGTAAAAGTTGTTTGCTCCAGCAGTTGTTTACGTCTACCCATCGTGCGCTCAATATAATTCAGTGCAGTAGGTTGATATACCGCTAGATGGCGTCTTTACAGCACTCTTTATAGTGCCTCTTAGTTGTATCTTTAATTGAGTTGCGAAAATGTTTTCCGTTTTTTTAACTTTTTATTTATTTGAACTCAAAAATAGTCTTTGATCTAGAAAACTTCCAACGATTCAATACAGTTGATCCTGTTTTAAAATATTCTACTGGAAAATTTCATCGTTTTAGAACGCGGATAACTACAAAAGTACTGAACAAAATAATTGCCTGTTAGCGCAATCTGATCGGAAATATGCGCAATAATTTGAATATTTTATAAACAATAAAAAATTAAAAAAAAATGTATTGTGTGAAAACATGCGCCACGATTCGACCGGCGAGCGAGCATAGGATTGCGTTAATTAGTTAATACCGTCTCATTTAACGTCCATGAACGGTGGTTAATAAGAAATAACCTGTATAAAAATATTCATTTCGTACTTTGCTGTCCTGCTGTGCTGATTTCAATAATAACATCGGATTGGATCAAGCCGTTTCCTGGGACACCAGCTCGAATTAGCATCTACTGGTTCTCGAACCACGAATGTATCGTTTCTTTTTAGGACCACCAATACAGTAAATAAAGAAAACTATTACGAATCTCACAATCTCTCGAGGGTTGCAGGTTCGAATCTTGCCTATGGGGGAATTTTTTTTTCAAATAATTACTTTCACTTAAAACCACCAAAAAGTCTTAAATAAGGTGTTGGCACCAAAAACCAAAAAAAAATGAATTATGACTTCATACTGCTTCGAACGCGTCCCCGTTGCATCGTTGCAATCTGGCCTGCATCAGAATATCCGCACGCTTCCGTCATGTTGACTTACTAGTTGATGAAAAACGACCAGTCCTTTGGATTTCCCGAGCAAGTATGCAGCCCTTTGGAAATCGGTCTTTCGTAGTAAGGTAGTTCATCTAACGGAGTTGCGCTCTGACCCAGTTATCCTCGTTGCTTCCACGTAGTACCGACTCTTGGCATTAGTAGCGCCCCGAAACCTGATAAGAAACGAACTGCTGTTGCCGGCAACGATTGAGCACCGGACTTCTGCAGTAGATGTCCTTTAGATTACCTCGAAAAGGGTTGCGGTACGAATTCTGCCCTCAGTATCGGAAATCCTGGGAATGGCGTTGGGACCAGCTTCAATTTATCGGCTATGAGTTTTGGCTGAGATAAATCTCCCGGTCTCGATCTTAATACTCCGATACTGTTTGCACTGCACGTACCTGCAATAACCGGATTGTTTGGCAGAAGACTACGAAACAGAGAAACTTAAGTATTTGTTGGGGTATAATTGACATGTTTCAGTTCATTCGGTCTCGGTCTCAGAAGCTCGACCTCTAACGAAGAATACATACCTTCTTGGGGAAATACCTTCTAATGCCCCATCCTAAACGGTTTGCTCGCTAGGTGGTAGCTTACGGTATTCCTGTCTAGCGCCTGTTCCGAATGTCGCTGTATTCTTCGTTTACGGCCCCAGTTACTGCATCCGTGAGTCTCATCATAGTCTAGATCATAGCCTCGTACTTCTAACTTCGCAATTGCTTCACTTTGCTATGCGTCGTCCGAATTTGTCAACTCCATCTGCTCACGTAGCCGTTTCTTCCAGAGCCTCCGTTTCGGCTTACAGCTTCATTGCTCTCGTTTCTCATGTTTCAACTCCAGACGTTTGAGGACTTGCTTCTTCGGCTTCCAGCTTTTCCATCTGCAGTTGAATCAATCTCACTCTGGTATTGGCAGCGGTCTTCATAGCATTTGTTCTGGAACTTGTACCACTCTTGGGCCTTTCCGCTGGTATCGTTAATGATGGCCGTTGATGGGACATGTAAAAGCTCGGTGGGGCTCTGCGAACTGTAGTGTCAGACCGAGTAACTGTAGTGCCACAACGACTCGCAATGGCAGGAGCTTACCACTCTGTTTATATCTGCTATGACACACACACACACACCTGGCAGTGGGTTTTCTGGCTCCGTGTGCTTGGCATCTTGAATAATCTTTAGATTTGCTGAGGTAATTTTCGGGGCCTTTTGAGCAATACACCGTTGTTTTGGTTGATACGATAAAAGCAACATGTATATTGACTGTTTTAATTGTTTTGCTTTTTATTATACCAGTCAACTTACATTGGTCATCCTAATTCGTTTTTTTTTCTAAAATAATATAAAATCATGAGATCCTGAAACAAGTATGCCTCATCAAATCCGGTTAGATGCGTCACAATATCCCAGATATTACGACGGGCCATTCTTTAGGACCGTATGACCTGGGACGTTATGACACAGTTCTCATGCGTCACAATGTCCGAAACTATGAGTGAGTCATTGAATCCTGGACGCAGTGACTCTGCGTCATAACATCCATATAATCCCGGATATTACGACACAGTACGAATTTTAGACGTTGTGACACTTAGCCGAATTTAAGACGTACATTTATTTTCGGACCTTATGTTCTGGGCGATATGATGTACATTATTTTGGGACTATATGACCTAGAATACTATAACACAGTTTTATGCGTCACAATATACGAAACTACAAATGCGCGTCAGTGTCGTTTGCAACATAAGATCCGAAATCGAATGTGCGTCATAACTTCTAGGACATTATGACGCTCAAGGGGTGCGTTATGATATTCGAAAATAAATGTGCGTCGTAAAGTCCGGGACGAAATGATGCACCACCCTTATCGAGGTATAACGACCGTCAATACCACCAATAAGGTACTCTCGTGTTTTACTTAGCAAACTACGCTTCTTTGACTGAATCATTTGTCGACGAATACCAAAGCGAATTTCGAGAAGAACGATTAACGACAGATCGAATGGTTACCCTGCGACAAATTCTGGATAAATTCCGCGAATACAATTTGCCGACTAATCATCTCTTTGTGAATTTCAAGTGTAAGTAGGGGTTTGCCCACTACTCGGGTTCTTATTTGCCCGGCGTACCCTTCTTTTCAGGGCGGCCTAGGTGCCTCTACAGAATTTCGGATTTTCGTAACAACAAAAAAAGGTAAACAAAACAAATAAATTTAATTCTACCGTGTTTATTTCCTCCAACTCTCTCCACTGCTGCTGCTGCTGATCTGCTACTGCTGGGCGGAAAGGCGGGTGGTCTCGTCCGACCGGCCGGGAAAGCAACGGTCGAGTTCTCCCGATTTGGGTTGACTGCTCCGGCAGCGGTCCTTGACAATTAGCTAGGGAGGTGAGCTTAGCTCCTTTGTTGGAACCTCCCTAGCGACGATGGCAAATAATCGCCGGATCTACTCGTTCCCCGCGAGAGATCCCAGAAGTCACCGCAGTGTACTTCCCAGGGAGCACTTTTGGCCACCCTGCTTCGCTCTCCTTGACGTTTAGCTGTGAAGGAGAGCTAGGCTCGTTCGGCTGATCCGGAAGCGGAAAGGCGTCTTCTGGGTCCTTTAAGGTTAGCCGGGGAAGCGAGTGGCTCCTTAACGATTAGCTTCCCTAATCGGCGATCCGACACCAGACCAGAGTTCTCGAACCACGAGCCGGTACTTTTGTGGGAATTTACTTCCGCACACACGCGTTATTTGGCGGGTTGGACTTTCCAACAACTAACCGCTCACTACCGAAAACAAACCGAACTGCAACGTGGTCCGAAACTAACTTTTTCACGATGGCCGCCTTCTGCACGACCAAAACAAAACGGCACACTGCCTCGATGCCTAGCTGTCATCTCCCTTGCAGCATAACCAGCAACCAATTCAACAGCAAGAGGAGAGCGGTAACCTACCTAAGCCCTATGTTATTTATACAGAAATATGAAACAAAATTTACACTTATCTAGACCAACAAAATCGTTCACAAAAGCTAAAACAAATAAAATTTACGAGAAAAAGTGAACGATCGTAAGGAACAGCGGTGAGCATTATGTTACATAAACAATGCACTCTACGGAAAGAGTGCGTACAAATAGGTATATTTCCACCCAGTGCTAAATTGTTACCCTGACGGGTTACACAAGGTGGCGTACGATTTAATGAAACGAAACGAATGGCCAATAATTTTTGAGCATGGCTTACCGTCAACTAAGCTGATTCATATGAAGCTCGATGGGTCAACATCAAACATCAAAATAGTCGAAGAGTAATTCGACTCGATAGCGCCATACATGGGGAACGTGCCATTTGAGCCAGACGCTACTGATTCCTGATTCTAATCTTTTGTTCAGCTAGCTATACGAAGATCTGATGTGCAAAGAGACGGGAATTCACATGGTTCTTGGCTTCACGGAAAACGTTGGACACAGATCAGTAGCAGAGCAATCCGAATCGAACAGACGCGCTTTATCTGAATTGCTAATACATCCAATTGCTCTGTATGGCCATGAGGAATGGCCGTTGAATCAATCAGACTATCGTTTGAGAAAAGAATTCGGCGTGCAATACTTGACGACCTACTAGAAAATGGAACATGGTGCAGAAACATGAATCAAGAGCTATATCAACTATAAATACACGCTGACATCGAAAGAACGATAAAACAAGGCAGACCACAGTGGGTTGGCGCGTATGCCGAAAGAGAGACCAACTAGAGTTATGCTCAGTAGAGAAGCTAGAAGAGGTTGTCGACTTCGGGTACACCCTGCATATGCTGGCTGATTCATTGTCAATCCTAGAAAGTTCGGACACCAGTTAGTTGCTTTGCATACCCATGGGGTTACATACCCATTTTATTTTCAAATATTCGAAATTTTTTTATTACTTTTTCTGAAAGTACAACTCCTTGAGAATATTTTCCCATGTTTTTATAGAGATCCGAGAAATAGATCGAAGGTTACAGCGCTTCCAAGCACGCTTCGTCTACCAAGAGCAGTAGTAACTTGAAATTTTGAACTCGATTATCTCGAAATGTGGCTTTTCCAAAAATGGTTTTTCCGTGATCACGATTGCCAAAAAACCACTCAATCGATTTTCTTCAATTTTTTTCAACTGAGCGTAATTAATTTTTCTCGTACCTTAACAATTCCTTTTTTATGCATAAATTTTTGTTTTGTAGATGAGAATTTTTTAAATACAATTCTTAGAGATTAAAACAGCGATTTTTTAGGATAAACGTTCCCGAATGCAGGAAAAAATATTATTTATTCAACCAATCGTTAAGGTGTGAGAAATACTCATATAGTAAAGGATGTTTTTTAGTTTTGGAATTTTAGTTAATCAATTGGTCTTCAATCGTGACCAAGCCTCTTAAATAAAAAGGTATTCAATACCATCTTCAACGGTAAGTAGCAGATAGTAGTACGAGGTGTTTGCTCCAAATCTTCCGCCGTTGCTTTATGAGCGTAACCGTTTATCTGGTACTCTGCTATCTGCCATCGAACGATTCGATCTAAAGCTGGACCGACTTATAGCCATTGGATAGCTGCCAGGAAAGTTTCCTTCATCTTGAACCGTTTGCCAAAGCGTTTCGTTGTCGTTTGCAATCTCTCGAGCGCACTGCTCTTCAATAGGCTCCGGTACTTCGTATGTAGTAATTCCCGCCTCACCGAGGGCGTACTGTTCCTGCATTATGTCATGTAACTCCTAATTGGTTATTGGTTTGACAATATACACGTTCAAGGACGTTTCAGCCGCTGTCTGCTGTTTTTCTGGCCCATAAGCCGTCCAACCCAGCCTCGATCGCACGGCAATTGGTTCACCTTATCGACCAGTCCGTGAGTCCATCGGCGCAGAGATGAAAATTTTTCAGACCGATCACAACCGTGGGCTGCTCATCAGAATGGTCAGACATACATTATCACCTGCCAGATGTGAGTATTGCTTAGGCACCTCCGAAAATTGCACGTCTTGATGCGGCAGCACGAACTTAGAGACTATGTGTACGTTCTCCAAACGAAACTTCTCTATTGACCCATGCGATGACAGCATAGAACTGACACGACGCGAACCAATTTCGTACCGTTTGATGCCTCTCGTCCAGGATACGATCACGCCCTCCGACTCACCCCTGGCTCTCAACTTATTTGCGACAGCTTCATCAATGAGAGTACTAGACGACCAAGGCTATCTTGGCCTTGCTCCCAAAGTGCATGGTGATTGCAACCATACGGAATATCGCTGTACGGGTTTCGCTTTTGTGTGTGTGTGTTGCAATCGACTTTCTGTAGTTGAGCGGATCCTTCCACGCGATGTAACAGAGGTTGGTGGTTTCCTTGGCAATTTCCTGTCGAGCAGCGTATCTTGGTATTGTTCCGTGATTATTTAGGCAAAGCGTATGCAGCTTTAACCTATCGACCGCTTTCAACCGCTCCGGAAGTGTCATTCTCCTGAATTCATCGCAGTTCCTGACCAAATGATCGGTTTGTTTGACCCAGCAAGCACTGCTACTTTTGCCGCCAGAGCCTCCGTACTTCGATAACGATTCGTGCAGCTGGACAAATTCATTCTTCTTAGCCCTTCCGACGGTTTGTCGTGCTGGTTCCCGAAGCGTTGAAGTTGAAAATTCCACTATTTTGATGTGAAACATCTTTCCAGTATCCAGGTGTTGACGAAATCGAAGATGTGTCCTTCTTGCAGTGTGTATTGGGCTAAACTAGTTCTCGCATCTTTTTTCTTCGCATCATTCTTGCTCTTCAATGTTCAAAATAACAACCACATCCCCTACGTTGAGTTGATTTCGGAATTAGAAAAATTGGACACACGTCGTAAATTGCTTCCGTCTTCCTATAAAACCGTCTAAACGGTCAGATCGTGCTCTTACACCGAATAACATAGTCATTTATGACGGCAACGAATCGAAGGACATAGTAGTACGACATTACTATGAAGAACACAAGCACGCAATACTGTGTAACCTAAAACCTGATATACCGCTCGAATATCGCATCACAGCAAACGAAGTGCTCTCCATCGACGTGTTTCGCACGCATATCCTAGCCCTTGACCTGAAACACAAAGGAGGTCTACAATCCGTAAATGCTGTAAGCAACACAGTATCTATTGGGATCGCTGGATAAAACCGCTACATCCGAGTAGAAGATACGAAACATCTGATAGAACTTACCGGTGCTCTACAAGAATCTGACCGCTCGGCTATATTATTTGGTAATATTGCGAACGTATCTGCCAGTTATTCGTGTAACCGGCTGCAACTGCATATGTCATTCCTTGCTAATCAACTGATTCCAGAAGATCTCAACAGACGTTGGCTTTAGGACTCCCTTTCCCAAGAACCTGGATCACTATTATCTTTGTGGACGCTAACGAGACGGCGTATGATGTGCTGGGTTATCTACGACTCGAGACGAACAATTGTGGGAAAGTGGTACCATCATTGGGGTTAGCCTCTGGACTTCATCCAAACTGTTGGAAGCAGCTGGTCTCAGCAACAACTGATGGAGCCAACTAAGGAGCGAATAAGAACAGTTTCCCGTAATTTAGCACAGCAGCTGCGATTTAGTTCATTCATCCAATCATTTACTTTCACCAGGTTGGACTACTTCGAGTCGTAGATGGACAGAAACAGCGTTAAGCGCTTTGTGATCCTCTTTACGTATTTTACTACCAGAGCCATCCATCCATTTGGAAGTAGTACACTCGCTGAGTACGAAGTCTTACATCATTGCTGTTTAAAGCGTTATCTCCCGCCGCGGGATGCCACGAGCAGTTTAGTCCGATAACGCCACCTTCTCCCAGGTTACTAGCAACGACTGAAAACGCACCATAAGACGGTGGCAGAGAAGTTTACTAGTGCACAAATGACGTGGAAGGTCATTCCACCTACTTCTCCACACTCAAGCGGAGAATGGAAAAGCTCGTCCGCTAATGCAATGTTTAGATCGGGATGGTGTTGGATGGACTCCGAAAACCCGACAATATACATGAAACGATCCTGTTCCAAATCGAAGCTAATGAGTTTGCACCAAACGCTTCTGGCTGGGAAACTCATCCAATTTCAAGTTCCTACGAACGGACCCGGTATATAATCGTTCAACACTGAGAAGCAGCTGGAAGTTGGCGTGATTCATCGCAGGCAGATTCCTGCACTGATGTAGATGTAGTTGGTTTCAGGAGTTCAGGATCTGAAAATCGGCGATCTGGTCTTGGTGGATGGACAGGCGGTAAACAACTAGTGGGCTCTGGTACGGATCGAAGCAATGTTTCCTGGATAATACGGTAGGATGCAGCAGGTACCGATGCGAACTACAACTGCCCAGATAACAGTATCTAACTGTAAAAAGTAAATTAATACATAGTTTGTGCATGGACATCTCCACTGTCACCTAAGTTACAGATTTTCATAGAGCCCAGAGGACTCTGTAAAGTAAGTGCTGATGTGATCACGCTTAAGGAACTTAACGTTAAACCAACCATTTTAGGCTCGAGTGGTGGCCAGAAAAGATTCCGTCACTGATGGAACGTCAAATTCCGGACGGAACAATCTACCAAAGCAACAGATTATTGGGACCAATTATTAAGATAGTTGTATTAGTCCTATAATTATCCTATAAACCAAGACTCGGTTGCGAGGTTTGTCCCAATAAAAACCGATTCTACTTTCGAAGCATTGACACTAGACTTCCTCGCTCATTAAGATCAACTCCTGAAATTACATAGCTTGTTAGCAGTTATTATTGATCTTACCTCCCGATGGCGACCCTTGAAGACAACAGCAAATGCTCCATGGCCTATCAGATCCTTGCTGTTGTACTCGAAGTTCCCAACCACCTCCATAATGACAGACACACTCTTCAGAATCTATACACGAAACTTTAGTTTTTTTTCCGATAATACACTTTCTACACTTTTTGCTGGTATATTTTTTAGCTTACAATATTTACACCTCTAATTTCGCTACACTACATAATGAGCACAAATTTTTTCCGCATCAAACCCTCTACTGCAGAATTGCTAACGACGTAAAACTTTTTTTTCCGCAAAATTGCCTCAATTCGCTTTATCAATGCAATCTAGCAAATTTTCTTGCCTTTTTTCCAACTGCAAAACTTTTTCTTTTGCACAAAACAAACAAAAAATTGGCAAATAAAAAATAAATTCGTGCAAACACTGTCACTATCTTCCACTCTTTTTTCTTACAACTTGAACGCTATTTCGCTCTATTTTCTGCAAACACAAGAACTAGCTACCACTCTTGGGAAAACTTCCGTGGTGACATATTATCTGTTCCAGATTTTGGGCAGATTCTCGTTTTTTCCTCTTACGACACTCTGCCTGCTAGAGTAGGTATACTATGCAAGAATCGACGGCCAGGGCGAATCAATAAACCTTATTCATCGCTTTCCCGTGTACCGCTCGTGCTTAATGGGGGAAAAAGGGAAAAGCGAATTTCCTCACTCACACGCAAAAGTCGACGGGGTTCTTCACAAGACGCAAAATTTTTCACCACGCGAGGAAACTATCGCGACGGGAACGGCGAATTTCGATGGATCTCGTGTAAGCAGGTTTCAGATCGTTCCAGAGGAAAATATTAATGGCAGTAGCAGCAGCGCAGCAGCACAATTGAACAACAAAGATGATGGCACAG
Source organism: Topomyia yanbarensis (assembly GCF_030247195.1). Lineage (NCBI taxonomy): Eukaryota > Metazoa > Arthropoda > Insecta > Diptera > Culicidae > Topomyia > Topomyia yanbarensis. The sequence continues at coordinate 23,723,711 of NC_080672.1, forward strand.
AAGAGTACTTTTCCGATTCCACCATCGAGGAAATGCTAATCACTATTATTTTTTCTTCTGCTGCTCTCTCTTGCTCGCGCACTTCTGACGGTTCCCGTTCGCAGGCCAAAAAGTATCACACTCTGCGCCCGTCTCTCACTATCCCTTTGTCTACCTGGTACACAAGAGTCGATGTCAATTTGTCAATATTTTTGCTTCTTTCTTTTGTCCGCAAGCGAGGAAGCAAAACAAAGGTAATGTTTGACAGCGCTGTCACTAGTGCGTGGGGGATAGGATATTGCAGACAGGGGGTTTTATTATTTTACTATACACTCAAAAAAATGTAAACGTTATGCCTATTGATTTCACACATAGATTTTTGCAATTAGCGGAGGCAAATAAACACTATTTGTTGGCACATAAACCTAATGTGTGTATTTTCAAGACATATTAATCTTACATTCAAAATTCATAATTATAAGGCTCATAAAATCCGATTCTATAACAATACGCACATATAACTTATGTGTGCGCCTACATAGTTTATACAGTTGACACATAGAAGGTATGTGTGCGCGTGATAACATAAGCATTTCTTCTTCATATGGATTTGAAGTGGTTTGAAGCAAATAGAATTAACGTTTGGATTTTTTTCAGTTTAGATATGGCGAGTTGAAGAAAAAACTGCACCTGAAATAAAAAAACACGGTGGAGGTTTTTTAGTTTTTGACAGTGCACTAGGGTAACCAACCTAATTTGGATCTCTACATATTTTGGACCCTGTTAATGTATTTGCCTCCTGCACTGCCAGGTTTTTCTGCATTTGTTTGGTTGGATACAACAATTATTTTCCTTGGGTTGTCTATTAAGTTTCAATATCATTAGTCATCTCTAATTCTCGACAAACATATGTTTACGGCGTAAAAACCAAATGTCAAAATTCTCTTTGAATGGAAATTCCAGACAAACCGTTACTGGCCGAACAGAGGTCACAACAGTTAATGAGAGAGAAAACTTTTTTCTTTTGTTTACTAACAACAACTGCGATTGGCGAGTAACGGTTTGGTAGTTCAATGATAACCAGGAAGAACCGGTGGTAGTGATACATTTTCAAATTGGATGTAAATGTACAATTTTAATGTTTTTTATTGATTTATCTGATTAGGTGTTGTCATGTTACGTATTTGAAAAGGTTCCTTCGTAATATTTTATCCAAAAAGTCTCAAATAAATATTTTGGGCACTCTACCTAACTCTACCGAAAGTTTTTCTATTTCCCAAAATGATAGAACTAAAAATATACTTCATGCAGTCAGCCTTCCATCGAAGACTGCATATCAAGAAGACCGGCAACTCTGTCCAGAATCTGGAGACAGTAACAGCAACGCCACTTGCGGGTAAAGGTAGTACTTCCCATAGTGATGCACATACATACATATACACTTTTACATTAAGCTTCATACCTTCCTCCAATAGAGGCGCTGTAACCTCTGGCACTCCTCGTTTGTATGGGGAAAGGAAAGAGAAATAAGTCTTCTTAATATGTAGTCTTCGCTTCTACATAAAGATTAATTAACCATTTTTGATGTCACTGATTTGCTTATGTTATACTGTCATGCATTAAATATACTGCAAAGAGAACGAGTCAGTAGGTCACTTTAGTAGAATAAACTTCACTGTTTCCAAAATATATTCAGTCACATTCAGTGTGTCCAGAATATGATTAGAACACTGTCAAAGTTAATGTGTAAGAGTCCGAATTATGAAAAATTTATGCTGTAAGGAAATGTCATTTTCGAATTTATGTCAATGTACAAAACATCCACTGATTTTTCTTTCAAGTAAACAGTAATTTTGAAGCAGACTCGTGCATGTATTGTATTAAAAAATATAGGCAAGCAAATATTTTTTGGTATTAACGTAACCCAAGTAACCAATAAGCATTAGTGTATGCAGTAAAAAAGCGTATTATTTGCATTTCAGATACTTCTTGCAGTATTTTAGCATTCTTTATGCATAACTGTTGTTAAACAGCATTCAAAAAACTGTTTAAATACTTCTTGTGAGTAAGCAGCATTCTGAATGCACAACAGCAGTAAAAAAGCATTTTCATGGCACAACAGTAATATAACCGCATATTTTGCCAAAAGCGACTTTTAAATACCATTTAAGACTACTTAAATGCTTATCAGGTAGCCGTTAAGTTGCATTTTACTTGCTTATTGGTTACCGGAATTTCACTTCTTCTTGGGGTCCAAAATTGGTTGGTTACCCTATGTGCTAATGAATATGTACTCTCTATGTAATTTAAAACACAGTTCTAAACGCGATTTCAAATAAGCAAAAAATAGAACAGCGGCGCATAACAGTTTCAGATTTTGAAACAAAACTGTTTGAAATTATAAAAACAAGAAGCTCTGCTGGAGTTGTGCGGCCATACCCAGGAGTGGTTCAGCTCTAGATTCGTGATTTTGGCAGTTCACAGAGAACAGACATCCATGGTAGAACAAATATATTAAAATATTGTGTAAACTTTTAAATGAATATACCAACTTGTCCAAAATATTCGTCAAATACTTTCCGGAACCGGTTTGAAATCCTGAATGGATTCAGTATGGATTCTGGCTCACAGGATTCAACCGATTCGGACCAAATCGGTTGATGCATTTGAGCTGGAATCCATACTGAATTCACTCAGAAGTTCGAACTGGTTCCGGAATGGTTTGATTGGGTAGAGGTATAACTGCTGTCATATCAGTCGAACTCAGCCGCTAAAAACATGACGACAGTAACGCTTCTGCCCTGTCAAACCAATCGGAATTTGATTCGGAACTCTCTACGGAGCCAGTATGGAATCCAGTTCAAATGCAACAACCGACTCTGAAGCCGATTGAGTCGGAATAGGTTGTTGCATTTGAGCTAGAATTCATGCTGACTCCATTCAGAATTCCGAACCGGCTCCAGAATGGGTTTAACTAGGTGGTATTGAGATATCCCAACCACCTTCGACAACCCAGTCCCAGTTAAACTCATTTCGGAACCGGTTCGGATTTCTTAATGGAGTCATTATGGATTCCATTCAGGATTCCGAATGGTTTGACCGGGGTTAAGCTCATTCCGGAACCGGTTCGGATTTCTGAATGGAGTCATTATGGATTCCAAATCAAATGCAACAACCGAATCCGACTCAATCGCCCACTGAGACGTCCAAAAAATTGTTTCAAAATCGTAAAACACGGGTCCAACGATGGACGTTTGTTGAACAGTTATTTGGACGTTGTCTAAATTGGTCCAACGAACGTCCTTCATTGGACGATTTTGAAACCAACCGTTCTTAGAGGGCGGTTTCAGAATCGGTTGTTGTATTTGATTTGGAATCCATACTGACTCCATTCAGGATTCCGAATCAAATACGGAATGGTTTGACCGGGAGCTAGCCAGCACTCTGACTCTTTTTTCGAGTGAACTTACTGGGATGCTTTTAAAAAAAGGTATGGAGTTGTTCTCGTCAATTTCTCCATGGAGCAAATTTTGCTCAGTGTAGTTAAATTGGTGTCGGTTTGAGCAGTGTTGCCAGAGATTTCGTTATATTCTATTGTAGTAAACTTTTATGTAAAAAATCATGAAATGTTTTTTTTGTAATTGTAATTTTATTGCATACGGTATTCTGTTGGTTTACACCTAGTATCAGGACAAGGAAAAGTTTTTTTTTGTATTTCCACCAACTGTTATTTGTTGTAACCCAACTGGAAAATTAGTCTTGAAACTCTTAATGCTTTAGAAAAGTTGGGAATGAGAGATTTTAACTAATAATTGTTTAATAAAATAAATCATGAGAAGTTTTGTTACATTCTTGGTGATTAATGAGCCGCAATGTTCCTGAAACTTTATTTAATTGAACTTCTTAAAACATTTCGTTCCTGCGGTCTAATTACGATTTAATTGGTCCAGAAACACGTCAAGGTGGATTTTTTACCAACTAGAAGCAAACAAAATAGAACAACACATTCACTGAGTTTAAAGGAACATTTAAGATACAAAAATCGAAGGCTTTCTTTCAGCATTGATGAAAAAATGTGTTCACTTCAGCAGAAAGGTTTTATTACTTTCCCTGGTGCAGAAGTTTTCTACCAATAATGATTCAAATTTGTAACGATTGTACGTACAAAAATGCCTGCTGCTTTTAGTACAGCCGCTGAGCACTTCCCATCGACGATTTGATGTGCAGCGAGCGAACGTTCTGCCAGTGCTTCTTCAGCAGCGACACCAGGAAATTGATCGACAGATGTACGTTCTGAGCCAGCTCGTCCGGAGTCATCTTGACGTGCCCAACGGCAACCGACAGGCACAGGACCTTCTTCATCTGGAACTTGATGGTGGCCTTGACCTCGTCGATCTTCTGCGTCATCGATTCGCTGTGCGCTAACAGACCGGGGAACTTGCCGGCCTTGTTCAGACCCGGACCGAGCAGACGGGGAATCTGCTTGATCAGCGATTCGGATGCCAGGAAGGCATCGTACTTCTTAGCCAGCTTCTTCACAAGTTTTTTGTTTTTGTTCAGCTTCTTTAGCGCCTCGGCATCCATGTATGGGATGTCATTAGCTTTTGCTTCGTCGCAGTGCTGTTGATCACCAAGAACACAAACCTGCATCTTGGGGCGTGGAATGTACTTTAGCCTAAAAAAGAGAAACAGATTTCTCCATTAATCATTAGATACTTTAAAGATGAAATTTAACTGGTTTCGTCAGCAAAAATCTGTCCAACACCAACTCACCACCGGTACCGAATGGGGAGCTTAACTAACAGTGTTCAACCCAAAAGGAAATGGTTCGGCAGTCCTCCAGCGTTAGCCAGAGGAACTGCCTCCTCAATTGTTTTAAGACCCTGAGTGCAGGTCCGTCCCCCTTGAGAGAAAGGGACTACCTGATAACAGTACACTATAAGCTATCCGAGTGAACGGCAGTTCATAAGCGGATTACTTCCAGTGTCCGGTATTAGGTTTGAACGTACTTGACTGTGCCGGAGAAACGCTTGTCCTTTTGGGGATCGTAGTTCTTCAGTCCAATCTGGAGTTCCACCGTTTGCAGGAAGCGACGGTGGTTCTTTTTGGCACCCTTCAACACCTCGTTGACGCATTCGTAGAGAATGTCTTTCGACACTTTGGAACTGGAATGAGGAAAATGTTAATCATAACCTAAAATTACAAATTGGTATGGCATGTGCAACTGGAAAATCTCTCGATCATCAAATACACGATTTTTCTGTATCTGATTTTAGCAAAATCGATATGCACAAATGAGACTAATGTTATAATAAGAAAAAATCATACTTATAAGCATTAGTGCACAAAAATTGAAAAATACTCACGTCATTTTGCTACAGCTATCCGCACTCTGCGACGACTACACGAGAAAAGAGAACGAATCTAGTGTTGACAGCCGGAAACAAGGCAGAGTTCGAAAGCCGAGGGTTGACAGCTGTCATTCATGGGAAAACCGCAGTCAATTTCGAAAAAGATGCAAGCAGCTTGTTAGAGATAAATCTGAAATCTGAAAAAAATAAATCACGTTATTTCTACGTGAAAACGTACACTCAAAAAAGTAAACAATTAGCGGAGGCAGATAGACACTATTTGCTGGCACATAATCCAAATGTATGCATTTACAAGACATATTAATCTCACATTCACATTTCATAACTATAAGGTACATAAAACCCGATTCTATAACAATACGCATATATAACTTATGTGTGCGCATATCAATAGTAATTCTTCAAAAGGGCTAATGAGACTTTTGTAAACAAACTTATTTCGCTCATTATTCCGCTACCGAGTTGAATTTCATGAAAAATACACATGAATCAACATCTTTATCCTTGGTAGAATCAATTTCAAATGTTTTCTGTGTTGAAATGATAACAAATTAGGAGAAATCAGCAAAACAAAAGTTTGTTTACAAATCTTATTAGCCCTATTCAAATGTTGATATGGATATATAGTTTATGCAGTTGACAAATAGAAGGTATGTGTGCGCGTGATAACAAGTGCATTTCTTCTTCACATGAATTTTAAGTGGTTTGAAGCAAATAGAATTAACGTTTGGTTTTTTTTCAGTGTACATAGTTTTCATTCGCCTCACTTTTCACGTAAATTATAATATGGGAAGTGAGTCTCCAAGTAAAAATTACGTGTTTTTAGCTTACTTACTAATAGAAATTCACGTAAAAATATATATAAAACAGAGTAAACTGACAACGATTAGAGATGTGAGTAGATACGTAAAGTATTGGTCTCTTTTGGAGAGTTTTTGGTGTTTGTCAAAGAGAATAGGAAAAGAGACGAATAGTGTGAAGCCAAAAATACCTTATTGAGCAGACCAATCGTGCAATGTAAATAAACATTACTCATGCCTGAGTTGGAGGAGATAAGTATTGTAAATCTATCAAAAAAAAATTTGAATTTTCGTCAGAATTTAGTGCAATCGTGATTGTAAGGTGCATTCTAGAGTCTATGTATGAGTAAAAACAAGTTTTAGAATTATTTCATCTCTTTGTTTCGAAATGCACATCGTTTGATAAACAAATCCAACGATCGACAAAAGGTTTGTTTTCAAAATATAATAGGACAGATGCCAGGTACTTTTTCCAAATGTCTGCAATAATAATTTTAAAAGTCTGGGAAGAACAAAAATGTCAGGAAAGCTAGTGTAATCAAAAGCCTTTTCATTCAAAAATCTGTAAATATCTGCAACCAAACTAAAAAATCTGCAAATATCTGCAACAAAACTAAAAAATCTGCAAATATCTGCAACAAAACTAAAAAATCTGCAAATATCTGCGTCATCGAAGAAATCTGCAGCTTAAATTAAAAGTCTGCGAATTTGCAGACTTGTCTGCAAATCTGGCATCTCTGAATAGGAGTCATTTAAAGTGCTGCCTTTGGAAACGGTTGCCAAATTCTAGTGTTGAAATCATCGTAAAGGGAGTGTTGCCGTTTTGACTGATTTTCACTCTGCGTCTCTTTCACTATTCTCTTTGGTGTTTGTCATTCGATCGAACTAGCGAATAAAATTCGTTTATTTGGACAGAAGGTGCGGCCCAACCAGCAAATCACGACTGTAATTTATATTTAAGCGACGGCAGAAAAGGCTATCCTATGATACCTTTCCAGTGCGCTTTCGACGAAAGGGAGACTGAAACTGAGCGACTCCGTAGCTCCTATGATCCGCGACGATCTTGCTTCTTACCCGTTGCTGCTATTGATCCTCGATTTTTACCTCCTGCTGCCGCGTTTCTCTTATTGAGTTAACGCAACTTAACCAATTAACTTTGAAGCTTGGTTTTTTTTGAAAAATATTTACAATAGTTATCATAAAGCTACGTGTTGCCCTTTTAGTCATAACGTTTTTCGTTATTCTCCTATTTTACGACGTAAATTTCCTGTGGTCTTAGAAGGGTGCATTTTTTATTTATTTAGTCCTGCCTTTTCAAGACTGACGTATCTGACCAAATTACAGATGTTTGTTTCCAAACCTCCCGTAAGGGTTCACAGATGTGTGGTTACATTTATACAGTCGTGATTCGCTGGTTGGGCCAAACCTATGTCCAACTAACGAATTGGATTCGTTAGTTGGACCAACTGACAGATGTCAAAAACCCTCCAAAGGAGACGTTAGTAGTGTAATTGCATCTATTCACATCTCTAATAATTGTCAGATTGATTGTCAAAGTAAATTTGACATAAGATTTTGACATTCAGATGCTTTTTAGTTGGACAATGGTCCAACTAGCGGAGGTCCAACTAAAAAGCGGTCCAGTTAAAAAGTGTCCAACCAGCGAATCACGACTGTAACGCTTTCTAAGATTTTATTACTATCCTAACTGCAATAGATAGATCGAAACACTGGTCACCAGGGCAGGAAAATTTCGAAAAATGAATTGATTGCTGTTCGAAGCTTCACGAAGCACCTTCTCAAGCATACCACATGCAATCGATGAGTTTGACACAATCGCTGCGAACATTTAGGGGTAAAACTTATCTCTGCTCGGACGAAGCGAGCTTCGCATCTAGTTCGCTCTTTACAATGGTCGAAAAAGTTCACATTAACCTTAGAAGCACACATCGTCGAACACGAGGTAAGCTCTTGGCTCGTGGTTTTTGCGTTTTTGGAACATTTCCACAGAGTTTCGAAGCGATATTCGGTGAACACATATAAAGCGAATGCCTCGTTTATTTGAGAATCGCGAACATCGAAGTTTTATATCGCTTCAAGCATCAGCATCATGAGGCCACCGCGAACATGTTCGCTACGTGACTATCTGTCTTAAAATCATAAACTGTAAATCTTATTTTGAGTATAAATAAAATGGATTATTTTAAGATTATAATTTAGGATTTAGGGATTAGGTGCGTCGCATACCTTACCAATTTATGAGCCACGAGTTTGAATGAGCGTAGTGGTAGTGAAATTCAAATTCTTTTTATCGGAATACAATTATGTTTACTAGCTACTTTGATTGCAAACTCGTCTTTTCTTCTTCAATCGGAGTATATTTTCCCTGCCAAGGAGTTTAGGTGAAGATGTATAAAGTATGTTTAAGGGGGTAAGGGTTTCAGCGTGAAAAAATGTTTTTTGGTGAAATGACTCTTTTGGATGAAATGATACATTATAATGTACAAAAGTTTTGATCAATTCGCTTCGCCCAAATTTCTAAAAAAATCGCAAATAGTGTTTTTTAACGCTAAAACCATTACCCCTCTCTTAATAATCTCCCTATCTAAAACAAATTCTTCCTAAAAAGAACAATTTTCGGATGGAATCTCACTGCTGACGTCCGAGTTCAGTTAGACGGCGAACTTCAGTTATTTGCATCCACTGAGGGGTAGTTAGGCGTAGTCCGTTGGCCTTTGTTTTCAACTTGTTGCGGTTTCTAACGTTCTTGCGCAACATTCCTAAATCGGCTAGTCATATTCACTCAATAATATGCGATGATTTGGGTGTTAAACGTTATTTTTAATTTTACCAAATGAATTTATTAACAAATACCTACATACTTGAATCCATTATTATTGTCATTAATTGAATTATAATTTCTTGGCATCTGTACCAAACCAAGAGGAAAGCTTCCAAATGATTTTTATAATATTGTTTTATAAGTTTATTGGTTGATTACCTAATCACAAGAGACAAAATATTTATTTTCAAACATTTTCGACAGAATCTGTTCACTTAATAAATGAAGTGTCAAACTTATTACATGTTCCACTTTTATGAAATTTATTTCCTGACTCCTGTACATGTGTTTTGTGATAAATAATGAGAAGGATATTCCAACTTGTTTGTATTGTATTTGTTAACTAATTACTGATGGAGAAACGCAAAGAACTTACAAACAATGTTCTAGTGATTTTTTTTTGTTGGAAATCCAAATTCTGAAAAGGACAAAATTTGGTTTATCTTCTCCATGATGTAATCTTCCCTTATTTGACTTTTACTAATAAAAAATAAAAGAAAGAAATCTTTAGGGCCCCCCGTATTTTTTTTTTTTTTTGAATCAGTTATAGCCGAAATGCTTTATGTAAGGGAAATCTCGGAAAATGAGAAACGAAATAAATAACTCCAAGTAGAATGAAAGTCGTTCTAAACTCGAACTTTTTCGAATACTGTCTTTCCATTATTATTCGCTTTTTGTCGCATTCCATATTTTGATATATTATTTTGAAGACCCATATTTAAGATCAATACAATAGTAATTCTTCAAAAGGGCTAATGAGACTTTTGTAAACAAACTTATTTCGCTCATTTTTCCGCTACAGAGTTGAATTTTATGAAAAATACACATGAATCAACATCTTTGCCCTTGGTAGAATCGATTTCAAATGTTTTCTGTGTTGAAATGATAACAAATTAAGAAAAATCAGCAAAACAAAAGTTTGTTCACAAATCTTATTAGCCCTATTCAAATGTTGATATGGAATAATAAAATCAATCAAGATCAATTTCGATTTTTTTTTTAATTTTGCGGTGGTGTAATCCCTTAAGTGGTTGATTTAACGGCTTCTTTCAAAATTTATCGAACCTACTCCCATTCGTTCATTCGTTAGAGTAGTTTATGTTAAAGAGAGTGTACTGAATTAATAGGAACACTTAAATTTAGGAAGTTATGACCCTCGCTCCACAATGCAGTTTGCGACAGAATTGCTCAACTGAAAATTATTAAATGAAATGAATGAAAACAAACATTAGACTATAGCATTTTGTACGCATGCACTTCAGAGGTCCAAGGGTTACAATTTCTGTTCTAGTTCTCGGATCTCCAACACATTTTTTTCGATTTTTTGGCCCAGTTCTCAAGGGAAATCCAGTTTTTAACTTTTTGCATACATATTGCATTGAATGAAGAACTTAGATAATGTATTCATAAAGTATTAGTAATAATTCGATTGTCCGTTCATTTTAAAAGGCTATTTTCTATAACTTTACAACTGATTTAATTTCACTTTCAAAATTTCTCGAAATATCATGTTCTAAAAGTTCTCAACCGATATAATATTCGAAAACAGTTATAAAAATGTCTCATCACACTGGTAGATGGATTCAAAGCGTTTTTTTTAAATAAGTGCACTAAAAAACATGCGCCCTTCTAAAACATACTTCTGAATCAAAATGGTTTTACTGTTAGTCGAAAACAAGATTTACAAAACGACCAGAACTGCCAAATATGAATCGGGAATGGTCGAGTTTATTGACATTCCCTTTTTATTTCTAGGATTCATCATACACATCATGACGTTATTTATTTAACTGATAATCGATTTTTTCCTTTGAATGGATATCGATATCTTTATCCTCAAGAAACTGACATAACTGGATCCTCAAGAAACTGACATAGGAACATGACTAAGATAAGCGAGCCACTCAATACGTTGTGTACATTGTGTTTAACTTCATTTTCTAGCCCTAACTTATTTCATTTGAAAATTTATCCCCGCCCTGTCACGAAATCTTGATTTTATCCCTACTGGTAATATATCAGTAGGGTATCTTAAATAAACTTGTTACGTCACTTTTCAGTGAACCCCAGCATCCATAAGCTACACATTGTCACAATTATTTTTCACCTATTCCACCCTTAATACAAGGCCTCTGTCTAGAATATACTTTTTTTTGCATAACTAGTAGGTAGGTATTTGAATAAAGAAAACTAATATCGTCCGGCGAACATGTTAGCGATGGCCCTCGCGATGCTAAATTGATATAATCCTTCGGTGTTCGCGATTCTGAAATACTTCGAGGTAATCTTTCTTTTGTGTTCGCGAACATCGCTTCGAAGCTCCGTGTAACTGTTTCAAAAATATCGATCACACGAACCAATAGCTTAGCTCGTGTTCGTCGAAAACTACGCAAAAGCTTTTACATATCTTTCCGAACATCAATGAAATAAATAAGAAGCTTCCTTTGTCCTCGCCGAAGAGCATGCAAAAGTATCGCCCAAATGTCCGCAATTACGATGGTAAGCGATTGTGATGCGAAGCTTGTGAATACGAACCAGTAACGCAAAGCTTCGCGCTTTGAAAGTATTCGAACATAGGTTCGGTTCGAATATTTCCTGCCCTGCTGGTCACAGTGGACTATGTACCCATCCTAACTGCACAGAAAGAGATAAGAAAAAACCAAAATTTTGCTAGTCGGACCGCATATGGCACGCTTATGTAAATTAGGCGCGGGAGGTCGGTAAATAGGTAGAGTAATAAATTTTCCGCGTTCTATTCATTCCATTTTCGGGATTTCAAGATCAACATCAAACTTCCCTACGCGATGCAGTGATGCATTTCTTACACTATAAATGGCAATGAATGATAATCTCGTTTACGCGGCAGCAGGTGTACATTTACTTTAGCAGTCGTAAACCGAATACTAATGTAAAGAGCTTGTTTGGTCGATGTTATAAAAAGAGAGAGATAAATCACTTGTGATGCATTTTTAAAAATCAATTAAAAAAAAAAGAAATTCATTCATTTCGAGTTGGGTAAAATCTACTAAAGTCAACAAAGAGGTCGGGGGATTAAAAACTGTAAAATTTTGCACCAATCAGAACTAGAACATGTATCCCCCTGGACTGACCACGGATGATGTCTCGTTAGTAGAGAAGTTCTGATTCTGCCAAGATTTACTAGATTGTCTTGAAGGTTTTCACCCCTAAAATTTCGTTTTTGGCGACTTTAAGTTGAAAACATTCACAGATAGCGCTAGAAGTAAAGTGTTGCTGATATCATTTTGTTCTGTCATAGTGGATATAATTTTTGTGTAAACTTTGGTAAGAAAATAACTTTTAAACAACATATCACCTTTAAATAGGTTGATAATTACTTACGAAAACGAAAGAAAACTATCATTTTAAAAGATGCTGAGTAAACATCTTGCGAAAAGGGTGTGAAACTTAGTGGTTTCTAATATTATTCGTAGAGCTACATATGTGTGCGGTTCCGAAATATAATTTGTTGCGCACCGTAATCGACGCGAATTCGATTCGTTAGTTGGATTGACTGACAAATGTCAAAAACTCTCCAAAGGAGATGTTGGCAGTGTAAATGCATCTACAGTCGTGATTTGTTGGTTGGGCCACACCGATGTCCAACTAACGAATTTGATTCGTTAGTTGGACCGACTGATAGATGTAAAAAACTCTCCAAAGGAGACGTTAGTAGTGTAATTACATCTATCCACATCCCTAATAATTGTCAGATTGATTGTCAACGTAAATTTGACATAAAATTTTGACATTCAGATGCTTTTTAGTTGGACAATGGTCCAACTAGCGGAGGTCCAACAAAAAAGCGGTCCAGGTAAAAAATGTCCAACCAGCGAATCGTGACTGTATAAGGGACATGAGCATCATTGGAATCCACCGATTTGGGAAGAAACTAAAGAGATTCGTCTGACACAGCACGTGTAAGCTCCAAGATACTCCTGCAAGCCATTTTGTGTTCGGCACGAAAAAATACCTTGACTAAAATAATTCTGCAAGCAGTCGCCTTTTACAACATGAGAGCAGAACCCAGTGTTTCAATTCTTGGCTGAAAGATTACTTTACCCTTCACTAATATAAAATGGATTAACCAGTTTGCGCATAAGGGCACATACCTAACATTGAAAAGGTGGATTTAAATGTTTCATATTCCACTCGTCAGCAACTGACACCAACTTAGTGTTAGTCTAACTGGCAGCATGTTGGTGTCAGTTACTGACGAGTACAACACAAAACATTAAAATTCAACTACTTCAACCCGCCTCCAGGCTGGTTTTGTTTCGAGAAAGATAACAGACTGTTATCAACCGCCTAATGGACCATAGCCTCTTCCAGGGTCCACAAGACAGTGATTTCGCGATTTTACGTTGCCGCCCTCTCATTACGCCAAAAAATGGTTTTCATACCTCTAACTTTAAACGTTGGCCTAATACAAACGCGGCAGGATGAATCTGCAAGTGTTTGGCAAAGAATTGATTTCTTTCTTTCTCAGGATTGTTGATTCCAATTAGTAACATCAGTGCATCGTAAATCCGAAGTCCAGTCAGAAACAGAACTTGTATTCACGAGCAAATGATTGGCCGCGTATAATGCACCGTTAGTATGTTACAGAAGTTCGCCAACCAAATCAAGTTTCGACTTCATTTGTTCTCATCAGCTTTAACAGAACATCTTCTCTTGCGGGACATCACGCTTGAGTAGGTGTTTGTTCGGGAACACAAATCGTGTCTCCGTCTTTGGTGCTAACGTCAAACCGGCGCTAGCTTAGTCCTATTACTTAGTTAGTGTCGGATTCTGATGAGACGAAGTCGAAACGCAAACTCCATAGTTAATTTAGTTATAGATGTTACGCGCAAATATGGTTTTACCTGATTTTCTTTCAACACAGAGAACAGACATATAAGCTGGAACATACTTTCCCGAGAAACCTGTGTAAACATTTAAATGAAAATACGTTGAAAATCACCATCGCATACAGCTTTGCATGCGTGAGTCACCATTGTATCCAAGTTTGCATACAAGTCCCGTATAGCGATTGCTGGCCGGTAGAAGCGCCGATCAGTGGCAAGTTGCTACTTGCTGTTGTCATTGCAAAGCGTCAGATTAATTTCTTACACAAGTTGAAAACTTTACTTGTATGTCAGTTCTCAGTGTTTCTAATGAAGAAAAATTGGTTTCTACCAAAACGTTTCTCGTTAGGGAGGAATATAGCGTACGCAAATCTGCACTATAAAGATCATTTACACAACGTTTCTATTCAAAAAATAATTTCCAGCAAGTAAGCAACCAACAATATTAAATATTAACAACTGTGCGCTTCACCCCCGAACGCTCTATCATTGATCTGTGATGGTAGGCGTATCAAATACCGATTTTTTCTTACGCTGAAGAACCAATACTTTCTCTTTAGCAAGTGTTTCAGGTTCGATGATAAGTAGCCGGCATATCGGAACTGTTCAGATCAGTTGCAAATTCAAGCTCAGAGAATAATGACATAATCAAACTAGTAATCAAACGTTAGCGTAAAAACCCTAAAGCCAGTTATCGTTTCTGGACAAAATTACTAAGAGTGGTAAGTGAAAATACTGTACGAACTGTGGTTACAATAATCAGTGTTTGAGTGAATCGTCAGTGGCGCGTGCGTACTAAGGACATGTGCAATGTTGTTGCCGGCGTTTTGCGAATTGTATTTTGCGCGGAGTATTTTTTGTTTTTGACTTAAAGCTTTGAAATTAATGGTCTCCGAAGTTTCTCAAGATGTTTTGGTTAAACTAATAAGTCCAAAGAGTGGCTCAAAGACGTTCAAAATGGTTCTAGTATTGCCCGCCTGTTAAATGATCTATTAGATACTGTACAACGTTGGAACAATAAAGGATCCTCACGTTGCCATGCGAATGTTTCTTTGCATGTCATTGTGACATAGGTCTTCAGATGCAAAACGTGGTAGAAACAGTTTACGTCACAAAACATCAATTCTCTCTTCGTCTGTCTATCGTTTGATTGTGAGATTTTTATTACCATATTCGTAGTCGCATGTCGTAAAAATATTGCTGCTAGGAGTGCATTTTACGCTTATCATACAACGTCAAATCGCGAAGACACCATATTTAAGGCAAGCTTTTTGATTTGATAGTGCTACATTGCCTTGCATCATCATAATAATGCCCAACCAATCTATTGATTCGAAATTCTGATTATTTTTTGTCTAGATTCCAACTCCAATGAAAAAAATCGTTCTGACTCAACTGGTTTGCATTTAGGGTGGTATACCGACAAAAATCATTTAGAATTCCAAAATAAGCTCCGGAATTTTCCTACACCAGTTACTAGGTTATTCAGACAAAACAAATCCAATTACGTCACCCTACTGCTTGGTGTGGTCTAAGCTTTGGGGGCACGTTCGGTTATCATTTGGTGAATAGCTGAATCACACTTATAATGCGTTGGTACAGACACCTCAAACATAAAAATAGATTTCGCTCGTGTTCTACTATTCTGCTATTATGATAGGTATACTCGTATGATATGTAAACATGTCTGCTGATTTTAAGGGTTAAGGCTAGTTTACAGTTCGGAAAGTGTGTCACGGGATTTTGCACGGTATTTGTGTCGGGATTTGATCGGCGAAAATTTTCCACCTAGATCTCTCCAAACTGTCAAAACAAAAGTTCTACTGATTCGGTACAACAGTATCAAGTAGTACCGAATTTTATACCTAATAAAAATACAATTTACCCCGTCAGAAACAATCTGTGTTGAATAGTTTCCGTCCGGATTTCTTTGTGGAGAATTTTAAAATCCCGTGATGCTTCCCGCGGTTGGGTTTACACTTCAGGAAAATTCATTTTCGTGTACACTCATTTCCCGTCACGAGCTCCATTTAAAATACACAGGGACCCAAATCCCGTGACACGTTTTTCGAACTGTAAACTAGCCTGCAGTTGGGCAGATGGTGTGGCCCAACCAGCGAATCACGACTGTAACATCTAAGACTGTTGGATATACCTCTGAAAGCTCTCGAGATCGCTAAAGCAACTTTAATAATAATGAGATGAACTTATCTCGGAATTCATCAACAACTATTTGAGATTGTTTTTTTGTCCCATGTCTTGTAAGGAGTCTTGTATTGTTGTATGATTGAATTTTTCCTACTCCTTAGATGAGATAAAGCTAATTAGGTCAGTCTTCTGCGCAAAGTACTTCGTGTTTCGTTCACTCGTGTATGCAGGTCTAAACTTTGGTGGCTCATTCTGCGATTTTGAGCTAGTCAATTATTGACTAACAGAATCACGCTTTTGCAGGCCACACAAAAATAAAAATAGATATCGCGTGTTTGTGCACTCTTCTGATATTGAGATAGATATACTATCTACCGCCTGTTGCAGATTATTACTTTTACGCGTTTGTTTTTTTTGTTGTATAGGGTTTTAAATCTAATACAAACAATTTTTCCAACGAAAGCGGAACTATATAAATAAAACAATACATATATCGATTATTTTGAACATGACAACGATCACATGAAAATGACTCAGCATGCTGGATAGTTACCATGTGATAGTTGTGTTTGCAGTGGCCGGTTAAAGCTCTGGTTAGAATGCCGCCTGGTGTTTCGAAGCATCTAGAAGATTTTTCTAAATTACTGGGCACGGTTGTTCTACAAACACCTTTGTTTGGCGACACGTTGGTAGATTTCTCCAATAATTGAGGTGCTCGGACGAAGCCCAGTACAGTCGTGATTCGCTGGTTGGGCCACACCTTTGTCCAACTAACGAATTTGATTCGTTGAACCGTTGAACCGACTAACAGATGTCAAAAACTCTCCAAAGGAGACGTTAGTAGTGTAATTGCATCTATTCACATCTCTAATAATTGTCAGATTGATTGTCAAAGTAAATTTGACATAAGATTTTGACATTCAGATGCTTTTTAGTTGGACAATGGTCCAACTAGCGGAGGTCCAACTAAAAAGCGGTCCAGTTATAAAGTGTCCAACCAGCGAATCACGATTGTACCGGATTTTTTCTCTTATCCAGTTTGTCGAAATTGGCAGGGCAGGCTCAGGACCAACGAAGTCAATCGTTGCGCCTACCCTGGCCAAGCCGTCAGATCATTAACTTCCAGTAATGCCGGGATATCCGGACACCCAGACAAGGTTGATAGTGATGACAATGCTAAGTTCTTCGATTTGGGTTCATGATGCGATCACTAACTTGGACCGAGCTAAGGGCCAGCTTGACTATCCACTGATAGAAATGGAAACATTTTGCCTTTTGATTTTACACATAGATTTTTGCAATTAGCAGTGGAATACAGACACTATTTATTGGTACATTTTCATAACTATAAGGCACATAAAACCCGATTCTATAGCAATACGCACATATAACTTATGTGTGTGCATACATAGTTTATACAGTTGACACATAGAAGGTATGGGTGCACGAGATAACATTGGCATTTCTTCTTCATATGGATTTTAAGCGGTTTGAAACAAATAGAATTAACGTTTGGATTTTTATCAGTGTCGGAGCAGTTCCATTCTCATTTCACGACAGTAGACACCAGCACCAGCAAGTTCCTCCATCAGAGAGCGGTCAGTGTAGCAGGCCATTTGCGTTTGTTGTCTCCATATAGCCAGATAAGCACTCCTCTCGAGAACAGTGGCGTAACCAAGGAGGGGAGAGAGTGGGGGGGGGGGGGTTGATGGTTATAACCCCCTCCAAAAATTATTTGGATTGAAGAAAAAAATATTGCTGCCAACTAAATAAAATGAATATCACATAAAAATAATTGTCTGATCAATTCTCAGCATATTGATTGTTTTAAGCATGATTTTGACATTGATTTGACATTTGACATAATTTCTTAGTAGTCAAATCATGTCACAGATTGGTTCGTTAAGATTGGCACAACTGAAGGGACTACTCTTCTACTAGTTCAAAAGATGTAGTACAGAGCGAACCATAGAATGGGCACTTCTTCGTAAGTTGGTAAGCTCGATTAGCCTCTGCCTTTATCTATAGTGTTTGATCTTCAAAAATAGAGTGGAAACTAATTTCAGTTTACTCTTATTTATTTACTAGAAAAGTATACAAAAATGCATATGCCAGCTAATGCTCCTACGCTGCTATATTCTACGATAGTGATGTTTAATTTTTTATCTCAAAACAGCGCTTTCATCAAGCTATACCTAGGTATACCAGGTCTATACCTTTAGGTATACTTAAAGCCAATATATAGAAAATATTATAATTCATCAAACATTTGTTGCTATTAGGGGTGGGCATAGCTTAGTTGGTAAATCCTTGCCTTGTACGCCACATTGGCGCCAGTTTGGTATTAGTTTTCATATATCGGTCTAACTGGCAGCAAACTGGAGTCAGTTACTGACGAGTGAAACAAGAAACATTCAAATCCAACTTCTCTAAGTTAAATATTGTGCACTCATGTGCAAATTGGAGCATCCATTTGTTCCCCTTTAGGGAAAATATAGGTTGTATAAATTGGGAAATCACGTGCACGGAAGCTATATACTCAGCTGTTGACGAAACTACATTGTCTCATCATTAATGATGAGATTTATGTAATAGAAGCCGATAGCTCGACATCCCGGAGGAAGTTAGAAAGCAGAAGATATCCAAGTTTGCAAAAAAAAAAATACATGATTTGGCAGTCAATTTGCTCATGCGGAAAGCAGAGCACTCCATTCGTGATAACCGGAACGTTCAATGGACAGGTGTGCGTCTACTCCCACTTCTGATAAAATAAATAACGGCCAACTGCAGGGGAATCAAACGTTTCACATAATCTCTGATAGGTTGTTGCATCCACACTGAATCCATTCAAAATACGAAATAGTGATTTTTTCATGAATTCATAAAAAGAGTGTTATTCCGAATTTTGGTTAAACTTAAAATTTTTTTGACAATCTGTTGGTTGAAAATCCGGCGGTTTAAAAATTTCACCAATTTGATTATTTATTTTCCATTTCATTTGCAGATTTCGGCACTATGAGACTACTCGCATTATTCGCCACTTTTGTGGTCGTAGCCTACGGCAGCATAGAGAAGCTGGTATTTATAAGACCCTGTATTTATCTAATAGGATTTTCGATTGATGTGCACCGGTGTAGTGGAGTGCACTGGTTTTGCACTTTCTAGCAAAAGTGCCAATGGAACATACCCAGTTTTCTGCACTTCTGCTAGAAGGTGCAAAATTGGTGCAAAACCGGTGCCAATCAATCGAAAATCTCATAAGACACCGTTAACTCAAAATGGACAACATTTTTCAGCTCCTTATCAAGGCCACCATTTTCCTCACCGCCGTACTGATCAAATTGGTATCGTCGTTCAGCGCGGCAGAATTCGGGCAGGATGTTCATAGTGCCTGGACTGGAGATCATTTCAGAGATTGTTGAGATCATAGAAAAACGACGGTGCATCTGGAGACCCGATTGTGGAAACGTTTGTTGGGGTGAACTAGTGCAGGCGTTGCTGGCCCTGCTGTCCGTGATAGTTACCTCGACGGAAGTGCTCTGGGCAGCGTGGTGTATTCATGGTAGCTAAGTGCATTTTGATTGCGGTCAAGATGGTTGACTTGGTGGATTGGTGTGAGGAGGCGAAGGAGACTATCTTTGTGTGGAGCGAAGGAATTATTTTAGCTTTGGAAATTAGCTCGATTTTGGTCGATTTATTTTTTGGAGACGGAACATGGAAGCAGTTGATCGAAGGTTCGAGTGCTTTTGTAAAGTTCTTCTGGTCATTGGCTGTCATCAATTGTGTATTTGAAAAAATAATGCACATCGGACTGACTTATTGGAAAAGAAAGGCTCGTGAACGAAGGATCATAGACATTGTGTGATAAGAATAAATCCTAAGCTTCATTTATTGTAAAACTCATATTGGTTTTCATTACCTAACTGTTTTGGCAATTGATGTTGTTATTGTAACTGTCAAGATATTTGATAGTTGTTATCAAATGTGCGACCTAGTACCTGAAGAAACCCAAATCTGGAACAAAAACAACTGTTCTTGTATTCGCTACTTCACTGTTTTCTTCATCTGGTAGCACATAGGCGCTTTTTTCTGTATATCTGTTTTTGTATAACAACTTTGTATCGAGTTTGAAAAAGTACATTTCATTTCCTTTTTGCATCAGCTTTGCACTTCCCTCGCATTAAAGTCTGTTCAATAAACGTATTAAGCTGATCCACTTTGTTCGTTGTTTTGTTGCACGTAGAGCTGCATTTTAAATTTCTATTTTGATGCAAAGAAAATGCTAAATGCTAAATTTTGTTGATTTTTAAAAATGCTTTACAAGTAATCTGCCGCTAGAGCACGAATTGAGTATTAGAATAAACCTAATGGCACTAAATTCCCTAATATATGATTGTATTAACACACTCATTTTGTTCCAATGTACCACGCTATATGTACAGTGATGACTAATATAGTATCAGCTATATCGTCACTTTTAATTTGACCCTTTTTCTGTCTGTAACCAAAGTAATGAGACATTTCCACCATTGCTTTCCTAATTCCATCAACAAAAAACCGCCGAACAGTGCTCCCATCGCTACACAGATACAACTGTAGACCACAAACTGGCTGAATATATTGGTCTGAAATAGTCCAGCTCCATCCACCACCGCCAAGGTGAGTACAATCTGCAGTAGAGATCCGACAGCCGCATTAATACCGAACACTAGGCCGAAACTGTCCCGAAATATATGCTGGGCAATCTGTGCGCTCAAAAGCGAAGATGTAGAGGAGTAAAGTACACTAAAGAAAATATGTGCTCCATAAGCGATCCACATGCTGCTGGTCGTGGCCGCCACCAGTAGACTTCCGGCTTGTGCAAACAAGATCCAAACGAGCCCCGCCAGAGTAAACCTAGTTTGCAGGGTTTTAGACGGAATGAATCCGGCGGAGAATGTGATGCCCGCAGCGCAGATCGTCGTAATGGCTTCTACGGCCCCGTTCCAGTGAATCATGTCGTGCGCAGGTTCTCCGATTGTCCGCCACAGCACCTGGTTGTACACTACCGTCTGATAGTAGACGCAGCTGGCCAGGGCGTGCCAAATGCTGTACCGTAGAACGGTAAAGTTGCTGTAGGCAGATTTGACGTGGAACCAGAGTAACTGCAGGGCAGAGAGACGTTCCGGGATCGTTAGGGTCGTGGATACCTTTGTAGTTTGAGGAATGCTATCCGGACATGTTTGATCGGCTGGACGTTGCTCTGGTGAGGTGCGATTGAAGTAGATGCTTCTTGGTGCGGCTGGTAGGAGTAATGCGATGGTAGCAGTGCATGTTTGAACTGAAAAAAATTTTGTCGGTGAGTATAACGTATGCGGTTAATGTGAAATATATTCATGTGAATATTACAAATAATCGTCCATGTCTATTCCAGCAGTTTTATGACAGTTTAACTTTCTTAAGACAGATGTCTACCGTAAAACGGAAGACACCTGTCTTAAGATGGTTCATTAATTGCAAGACGGATACAGATGGACACATTTGTTCTATATATGAGGAGGTTGCAATTTTTTTCCGATGAAGCCGATTTCATCTTACGTCAAAGAATCAGGATGCTCGTCCGGATGTTTATGTTTACTCTCAGGGACCCGCTTAATTTCACAAGTATAAAGCTAAACACTCAAAAATGTCAAATGTTTCCTTTCTTTCTCTTCTTCTTGCATTAATTAAACTTTTGGGCCTTGTTTACAGCATGATATTTCCTCATTTTGGATCCTTCTCTCAAAATTTGGACAAAGTCAAAAATATCAGGGTAAACTACATTTATATTTTACAGTGAATGCTTGGTAATAGCATCGTTATGAAAAATTAACCTCATTAGTTAACGATCACGGTGTATGAGACTTTAGTAAAACTGATAACCGCCCAGCACAACCTTTTTAAAAAGGTTAGAATGTCAACGAATGTGTTAGTTCTATGTAAGTATGAGTTGAAAAGTGACCCGTGGGTGGCCTAATGTGGACACAGCACACCTCTGCTCAAATCAAGATAAACAGAACATCTAAGACTGGAACGAGGCCAAAGGGAAACGTTTAGCGGTGATCTGGTGTCATAATATGAGGTGCACGACCCGACAACATGTTTAATGTCGCGATAACCGTTATCACAAGCGCAAATACCACTGTCTTCGACCTCAATACGCCGAGGGGGCGTATCCTTAGTAAAATAATTACTGGACATGACCCGAGATATCGTCCGAAAGACGTCGCGACTAGGGGCAGATCACTTGTGATGCATTTTTAAAAATCAGCGAAATTAAATGCATTTATTTCCATCAAAATAGACATTTATAATGTATTTTGCGTTGCGTGCAATGTTTTCGCGTTGCATGCAATGTCGTTTGCGTTACGTGTAAGACGTCAAACCCCTACAGAAAAACTAGCCCTACATTTAACAAAACGTCGAGCAAAGTGGAACAGCGTAGGACGTTTGTTAAACAAACTTTTCTGCGAGGGAGTGCAAAGCTGATGCAAAAATGGAAATTAAGTGCATTTTTTCTAATTTGATGCAAATTTGTTATACATTCTTAGAGTGATCTGCCCCTAGCGTCGCGACCATCATCCATCCCTTTGAACCTTTTGGATTACTACACTTCCCATTGTCCTACGAAATTTGCCAATTTTCGAGCATCCTCTGACTAAGGATCGTAGGAATTAGTTGTGGCCGGTGGCGTATCCCTTGTTAGCATTTCCTCGTGGAGCGTTCTTTAAAAGAATGCTTCGGTTTTTCCCTGTGTATTTTGGACGCCATATCCCGAGATCATGAAGTGATTATCTAGAGTAGGAAGATTTTTCAGCATCTTCATTGCATTTTCCACACGGTACCTTGTTTCTGCAATGGGTAGCAGTATGGCCCAATTGTTTGCAACGACAGCAGTTCATGCCCCGCGGTACAAAAATGAGGCTGATGGAAAATGAATTGTTTTCTTATACAGTCGTGATTCGCTGGTTGGGTCACACCTTTGTCCAACTAACGAATTTGATTCGTTAGTTTGACCGACTAACAGATGTCAAAAACTCTCCAAAGGAGACGTTAGTAGTGTAATTGCATCTATTCACATCTCTAATAATTGTCAGATTGATTGTCAAAGTAAATTTGACATAAGACTTTGACATTCAGATGCTTTTTAGTTGGACAATGGTCTAACTAGCGGAGGTCCAACTAAAAAGCGATCCAGTTAAAGAGTGTCTAACCAGCGAATCACGACTGTACTCCATGGTTCTTGCTGAACGCAATTGCTTGCAATCCAGAATTTTCACTGACTGAAGCAAACGGTTATTGAAGGAACCAAGTTTCAGCAGATCTTCGCATTTAAGGCTCATGTCGGAGACTACTCCATCAATCTGTACTCCTCGGTCGGGTACATAGACAAAATACTTTTTCGTAAAAGTATATTTACCTCGTCAACGTAGCTCACAGATAACCTACATTCATCTGGTCAGACCATGGCGATAACGGTCAAGGCCGAGATTTTTGCTTTACGATTATGAATAGTTATATCACGCGATATATCGATTATGTTAAAGGGGAGGGGGAGAGAAACACTTTTTTTGCGATTTTTGTAGTAATTTGGGTGAAGCGATGTGATCGAAACTTTTGTATATTATAATGTATAATTTCAATAACATTCTGTAGCTTTTCTATACAAAAATATTGACAAGCGACTCGGTGACGAAGCTTTTTGCAGACCATCTCTGGAAAAACACGATTTGAGGTGTTAACTGTCATTCAAAAACTATTCAATTGATTTATTTCAAACTTTACATGCACTCTGTATATAAAATACCTAGCCCCTACCAATTACAAATATGTAATTTGTATTTGCCCCTACGGTGAGTTTTCGAGATAATTTGAGCATGAGGGTTTTGAGAGGAAAAGTACAAGAGGAAGTCCATACCAAAGCTTATGGGAGCTTCTGTGATGCCAGTTTATATTCATGGTTGCTAGATTTACTGTTTTTGTCTCCGCAAGTCTGTGTATAAAGTGTCTGTACTTGTAACCACCGGTTACGATAATTGTTCGTTGGCTTTGCCAAATTGATAAGTGCCGCTAGACTTTCTCATTTCTGTTCCCAATCCCTAACTCCTACTCTGCTCACAACATCAAAATGTGTGAGTGATGGCCTTTCAAGTCCAGATTGACATCTGAGACGGGTGGGTCACTCACGTAGAAGGTTTGCAGGCGCTTAAGATATCTCATCACAATGGTGTGAGCATAAGGTCGTCAAGGTTTTGACAATTTAACTGTCAGTTCGGATGATATCGCAAAAATTGAAGTTTTTCGGTATCATCCGAGCTGGGTCAGGCTCAGCGACTACCAAGAATGTTCTTTCGGTTCCAACATTCGAGGGAGTCAGTAGTGCGTGCGGTTTTTCTCTATATTAAATGTAATTTTTCTTGTAAGCGATGTATTGTGCTTTTGTTGTAGATTAGATTAACCCTTTCATGCCCAACTTTTTTCTAGTACATGTAGGGTTTCAAAACTACTTTTCCTTGAAAACGGTGGGGTCAAGAAATACGAAAAGCCTATTTTCATAAAGATAGGTGCTTCCATGGCAGTGCTAGAAGCTGGTCAATTTTTACCTTTTAATGTTCAATACAATTCTCTTAGAATAATTACAATAGTCCAATTACGTGGAAAACGTAACCAACGACAGTCTAAATTGATAAGTTTTATCAGGTTTCAATAATATTGCACCATAACGAAGATATATGAAAAAATTATTTTCCGTTGTCAACGTAAACTGTCCTTGGCAGCACTGCTCCATCGGAATCCAATCAGACTAATTGCAATAACTTCAGTTCTAGAGCTTATCCTTGTAACTATTAATACTCAAATTAAAGGCAATAATCACATAGATGAGCCTTACTTGTTTTTGTGAGCAAATCTCGCCTCAATCAAAAGTTATAGCTGTTTAAAAACGTTGTTGTCCACAAACAACATGGGCATGAATGGATTAAGGGATAGTGAGATGAAAGTAAACGTAAAAGTTAGTGTTAAAATAGAAGTTAAAAAAGATGGGTGGGTAATGTCAGAGACATAACCGGAGTGAAGTAGAATACACTTTAGACCGGTAAATTCTGCTCTGGAATAAGCAATTTCTATGCGATTTTGTCGACTTTAGCACATTCATAGTTTATTTGGAGTATTTTTGGAATTATCAATTATCGTAAGTCCACCGGAGGAAAGGCTCCCCGCAAGCAGTTGGCAACAACCCCCTGGCAACCCTATACCATCATATGGAGTTTGACAGCGACCGACATATATGGGGCGTTATAGCTATAAAGCCCCAAACAAAGAATTATGTTCGGCACTATGCTCGATATTCAAGCATTCCACACGACGTTTTGCATCTTGTGGGATGATTTAATAATTTAATTTAATCGACATTTTGTAACTAAATACAGCTTCTAATCATTCGGTTCAAAATCAATGTTTTGCCTTTCATGGCAGTGATGCTGGCTGTACAGAGACGTCGTCCTTGACAGGGGGCTGGTTGGCAACGAAGGCCGTGTAAAAGTGCCCCAGTCACCGTTGGCGTTAAGAGCCTCATCGCTACCGAACAGAAACAGTCGCCCTGCGAAAAATTCACAGCTATCAGAAATCGAGCGGGCCTAAATTGTGACAAACCAACAAGTTGTTTTCAGAACCAGCTAATTATAAAGTATTATTATTATAAATGAAATTTTCCATTGCCTTACAACCTCCCTCTCCCTTTCCTCCCGGCTTGAATAACTATCAATCTTGATGATGCTGTGCGGCGGGGGCACTAGTTTTTATTATGGTGGAAAATTTAGGTTTGCTCGTTTTTCCCAAAAGTTTTTTAGCTGTGCTGTTTTCAAAGAAGTTGTAGTTGAATTCAAAATAAAATAGTTTATTTCTATTGTCAGAGATGGACCTTCCAACGAAAACGTCTGGCTCGCTTGGAATCGAATTGTATGGACCAACCACTGCTTTCACAAAATCTGTTATTTTCAGTAATTGAACATTCTACATTTTTGTAAATTGAATCATTACACTAACCTGTCTACAAATCACACAAATAACTTTTTTATTTTGTGCCATTCTACTTGAAAGCGACGATATTGTTCACAAGTGGCTCACTTACCATCCAACGCTCTTGGCAAGCCACTTTCTGATGCTTGTAATAAAATTTCAATTCGATTCTTTGTCGATAAATTGATGGCCCTGAAAAGGGCCTTTTCTTTGGGCAGTGTTCGAAATTTACTTGGTGCTGGTGTATATGGTAACAGTTTTGGTGCCATCGAAGACGGCGTGCTTGGCCAACTCTTCTGACAGTAGCAAACGGACTGCGGTTTGAATTTTGCGGGAGATGCTGCAAACGAACTGATCGTGAACAACAGCATGCTGAGTTTTTATACCTGACTACAGCACAATGTAAGCTCGTCCTTTTTTGTGTTGTCCTCAATATGTGTTCTTCGTAGCTCCACCTCTTTGTTGGTCGACCACATATTTTTGATAAAGAACAAAATTGAAATTGTGTTTCCAATACGGAGGTTATCGAACACTCAGGATAAAAAGAGTAATGTAATACGGCACTTTGGTAAAATGTTTGAGAATTGAAACCGTTTTTGAATGCGCCTAGTAAACACGAAACTGTAAACAAACAAACAAATGATAACTTTTTATTTTGTGTCATTCTACGTGAAATCTACGATATTGTTCACAAGTAGCTCACTTGCCATCGAACGCTCTTGGCAAGCTACTTTCGGATGCTTGTAATAACAAAATTTCAATTCGATTCTTTGTTGATAAATGGCCCGTACCAAACATACCGCTCGTAAGTCCACCGGAGGAAAGCCTCCCCGCAAGCAGTAAGCAACGAAGGCCGCGTAAAAGTGCCCCAGTCACGGTTGGCGTTAGGAAGCCTCATCACTACTGAACAGAAACTGTCGCCCTGCGAGAAATTCACAGCTATCAGCAATCGAGCAGGCCTAAATTGTGACCTAATATAAACCACAAACCAACAAGTTCTTTTCAGGACCAGCCAATTATATTCCAGTAAGATATAAATAAAATTTTCGTTTTCCATTGCCTTACAACCTCTTTCCTCCCGGCTTGAATTACTATCAATCTTGATGATGCAGTGCGGCTGGGCACAGGCAGTTTCCATTATAGTAGAAAATTTAGGTTTGCGCGTTTTTCCCAAAAGTTTTTTAGCTGTGCTGTTTTCAAGGAAGTTGTAGTTGAATTCAATATAAAATAGTTTACTTCTATTGTCAGAGGTGGACCTTCCAACGAAAACTAGTCTGGCTCGCTTGGAATCGAATTGTACGGACCAACCACTGCTTTCACAAAATCCGTTATTTCAGTAATTGTACATTCTACAGAATTAGTCACAACTATTTCCAATCAGCGCAAAAATCGAAGGTTTTCATTCAATTCAACAGCAGATTTTCACGTTTGAAAAAACAGGCAGCATTCCGGCCGAAAATTTTGAAACGGAGCACCTATATCGAAACGTTAGAAAACGTTCGATTTTTGTAAATTGAATCATTACACTAAAATGTCTATAAATCACAAATAACTTTTGATTTTGTGCCATTCTCGTGAAAGCGACGGTATTGTTCACAAGTGGCTCACTTACCATCCAACGCTCTTGACAAGCTGATGCTTGTAATAACAAAACTTCAATTTCATTCTTTGTCGATAAATTGATGGCCCTGAAAAGGGCCTTTTCTTTGGGCAGTGTTCGAAATTTACTTGGAGCTGGTGTATATGGTAACAGTTTTGGTGCCATCGAAGACGGCGTGCTTGGCCAACTCTTCTGACAGCAGCACGCGGACTGCGGTTTGAATTTTGCGGGAGATGCTGCAAACGAACTGCTGTATGCTGATGCTGGAAACGAACTGATCGTGAGCAACAGCATGCTGAGTTTTTATACCTGACTACAGCACAATGTAAGCTCGTCCTTTTTTGTGTTGTCCTCAATATGTGTTCGTCGTAGCTCCACCCCTTTGTTGGTCGACGACATATTTTTGATAAAGAACAAAATTGAAATTGTGTTTCCACTACGGAGATTATCGAACACTCAGGGTAAAGAGAGTAATGTAATACGGCACCTTGGTAAAATGTTTGAGAATTGGAACCTTTTTTGAATGCGCCTAGTAAAAATGTTTTCCACTTCACTCCAGTTTGTTTCTGACCATATTTGCAATTTACGTACTGAAATAAATCATAATTTAGGGTTTAACCCAAATTGCTCTCCAGAGAGAAACAGTCCATGAAACAGAAAATGCAAACTTATTCTTTGAAATGAGTTTGGTGGCCATGAAAAGGGCCTTTTTTATAATGATACAAGTGAGTTCTACCTTTTCAACTTCCAAATCCACACAAAGTGCGTCCCTGCCGCTTCAGAGTATAGACGACGTTCATTGCGGTTTTGCGCTTGGCGTGTTCAGTGTAGGTCAAGGCATCTCGGATGACATTTTTCTGCACACCATCAGCATTCGTAGATTAAATTGGAGATGCATTTTACACCACCACTACGAGCCAGACGCCGAATTTGGTGATTCCCTGGATTTTATCACGAAGAACCTTGCGATGACGCTTGGTAGGGAACGCAAATATGATACCGCTCATTGTACCGTCCGGACGAGCATGTTGCTCGTGTGGTAAGCGAGCACCCACTGATACAAAACAAGCTCGCGTGTCCTGTATATATAACATTCCCGTATGTAATGAAACGCTTACATGCTCCTTTTTGACGGCTCTGCGTGGGATATGCTGGCAAATTGCGCATTTTCCTCGCTGTTTCCGAAGGATTTTCTGAAAATCCTTGTTTTGGTTTATTTATAGTAGTCGCAGTAATTCCGAAATTTAATACGAAATACGTGCACAAATTTCCGATCAGATAGTGCAAAAATATTGCGATTTTGTCCAGTAGAACGGAAGATATTTCAAACCTGGGAAAATTTCTCAACTGAAATTTTTGAAACGGGACCCCATATTGAAACGTTAGAAGTATTCTACTTCAAAAGTTCTAGTACGGTAAGTAAAGCAGTCAGCGTATTGTCCTAGTAGTTAAAATAAATTGTATATTTCTAACAGTGCCACAAACGAAGAAAAACTTGAAAATCACAAAACACACACGAGTGAAAATCAAGTCAAGAAGGTAAAATTGCCATATGAAACGGGTTAAAAGTTGGTGTGGGCGAGGGTTTTAAACACGTGGAATAACTGCTAATATAAGCTGGGTGGATCCCCAGCGGGCATTTTTATTTCCGGCTTGGACTACGTCCGAAGAATTTATTCACGGGAAAGACGATAGCCACAAAACGAACAGATTCGGAGAACCGAGAGTCCCTACGAAGAACCCCAACTTCTACGCGCTGGAAAGTCCGCCGCCATTTTGGGTAACAGCGTCATGGGGACGTTGAGTTGTTGAGGCGTTGACGTTGTTGAGGCTTCAGGCCAGTACGCGGTCGGCAGGTTTGTCACCTTGAACCTTCCGGACCGTTTCCTGCCACCAGCGCATCCCGATCCAGCGGAAATCGTCTCTGCTGTTCATGGCGGCTGTTTGGGGCGGGACACAACTAAAACCTGCACCAACACAAAACCTTCATCACCATATTCAATCGGCTTCTGGACTCGGAAGGAGTTGTCAGTCCTGGTCCTTGGATGTTTCCACTGAAAGCAACCCTGCATAGCTTAGTGACCTTTATTCAAAAAGTCAGTAACATGAGGAGG
Source organism: Topomyia yanbarensis (assembly GCF_030247195.1). Lineage (NCBI taxonomy): Eukaryota > Metazoa > Arthropoda > Insecta > Diptera > Culicidae > Topomyia > Topomyia yanbarensis. The sequence goes on from NC_080672.1 coordinate 23,753,466, forward strand.
AAAATCACTATGTCGCCGGTCAGGAGTGACTGCAGGTAGCTCATTGAAATGCTATTGAGTGGACACCGACTAGGGAAGGCTCAAACAAAATACGGATTGGGGATGGTGGACAAGTTGTGGATCCCCTCACACTAGAGCTGAAAAATTATAAGGTCGTTGGGAAGGACTCAAACCCTGCCGAACTTCTAAAAGCAGGGAGTGGCCAGGTGTTCGAAGCAATTCACTGTGTGATCGGGATGATCTGGGCGGAAGTAGAAACGTCTTCGAATTGGTGGGATGGCCTCATCTGCTCAATCTTCCAGAAGGGCCATAAACTCGAGTGTGATAACTACAAGATACTCTCACGTGTTCTGTTTAGCAAACTGAACACGTTGGCTGAAACCTTTGTCGGTGAGTACCAAAGCGGGTTTCGAGAAAGACGATCTACGACGAACCAAATTTTCTGGTAGGCAGTACAAATGGTGTCGGTTCTGAGGTGGAAATCGATGAGGTTTGGTATGAGGTTGTCAACGACAACCTATGTCATGTTTTTTGGAACACTAATGACACGTGATGGCGATGTTGGGTAAAAGATAAAAAGACAAGTGGCTGCTAAGAATGGGACTTTCTTTGGTTTACGTAGTCAGCTAAAGTTCGGTAGCTTACAGTCGCGCAAAAAAAACTTGCTCTATACAAATCGCTGATACTTCCTGTTGCTCTGTGAGGCTATGAGGCGTGACCGTCGAAGGAAACAGACTATCGGTTGCTCGGTGTGTTTGAGAGAAGAATTCTACATTTAATAATCGGTGGCATAGAGGAAAATCGAGAATGGCGCAGACGCATGAACTGCGAGCTCTACCAAGTATACAACCAAGCTGAAATTGGAAGTATGATAAAAGATGGTAGTCTACAGTGAGCCATGAAATCAACACCCACTGCTACCACAGACTAACAGACATAACACTATGAGGGAATTCCATCAGAAAACATCGATCCGACAATTTTCCCAGAACACTAGCTCCACCTTTTATTCACAGTCCTAAACACTCATTTACTGGTGGGTTACCCCTCAAGTTTGCGAACAATTTTTCATTAGTGGTCTATCCCCCATATGTTAGTTTATATGTCAGTGGCGCCATAATTTCAAATGAGGCCACAGTCCCAACTACAAATATATTTAAAATGACCGTTAAAGCGAACGAAGCTTTGTTTTTGAGTGTTATGTCTGTTAGCCTGTGCTGCTACATTAGAAGCCATGATACATCTGCCTTCGTTGCACAAACATATTACAAGGGAAGCGTGGCCACCCTGAGTGTGAATAAGGACAACGCATTATTTGATAGTGATTTAAAAACCATCTAAGCATAATAAAGGAACTAAAAATAAATGTAATTATATTAACATATCTTCGACACTAGCTCGTGAAACTCGCGAATCAATATGTTATTTGGTTTCAGACTTAGAGGCGCCAACTAACTCACCTGCCAGTGATATATAGTTCAGATCCAAAAAATTCACCACTCCGTACACCAGGAGTGCTTGGGATCCGACAGCTGCCACAAATTTCCCAGCCATTGCTGCTGACTTTGTGTAGCAGGTGATTTTCTGATAGTGGCATCTCTCTACTCGGACGTAGATGTAGGACCAAAATGCCACATCTGCCGCCTTGTACGTTCCGTAGAAAACCTCCGCCAGCTGTAGACATCTGAGCTGCGAGGTCCAGATGAACAGAGCCCAGTAGACGAGTCCGGCCAGGCTGGACAGCACGATTAACGGTTTGTAACGGAAGTAATCAGTAATTAGAAAAGTTACCACTAGCTGCGCCCCGTAGGAATAGGTTCCCACCGGAAACACTTGCTGATTAATGTCCTGTGTTGTTATGTTGTGCCAAGGACCGTTAAGAAATTGAACCACGAAAGGATCGCTAGGTCGGAAGTCTTTTATGAACGCGAATATGCTCAACACTGCTGCGATCCTGCGCCACTGGTCCATAACTTGAGTTCTGTTCGAGGGTAAGCACTAGACTGATGTCCACAACTGAACGATTGCATCTTCCCGATTGATTAAATATATAGAAGGAGAGAAACGCAATATTGCTAATTTGCATGAATGAAAAAAGTCTAAGCACTAACCGGCTCAGATTAGTACAAATTGTGGATAGATATATTGAAACTCGATCTGCTATACTATTTTACTATTAAAACGTAAACTTAATGCACAATGCTAGAGAATGGACAAACGGACAAGTTCGGCACGCAATCACTGGTACTAGCGGGATGCATAGAATTTACATGGGTTTAACGCGGCTATAATCATCGCTCGAACGTCATCGATCGAAAACTGGTTCGCAGTTATGGCTCGGATAAGTGCGGTGGATTGGACCTACTTTGAATTTTAAATTTTTGATATTTTTAAACTCACTACGCTCAAACGGTTTCTGTGCTTAGCATGTTTGAGAGGGTGGAACGTGACTTACTGGACACGGCGCTCGTCTGGTATGCAGTTAGCCTGCAGGCGATCCTCAACTCTCTCACGAATTATTGGGTTCATCATTTGTAATTGCTACTGTAATTTACTAATCATAATTGTTCGCCTTAAACTATTCATCTGCGCAAGAAAAATTACTTAAAATTTTGAGTGTTTACATGAGAAAAACATTGTAATAATAATTAGTAGCGGGATTATGGGTAAAACCAACACTCCACGGCTTCTCCCAGAAACCAATTTTTTTCATTTTCTGATGGCAGATTATTATTAACACGATTATTTAGAGCATTTCCAGGTAAATCTAAAGTGCATTGCAATGTCAAATGGAATAAAAATAAATAAAACATACGAAAGCAACACACATGCATGTCTGGCAGTTTGTGTTTTTAAGGAAATGTTTGCTTTTGGGGTAAAACCGACACTCTGTGGATATGGTAATAACATCACACTGTTTAGATGGTTTGTGATTCAATACGAATGACTGTCAATCTTTGTAATATTTTGATTACAATATTATCACATAATGGACATAGTAGAAATAAATAGAAACTATTTGATTGTGTTGTTTTCTTATTATTCCTTTCAAAAACTGTTTTGCTTCTCAAATAGGTGTATAGTCAGATCAGAGTCCCGAAAAATCAAATCTTGAACCTTTATTATGAATTGTATGTCATTTCCAAGTGTATAAATCCTGCAATCTCTGGAAGATGTCACTTTTTTCTAAGTTTTAAGAAACCAATAACAATAACAAATAATAAGGTGTCGGTTTCACACCTTAATTCCTCTACATATTAAAGTTCAATCTAGTTCTTTTTGCTGAATGTACTAAAAATAACGCTACCATTAGATCCTTGCCCGTTCCATCAACCCTCGCTAGAGATGCTACATTATGCGTAACGGAAGTGTCTCGTTACACGCCTGGCGGAAGAAATAGATTATTGGCTGACGATAGTTTTCAGGAAGATCAAGGTCGAAAATCACATTTCAAACGTTAGTTATTGTGTCATATCGCTTCATTTTTTATCTCTCTTTACTATCTGCTGTAAGGCTAGGATTGCACACTATGTTGCAGTCAGACCCGTAGCCAGAATTTTATTTCGAGGGAGCTTAAGAAATGAAAAATGAACGCATAAATGGTTTTTTTCTAATAACTTGAACTATACGAAGATTGAAAGATTCTTATTCTTAGAAAGATTCCAAAAGTCAAAGTCAATTAAAACCAAAAATACCAAAAATATATTCCAAAATATGAGAAAGGCTGCGGTTTATTGTAGAAATGTTGAAGGTGATTTGTTTTATTTATTTACAACAGGACTTGCAACAATGGATACTTAATAATTTAAAGTATTCAAAGGAATGGCCAAAATTGTCCCAATATTCCTGATCTGGCAGGCGATTTGTGGTTGTGTTGTAACAGTGCAACTCAGTTTAGGCCTGACCTTGGACCCTGCCACTATGTACAGTTCTGTGACATAGCGCGATTTTTGACGTAGGATTACGTCTTTGTTTTCGATATGGGGGTCCACTTACAAATTCAACAAAAATGGTATGTAAGGAAGTGGTTAGGTTTTGAACACTTAAAACTCAGCAATCTCAGAATTGGTCGGACAAGCTCAGTTGCCTGTTGAACAATAGGCAGAGCAGAGCACTGCGCTGCTTGCTTCCATAGCCAGTATAGCAGACTAATAAGTCCGCTACTCTGGCGGTGAAGGTACAGTAAGTAGTGTCGTTCAATGGGCGACTGAGCGATCCCGATCAAACACCATGTTTTTCATTGTGCTGTGCTCGTTTGAACCACACATTTTATGTACAATCTTTAACGCATTAATTAGTATAAAACACGTGCACAGAATACTTGTATCACTAGCGTTCACTCATTTTGCTTGGTGCGTATTTTCCATTCGTGTACGAATACGATACTCACACAGCTGTTTGATTCGAGCCAAGACGGATACAGGTGTGCACGTTTTTTCTATGTGTGAATGCCGGTGTCATTTTTCTTCGATGAATCCGAAAAAACAAGAGGATATGAAGAAGAAAAGCATAAACAAGTGATGGGTTAGTTTTGTTACGGTTCGTTTATAATTATTTTTAATCAGTATTTTTGAGGTAAAGTGTCCCTAAGTGCTCGAATCGGTAGATCACAGGTGAAGCTCGGCCTTTTCTCACATTTCATCGTGCACCAAAGAATCAGGATGTTCGTTCGGATGTGTATGTTTACTTCAAGGGCCCCAGACGTCATGCTTAATTTTGCAAGTATAAAACTAATACACTCAAAAGTGTCAACTGGTCCCACCTTTCTTTCTCTTCATCTTGGATTCAAGCATTGTACACAGCATTGCCAAGTGTTTTAAATGAAAATCTAGCACCATCATACAAAAATGTTTGGATTAATCTGGCAAAGCTATTTTGTAGTAAGTTGTACGAAAGAAATACATTTGATTTATTATTAATACAAATAAATTAAGAAACGGAATATTTCATATTAAGTAGAGTAGTCCTACGTCAACAGTTCGTGCAGCCCTTGTAGACAATCTTAAGCCCTTACGAGAAATCTCGGGACAATCCAACTATGATCATTTGCTAGAGTTTCCAAGCAGGGCCGATAAATCTACCTCGCCAGAGTCGTAAGAGGCATTATCATCAGTTGGTAAGAGAACGTTTCAGATATAAGTGGAGCAGCTGTTTTAAGCATTTGTGCGAAGAGCATACGAAGCGATCTTTGGCGAACCACTTCAGTATATCCGCACGCAGTTTGTACGTCGGGTACGTCAAAAGTGCATGGATATTCTCCCCATAGTAAACACACTTCTCAGAATCCTCAGTACGTATTGCTCGCATGGCCTTCCCCACATTTGATGCACCGCAGTTTATTGTTTAGCCAGTAGGTGACTGTATGTACTAGCTGTTTGCAATTGGAACAATTCATGACACACGAAACAAACAGGCGAACTTGTACACGAACCCATTCCACTTCAATGTATTCCGTATCTGACGAAAGCCACGCAAAGAGAGTCTTATGGTTAGTATGTCCCATCTTCGTTGACATTGAGTGCAATTGCTTGCACTCCTAGAACTTAACCGATTGAAGGTTGGGGTTCTTGCACTGTCATTTATCAGAACATCGACAGTGAGACCCGCATCGCTGACAACACCATCAATCTCCACATCGCGAGACATAATGTAGACGCGACCTGTTTCAAGTTAGTCACGACTACGCGCAGTTTATCCGGTTGGGTTAGCGAAGCTGTATTATCGTGCAACATGAGGCCAATCTATGTCGCCATTCACCTCTGATACAGAACTCCTATCCCTTATCTCCTCCCTCGGTGTCAACCGGGGTACAGGCCACCTTTTGCCGTTTTTGCTTAAACTCGGGACTGGGTCGGGTTCTATTCAAAACCGCTGTCAGTTCGTTCACTTCGACAGGTTCACGGATTGGTGTCTGTCTCAGTTTTGTTTCGAGCGGGAGTGGCATTAGTGAAGATCGGCTAGAATATGTGGTGAAACTGCTACTGTACTAGTGTCCGTCTTGCAGAGTGAATCTTACGGTACAGTTAATGGTTATTTTGGGCAGCTCAAAATTATTTTTTTCGTTTTTTTGTAGGTTCGGTTTGTACACAACCATCGATTAATATTTTTTTCTCAATAGTTGTTCGAAAATTAGCCCCGCGTGTTTTTATGAATCTAATTTTAAGTTCCGTTATTGCTAACAAGCCCGGGCATCAGGTTAACGATCCTTTGTATTTCTTTTCAATGTTCTATATTATCGTTCGTATAAGTGTACCGTAAACCGGGGTGACTTTGATCACTCGAAACTTTTTTCGTAGATCGTTTATTAAACCAGAATAGTCTACCGAATCATTTTAATTTGAATTGATTTTTACTCTAAACTTATGAAATACTGATTTGTTGTACTTTTTGAGTATATTGTTCGGTTTTTGGGTACAAAAACTACAAAAAACCGAAATTTGACTTTACCGTATGTTTACGAAGCTTCGTAAAGTGTCTTTTTTTATAAAACAAATAAATCTCAGATTTGAGCAAGAGTAATAAATTGCAAGGGAGTTTTTATTTTCCTTTGGATTGGGATGTGTCAAATTTAGTTTCAAGAGTTTGTTTATTTTAAATACATTTTTTTGTGAAACTAGTTGGCAATTATTTCAAATTACTTTAAACTAATATTCGCAACATTTTTTTTTGTTCAATATTCCAACGTGTTAAAATGGATGAAACTTTTTTGTACATTTATAAAGCACAGAAATGAAACTATTTTAGCAGTTTTAAAGGTTTTCAGAATATTTTTTTCTAGTTGGACACAAATTATACGAATTTTGGTTACTCGAATTGTACAGCACATTGAAATACTTTTTATAATACCAATTAATATCTATTTAACAATGGGTATCTTTCCAGACTTAATTTAAACAAACATTTGAATGAAAAACATTGACATTAACAACTTAATGTGAGTGAACATGCAGGTTATAAAAGTCACCCCGGAATATGAAAACGGATTTCAACTTGAAGTTATTTTTGGAAAAATAGCTGTAAGCGGACAATTTTAGGTAAAACCACCCAATCTTGTTCTCCATACATCAGTACATGGTTTAAAAATATGAAACTTGAAAAAAATGTGTTGCATCTAAAAATATGTAATGATTACTTCTAAAAGTAATCAATGTCACCCCGGTTTACGGTATTTCACAAACAATCCGATATGGAAAATTGGAAATACTTTCCTTGATTTATAACATCTCGAGCTATCACAACTCTTTGTCTGTACAACGTGATATCACTCGGTAGTTTTCAACCCAATAAACATATCGTAAAGAAGGAATAGCGAAATTTGTCTGAATACTGTCGCAATAAATAGTGATCCGGCCCATTATGCAGATAAGATTAGCTTTTTAGGCAATACTCCCACGGTCGGCTGCGATTGTCTGTGTGGAGTTCAAATTACTTTTATTTAGAAAACAAAGGATACTCTCGGTAGCCGGCTACCCAGAGTTTAAAAAGAACCAAAAACTAAACAAGAACTTTTCTTTTTCGAGTGATCGTGTACTCGAAAACCAACTAAGCTACTACATAATAAAACATGCTTTACAGGTCGCATCGCTTGCTTGGAGCAAATCCTATGAATTCCTACTTTCCACTTCCCAAGTAACTCTTATTAGATAATCAGCAGTAAAACATGATGAAATCAGTGTGCAATCCGCCAAAATCATCGTCACAACACAACGTAACGATTGCTTTTACAAATATTTTTGTAAAGGGGGGGGGGGATGTCAGGTCTTTTACACATTTTTATTGTCTATTGTACGATTGTTCCTTGTAAATAATTGTTGAAACCATTTTTTTTACAGGGCGTTGCGGTCGTGATTGGCTGGTTGGTCACTTTTTAACTGGACCGCTTTTTAGTTGGACCTTCGCTAGTGGGCCCATCTACTATAAAGTATCTGAATGCCAAAATCTCTTGTTAATTTTACTTTAACAATCAAGCTGACATTGATTAAAGATGCCCAGTAAAGTTCAGCAGGAAATGAACTGTAATTCTGGCTGCCAGCCAGAATCCCGGTTCATTTCCGGCTGAACTTAACTGTGTGATAGCATATGCATATGCACTACTAACATCTCCTCCGGAGAGTTTCGTGACGTCTCTACGCGTGAGGGGCACAAAACCTATAAGGTTGGACAGAGAAAGGGTAAAATTCGCAAACGAAAAAAGCAGTTTTTTCCACACCGTATGTCAGATCTTCATAAAAATAAATCAGCAGTACTGTAACAACATTCTACATACGCTGATTGATTTATTATGAAGATCTGACATACAATGTGGAAAAAACTGCTTTTTTCGTTTGCAAGTTTTGTGCATTCTCTGTCCAACTATAATTCTCGATAAACATATGATTACGGCTTTAAAGCACTTTAAAGTTAACTGTCAAAATTCGCTTTGAATGGATAATCCGGACAAACCGTAACTCGCAATTCACAGATGTTGGCAGTAGACTAAAGAGAAAAGTTTTCTTTATCGTTAACTGCTATGTACTGTATTCGGCCAGTAACAGTTTGTTCGGAATTTCCTTTCAAAGAGAATTTTGACAGTTGGCTTTTACGCCGTAATTATATGTTTATCGAGAATTAAATTGATTATGGAATTTGCGTTTCGACTTCGTGTCATCAGAATCCGACATTATCTTAGTGACAGGACTAAGCTAGCGCTGGATTAGCTTAGTTCTGTCACTAAGTTAGTGTCGGATTCTGATGAGACGAAGTCGCAACACAAATTCCATAACACATCAACACCACAATCGAATATCTCCAGCTCAAACTCCACAACCGATTCCGACTCAATCGGTGTCGGAACCCGTTGTTGTATCTGAGTTGGAATCCATTATAATCCATTCCGGATTCGAAAACAATTACCGAATGGCTTGATAAGTTTGCGACGAATTAGCCTGCTTAACAATAGAATTCAATATGTTTTGGCTTGTGAAATGAAAAATTGCTCGCTTGATATATGCAACGCTCCTTTTGCGTATATCTTGTAAGACATAAACAATTTCAAGAGTGTGGTATCGCACAGAAAACAATTGAATTTCAAGCAGCATGGCGGTGCCAACGGTTTGCGCGCGTCTACGGCCCAAACTCTAACTTCCGGTGGTAAAAGACGAGATCGAAAACCAAAAATAGCCGCTCACATCTTGTCGATCATGATTCGCTCAACACATACATACAGGAATGATGAAACTGTGCTCACTCATACTAGAGTCATCAGCAGCTTGAAAGTGAAAGATGTATTACGTATCTACACGGTTCGTAACCGTCATCAGGTCCAGTTTACTTCACATGTTCAGTCGGTTTGTTGGCATTGCTCGAATGGTTAGTGTGCGAAGGTACAATCGTCAGTCAGCGAATGTGACAATCTAGTTTGCCTTCTTCACTGCACCGTATAATAATGTGAGAATAGGTTGGGCTAGAACTGACTATAAATTTATTTACAGTGAAAATTCGTCCAATATTCAATAGTTCTCGGCCCTTCTAAAAGCAGAGGTGAGTAATCGTAGTCGTAATACATCGGGTTTGATGCGATACACTATCATACCAATCAATGCTTTAGCTGTTCTGTTTACGTTTGGTACTAGACCACGCAAAACATTCGCTTTTAAAAATAGCCCCGAAATAATCATTTTCCATTCTGGCATCTTGACCTATCTTCCAACGGTGATATTTGCCGATTATGCTGTAACACCCTCGCGATATATTGCCCTGCAGGTATTACATAATTATTGGTTTCAGTCTGCGACGTGTTATTATAGGTCACAGCCTCGCTTATCCTTTTTGTTCTATCGAACATTTTGAAAGAAAATGTCAAACCAGACGTATTCACTTGAGATTGATTGCATCTATCTTCGATTGAACGCTTTGCATAGATTTATTTTCAAATCTTTCTAACTTTGCAGAAAATCGATTGTACCATCTGAGCTGGTCTCGCCGTGTTTTCTTCCGATTTCGAGTGAAAGGAGCCGGTAATATTGAAGTGGAAGTGATATGGCTGTCATGGTGAATCAGGTGAGTTTCCATACCTGCGATAGCAGAGAATGTTGAATTAATTATTTGTACATGTTATTTTTATACCAGTCCATGAATAATATACAGATTGGGAATTCATGCAGCTGGCGAGAGTCTGTTCCAAGTGATTGACAAGACGGTGTAAAAATGCTTTTATTTTTTAAATGATTTAGAAGCGCCCTTATTCATCTAATCACGATGTCACACTATTTCGCTCATAACTCGGCTTACACTGATTGGATTGCCCTTAAATTGTCATCAAAACTTTTGTTTTGTTCCTAGGAAGCAGATCAATAAAAAATCTGGCTTGGAAAATGTAAAATACTCGCGTTGGAGCGAAGCGAAAAGTCGAGTACAACGCACTTTTGTTCATCCTACCATTTGAGCTAATGCGTTGAATAGAGATAGCAGACACTGCTGTAACTAATGTATTCAAACGGGTGGGATAAATAGAGGTGCTAAGATGAATTAGCGCATAGTAACCCTATTAGGGCTCCAATCGATATTAAAAATATTACGACAAAAATTTCAACTTTTAAGTGTGGAGGTAGCAGTTTAACTATTTCCGGCTGCACATTGAGGTATTAAAAAAATCATTTTAGTGTAGATTAAGGGACCACCTTGTGTACCGAAAAATAATGCATATATATATTTTTAAGAAAGAAGTGTGCAAAAGTAGAATTCATCTATAGGGTTTTAATAGATACACATTGGAGTAGTGAAAATAATTCAAGTGATTTAATGGAAAATTACTTTGGGTAGTCTTTTTTATCGAAACCAATTCTTTTTAAACCTATTACTATTGTTCTTATCCCATTGTGTGATTTGCGGAATGAAATATATTTTTATAGTAACTTTCGTGTTAAAAACTTAAGTATAAAGGAATATTTTGTAAGAAAATAAATCTAGAGAAAATTTTCAATAGGACGTAAGTAACAATGAGAGATTCTCTTTGGGGTCTTTCTCTTCTGTTGATTACTCGGCCATTTCAACATTTTCTACTCTACTCTTTGTGTAATATTCTAGTAAAAACCGTCGGCTTTCGATATGTACTGGAAAATTAGTGCAAAGTGTTGTAATGATGTCGTAATAAACGAAAGAGAAAGTAAACAAAGAGAGGCTCTCAATGTTACTTACGTCCTATTGAAAATTTTCTCTAGTAATATTTGAACCAATTCCTACGGATTCGTTTTTGTTGCGATACAAATTTGTTAATTACAATAGGACGAACATTTTGACCTGTTTCATACGGTTCCAGTTGTAACTGATACAGTCAAAACTCGATTTTATCTACCCCCGATCTTATCAGTTTTTTGAGTCGATTTTATAATCCTCGTATGAAAATTTGTAGTTGGTAGTTTGATGAAATCTAGCAGACAAATCAAGTTGAATTCGAGTAAATCCTTTCTTGAGCATATTTTTCTTATCTTTGAGATCCGAAATAGGTAAATTTTTTTTATGAAATTTTGCAATGTCAGACCCCTTACGGTAAACTTAAACTAAATAATCAGAAAGTGTTATGAGACTTATCTAGGGACTATAGAAGAATGTTTTAAGATCTTCGGTTTCTTAGAAAGCAAAATATATGATCCGATTTTGGTAATGTCCCCGTTGTATCAGCCTAAAATTCACCAAGAGGCTGATAAAAACGGGTCTTTACTGTATGTAGAGACGCTAGCTAGACACGACATCCAAAAAGTTACATGTTTTGTGTAAGCGCCTAAACAACTGACATCTCGGGAAGAACAAAAGTTCTGGTTTTCTGGCGAGACAGCGAAACCGATAACTTGTTTTCGGCTAGCGAACCAACGCAAAGCACTATGCCTATGGTCAGATCGCTTGTGATGCATTTTTAAAAATCAGCGAAATTAAATGCATTTTTTTCATCATAATAGAAATTCATAATTTAAATGCATTTTTGTCTAATTTCTCCCCAAGGAGAGAATCTGGGAAAATCCAGTTTGCGCCGATGACCAAAACGGTCTGTTCGGCTACTGATGAGACGAAGTCGGTACACAAAATCTGACTTAATGTTTTGGTCGTAAAACTCGAGACTTAGTTCTTCGGGGAGAACCGGTCACATAATGATTTTTACTCTGAAAAATCTGTATTACAGGGTAAAAGTTGATTAAAGTATTTAAAAGTAAAAAAAAAACTATTTAGATAAATTTTCACAGTCGAGGGTCTGTAAAACGATTTCTACCCCAACGGATCACACTGTTTGATGCTACGGGTTTCCAAAAAAAAACAAAATATTAGCAATGCTGATGTAGTCTATATGGGATGTCCTATTTTACATCCACGGTACGTGCCGAAACAGATCAATCGCAATGCTGAGGTGCAGTTCTATTTTTCGAGCTTTAATTTGAATCAGATTTAGAACAGCTCGATTGGTGTTTTACGTTTTACAGAAAAAAAACTAAATAATAGATATTTGAACAGATTGTTCAAATGCCCCATTGCGAACACTATGTTTTGGAAGTAGCCTGTTCCAAACTGTTCGCAAATTTAAAACAGTTCTAAACTACAGCAATCACCAAAAACACCGATCAGCCATGTTGGTTTTTAGAAATGACAGCTAACAACATTGGTTATACTAGTTATGATAACATAATTAGTGAGCAATGTTTTTTCTGGTTTATGACAACATCGAGAGGCATTGAATACTTTACGGTGACGTCACAAATGAACTGAGTGTTCATTTTTGACAGTTCGCTTGTACTGTTTTCATGGAATTAGAAAAATTCTTTACGATTTGCTTCGAGCGAATCTAGTCGTCCACAAATTTTTCTAAGTCCATGTAAACAGTACAAACGAACTGTCATGAAGAGTGTGTTTTACTGTTTCAGTAAAGAACCTAATACCTATCTCGATTTATGTTTGCTTGGTTCTCAGTTTGTACACAACATTGTTCGCTGTCGTCCCCCAACGCCTGTTGCATGCATATCTCAATTCTCACCTAGTTACTGCCACAGACGAATCACCTTTGAACTCTAAGCACCTTGATAAAAACTGGGTCCGCATATTTTATTTATCGTAAAAACATAGGATACCCCTTCTTAATAAATAATCTCTCAATTATCATTCTCAACTGCTCGAATAACGTGTTTGTTCGAGTAGCGGCGACCTTGAATTCTCACTCTCCCTGTTAATCGATCCGTTTCATAGCAGCTTTACTAGTTCACGCTCACAAGTATCCTAAAGCAGCCGTTAGCCTAATGTTGTTGAAAAAGCCATCACGAATGGTGCGATGTCTCTCTCGCTCTTCCTCACACTTGTTTGAACTCGTTTACATGATTCATTTCATCTAACCGAAGCTGATTGCTGGTCTGATGTTGTTTCGGGCCATGTTGTTCTTGTACAGAATTTTAAAATGCGTTAATGATGAATAAATTTACATAGGGTGATGAGCCTATTTTCGCCATGTTTCTATTATCACCTTACCCATTTGAAGCCGTTGGTTAGAGTAGCGTCTGTCATCTTTGTTCAACGCATTGAGTCAAAGGAGAGCGCAACAATAGGGCCACTCGATTCGAGTTTACGTTGCACTCAAGCGCGAGAATTTCGCTGTTTTCAGCGCATTTGTGTTATCATTTTGGTTCTTAACAACAAAGCAAACCTGTTGATGCCAATTTATACGCATTCCATTGATTGTGAGCCGAGTAATTAATGAATTGGTGAGGCATCCTCCTTAGTATGGTTAAAATAGGCGCTTTACCCTATCTTTTCAGGATTTTTTGTAACAACCGTCCTTCATCACACAACTAGTTAATGGAATGTATTTAATGTATCGGAATCGCTCATACTTTGAAAATTTTTCTTTCCAATGCCTTGAGTGTCTTATATATCAATCGATTCAGTTCGACGAATTGTGTGTATGTGTGTGATATACCCTCATTCGAATTTCTCAAGGATGGCTAGACCAATCTTAACCAAACCAATGAAAAGATCTATGATCCACGCTAGAGCATTGCAAAAAGCATTAATTTTTGAAATAACAATGCCCCCCTTTCATCTTATAAAAAACACATTATACAATATGGCACATTACATCGCCTTACATTACAAAAGATTTTATTACAATACATTACATTATTGTAAGAAGTATAATATTTCTAACAATACTTTACAGTGTATCGGTAGTCCATAAGTAGGGTGGGCGTTACGTCCAGGTTTCCCAAGTATTCCTAAATGCGGCTTATGTTCGTTGTAGATGGTAAACTTCTGGGCATACAACAGTTTGTAAAACTTTTTGATGGTTGACACAATCGCAAGGGCTTCAAGATGGAGAATAGGATAAGCTCTTTGTGCTGAATTTAGTGAAAAAGAGGCAAACCAAACGGGGCTTTCTGTCTCATCAATTATGTGAGCTATTACGCCTTCAAAGCCATAAGATGAGGCATCTGCGCAAACGACAATAGGTTTGTTGGGGTCGTACAACACAAGAACACACTCATTAAATTTTTTTTTGTACAATCCCTAAAAGCTTACCACACATAGGGTTCCAAACATATTTAACATCTTTCATCAATAATTTGTATGGCAGATTTAAGGTGGAAGACAAATTTGATAGAAATTTAGCGCAATCATTAATGAGCCCAAGAAAGGCTTTCAGTTGCGTTATGTTTTTCGAAACTTTTGCTTGCTGAATAGTTTCCACTTTGTCTGGGTTTGGCTTAAGATCATTAGCTGAGATAATGTGTCCTAAATATGGAAGTTTTCGAACGAAAAATTTACATTCATTTAGATTTATTTTGATATTAGCGTTTTGGAGACGATCCAATACCAGGCCAAGTTTTTTATTGCATACAGTCCTCAAAGTCTTTTCCAGCGAGCGAATAAAGGCGCTATAACCTAGGCTCACTAGCCAGGGCAGGGCTAAATACCTCTGTCCTATCCCAGGAACCAAAGGAGTGACATTAACCCTCTTAGCAAAGTCACTCCCAACGAATTATCAAACCCCCACCAAATTGAAACGGTTGTGTACGGTTGTCCACGTTTCTTCCTTATTTAAGGTTCAAAATGATTCGTTGATTAAATTCTTCATTAAATGAATAATTTGATTGCCGTATAATTTTGAATCATCTATATTTTGTACGCTGCACAGTTGGCCTGGCCGCTTCAATGATTGTGTCACATTCCATATGTGCCACAAATATTAATATTGACAAGAAAAACTGTAGACGAACGTCTTCAATTTTCCAGGATCCCTACATGTATTGGCTGTGTATGTGTAGACTAGACTAGACTAGATACAGTCCTCAAAGTCTTTTCCAGCTACAAGCACATCATCTAAGTAACAACATACTGTGTCTAGTCCCTTTAACCGTTATGTGTCCAACAAAAAAACACCTTTAACAGGCCAACGAGGGTACATGGGTACCCACAAATTGAAATGCTCATAACTATGACTCAACCAATTTGGACACTTTTAGATGTTTTGGATTCAGGAACTCGTCCACTATTTGATTCGGTAAACTTGAATAGGATGAATGGATCTGGTTCTTGGTAATCTGGATTCTCCGGAGTAATGTTCTAGTACTAGGGTATGATTTGTAAATTTTAATAATGTCCTAGTAATATGAGTATCAAAACTCTTCAAATTATCTCGGAAGTCTTTTATTTATTGTTACGGGACCCTATGGCAATTTGAAAAATGGAATTGGAATGGAATGGCCACTCACAGCCCCACGGGAATGCCCGTTCTGGGGTAAAATCACCAAAATCCAAAACCACGAGATACAGCCTACTGATGCAATTTCAAGAATTTTGATACCCATATTGCAGGTATTCCATTGAAATTCACAAATAGTATCCCAGCACTGAAACATGCTTCCGGATTTCCCGGAACCGAATGATGTAACCCGATTCAATTTTACCAAGTCTAAAAGTGGATGAGTTTCTGAATCCAAAACACAAAAATATCGAAATCGGTTGTAAATTACCTTAGTTATTTGCATTTCAGGTTTGTGGGTACCCGGGTACCCACGTCGGCGGGTTACGTGGTAAAAAAATCAGGAGCCCCTCCTCACTCGCCCTTACTATATAAACATTATATTATTATTATTATTATTATACCCAATATTATTAACCCAAAAGTTTGACTTAGTAAAGTTCTAAGATGTCACAAAGTTTCAATTTCCAGCTATGGATGAAACATGGGAATTTCATTAATTGAAACCTAAAAAGGTACCCGGTTACCGCGTCGGACACATAACGGTTAAAATTGTATCCATAATTTGCTGGAAAATTGCAGCACTTGACGATGCTCCCTGAGGAAGCCGATTATAAGTAAACAACCCTCTCATTGTATTCATGACTTCAAGCTTTTTTGACTTTTAGATGAATTCAGCTACGTATATGCATTCGACTAATCCAGAGAACAAAAGACCTTACAGTCTGTTAAGGACACAAATAAATCCTGCGCTGTAGGCAATGTTTGGTATTATAGTGCCTTATTTATTGACGCTTTACAGTCAATCACTAGTCTGATATTGTTATCCTTCTTCATCACAACCACAACCGGGGAGGCCCACAAACTGGTGCTAATAGGCGAAATGATTCCATCCATAATTATTAATTTGTCCTTCAAGCGGTAAGGAAAATCATTTGCCTTTTTAAAACTCGGCGTATGTTCACGTAGAAACAACTCGGCCTTGAAGTCAGCTATACACAGAGAAAAAAATGTTGGCAAAAATAAGAGTTTTTTACTCTTAGCAAAAACAACCATCGCATACTCTTAGTTTGAAAATAAATTTTTATTTTGATTACTATTATTCATTAGCTTAACAGGAAAACTTTAATTTTGATTATTATTCTTGATTAATTTAAAAGTTTTACTTTCAACCTAATAGTAGGCGTTAGTTGTTTGTTTGCTAAGAGCGGAACACTCTTACTTTTACCAATATTTTTTTCTGTGTGTAGGTGAAAATATATTCTTGTCAAAAATGCTCTTATATATTTAGTTTTTAAGTTATTTATCACATCTTGTATCTCATTCGGTTGTGAAATAGATTTTTTTATCCCTTTATGGGCAGCTAGGGCCGAGCGTGGTGGTTAGCGGGTTTCATACATCCTTGACCTGACGGACGAAGCTATGGTGCCTTGTACACAGGCAACGCAGATTCAAGGACATCATTGAAACGATGAGTTCTGCGTTTGACATGCACTTCCCCCGATTGCCAAACGAATACCTGTAATTATTGCTTGTGACCTTGAATGTATGAATCTAATTGTAGTTCCTGTAATGGTGTGCGCGTGAAAAGTGTGAGTTGCGGCTTTCGAGCCCGGGGTGCATATTTGTCAGGGTTGGCGTGGGTGTTTACTAATTGTGTAGTAGTGGGATCGCGAAGGGCTCGAGCGTTTGAATGCCAGCGAGTATTTAGCTTTGCGTGCATAAATTTTATAATCGTGTATCCATTCGCATATTTGTGTCTAGAGTAATTTCGGGAGGGATGCCGCGTCAGGAAAGATGCCGTACTCTATATCTCGTATATGGGGTCACCTTCATACGGTAATATCATATTGTGAGATTGTCTTTCGAAGAATTACAATACTGGACACGTAGAATATTCCTTATTAGTAAGTTACGAAAATTTGATTAATGGTAGCGTGCGTCCAGTTCTATAACGGAGCGTCAAAAATTTTTCAGCGCAGCATGAAATGTTTTTTTAATTGTTCGATTTTTTGTTTGGTAAATCATGTATCGGTTGAATAGCTGAGACCATTTAGAAGGCATTTTGATCATGAGTACAGTCATCTATAATTTCAGAGGAAAATGTCGTCGTGCAGCATCTCTCCGTACAATTGGAATAGATGCCGCATCAAAATTGCGGGTGAGATGCCGCACATGACGGCGAAAGATCCATAGCTAATAAGTATTTATTTCACATAAAATAATGTAGTGTGAATTCCACCGCCAAGCCCACGGAATTTGGTTGTGAAATAGAATTTACAGCAAAAATATTGGACAACCGTGATCTCCAACCTTGAAAAAAGGTATCTAGCCAATCTCTCCCAAAAAGAGGAACAAAATTATGGGTGCAGCTCGAAACTGTAAATTCCTGTTGAAATTGCTTACCTCTTACGATGACGGTCACAAACGCTGATCCTAAAGTTTGGAGAGAGGACACATTGAATACTATAAGTTTCTTCTTACTATTTTTCAGTGAAAAATGCTTGAATTTTTTCAAGAAATCAGATCTACCTATTATGGAAACAGCGGAACCACTATCTATCTCCATTTGTATTATCCTACCTTCAATATTAGCATCCAGGAAACAAAGTTCGCCAATCTTATTAATCGACTTGATCATTGGACAAGGATTATCATAATCATCGTTTTCGCTGTTATAGCCAACTCTCGTTTTTTGAAGTACTGTAATTTTGGTATATCTTCGTTTTCTGGAAAGACTATCAAAGTGTATAAATTTAGACCGTCTTCGACTACCTTTTCCATTCATACGTTTTAAGAGAATTGTATTGAACATCGGAAGATAATATTAAGCATTTTTAGCACTACGAGACAAGCACCCATCTTGATCCAATCAGTTTTTTTGTGTTTCTAGACCAATAGTTTTAAGAATTTTCGTTTGATTTCAATATACGCTAGAAAAAAATGTTGGGCATGAAAAGTTTAATGTATTTATGGATAGGTGATGAGAGTGATTTTTGAACTGTTATGCCTAAACATATCTTGCTAGGCCAGCAAATTGCAACTGTAGACAGTACACTGAACTGACGAAAATATTCCTTTTATTAAAAGAATTCCTGATATTAATGTATTGTTACACCACTAACATACATTCAAACATTTAAAAGAAACTAATTCTTTTCTGAATAAATCTAAAATCGCTAATCTCAATGGCGCATGCCACCATCAGAGCGACCTACAGAGAAATATGATTTCAGATTTGTTTCCGTTTCGTTTACTCCTCGGTCGCCACCCAATATAATTCGTTACGTGCCGATAGAGGCGATTACCAACCCTCTCCTTCCTCCGACACGGCACGATGGCGGGATGGCAAGAAGTGGTCCGAGCGGCGACTGCTGATGATGAGCCGTAGGTCGACCGTGAATTCAGTCTACTAGCGGCGTTCATCTCACGTGCATCGAACCAGTTGCGTGACTCTGACACGCGGTCGTTAGTCGTACGCCGAACCGATCCGGGCCGGGGTAGTGTTTAATTTGGTGTTATTTAGTGTTCTGTGTCAGTAGGGCTCTACTTGTGTTAGCTCAGCTGTTATAATCGGATTGCCGATCGTTGTCCATTCCAGTGTAAAATGTTTGATATTGAAGTAGGTATTGCGGGTACACCCAAAAGATTCTACGTTATAATGTATAGAAAGTATAGAAACTATAGCAAAATCATCTGGTTACGCAACGTCACAGCGGATTGTTTGCCCGTTCGGACCAGGAGAAGATGATTTGCTATCGCACATGAACATGTGAAAAACGAATGGGGTGACGTTCTTGACGTGTGTAAACAATACAAACTGAAAATAAGAATGAGTTGCCGGTTTCAAAACTTGCTCTGTTAGGTTTTGTTTTGTTAGTGATATGTTGCTATGCATGTATGATGTTGTTAGGGATAGAGTATCTGTAGGAGCTCGGTGTTCCTATTTCAGGCTTGACCGGCAAGGCAAGCCACTAAAAATAGTGCTGAGTATGATTAGTTTTATTTTTTGCTAAGTCATCTTAGTGGACTGGGTGATTTTTATGCATGACTGAGAACATATGTTAAAAGTTTGCTCATAATGCATCAATTTTTTCGACTTGTTTATTCCCAAATGTCTAATTGTTATTTATGGCAGTATAACTTTTGGTTTGAAATTTACAGACTCGATCATATTTCTGTTGTGAGTCGTGACGCAGCCTTGGTCACCAGTTAATGGATTGTTTTTGTGTGGGATAAGATTGTTATCGATATGTATTCAACGTAGAGACGTCGAACTGGTGTAGAGCAATGAAGAAAGATTTTTTTTATTGATGTTCCTATATATTGAGGCATTTTTTAAAATCGGATCTTTGACACTCCCTGCAAATTAAATGATAAATTTATTGTATAAGTAAAAAACCTGATCATCAATTGTATGAATAACATGAGTAAATCCTTCCATATTTGAGTTTTAGTATAACTGTTAGGTGGATAGGTTGTGCGTAATAAAACCAGCTTCATCACAGTAATTTTCTATTTGACGAGAGCCTGAATAATCAATTTTACAAAAAACGGCATTATGTCTACCCCTTTGTTGAGTAATTTTTGCTTATTCCTACTGTTCTGATATGGAAGGTTGAATAATTCAAAATGATCGTCAATTGATGAGGCTGCGTTTTCCTTGTTTGTTGAATAACATTAAATAGACCTCATTTTACGATGCTCAGCTAAGAACCATCTGCCAGAGTAGGTGCCACTCTTAGACCGATCAATAAAATCGGTTGGACTTCATAAACTTTCAATTTCCAGTCGTAAAAGTCGTTGTTTAACGAAGCGCGTTATGGCGGTTCTGCGCGGCTGATGATCACCGTTTTTTTATAGTTGGACAATATCGGAATCAGCTCTGGGTGAAAGGTTTGGTGGAATTTACTATTCGAACTGATTGCTATTTCCACCACGTTGATCTCTTTTTCTGTTGCTTTTCACCGGAGTCCAGCGATGTGGTGTAAGGGAAATGCTCTGGAGTTGAAACAAAGTTAAGGTTTTTATTATTCTTCGCTTTGTAAAGTGGGACTGCCCGACTTAAAAGTTAGAGATCCTTTTTATCGCTGTAAAAGCTTTGCTCAGACTGATAAAGGCAACAATAATTTGTATGAAATATGGTAGGAAGAACTCGGGTACTTTAACCCTTCGCGACGCGATTTTTTTCATTGTTAATATTGTTATTTTTAGATATTCATTGTTTTGGATGTGAGTCTTTGTTTTTTCCTTTCTTAAGGATTCATTTTTATCATTTTCTCATGCATATATCTCTAATATTCTTCACTCAATTTTAATAAAGTGTTCCTTGTTGAACGTGGAAAATTCTTAGGAACAAAATAAAAATAGATTCGTTATCGGTAAAATTCGGAAACTTCAAATTTTCTGACATTGAGTCTTGATTTTACATAGTTATCATTTAATTTCACATACTAACTCCATGTAACAATAAATTCTTATGAAAAATGGAAATGGAACCGTCCAAGTACACGAGAATGTAAATACAAATAATTTTAAAAAAAAATGTAAATCAGATGAATAGGTTTTGAGATATCACGTTCACGGCAATGGTACTTTTCAAACAGCATCATTCCGAGATAATTGCGTTTAAAGTTTTGTGTTAACTTCATTCGTGGAAGAACCAGCGCGCTACAATCGGCTGTACTTTAAAATCTAGTGCTCCGATCTAGATGAAATTTCGTTTCTATACATTCGGGAAGATTGGATTGGATAAATTAAGGTACAATTAGTTTACCGACGCACGAAAATCATCCATTCCCGGTCAGCATAGCATATCATTTTTTTGTTGTAGTTCTATTAGTTGGCTTTTCCCCTACTGCTGTATACTAAAAATAATATCGGTCAATTTATACACTTCTAGTTAATGTCTTTGCATCTTATTTCATTATTCGGCATATTATGAACCCTTTTATTACTATATCCTAAATTAGATTCATACTAACACTCACTAACACAATTGATAGCATATTCTCATATACACTCACAATCTCTCCCATTCCAATCGTACAAACGCTCGTTACCCTCACGATAGCACAAAACTGGTCACAAACGCGAACATGCAATTGCAATCATCTACACATAATCAAGCAAACCCACCGCTCGCGCGATCATGAATCGTTCACGTCCGAAAGTCTACCTTCGGTTATAGCAGCCTAGACTCATACCTTCAGTTGGACCAATCAAACAATGACGCTCATACTCACTAGACAAAACGTTCCACGTAGCATTTCATCTATTTTAGGCCATTTGTGTTATTAGATTGGTTCTTAAGAACGAAGCAAGGTTGTGGATGCCAAATTATATGCACTCCATCGAGTGTAGGCAGAGTAATTAATGATTTTGTGAGGTACCCTTCTAAATAGAGTAAAACTAGGTACTTTACTCTATTTCCAATTTTGATGAAGCAAAAAATTTCCCGAGTAACAGGAAAACTCACGAAATACACTTTTGTAAAAAAAAAAAGATTTATGAGCATCGTTTGCATAGATCGTTATGGGACTTATATGCGTAGAATTTTCCGGTTTCCGTTCGATTTCTCAGCATAACAGTCCTACTTAACATTTTTCGTAAAAACGTTAATTTTATCGCTATAATGAAACACTGGACTGATTATATTGGAAACGATTGCTATTTCTAGACAATAAAGCTTTATTTGTTACATTGTTTCCCTTCAGATTGCTAATACAATTTTAATTTTCAATCGCGTTTTTCTCAGTTGCCAGTTTGGGCGTAGAACGGCAGTCTAGTGATATTGGAAAACTGACTCTTCTAGCATCTAGCACTAAAAATTGACCATCAGACTCAAGTTCCTTGCGCAATCATTCAAGAATAGATACGATTTATGCACGCGAAGTTAGACACACGCTAACGCAGGTGACAATCACTTTAACATACAAACGCTCGAGCCCTTCGCGATCACACTGTCAACGCCAACAGATAGATATGCACACCTTCCACCCACACACCCCCACAGGACTTATAATTAGACTTTACATACAATGTCACACGCAATAATTACAGGTTTTCGTCTGGCAACCGGGGGAAGTACATCTCAAACGCAGAACTTATCATTTCAATGATGGCCTTGGAAATATAGTTGAAAGTGGAATTAAGTGTTCTTTCGAATAAATTGTGCTTAGTATTAGGACGCGCCTTTGGAAAAATATTGAACCATTTGCATGTTTTTAATGAAAAAATCCAAAAAAAAATGCAATAGTGAATTTATTGCTTTAAATCAAGATTTTGGGGATATATTTAACTGACCAAACGTGGTTTTGAGTTTGAGACCTATAACCTATACTAGGTCACTTGAAAAGTTAGTTGTTTGATTTTTTGTAGCGGCGAGTTAACGTTTCATATCTTCCAGTCACTTGCCTATGAAATGTCGTTACAACATATAGAAACAACGATGTGACTCACTCATAGTAAACACGAAATAATAGAAAAAAATATGTTTTGGGTGAAATTTTCTTTCTTTTTGAACCTGGATTTTTTTTACAAGAAAACCTGGAATACTCAGGGAATTTTTTCTTCAGATTGAGTAGACACCATGTCGCGGACTTAACATTTCAGAATTTGGTCTTCAATTTTGAGCCATGGTGACACCTAAATGCGCAATGTTGTTTCAAAAAACCTGTTTTAATCCACCTAGTGGTGCAATTGTGCTTTTCTCATTTCTCCAAGCTATGATTTAATAGCTGGTTCGTACAATATAACATTATGGAAATGTCTTTCATTCTTATTACACTTGGGAAGTATATATAAGAGTACCTTTTTGCATTCATCGCGGTATCGGTTTGAATCGGAGTTTTCTATGTGATCGCACTCCACAACCCGTAACTCCGGAGCCGGAAGTCGGATGGAGATGGAATTTAATATCAGTTTCCGGGGACGCAACACCTTTCATTTGAGACTAAGTTGATCAAATCGGTCTAGCCATTTTCGAGAAACCAATATAACCGTTATTTTGAATTTGGATGCATCCGGATCCGTCGATGGTGGCCAGTGTAGCCAAAGAGACTTTGCATGATTGTTGGTGACCTAGATCTACAAATTCAACAGTTGTGTTTACATTTTGGAAAAAAATTCACCTTTTTACATTCATCGCAGAATTCGTTAGAATCGGGATTTGCTGCGTGATCGTACGTATCACCATGTAATTCAGGAACCAGAACTCGGATCCACACAAAATTCAACAGCAGTTGATGGACCTTTCATTTAAAATCAAGTTTGTCAAAATCGGTTCAGAAAATTCCGAGAAACCGATGTGGACAAATCAACAAATTTTGTTTTGTAGCCATACTCTTCAACTCGTAATCCGGAACAAGACGTCGGATGAAAATGAAATTCAATAGCAACCTATGGGAATATGATACCTTTCATTTGAATCTTAGTGTGTAAAAATCGGCTCAGCCATCTCCGAGAAACCGATGTGGATATTTTGTTAACAAATCCGCACATACACACACATACATACATACATACATACATACATACATACATGTATGTATGTATGTATGTATGTAAATATGTATGTATGTATGTATGTTTTTTTACTGCTCTCTAAAAAAACATACATACATACATACATACACACAGATATTTTACGATCTCGGCGAACTGAGTCGAACGTTATATGAGACTCGGCCATCCGGGCCTCGGTTAGAAAGTCGGTTTTTGGAGCAATTGCATAACCTTTCTATATGAGAAAGGCAAAAGAATAATATTTAATTAGCTTAATCAGCATGAGTTCAATGTTATCTTCATGTGATTATATTTTGAAATGTTTGTGGAATGGGTTTGAAAGTGGATGGAATGGGGGGTTAGTAGAGTGGGAGTGGAGGATGCGTCAGAAATCCTTCAAATTTCGGTATACGGGGTGGATGAAGGAAATGCGGGCGTGAAGCTGGTCCAAGGGGAGGGGAGTGATGAAGGAGGGAGGTGTAAGGGCAAGGCGGGGGGGGGGGGGGGGGGGAGTTGCGGCGACGCAATACTCAACTGCATATTTTGCCTTCCATTTGAGACTTGGTTTGAGAAAACCGGTTCAGTCATCACCGATGAACCGATGTGACTTTAATTGTGGAATATGCCCGGAATTCCGGACTTCCGGAATCGTCGATAGTGGACAATATATTCAAAGAATGTTTGATTGGCAATCAGTGATCTAGATCTGCGATTAGAAGTAATTTGGTGACCATTTCAATAGTTTTTAGCCTCTGAGGTATTACGATTGTACCGATTTATATGGGAAATTCCAGTGTATCCTTACTAACACCCCTGTAACTCCGGAAGCAAGAGTCAGAACCGAATGAAATTCAGCAGCAGTCAATGGTATTACTGTATCTTTCGTTTGAAATCAAGTTTGTAAAAATCGGTAGAGAATTCGTTGGGGAATGGTTGTGATATTAGCTTAGGAACTTGGCGGGTTCCCCGGGGGCGTCATGAACCGTCATAGGTGGCCAATGTGGTCAAAGCTGCTTTGATTGATCATTAGTGATCCAGACCCGCAAACTAGAGTAATGTTACATCAATTTTAATATGTTTTACATCATTTGAACATCATGGTGGTACCAGTTTATATGGGAATTTGCTGTGTGACCGTACTCTTCAACCTGTAACTCCAGAACCGGAAGTCATATCAACTAAAAATTCAATAGCAGCTTATGGGAGCGTTATACCTTTCAGATGAAACTAAGTTTGCGAAAATCGGTTCAGCCATCTCTGAGACAATTGTGTGAGTTTAAATGACACACAAACATACACACACACATACACACACATACACACACATATATACACACACAGACATTTGCCGATCTCGACGAACTGAATCGAATGGTGTATGACACTCGGCCCTCCGGGCCTCGGTTAAAAAGCCGATTTTTACAGTGATTGCATAGCCTTTCTTTATATGAGAAAGGCAAAAAAGATTGCGAAAGAAATTCTCAAAAATATCGTAGTAGCGTATTAAAGTTCAGAGAATTTTCACAGTTTGAGAAAAAGGTTTAAGTATGGAATAGAAGTGCCTATATTCCAACAGAGTTTGCTAGGTCGAAGACCGTAGATAGGAGTGGTTACCATGGTATACAATGGTGTCTAGTCCAAGCGGTCACGCGTGGCTAAACTATGTATTAACCTGTATTTTTGGCAGCAATCGGCATAGAATTAATAATCACTTGATCACTTTGAAATACGACCGCAGTGAAAAGAAAGTAAACTGCTGCTGTTAAAATATATTCCGCTTGTTCTGCAACTGAAATGTGAACTGTTGCTACCTCTCACACGAGCCCATACATTAAGCAATAGCGGAAAGTGAGGAAATATCGCCATATGGGGCGAGTTGAGCATCCCCGTTTTCCAAGAATCTGTGAACAATTCTCGATTTTTTTGTTCACATGAACGCTCCGTTAATTACCATTAGATTATGTAACAATTCAATTGCACCATAAAACAAATCTTAAATTACAAAAAATACAAAAATCTGACGAGATGTCAAAGAACTGAAAATGTTATAAGATTCAAGCTACATATATGAAATAAGCATTCGCATGACGTATGTGTGCGGTAATTCAAAAATGCATACTTCTCCGGAATATTTAATGTCTTTCTAACTATTTCAAACATAAAAATAATTTAGCAAGACTTTATAATAGTTTCCTCAAAAAATATGCGAAAATAGCTCTACAGCATGGGACCAAATGAGCACCACGCAAATCTCATATGAGTTTATGCATTAAATTCCGAAAAGTTATCCCTATGTAAACGTTTTATAGCTGAAGCTACTACGAACGATGAATAATAATATTTGCTCGAGAAAATTACTCGTAAAGATAGTATTAAAACAAAATGGAAATTTGTATCTAATAGTTGCTATCAAAATACTATAAAATGACTTTCATTGGCAACTAAATGTCACTAAATCAATGAAAAATATGATTCTTATTAATTATAAGTGAAATAAATTTTAAATTTTGTAATACAATATATTTTTTGCGACATGATCATATTGCCCCTTAAGATTGCTCATATTGCCAAATAAGGTTTCTGCCAAGTAAAAAATCGATCATTACAAACAACGATTATTTTCAAAGATTTCGAATTTTCTTCAGCACGCTTAGCAACTGTAGGTGAAGAATAAATGGTCGGTGTTAACTCAGACCGGACTAAGTGACAAAATATTGATTTCGAGAAAAACTAGTTTAAAGTTTGAATCGCAGCATCCTTTACACTATGATTGGAAATTAATTTTTGCCGTAATTCTTGTTTATTGTTACATATTTCAAATCTGGCAAAAGTCGAATGTAGCTGACGAAATTTTTTATCCAATGGTATAATTATCTCATTTTTTGATGTTTTGCGGCTTAGTCCGGTCTGACTTAACACCGACCATGTTGTATTCTATCAATAGAGGGAAATTTGGGATTATTTGTATGTTTTGCTGCAGATATATTTGCCTTCAACCTTAGAGTGCTCATATTGCCTCACTTTCCCCGATGGTTTTAAATTTAACTGAGATATTTCAGTGAGATTATCGGCCCTATTCTGCGCTACGTGTGACGTGAGACGCCCATTTAACCGCAATGGGGAATCTCAACTCACCCGACTCGACTCTCAGAATAGGGTGAGAAAAGTCACGTAAAGTGAGGTGAGGTTAGTTGTCTCACGTCACACGCCGCGCAGAATAGGGCCCCATTATTTGATTGTATTTTTCATCATCTTTTGAGTTATGTAGGGAGCGTTGAATTACCTGACCAGTGAAAGGCATGGATATGTGCAGTCATATGAAAACTGTCACTTAAATTATTTTTATGGCATTTTTTGTAAAAGAACTTCTAGCGCAAAACGTGAAAAACAAGCTACACCCGAATGATTTTGCTACTATCACTAACTCCGCTTTTCTTTCATCTGTCCAACTTCCAGGTGCTGCCGGTGGCGCTCGGTGTTCTGGTAGTGGTTGCCGGTGCCATCATCGCCAACTACCTGCTAAACAGTGGCAAAAAAGGCAAATCCAAATCGAGTAAAGGAGATTCCAAAAAGTCCTCCCAACCCCGAACTCTCCTTGATCCCCAGGAAAAATACATGCTCCCACTGGTGGAGAAAGAGGAAATCTCCCACGATACACGCCGGTTTCGCTTCGGATTGCCCTCACCGGATCACATTCTAGGGTTGCCGGTCGGGCAGCACATTCACCTGTCCGCCACGATCAACGAGGAGTTGGTGATCCGAGCGTACACACCCGTTTCCTGCGACGATGATCGCGGCTATGTCGATCTGGTCATCAAAGTGTACAAAAAGGGAGTACATCCGAAGTTCCCGGAGGGTGGCAAAATGTCCCAGCATCTGGAAAGTTTAGCCATCGGCGATAAGATGGCGTTCCGTGGTCCGTCCGGCCGGCTACAGTACCTGGGCAATGGTAAATTTTCAATCAAAAAGCTCCGCAAGGACCCGGCTCAAATCTACGAAGCTGATAAGGTGTGTCTTATTGCCGGTGAGTGTGTGCTATTTTTAGCTGTCTTATCATGCGAGTGAGTTTCTGATTTTGTGTTGCGGGAGACATGGCGAGTAGCGAAGAACGCGCGTGAACCGTGGTGTACGCTTGAAAATGGACGGAGGTGCTCTTGTTGCGTACAATTCGCGGTCGCTTCAAGGTTCATGCATTCGAAAGCGTTGCCGGTGTAGTTATTTTAATGCAGTTACGGTTTCGTTTAGAAGTGTTGAGATGATTGAGCAGGGCATGAAACGTCAATTTTGTGTAGGTTTTTTGCGCCTATTATTTTAAAATCGCCGGTTGCACCAATACATTAATGTAGTGTTTACCAGTTTTTATGCGTCACGTAGCCTTGAACGGATGTATTGCTTACCTTAATCGAACTCAACCCACGTTATTTACTAAGCAAATTCAAATCAAATAATGAATGAATATATCTATTTTAGGCGGTACTGGAATCACTCCGATGCTTCAGCTAGTTCGGGAAATATTGAAGCACGCTGAAAGCGACAAAACTCAGCTATCGCTAATTTTTGCCAATCAGGTAACCAGTAGAACTGTTTTCATTCATTCAAACCAATAAATAATCACCTACTTTTAGACTGAGGATGATATCCTGTTGAAACCGGAGCTTGATGATCTAGCAGCTCGCTACCCGGACCGATTCAAGCTGTGGTACACGCTGGATCGTCCCAAACCGGACTGGAAGCAAGGCAAAGGTTTCATTACTGACGAAATGATTAAGGAGCACCTGTTCGAGCCATCGCCATCGACGCTGGTCCTAATGTGTGGCCCTCCTCCGATGGTCAACTATGCCTGTATTCCAGCACTAGAGAAACTAGGCTATCCAACGGATCGAAATTTTGCCTACTAAATGTCGTCTATCCAGTCGTAATATTAACCTATTTTCGGAGAACATCGAAAAGACATCATTTTACAATGACCAAGTGTTTGCATTTCTGCTCGTTCATCTCTACTGCTGTTGGCATCTACCGTAGCATCTAAGAAGTCATCGTTGTCAATGTGTCGCGCAACTTTCGTCGTCGTTTGCCGTCGCCTGGCCTTAAAGTGTCGGAACTGAAGTCGTTGCTCTGAAGAGCAATTCAACGGCGCAACTAGGGGTTTTACTTCTTATTCAATTCAAATTTGGAAAGGGCTAGTCTAGAGGAATGGCTGAGTGAATAAAGGAAAATGTGCGTGAAGAGATTAATAGAATTCCTAGGGCCAAGATATTTATCGAAAAAAACTGTTAAATATAGCTGTCTAAGACAATGGCATTAAAATAACTAAACGAAGTTTCTGAAACTACCTTAATATATGCGTAGATTAACGTTGACTTCTTTTTGTTTGATATCAATATCCAGAGTCAATACCATCCTTTTTGAGATCAAATGGGAGGACAACAACTGTCAACGTTCCAAATGAAGAAAATACTCCAGTTGTTGCTCTAAGCTCGGTTGCTGCATGAACAGTGGGGAGGGGGGATTATGTGCATATCACACACTAATCCAACTTAGTAGTTAGTCTTCAGTTTTCGACCATCCACATAGGCTGGCAGTTTCTGCATGGCAGTCGGAAAGCTAGCTGTGGGTCGAGACTTACGCCCTTATTCTTGTTTACGACGTATGCGAGATTCGTTCGCAAGGGGTTGGAACGAATACTACACCCATTTGATTTTGCTTTCGTAAACGAGAATACGAACCACTTTCGTTCGAAATTCGCATTCGTCGTAAACAAGAATGAGAGTGTTAGTGCTCTTCGCGTACGAAAAAAATCTGGGCGACAAACTTCAGATTGTCAAATTTACCGAACCCTTCGGCTCTCTTGTGCCATTCAGCATCGCAACTCCCTTCTCGTGCCATTCAGCTCCACTTACTCGTTGAGCTCCCGACTTATTCGCGAACTATTCGGTCTAGTCCCCGGCGAGAGAGGTTCTCCCGAAACTGAACCAGCACATCAGGTGTCGAGGTCAGATCGGCAGTTCCGTTGGAGCAGGTGTTTTGTGGTGTCCCGTCGCGGTCTGCTCAGTCTATGCCCTGGCGGTGAATCTAGCTTACGCCGACGGAGAGTTCTCCCGATCCGATTCTGCTTGATATTCGTTATATAACTCTTGGGTCAATCGGTAGGGTATCGTGATTGGTCCGGCGATTTCGGGTGGAGCGTGGCGTCCACTTCGCTAACGCCCGGCGACCCATACCTGGTGTTTTTTGTGCTCTAGAGCCCTATTCTCAGAATCCCGTCGTCTAGCCACTAGAAGGAAATTTTCTTCTAGTCACTAGGTGAGGTGACTATGAGAATAGGGGTCCTACTCGACGACTTCCCGGCGGTGAATCTAGCCTACTCTGGCTAAGATTTTCTCGGCGGTGATTGCTCTCCCGAAGCCGTTACTCGCTGTTCATCACACCACTTCTGCTGTAAGGCAGTTATGATCTGCACCACCGCTCTGTTGACCGCGTTCCACGTTTTCACATCGCATGTCATTTTGCAGACGACATTATCCGGGTTGATGTCCGACCTTTCCGTCTCGAGTGTCTTTCTGCGTGTCGCTTCGAACCTCGGACATTCAAAGACCACATGCTTCGGTGTCTCCTCGACGTTCTCACACTCCGAGCACAACGGTGACGTTGCGTGCCCCAAACCGACGAAGATACTTCCTGAAGATCAGTGGAATCATTAGAGCTGGCTAGTCCCAATAGCAAAGGCTTAAAGCAGCAATTACGATTTACTTACTGCAAAATTAAATGATTCAAAGCAATGGCAGAAAGCGTGTGTATTTTCCAATACTTTATTATTTGTTTTTATCTGTTAAAAATATTTATTTTGCTTATTTTACTTATTCGAACGTATCTTAGATTTCTCTGAGATTGAAGGCACATTACGCACTAATTTATAAAAAAACGGACGGTATGTTTCCTGCTAATACTATCATCTAACAGCAAATATCAAGAGTGTTGGCGTTTCTTGATCAACTAAGTGGAGTGATTGGTTCATCTCAGCATCAATGGACGAGCAAGCAAAGCGCCCACTAAAACCGATACCATCATCATCCAAACGACCGATTGTTTCCTAGGGGCCCCGTTGCACCGGTGGTCCAGAAAGCAGAAACAAAACGTTGTACTGCTAAAGTAATCTCGTCGTACGTCCAACTGTTTGATTGAATTGTTCACGTAGTGAGCCAACTGCTCGTCTTTTGCGGATCCATAGCAACCTTCGTACTTATCAGCTGGTATATCGGTTCGAAAACCCTGCAGAGCGCTTAAACACTCTCGCGTAATGGTCTCAGTTGCTGGAAGCAAAGGTTCATTACTTCACATTACGAATGCAAATACACTCCTATCCAAATAGAACTTACTGCCCTTCCGCTCAATCACTTTCACACAGATATCATCATCTTCTGGGCACGGGTCACCCAGGTAGCCGATGCCACGCCAGTTGAACTTGTCACCACATCCGGGTGTGGCTGATGTGCAGCGGTAACACCAGATCGCCCTACCTGTACGGGAGCAAGCAGAATTAGAAACTGGTTATGACTTGCCCGAATGAACTAGGAACCTTTTTCGAATGTAATCAGAAAGATTAGTAGTGGAAGAAACAGTTTTGCTGAATGCATCTTGAAAGGCACTGTTGGAATGGTGTTTATGAATAAAAATAAAACGTATTTTGTAAAAATGGTAAAAATCAAGTGGAATGTAAACACGCCCAGCCCAAAGCGATTAATGAAATTTTGACGTATTGTTTTTATGGCAACCTCGTATCTTTTTGACACTGATACAGAGTGGCCAGACCTAACGATTTACCAGTGATCTACCGATATTATCTTATTTCTACCGAAAACTACCGATTTTTATTAATTTTGGGCACAGTTTACACCATCACTTATTTCTCATTCGGGATTAGTATTAAATCTCATAGATGGTAGAGTGCTCTGTGACTGTTGCAATAATTAAAATATCTTGATTCTATTTCTTCAAAGAGTTAGAAAGGAATTCTATCTGGCCATCCTGCTGATGAGTACTACTGACACAAGTTTGCTATAAAAAGTAAATGGGTTGGAGATGTGAGCCGATGTCTTGGGATAATAAATATTAAGGCCACAGATAACAGACGCTTAGGCTGGAACAAAACTTGAACAAAAACCTGTGTAAACTTTCAAATTGATAAACGTTGGAAATCCGTATTTCACTATTGCCATCTGCGGAACTGTTTGCTATACACGTGTTTAAGAGCTCCATTCTAACTGCATTGTATCAGTCACTGCCCCTAATAAAAAATATTATACACGAACATTAGCTCATACAGTCGTGATTCGCTGGTTGGGCCACACCTCTGTCCGACTAACGAATTTGATTCGTTAGTTGGACCGACTGACAGATGTCAAAAACTCTCCAAAGGAGATGTTAGTAGTGTAATTGCATCTATTCACATCTTTAATAATTGTCAGATTGATTATCAAAGTAAATTTGACATAAGATTTTGACATTCAGATGCTTTTTAGTTGGACAATGGTCCAACTAGCGGAGGTCCAACTAAAAAGCGGTCCAGTTAAAAAATGTCCAACCAGCGAATCACGACTGTATAATCCAACGATTCCACATATTGTTTGGATGATACCCTGAACCGGTCGTTAGGCTCTTGAATGATAAGATGTTCATTAGGGGCGCCATCTACAAACGTTTGCCAAACGTGTTTCAGATGTCTGATTTATTCGGAAATTCAGTGGCGGATAGTTACACATGATTCAAATTGAGCCTAAACCAGAGACTAACAGACATAACACTAAGAGGGAATTCCATTGAAATTATCGATCCGGTAATTTTTCAGAACATTAGCTCCCCTTTTATTCACGCTCTCAAACACTTATTTGCTGGTGGGTTACCCCTCAGGCTTGGGAACAATTTTTCACTAGTGGTCTATCCCCTAGGGGCAGATCACTTGTGATGCATTTTTAAAAATCAGCGAAATTAAATGCATTTATTTCCATCAAAATAGAAATTCATAATGTATTTTGCGTTGCGTGCAATGTTTTTGCGTTGCTGCAATGTGGTTTGCGTTGCGTGTAAGACGTCAAAACCCCACAGAAAAACTAGCCCTACATTTAACAAAACGTCGAACAAAGTGGATCAGCGTAGGACGTTTGTTAAACAAACTTTTCTGCGAGGGAGTGCCAAGCTGATGCAAAAATGGAAATTAAATGCATTTTTTCTAATTTGATGCTAATTTGTTATACATTCTTAGAGTGATCTGCCCCTAGTCTATCCCCATATGCTTGTTCATATGTCAGTGGCGCCATAGTTTCGAAAGCGGCCACAGTCCCAACTACAAATATATTTAAAATGACCGTTAAAGTGGGCGAAGCATTATTTTCGAGTGTTATGTGTGTTAGTCTGTGCCTAAACTATCTGTTTTAAGGCTGTTCACAAAGCTGATGTATTTTATATGGGCTGTTCTATTTTACATCACCGACTGAAACAGATGCATCGCAATGCTGAGATGCATTTCGAGTACATTACTGCATCAGATTTAGAACAGCTCGACTATTTTTTTAAATTTTCTTTAAATTTAAAAACACTGTTTTAAATATTTTTCAATGGTATGTGTGACGACTAACAGCAGAAAAAAAAATATGTGTCACATAAGTAATAAACAATAACAAAATCGAATAAACAATATTTAGAACAGGTGGCTAAAACCACAGAGAACAGACATATAAGCTAAAACAAATTTTTCCGAAAAAACCTGTGTAAACATTTAAATGAAAATACGTTGAAAATCACCGTTGCCCAGTCACCGTGGCAAGCAGAAAGTTAGTTTCTGTCAGAAGCGCTTAATCCAACCGATGCTGCTCACTTTTATCCAGAATCCAGCCAGGAATGTACGGCCAAGATCTCTGTACGCTTCCTGCCACATCTTTGTCAGATGTTTTGCTCGATTCGTGCTAAATTCTACCAGGTGGGAATTACCAGGATCTTTGCACAGCTTATGTCCGAGTTATTCCAGGTTTTTGCTCGGTTCCTGTCAAAATTTGCCAGAAAACGCGAGCGAAACCGAGTTCGCCCTAGCTCAACTAACCCGACAGGATGCGCGCAGAAATCTGACAGGACTGCCAAACCAAGACTGACAGAAATCAGAGTGGTCTCTGCCAGAAAATTTGTGTCACGCCCAGTCAATTTTGTTGTCACCATTGTATCCAAGTTTGCACACAAGTTCCGTATAGCAATTGCTGGCCGATCGAAGCGCCAGCTAGTGGCAAATTGCTACTTGCTGCTGTCATTTCAAAGCGATAGTTTTATTTTTTACACAAGTTGAAAACTTTACTTGTATGTCAGTTTAGCACTGACATCGCATTGGGAACACCGTGTTCTAGATATATTTTGACAGATGTAAATTATTTGACGGCTTGTTCTTTAGAAAAGATTTACATCACATCATTGAGAACAGCCTAAGGCTGCAATCATTTTTGAGAATTATCCAGCTTTTTATGTGCCATAATGGCAGTCTAAATTATCTAGTTCGTAATACTTTTAATTGCACTTTTTGACAATTAGGCACCCATTGAGGCTCCCAAAAAATTATTTCAAAATCGTTCAACGCGGGTCCAACGATGGACTTTTGATTCGATCCAACATCAAACGAATCGAACTAACATAAGATGTTTGTCGGAGGAGTTTTTCTGTTCGCAGGTGTAGATTTGTTGGCAAACCCACCGCTGAACGTCTCATGGATTGGCTAATATTGTGCCTTGCAGAATAATCACTCGATATGCGATTATATTTATGAAAGCTCAATTCAGATAGGTGCGTGACAGCCCACAGTGGCTCGGCTTTAGAGCAAAAAGTGGACTGAAATCAAAACTTTGCCCTATCAGTTCAAATAGGCCAGTTTTATGTAAATTTGGTAGGCTCAATTCATTATGGACATCAAAATGCATTAAAAATAAACATTTACTGTTCATTGGGGTGGCTCAAAAATAGCTTTTGTTGCAACTGTTAATATATTATTTTAATTTTTTTTAAATGTACACTATTTGTGTTTATAACATGAATGTTAGTAATAAGTTTATTATTAAGACCAACACCATTGGGGCTTTGGTATACCTGTTGGTGTATAAGACTAATAAAGATAAAGATAAAAGAAATTGTTGTGCACTAAATTTGTTTTTGATATTATAACATGTCTGAAAAAAGAAATTCTCACTCATTATGGTAGCTCAAAAATAATTATTTTGATGTAATCTTTCATAAAATAGTATAATTCAAATGTTTGTACGCTGAATTTGTTTTTAATATTAAAACACAAAAGAAAAAAAACCCTCTCATTAAGGTGGCTCAAAAATAATTATTTTGTCGCAACGTCCGTTTGGTAGATCACTAGTTGGGGAGGTCAAAAAATAATTATGTTTTCGTTATTACTTTTAGTTAAATTTGGTACGCCGCGTTCATGTTTGATATTCAAAAGAGCTAATTTTCATCTTATTAAGGTACTTCAAAAAGATTGTTATAAGGAATTAAGGAATGATTTAAATAAGCTGATTTTGAATATCTTTGGAACGTTGAATTCACTTTTGACTTCATATCACATAACATGTGATTTATTCAAACACATTTTATTTTACTTCGATTTAAGTTTAGATTTACGTTGAACAAACGACAATTTAAAAAGATACAGTTTGATTTAGTGTTGATAAAACAAGCTTGTGTTTAATTATGTTAGTTAAAGCATAATTTATTTTAATCTTTGTCCGATTCTGATGATGATTCGTCCGATATTTTCTGCTTCCTGAAATGGATACTATCATCATCTAAGTAACTACTCTTTCCACTTGGCTCCCCTATACACTTATAAAAACTTCGTGATTTATCGTCTCAATATTATTTGAAAGCTGTACATGTTTTCATGTCATTATTCTAGCTTTGAAATAATTATTAAAATTTTATACAGTCGTGATTCGCTGGTTGGACACTTTTTAACTGGACTGCTTTTTAGTTGGACCTCCGCTAGTTGGACCATTGTTCAACTAAAAAGCATCTGAACATCAAAATCTCGTGTCAAATTTACTTTGACAATCAATCTGGCAATATTTAGAGATGTGAACAGATGCATTTACACTGCCAACATCTCCTTTGGGGAGTTTTTGACATTTGTCCGTCGGTCCAACTAGCGAATCAAATTCGTTAGTTGGACAAGGCTGTGGCCCAACCAGCGAATCACGACTGTATCAATAATTACCACGCGTCTCCATTTGAAGTTTTTTTTAAAATATTGGTTGCTTATTGCAGGTTTTCGCAAAATTACCATTGGATCTTGTGAAAGAGAAAAATAAAAGCTTTCGAATGAGTATAGTGCGATAGCGGGCATTCGTGGGCGTCGTAGTTGTTATGGCTTTAGAAGTTCGTACTTTGTTAATTATGATGACAAACAGCTATTCACACAATGAATAAACGAAAAAGTAGTTCATTTGTTGTAATTGAACGATGTAATTTAATCAAACGAATAATTTCGCTGAATAGAACTTCGATATGTTCGGAAGAATTACTGCAAAATGCCCATTCCACAACTTTGTAGAAGACACCTAATTTCTATCTCTCTCCGTTGAAATGTTAGTGTTGGCGCCCTCTATGCGGTAACATGTGAAACTAAAATGTTCTAACCGAAACATGACTCTTATTATTTACTATAATTCTTCTGAACATACTATTGAGCTAAATCTAATCGTTATTTCACAAAAATATTTAATTCGCGGGAATCGAGTACTGATACATAACCATACACTGCTAGGCCCCATGCAAAACTGACTCAGACATCACTTCGTTAATAGTTTAATAACTTCTTTTAACAAATCGGCATTGACTAGCAGGCTTCGACAAAGTTATAGACAATTAAATTAATTAGCAAGGGACTGGAAGGTGAAGTATATTTTTCAATATTTAGAGCCATAGTACTCAAGGGAGAGCAAGGTGTTGAAAGGAGAAAGTTTAGAAAAGCGTGGAAGGATCATATATGAAAGCTTAGAGTTCACCGGCGACTTAACCCTTTGTCTGCTACCATAGTAGTCAGGGTCTTTTGGCATTAGAAATGCGAATCACCTGAGTCTATGGCATGTCCGAACAAGCGTAAAGTAACTTGTTACTTCATGCTGTCGGAACCGACAAAAAGTTAAGTCACGGTAAACTTCCACACTAAGCATTTGCGACGTTGAAACTCATTGAATGAGCCAGTTTTGTTTGTTCCCTCACCAATTGCCTGCCTGAGTGATTTTATTTTATCGACTATTGTGACTGTCTCAGCGTGTGTGACAATATGGTCACATGTGTTGCTGATTTGCACGGTGTCGGCAGCTTTCACCCAACGCTGCAACGATGAATCCCCATCACGGTAAGTTCTATTTTTACCATTTTTTTGTTAACCATTTTTTGTTAACGACCTATTGAGTTAATTTGTCAACAGTTTTTTCGGCATTTAATTAGCAAGGGACTGGAAGGTGAAGTATATTTTTCAATATTTAGAGCCATAGTACTCAAGGGAGAGCAAGGTGTTGAAAGGAGAAAGTTTAGAAAAGCGTGGAAGGATCATATATGAAAGCTTAGAGTTCACCGGCGACTTAACCCTTTGTCTGCTACCATAGTAGTCAGGGTCTTTTGGCATTAGAAATGCGAATCACCTGAGTCTATGGCATGTCCGAACAAGCGTAAAGTAACTTGTTACTTCATGCTGTCGGAACCGACAAAAAGTTAAGTCACGGTAAACTTCCACACTAAGCATTTGCGACGTTGAAACTCATTGAATGAGCCAGTTTTGTTTGTTCCCTCACCAATTGCCTGCCTGAGTGATTTTATTTTATCGACTATTGTGACTGTCTCAGCGTGTGTGACAATATGGTCACATGTGTTGCTGATTTGCACGGTGTCGGCAGCTTTCACCCAACGCTGCAACGATGAATCCCCATCACGGTAAGTTCTATTTTTACCATTTTTTTGTTAACCATTTTTTGTTAACGACCTATTGAGTTAATTTGTCAACAGTTTTTTCGGCATTTAATTAGCAAGGGACTGGAAGGTGAAGTATATTTTTCAATATTTAGAGCCATAGTACTCAAGGGAGAGCAAGGTGTTGAAAGGAGAAAGTTTAGAAAAGCGTGGAAGGATCATATATGAAAGCTTAGAGTTCACCGGCGACTTAACCCTTTGTCTGCTACCATAGTAGTCAGGGTCTTTTGGCATTAGAAATGCGAATCACCTGAGTCTATGGCATGTCCGAACAAGCGTAAAGTAACTTGTTACTTCATGCTGTCGGAACCGACTGACTACTATGGTAGCAGACAAAGGGTTAAGTCGCCGGTGAACTCTAAGCTTTCATATATGATCCTTCCACGCTTTTCTAAATTTTCTCCTTTCAACACCTTGCTCTCCCTTGAGTACTATGGCTCTAAATATTGAAAAATATACTTCACCTTCCAGTCCCTTGCTAATTAAATGCCGAAAAAACTGTTGACAAATTAACTCAATAGGTCGTTAACAAAAAATGGTTAACAAAAAAATGGTAAAAATACAATTAAATTATCTATCTTATTTTCGTTTATAGTGATAATAGGATGCATACAGTGCCACCTAGCGGTGAGAATGCGATATAGTGGGTTTTCTCCTTGTAAATTGCCGAAAAATCCCATACAAACTTTAGGAACATTGGTCCGGTAGCTAGACTTGACCGATTTGCTTCAAATTTGGAGCAAGTGGGGTTGACGCTCCCTTATTCATCTCATTAGTAGCGTGTTTGCCGAAAAGTATGATTATTTCCATATATCCATAGCAACAAATAGAAGTTTTAATGAAACATACCTTGTTACACATCGACAATCGACCTGAAAAGCTGAAACACTGAAATTTTTATATTAAACTCACTAAATAATGCTTTTAAGTTGTCACCGCCATGCCCCTTTTTTATTTCGATTATAAAGGTTTTAACCTTAAGGTCATTCGCCTCTTCGGGTTAGAAAAATCTCTTATGAAAAATTTCTAACCCTATGTGCGGGGTCGGGACTCGAACCCAGGTGCGCTGCGTACAAGGCAATCGATTTACCAATACGCTACGCCCACCCCCTCCCGCCATGCCCCTTATTTCATCTCATTGCGCCAATGTTCATCTCATCGCAGTTCCTATAATCGTCCTATTTTTCAATGCAAAAAAAATAATAACAACAATATATCGACCTACTAACACACGTGTCTTTGAAACGTCAAAATAATTTTCGAAAGGGCGTATGACTATTTATAGTGGAGACAACCCTGTCAAAAAAATGCGGACGAACATGGTCAGGCGATTTAAAAAGTTTGACGTTTGACTCAAATCGCCTGTGGACAAATGCAATTTGCGAATGCGGTTTAAAGGCGATTTCAACACTTAGGCAAATTTTCTGGCGGCTGAAATTGACTTGGTTATTTTTCGCGTTTTTCAAACATGGCGGTTCATGTTTGGCTTAAGCTTAAAATTGTTTTTTTTTTAACAATTGGCGTGTTCTTGCTTGTACAGTCGTGATTCGCTGGTTGGGCCACACCTCTGTCCAACTAACGAATTTGATTCGTTAGTTGGACTGACTGACAGATGCCAAAAACTCTCCAAAGGAGACGTTAGTAATGTAATTGCATCTATCCACATCTCTAATAATTGTCAGATTGTTTGTCAACGTAAATTTGACATAAAATTTTGACATTCAGATGCTTTTTAGTTGGACAACGGTCCAATTAGCGGAGGTCCAACTAAAAAGCGGTCCAGTTAAAAAGTGTCCAACCAGCGTATCACGACTGTATTTTGTTTGTCTAGTGCACTTCATTTAGCCAACGAATGTGGGAAATTGTGGAATCGTGTGTAAGTATAGTGGAACAAGATCTCTGACCTAAACTCATAATCATCGTCAGGTTGTGGTAAGTTTTGTTGTGCAATACCAATTTCACCATTGATTCTTCGTATAGTTTGGTGGTGATTACCTAGTGTACTGATAAGTTTATGTGAGTAGATAATGAATCCGAAAATAAGTATTATTTGTAATTTTCATATTAGGCAATTAAGAGCGATAAAATGGCGCGTTTCCTGAGCGATTTGGGGGCGATCTAAGGGCGGCAAAAAAATGACGGCTGCAAATCAACCAAATGTTGCATTTGAAATAGCCTCCTAATTGCCAGCAATTTTCTGGCAAATTGAAGGGCGACCCAGTCAAAAAGGGCAAGTTGCTGACTAACAGGGGGCTATTTGCCAACTCGGATGCGCTAATTGCCCTTCAATTTGCCAGCAAGTTGCTGGCAATTAGTGGGCTATTTCAAATGCAACATTTGGGCTATTGGCTAAATGAAGTGCACTAGACAAACAAAATACAAACGAGAACACGCGAATTGTTAAAAAAACAATTTTAAGCTTAAGCCAAACATCCATGTTTGAAAAACGCAAAAATAACCAAGTCCATTTCAGCCGCCAGAAAATTTGTCT
Organism: Topomyia yanbarensis; assembly: GCF_030247195.1. Taxonomy (NCBI): domain Eukaryota; kingdom Metazoa; phylum Arthropoda; class Insecta; order Diptera; family Culicidae; genus Topomyia; species Topomyia yanbarensis. Next base: position 23,794,181 of record NC_080672.1, read on the forward strand.
AAGGGACGATTTCTTCACCCTCGCTTAACTTTTAAACTAGGTTTACCAGTACGTTCAAACCTGGCTTAAGCACTAAGCGAGGGTGAAGAAATCGCCCCTAACTATCGCAGAAGTCAGCTCCTGGTCGAACCGTCCGTAACAAGATTCAGAAATCATAATGATTGTTGTCCAGATCTAATGCAAAAACCGGTTCCGACTCAGTGTCGAAATCGGTTATTGCCTTTGAGCCACACGAAAATCAATCAGAATTCCAAAACAAATTCCGGATGTTTTGACATGGCTGTTTCGTAAACATGGGTGTTTTGGTAAGTCTATTGCATTTCCTGCTTACCTGCAACATAAGGCGAGGACAAGTTTCATTACGTCGATAAACGATAATTTATTACTATTTTTTTCATTTTAATCAGCGCGGCCCAAATTTTTGAGAAACGTGAAACACGTGAAACGAAGAACTATATACAAGCGAAAATATTGACATCCGTTTAAAGTCAATATAATGTTGGCGTCTTGAAAGTATTTATTCAGTACAATTCAAATGGGATTGACGATTTTTTTTCGTTGTCATCATTATATTGACAGTATTTTAATCTAGTGTACGGTCGCCTTGACAGTTCAATAGAATATTTTGACTAAGCCCTTTTATGAAAATCACTACATGTCAAAACGTATGAATCCAGGCAATTTTTTAGCGATTGGTTGTATAAGTTTGTGTGTCAAACCACGCAAAGCAAATTGCCAAAAATATAATTTCAGCTTGCCGGCAAGCATTTCAACTGAGTTGAACTGACCTAATCGCCATTCTATATGCAGAGTGTACGCACACTTCTTAGCAATGTGTTTACACGTAACAAGGCGATTCAGTGCAGCCAAACGTATCAGTGTAGAATATGTTCAATATAATTATAGATTTTTATTTCGTTCTATTAATTGATAATATTGATTGAATCAACTAAAGTTATCAATTGCGTATTCTTATGAAATTTATCGTTACGATCAATCCAAAACTTGACACTTTTTACGATGACAGTTATTAATTCACCGCTAACAACATTTCTTGCAAATCTTCAATAGCATATTTCGATTTGGCATCCTTGTGCGATGTGTTTTGGGATCAGGGTTACCATATTCACAGATTTTTCTGTAATGTCACAGATTTTTTTCATAATTTTTGATCACAGATTCTTTTTCACAGATGACAGATTTTTGGCATTTTGATGAAAATTTCACAGATTTTCACAGATTTTTGGAAATATTGTGATTTTTCACAGATTTTTTGGAAATTTATCATAGATTTTCACAGATTTTCTCCTTTTTTTAGTCATCACAGATGGTAAAAAGATTTTTTTGACCGAAGCACAGATTTCAATGTGGCATCCCTGTTTGGGATTAATATAGGCACAATCGAATATAAAATTAGAAAAATTTGGTCTCAATCTTGTTTCTATTTAAAAGTAGTTTTTCATAATTGTGAATTGAGTAATTTTCCTTAAAATAAGTGCTTAATTATTCCCTGCAAAAATAATTTATGCTATAATGGTGAATCATAGTGTAATTAAGTGAAAAATGTGGCTACGTCTCGAGATGATTGAGCTAGTAGCAATTAAAAAATGAGTCGCATCGTTAATTTCAAGGTAAGAAATCTGGAAATACAAATTAGTGCCTTGTTTTTCAATTTATTATGAGTTTACTGCGCCTATTTTGATAGTTTGATAAATGCCAAAGTGTTAAGAACACTCACAGGAATTAATTGTACTACCTGCATTAATCATTATATGAAACCGCATTACTGTATTCCTTGTTTGAATTTGAGTGATCGGACAGATGAATGAATGAGATGAATAGAGGGGCTCAGATGAATTAGGGAGCGTTAACCCTACTCCTGGTCGGACTGGAAATCGACTCAGGGGTGGGCCGATAGAGGCCATTTTTTTATTTTCACTCTAGTGAACACCCAAATATAGAATTAGGAATGTAATGTAAACTCCACAGTATAATCGAATACGAATCCAAAATTAAATATAAAAAGAGAAGGGTGTTCTGCCATAACGCGGGCCAAATATACAGGTGGAATTATTTATGGCTATGTGCACATGGTACCTTGCAAAGTTTCATACAAATTTCAAATGGTTAGGGGACTCATTGCTACTTGGTATGGAATCGCTTCTTAGAACATGGACAAAAACAAGCATTTCCAACGATTATTTAGCCTTTATTAGGAGAGCAAACAAAACCCTAATTAATTCGGTTGGACAAAAACAAACATTTTGTTTCCGTATGGTCAAAATGGCCAACTGAACCAAATGTCGCACGTCCCAGATTGAATTGCACAGAGTGGTTTTTTTGGTTATAAAACTTAATGACCGTAACTTCTTGCGGTGTATTTTGTAAGCGTAGCGGAAAACAACTGAAATATCGTCCACATAAAGTCCCTTCCTATGTACACGTATGACAAAAAAGTGATGCTGTAATCTTTTAATCCGTAAATGTAGACTATGTAGATGACACTAGACATTGTGGTGAATATAAATACCATAGTTGAAGGACTTATATCCCGAAAGTTGGTTATGCATTACAGATTTTTTTTGCATAAAATTAGGCGAGCAGAATTAAAGATTCCGAATTTAATGATCCATCCATATGGAGCTTCATTGACGTTGGTCCTTACTGGTAGATTGAAAAATGGTGTGTACAGTTGGAAAGTTTATTTTTATTCCCATTGTGTCGAGGGAGTGCTTTTTGATAGAAGTTACGCTGCTTCATGCTTTAACTCGTTTTTCAGCTGCAAAACTGTACCACGGTGCGCTCGTGTAGAATAATAGTTCTCTTATATCCGATGCAGGCGCGATTGTGTTTGTGTTTTCTCGCATTTTGTACCGGCTGGGGAAAACTCGTTTTGATGTGAACCGACTGATGCAACATGTTAAATGTGAAATCCGAATCGACTTTCCCACAAGGGCCGCGAGTTGCACTATCGACTTCCATTAAGTGCGTAGCAAAATTTTCGATATGCTAATAATTATGCATTTGTTTCAGGTTTTGATTTAGTTTCTAAGGTAAGCTTTGTCTATTTTTAGGAATAATTTTATGAAATTTGAATTAAGTTGGATTTCAGGTCAAACTTGAGTAGAAATTACTTTTTCTTAAACAATCAAGAAATGGTCAATTAAGTTCCAAAGTTCAAAAATAATATATGTAAAACAATTGTTTAAAAATTTATCATTTTCTGAAGAGAATTTTCATGAATATCTGAAAAACTCGAAATGGTATTTTTCTCAGGGTAAAAATAGTCACCTCGCTGGTTACACTGTACAATAAAAACAATTTTACTGATCGTATCGATTACTCGGAGTGATCGGTTGAGTCTATTTTTCGCTCTGACCCGTAATTGCCCGAAAAATAAGTACTCGGCCTACGCCACCCGGATCTTTTTTCGATCTCGGCCTCTGTCATCCACCACCAACGTTGGCGATTGTCCACGCGATTACTATTCATTCACCTGATCAGAAGTGCGAAAATCAAGTGCATCGAAACTCGCTTCTGCATCAACTGTGGAAAAGAACACTCGACATGCAGCAGGAAGTGCCCCAAATTTGTCGAGGAGAAACAGATCACCAAGATCAGAATCGACAAAAAGGTGACCTTGTCAGAGGCAAGAGCTCTAGTAACTAAACGGCAGAAAGGCCACAGCTGCGTCAGCATTGCCGAAGGAAACACCAATGATGGCGAACAGGACACAGTAATATCCCTTCTACAAAAGAAGTAGCAACCGTACAGGAAAGCATGACCCTAGAGACAAGCAAAGATCGGCCAATTAATTATCTAAAAGAACACTGTGCCAAACAAAAAAGAACAGGTGGGAGCGGCCATGGCAGAAATAACCAAACTGCTTAATCCCGTCACCAAAAGCCGCCTGTCCAATCGCTTCGAAAGGGAAACCATTAAACCAGTCCTCATAACCGTAGCCCCTGTTGGCCTGTTCACCCAACCGGAGCTTTTGAGATCCAACCGCCAGAAAGAGAAAGACACTAGGGAACCTGTCACTGAAACATCCAGAAGCTCCAACCCCAAAACTACCCTCCGGCCTAGTCCAACTTCACTTCCCGACAGAACAAACTGCTCAATGGCCATCCAATGGAACACCAACGGTTTGAGAACAAACCTAGGAGACCTCCAACGCATCATTGCCCGCTCTGCGCCCATCAGGCTCGCTATCCAAGAGAAACATATAAATGGTGACACGGATCCATCATCTTGGTTTGGTCACCGTTACGAAATTTAACACCGACCTCGTTGTAGGAAGAAAAATCAACTTTCTCATAAGATGCACAGTAGCGTCTATCTACATCCCTCAAGAAGTCAGTGACATCGGAAATAAATTGCGGAATCTATTCGAGTAACTACAGACCTCCATCCTATTAATGGGTGACAGTATTTCCCATTAATCGGAATTTTTTCCGGGTCAGATTCACATCCGCTTTAGATTTAACCATATGTTCTAGCTTCATCGTTGGAGACTGCGGATTGTCGGTTCTCGTCGACACTGGACACAGCGATCACGTCCCTATTGTAGTCTCCAATGATCGAATGCCTCCCTCGACGTTGCGGTGTCGCCGTTGACTCTATGATCGAGTGGAGTGGCCCATCCACGAAGATAACGTTTCGGATGCCCTCGATCGAGACTGCGACTCTTTCCCGGAGAAACTTGATGAGGTCATAACACAGGTCATAAAGCTATGCATTTCCCAAACCAGCGGAGCACCACCAAACCGAGTGGTTCATTGGAACCCAGAAGTAGCGAGGGTTATCAAAGATCGCCGAAAAGCTCTACGAGCTCTTAAAAATGCATCCCTTGACCATCACGATGGGATGAGAGATCGAAGGATTTTCGCCGCCTGAGGAACCTGATCAGGCAGGCTGTCGATAAAGCCAAGGAGGCCAGCTGGGCTTCCTTCCTGGACGAAATCAGCTCCGATGCATCGACGGCGGATCTGTGGAGAAGGGTCAATTTCCTAAGCGGAAAAAGAAGGCAAAACGGCTTAGCATTATCGGTCGACGGTACCAATTGAGCCCTCTGAAATTGCTAATGTAATCGGTCAACACTTTGCCCTTCTTTCTGTGGACTTCTCCGAAGAAGACTATAGAAGCCACCTCTACAACATTCATTCCAGATGCTAGCCAGGATCACAACAAACCTTTCTCTGGAGTGGAACTTGCAAAGGGCAATTCTACATGACTCAACAACGTTAGCTATCCCCTGTGAAGGCAATAACCCCCGGTTTTTAAGCGAGCACTTCTAGGCGGATTCAATAGGCTATGGGAAGGCGGGTCTTTTTCAGACAGCTGGAGAGCCGCACTCACGATTCCCATTCCAAAGAAGTGCGAGGAAGTTAGGAGCCCGACTGACTTCCGACCCATCAGTCTTCTGTATTGGGAAAACGAAGGAAAGAATGGTAAACAGACGCCTGACGTTCTTCCTCGAGGAACAAGATCTTCTCGACCATCGACAGTTCGCATTCCGTAAGCGAGTCGGCACAAGCATTCATCTAGACTGTCTAGCCGAACTAGTAAGTGACGCCATATCCAACGACTTGCATGCAGACATCGCCATCCTAGATCTTGCCAAGGCTAACAACACGGTATGGCGTGAAGGAGTATTTCGCCAGCAGCACTAATGGGATGTTCGCGGAAACCGTGGCTGCTTTATCAAACAGTACCTCGGTGACCGAAGTTTCAGGGTGGACATTGAAGGAAAGCAGTCGAATCAGTTTCGTGAAGCTAACGGGGTTCTCCAAGGTTCGGCCTTGGTAGTCACATTATGCTTGGTCAGCATGGACTCTCTTTTCGTTACGCTCCCGAAAGGTATATACGTGTTTGTCTACGCCGATGACGTAATTCCGACCGCGCTAGACTGAAACTGAAGGCTGCCGTAAATGGCGTTGACCGGTAGGTAGGTCCGTATCTCAGCCTCAAAAAGTGCTATTGCGCACTGTTGCAATACCCATCATGTTGCCAGCGGCAGGCCAGTCAAACTTGCTGGAACCGAAGTGGAATAGGCGAGCCGCAGTGAACATCAGCCAGGTCCTCATCCATAGTTTCCTGTTCTACGGACGCGAGATATCCAGTCGCAATTGGGAGGGATTAGTAGATATCCTGTCACCGCTCTATCACGGAGCAATTAGACTGGCTTTGAACCTGCTGCCTAGTACCCCCGCCGAAGATGCCTGCGTTGAGACCGGCGTACTTCTCTGATGATTGGCACCGTCGATAACCGTCCTTAAACAAGGCTTCTTAAAAGAAATCATCTGGTGATGATTGTCACCTACTACAGACAGCCATGGACATCCATACCACATTGGCCAATACGCCCCACTCTACAATCGCACAGTTGCATTGGGTCCGCAAATACTCCGATCATCTGCATATTTACACTGACGGCTCAAAACTTAGCGAGATTGTGGGGGTGGCTGTGAGCGGAATTGGAGAGGACGTCGTCTGTCACCTACCCTCTGTTTTCTCCGCAGAAGCAGCCGCCATCGCTATTGCCATCACCAAGAAACCTGATTTTTCTCCGATTCCCTCTCGGTCATCAAAGCACTGGATTCGGGGGAGTCCAAGCACTCCTGCGTTCAAGTCATAGAGCAAGCCTGCCACAATGGCATCAGTGGTAACGAGGAGGTTGATCCGTTGTCCTCGCTCGGCCATCATTCACGCGCCCTGTTTTCCAAAAATGTCCCATCATCCAGCATTATAAGGACACTCAATGCGAAAGCCTCCGAACAGCCCACTGGATTAACCTTCGAGGTTACCTTGAGAAGGTAAAAAGAGATCTCGAGAAATAGACAGACTGCGAAAATCGGAATGAACAAAGAGCACTCTCGTACCTCCGGGTAGGATACACGATGATCACCCATATCCACACCATCACCCCCGTCAACCCTCTAATGACTCACGATAGAGCACCTACTTCTAAACTGCCGGGAGCTAGAAGACCTGCGACGACTCCATAAGCAGCACTCCTCGGTTCGGGACACACGACTTAGCACAGGAAGAAACACTACTCCCTTTCTTGAAGGATGCCAATATTTTTGAAGCCATCTAAGGTGGACCGCGAACGTGCTGGCCTCCATATACCTACTAGGCCACACGCTTCACCCCGAGCGACCCAGCCAACATTTTGATTCACTTTAATAAGTTGCAATTTGATTAACTGCACTCTTCAACGATATGAATTGATTGTATAAAATGCGCAGATCTCTTCTATGTGAACAAAAGTGGAGGCCATATACGTACAACAAATCGGTATAGTAGAACTATGTGATTTACAACGAATTTTGATCTCATAAGAAGCATTGTACAATCATCTAGCTTATCATTTTGAGTTTATATGTGATCAACTTTACAATCACACATGAAGGTTTATGCAGCTTAAGGTCCCCAATGTGGTAACAAGAAGTATTTTTTTAAAAATAATATTATGAAAATAAAAAAATCAGGATGGAATTTCCATAATTCCTTCAAAAGACACAGTTATGCCCACACTAGTAGATATGTTTTTCATGGGTGAGGTTGGAGTTACTGGAACATCAATTATTAAAATTACCTGCTACGATTTACTTCGTTTCGAACCTGAGATCTTCGTATTCCCAGCATAGCCGCTTTGTACTCATCTATTTACACACTGTCAAGCAACGATTATATTTGATCATTTTTATCGCTTTGTGATTACGATCTAAAAATACCATAATGCAATTTAAATATGGCACTCCAATGATACCTTCTATACCTGTCAAATCACAACCTACATTCTGTACTCAAGCCATTTTTTATTGCTCAAATATTGAACTAGTCTGGCAGAGAATTTGCGAAGTGCTATAAGGAGGTGACTATTTTTTTTTGAACGATTTTGCAGTTTAACCCAATTGCAAATTAATTTATATACAATGTTTCAAAATTGTCTTTATTATTCCGCATATACAATTTTGTTTTAAGTTGTAGTGGACTAATAAATAACTTCAAGTCAACATTGTATTTCGATCACAGATTTGCATTTTATGTGAACTTTTTACAACAAAACATAATTTTTGCTTGCACTATTTGTAATTTTGATTTAGTCTGTCATTATTTGTAATTTATTGTAAACTTTTATATACGATTGCTGGTTTGCTGGGGAGTGCCAGTCCTTCGGCCACAACATGCTAGCTCATCTACCACCATCAACCAGCGAGCTATCCGCCAAACCGGAACTGGGCGCGAGGGAGGTTCTTTCGACTGCAATCTGCAAGACCATCTACTACCAGCAATCAGCGGGTCTTCCACCAAACCCGGACTGGGTACGGGGGAGGCTGCTCAGCTGCCCTGTCGGGGTGCTGTTGCCCCCGAGCATAGTATCTAAGCAAAGAACTGAAGCACAAATTTTGTTAAATGCAATCTTTTTTTTCCAAGGCGAATGACCCTTAGTGGTTAAAGACCTAATAAATAAATTAATAATATAGAAATAAAATGATTTTAAATAAAATACATTCAGTCTATCTTCAGATTTTGCACAAAGCAGAAGCAAAATATTGCTACGCTATAGGCACCGGTGAAGCAGCCAGCGCTTTGTTCTATATCCAGTGCACAGACAGTATTGTATCGTTGCCCCCGACTGTGCAGTGGAATGAGTCTGCCAAAGCAATCAAAAGTGCTCGTTAGACTGCCCAGAAAATAATGAATTTTTGGAGCACCCCTGAGTCGATGTCCTCGTGTCTAAAATATTAAAAATAGTTACTAAGTAAATTATGTACATAAATAAACATAAATCTTTACTCGTGGTAAAAATATCACGACAACGTTAATCGAAATTATGAAAATCATGACAAAGTTCCTGAACTCATGAACATTAATCACATTACTAGTGAATAAAATATCAAAAATCGTAATTAAGTTTTCTGAAACCATGAACATGAATATGAGTAAAATAATACGATAACGTGTATAAAAATTACGAAAATCGCGACTAAGATCCTTAAATAATGAACACAAATCATGTGAGTCTGACAGAAAAATCGGATACTAAACTCATGAATAAAATAGCACGGTATAGTGATGAGCTCCTAAAATCATTGATCAATAATTTCATAGTTGCCATTTATAATAAACATTATTTATATATTTTCTATAATATTCAGTGCAATACGTTAATTTGTCGGAAGATCATGACACAAAAATTAATACCGCAAAAAATCCAATTGTGCATAACTCGGTTTAATGTTTTTAGAAGTATTCCAAAAATAATGCAAGAACGGTGATAAGGCAGAACGTCAGCGAGTGGAATGCATTTTTTTGACGAAGAATTCAATTTTTCATGCCAATATCTAAGTGACAGCGTCGTCTGGCTAGTCAGCTCCTACTAAACGAATGAAACAGCTATGCTCAATCCGCCAGCCAAACTACCGACTCAGTCAAATGCTCGAGTTCTGTCTGCAAAAAGCCAGTGTAGATTTTCCACCGAACACCCGCAGTCGGTACCTTGCTGGAAAATGTCAACCCGGCGGAAATGCAAATATGGAGATGATTTTTCCACTGCAGCATGCCTGCAGTAAAGATTGAACCACACAGACGAGTGACTTTTTGCGAACACAAATCCGTTTCTTCTGTGCATTTACATTCCTTTTTCATCGCCGGTACCGGATACCGCCCGGTCCCGATCCCGATCCCGAACGAAACAAGGCATACCCGCCGACTGCCATTCTTCATTGTAGCTTGATTTCCGCAAATGTTTCCTTTGAGCACCCCGTTCGTTTGTACTCGGCCGTGGTCTGCTGCAGGAGACAAGAAGGCACCGTCGACGCCGGTGCCGTGGGGCGCACCACAGTTGGGGCCAGCACCAGAGTGAAAGGAATTGAGGATAGGATAACAAATGCTTCGTGCTTGTTTGAAAATTATGATCAACGGTGACGGTTTGTGGCGACGAGAATGATTTGTTGCGGAAGGAAACGAGCGATGCGCGTTGCTGGAAAACATCAAACAGTCTTCTCTGGAGTAGGCATGTGACCAAGTGTACATCCGTAATTGAGTGGGATCTGTTCTCGGATGTATGTGAGCAGAAAACAGGTGAATTCCTGTTGCTCCAGATAGCAGCTGAAAGTTATCTCTTCTGAAAATTGAATACATTAATGTGGCTATGAGTTCTGCCAACCTAGTTTCGACTAGATTCTTGCTTGAGATATTGAAAACAACAGTACAAGTTTTTATTAGCTATGTACTTTCAGCGAAACATACATAGTTCAATAGCCTAGTTGAATCAACAGGAGGTAACGCTACCTATCATCCTCCGTATAATCGAAGTCTCATACTTGTTTAGTTCAATTAGAAGCCGATCAGATCCGAACTCTCTCAGTTGGATAAAGTGAGAAATGCTCTCATCGGAACAGTGCTGGCAGTATTTCTGTACTTTGTTGCTTCGTCAAATACCGGTTCTTTCAGAGACGATCGAGCAGAGGAATGGAATGTGAAGACAGTACAATCGTGATTCACTGGGTGGGTCATAACCTCCTTCCAATTAATTTTATTCGCTAGTAGGACCGACTGTCATATGTCAAAACTCTTCAAAAAATACGTTAGTAGTTTAACCGATGTGTCCGACGCGGTACCCGGGTACCTTTTTAGTTTTCAATTAATGAAATTTCCATGTTTTATCCATAGCTGGAAATTGAAACTTTGTGACATCTTAGAGCTTCACTAAGTCAAGCTTTTGGGTTAATAATATTGTTGATATAGTAAGAGGGGGAGTGAGAAGGGGCTTCTGATTTTTTTACTACGTAACAGGCCGATGTAGGTACCCACAAAACTGAAATGTCAATAACTAAGATAATTTTCAACCGATTTTGATACTTTTGGGTATTTTGGATTCGGGAACTCATTCACTTTTAGATTTGGTAAAAAGGAATCGGGTTACTTTATTCGGTTCCCGGGAATCCAGATTTCCGGACGCATGTTCCATTGCTGTGATACCATTTGTGAATTTCAATGGAATACTAGCAATATGGGTATCAAAATTCTTGAAATTGCATCCGTAGACTGTATCTTGTGGTTTTGGAGCCATTTGGTGATTCGACCCCGGAACGGACATTCCGGAGCAGGTTCCCGTGGGGCCGTGAGTGCCCATTCCATGCCAATTCCATTTTTCCAATTTGCTATAGGATCCCGTAACAATAAATAACAGACTTCCGAGACAATTTGAAGAGTTTTGATACTCATATTGCTATGGCATTATTTAAATTTACAAATCATACCCTACTATTAGAACATCACTCCGGAAAATCAGGATTACCAAGAACCAGATATATTCATCCGGTTCAATTTTACAGGGGGTACCCGGGTACCCTCGTTGGCCTGGTAAAGGTGTTTTTTGTTGGACACATAACGGTTAAATGCAAATATCGACATCTCTCTTTCACGCTCAGTTCGGGCGGGTGCAGCCCCCAAAGTAGTTTAGGCGGCACACCACCACGAGCCCATCGTTTAGCGAAGAATGTTAAAATTTTCACCGACGGATCCAAATTGGTGTGGAAAGTTGAGATTGGTGTGAGCATTATAGAGGTTGGTCTCTCCTTCCGGTTATCTTACCAAAATTCCGTTTTTTAATAGAAATTTAACCGCGCTAGTCTTAGTGCGGAAACCGTAAGGCATCGCTTCGGTCACTTTTAGTAATAAAAGCGCTGGAAACTGGAGAATTTCTCCACCCCTTCGTACAGGCCATCGATAATCACAACGACGCCCTTACCACTATCTGCTGGATACCCGGACACTGCGACATTGGCGGAATGAGCATTCCGACCAACTTGCGGCACACGGCCGAAAAAGTAGGAGATTGTTAACTAGTATGGTTCCTTCAAATGATATAGTCAGAGAATTCACCAAGAATCTAACAGAAAATTTCATATCCCAATGTCGGTTATCTCAAGACCACTTACAAAAACTTAAAAGGTCACTGGAAAAATGGGAGGAGCGCGACCCCCAAAAAGACGTGTTGTCCCGTTTGAGTGTCGGGCATACAAAGATTACGCACACGCATTCCATATCCCGTGAAGAACCTTCTCCATGCCCTACCTATAAAATCCGATGAACAGTCTCGAACACCTTCTCTCCAACTGTCGTGAGCTGAAGGACCTTCCGAACCGTAGCGCGCGGCTGGCCAGGTTGGCCCCTGCCAAGGGCGCCAATAAGCGAGGTTAAGTCATAAAATATGTCAGGATAGGAGAGATTCCCAGGTACACACAAAATTACTAAGACGAACTAAAAAAGAAAGCCAAAGCAGACAGCAAGAAGGTGCTTAATTGAGACTCTACCAATCCAGAATAAACAACGAACAAGGCAAAGACTTCAAATTTCAACAAAAATAGCGAAGATTATTGCAAATTTTTTTCGTTTGTTTTCTCAGTTTCGTAGGAACAACGGGAACGGAAATGTGGTCATGGGCAATAAAAAAGATCACTTTTTTGAAGCTGTAGCAAAGATCGTAGAGTAAGCTAGATCAATTATCATCGAGCAGATAACCCCATGCCGTATTATCAGAATTGAAGTCGATGCCAGGAGGATTTCCGCAATTTCACAAAGTTACCGATTCCCAACCTAGGTCCAACCAATCCTGCACCAAGTTGAATCTCATGAAATTTGTGGTGTTCCTGGTAGCGTTGGAAATTCTTTGTTTCTTCCCAATTGTCTAAGACCAGGTGCTGTTTGCTTCGGATTTGTGGCAGAGCTTTTTCTTGCTGGTTTATTTGGAGAAAAAAAATTGTTGCAAAGACCCATTCGCTTGTAATTAGTGCAATACTGCATGCATGAACAAACAACCGACGATCCTTGTCGAAGAAGACGCAAAGAAGTCTCACCCGGTGCGATTGTCACTCAAAATCTTCGCTCGCTGGAGCAAGGGGCTATTGAAACAGAAAATTCCGACCTTCAGTAGATTCACGCATGCCAAGTTCAAATCGATAATTACACCATCGATCTCAACTTTGTGTGCGGGCATGTAAACGCGTTATGTATGTCTTGTCGCTAGTAACGTCATTTGTTTGCTTTAAACAAAATATCACAATTCTGAGTTTATCTAGGCGAACTTTCGAGATATTCGGTGCAGCTGAATATTTCTGCGTCTTGCGGCATATTAGAATACTTCGCGGACTGTCTTTGAACCGAAAGAAGATAGCATATGGTCGAACCCAGCTCAATGTGTTTGATTTGAAATGGAAGCTCGGAGTCATTGTCGACGAATCTTGTTACTTCTGTATATATCAGCGAACAATTCAAATAAAAGTGTTGCAATAGAACTACGAATGATTTACCATATGTACGAAAAATTCGCATATTTTATGAAAATTGTCTGTACAAAACTAATTCTCAGCGATTGACGAATATATTCTTCAAATTTAATTTTTCATTTGAGAAGTGATCCCGAAGACTTTTATCATGATGTCTGTTTAGGAATCACAGTGAGTTTATAACCCTATTAGCCCGCAAGGTAGGAATAACTTTGTTCAGTTTAATCGTACACATACAATCATACCTACCTTATCACGTTTATCTGTTGCAATCGTACCCGACCGTACAGAAAGTTTTCCAATTCCGTTTTGGCTTTACATATCCCTGTACTGATCGTATATAAGGGTAAAGGACAACCAGAACCAATCTCTTTTCAGTCGAATATACTTTTTCAGACCAACAGTTTTGTTGCCAAAATCAATCTCCAGTTCAATCGCGTAGTTAAATTATTTGCAAATCCGAACAATGTCATGATGGGACACCCTAGTGGTCATCTATCTTCAGTGAAGGCTTTGTAAGTCGCACTCACTCATACGAGAGGCAGCTTATCCGATGCTAAGACAAGACTTGACAATAAGGGGGGCCGTTTTTGTTCCAATTTTACGTCAGAATGGTCCAGCTCTTAATTGGTTGATTCTGACTTTTTGCACCGTACGCAATTAGGCAATCCATGAGACGTTTCTGATCAGCTGATTATTTCTTGTTTACTTATTCTGACGTTACTCCGAGGGGTGCGACGTCCGACAACATCGCTTATTCGATCCAACATCAAACGCATCGGACTAACGAAAGTTGTTTGTCGGACGAGTTTTTCTGTTCGCAGGAGTAGATTTGTTGACAGTACCCACCGCTGAATTGTCAAACAAACGTCTAATGGATGGACTAATGTTACAGGGATAGCGAAATGATGTTAAGCAGTGTTGCTATATTTATAGGAAAGATTGTCATTACTTTTGACAAATAAAATTACTACCGTTAAAAAAGTAAAAATGACTAAATTGAACAGAAATTGTGCGGCAAAGTGAAACAAGTATTATCATGCATTTACCGTATACGTGGTTGATTAACTTTAACAAAAATAAGACAAAAACCACACCATAATCTAAAATTTTTCAGATAATGGCTTCATCAAACCTTACTAAACACCCATTACATGGAAAAACGGTGCCCTTCATCAATATAGTGGATTCAAGATACAAAATATTTCCGGCAAAAAATAAATTAACAAGACTTCATTTTCATTAATAAAAATAGCAACACTGTTTGGAAGATTTCGGCAGGGTGAAAATGTGCGAAAAGAAGAATGTCGAAGGAAAAATAAGGAGCCGATTGTCACGTCTTGTTTTAGATCCGACGTTCAAATTTTCCGGGATAAGATGGGTCGCAAAATTCTCCGTCTCCACAAATAGCGCGGGAATATTTTTTCCGAAATTTTTTTCAGATTTTTTCCTTCTCACTGGAGAAGGAGATAAAATTTTATTTCCGTGAAAATTTATAAAAATGCCAAAATATACACTTCATTTCAACGAAAACCGCCAGAGAAGTACGTTAGATTTGTTTTGTCGTGTTTTGAAATAGTACCAGCAAGGCAGCGAGTGAAAAAAGGATTCCAAGATAAACTCATTCGCGCATTCTCCGGCGGTTTTATTTATCCGAAGAAGTAATGCATTGTACTTATCCGGAGAAGTTGTGTGAGTGTCAATAATTTTTCGTATGAAAATGTGAGTTTCTATTGTCAGAGTAGTAAATTATCTGGACTCATTTACTCGTATGAGTGATAAATGCAATGCCTGCACACAATATATGGCTGGATGCAACGTATTTTATTAGAAATTGGAACGAAGAATATGTGAAAAACTTAATCATGAATAGATCATAAAAGCATCTTTGTTTCATTTGCATATACAAAAAGATGAGTGGGTGTAGTCTGGAATATAATCGAAATGCTGTGACGGCCCTTGGACTGGTAATTGAAATCTAATGATATGCACCGTAATCAATAATCCACCAATCAGTTCCTAAAATCGTCTCCTCAGTATACTTGATATACGGTAGAGTACCAATATTTATGGTCTTTCTGAAACCGGTCGCACCTCAAAAGTTTTGGTTCCTCGAAAAAAGCCCCTATGCAAGATTTGAGCGTAATCGAAAAACAATGTCATGAAGCGTCGAGATATGGTGTAATGTTGACAAAAATGCCTTTGTGGTACAAAGAAAATTCTTGAATTAAGATAAGACTAGAGTTTAGAAATACAGTTTTTATTTTTTTGAATGCCAAATATTTTAGGAATCCATGAAATGTCAAAATCTGGTGTCAACTAAAAAACCATTTATTTTTATTTTTATTTTGTCAACATATTTTTATGAGATCATGCAAGATCCGTTGTTTGTTTCATGCATTTCTAAGACATTTGGCATAGAAAATAAATTGAAAGCATACTTTTCGAATCCCAGTATCCCGGGCGAATGACCAGGAGGTTAAATCCCCAATAAACAGACAAACAAATAAACCTAGTATCAACTCAAATCCAGAATTTTCCAAGTTCCATAAAGGCTATCATTTGAAAAATCAAGGTGGTAGTAGATCTCAAATACAATATTAGTATTAGCCAATGACCTTTATGGTTAAAGCCGTGAATAAATAATGATAATAATAATGTTCGGGAAACGTTTGTTGACAGTCAGGAAAACTGGATCGGAGGAAAATCGAAAGAAGGAGGCCGCAAAAGCGACGAAAAGAGTGGATATATATTAATTTTAAGTTCACTGGTGAGCATTTTCTCGAGAGACTTGTAAGAAACACCGAAAAATTCGATTTTCAAAAGATTCAATCGACGCGCGTTCGTGTTGTACTGTCACTCATTTCGTTTAAATTACAGTTTCAAATCATCACATCAATACCAGTATACTAAGGAAACAATTTTTAAGAGCTGTTATCTGGCTGTTGGATTGTTGGTTACGGTGCCAAGACTTTTGTGATCTGTTTCTGTTTTTTACATATTATGTTTGCCACTTGCTAAGAAAATCGGTTGGATCCAGCATACATCGAGTAAAGATAGGCGACTACATTTTTATTTCGGTGTCGGTCTTCCTTCGTATTCTTAAAACTATCAGTTTGGCGTCGGGTTCTAGGCCCGTGGATAAATGAATTCTCCTAAAAAACTCACCTGATGGTCAAATGAATGTCAAACAAGATTCGTCATCGAAGACTCCGACTTTTCGTAAACAATCATACATGTTGAACTCAGTCGAACCATATCTGTTCTTCTTTCGAATTGATTCTAGAAGATTTTAAAGATTACGAAATGACTGATGCATACATTTTCAGCCGTGACATATATTTCGAAAGTTCACCGAGATAAGGTCAGAATTGTGATATTCTGTCCAAAGCAAGGGAATGGCATTACTGTCGACAAGAAAATTATCAAACACTCCGCGTCTTCATGCCAGCTCACAAAGTTAAGCTCGACGGTGTGGTCACTGATTTGAGTTTTTCATGCGTGGATCTACTGAAGCAGGGGGGTTGGTTGGACAAAATTGCATGTTTCGTCAAACTCGTATCGGGTGACCTTTGGTGGGACTGCATCGCCTAATTATTTTTTATTCGAAAACGTTGGTCTGCAAGCAAGCTGCACCACACGTCGCGCATTGCGTTAAATATGAGCAAATTGGCTAATGCAGCAATAAGGCCCGTTGTGGCAAGTGCGTAGAAAGTCATTAGGATAACTTTTGGATATGGAATGCCGGAAAGTGTGACTATTGTTAGAAGAGTTCATATAATCTCTTACCAGTGTACAACCAGCGCCCGGAGAATCTGAAGGAGTCCCTTAACCCATTTATGCTCATGTTGTTTGTGGACAACAACGTTTTTAAATAGCTATAACTTTTGATTGAGGTAAAATTTGCTCACAAAAACAAGTAAGGCTAATAAATGTGACTATTGCCTTTCATTTGAATACTAACAGTTTCAAGGATCAGCTCTAGAATTGAGGTTATTGTAATTAGTGTGATTGGATTCCAATGGAGCAGTGCTGCCAGGGGCAGTTTAAGTTGACGACGAAAAATGAATTTTTCATATATCTTCGTTATGTTGCAATATTATTTGAAAGTGATAAAGCATATCAATCTAGAGTGCCTTCGGCTATGTTTTTCACGCAAGTGGACTATTGTAAATATTCTAGGAGAATTTTATTTAGCATTGGAAGGTAGAAATTGAGCAGCTTCTAGCACTGCGAGGGAAACACCTATCTTTATGAAAAATGGCTTTTCGTGTTTATTGACCCAACCGGTTTCAAGGAAAAATAGTTTTGAAATCGTACATGCACTAGAAAAAAGTTGGGCATGAAAGGGTTAAAAGACTAAGCCATTCACCACGGCAAATCATTATGCTCTCTTGTCGCTGCAAGACTATGACTCTGATGATCCCCTTGTTAAGACATCTTTTACTGCTCTCGAAAACTAAATGCAGATGACATTCCTTGTAAAAATGAATATTTTTCTCTTGATTGGTTGCTTAGCTCACGCATTACAAAAATCCGAACTACTCACACGTCAAGTTGATGAAAGTTGTTGAATGTGGTCAAATCAACTGTCAGTAACATGATAAAATTTTTCGGAACAGGCTGAAAGATTGGATCTGGGGGAAATTGAAAGCCATAAGCCGCAAAAGCGACGTGAGTGTGAACCCCAACCCCTCTGTCTGAAATGTCGCAAGCAAGCAGGGAGAAACGTCTATAACCATCCATCAACAAGGTTGCATCCATCGAGCTAAATAACGGACCGAACTGTCGACTTACAAGAAAAAGGTAACTGCAAATCGTGACGATAAGCAAAACAAATCGACCAGAGAACAATCGGGGAAGCTGTACATGAAGATGCTGACAAAGTTTGATTGCATGTTACAGGATGACGAATTCTACACCAAGGCAGGCCTGGACAGGAATATTGTACGTCGACTGAAAGAGGAAAGGTGGCAGAGATTTTTAAACACATTTGGTTGTTAAAGTTCGCCAAGAAATATCTTGTATGGCAAGCCATCTGCACCTGTGGTTTGAAGAGTGACATTCAAATCACAACCGGGACCACCAACCAGAGAATTTATGTAAAGGGTGCTAGGAAAAGCGGCCTTTCCTTAAGCAACACAAATGGTCTGTTCTGTTTTGACCAGATCTGGCCTCTTGATCTTATGGGAAAAGTCAGACGGTGGTATGCCGCGAACAACATCCAGGTAGCATTAAAGGGAATGAATTTTCCCAACATTCCAGAGCTCTGCCCAATAGAAAAATGTTACACAATCGTCAAGTGGAACCTCAAAAAGATACATAGTTGTCAGCTAGATGCAGTTCAAGACAAACTGGCGTTCTGCTAGGAGGAAAGTGATTAAAAACTTGATAGAAGAAGTCGAACGAAAGGCCCGGCAAAAAGTAAGCTTGAGTAAATATTTTTTCTTTATTTTGTATAAATTGGGCTTGCAAAAGAAATATATTTTGATTTATTAGTAAAAGTTTTGACGGATTCACTTACATTCTTCTTTGACCAATTTTTGATCGTAGCATACCTTAACATTCTGATATAATCCAGGACACTGCTTGATTTTTTCATGACTCTGATAGAATCCTTCTTCGTATTACAATGGAATTCTTTTCCGTTTTTCTACGCTTTCCTGCTCAAAAGTTCTTCTAAGGATGCTGCTGACTCAGGCCTGTGCACAAGGGGAGGTTTTTGGGCGTTCAACCCTTCCCCTGATGGCTTTGAATTAGTTTTAAAAATTTATTAACTTCCTGTGCAGTTAAAACAATATACTGCCAGCCGATTTGACTCATGGAATATCATGTGAGTTCAGTCATTCTAGAAACAAGTCGTTGAAGAAACCAAGGAAGAAACCTTGCGAGGGTGGCTGAAAAAGGATGTATGGTTGGTCGGCTTCTCTGGATCGGTTCACGTTTCGACAAGTTTCGATATTAGCAACAGTTGTGAGTAGACCAGTTACACAGCAAAGATAAATCAGCGGGCTAACATAGGAAGCTAACGAGGTAAAACATAAAGTCGGATAAAATATCGTTTCGGTGATCTCTCCATCGGAGTGACTTGCAGCTAAATGGCACGCGAAAAAGGGCACCGGTAACGGGAGAAATACCGCTGCCGAGGAACTCTCAGCACCAGCTAGCGGATAAATAGAAACAAATAGCGCCAGGCAGGACAAGAAACTCTGAAACGGTGGTTTTAAAGAGATGTAAATCATTGTGGTAGACACCTTCCGATCGGTTCGTGTCTTAACAGGTGACGATATTTGTAGCAGACTTGAGCAGGTCAGATATACCGCGATGGTTGAATAGCAAGCAAGAAAAACAGCAATGGAGAAAATGAACGATTAACACAAAATAAAAAGAGCAACATGTAACAATCGCTACTGAAGTCGTACCTAACGGTTGCCACGAATGGATTAGAATTGTAAGATACATGAGGTTTAGGTTTAGTCGGTAGGCTTATCTAATACAAACCAATCCGACATTGTATCTGTTGAAGATTCCTTCTCGATAACAGACATTTACACAATCTTTTGAACTGAGCCGATTGGTAGACATAACCTTGGAAAAAAATTCAGTTTGAGGGTACCTTTCTTTTATAAGAAACGTAAAAAAATCAAAACCCTCCCCATGAGAATTTTCTGCGCACGGGTCTGGCTGATTTTCATCTAAAGATTTTTTTGTTTTGTTTTTTATTTTGATTATAGCGGTTTTAATCGTAGGGTCATTCGCCTTTTTTGGGTTAGAAAAATTTCAAACCCTATGTGCGGGGTTGGGAATCGAACCCAAGTGAACTGTGTACAAGGAAATCGATGTATCAATTTCGCTATGTCCGCCTCCCAGAGATTCTCGTGGAACACAATACAAGATAAAATACTGCAGAAGATTATTAGCTCAGGATTCTTCAACAGACTGACAAAATGTACGAAGAACGACCATGGTTTGGCGAACAATCATGTCAGCTTCCGATAAGAAATGTCTACAGTGGAAGCTATTCAGGCAGTGATCGATGGAGCTGAAATGGCCATCAAACAAAGAAGGAGTAAACTAAGCAGCCATTCATTGAATCATTGCACTGAATAAGTGCTCATTAGGCAGTCCACATTGTTGGCCTCATACCATACCAAAAAATTTCGAGCGAGGCACATTCTGCCGAGCTTTGTTCCAGAAGCTAGTCAGAGAACGCTAATTTCACAACATTTACAAATCGCCTGCCAGATCAAAAATGTCAACTTTTTAGTTTTATGGACATGCTCTGAAAAGGCAAACAACAATTTCGTGCCAACATGTTTTGGTTCAGCGAGTTGATGATTTGGTGAACAATTGATTCTACAAGTTTTTGTGATGACATATACTGCCGCTAGAAGCATAACTGTCCCATGTGCTATGGGAATCCCTATACACATGGGAGAATTATGCTTCTAGCGGCAGTATAGCTTTGCGCCTTGATAATAGTTATGGATTTTGGTATAAGTTACACTGACATTTCAAATGTTATATAGGTTGATATTTTCATTCTCGACTATCCATTGTTGTAACTCTCGTTAAAAATAAATTGCAAAAACTGCATTCGAAATGATTATTTAAATTGCAAGCTTTATTTGTAGCTGGGAACACATTTTTGGAATTTTTTGTTTTCAATGTCTTCGTTTTCTCTGAGAATCTTTCAAAATGAGTTCAGTGACTATTTGGTCGGTTATTTGGTAAAACTGCAGTTACTAATGTCGTTTTTGCTTGGAGCGAAACTGAGTCAGTTTTAACCTCAACTGCTGTCAAAATGTATGAACCCACAGCGGTTGGGGTTAAGACCTGACTCATTTTCGGAATAAAGCAAAAACGCCATAAATAAATTGTACATTATATAACTTGAGCTCCCTCCGATACAATATCCTAGTTGCGGACCTGTCTTCAAATCATCGCTGCAATTATTAGGATCGATACGGGGATGAAGACCTCGGGCATTTGATAACGGATTTTGTGCTGGATTTTTACCCCGGAAAATTTTCTACCATTCCTTAAGCTGCCTAATTTCAAATTTCAATTTTTCTTTTTAATTTTGACAAAGGTATCGATTTTTTCCGTAAAAATCTAATGTCTGTGGAAGAGTATCAAACATCTGTAAAATACCGATACGTCTATGAATATGGCATCACTGGAGCAAAAACAACGATCGGCATCGTATCGTCTTGATTGATTGAAGTAGTTATTCCGTCTCGAAGATCTGTATGAAGATGATATTGGATGAGCATAGTCTGTTAAACTGCACCGAAAAGGAAAATCGAGAACGAGCACACACGAATATTACGGAAGAAACTCAAACATGAAAAGCGTTAATTTATTAATTTGTTCAAATTTTCCAGCTATTTCAGTATCTTTAAAAAAATCGTTACTGACTGCACTGCTCCCAGCTCAGCAGCCCTCCGCGGTTCGGCAATCAAAGATATCACACACCGGCACTGCACCATCGGCATCGGTGGAAAACTGCTCTCTCGCAACTGATAACAAGTTGCGGGAAACGCGGCAGCTGCTTCGTAGTCCCGAGAGCCGTCTGCGTTTTTGTGTCTGGCGTGGCGACCGACCAGACCGGACCGAGCCGACGGGGAAAAATCAGCATCAGAACAGCACAAGCCATCCAGCGAGCAGCAGACAGATAGCATCGTCAAGTCAGTTTTCCCAGGGCTGTCATCGAGAGCGGTCGAGTTTTCCCTCTCAACAGGACGCTCTGTGAGGGTTCGGGTTTCCTCGAAAGCTTTCTTTTTTTGCAATCAAGTTGGCTTGGCGCGCGTTCGAGCAATTTTGGCTTCTATTCTTGCTAGGATTGTGTGTGCGTGCTGGTTCTCGAATGGTATAGTGACAAATGTGTGACAGCGGAGTGGGAGGTTTTACTCCACGGAAAGCGCCGTTTCGGGGGTGTTGATTCGAAGATTTTTTCGATGCAGGATCAAGTGATTGTGGAATGAGGCTTGCTGGAAAATGCCTATACGACAACAATTGATGTCAAGTGAAATCTGATTAATTGCTGAGGCGACAAGCCTTTCTTCAAACGAAAGTGGAAGTGGAAACGCTTTGATTCTGTGAACTACATCCCACTCAGTCGGTGTGTTGTGGAAAGTGGCCTAGATATCGGTGTGCATGTATTCGCGAGGACGGAAGCGTTGTGAACCGTTTATCGCGTAGGTTTCGTTAATTTATTTCCGTTTTCTAAAAGCGAGACAAGTGCCGAACGGTGTCGCAGTGAACCTAGCGCCATAATTTTTGCGAACAAAGGAAGCTACGGAGATTGTAAAAGTTTTGGAGTAGGGTAGATCTTCGGTAAGTGGAAATTCTTAGCTACCTTGTTGGCCTAATATCCTCGTAAAAGAACTCGTTCGTTTGGGATGTTTGTCGCAGCAGAGGTTGTTGAGGAACAGAAGATGGAATTTTCGCGGAACAAATAATCTTTGACTATAGAGGACAGTTCGAAGAAACACTGTCTAACGCATAGGAAATTTAATTTTCGGTGCTTCCGAGAATCTAGATACCCAAGTGTAGCTGGAAATAAACTTGTTATGCCTACCCTATCCATGATCGCAAATCAGTCCCATAAAGATAGGAAATCCCATAGAAAACGGGACAAATATGCGATCATAGGCAGTACCATTGTTTCAAGCCATCGATGAAGGAAATGCTTGGGGGTATTATTCTGTAACTAAGAAAGTAGGTTGGGCGTGAGGATTTTTAGAACTTTTAATGATGAAATAGTTGGAGTTTTCCTATAGGTTCCGATCGATGTCATTGCTGCAACATTTGCTGATGTGAGCGAATATAAAGAGCACATAAAAAAGCAATTAGGGGCCGTACACAAATGACGTAGCTTTTTTTCGGCGATTTTTGACCCCTCCCTCCCCCCACGTAGCATTTGGTCACAAAATTCTAACCTCCCCCTCGCAAATAACGTAGCATTTACCTACCCCCTCCCCCTCGTCCCATGCAAAGCGCCCGGGAGATGAAAAAAAAATTGCATATGTTTTTCAATTATTTTAAATACATGTCCTTTCAAAATGTTTTACGACTTTTATCAACATTTTCATTATAACAGCAAATTGCGTGCAAAATAAGCCCATTTCATAACAAATATAGTGTTGATAGTTTTGTTTTGAATTTTATAAGTCAAAGGGAGCATGAAGAGAAGTTCTCTCAGTTCACAATCGTGCAGCCGCCAATGATTGTAAGAAGCATACGTTCATCTAAATTACTAAATTTTGTTTGGGTGAATCCGAAGTGAAAATTTAATTCAGCTTTCAAACTAAGTCTACTAATTAGCAACATTAGCTAACTAATGTAGCAAGTTAAACCCGCTTACAAAATCTGTTTGTATTTTCGCGAACTTGCAATTCCGCGAATCGTAAAATTTACCTCATGACAAAACTGCATCAAAAGTAACTTGTTTGAATTTAAATTTATTTCTCTTGGGAATGGATGATCATTAAATTGTTTTCTCTGAACAATGGGTTTTAAACTTAATGCTACGTCGCACAACTTCTGACCCTACCCTCCCCCTCGTCACACTTCGTCACAAATTTGGTATACCCTCCCTACCCCCCAAAATGCTACGTCATTTATGCATGGCCCCTTAGGTCAACTAGAAGATCGTCACACGTATTGAACTCTGTTCATCAACTGAACTTAGGGTTACTTTTAAACTAGTTACTTAAACTTCAGATTAAAAAAGTTTCCTTGTCATTTCACTATCTTTGCGGATGCGTTTATAAATAGTTGCAACTTTTGATTTGTGAAAGTTGAAATCACAAAAATTAGTAAGACTAAACTAGTTCTGGTTTTTATCCTTTGAGTGCTAATGTATTGATCATTAGTATTTTCCGTAGAACGCTGAGTTTCCTGGGGGTACTTAGCGTCCAGAAGGGGCTAACCCACAATTCACACATCCTTTCCTTATCTTTCGTTTTAGAGTTATAGTGTCTTTGGCAAAGTTGTTGTGTGGCGCTTTATCTGATCATTTTATATTAGTTCGGAATTCAGTCACCCGGCGCTGTTATCAACTTTTTAATGGAACGAGATTGAAAGATGGTGTCTACGGCAAAGTTCTATGTCAGGTTATTGTAAGTATATCTTCTGAAGACACTAACTTTGTAGGTCCTACAGGTTTTGAAATATGGTGCATTTTTGGAAACATAATCTGTAAGTAAATGATTTGACTAAAATCTTCTCTATCTCGAAACATACAGGACTTAAAAAGTTTGCATCTTCAGAAGATATGTTTGAAATGGTAGGAACTGCAACTTTTTCGAAGACACCACATTTCTGTACAGCTTCATTAAAAATATTATTACAGCGCCGCCCTAGCGACTGAATTTCGAACCAGTGTGATTCTACCAAATAAAGCGCCAAGTGCCATACAGCAACTCTTCCGAAGATACCACAACTCTATAACGAAAGATAGTAATTGATTCCACTTTTTTTTTAACTTGCGACCACAATGTACCGTTTTTCTCTTAATCTCCTATTGCTCATTGAACTTTCAATGTAGAGACATGACACCTTCTCTGGAATTTTCGAAAAAATCTTCTCAATAATATACGTTTGTGCAAGAAATATATATTAGATAGAAAATAGTCATACATAGCAAGTGTATGCGGCCCTGACCTTCAGGAACGACTGTTTGGGCCGAAACGTCAACGTACAATATAATCCAACTAAAAACAGTATTATATCTAGTTCACCGATATGTGAGCTACAACACAAAATTAACTGACTGACTACTTTTTCTTAAAACCTCGGAAAACGAACGAGAAAACTTGAATTTCCATTAAACTTAATGTCGATTTCGGAAAAAAATGTGGGTCAGCCCCTTTTGGACGCAAGCCATTCGTATGATTAGGGCGTAAAAGTCAACTCGCCAATTTATTTGAAGGAAAATTCCGGACTAACCGTTACTGGCCGAACACAGTTTAACGCAGTTTATGAAAGAGAATTTTTTTTGTTTACTACCAGCTTCTGTGATGGGCGAGTAACGGTTTGTCCGGAATTTCCCTTGAAAGTGGATTTTGGTAGTTGGCATATACGCCCTAATCATATGTGTGTCGAGAAATGTATCCTTGCAATCAGGAGATCCAATCGTTTTTTTAATAAAATAAAAACAATCAAATATCTTTATTCTATATGGAAATGTTCAGTTATTCAAAAAGATAAGAAAACGATCTTCATTTGCATAAATATTGTAAAACCATTGGAAAGATAAAATAACATTTGAAGGGTAAAAATAAAGAAATATTGTGTGACTTTTCTCTTAATAGCTGTTGCACAATATAGCAGAAACATGACAGAATTAACATGTGGTAATCTGACCTTCATAGTTGCATGACGTTGTTTGAGAATGAAGAGTGCTTTAGCCAAGTATGGCTTCACCAGTAGAAAAAAATCTTTGTATTCCGTGATGAGTTTGGGTGGCTTTCATAAACAACGCACGATTTTTTTATTGGGTATTTTTAATAGTTTAGAAATAATGGCTCTTTGCAATATCCCTTTGTGTACAATTTTTTTTGCTGAGGTAGGTTTTTTGTTAAATAAATCAATTAATGTCTTGTATACTCGTTTATTATAACAGCTTGGGAAGACGTATGTAGAAGATAAACTGAATGATGCATTTTTATTAATAACAATCTACCAACTCACATTTTATAGACAGCGACGGTGGTTAACTAATAAACGTGACTGTTGTTTACGACAGCGTGTCTAAGTTTAATTGAAGCCATCCTCCGTAAGGGAAGTGGCACATTTTATTGCGTTCTTTGATTGACCGTAAACTGAGGTTACAAATTTAACCTATATAAACTAGATTGTAAAATTAAAATCATTTTATTTCAGAATCACAAAGTTTCTTATTTTCAGGAAAAAATATTATTATTTTTATTGACAAAATGATTTTGAGCACGATAAGGCGAAGTTCTAGAATGTTTGAAAATTGACCTCTTATAGGCCAAAAACAACATGATTGGTTCGGTACCAGTTTAAGAGGGTCCAGGCATCGTGGAAGAGTAGAATTTAGAGGGGTTTACTTTTGTAGAATTGTCCGTTGAATGTCCCAAATGTGATAAAAATCAAATCATTTGTCCACATCCGCAAAATGCTTGCCAGATAGAGATTTGTTGGCCATCGTGTTCTACGGCTCAGTCCCTTCCCTTCCGAACTTTATATACCTCCTTGGTTTTGCTCAAAATAAACTGAAATTTGAACTGAAATGTTTGTGCAACGGTTGAATTGGTTAAATGTTATCCTGACCTTGATATAATGCGTTTCCTGCCGCTAGTATCATTATGCTTGGTTGTCTGATGCTTTTTGATGCTTTGATCGCATGGAATACGAATCAATATGCGATTACGAACTAATTTGCTATCAATTAGTTGATATGATGCATTGGGATATTAATAAATTAATGTCATTATAGACTTTAAAATGAAAACTACTTTCAATTCAAATTTCGGTCATTTTAGCAACGCACTGAACAAATATTCGAGTGCACCTTTTTTTGAAGAAAGACGTTCGTATGAAGTTATATCCATTCTCAGTGCGGGGCCCCAAAATTCCGGGTACCCTGGCCCAGGCCCAGTGTTCCCATGCGGAAAGACGGTACTGAACGTCAACCGATCTGGAGACTTACCAACTTGAGTTACATCCCTTTCCAACCACCCTAGCAAGGATGGTTCCTTGGTTTCTTCAACGACTTGTTTCTAGAGTGGCCGAACTCGAATGACGTGTTATGTGTCAAAACGGCACGCAGTATGTTTTTTTCCTGAACGGGAAGTTAATAAAATTTTAAAAATAATTCAAAACCTTCATGGGAGGGGTTTGAATCCCAAAAACCCCTCATATGAAAATTAATCGTTGGTAGTTTGATGGGCTCTGGCAGATGAACCAAGCTGAATTCGAGCAAATCCTTTCTTGAGCATATTTTTCTTATCTTAGAGATCCGAACCGAAAAAAGCAAAAATAATTTTTTTTTTAATTTATCACTGTTAGACCCCCTTAAGGAAAATTTAAACTAAGTAATCAGAAAGGTTTATGAGGCTACATTAGAATGACAAGAAAAAAATGACCTCCATCGGTCCACCCCTGAGTCGATTCATAATTCCACCAGGAGTACTTGCTCCAAATTTGAAACAAATCGGACAAGTCTAGCTACCAGACCAACGCACAGTGGCTGGAGGCTGGTCAAAACCTCAAAAATTTATTTTAGAAATATTGATATTTTTATTTTTCCTAAATTTCACATGTATTAAATTATGTATTCAAAATTTTATGATCCAGATCGCTAATTTAGGAGGAATTTTTGCTTTCTGATAAACCTGTATAATTTAGCCGTATCATGTCTTAGGATGTATTTGTGTACATCAGAAGATGCTTCTTTTTATTGGAATAGGGTGGTTCTAGTTTATCTAAAATGCGAAAATAAACTTTTTACTGATGAAAGATAGAGCTCCACAGTCTTCCACAAAGTTGTAAAGCTACTTATTTTGAATAAATTTGTTGAATATTTTAAAGCTCTATCTCTTTCAGTTTTTGTTATACAAGAAATTAAAAAAAAAGATTAGGGTGTTCCTGAAAAAAAAACGATTTTTTAGTATAACTTTCCTATCTTTTATTTTTTGTTGAAACAACCAGCTTATTGAAAACTTCAATCCGAGTATTTTTCTCCAAGACACCGAAGGTCTAACTTTTTTCTTTAAAAAGTTATGAACACTTTTCGTTTAAAAAACTACAAGGGACAGCCCTATGGGGTTGTACGAATTGTAGACGTAGGACTGCAATATGTGAAATATTGAATTTCTTATTACATTTGGATTAATAATTAATCAAACATTTCTTTCTACAGTTCACTTCATGAATCAAACCGTCTTGCTCATCAGGTCACTTTATTTACAATGAGCGATCGAATCCGATTAAAGAAAGCAGACAGAAAACTGCGATGGAAAACCGAACTAATATCTGGAACTGCTTTAAAATTTTAAAAAAATTTCTATTGTATGCTGTAAACAACCAGACCGATGCCTAAAAATCATGTTTTAGACAATACAGTCACAGTTCTTGTATAGGACAAGCTTTATAGTTTTATTTTGCCGTTATTGTAATTTTCCTAAAGTACACATAAATGTAGCGAATGCAGTGGTCTTAATCATATATCGAAGCAAAACATATACAAGAATCGAAAATAGTTTTATGGATGGACTTAGATGCATTTTTTGCAGCGATTTTTTGAGTAACAATGCATCCATTCATAAATAGGCTTTGTAGTACCTATGTATTGGTAGAATCAAAGTGGGATAGGTTGAGTGGAAATTAATCTCGTGGAATCAATAAATTGATGAAACGTAAATAATAAGCCTTCGTTGCACTTTCTTCTATCCATTCGCGTGAATTTGTTGCTAAGAAAGTTTTCGTCTCCTTAGCCTGTCATGGAGACGACAATGCAAAGAAAACCCGAAGGTTTTCGCTTCGCGCAATGAAAGCTCAGATTTCTATCATACACGCAACACTTGGATATACCTACACAAGCGAACGGTTTACCGTGCTTGAATCAAAAAGCTGTGCCAGTACATCGTGTCCGTACACGAATGGAAGATACGCTGTGCCAAGCAAAATGAGTCAACGCTGGTGATGATGGGTGGTGCGAAAGAGACAACTAGTACCACGACGCTAGCCTCTGCTACACTGGCGGTGGGAGAATGCAGCGCTGTGCTCTGCTCTGCCTGCTGTCCAAGAGGCAACTGAGCTTGCCCTACCAAATATGCTCTTAAAATAGTCGATGATGACGTCATTCATAGAAGCGTTGCGCGTTAGGTACATAAATCTGTCGTGCCAGACTAGGGAAGCGCAGCCTTCTGTGTGCAAATGCGTGGTATTTTAACTATGTTGAACATTATTTAAAATTTTAATGCCATGAGATCAAAAATCTTTGGTTTTATCTATTGGAATCTATTCTTAGAAGTATTTCTGAGCGATATGCGAAAAAAATTGGAAAATTTACCGTAAGATGGCTGAATTATAAGCGTTTAAAATTGGACCACTTTTCGTTACATACCATTTTTGTTGAATTTGCAACGTGCACCCCCATATCGAAAACAAAGACGTAGTCCTACGTCAAAATAGCCTATTTCAAGGCTCATTATCGCTGATGCGGGCACCTAAAATTGAATACTGTTTTAACCACATGAAAGATCATACTTTTTAGCATATTTGAGCAAAAATTGGCGAATACGATATTTTTTTAAAATTTGCAATTTATATTTAAAGTTTGTAGTTTTGCAGGTTCAACGCATTAACACATCGTTTTATTATGAAAAAAAGCCACTTTCAAATATCATTCTCTCATCGCAGCCTACAACTTCTACAAAGTTGTATATCAGCCATTTTGTAATAATGCTCCTGAACATCTTGATATTCTATTTCTCTTCTATAAAAAGTTAGTGTTGGTGCCCTCTATGCCGTCAAATGTGGAACTAAAATTTTCCAATCAAAACATAACCCATATTATGCACTACAATTCTTTTGAACATACTATTGAGCTAAATCTAACCATTATTTCACAAAAATGAATAGATCGTGGGAATCGAGTACTGATACACAACCATGCACTGCTAGGCCCCATGCAAAACTGACTCAGATATCACTTCGCTAAAAGTTTAACAACTTCATTTATCAAAGTCGGATTTACTAGCAGTCTTCGGCAAAGTTGTAGACAATTAACTTATCTATCTTACTTTCACTTATAGTGATACTACGATGCATACAGTGCCACCTAGCTGCGAAAATGCGAGCTAGTGGGGTTTGTCCATATAAATTGTCGAAAATCTCATACAAACTTCAGGCACGTTGGTCCGGTAGCAAGACTTGTCCGATTTGCTTCAAATTTGGTGCAAGTACTCCTGGTGGAACTAGGAAATGACTAAGGGGTGGGCCGATTGAGTTTTCAAAAATTCATTATTTTTCTGGGCAGTCTAGGCTGCATGTAGCGACTAATGAAGAATATTTTAAGAGCTTCGGTTTCTTAAAAAGAAAGAAAAATATATGTCCCGATTCAGTCAATGTCCCCGTTTTATCACCCTAAAATTCACCAAGGGGTTGCTAAACCGGGTCTTCACTGTATCGCAATTACATGCCCGCTCACAAAGTTGAGATTGACGGTGTTGTCAGCGATTCGAGTTTATCTGAAGCAGTTTGGGGGTCTCATTGCTCTAGCAAGCAAAAATTTTAAATGATGATAGCACTGAAATGGACATAATTGTGTAGCCTCTTGATCTCGTAGCGGGTGACCTTTTTTCAGGACTGCCGTGCCTGATTACGTCTTCTCTGACAAGGTTCGTCTACCTGTCCGACTGTTTGTATCACGCATCATGTTTTGGTCATATAAAAGCAAGCAAATGGGCCATTGTAGCAATAATGCTCAAGGTGGAACGGCGTCGAGATTCTAATAGGTGTCAGTTCTGTGGAAAGACAGCACATTCCTGACTACTTTACTCGGCTACCGTCTCCATTACCAGTAAATGAACCACAACTGGTTGTCAAATTTGTGATCCCTGATCAGGTAATCTTGACAACTGCAAATCAACAGCCGTTACCATCAAATGAAAGATCTAACGCTATTAATTTGTTTTCGATGCCGATGTTTAGTTTCCAAGATATAGATGTTTGTATATGTAAAAAAGTGCTTTTTGTGGAATTCTGAAATTAAATGTCAAAATTGACAACATAGATAAACCTCAGAGAACAGACGTCCATGTTTATAAAATTTGTGTAAACATTTGAATGAGTATATGTTAAAGCACTAGCGCCGCCACACCAACTTATCCGAACTGTCCGTCAAATCCATTCCGGAACCGGTTCGAAATCCTGAATGGGTTCAGTATGGAATTTGGCTCAAAAGAAACAACCGATTCCGACTCAATCGGTTGATGAATTTGAGCTGGAATCCATACTGAATTCACTTAGAAGTCCGAACCGGCTCCGGAATGGTTTGACTGGAAAAGTATAACCGCTGTCAATTCAGTCGAACTCAGCCACGACAATAGCGCACCTAGTGGAGATAACCCAGCTATCGTCGAAAACGTTAGGGATTTTTTTCACAAGTTGAATGCTGAAGATGGACGTCTATTCTCTGTGGATAAACAGTTTATTTATCTTCAGACAGCTTATACGAATACCTTTCGAGCTATAGTTTGTTGAAATCGGATTCTGATCAAAAGAGATATTTAACCTTAAATGCGGACGAGAGATTATTACCGTTACCCACTTACCATACACCTGCGGCCCACCCTAATGGTCAGTCACGTCCTCGAGAATGTTTGGATGAAACTTGGTGGAAAAAAATATCAAAAATCAGCCAAGTCTTGTCTCTGACTGCCATCCATAACCTATCTGAGAGAATCATCATTAGTACACCCGAAGAAACAGTTTCAAAAGCCAAACTGTAACATTTCTCAAAGCCATCAAAAAGTGTCACGCACGACTGCTCGATAAACGTACGGTCCCTTTGCCTGCCGGTTGCTGTCATCGTCGGCCGATTTGACGAAGGATAATCCGAAGAATTGCAAATTCGTTAAGCTGTTGCTTGCTTGGGTAGGATTCCATTTGCCTTTATGTCGATCTAATCAGCAAAGCTTCGCATCAGACGTGAGTTCAAGTGAGCAACGACGAAACCGATTGCTGCTGATTATAATGCCGATAGGTTAGAGGGAATTGAAATGGCAGGGACTGCATGGATGGTCATTTTACTTGTTGTAAATGTCACTGGTCGTGACGGAAGCATGCAGTCTAGCAATTGTAGTTTGATGTGAGTGAATATAGTACCTCGTCATGTATGAATAATTTAGCTCGATTTATTTTAAACTTTAACCTCTTTATTGTGTGCCAAATTGTAAATATTTATCACTATTTATAAGAGTATTCAAAACGACTGTTTTGGCTTCTATTTGGGTGTAAGTACGAGTACGATGGTTGAAGAAATGCTACGTTATTCCGGAATTGACACTAAATATAATTGTAAATTACTATCATAGAAGTACATTTTATGTAATACAAAGTTTTGGTACTGTATTCCGTTCCAGAACTGACGTTCTATTTCGACAGACTTCGTAACCGATGTACATATAGTGTGAACCACAATTGCATAGCTAGTACTACAATCCAACGCAAACAATCCCTCATGGTCGTAGCTGTAACATATCGAACCAGTGCGTTACTTAATGTTTCACCAGACTAGGTTTATTAAATTGAATATCTTAGGAAATAAAGAAAACGACAGTGGCTCGAAAAATTACATTCTCAATAGAGACTCGGAATCCCCATAAATGTTCATCTCAATCGATCCATTTCCGACCCGATCCTTTGCATCGCTGGTGAACCGAATTTCACGAGTATTGATTACGAACAGGGACACAAACGAAAAGGGACCTTAATTTCAATGAAGCACTCTTCAACGACAAACGAAAAAAAAAGTTCCTCACCTTTACCTTGGATCGGTTCTAATCAAACTCAAAGTTGGTGCTTTGTACATAGAAAAAAAGATCCAATTATGTGATGTCTATCTTAACATTGGCTGTCTGTCTGCGAAAATGTACGTAAATTACCGTAATTGAACAGGGCCGAGAATGGACTCATTATCGTCCTGGCGGCCAAATATGCTTGAAGTAGCATCAAGTTGAATATTTGTGCAAACGAATCACGAAACGACATCATTAGGTAGAGACGAAAATTGGTTTCTTTTGAAATGGGGTAATTTGCGGAGCCTGCTTGCTTGGAGGAAACGTTCCCTTTTGGGTGATTTGTTCTGAGAGGTGAAAGTCATGAAAGTGTTGAATATTTTGATTTTAGTTTTCTTATGAATATACGTTTGATGCAAATCAAAATTTGTATTAAATTGCATTTCGTATTGACACTCGGTAATCTTGCCTTGGTACGTACATCGCGTGGTCTGAGTCTGAGTGTACTTAAGTTCGTGTGGTATGCTGAGAAACGATTGTTCAGAACCTAACCACTGCGCCATACAAACTTAATGTACAAACACCTGCACAGAAGTTCGTTCGAAACAGATCCCACCTCTCTTTATTAGGACATCTTTGCCATTGTTCTTGCACTGGGAAACTAGATCGCCATCATACTTGGTAATGCGTTTAGTTACCGGACTTACGTGCTTGAAGTTTGTGTAGGATTTCTCGACAAGTTCATAGAGAAAACCCACTAACTCACATTTTTACCACTATGTAAAGCTGTTCGCATCTGATTACACTGTTCAAGACACGATCGGGGAGCAGAACGAAAAAAATGGCGTTTAAAAAGTTTACGGTGCCAGGAAACCCCTGGTGAAGAAGTTTTTGAAAAAAATTGGAACGGCGTTTCATTTCTTCACGATGATTTAGTTGGAACCCTGAAGCCCTGCCATCTTTTTATTTGTTCTGCTTCCAAGCCCAGTTCGTTGGGAAAATTGGATCAAAGATGCCCATTTTCACCTAAAAGATGTTGTTTTTTTAAATTTCACAAAGCTGTGAAGTCCCGTTCCAAATTTTTTCAAAAATTTCTTTACGATGATTTAATTGGAACCCTAAATTCCTGCCATCATTTGAGTTTGTTCTGCTCGCAAGCCCAGTTCGTTGGGAAAATTCGATCCAAAATGCCCATTTTAAACTGTGAAGTCCCGTTCCAATTTTTTGCAAAACTTTCCTCACGACGATTTTGTTGGAACCCTAAATCCCTGCCATCTTTTTATTTGTTCTGCCCAGTTCGATGGGATTTTTTTTTTTGCAATCATAGGGTATTACAATAAACTTTTCGATTTTCGATCATTTCTATTCCTTCCTACTTGACTGTACAATTCGAAACACACGGAACTAAAATTACACAAACGACGCTATGCAGATTCCTTCGTATCAGTACTGTAATCACCAATTAGATAGCGTGGTCACAGCAAAATACAATTTCAAGGTAATCGGGTTAACCAGCCAATTTCTATACCAATTTTTCAATTAAAACATTACAACTTTTTTCTATTTTTTTAGTTCATCGAGTAACTGAAAGTGCATAATGAATGTATAAATAAACCTTAACATTACACAAGAGCTCCATTGTTGCATTGGCTTCAAAATCGTAAAACAAAATTACTTTCGGTTTCAGCACTTAACATCAGACACCCCCTTTTAGGGGGTCACTTGGTTACAGTGCTCAGTGCGAAAAACGTCGTCATTTTGAATAACTTCGAAAAGGATAGTTAAAGTGTTATACTACCTTCGGAAGAATTTATGATAATGAGATGTCCTCTTCTTAAGTCAAAAGTTTCTCAATTAATTATCCTTTAAGTGTAATCCAAAATGTATTTCTCGTATATTAAGAGATAGCGAGTTGGTATATTCGGCAAAGTTGTAGTAAATTATTTTACAAGGAACTTTGCCAAAGGTGATAATATTCTATCTTGAATAATCATTGAGATATAGAGGATTAGGATTACCGTAAAAATCAGTTTTTTATTATAACTTTTTTCCTCGATTTTTCATTGGTTGAAAATGTTTTGTAAAACTGTCACAATTAATGAAATACAAAATTTCAGTGAACAAAGCAACTTAATATACTAAGCAGTTACTGAGATATTTGTGATTTTTGTTCTAAAAATCGCCTTCTTTATACTCAAATAACCATTGGGCTATTCATCAGGAAATTGACTCAAAATTTAGTGTAGTTTTAAGATATACTGGCGAAGTTTTTATATCTATGTTTTTGAAAGTCCCTATATGGAGACGCCCCGTAGCTCATAAGTATTCTTACTAATTGGTTACATAATCAACATCATCTTATTGAAAAAATTGTAATTTTTACTAATTTTGTCAACCATTTTTGCTATCCGATTGGACTGACTACTAATATTACCTTGTATATTATAATACATTTTAACGACTGACGCTTTCAAATTGGTTTACATAAAAATATTCGAAAAAAACATTACCGGATTCCGAAACTGACAGCTGAAATGGAGTCAGCAACCCAAAATTAGTTAAAAACTTACTTTTATCCACATAAAGAAATCTTTAAATTTTGTCACATGTGTGCTGTGCTGTTATACAAGATCGAAAAAATCAATTTTTTTTGCTAACATCAATAGATAAATCAAAGAACTGCACGCTTATACTAGATTGGTCTGAATCATCTATGCACCAACCGATTCAGAAATGCCTTACGTAAATATTGGCAATAATTTAACATCTGTGCAATAAAATTGAAAATTTACATCAAGGAGGCAGCTATTTCAGGAAGAAACGTCAATAGGAAGCACCTAAGTGGCTCAATCAAACACGAATATTTATAAATAGAGGTACCGCATGCCTGATTGAATCGGTTTGTGTTCTTATGCTGAGTGAGTAACATCATGGCTATAGCTTCTGGACGCTACAATAAGCAGCAAACGCTATGGATTTTCGGCAGCGGCGGCATCGCTTGCAGTTAAATCGTGTACTAATTTCTCAGGCACCAGCGTAATTTGCAAAGTCGGTGAGTGGGTTGGTTTCGGATTGAGCGCAATACTGCAGGGTGCGACGAGTAGTTGTTGCTTGAGAGCTCGCGTTCGAAAAAATCAATTTATTTTTATGCTCGTGTGTGCGTTGCGTCAATCCATGTTTTCGAGGGTTTGCAGATACATAGAGTAATGAGCCTATTACTACGTATGTTTCATATTTCGAATATATGTGATATGCTTTCCATCACTAAGGCATTTCACAACATGCTTCTGTAGTTATTTCTAATGCACGGACGGACTGAACTGGATTTGCGTCTACAGAAAGGCGGCAGTTGGTTGGATATTTTGCTGGGCGAGGAAACTGAGTTATGATAGATCGGATTGCTTTCGATTTGTTTTCAAAAAGTTGCGAGATAATCTAAAGCGATTCTTGGTAGCCAATCCAAAAGTAATACCATTTGACCAAGAGAAAGCAATGATTGGTTTTCATCACATGTTTGCATTATTATTTTACACATCGACATCGTTGACCCCACTTAATGTCACACCACTGCATCATGTCGTACCTTGATCAACAGAATGATTATCTGCAGCAAGAAGGATAAAGACAAAGTCCAAAACGATCGGGTTGCAAACAGAGAGTGTGAAATTTATTCTTAGTTGCGTTGCAGGTAACGCAGATCCTAGGCCATCATTGAAATATTATGTTTTGCGGTTGAGATGTACTTCCTCCGGTTGCCTGACGAATACCTGTAATTATTGCGTGTGACTTTGTATGTAGAAGTCTAATTGTGAGTCGTACTTTGGTGGTGTGTTCGTGGAAGGTTGTTGCGTTGCAACGGAAAATGCATGAAATAATTGGCAATGTCGTGAAGAGTTCATGTTTACTAACAGGAATATACTGGGGTACGCGAGGGTTGAGAGGCATTGGGTACGGAATGACTTGCTGCGCGTCATATACTGAATCGAGCTCAAAAATGCAATAAAATACCCGTTTTCTTGCCGCTTTGCGCGGTTTTTATGAGGTTACAGCTACTAGTAGAAAGACTGGGAGTTCTGGATCTTGGCCGCAGTAAAGGCCGAAGAAACTGTGCAAAGACCGCTCGAGGACGTATTTGGCGGTCCATGGGTAAGTTATATTTTTATTTCCTTGGTTTCTTGATTTTCGGTATTTCTGTGCATTTTTGTGTTAGTGTTGGGCTTTACCACCCCCCTGGGGTAAGAGTCCGGGCAAATTAATTACAAAATCTCTAACACATCAGCTTTTTGCGGATGGCGCTATAGAATTAATCGGTAAGGCTCGCACCATCTTCCCATTAAGCTGGCAGAGCGATACGCCACACGTAGCAAGGTATGAGTTTTGGAGTTCGAGTCTAGAGGTGCATACCTATCTGAGTTGGCGTGGGTGCTCACTAATTGTGTAATAGTGTGTGGATGTTTTTTCGAGAGTTGTCCTACTGGAGCTGTAGAGTTAGGGTCTCGGAAGGGCTCCCCGTCAGAATAACTCGCTATAATTGCAGACGCGACGGGAAATATTACCCTCTAAAACACTGCTTAAGGCCAATTGCAGTGAGTCGTTATACTAGATGTGATATTCATTGTATGGTACAGGTATGTGCGGGCACAGGGACCTCACGATCACGTGTATCATTGCGAGAGGCTCGAGCGTTTTTGCGTTAACAAACTCGATCGCATGGGCGTTTGAATGTCGCGTGTGTTAGCATATATGTAACTTTGCCTGTATAAATTTGGATAGTCCATTCGTATATTCGCGTGTGTTCTTGGATGATTGCGTTGTAGCATGTTCACCTTTTTCGTAGTTTTTGTCATTATTCGTTCACTACGCTCACTATGCCAAAACGCATCACATCAAGAAATATTCAGACGCTTGTGTACAAATATTCCCTTGCATGCAATTTTAGCCTATTTCGGATGAACTTTCAAAAAAATATTCCGTCTCACCGAAACCCAAATGCGCATTAGAATGAAATGGATAGATACGAATGTGTTAAGAGGAAAGAGTATTCTTAAAATTCAAGCGAGAGAAATGGTTGTCGAAAGAGTAGTATTTGTAAAAATACGTACTTCCGACTACGAATACTCGAATCACTTGACGCCTATCTGAGGATCTACAGAACTGCAACTCGTCCATTTCGATCCTGATCGTGGAAGAGGCAGCAGTGTGAAGTTCTTTTTTAGTATCGCGGTGTGTTTTAAAAGGTAGTTTGTTAAAAATGTGAGAAGTTCTTTTAGGATTAAATTTATTAAAAAAGTTCCTTTCCGATAGGTATAGCTAGTGCGGTCAGTGAATTGTGCGGTCAGAAATACAAATTTGAATTCGCTACATTTCGTGCGAACTTGTGTGTGAAAAGAAGGTAAGATTAAATAATTGAGTTGTGTGATAAAAAGCTTCAAAGCGTCGAATAGCCGATCGACGGCTTCTTTTCTTTTATTGCAAAAGTTTGGAGATTTTCCGCCATCCGCGTTCTAGCGACGCATACGCTCGGCACGCCGCCCGTCTCGTTTACCACCCTGCTGACCCCACGTTCCGGCTTCGAAAGTTCCCGACGCTTTTGGCAAAAGGTCGGAAGGAAGCAGCAAAACCATCAACGCGCTTCGTTAGAGCGACGGCCAAGTTCATCATTGAAAAGTCGGCCGAATTCAACGCCCGGTAGGCAAAGGCCTAAATAGCGTCATCATTGCGACGCCATTGTAGACGCCGTTCGTCGCCATCGCTGAATAGGTTTGCGATAGGAAGTCGGTGCCGAAGCCGCAATACCAGTCGGCACCCAGCTGAGATGCAGCTCTACTAGATCGACGCTGTTCCTGAAATAACGCATGTAAGTTAAAAATAGATCATTGATCCGTGCACGTAGATCCATACACACACACAACACTCAAACCTTCGAAAGCTTTCTTTGCCGCTCGAAAGCTAAAGCCGAGCGCGCATTTGTACTGCTCAGCGCAGCTTTATCCGCTAGCAGGAAATTTTGACCGCTCATAGGTAGACAGGAAAGGGGAAAGCTAGAAAGGGAAGGAACACGAAAAATGTAAAGCTAAATGAATATATAAAACCTAGGTTAAGAATAAAATGCCGTATTTTAATCCGTCCAATAAAATGTTTTCCTGTTAGTGTTACCTGAAATGTTTGTATTTTTTATGTTGATTAGCTTTCCCGTGTAGTGAATTTGGTTCGGGAAGATTTCTCACGTTTCGCGTCGCTTCCGTAGATTTGAATTTTCTTTGTGTTTGTTTTACTACGATGGGCTATCGGGAATTAGTCTCCACTACTACTTACAAAGCGAGAGGGGAAGAGTGTACGACTGAGTTCTGCCTGTGATGATAACTGATCGTTTTTTTTAGTGCATGAGCTTTCGAGTTGGTATAACGATCATTTCTCTTGCGTCTTTGCTAAATATAGTAGTGGCTCCATCTATACGCGAAACGGAGTGCATCTTTTCATATTTTGTGTTTACCTACCGTTCCTTTGCGCCATTTCGGGATCAATTTCTATAACCTGCCCTGAGGTTAGGTTTCATGCTGGGCAATTCTAACCAGACGAGTGGTCCTCTTCGGGGGTGGCGCTAAAGCTACTCGTTTAAAACGTCCTGAGGAGCGTTTTGGTAGACGGAAACCGTAAACGGCCATTTGGCCCGCTACAGCGTGCGGACCGTGAATCTGTTACTTAATTTTTGGTGTACGGCGCAGATGCTAGAAGAGAGTGAGTTCCTCCATATCACTAGAATTCCCAGTCATGTCGGTATGGAACGTGTTATCAATTGGATGGGCATCAATTTTTATTGGTTGAGCTGAAGGCATGACCCTAGGTTGCTAGGGACTTCCGAACGTAACCGATTGATGATCGTGCGAACACGGATGTTTGTAGGTTCACTCTTCGGACCACGTTTATGTGTTTATAAATGCTAAACCGTTCACTTAATCGCCAGGGTGTTTTCATGTTTGCGTGATCGTGGGCGTAGGTGTGCGTGGATGATCGTGAAGGGATCGAGCGTTTCTATGTTGGCATGTTTGTCGCTTGCACTATCGTGTATGAAACTTCGCGTGCATGGATTCGATTTTATAATTATGTGGACATTCGCAGGATACAATCGGTTGGATGCAAGAGCAAAGTTGGATCTGCTCTAAGTGAAACAAGTCGATTGAGCGAACTCGAGCTTCGAAGGTTCGAGGAATTCGAAATGGAGAAGCGGTTTCTTGACCTAACGAACAAGATTCTGAAGGAGTACGGGAGAGAATCACTGTCAGTGACGGAGATCGACGAAGAAAACCACGCTTCGAAGGTAGAGGAGTGGTTAGCTGGAACGGAACGTGTCGGCGAAGCTGATGATTCCGGATTAGAGGCAGAGGAGGCAAATGGGTAAATACCGAACGTTTCGGATAAGCTTGTAAAGCATCAAGATGTCCTGGTATGTCTTCAGAGACAGCTGGCACAACATATCCCAGGGATAGCATAAGGGTTAATGCATTGGACTGGTGTTTCGAAGGTTGGGTTTTTCTAATATCGCCCCTGGTGGATTTTTTTCACATAATTGCTTTCGCTTTACTCACTTTTTCGATCAGTTTTCCCCATTGGATACCATTATAAAAGTCTTAACAAAATGCCCGGTGCCCAACCTAAGCACAGCCAGTCCTGCACCAAGTTGAATTTTTTGTTGAGCACTAATTTGAACCACTTGAGATTTTTGGTGTTCCTGGAAGCGCTGGAAACTCCCCCTTTGCTTTCGAATTACTAAAATCAGAGGCTGTTTGTTTAGGTTTTGTATCAAAGAATCTCATCTGTTTATAGTTTTTATGCGCAGTAATAGATGTCCTCCCTAGAAGATGTCAGAGCTGCAATCTTTCTGAGCAAAGAAATAACTTTTTGCGTGGTGAATGGTGTAAATTTCTTCAATTTATCTGCAAAAGAGTGTTTGGAGCAACTTTTAGGGGGACGCTTCAGCTTCTCCGGGCTCTGTTTGATCGTGGGGAATGGTAATAGATCATGTGGACACTCTCCAAAGTAGGCAGGCTTTTCAACATTACTAATGCAAGAGTTATCTTATTGATTCTCTGTCCGTTTGCCAAACGGAGCCTTTGCCATTCAAAATACTACGCTTACTTACTTACCCGCGCTTCAGTTGGCTGTCACCTTCATCCAGACCACGCCGTCGATCTCAACTGTGTGAGCGGGCATATACACGTGACGTGTACTTTCGAAATTTTCAGATTGGAAAGATCATATAGAATCCAACTGAGTTCGATTTATATGATTTTCAACAGGCAGTCGGAGTATTCGAAGGCGAATCTTGTTCGATATCCCGCTAGGTCTTTACAGGAGAGTTCATTTATGCACGGGTCTAGTGCCCGGCGCAGCTTTAAGATTGTGAAAAGAGGCGAATGACCCTAAGGTTAAAACCTCTATATTCAAAAAAAAAGTTTCTGTATTTTATTGATAAATGTGAAATATGCTTCTAAATAGAATGAAAATTGATTAATATTACTCCGCCTGGTGTGTTAATTCGGCTCAATTTTTCATAAGTGTATTTCGCTTTCTGCGCCAATCGTGCACGGAAGGCGAAATATGCGGGTCTGAAAGGAGCGTAATTCTCAAAGGCTTTTAAACGAAACTGCCTTATTAAGTCAGCAAAACTCTTTATGTGACCGGGAGGCATTTGCTGAATAGTAATTAGACACACTTCTTACTTGAAAGTAGAAAGAGTTGGTGAAGCGATTAAGAGAATCTTCCGAAAAATAGAGAGTCATACTATTCAGTTATATTTTCCTAGAAATAATAAAGTAAACTGAAGATCTTGATAATAAATTTTCGTCTTTTTTTGTGAACCTCTGTTTTAATTCATATTTTGAATATTTCAACTTTTTACGTCACCCAATGACTGCAAACATAGTTGGTTGCCTCACCTCACGAATTGCAGAGGAGCAATAACATGGCGTCTCCGGACAATGGTTGTGTCTAATCTGATATGCAAAACGTAAAAATATTGAGCGGCGATTTTGTAACAAAATAAGCAAACTTTCTACGACACCATGCACTCCACGATAGCTTTCCGAATAAGAACTCTGTAAGTTGGCTTACTAGCCCATTATACTCTATTCTACTTCATTCAGATTATGTCTAGTACTTAACCTACAAAAGAGATTATAACTACTAGAGGGAGCAAAGCGCTATTGTCTCCATATCTCGACAAACATATGATTACGGCCTAAAAGCCAACTGTCAAAATCCACTTTGAATGGAAATTCCAGACAAACCGTTATTAGTCGAACACAGTTCACAACAGTTTACGAAAGATAAAACTTTTCTCTTTCGTTTACTACCAACATCTGTGACTGGCGTGTAACGGTTTGTCCGGAATTTCCATTCAAAGTGGATTTTGACAGTTGGCTTTTAGGCCGTAATCATATGTTTGTCGAGATATATTCACGGACTGAAACATGAGGTCTCGCTCTAGCATATTGTACCCCATTACTTTGGCATGTGTGTACCCGGAGCAATATGTGTCAAACTAATGGGCCTAGCATTTGTAAGAGCGAGATGATAAATTATCAGTGTTAGCAGCGACATGCAACCTCTAGTAGTTATAATCTCTTTTTAACCTACCCATCGTTTTTCCTCTTTTTCCTGTTTAAAGTTGGAACACCAAATTCTCAGATGAACAATGGAACAAAGCCCCTATGCTGCTCGGATTATCTGAGGATGTGTGTACGTCATGCGTTGTTCCAGCGACGAGGAAATTCCGAAAAGTGGTTTTCGTACATAAATCATCCGAAAACCGCTTGGTAGCGAGCTGTGCGAAAAATCAATAAGTACTTGTGCCAAAAAAGAAATGTCCCATTCTGAAGAAAATAGCGCACGTGTATAGAATCGCGGAGAAAGTTCTTTGTACAGTGCTTCTCCATTTCAGCAGAATGTAAGCCGATTAGCGCGTGCTGTGGTCAGTCATGCGTGGAAGATGTGTTTCTTTCATGACGGGAAAATTGCACAGCTGTCGCTGGAATTTCTACACAATTTGGCAACAGTTTTATTAAAGGAAGGCGAAGAAAAAAAAACATTTTCCACCACTCTTCAGTATTACCGTAAACAGTTCAACCAATCCGATTCGCGCAACCGTCCCTTCAATGGCACTAACTAAACCATTAGACGAAGAGGTTGAAAGATGTCAACAACTTTTCACCTACTTCAACTCAATGACTTTGGCTTCATTTCTCCCCTGAAGCGCTTCGACCAGGATCAACTTGAGCCCCCTATTGCGCAAGAAGAAGGTACAGTGCGGATAGCTGATTACAGAGTCTTTTGACTCTATAGAATAATAGTCCAAAGCTCCGCGGTCGGCGGACGGTCGACCTAAAAGTAAATCTGTTGAAAGTTGAACGCTTTACACAAAGAAAATCCCCTGCCAGCGGATTTTCGTAGGCAACACAAATAAATAGGTATAATCCAGCAAATTACCGACGGTCGCTTGGGAAATGAAGTGGGGCTTTGGCGTGAACTAAATGTTTTTTTTTCATGGAGCTGGGATGTGGTGCTGGGTGCGGGTGACAGATCCCAGATCAACAACTTTGCGCCGGGGGGACTTGATTTGTCATTTGTTTTTCTTTGCAACGGCGGTTGGATATTTTCCCGGAAAGTTTCTGGTTCTTTTTCGTGTGGCAGAGTAGCTTCGGGATAACTTCTAAGTCATGACATTAAAAAAAAGTTTCAGTAGATATATTACACGTAATTTTAGCTGCATAAAACGTAGCGATATGAGGTAATTTACAATTTTTAACGTTGCCGTTATTTGTGGCAAGCGCAACAATTCATAGTCATGATCCATTTTTCTATTGAACTTGATGGCAATGGGTAATTTATCATTTCGATAAATCGCAAACGAAAGTTGTACGACAGACATAACATCAACGGAAAATATTTATCGTTCGTGTAAACTTTTCAGGAAGCGTTCCCAAAAAAAGTTTGCTGATTAATCACATAGCGCACCACATCCAACTCCGATGTCGTCTCGCAACAACGTCCGTTCGCATCCTTTTCGCCAAAATCGATCATGCAGAGGCAAAGTCCACAGAAAATCGTGTGAAGTATCTTACTGTTTGGTGGAACATATTTCTGGTATCTCAGCAAACATTTCCTTAATGATGACGTTTGAGGTTAAAGTTATCCGAAGGGCGAGGGTCGACCCGACCACAGAGGTTACATCAGCCTGATGGAATAGGAATTGTGTTTCCGATCCACCCACGGGTTGGATCCGCAGTAAATTTGATATTCCCTGTAGAACAGTTTG
Organism: Topomyia yanbarensis; assembly: GCF_030247195.1. Classification (NCBI taxonomy): domain Eukaryota; kingdom Metazoa; phylum Arthropoda; class Insecta; order Diptera; family Culicidae; genus Topomyia; species Topomyia yanbarensis. The sequence continues at coordinate 23,838,295 of NC_080672.1, forward strand.
GGCCTGCGAATCCGATACTGTGTGCCTTCATTAATCATTTCTGTCAGACGAGGCGCTTTCAGTTTTTATTGATCACCGACGCAAACCATGACGACATTCGTTCCGACCGACCGACCGTCCTGCCGGCCGGGCCCGGAAGCAAAACAAATGGACAAACGTCTGGGAGTAATCGGGCAATATTAATAATGTACTCTGTGGCTGGGGTGGAAAAAGATGCTTTTCTTTCCGTTTGTGGTAGTTTTGCTGAGGAAGAATAAATAAAGTGTGCTTTAATATTTTGAAATGGAAATTGAATGAGACACGCGATGACAAGACAAGGACAAGACAAGGACAAGACAAGGACAAGACAAGGACAAGACAAGGACAAGACAAGGACAGGACAAGACAAGGACAAGACAAGGACAAGACAAGGACAAGACAAGGACAATACAAGGACAAGACAAGGACAAGACAAGGACAAGACAAGGACAAGACAAGGACAAGACAAGGACAAGACAAGGACAAGACAAGGACAAGACAAGGACAAGACAAGGACAAGACAAGGACAAGACAAGGACAAGACAAGGACAAGACAAGGACAAGACAAGGACAAGACAAGGACAAGACAAGGACAAGACAAGGACAAGACAAGACAAGGACAAGACAAGGACAAGACAAGGACAAGACAAGGACAAGACAAGGACAAGACAAGGACAAGACAAGGACAAGACAAGGACAAGACAAGGACAAGACAAGGACAAGACAAGGACAAGACAAGGACAAGACAAGGACAAGACAAGGACAAGACAAGGACAAGACAAGGACAAGACAAGGACAAGACAAGGACAAGACAAGGACAAGACAAGGACAAGACAAGGACAAGACAAGGACAAGACAAGGACAAGACAAGGACAAGACAAGGACAAGACAAGGACAAGACAAGGACAAGACAAGGACAAGACAAGGACAAGACAAGGACAAGACAAGGACAAGACAAGGACAAGACAAGGACAAGACAAGGACAAGACAAGGACAAGACAAGGAGAAGACAAGGACAAGACAAGGACAAGACAAGGACAAGACAAGGACAAGACAAGGACAAGACAAGGACAAGACAAGGACAAGACAAGGACAAGACAAGGACAAGACAAGGACAAGACAAGGACAAGACAAGGACAAGACAAGGACAAGACAAGGACAAGACAAGGACAAGACAAGGACAAGACAAGGACAAGACAAGGACAAGACAAGGACAAGACAAGGACAAGACAAGGACAAGACAAGGACAAGACAAGGACAAGGCAAGGACAAGACAAGGACAAGACAAGGACAAGACAAGGACAAGACAAGGACAAGACAAGGACAAGACAAGGACAAGACAAGGACAAGACAAGGACAAGACAAGGACAAGACAAGGACAAGACAAGGACAAGACAAGGACAAGACAAGGACAAGACAAGGACAAGACAAGGACAAGACAAGGACAAGACAAGGACAAGACAAGGACAAGACAAGGACAAGACAAGGACAAGACAAGGACAAGACAAGGACAAGACAAGGACAAGACAAGGACAAGACAAGGACAAGACAAGGACAAGACAAGGACAAGACAAGGACAAGACAAGGACAAGACAAGGACAAGACAAGGACAAGACAAGGACAAGACAAGGACAAGACAAGGACAAGACAAGGACAAGACAAGGACAAGACAAGGACAAGACAAGGACAAGACAAGGACAAGACAAGGACAAGACAAGGACAAGACAAGGACAAGACAAGGACAAGACAAGGACAAGACAAGGACAAGACAAGGACAAGACAAGGACAAGACAAGGACAAGACAAGGACAAGACAAGGACAAGACAAGGACAAGACAAGGACAAGACAAGGACAAGACAAGGACAAGACAAGGACAAGACAAGGACAAGACAAGGACAAGACAAGGACAAGACAAGGACAACACAAGGACAAGACAAGGACAAGACAAGGACAAGACAAGGACAAGACAAGGACAAGACAAGGACAAGACAAGGACAACACAAGGACAAGACAAGGACAAGACAAGGACAAGACAAGGACAAGACAAGGACAAGACAAGGACAAGACAAGGACAAGACAAGGACAAGACAAGGACAAGACAAGGACAAGACAAGGACAAGACAAGGACAAGACAAGGACAAGACAAGGACAAGACAAGGACAAGACAAGGACAAGACAAGGACAAGACAAGGACAAGACAAGGACAAGACAAGGACAAGACAAGGACAAGACAAGGACAAGACAAGGACAAGACAAGGACAAGACAAGGACAAGACAAGGACAAGACAAGGACAAGACAAGGACAAGACAAGGACAAGACAAGGACAAGACAAGGACAAGACAAGGACAAGACAAGGACAAGACAAGGACAAGACAAGGACAAGACAAGGACAAGACAAGGACAAGACAAGGACAAGACAAGGACAAGACAAGGACAAGACAAGGACAAGACAAGGACAAGACAAGGACAAGACAAGGACAAGACAAGGACAAGACAAGGACAAGACAAGGACAAGACAAGGACAAGACAAGGACAAGACAAGGACAAGACAAGGACAAGACAAGGACAAGACAAGGACAAGACAAGGACAAGACAAGGACAAGACAAGGACAAGACAAGGACAAGACAAGGACAAGACAAGGACAAGACAAGGACAAGACAAGGACAAGACAAGGACAAGACAAGGACAAGACAAGGACAAGACAAGGACAAGACAAGGACAAGACAAGGACAAGACAAGGACAAGACAAGGACAAGACAAGGACAAGACAAGGACAAGACAAGGACAAGACAAGGACAAGACAAGGACAAGACAAGGACAAGACAAGGACAAGACAAGGACAAGACAAGGACAAGACAAGGACAAGACAAGGACAAGACAAGGACAAGACAAGGACAAGACAAGGACAAGACAAGGACAAGACAAGGACAAGACAAGGACAAGACAAGGACAAGACAAGGACAAGACAAGGACAAGACAAGGACAAGACAAGGACAAGACAAGGACAAGACAAGGACAAGACAATGACAAGACAATGACAAGACAAGGACAAGACAAGGACAAGACAAGGACAAGACAAGGACAAGACAAGGACAAAATAAGGACAAGATAAGGACAAGACAAGGACAAGACAAGGACAAGACAAGGACAAGACAAGGACAAGACAAGGACAAGACAAGGACAAGACAAGGACAAGACAAGGACAAGACAAGGACAAGACAAGGACAAGACAAGGACAAGACAAGGACAAGACAAGGACAAGACAAGGACAAGACAAGGACAAGACAAGGACAAGACAAGGACAAGACAAGGACAAGACAAAGACAAGACAAGGACAAGACAAGGACAAGACAAGGACAAGACAAGGTCAAGACAAGGACAAGACAAGGACAAGACAAGGACAAGACAAGGACAAGACAAGGACAAGACAAGGACAAGACAAGGACAAGACAAGGACAAGACAAGGACAAGACAAGGACAAGACAAGGACAAGACAAGGACAAGACAAGGACAAGACAAGGACAAGACAAGGACAAGACAAGGACAAGACAAGGACAAGACAAGGACAAGACAAGGACAAGACAAGGACAAGACAAGGACAAGACAAGGACAAGACAAGGACAAGATAAGGACAAGACAAGGACAAGACAAGGACAAGACAAGGACAAGACAAGGACAAGACAAGGACAAGACAAGGACAAGACAAGGACAAGACAAGGACAAGACAAGGACAAGACAAGGACAAGACAAGGACAAGATAAGGACAAGATAAGGACAAGACAAGGACAAGACAAGGACAAGACAAGGACAAGACAAGGACAAGACAAGGACAAGACAAGGACAAAATAAGGACAAGATAAGGACAAGACAAGGACAAGACAAGGACAAGACAAGGACAAGACAAGGACAAGACAAGGACAAGACAAGGACAAGACAAGGACAAGACAAAGACAAGACAAGGACAAGACAAGGACAAGACAAGGACAAGACAAGGACAAGACAAGGTCAAGACAAGGACAAGACAAGGACAAGACAAGGACAAGACAAGGACAAGACAAGGACAAGACAAGGACAAGACAAGGACAAGACAAGGACAAGACAAGGACAAGACAAGGACAAGACAAGGACAAGACAAGGACAAGATAAGGACAAGACAAGGACAAGACAAGGACAAGACAAGGACAAGACAAGGACAAGACAAGGACAAGACAAGGACAAGACAAGGACAAGACAAGGACAAGACAAGGACAAGACAAGGACAAGATAAGGACAAGATAAGGACAAGACAAGGACAAGACAAGGACAAGACAAGGACAAGACAAGGACAAGACAAGGACAAGACAAGGACAAGACAAGGACAAGACAAGGACAAGACAAGGACAAGACAAGGACACTACAAAGACAAGACAAGGACAAGACGACAAGGACAAGACGACAAGGACAAGACGACAAGGACAAGACGACAAGGACAAGACGACAAGGACAAGACGACAAGGTCAAGACGACAAGGACAAGACGACAAGGACAAGACGACAAGGACAAGACGACAAGGACAAGACGACAAGGACAAGACGACAAGGACAAGACGACAAGGACAAGACGACAAGGACAAGACGACAAGGACAAGACAAGGACAAGACGCCAGAAGACTCCAAAAGACGACAGAACACAGCGGAAGACAACGAAAAGCGACAGAAAACGCTCGAAGTTGCCAGAAACCGCTCGATAACGCCCGAAGAAGACAGAAGATACCATAAGGCGTTAGAAGATGCCAAAAGACACCAAAAGACGTCAGAAGACACCAGAAGACGACAGAAGGTGACAGAAGACGCTCGACTATGCCAGAAGATGCTCGAAGACGCCAGAAGACTCCAGAAACGCTTGAAGACGCCAGAAGCTGTAGGAAAGCGCCAGAAGACGCCAGAAGGCGCCAAAAAATGCAAAAGACGTAAGAAAATGCCAGAAGAGGTCAGAAAAGATCGAGAGACGCCAGAAGACGACAGACAACCCTAGAAGATACCAGAAGACAACAGAAGACTCTCAAAGTCGCCAGAAGACGCTCGATGACGCCAGAAGACGCTCGAAGACGCCAGAAGATACTCGAAGACGCCAGAAAGCGCCAAAAGGCGCCAGAAGATTCAGGAAGACGCCAGAAGATTCCAGAAGGCGCTAGAAGATGCAAGGCGCCAAGAGACGCCAGAAAACTAAATGATACCAGAAGACGACAGAAAACTCTCAAAGTCGCCAGAAGAAGTTCGAAGACGCCAGAAGACGCCAGAAAGCGCCAAAAGATGCCAGAATACGCCAAAAGGCACCAAAAGACGCTAGAAAGTGCTCGAAGACGTCAGAAGAGGCCAGAAGATTCTAGAAGACGCCAGAAGACGACCGAAGACGATAAAAGACGACAGAAGGCGACAGCAAACGACAGAAGACGATACAAACCGACAGAAGACAAAAGGAGACAGGAAACACCAGACAAGTTCGGAAGACGCCAGAAGATACCAGAAGACAGAAGAAGAAGCCAGACGATGTCAGAAGACGTCAGAAGTATCCAGGAGACGCCAGAAGACGCTAGAATAGGACAAAAGACGACAGAAGACGACAGCAGACGACAGCAGACGACAGAAGAAGACAGAAAACGATAGAAAACGACAGAAGACGACAGAAGACGACAGAAGACGACAGAGGACGACACAAGATGGCAGAAGTCGACAGAAGACGGCAGAAGACAGGAGCCAGAAACCAGAAATCAACGGAAAGAAGGAGAGACGGAAAGACGGAAAGACGGATAGATGGAAAGACGGATAGGTGGAAAGACGGATAGATGGAAAGACGGATAGATGGAAAGTCGGATAGATGGAAAGACGGATAGATGGAAAGACGGATAGATGGAAAGACGGATAGATGGAAAGACGGATAGATGGAAAGACGGATAGATGGAAAGACGGATAGATGGAAAGACGGATAGATGGAAAGACGGATAGATGGAAAGACGGATAGATGGAAAGACGGATAGATGGAAAGACGGAAAGACGGAAAGACGGAAAGACGGAAAGACGGAAAGACGGAAAGACGGAAAGACGGAAAGACGGAAAGACGGAAAGACGGAAAGACGGAAAGACGGAAAGACGGAAAGACGGAAAGACGGAAAGACGGAAAGACGGAAAGACGGAAAGACGGAAAGACGGAAAGACGGAAAGACGGAAAGACGGAAAGACGGAAAGACGGAAAGACGGAAAGACGGAAAGACGGAAAGACGGAAAGACGGAAAGACGGAAAGACGGAAAGACGGAAAGACGGAAAGACGGAAAGACGGAAAGACGGCAAGACGGCAAGACGGCAAGACGGAAAGACGGAAAGACGGAAAGACGGAAAGACGGAAAGACGGAAAGACGGAAAGACGGAAAGACGGAAAGACGGAAAGACGGAAAGACGGAAAGACGGAAAAACGGAAAGACGGAAAAACGGAAAAACGGAAAAACGGAAAAACGGAAAGACGGAAAGACGGAAAGACGGAAAGACGGAAAGACGGAAAGACGGAAAGACGGAAAGACGGAAAGACGGAAAGACGGAAAGACGGAAAGACGGAAAGACGGAAAGACGGAAAGACGGAAAGACGGAAAGACGGAAAGACGGAAAGACGGAAAGACGGAAAGACGGAAAGACGGAAAGACGGAAAGACGGAAAGACGGAAAGACGGAAAGACGGAAAGACGGAAAGACGGAAAGACGGAAAGACGGAAAGACGGAAAGACGGAAAGACGGAAAGACGAAAAGACGAAAAGACGGAAAGACGGAAAGACGGAAAGACGGAAAAACGGAAAGACGGAAAGACGGAAAGACGGAAAGACGGAAAGACGGAAAGACGGAAAGACGGAAAGGCGGAAAGACGGAAAGGCGGAAAGACGGAAAGACGGAAAGACGGAAAGACGGAAAGACGGAAAAACGGAAAGACGGAAAGACGGAAAGACGGAAGGACGGAAAGGCGGAAAAATGGAAAGATGGAAACACGGAAAGACGGAAACGGAGAACGAAAAACTAAATATGATAAGGTAAATATGAAAAACGTTAAACGAAAGATGATTTACCAATAAATTTCGATACAACCGAAGCAGCTGATAGTTAATAATAGAAACAGCATAACCGTTTCCATATCTACAAAAGCATCTCGCTGATCCTTTCGCCGTCTGCGGACCAGCTGACAAAAGCTCACCATGACTCACCATCCTCGCCGTTGAGTTGTTTGTATTGAGTGCGGCTGGCAAAAATAATGATATTCAATAATCCTCCTGGCATCAACCAGACAGCTATCGGCTATCCACGATATGTAATAAAGCCGCGTAGCGAAAAAATATTGATCCCGTCAACACCGCTTTGTGTACCGCTTACTCGACGATGGATGGCTTTTCGGTTTCATGATGGTCTTGTGAACATAATGATAACCTAACAACAGACGCATTTTGAGTTACTCTGTTCCGTTGTTGTCGTACCGGGATAGACGGTAGCGCTTGGCATACGCAAGAGAGACAGCAGTAGTTTATCATGTCGATATTATGATGGTGTATAGTTACACCGTGACACCCTCAGCCAGTGATAACCTGAGGAGTAAGCGTAACCTACATATACCTATTTGCATAGCGAAACCACAACCATTCCGAGTGCTTATGAGGCATGACCCACTTCCAGTCGCTATTTTCACAGCTGAAACCCCAGCCTGCCGGTAGAGCACACCTTTCACCGGAAGGAAGGAACACCAACCTGGATGGACATCCTGTTGTCTCTTGTGGTGGAAAGATAAGCTGTAGTGGAACCGAACGTAGTTTTTAGTGCCACTTGTCTGGTGAAGAGCCGTTAGTACATCTGGGGCCAAGCCATTAGGCATCCTAGTCATTAGACTAATTAGTTGTTGTTTATGTCGGCCTTAGCAGGCTCAGCTTTCTCTGCTAACAATGTTGCACCTTTTTGCTTAAGCGTTTAGTGTTTGGTTTTGCTCTGACTAAATTACATAGAAACAAAGAAGATAGCAGACATTGTGTTCGACTATCATGCAAATCCGTTTTTCTTTGTTTTGTATAGCATTTTCAATTCAGAGTGGAAATTGACTGCACTTCTTATCGCTGGCTTAGTGTAATTGTTAATGTCACATATTGGCAATTATACTAAACCAAATATTTGTTTGATTTGTGTTAGTTTTGAAAACTACAGCCACATGACCAATACACCATTCAACCAATCACTGTCACAAATCGATTTTATTTACTTGATCCATTCATTTACATCGTCGTTGGTTGCGGTAAAGGTTAAATTTGTTGAATGAATCGCTACAGACCGCATGGCCATTCATCACAAAACGAAACTTTCCATCTGCCATTCATCGTTTCCTATTGCATATATATGTATCTAGATGTGAACCAAAGTTTTCAACCTGCCCCCACTCGTTTTGAGAACCTTATACCGTGGATTAGTTGCTCCAACCTCATCCAACAATGAAACACCTAGAGGAGAGCAATACCGGTTCCAAGGATCGCTTCCTGTCTGACTCTCTCTCCCTCCATCTGTCTGTCTGACTGCCTTTCTGTTGAACAAGGTAATAAACGCTATTTATAGAGAACTGATAAACCATTCATTCGCCTGAAAGCTTATGACACGACTCCTCACTGTTAAGCCGGCCGGGTTCTCCGCAAGATCCCAGATAGGACCGACTAAATTCGCACCGAGCGCTACCTGTCTGTGGTGTTAGAGAGGTGAATTAGAGAGTAACGATTCGGCAGCGCCGAAGGAGGGAAGATTAAAATGAACAAATTAAATTTTGCTGGGAAATGTCAGTGCACATGGCAGTTTTTTTTCTTTCGTAGATTGCTCACCAGTTGAAAATCAACCTGTCAGCGAAATCTATCATCTTAAATGTTCTAGTTGTCGTAGTATCATTATTATAGCTGTAATTGTAATGGTAGCTTGTATGTTTCTATCAGCATATATCTTCCTTACCAATGAATTAAAAAAAATGAATTAACAACCTTCTCGGACTCTGCTGAACTCGACACTAACTTTTCCATCATTATCAGTCACGTACCTACAACTAAGTGTCTGCTAAGTTAGCTTCTTCATTACGATGAGATAGTTTATTTTCGTGAGATTGAGAAACTGCGTCTTTGATGGACACCCTTAGGGTTGAAACCTTATAACAGATGTTTTGAAGTAGTACACTCCTCGATTCAATAAAATGGTCCCGAAATTGAAATTTTCGGTAGAAATAATGTCGGAGACCTGGAACGGGAATAATTGACGTTTTAAGAAAATTAAAAACCTATATTTTTGCGCCTTGTTTGGAACATTTGATAACGGAACAGTTGATTTTGTGAAATCAGTCATTATCTGCGCCTATCATTGGCCGCCGGGCGACCATGTTTTTGTATTATTAGCACCGCCCCTTTTGAATGGTTATGAACGATGGTAAGGTATAATAGAAACAAACAAGCATTCCCTTTGGAGATCAATTTACCGCTCATAATTCAATTACACGGGACACATATGTTAGCCTTAGGTCGATGGAACTTACTTTTCCTTTATGCTTCTTCCACGCAAGGCTTTGCGGCCCGGGAACAAGTAATTCGCGCTAGAGCCAATAATTCTCATATGGCTGTAACAGGCATTTTTGGGCCTCGGTGTATTTCGCCTCTCTTTGGCTATAGGAAAAATTCATTTTTGTGCCAAGTCAGAAAATTTTCAAACTCGGCTTCAATGCATTCAGTTGATCATAGAAAAGGCCGATAATGATAGATACTGAAAAAAGTGGTGATTTGAAAAGCTTTTGTTCGGTTAAACCCTTAAAATCTACCAACAAAATCCAACATCTAGACGAGTATGAACACTGCTGTCGTATGTTTTGTTTATTTTTATGACATTTGACGAACTAACGTAAATCTAATTTGTCTTCAAATGCTCTAAAGGGCGAACACGAAATTATTGCGACACATTCAACAGGGCATAACTTTTTTACCATTGGGTAAAAATCAACTAAATTTTGCACACTTTCTCATTGATGTGTATTGTTTACATGCTGTCAAACTCGAAGTCGTGTTTTTCGATTCAACGAAAATGAAGGTGAACCAACGCGAGTCGAGAGAACAAATTCTTTCCAAACACCTGGAATTTCCTGACCTGTCGCACCGGCAGTTGGGAAAAATGTTGAACATTCACCATTCAACCGTCTCCAGAGTGTTGAAGCGGTTCCAGGAGCGGTTGACGTTGGACCACGGCAAAGGAGCTGAAAGAAAACCGGGACAGGAGAACAAAAAGACGGAGGGAAAGGTGAAGCGGATGATTAAAGCAAATCCCAACGTCTCAAGCCGTGATTTGGCTAAAAAGAACGGCATGTCGCAGAGCTACGTCCAGAATGCAAAGAAGAGAGCTGGACTACATACATACAAGGTACAGAACTTCCCAAACCGCGATGAGCGGCAACAATCGACGGCTAAAACTCGGGCACGGAAGCTCTACGAGAAGATGCTGACAAAATATGGCTGCTGTGTGATGGACGACGAAATGTATATAAAAGAAGATTTTAAGCAAATTCCGGGGCTGGAGTTTTTCACTGGCAAGAGCAAGTTCTATGTGGACGACAAATTTAAGAAGAAGAAAATGTCGAAGTTCGCCTCCAAATATCTCATTTGGCAGGCCATTTGCTCTTGCGGACTGAGGAGTGAGCCTTTCGTGACAAAAGGCACAGTAAATGGTGAGATCTACAAATCTGAGTGCCTCGAGAAGCGCCTTTTGCCGTTCTTGCAGCAGCACGACGAAGCTCCGCTATTTTGGTCAGATTTGGCATCATGCCACTATTCTAAAAGTGTCCTGGAGTGGTATGAGGCCAATTCTGTCCATTTTGTTTCAAAAGGACATGAATCCGCCAAACTGTCCGGAGCTGCGCCCGGTGGAGAAGTAGTGGGCAATGATGAAGCGGGAACTTCGGAAGAGCACGAAGACAGTCAAAGACGAGAAGGACATGTTAAGAAAATGAAAAAAAAACTGAGAAACTGGTACCGGATGACACTGTAAAGACTTTGATGGAGGGCATCAAGCGAAAATGCGTTCAATTTTACACTCAAGGCTCCATCGATTAACTTTTCTTTTGATTTTTGAAGTAAATATATGTATAAAATTACCCTAAAATTTTGGTTTGATTTTAATCATTATAAGAAAATTGGCATGACATTTTCGGTGTCGCAATAATTTCGTGTTCGCCCTTTACATAATCGTAGTAATTATAAAGTGCCAACTTGAAAATTTTGATTTCTAGGGAAAGTTGTGGGGTGTCGGTTTTACCCATAATTCCCTTAATGTTCGTGAGACCGATCGACAAGAGCCCTATGTAACAGAAACAGAATCCTCATTTACATTTAACGTACAGAATTGCTGGGAACCAACGAAGAAGTCTGTCAAATCGAACAGGTCGAAACTCCGTAAATGCAAAAAAGCTGCCGGACAGCCAGCACAAATGGCTTTTGGTAACCCCCCAAAAAATCTACATCCCTGGTGCACATTTCCACGGCTAAAAAACAGCTTCAAAGTTTCTAACCTAGATCCGCAACACCTAAAAATACCTAGCAGAGGATATCCTTTTTTGGGGGCAGACAGGAAAGCTGCCATTACTCTCATCCTAGTCACGATCCTAGCCAATATCGATGGTATGCAGGCTTCGAGGGCTGGCAAATAACCATTAGATGAGGGTACTCTTCACACTCCACCTTCACGCTACCACTTCCCCCGTACGCCAAACACCAGCGATGGAGAGCTGTAAAACAGACCCGGACGAAAAAAAAAAGTATTCACAATCCGGACGCGTTCGTGAGAGAACAAAGCCAATTTAAATGTAAATTATGCTGAATCGGTGCCGACTTTTGTCTGAATCGCTGTTCCACAAGTTGGTCCCGCTTCGTTTTCTTACGCTGAAATCTGTCATTGACATCGATCTTCCAGCCTGTCCCGGGTGGGTTGCGGTAGGAGACGACCCGTTCCACTGCTGGCTGGTGGGATGATACTCTTCAGTTATAATGACTGCGCCTCTGTTCCATTAGTTTGGTGCTGCGGCTAATGCGGTGCCAGGACAACGATGTCTGCAATAATGACTTCAATGAATTCAACTCCGTTGTGAGTATGGAAGAAACTGAAGTTATTAGTTACGTGCAGTAGTTTGTGCTAGGAACGGAATATGAATTGCTCGTCCATTCTAAACCAGATCCAAAACCGGCCACGTGTTTTGGTTAATTGTCATAAGTGTTACATTCATCTAGGTAATTATCTTTTTCTTTTTTAACGCAACAAAAAGGCTGCCTCACTGCAAGATTCTTAAATAATCGTTGAAAATAATTTTTTGATCTCGATTCAAGACTCGTACAAAAAAAACAAATAAGAAAGTAACAGAAAAATATCCTTCGTCCAAGAATTATCACCAATCAATAACAAACAATCAGTAAATATTGTTTGCCATGTAACAAAACATCAATCAAAATTATGAATTATTTTGAAATGTGTAACGTTGAACTAGCCTCCTTGTAACAATTGTGGTTTTATGGTACTCTCGGAGGCACTCTTAAAACCTAAATTGTGCTATAAAACCTGAATTGCTACTTGGGATAAGATCAATAGTTCTTAACGGCCGAGCTCACGAACACTAATGCAGTTTCTTGGTTGAAAACAAGTCCATTTACTTTTGTCGTCGCTGTCTATTATTTTCCACCAGCTAGTGACATAGTATTTGTATCATGTGACGTATTCGTTCGTTAAATCGCTCCGTTATAGATATACCAGTGAAACAAGCATCCAATTTTACATTTTGCTTTGTTCTCCATCCAGTGCACAAACAGTATTGTATCGTTATCTCTGGCTGCGCAGTAAAATAAACCAGCCACAGTACAATAAAAGTTGCCGTACTACAGGAAAACGTAGACTATATTGACTTCGAACTAACTCATCTTAGACCTACAGCACATGAGGTGGAACAAATATTAAAAGCGAAAATAGAGATTTATCTGGAGGAAGTGACCCACATTCTGCTGCATCACGTTAGTAACTGTGTATTGATATCGTTTAGAAGTTAGGCTCATACAGAAAAAAAATATTGTGAAGAACAACATGCCACGCGGCTTCGAATATGACTACGTCAAAACCAAACAAGCCACATTTTTCTGCATGTACCAAAAGTGTGGACCAAAGACTTTTACTAGAGAGAAGTTCGATACCTTGACAGATATATACCGAAAACAAAACAAACATGCTTCGAAGCGAAAACAATGGGAACACTAGCGACAATCCTAGTGTTCTTTTTTTAATTTTGATTATAGGTCGGATTCGATTATCCGGGGATTTCAAAAAAATTTCACCCCGGAGAACCTAGAAAAACTCTAGAAGGGGAACTAAGGAAATTCCATTTTGTATCGATTGGATTTGCGTTTAGCTGTCAAAAAAACGAATCCAATCAAACATTGCCTACCCTTATAACATTGGAGTGTTGTCATACAATGCCGGGGCATTCGTTGCCAAAAATGCTGTTTTTCTCTCCTCAGTTCTCTTACTAGAGTTTTTCTAGGATAACCGAATCACCCGGATAATCGAGTCAAGTGCGCGTTGTGCCTCCACAAAGAGATGCTTGTCTTTGTCTTTGCAACATCCATTAGTTGACAAATGTCTTATCGAATTGTCAGGTGATCACTACGCATGTAGTCTTCGCAAACTCTCCCACCAGCGAACGACTACCACAGGTTATGTAGGTGATGGGTTCCCGGCCGCCTCAGCGAGAAGTACTGCTGGCGCCCTCTTTAGCCTAACATCCATCTTCGCTTGAATCTTGTTAACCCTTTGTTGACCAACATCCAAAACTATTCTTCCTTAGAACTGTTGCCGTCATGAAACACGAAAAACCTGGCTTGATAAAGATATCTTGACAAACGTATGATTACGGTTTAAAAGCCAACTGTCAAAATTCTCTTTGAAAGAAAATTACGCACAAACCGTTACTGGCTAAACACAGTTCGTAGCAGTTAATGGAAGAGAAAACTTTTCTCTTTTGTTTACTATCAAGTTTGTCCGGAATTTCCTTTCAAAGAGAATTTTGACAGTTGGCTTTTAAGCCGTAATCATATGTTTGTCGAGATATGTGCTTCTTTCACATTGCCAGAGGCTGCTCAATATTTACATTCCGATCTAGTCCAATTGCACGAAAAAGCTAGTTGAAGGCAGCCTAAATTAGCAAGTTTTATCAGTTTTCTATAATATTGTAAGGCTACGAAAATATTTCAAAATTCCATTTTCACCATTAACAGAACCTATACCTAGCAACACTGTTGCAGGGGAACCTAATCAGATTAATTGTATTAACTTTTGTTCTACTGATAATATTTATAATTGTTAGTGCTCAAATGAAAGATATTAGTCCCAAATATTAGCATTACTTGTCGTTGTAAATAGATGTTGTGTAAACCAAAAGTTATTGTCGTTTAGACACTTGGTTAGTTTATCAACAAGACGGGCATGGAGGGGTTAAAGATGCCGTTGGAATTCTGAGCAGGTATCCATTGTTGAAGGGGATGATGGGAGAAGAGCAATATCGTGTCAAAGTCCACTGACCTTTACACCGGATTTCATAAGAAATAGGAACATGATTCTATCAGCATCTTGTAACAAATCATAATCTTCGCAAAATTGTATCCTGAGGAGGATTCCTAAGAGACCCCTAAGAAGCTTTTTTATAGAATCCAGCATAAAAATTCAGCGAAAAAAACCGCAGAAATACGGATAAAGATTCAACCGAAATTAAGAACTAGTATTTTTTTTATAGATTCCAGAGATATAATACGTAGAAAAACCTTTTTTTAAACAATTTGTTTAAATTAATAATGTATCGATTTTGTTGGCGATTTTCGGCAAATTTAAGACTAAGAGAAAACGAAAGCAAGGAAATTGAAAGATGGATAGGTATTCTAGAGCGAATCAGTTATAAACTTAGAACGGAAAACTAGGACTAGGCAGGCTCATATGGACATGATCGAAAGGAATTGTGAAGAGTCCTTTGCCTTCTGCTAAGTAGGAGCTGGACGTTGCACCCAAGTCTATCGCATGGTCTATGATAGAACATAACTCATCATCATGTTTTACCGCCGTCGCCGGTGTTCCAATAGACCGAGGTTCAAACAACACAATATTTTAGGTTATTATTTATTGGCTCAAGATAAATAATTTCTTCAAAACTGATTTCAAACCGTGAAGGTCGATTCCATGTTTTGGTTTTCTTTAGTCACTTTGTTCGAAATAACCCATATATAAGCTATTGTTGAAGTAGACCAAAATTTGAGAGGAAATTAGGCCTAGACCCCCAATTCACAAAAAAATCATTTGACTGCAATGATCATGTTGGCATTATAATCGGACATTCTAGTTGAAATTTGAATTTTTTTCGAAACACCCGGATAATCGAATCATTTTCCCCGGATAATCAAATCACGGATAATCGAATCCCTGGATAATCGAGTCCGACCTGTATAGAGGTTTTAACCTTAGGGTTATTCGCGCCTCTTTTCGGGTTAGAGAAATCTCTTTTGGAAAAATCTCTAACCCTTTGTGCGGGTTTGGAAATCGAACCCAGGGGAGCTACGTACAGGGCAATCGATTTACCAACTACGCCATTTAGTATTCTGTATCTATTATTAGTACATACACGCTTACCAGCCGTTACCTAATTTTGGGTAGAATCCTACCCAAAATGGACTAAAGTGCATCTCCTCACTTTTGGGGAACAAGCTTTGAACTTAAATTTTGAGTAGTGTGAGCACTACCCAAAGTTTGGTTTACAGATAACCCAAGCGTTGGGTACAGAGCGGGTAACCCAAAGTTTAAGTAACGATGAAATAATCCAAAATTTGAGTAACGAGCGGATAACCCAACATTTGAGTACTGAGCGGATAACCCAAAATTTGAGTACTGAGCGGATAATCCAAAGTTTGAGTACTGAGCGCATAACCCAAAATTTATAACGAGCGGATAACCCAAAATTTCTGTAACGTTCGGATAACCCAAAATTTAGGCTTCCAATATATATTATATGTATGCTTGGCATTCGCACTAAGAACAACCATCGATATGGGTATCATTTGAAAAGTAGCCATTCGTAGAAGCTGTAAATTGATGATTGGCGCCATTTTGAAATCCAAGATGGCGCCTTCCGGTTACCACAAAACACTTGAAACTACCATAAATATGGGTGTCATTTGAAAGGTATTGATTAGTTGAAAGCGAAAATTGATGATTGGTGCCATTTTGAAATCCAAAATGGCGGCTTCCGGTTACCACAAAACACTGAAAACCACCATCAATATGGCTATCATTTAAACGGTAATAATTAGTAGAAGGCGAAAATTGATGATTGGCGCCATTTTGAAATCCAAGATGGTGGTTTCCGGTTACCACAAAACACTAAAAACCACCATCAATATGGGGGTCATTTGAAAGGTAGTAATTAGTAGAAGATAAAAATCGATGATTGGTGCAATTTTGAAATCCAAGATGGCGGCTTCCGGTTACCACAAAACACTGAAAACCACCATCACTATGATGGTCATTTGAAAGGTAGTAATTGTTAGAAGACGAAAATTGATGATTGACGCCATTTTGAAATCCAAGATGGCGGCTTCCTGTTACCATAAAACACTGAAAATCACCATCAATATGGGTGTCGTTTGAAAGGTAGTAATTGTTAGACGGCGAAAATTGATGATTGGCGCCATTTTGAAATCTAAGATGGCGGCTTCCTGTTACCATAAAACACTGAAAACCATCATCAATATGGGTGTCGTTTGAAAGTTGGTAATTGTTAGAAGGCGAAAATTGATGATTGGCGCCATTTTGAAATCCAAGATGGTGGCTTCCTGTTACAATAAAACACTGAAAATCACCATCAATATGGGTGTCATTTGAAAGGTAGTAATTAGTAGAAGATAAAAATCGATGATTGGTGCCATTTTGAAATCCAAGATGGTGCCTTCCGGTTACCACAAAACACTGAAAACCACCATCAATATGAAGGTCATTTGAAAGGTAGTAATTAGTAGAAAGTGAAAATTGATGATTGGCGTCATTTTGAAATCCAAGATGGCGGCTGGTAACAAAATACTTCAATATGGGTGGTTACCCCTCAGGTTTAAGAACAATTATTCACTAGTGGTCTATCCCCCATACGCTTGCTCATATGTCAGTGGCGCCATAATTGCAAATGTGGCCACAGTCCCAACTACAAATATATTTGAAATGAATTAATCATCAACAAAAAACAAAAAAAAATGAATGCACAATTTAAATACTTGTCTCTTAGACAGCCAGAATTCTATATTATATTCCAGCCGGTATGACTAAAGTCAAATGGAATTGTAGTGGCTCGGAGCTCGGGTAAGCTACAGTCTTGTTCAAATGTTCCGTATTGCTCGATGTATCTGAAGTCAATAACCGAGATGACGTTGTTTCACCGGTGTTGACTATTGGAAGCCTCAGTTTGACATGACTGAATAGTTTCCTGCAAAAAATGTTATTATATATACGTTATACCACGACCGATCATCTTAACCATACCTGAAGTCACCACGCAGATGCGAGGTCATCTAAACGCAACCAAGGCCCATAGTAATAGGTGGAATATCGAAACAAGCCACGCGGCTCGCTACCAACGAGTTGATGATCCACGAGGCAGCACGTCGAAGCTACGTGAACGGAATCGAACGACAGCAAGGAGTGCAGAGGCAGCAGAAATAATCTATAAAAAGTGGTAGAAATTAAGTTAGTCTTATGGCGCTTTTGTTTTTTCGACTACACTGGTGTAGTGCTGAGTCAAAAACGAAAACGCCATTAGTTTATCTTCCAGTGTATCCATAAGTAATAGTGAATAAATGTCGTTTCCACGCCCACGATAACAACTTATATTACATGCAAAACTGTTCTTATTTACTTACCAAATATTTTGAGGAGAAAAATTTCTTCAACTATTTAGCTAAAAGCAACAAACTGCAGAGCGAAAATACACATCTCTGATCTCTTAGAAAAAACGGGTGGTGGAGCAAATGCAGCAGCTGGTCGCTGTTTTCCGTTCGTTGGCAACAAAAAGTGCAACTCGATCATCATCTACAAAACGAAACGTGTCAGATTTTTAATGTTTAGTTTGTGTAATTTTGCAACATTTACCCTTTAGATAGATTTAATAGGTGTTTGAAACAAGACGACCTAAAGTGCACGGAATAAATTCTTCGATGCCGCACGCCATAGTCTTTAGATTCGAAGTCACAGAACCGAATCAATTTTTCAACCCTGGGGTTATTGATGACAATGCTTTAAATATACGATTCGATTAATAGAATTGAATTACAGGACTAGATTAAAAATAATAAATATCCTTACATATCCAACTGCTCCGGACAACGATGCGAGGATACCAAAATTTGTTTATATTTCTTTAACCGTATTCAGGCCTGCGTTGACGATTTTCGGTTTCTCAGTTTTCTCAAAACACTCAAAAGAAATATCAAACTGGGACGTCATCAAGCGGTAAGTGCGGTCAAATCTGAAGGGACATGAGCCACTAATTATAAAAGTGTAAAATGTGCCACTATTTGCTACAAACTATTCATACGATTTACGTTTTGCCTTTCTCAATAGAAAACTGCTCTGAAAACCGTCTTTTAAACGGAGACCCGGAGGCCCGAGTGACATATACCATTCGATACAATCCGTCAATTCTGTGTGTGTATGTGACCGCAATCTCACTCACTTTTCTCAGAGATGGGTGAACCGATTTTCATAAACTTAGTCTCAAATGAAAGGTACAACATTCCTATAGGCTGCTATTGAATTTATAATGGATCCGACTTCCGGTTCCGGAATTGCAGAGTGAAGAGTACGATTAGCCAGACAATGTCGATTTTCAAAATTCTGTAATGAATGTATAAAGGTGAAAACTTTTTCAAAATGGTGCCACATCTACTTAGATTTGTAGTACTAGGTCACTAACAGCCATTAAAAGTCTCTTTGGTCACATTGGCCACCATCGTCGGTTCCGGAAGCCCCGGCGGAAGTATCCAAATTCAGAATTACAGTCTCATTTTTTTCCCGGAGATTCGACCAAACTTGGTCTCAAATGAAAGGTGTTTTATCTCCGTAAATGGCTATTAAATTTCATCTCGATCCGATTTCCGATTCCAGAGTTATGGGTTGTGGGGTGCGGTCACTAAGCAAAATCTGTTTCAAATCGAATATTCTAGGGGAATTGACCATTAGAAAGTAGAAATTGAGCAGCTTCTAGCGCTGCGAGGGAAGCTCTTATCTTTATGAAAAATGATTTCGTGTTTCTTAACCTCACTGTTTTCAAGGAAAAATAGTTTTGAAACCCTGCATGCACTAGAAAAACTTTGGACATGAAAGGGTTAAAAACAATAGATAGATGATTTGAAAAAAGGAAGAGCGTCAGTACGACGATTTCCATTTCACCGTATGCTAGTTTACGAAATGGATGATTCTAGAAACATAGTTATCGAAGTACTTAGAAATATAGGGAAGACCCGATATTATCAGCCACCGCCCGGTCAGCGTGGCAAGCAGAAAGTTAGCAAAAGTTGAACACAGCGAAATTGATGCTGACAGAGTTTCTGCGAGCATTTTGCGCGATTTGTGCGAGAATTCTGGCAACGAATTCGCTCAAATGCAACAACCGTTTCTGACAGAAGCGGTCAAACCAACCGATGCTGCTCACTTTTATCCAGAATCGAGCCAGAAATGTACGACCAAGATCTCTGTACGGTTCCTGCCACATCTTTGTCAGATGTTTTGCTCGATTCGTGCTAAATTCTACCAGGTAGGAATTGCCAGGATCTTTACACAGTTTATATCCGAGTTATGCCAGGGTTTAGCTCGGTTCCTGTCAAAATTTGCCAGAAAACGCAAGCGAAACCGAGTTTGTCCTAGCTGAACTAACCCGACAGGATACGCGCAGAAATCTGACAGGGCTGCCAAACCTGTGCCTGATTCAGTCTACCCCCAATTTTGTCAGTGTATTGACCCCATTCTGTCACCTCTCGCATGAAAATTCGTTTGATTGGCTCTATCAAACAAACCAAGTCAACGTCTTAGATTTCAAAATGGCGCCAATCGTCGATTTTTGGCTTCTACTAATCAATACCTTTCAAATGACAACCATATTGATAATGGTTTTTGATGTTTTGTGGTAACCGGAAGCCGCCATCTTGGATTTCAAATGGCTCCAATCGTCAATTTTCGCCTTCTACTAATTACTACCTTTCCAATGAAATCCATATTAATGGTGATTTACGGTGTTTTGTGATAACCGAAAGCGGCCATCTTGGTTTTCCAAATGGAACCAATCATCAATTTTCGCCTTCTTCTAATAACTACCTTTCGAATGACACCCATATTGGTGGTGATTTTCAGTGTTTTGTGGCAACCGGAAGCCGCCATCTTGGATTTCGGAATGGCGCCAATCATTAATTTTTGCCTTCTACTAAACACTACATATTAATTGACACCCATATTGATGATGGTTTTCAATGTTTTGTAGTAACCGGAAGCCGCCATCATTGAACTCAAAATGGTGCCAATTATCAATTTTTGCCATCTACTAATTTCTACCTTTCAAATGACACCCATGCTGATGGTGGTTTTCAGTGTTTTGTGATAATCGGAATCCACCATCTTAGATTTTTAAATGGCTCCAACCATCATTTTTTGCCTTCTACTAAACACTACCTTTCAAATGACACCTATATTAACGGTGGTTTTAAGTGTTTGTTGTAACCAGAAGCCGCCATCTTGAATTTCAAAAAAAACGCCTATCATCAATTTACGTCATTCAGAAACTTCCCAACTGCCATTATCCAAAAGGAAATGTTACCCGAAAATTCAAAAAAATCTGAAAGTAAACGCAACACTTTTTGGTTCTAATCACCTACATTTTTTTTAGGTGAGAATTTGGTCACTTTTTTCCATCTTACGGTGACCGTCGTCACTCAAAATAATTATTGGAATCGCTCTGCCACGTGACTTCTGTCACCTTGGGTGACTATAGTCACCTAAGTGACTGCGGTGATCGCTTTTTCGCTCTCACCTCACCAAACTAGGTGAGGTGACGCGTCATAACGGTGAGAATACATTATTCTTTTGACATTAAAAATGTCTTACTCCACTATCTGGGGCTAGGTGTCATTCTAAAATCTAAACTATCTTCCATGTAACGAAACTATGTAAGGTTTGCACGCTTATAACTCCGATATTACTAGATGGATTTTAATCATTCATACACCAACCGATTCAGAAACACCTAACTTAAATATTGGTAATAATTTAATATCTCCCCAATAAAAGTAGACTTTTAAAAATTGGTAAAATTAAAAAGTTCACGAAAAAGGGAAAATTGCCATTCGTGATGCAGATTTCTCAGACACAGCCGTCATTAGAGGGTACGTTAGTGGCTCAATCACAAACGAAAAGTCATAAATAGAAGCAACGCATGTCCGTTTAAATCAGTTGTTGCTCTTATCCCATATGAGCAACATCGTCTCCGGGCGATGCAATAAGCGCTATCGATTTTCGGCAACGTTGGCATTCGCACACACTCGCACCTGACCTAAGTGACTAAACCATATACGGTTAGTTTATAAATAGAGGTGACGCGTACCCGTTTGAATAAGTTTTTGTTCTTATGTCGAACGGGTAAGATCATGGCTGCAGCGTCTGGGCACTACACTAAGCAGTAGACGCTATGCCTTTTCGGCAGCGGTGGCCGTGTGCGGATTTTTCGGGTACCAGCACGGTGTCACAGAATGATTTGCAAAGTGGGTGGGTGGGGTGGTTTGGATTTAATTCAATACGGTGTGTGCTGCTTAAGAGTGTTGCGTTTGAAAAAAATATATTTATTTTTATGCATGCGTGTGCCTTGTAACTTGTTAATCCATGTTTACGGCGCTTTGAAGCTGCGTCGGGTAAAGAGCCTATTGGTTTTCATATGTTTCATATTTCGGTTATATGTGATATATATATATATATATATATATATATATATATATATATATATATATATATATATATATATATATATATATATATATATATATATATATATATATATATATATATATATATATATATATATATATATATATATATATATATATATATATATATATATATATATATATATATATATATATATATATATATATATATATATATATATATATATATATATATATATATATATATATATATATATATATATATATATATATATATATATATATATATATATATATATATATATATATATATATATATATATATATATATATATATATATTTCGGTTATGTTTTTTTATCAGTAAGGCATCTGACAACGTGCTTCTGTAGTTATTGCACTGTTCAGCAGCGTAGTATTTTATATAGGAGAGTACACTCAGGTTTTTTACGCGGATTTTGAAACTGAAAACCGCGTATCATTTACGCGTTTTTTGAAATTTACGCGGTTTTCATTTGCACGGCCTGTATCCCCTGCGTGAAAAATCTGAGTGTAATTGCATCGGAAACAATCACATTCCCAGCAAAACTTTTTGATTTCTAATTTCAAACACTTTTGTTTCGTACTGTACACAACGGAAAATTTTAAAACAGAACTTACCGTCCCAGCAGCGGTTTAAGCGGGTGTTCTTTTTCGATTCAAATTCAAGCCATGTCTTAAGCGTTACTGGACTTAAAATTGTTATCAGTTCTACATTTTTAATGTCACCGTGGTCGAGTCCTGTACACAACCCTTTAATTTTTTTTGAATTTTAACCTTTTTGCCTTTCTCATATAGAAAGGTTATGCAATCACTCTGAAAAACGTCAACCTAATCCCGGCCCGGAGGGCCGAGTGTCATATCCCATTCGACTCAGTTCGTCAAGATCGGAAAAAGTCTGTATGTGTGTGTGTATGTGTGTATGTATGTGTGTGTGTATGTGTGTGTGTGTATGTATGTGCGTATGTGTCAAATAATGTCACTCATTTTTCTCAGAGATGGCTGGACCGATTTGCCCAAACTTAGTCTCAAATGAAAGGTGCAACCTTCCCATCGGCTGCTATTGAATTTTGTATCGATCGGAATTCTGGTTCCGGAATTACGGGTTTCAGAGTGCGGCCACACAGAAATTTCTCATAAAAACTATAGGAAAAATTAAAAATAGAATTTTTATTTTTGATGCTAAATGTATTCAAGGTGCATAAAACGTCGAGATTTGATGCAAACACGAAAAAAATTTGACGAAGATTCACTTTTTTGGATTTTGCACATTTTTGCCTTTCTCATATAGAAAGGTTATGCAATCACTCTGAACAACGTCAACCCAATCCCGGCCCGGAGGGCCGAGTGTCATATCCCATTCGACTCAGTTCGTCGAGATCGGAAAAAGTCTGTATGTGTGTGTGTATGTGTGTATGTATGTGTGTGTGTATGTGTGTGTGTGTGTATGTATGTGCGTATGTGTCAAATAATGTCACTCATTTTTCTCAGAGATGGCTGGACCGATTTGCCCAAACTTAGTCTCAAATGAAAGGTGCAACCTTCCCATCGGCTGCTATTGAATTTTGTATCGATCGGAATTCTGGTTCCGGAATTACGGGTTTCAGAGTGCGGCCACACAGAAATTTCTCATAAAAACTATAGGAAAAATTAAAAATAGAATTTTTATTTTTGATGCTAAATGTATTCAAGGTGCATAAAACGTCGAGATTTGATGCAAACACGAAAAAAATTTGACGAAGATTCACTTTTTTGGATTTTGCACATTTTTGCCTTTCTCATATAGAAAGGTTATGCAATCACTCTGAAAAACGTCAACCTAACTCCGGCCAATTTTTTTTTCGACTCGCATAAGGTTTCTGGATTTTAACAGGGGCGTAGTTGATGATTTACGGAGAGGGGTTACACCCCCCCCCCCCTCTACTGTTCACTCCCCTCCTTTAAAAATCTCCTTAAATCACCCCTCAGACTACCACCTCATACCCCTCCCTTTCAACCCCATCATCTTTAAACCACCACTATATTACAAAGCATACCAATTTAAGCTGGGGAGTCGTTCGTTCATGGGACTTTCGCCCTCCTCGCATACCCATCACCGCATGACAAAATGAGTTAGCAAGCAGATAACATTGATCTAATGCTGATTAGGCTAATGGAGTATGATATTTTTTTGTTTCAAGTGTTTCACCGTCGACACGTAGCTCATCAAGTTCGTGGCTGGCATGCCATTGTGTATAAGTGCAAAGTGTACTAAGAATGTAATGGACATTTCCACAATTATGTTGAACATAAAAAGCCTCCGTGCCATAGTTTAGAGAAATGAGAAAGGCACAATTGCACCGCTAGGTGGATTAAAACAGGTTTTTCATTAAACCTTTAGTAACATTGGAACCTTTGTTATTTTCAATCATTTGCTATATTCGACCTTTTATCATTCAACATTTCGTCGCATCTTTTAGAATTACCCCGTTTACTTAATTCACACCGCTTGAGGTTTTTACCTGCTTTTGATCAATAGACTCGAATTAGAATTGTTGCAGCCTGGAACATTTGGTATATAATTGCCAAACTGTATCACTTTGTAGCTGCTATTGTTACTCATTACTTTAACCTGCGTGTGTCAGGGGCAACAAATGTCAATCTAATGGGCCCATCATATGTAAGAGCGAGAAAATAATTAATCACCGCTAGCCGCTGCCATTGCCCTCTAGTAGTTATATTCTATTTTAATTCTAGCGATATGCATTTCAGACATTTCCAAAAAATATGAATCATCAACGTCCCATCATGAGTTCAATGTGTCTTTCGAGGTCCGATCAGGTTTCGGAATGATGCGGTGGCCGCTATTTAAATGATATGAGCAACTCAACATGAACCCACAATCAAAAAATAAACAACGTTACAGTACTCACCGACTCATGTTTTAGATCCAGCGCTAATTGCTTTATCCTAAGTTTCTAGGCTGAAATAAATTAATCATTAATTTTAATTGAAATTATTGCATTATGCATTATAATTACCATTCTTTTCCAGAGCCACTTCATGCAATTTTATTCACAACAATAAAAATGGCTGTCAAAAACATTACCTACTACTTTGTTTGAAATGGGCTACCCAAAATATAAGTACAAAGCGATGAACTTGAATTTGAGTAGACGTCATTATTCAATTCTTACCCAGCACGAAGTTCACAGCGACCAACTCAAATTATGGGTAATCGCCATGTTCAAATTTCTACCTAATTTTGGGTTGCCCATGTATAAACTTCCCAGTGAGCAAATTTAACCCAAAAAATAAGTAACTTTCATTTTCAGTGTAGGGAACGCAGAGAGAAGCCAAATTAAATCAACCAATCAAGCACAATCAGAATTCTTGAGCGTTTTTTCAAAACGTCATATCTGCAATGAGTTACTCTCTTTGTTTACTTTCTCTTTCGATTTTTACGGCGTCACTATAACACTTTTCACTTATTTTACAGTACAGATCGAAAGACGGTGGTTTTAACTAGCATATTATGCAAAGAGTTGAGGGATAAATGTTAAAATGACCGAATTATTAACAGAAGAGAAAGTAAACAAAGAGATTAACTCATCGCAGATATGACGTTTTGAAAAAACGCTCAAGAATTCAGCTTTGCTATTGACTTATTTGATGTCTAGGACACCAACACAGTTGCAATGTGTATAGACAACATACATATAACGCAAAGTTTTCAATTCGCAGTCTGATTTAACCTCATTTGGCAAAACTTCCACCCGATTTAACCTCAATCTCGCACTAACACAGCTACACAATGTGTAGTACACATGGATTAGTCAATGGGGTAACAGAGGTGGGTTCTGATTCTTTGTGGACTGTTCTTTATGAACTTTGAGAAATGTTGACTGGTAACTTATAAAGGTTCTCTCTCTGTGCGGAGCTTGAGCAACTGTATAGAGAGATGCGATGGATAATGTGAGAAGATTAAATATATTGCAATGGTACTAGAATGTGTATAAGCACTCTTCTAGAAGTACATTTTTAAAGTCTCTCCAGTTACTGTTCACATTCCCTATATATTATTTGAACTATTCTCAAACGACGCTATCTGTACAATTCTGCATCAGGAACGAATGTGACCATTAAAATGGCAACACTGCGCGTCGGGAAGCTTTCACGGTGGCTATACGTTCCACCGTGCACAATGCTGATCATCTTCATCCAACAAAAAACGCCATGGAATGGAATATTAATTGCCACACAATCAGGGAATGCTTGCCTTTTCTGTTTTTGCAGCTTTTAGAAGGTTTCAAATTTATTCTTTGTTGCTTCCGGTTTCATTTGGAAGCTTTTTTTGTATTTCTGTTAGTTTGTCGGTTTGGTTCAAGTTTGCGAAAGAATTTAAATTAGTTGCAGAGACGACGATGCTCAAGATTTTTGCATTTTTGTTCTTATACTAAGCTATAGTAGCAGGCACGTAGCCAGAGGGGGGGCTAGGGGGCTAAAGCCCCTCCCGAAATTTTTCAAAAATGAATTTCAAAAACCGGCGATGTTTAACAAAATTTGTTGCTCATTTGGTTTGAACAAATCTTTGAGAAAAAGTTGAAGAAGGCTATTTCTAACCACCAAAGGCAATGGTCACGAAATTCAGTCACTTTATGCTTTTGCTCGAGCCAGTGCGACGCTAACGATAAAAATAGTAACTTTTATATTGTGTGTCTTGCCTAAAGAATAAAAGAAACTGTTACTATAATTGTTGCTGTAGTAATCTGTCGAGAAGCAAGAAGTGGTGCTCCAGCCAAATACGGTGATTATTAAATTATTGATGATTCGCTTAGGACCGAGTATTCATAATGTGGAACATTTCCTGAAGGTGTAAATGGAGGTTGGACCTTCGGAAGCGAGTTCTACCATGTCAGGCATTTAGCGCTCAACAAATTAGCCCAGATGAAACCATTCATTTCGAACAACTTAAAACACATGGTTGAAAGTGACAATGCTATAATTAAGATCCTTCTATATATGGACGATGGGAACATCAATGTTCCGCTACAAGATCGGATATCGCTTACTCGCAGATTAATGTCATATTTGGGAGAAATGGAATCCATTCGGAAGGATAATTATTCAAATATAATATTAACTTAATCTAGGTAATCTTCTCAAGTTCCAACGGTTTTGCAAAATTCTGAACGTCAATGAGCTAATGATCTTATTCTTGCATTGTAGTGGAATCAGTAGTTTTTTGCACTCACTTTACATTTTGACTTTTACTATAGTTTCAGGGATCTAGGAAAATCAGTCTACGATATTTTTAATTCGTAAGTCCAATGATATGAAAGTATCTAAAAAGAATCTACTTAAATAAATAAATAGATAGTTATTCTCAGTTGCCTGATAATATTGTCGAAGATAGCGTTTAACCCATTCCCCACGAGAGTCAAATGAAAAAACATGTGTTTTTCTCAGGATTATAATTACGACATGATCAGTATCATTTAAACAGAAATTTCATAAAGTTGAGTTAACGCATACTTCGGATGAAGTCACAGAACTAGTAATAGTAGCCTGATCATGAAAATAGGAGTTGAAGTTCACTTTGTTCGGACATTCTTTGCAACGATAAACTTGGATTTCACACTGATATATTCTTATCCATGGAGACAACCTTGACGTTGGTTTCATTCTCCTGTTTAGCAAATGCGTGTAAAGTTTCGTTAGGCGGGTTTTTGGATATTTTTGTACTCATTCCAATTTAGCGTCTTCTACACCTTGTAAACGTGTAGTCTAGAATGCGTAGCATTTTCAATCAGCCCTAAATACTTTGATCTCTTGATGAATCTTGAGAGAAATTTCTAACTTATAAACTAATAATAATAAAATTTAATTCGTCGATGCACTATAGCTTTTCTTGTAACAGACAACATATATTTAGGGTTTTTAGTGTCTATTGTCTTAGTTATGGAATTGTTTTCACTAAGAACATTTCATAATTACATTCAGTTTACTGTGACTATCTCAAGTCATCAGAATTTATACATTTATGCAATAATTTTCAAGCCCCTCCCGAAACAAAATCCTGGCTACGGGCCTGTATAGTAGCATTGAGCATTAAATTCAATTCATTTGAATTTTTTGACGTTTCACAAACTGTTAGTCATACAGTTCCATCAGTGATGCATTGTAATATTTAGTTTAAGGTTTCGTTGCAGTATGAATGAACGAATGAGCTAACATGCCAGTTGGGCATAGAGACTTGAAGTAGACCAAAATTTGAGAGGAAATTACGGTGCTTATTAGGTTTGATCCAGTACCACGAGAAACTGGAAGTGTTCCGGTGTAAACGCGGAGAAAAATGTTTCTGAATTTTTTTCTGGCTGCGAACCGCAGCTTTGCTCCTGTTTGCTTCAGACAAACAGGGAGCAAATATCAAGTACAGCTGGTTGAGCCACAGCCACTGTACAACTAACGAATTTGATTCGCAAGTTGGAACAACCGACAGATGTCAAAATCTGGTATAGGAGGATGTTAGTAGTTCAAATGCATCTGTTGACATCTTTAACTCCTATCAGTTTGATTGTCAAAATGAATTTGACATGAGATTTTGACTTTCAGATGCTTTTTAGTTGTACAATGGTTCAGCTAGCGGAGGTTCAACTAAAAAGCATATGAATGTCGGTGTTATCAGTACTGGATTCATCTTATAATATTGTTTTTGGTTGAAGCGAAACTGAGACAGTTTCTTACCCCGGCTGTTGTCAAATGTGTTAACTGACAGCGGCTGGGGTTGCAACCTGACTCAGTTTCGGGTTCAAGCAAAACGCTATAAGAGACGACAGCAGGCTTCTTGCTCTTCTTAATATTCACTACTAGTCCCTGCCCAAAATCTAAAGACAACAAGCGACCATCTTTGCGAGTTCCCTTTAGCATGCTTTTCACAATTGCTGAAAATAATTGTTCCTCAAAGATCGCCCCTAAGCGATAGACTTACAAATCTAGCTGCATTTAAAAGCTAAATTTTATTTTTGTTATTGTCTATACAATATACGTAGCAATATCATTATTTAAGACTATTAAGTCCAATCAGGTACTGGTGCAATATTGAGGTTAGGACTGGATCAAATTGGCTAGCGATTGTTCTTTCTTCTCTATTTCAGGGAGGTTTGAACTATGACATATGTCAGCGAAACCAAACTTGTGATTTTTTAAATAGGTTTTTCCATTGATGACACTGACACCGTGCCGGTGTTTTGCACTGGCACGGTGCCAATGGAACACTTCAGTAGAAATCGAGTGCAGGCTTGAATGTGTGCGTGTAGTTACCCGAGTTGTCTTTTAACAGCTGTTGTTTGTTTACCAAATAAAATGCGTTGGCAAACAAAGGTGAAAAACAGAAGTTATCAATTCATTTGTAATATATAGGTAAAGCGATAATGATTCTTGGAAAGAGTAGGGTTTATCATCTGCTGTTGTAATTGAGGTGTTTGAAGCAAACGGTTCCAGAAATGTCGCAATTTGAAGATAGTTGACTAGAGCTGATGTTTACTGCACCATTCGAATTCCAGTTACTGTCGTGATGAATCTCCTCCCCGTCATTGGGAATTGTTTTCTAATGTATATAGTAGCTCATCTTAGGAAAATTATCGATAAAAGTGAAAGTATGTGGGCGACAACGAACTGGTCTCAATAAATGGTAATAAATAACGGTAATATGCATTTGCATGGTATCGAAGTATAAACTAGTTTTCTTCGGAATTATATTCCCCGAACATAAGTAATATTGACGGAAAATTGGCTCCTTCCGGATCGGTTAAAGCAAAGGGTATAGAATGCCAACACATCTGAATTATATTCCGCTATGGAGAGGTTTTCACATATGTATGATTCTACTCGTTTTCGTCCGCAGCAACAATTACATAACTAAACTCGGTCATCTAGGTAGTAACTACGAAATCTAGCGAAGGACAGATGCTTTTGGCTAGAGTAGAGCAGAAGTATAAATTGGATGGAATTTACAATCACAATTTTTTTCAAAGATTCATAACATGGTAGAATTAAATGCACCTCATACCAAATGATCCGGATATTCGTCTTTCGTTATTTGTATCGAAAGCACCAAGGTTATTCCGGATTGCGTTTTGAGGTATCGTAGCTTTTATGAGAAATAGGTTATTTTTTCAATCGGTTCAAAATGGCCTATTTAACAAAAACTAACGGAAAGCTTTCGAGCAGTTTAAAACAGAATAAAAATGATCAAGGCCGATTATTATTTTTGAGTAAATTTTCCGCGTTAGTGGCGGAAGGGAAGACCGTCTTAAGTGGGGCTTACTCCCTTCTTAGGTTAGTAAAGGATTGGGTAGGAAAGGGGATACATATTGATCCATTAACATTGTGGCTGGTCGAGTATACTTCATATAAAATTTTAATGTAGTAGTTTTTAACCAGGGCGATAGAAAGATCAAGATTTCCGTTATTTTTGTGCATTCGGATGCTGTTATGATATTCAACTGCTTGGGAGTTAGTATCGTTCTGAATGATTGAAAATAATGTATGCATCATAATCTCGTGATGCTGTCCCAGGCAAAAGTTGGGAGAGTTCCACTGTGAATGAGATACTTCCCTTAAGGGAAGACACTACCCAAGTAACCATAAGCATTAAGCCATTGCACTATATTGGCTATACATTTGCACTAATGTTACATTGAAACTCCATTACAGCATTAACAATGCAATAAAGCTCTGTATTAGCATCAATTAGCATGTAGTGGTGGTCACAGCTTTCCAAGACGATCCAGACGTACTTTGAGTGATCTACCTCGGGTCCGTAGGAAATCTATTGGCTTGGTAACTCAGGTAAACAACATACTCGATGGTCCATTACGGGAGAATACAATTGCAATTGACTTTTCGCAGACCCGTCTTAGTAGTACTACTATTCTAGTGATACTACTATCGTAGTAGTACTAAAAACATTCAACTCCTTAGTCGAGGCAGAAAGCTTAGCAGTAAAGAACAACATGTAAAACATCGTCAAATATGAAAACGTCAAAATCAAGATCCCATGTATATAGACCTTAATTTGACAGAATTTCGCCTACACGATTTGGCACCGCACACTAGCACGGATTATATTAAATGATTCATAAAGACATATGGAGAAGTTGAATCCGTCACAAAACGACACTTAGAGAAACTTTTTCCCTGACATTATCAACAGTGTTCGAGTGGCGACTTTTAAGGGAAGGTTATCTCAAGGTGTTAACTACGTACAAAGAACCCTATGGATATACCCTGAGCAGATGCCCAGTTCTGTAACCAGACAGCACACTTTACTAAGTCATGCGCCAAAGTAACTGAAGAAAACTCATCTCCTACACCAACATCAACATGGATTGGAGAGTATGCGAAATGTATACGCATAGCGACCACCAGGCGATTCGCTATCGTATCGGTCAACGGAACACTGCTGCAGTACGGAGAAGGATGACCGGCGAGCGAAAATGGAAGACCAAAGCCCTGTTCGTTGAGGCTCTTCGGCCAAAAGGCGAAACCGAGAACGTTGATGTGGTTGGCATAACAAGGATTGGGACGCCACGATGCTGCGAAAACCGGAACCACACAAAAAACGGCGCCCAGCTTACTGGTGGGACGACACGCTCAGTACGCTACGTGCTACTTGTCTCAGAGCCAGAAGGCGGGATAAGAGAGCTATATCGGAGCCAGCTAGAAATGAGTGCAAGGCAGTGTTTCGGGAAGCCATGGCTGCTTTAAATGGGAATTAGGCTTAGCAAGTCGGATTTATGATGGACGAGAACGGCTTCCCTGGGACGCTGATAAGACTGATTAAGGCTACGATGGATGGTTTTTTTTTTTTTTATTTTAATTATAGAGGTTTTAACCATAAGGTCATTCGCCTCTTCGGGTTAGAAAAATCTCTTAGGAAAAATTTCTAACCCTATGTGCGGGGTCGGGACTCGAACCCAGGTGCGCTGCGTACAAGGCAATCGATTTACCAATACGCTACGCCCACTCCCCTACGATGGATGGTGTAAGGTGTTGTGTCAAAATTTCGGGCGGCCTCTCGGATCCATTCGAAACACCCAGGGGACTAAGACAAGGCGATGGGTTGTCCTGCCTGCTGTTCAATATAGCGCTGGAAGGTATAATGCGAAGAGCGGGGCTCAACATGCGGGGCACGATTTTCACGAGGTCCGGACAGTTCGTGTGCTACACTGCAGGCCTAGTTTTTGAATCCTTTTAAGCCATACTATAAAAAAACATATTTTAATCCTAGTGAGGCGATTGTGTCTTTCTCATTTATCTAAACTACTGATTATGTTCAATATAATTGTACAATGTCTATTATATTCTTATTAATAAGTATAATATTTAATTAGCTTAATCAGCATGAGTTCAATGTTATCTTCATGTGATCATATTTTGAAACACTGGATGAATGCATTTGTTAGTAGATTGAGAGTCGAGGATATGTCAGAAATTCAAAGAATGTTTGATTTGTCGGTTGTCACGGTAAAGATAGACGCGTCTACCTTTATCAGGACGCATGTTAGTGAACTCGGGTGATTCGTAGTTATTCTGCCTAAGCTCGACCCTCATTAACAGAAGACAAAGATTAAGCCCGTACGATATTAAGCCTGTTCTAATGACCCTGCCACTTCTAGTTTTCCGATCTGTTTACTTCACACCCTTGCTCTCACTTGAGTACTATGGCTCTAATTTTCATAACTTTCCCTACCCAGTAATCTCTTGCTAATTGAATGTCGTTAAAATGTAAAAAAAAATCGCAATAGGTAATCTAGACCTGCGAATCGCTGTAATTTGATGACCATTCCAATAGATTTTTAGCCTCTGAGGTATTATGACTGTCTGTTTATATGGGAAATTCCTTTGTGACCTTGCTAACCAATCTGTAGCGTCAGAACCAAAAGTCAGAATCATTCGGTTCAATAACAGTCAACGGGATAGCTGTATCTTTCATTTGAAATTAAATCCCGCAAATCCAAGTAACGTTGCACCCATTTTAATTTGTATTGCACCATTTAGACGTAACTTCGGTAGCGGAAGTCGGATAGCAGCTTAAGGGAGCGTTATACATTTCAATTGAAAATCGGTTCAGCCATCTCTGAGAAAATTGGGTGCGTTTAAATGACACATATACATACACATACAGGCATTTTCCGATCTCGACGAACTGAATCGAGTGGTATATGATACTCGGCCCTCAGTGTCTCGGTTAAAAAGTCGATGTTTAGCCTTTTTTATATGAAAAATGCAAAACATAACACATACTGACATTTTTCAATCTCGATGAACTGAGTCGATTGGTATAGGAGACTGGGCCATCCAGACCTTGTTTGAAAAGTCGAAATTTTGAGTGATTGCATAACCTTTCAATATGAGAAAGTCAAAGAGGTATGTAGAAAATCATTCGCCACCACAGTCAAAAATCAAGCTGGTGAAGTAACCGCACTGGTATAGTGCGCTCGAATAATTCGATGGTGACCTGACGGTTAAATCCAATCCAATACGATGAACATTCATCGTTAATTTTGTTTATATGCTTTAAATAAAAAAAAGCACGGTTCCAGTTACCTCATGCATCGAGCCGCATTGAAAAAACGAATTTAAACAATTGCTAATCTCATCGCACTGAATAAATTGGGTCTTCCTAGACTACGGGTAAGGAATAGAGAATTTCTTTTAGGTAAAAAATGAATCGTTCAACGGAGGTTCTATCTTGTTTATCACAAAAACTTTATTGAGTAGAAACTAACACCTTTCAAGAAATTTCAGAACCTAATTTGTAATTGCTTCCTTAACCTGGTCTAAAGCGTATGCTGAGAAGTTGTAAAATAAACAAACTCCTTATAAAAAGTAACATTTAGTTCAGCCGATTTCGCCAGTAATTATTCCTGCGTCTGCAGTTCCTTCCGGTTAGTAGGATTTCCCGAAGATCGTATTTCCAAGCGAGATGGTTGTCTATTTTTGCCGCTACGATGAGTGTCGCGATTTACCACAAACCAGATTTTCATACAACCATAAAACTCCACTCCATCACTGTACATTGGTACCTTGCGACATCTCGGACATTCTGCGCTACCTATTTGGATTCCGTTCCGCTTTCAGTACTTTGATCACAGGAACATGGGTCACATTGGACATGGGCATTTGCAGCCTTCGTTCACTACCGCACCGGTTACATTTTAGGCCTCTGTCAGCTTCGTGACTGCGGTTGAGAAAATAATTTTGTAAATTCCTGTAATTATAATGGAAATGTTAGATATTTCTCCAAAATAATAAAATAAATAAGCTTACCAATGATTAACAATTTGTTTACGCATCCATTTTGAAATGTTTTGACAGTTGTTCTTTATTGGTATTAGTGAGTGCACTGGCTCCACCGACAATTTTTTCGGTGCCAAATCTCTGCCCCGAAATTGCACTGGAATTGCACTTTTTTATTGCAGTTCCTATCAATGGAACATGGTGTCGGTGTTTTGACAACACTTCTGCAAGAAAAGTGCAATTTCAGTGCAGAAAACTCCACCAGTTCCTTCAATCGAAAACTCTATAGAACACGCAGAATTTAAGAACTGTATCCATTTTTGGCAACGTGTTGTTTGGCGATACGTACCGCCAATATTATCAAGATTAACACCAGATTTCAAAAAAACAATCCTGTCAGTCTGATGCGACAGATGCGTAATGTATCGAAAACTAATTATAACGTTTCTCCAATTGAAATTGGAATTTGTTATTTAAGTTTATTACCTTAGAAAACAATTTGTGTCCAAGACATTAGGTGACACGTACATATGTCCAAAATGTCATCACGTCTTTACGACTGGCAGTATCAATAAATAAACCGTATAAGTTTCGAGATTTGTAGCAATGTTATAAGAGCATCGCCTACATTACGCATTGATACAATTTCATGTACGTCCCATTATCATTATGCATATATACATATTGTAATCCAAGTGGAGAACATGACATGTCACTTGCCATTGTCATTCCGCTCCGCGAGGATTAATTTATGCCGTTTTGCGTTGACTGAATGCTTTCAGTACATCAGAGTGTTCCACGAAAAAAAAGAACATTTAGCTGTCTCTGCGGGCTCATGGATTTTTTGTAACAACATGAGCAACAACATAAAAACAAGACTGCTTCAACCCACCATCACCATCAGATGCTTGGAATTATATTTAATGAATATGCCAGCAGAACGTTATTTTAAATAGGTATTATTCTCTTGCAGTGAAAACATCAAGTATTTTTTTGCGTGGTTATACGCCCCTAGCGTCTATGTGATGGTGGATGGGGTTACATGGTCAGAGATGTAGTATATAGGGTAATTATCTTATTTAAACCATATTTGGGATGGATTCACGGTCCTGCGGTTCATTTGGTATTGCATAACAATTTGTAGCATTTTTTTTGCTTTATGTCCGTAGAACATTATGACAAGATTGGTGTGAAAAACACGCATGCTTGGATGAAGCGAAAGTTCTAACCTTACTTTTTCTGACAATATATTCAATGCGTTGATTTCGTCTAGTTCACATGGAAAGGCATACCAGAGATATATTATTATTACGTCTTTACGCAATTATTTTGGTCTTTGACATATAGCTCAGCAAATTAAAAATCGGTATCCACTGTTCTGTTCGGTACGGTACTGTGCCCCCGATCACCGATAATGTTGAGACCCTATAGTTGAATCATATCTTCATTGTTTTCTTGTGAATTTCAAATAATTCCCAATATTGCCTTGATACCAAAAGCAAAGTTATGAAAGTTTAAAACGACGAGCATTTAATTATTGATAGTTCAAAATGGAGAAACGTCAATAACATACGAAAAGGGCATAATTTCACGAATTAATTGTACCTATTTGTTGAAACAAAATTCCAAAAGTTATCGTTAGAATTTTTTTATTGGTGCTTTCTCCATACTTCGATAACATTTAAAATATTTACTTTCTTTTTAGTTTTTGTTGACGAAGAATAGAAAAATGAAAATAAATGTTCTTAGTAATTTAATTTTTATCATATTTTTTTGTTTTTATGAAAAATATCATAACTTTTTTTCAGCGTATATTTTTTCGTGTAGAAGTATTCGTTCCCTGTAGCTCTTTCTCAGATGGTTTTGCTGTACAACGTACGGCAATCGTTTTTTTTGGGGTAATGTTGCATATAAAAACTTCTACATCCTTTTAAAAAGTTGCTCTTCTGTCAAAATGATCTAAATTGACTGAGGATAATGTTCAGTCTCCCATGCCGTTGAAACGTGTACAGTTTCATTGGATTGGATAGCTAGGGTGCTCTAGCATCGGCAGATTCAAGCATTTCCCTGCTGCCTGCGGAAATTTAGAATAATCTTGAGGTTTTTGTATCGGGGAGCCACAGTAGCGCTTGCGACTAGGCTGACTGGTAACTTTTTCTCAATGAAACTTGTAAAGTGGTGGCAATCCGTTTAATAAATTTATCCTAATTCTTTTTTGGTCAGACTTTGATCGGAACACCCTTTATAGTGGGTTGGTGATGTAGCGCCAATACTGGAAAAAAAGACCAGCTAAAGTAATGTTCATCAAAGAACTTGGAAATGGTCGATGACTTCGAGGCAGACCCCACATTCACTGACTGTGAAAGAATTGGGCAATCTGAAAGTCGACAATAACGGGTGTTCAACAAAACATGAGAATGATTTCAATACCTTTCTGTAATTAAAGTAAAAAGCGTATTTTTTTCTGCAAGAGTATTGCTCTCTGGACTCCCTAAAAATGGGTGGCATGTTTATTTTCGCTCGGGTGCTGTCAGTTCATTCGAAGATGGCGTCGAAACAGCATGCACTCCACGAGCGTATTGTATGGTTTTACGAAACGCTCGCCGATGAGTACAGTTTTCCGGATCCTGGCATCCCTGAGCGTGGAACGGAAGGCTGGTAGCGGCCGTCCGGTGACATAATGACGAAGAAGAAGAAGGATGCGTTGGAAAAGCTGTTCGACAACAAGGACGGAACGAGTTTGCGTGACGTCGGCCGAAAATATCACTGCTCCCATACCTTGATTCACCGAACCCTCAAGATGGAGGACATCGTCTGTCGGAAGAAGACTCGGTCCCCTGAGTACACGTTGCGATCCTGACATCGCAGTGCCGGTGGATGACGAAGAACTACCTTGGGACGTCGTTTGTGCTGGAAATGACTATCCCAGCGACATGACGGCCATACCCCCCGAAGTAAAATATAAGTTTGGACACACATTTGAAAAAAGTTATTATTATTTGTTGTACACCAGTAAAAGCGTAGCACCGATTTTTGAGAGCCGTATATTTATTGGCTTCAAAACTAGAAAAGTATAGGTATAAGTTTTCATATTAGTTAACATTGTAATTAAATTGTACATACTTTTCAGTGGCCTGACTGTTCCTACGGTCTATTAAATGAGGTGTTCTAAATTTTAGCTCAGAAAATGTATCTGTGATCAGGGTTGCCGGATCCTCAGATGCATTTACATCCTCTCCCGGGTGCATCTTGCTATTTGCCGAGACTGCACTCTTCATGCCCACGTCCAACACCTGATGCTGATGCTGGTCGTCGTAGAATACCTCTCGGAGTTCGAAGGACAGCCTGGCGAACCTTCCCTTCATTGTCGCCCATTACCACAATCACGCGTCCGCGCAGCCACCCGTTGCGTTTTCCCTCGTCGACAATCAAGACCAGGTCACCAATTTTAACAACTCGCGTTTCGCTAAACTACTTAGGTTGCCTCCGAATAACTGGCAAGTATTCTTTATTAAATCCAGCGTTTCCAAAACACATTCAGCTGCTCTTGAATTCGCTCCCAGGATGCGCGTAGAAATTTTGGCTGGCAGTTTATAGCAACTAGCAGCTGCTTAACCCCACTGGAACATCCTATCGGAAGATGATTTGGTGTAAGTGCTTCCGATTGCTCTGAGTCAAGCGGCAAGTATGTCAGGGGTCTCATATTCACCGAACACTCTACCTCCGTTACCAAAGTAAGCAGTCCTTCGTCCTCAAGCTTGTCGTCCGCATACGCATCTCCCATAGCAGCTTTACCAGAGCGTACTAAACGCTCCCACGCTCCACCCATGTGCGGGGCTCCAGGTGGAATAAAGGTCCATTTGGTCGATGTGTTTGTGGCCGACAGTCCTTGGTTAATCTGCTCTCGAAGAATTCTATCGGCTCCTTGAAAGTTGGTCCCATTGTCTGTGAAAACTCGGTGATCCGCGACGAGAAACGAATCTTCTGATGCACGATAGAAAAATGCAATTTTCCATCATTTTACTTCTTCTTTCCGAAAAACGGTATGTGGTCGCAGTACACTCAAGATTTTCTGTTTCGTCCTGTAGTTTCATTCTACAAGCCTCTAATCACTTTTATCCACCCTTGAAGTGCTTTGTTTGTTTTGGTAAACAGCGTTAAGAAAAATGCCAAAAGACATATGCAACATGGTTAAAAGACATGACTCTACAAATGTCAAAAGTATAATAAAACTAATAAAAGTGCGTCTGTCAGAAAATATTGAAAAACTAAAGTGTGCAAAGTAGCCCCACATATCCAAAGCAGCCCCGCACGACGGTAGTACATTTATTATGTTGCAAAACATTCTGTCTTTTCTTTTCATTTCGACAGGCTGTGTAGCCGAATCACAGTGCCCAGGAGACTTGTATACCAGCAAGCAAGTGGCAGAAATTATCTAAGAATAAAAATGATTCCATATCGGAGCTGGTATGCAGGATGACTAACTCGTGATACCAGCATTTTTTCTCGGCACCCTTAGGTGACCTCTCATATTGTTATATCTACAGAGCTTCATTATAAGACAAACAACCATCATAGTCTAACCATCTTACGTCCAATTCATCTTTTCTTCCCCACTGGTGTGTTGCGTATCATACTGCTTCGGGATATCACAATCAGGCTGGTAAGGACAACCGCAGGATAAATTTAATTAACATTTAATCAACGGAACGATTTTACGACCAATCACTCAGTAATGGTACCGATAATAGCCGCCGTATTTTTATCAATATACTAGATACCACGGCACCGTCTTTGCGGTCGATGATCCATGAGCATCGAACGTGTGGGAGATACGGAACATAAACCACATGTTGCTGTCGCTAAGCGTTTCTTTTGTATCATCATCATTATCATCGTTGTCTTCGTCGACATTAACTAAACGTAAAAGATTTTTTCACGTTGCAGTTTCCGATGAGCCTTCGACTATCCCTTGTGTCTCTATAAACAGGATGAAGTGGTCAGGATCTGCCCGGGCCAGGAAAAACCGGAACTATATAAATTGTGTTACATTATAGCCGAAGAAAGTTCCCTGAAAGATACTTCAACCGCGCACACTATTATGCGGAATTGCCATAAAACATTCAGCTTAAAATGTAACCGACCGCACGGTCTTCGGCATAGAAGACGGCACAGATTTCTGTTTTCTTCCTTCCGCTTCTGGTGAGCTACGTTCCAGGGAGCTCTATAAAACCGAAACGGTTCTTAGAATTGCGGAACCCACGCGAATCGTTAAACGTTGATGTAAATATTCCAACGCAATTCCGCATTCCCCATCATCTACAACTTCTCGATGGTGGCATTAGTCGAAAATGAGTAAACGGGGACGAATGAAACATTGTTCGTTGATAATGATGTTACTGGGACCTATTACACATTTTCAATGGTAATTCGAATATTATCCGAATCACTAGTTAGTTTGATGGGGGTAGTACTTAATTGGCCCACTATTGTGTCAAGTACCCTATGGGGGAAATCCATTCGATTGTGTCCGGAATTCCGCCAATATATTTCCTTTGAGTTACTGCTGCTGCTGCTGCTGCCAGTGTGCCGTGAAGTTCAATTATGAAACCCACCATTCGTCTAGGAAATATTTCCGTGTTTTAGATTGCCACTTTGTAGGCGTATTCTGCCCACCCGGAAAACCGACCAAGGGTCGTAAGATTTAACTGTCTCCAATAGGGTACACTCATAAATTCTACCCCATCGAGTAACTGCACAATCACATGCGTCATTTTGATAGGTTTGAACTTTTAGGGCCACCACGGATCCACTGTACATCCCATTTGAAAAATTTGATCCATATGAATGGCGGACTCGAAGTTATTCATTGCAAATATCTGCTGAACAGCTATACCCACAGGCCCCTTTCGATCAAAAAGGCCTGTCACGAAGCGTGTGAACGGCAAGACCAATCAGATGGGTTAACCGAGGATGGAATATTAATACTTGCTATGCTCCTGATTTAATATTTATTCTGCTTAATGTGCCGTGCCGCCTGTTTGCGTATCACATTGCTGACATTTAGATTCAGCGGCGGCGGTTTGCTTCCTTGACATCAACACGGACAGGATACACCCCCAACGGAAACGGTTCGCTCACGTAGATCTAACCTTCGAAGTTTTGTTAAACACACACACACCGGTAGATGTATCATAGTTTGTTAGTTGGTAGAGCTTTTCAACCATCCTCAAACCGTCGCTGCCTCTCGACCTACCCGTTCCGTAGAGCTACAACCTTCGTAGGTGCACCGCCGGCTTCCTGTCCGAAAGTGTCGCTGTATGGTAGTTCGCCTTTCATTCTCTGCACTGCTGCGAAGAGTAGTTTAGCACAGTCGATGAAAAGGGAAGTTTCCGCTTATGTGCTTTCCTAGTTTTCCATTCATATTTTATGTTTTCGTCAAAAGTTAGCTTTTTCACTTTACTCTGTCTCTATTCATGTCTCTTTACAGGTAAGTGGAACGCTGAGTATGTGCTTCTTTACGATGTACGTACCTACACTTTCCTCGCATAGGTACGCCGGGTTGTGCCGGTAGCAATCGGTACACGATGCGGTGTAAAATCTCAGGGGTAACCGGTGGTGCTACGACGATGCCGATGGCTTAAGGGCACTGCTGTGTATGATTCTGTATGCTGTTGGGAATTTAATGATGACTTACAGGTTTTAAGAAGACCCTTAACGTCCACGCCAATGGTCGCAAGGGGATTTTCGAGTTCAATTTGGACTGTATAAGATGCTCGAGGTTTTCAGTAATAAAGCGAAATAGAAGGTAGGTGATGATGTTAGTTTTTTTTGTGCAGAGCTACTGGTCATTCTGAGGATAATAAATATATGAAATATCGTTTTGGACCATCCTTATATGACCTTTTTTTTATTACACCACGAGGGTTGGTTAATAAAGTCATATGTTCTACGAGGTTTTTACGTATCATAAAGTAGCGACGTTGATGGGGGTGAATGGACAAATGTTTGCCTGGATGGTGAATTCAAATTACTATTGTATCATTAACCCTTAAAACCTTGGGATGACTTTGTTGCATATTTTTGGTTATATCTTTTGATAAAGTGAACCGATGTTGAAATCGCCATATGTATCCGAAATTGCACCTTTGCTCTTCCCGTACACAATACATACACTGCAATTACTATTGCTGATACAGTAAATTCACAATAAATGTTACTCTTTCCGAGAAAAAAGAATGAAACAAAAAAGATTGTATTAATGTTAAGATACAGAATTTCTCGGGGTCTGGTTCGACTCTAAAGGTACCTGGGAATGTCACATTAGGTATCTGAAACAGAAATGCCAACAAAGGATCAATTTTCTCCGGACAATAACTGGAACATGGTGGGGTGCCCACCCAGGAGACCTGATCAGGTTATACCAAACAACGATATTGTCCGTGATGGAGTACGGGTGATTCTGTTTCCGCTCCGCTGCGAACATACACTTCATCAAACTGGAGAGAATCCAGTATCGTTGCTTGCGCATTGCCTTGGGTTGTATGGACTCGACCCATACGATGAGTCTCGAGGTGCTGGCGGGCGTTCTACCGCTGAAAAATCGATTTTGGGAACTCTCATATCGATTACTCATCCGATGCGACATCTTGAACCCGTTGGTGATTGAAAACTTCGAGAGGTTAGTCGAGCTTAATTCTCAGAACCGATTTATGACCTTGTACTTCGACTACATGGCACAGAGCATCAATCCTTCTTCGTATAATCCCAACCGCGTCCGTCTCCTAGATACTTCTGATTCTACTGTGTTCTTCGACACATCTATGAAGGAAGAGATTCGTGGTATCCCGGACCATATCCGCCCGCAAGTGATCCCCAATATATTTTATAATACATTCGGAGAAGTCGACTGCGACAAAATGTTTTACACCGACGGATCAAATCTCGATGGGTCCACTGGCTTCGGTATCTTCAATGATAATGTCACCGCTTCATTTAAGCTCGATGATCCTGCTTCAGTTTACGTCGCCGGATTAGCCGCTATTCAGTATGCCCTTGGGATCATCGGCACATTGCCCACAGATCACTACTTCATCATTTCAGACTGTCTCAGCTCTATCGAGGCTCTTCGTGCGGTGAAGCCTAAAAAGCAATTCACGTATTTTCTGGGGAAGATACGGGAGTCCTTGTGTACGTTATCTGAAAAATCTTATCAGATTACCTTTTTTTGGTCCCCTCTCATTGCTCTATCCCGGGCAATGAAAAGGCCGACTCTTTAGCAAAGGGTGGCGCCTTAGATGGTGACATATAAGAAAGACCAATCTGCTTCGAAGAATTTTTTAGTATATGTCGTCAGAGGACACTCAACAGTTGGCAAACCTCATGGAGCTATGGGGAACTTGGTCGATGGCTACATTCGATTATCCTAATGGTGTCAACGAAGCCTTGGTTCGGGGGGATGGATGTGGGTCGAGATTTCATACGTGTAATGTCCCGACTTATGTCCAACC
Source organism: Topomyia yanbarensis (assembly GCF_030247195.1). Classification (NCBI taxonomy): domain Eukaryota; kingdom Metazoa; phylum Arthropoda; class Insecta; order Diptera; family Culicidae; genus Topomyia; species Topomyia yanbarensis. Next base: position 23,881,202 of record NC_080672.1, read on the forward strand.
ACTACACCTTGGATTCGCATTTGCGGCGTATTGGGCTTGCGGAGAGTAGTCTGTGCGCTTGTGACGAGGGCTATCACGACATCGAGCACGTTGTCTGGGTGTGCGCCGGGTATTGTGACGCCAGGTCTTAGTTAAAGAATTCCCTTCGGGCCCGAGGTAGACCGTCCGATGTTCCAGTTCGTGATATTCTGGCAATTCGCGATTTCCCCAATATGTCCCTGTTCGTTCTCAGCGGTAGGACTCATTTCCTGCCATCCAATTTTCGACACACAAAACTCAAACGTATACGGAAAAGCAGCACAAAGACGGACTGTGATAGAAGTGGAAACAATGAACTACGATCAAGCGACCGCCGCCGGCAGTGGCTGGCTTAGACTGAACTAATTTTATTTGGTACTTTTGTCGCTGGTAAAAAATACAGTGGCGAGGGTATCTGCACAGATTGCGCTCTGCCGCAACAGTCCCTTATTTATACTTTCATAAAAACGATAAATATCCCAATTTAGCCCCTCTCTTTTATTTCTCGTTTTTAGAAGTTTCCTCATGCCTTGTGGAACCGATCAGCTCCAGAGTGCCACTATGTAACCGCCGTCGCCCTTACCACTACGGAAACTTAAGCGAGAGCGACTCGAGGTCCGATGACTCTTGAAGAATTCTCCGCGGGTCCGAAGAATACCATCCGCCAATCCGACCTACTAGACTGAGGCGCTAATTTGTTTCGCTGATCTCCCGTTTGCCCGAAAGTTGCAAGTTTTGCTCTTCTCTCCCGGTCACCATCTACGCCTTTTCTCCCCTGTCCTTGATACAACTGCTGCTACACCGATTTTGGAAATAAGCCCCCCTCTGAATATCTTGACCAAGCATAAGTCTGTGATAAAAAATCAAATTTGTACTCCGTTTCCTAGTTTTAAGATAGCTGTAATTTTTACTCTTTGTTAAAACTATTGTCCTTCATCTTGTAAATAGAATTATATCCCTAGTTTTAAGACATCTGTGAAATTTCTCATAAATATTTGTTCCCCCTTTTGTGTACCAAACTATATTGTTAGTTTTAAGATAACTGTAAAATATTTCGTAAAAAAACTACTCCCCCTCTTGTATATGAAACTGAATTCCTTGTTTTAAAATTTTTCATAAAAAAATCTTTTGCCCCTCTCTTATATATAGTATCTTATTTCTAGTCTTAAAATAGCTGTAAAATTTCTCTCTTTAAAAAAAATATTTCAGCATTGTAACCTCCTAGTTTTAAGATATCCAAAATGTAAAAACAAAAGAATTTGGCACCGCCAAGCTAACGCATTTGTGCCTATCAAATAAACGAAATGAATAAAAAAGATACAGAATCACCACACTTTTAGTGTTAAAGTTGATTTTACATAACAAATTACTGTAGAAACGTTCAAGTTTGTTGTATTTACATTGCAGCCTACCAATAGACTCAAAGTATTGTAAAATTACTGTACCGTCACAGTGGAAATTATAAATTTGTAACTGTACATTTTTTACATTATTTTTTTTGTTGCTTTGCTTATTACTACAAAACGTTGCAGGAGAGTATAAATCTAGACGACCATAAATTTGGAATAGAAAAAACAGGAAAATAAATGCACCACACTAATATGAATACGGTTATGTGAGTAGCCACAAAAAATCAACTAAAACGAAGCCAAGCCAGGAAGCACACAAGAACAACCATCGGAAATTGGTGACCACATCACCAGGCAAGCCAAGCCGAAAACGGAGACAGACAAACTTTTCCGAGACTGTTAGCGAGTGATAGCAAAGTTTGAAATCAAATTTTCAGGGGAAAAATTGATTGGTTGCTGACAAAGCTTGATGAACCAATCACTGAACAAGTTGCCCTTTCTATGCTTTTGATGGTGGTTACACTAACTAGAAGCTAGAACTAGGCCAACTTGCCGCTAGTCATGTCTGAATCTTAATTCTAATCAAATTACCTTAGTGGGTGCACTTCCCAGCCGATAGGACGGCTATGCTTCGAGGTGAATCAGATGCATTGTGCATCAGGAGGGCAATTATGACGGAAGGTACGTAGCGAGCAATTTACGTGCTGAAATGGAAAACCAGCAATTAGTAAGCCGCACAAGTAAATAACAAAACCATATCTGGCGGTGAATCAGATTTGCTCAGTCTTCATAGTCAGTCGAGATTTTCCCCGTAGGAAACGAGACCTCTCGGTCCTACTTCACACAATGCTGTTGGCTTTCGTAAGGAACAAGTTTGCAATTTCGCTCAATCTCCGTTAAGATGACTGGAAGACGCAGAGTGTTTCTTGCGAAATTAAACCACACTCATTCAGGTAGCCACTTTATACATGTATGAATAAGGCATACCTGTTGAGGCGAATTAAACCGTTTTTCCAGTGGCGTATTTGGCGAGGAGGCTATTATAGTATCATTTTTGGCAGTTGAAATGTCTTACTACAGTTTCAGGGCCAGTTGGCATTCTAAAATTCAAAATATCTCCTGTTGCGACGAAATAATTTCAACCTCTTACGCTGGCGATGGCGGTTTAAGGGATGATCATGTGTGCGAGTGTCTATACGGTAGGTGACAGTAAGATCAGATGATAATAATAAGAATAGGAGGAAGAAGCAACAAACTGGAAGTGAAAGAGGTGAACTTAGCATACAATTTATTAACTATATCTCAACTTTTATATTCTATATCTGAACCTAAAGATCCGGCAAAGCCGAAGACAATTTTTGGAGTTCGGGGAGCAGGCAATAGGACTTATCATAACCAAGGACAGATAAATTGTAAGTCATGAAACTATTTTGGAATTAATACAACCTAAAATACAATGATGAATAAATTTATATTTGTAGCTTTAGCTGATTGATAAGAAACAATTCACCGTGTTTAAATAACTGCTGAAAGAACTTCTGTTAAATTCGTCCGATTGCAACCTACTCTCCCGAACATACTAAAGAATTTATCTTGGTGCCCAATGTTGGGCCAGACACTACTAAATGGAGATTAATTGTAAGAAATGCGGTTCCCTGGTAGTGGAAGATGAAAACAACTACGTGTGCTTAAGCTGTGAATCAATTTTCCATGCATCATGCAGCGGAGTGACTGGTTCGACACCTAATCGAAACTGGAAATGCACGAACTGTGTCAAAAAATTACCGACTGCTGCTGAAAGTGACCCGTACAACTCTTTGCAAGTTGTTGTTTCCCAAATCGAATTAGATTTTCAACAGTTGGATGAGGAAACAAAGAAAGAGCAAAAAAGGTATGCAAAAATGTACCAACCCATGGATTCATTGAAAGAAAGTGTTGGTAAATTGATACAAATGTCGGAACAGTTGCTCGGAAAAACAACAGAGGCTGAAAGACGTGCGAATGCTTGCGGTAAAGATACTAATGAACGAGGATTCCAATTATTAAATAAAATCGATAACCGTGAATCATTCGATCCTGCTTTGCAACAGATGTTTGCGCGCCAAGTTATCCCGTCTGATCTACCGGCATTCTCAGGCACGGCCGAGGAATGGCCCGTGTTTATAAGCAGTTTTTCTAATTCAACAAAAGCCTGCGGTTTTAGCAACGTAGAGAATTTAATAAGACTTCAGAGATGCTTAAAAGGCCCAGCGCGAGAAGCTGTTGCCAGTAAGCTTTTGCTACCTGATTGTGTCCCACAGGTAATAGAAACTCTGCGTATGTTATATGGTAGACCTGAAGTTTTAATAACATCACTAATCTCAAAACTTCGAAGAATATCAGCTCCCAAAAACGAAGATTTGAATTCTCTTATTAAATTTGGCCTCGCAGTACAGAATATGTCCGACCATATGATCGCTGCTAATCAAATGTCTCATTTAAACAACCCAATTCTTCTACAAGAGATGGTGAGCAAACTACCGTCTCATCTGAAACTACAATGGGCATCACACAAGAGAAGTCTCACAAATGTCACTATAGCGACATTTAGCACATTCATGGATGAGCTGGTGAGAGCAGCTTGTGAAGTTACTTCATTAAAGCCCATTGCGACAGAAGACGCTCCCACTGAGGATGATGATTGTAGCAGGAGTACAACAAGTAACCATAGTGCTGTGACGATGCGCAGTATCAGCCGCAGAGAGAAACGAAAAGTATGTGTTATTTGTAAGGGCTCTGATCATCGTCCGTCAAGTTGTGTGAAGTTCCACTCATTCACCGTGAGCCTTAGGTGGGAATATGTGAATCAATGTAAGCTGTGTTCAAGTTGTTTGAATCGGCATCTCCCTTGGCCGTGCAAAACAGCAAAGCCATGTGGGATTGAGGGGTGTCGTCTTATGCATAATCCATTACTGCACACAAATTTGACCTGCCCACCAGCTGTATCGGGTGGATGTTTCGTTCCATCTCAACATTGTTTACCCTCAACTTTAAAATACGTTCCAGTGATCTTATACGGACCGACTAACACTGTTACTACGCACGCGTTTATCGATGAAGGTTCTGATTGCACAATGATAGAACAGAATTTGGTAGATGAGTTAGGGTTACACGGTGAGCCCGCCGATTTAAACCTAAAGTGGATAAATGGTGCCACAGCAAGGGAAGGTGCCTCTAATATTATTAGTAGTTTACATATTTCAGGGTTGGGACAATTAAATAAAGTTTATATCAAAAGCGTTCATACGATAAGAAATCTCGCTTTGCCAGTACAAAGTGTTGATTGTGAAGCATTGCGTTCTCAGCACGATCACCTTAAGGATATTCCGTTAATCAGTTATTTCAATGCTAAACCTCGGCTCATTATAGGACTGAACAATGCTCATGTAACAGCACCTATCGTGACACGACTAGGAAGGTTTGGTGAGCCAATCGCTATACAGAGCAGCTTAGGTTGGTGTGTGTATGGTGCACAGGTGCACTCTCGTCACTAGATACCTAGGCAAGTAATCCACCAGGATGCCCAGTCGAGTTACGGGGGGGGAGGATGTTGCGACGAAATAATTTCAACCTCTTACGCTGGCGATGGCGGTTTAAGGGATGATCATGTGTGCGAGTGTCTATACGGTAGGTGACAGTAAGATCAGATGATAATAATAAGAATAGGAGGAAGAAGCAACAAACTGGAAGTGAAAGAGGTGAACTTAGCATACAATTTATTAACTATATCTCAACTTTTATATTCTATATCTGAACCTAAAGATCCGGCAAAGCCGAAGACAATTTTTGGAGTTCGGGGAGCAGGCAATAGGACTTATCATAACCAAGGACAGATAAATTGTAAGTCATGAAACTATTTTGGAATTAATACAACCTAAAATACAATGATGAATAAATTTATATTTGTAGCTTTAGCTGATTGATAAGAAACAATTCACCGTGTTTAAATAACTGCTGAAAGAACTTCTGTTAAATTCGTCCGATTGCAACCTACTCTCCCGAACATCTCCTATGTAATAAAACTATGTAAGGTTTGCGCGCTTTTAACTCCGCTATTACTAGATGGATTTTAATCACCTAGCATTTTAATCATGATTTTAATCATGAAGCATCTAAGTGGCTCAATCAAATATAAGGATGTAAGAAGAGCTACCATGTGGATGTTTGAATTTCATCATCGTCTTTAGCTTGTGTGGTGCGGGCATGGTGAGAACCTTTGGAGGTTTTTGTGTTCGTCCGTTAGTTTTACCAATGCCGTAGAAATACCGTTAGAATTTGTTTTCTGTCAAATAATATAGCATATCCGAATTTTTTTCTCGAAAGAATTTCTTTAATTTTAGATGCTTATGGGAATTGCTAGAGACTCGAATATCCCTGTCATTGCTGTTTGTCTGATCCATGGGACTTGAACCAGTGCAGCTACGCGGCCTTTATTTTACTTTGTTGATTAAATTCTTACAAAATGTAAAGCTTATCCGTTTCCATTTTTTTCTGTGAATATAATGAACTAACAATTGTCTAATGAAAAACCTATTTTAATTCACCTAGCGGTGCAATTGTGCCTTTCTCAATCATGAATCACGAGAATGTGTGCGTTGTTTATACTCATTAAAAACTTTTAAATGCATATATTACATTTTATTATCATACATCACATGACAACTATATACAGGAAAATAAATCATTATTCGAGTTCTAAAATTTTGAAAAAGAAAAAACAGCCACGGTAATATTGAACTGAAAAAGGTGCGAAATCGGCAGTCCCAAAAAGTCGATTTTTATAAAAAAATTTTTTCGAGATAACATTAAATCTCGACGTTTCATGCATTTTAAAGATGTTTGGCATCAAAAATACGATTTCTGAAATTTCATGGGGTCCCCCCTTTGAAAAAAAATTTTGAGTTCCGGCTTATATGGGAATTTCATGTGTGACCGGACCGTTCAGTCTATATTTCCGGAACCATACAAGCGATCCGTGCGAAATTTTACAGACATCTGTGGGGATAATATAGCTATCATTTGGGACTAAGTTTGTGAGAATCGGCCCAACCATTTTCGAGAAACTGATATGAGTTTGCTAGTTATGAAAGATGGCCGCTTTTCCCGGGCACTTCTGGAACCGTCTATGGTGGTCAATGTAGTCAACGAAAGTTTGTTTGGCCGTCGGTGACCTAGAACTGCAAAGTTAAGTTATTTGAGAGACATTTTAGCGAAATTTTTACCTTTTTTGCTTCCATCGGGGTATCGGTTTGAATCACAATTTGCTATGTGATCGCACGCCACAACCCGTAACTCCGGAACCGGAAGTCGGTTGGGGATAAAATTTAATAGCCATTTACGGGGACGCAACATCTTTCATTTGAGACTAAGTTTGGTTGATTCGGTCTAGCCACCTCCGAGAAACCGATGTGACTGTTAGTCTGAATTTGGATACTTCCGCCGGGGCTTCCGGAACCGATGATGGTGGCCAATGTGACCAAAGAGACTTTGAATGGCTGTTAATGACCTAGTACTACAAATCGAAGCAGTTGTGGTCACATTTTGGAAAAATTTTCACCATTATACATTCATTGCCGAATTTCTTAAAATCGACATTTTCTGCGTGATCGTACTCATCACCCTGTAATTCCGGAACCGGAAGTCGGATCCATTAGAAATTCAATAGCAGCCTATGGGAACGTTGCACCTTTCATTTGGGACTAAGTTTGTAAAAATCGGTTCATCCATCTCTGAGAAAAGTGAGTGAGATTGTGTTCGCGTACACACACACACAGACGCACATACACACACAGACATTTGCCGAACTCGACGAACTGAATCGAATGGTATATGTCACTCGGCCCTCCGGGCCTCCGTGAAAAAGTCGGTTTTCAGAGCAATTGCAATACCTTTCTATTGAGAAAGGCAAAACATGATATATTCCTGGAATTATATGAAAACAATTGACCACCGTAGAACGAATTCTTAATTGTTTCGCCATGTTTTTATTTCCGACTTCTGGATTTTTTTCCTTAGATACCCTGAAACTTAAATCGTCAAAAGCAGCCATTTTCAAAAAAAAAAATAAAATAATCATGTTTTAATTTAGTGTAACCGAACGCACCTTGGAGCTGTCTGGGTAATGAGCCTATTTTTACCCTATCGGGGAGAGGGCTGCGCTAGCTTTTGAATATTTTTTAAATGAAGCTATATGATATATAACCTTTCTCAGAATAAAGAGTCAGTGTGCTTTTTTTTATTCAGTTCGTTTATTTGATAGGCACAAATGCGTTAGCTTGGCGGTGCCAAATTCTTTTGTTTTTACATTTTGGATATCTTAAAACTAGGAGGTTACAATGTTGAAATAATTTTTTTATAAAAGAGAAAAATTTTACAGCTATCTTAAGACTAGAAATAAGATTCTATATACAAGAGAGGGGGCAAAAGATTTTTTTATGAACAATTTTAAAACAAGGAATTCAATTTGGGGGAGTAGTTTTTTACGAAATATTTTACAGTTATCTTAAAACTAACAATATAATTTGGTATTCAAAAGGGGGAACAAATATTTAAAGGTCGAACACGAAATTATTGCGACACCGAAAATGTCATGCCAATTTTCTTATAATGTTTAAAATCAAACCAAAATTTTAGGGTAGTTTTATACATATATTTACTTAAAAAATCAAAAGAAAAGTTAATCGATAGAGCCTTGAGCGTAAAATTGAACGCATTTTCGCTTGATGCCCTCTATCAAAGTCTTTACAGTGTCATCCGGTACCAGTTTCTCAGTTTTTTTTCCATTTTCTTGACATGTCCTTCTCGTCTTTGACGTCTTCTTGCTCTTCCGAAGTTCCCGCTTCATCATTGCCCAGTACTGCTCCACCGGGCGCAGCTCCGGACAGTTTAGCGGATTCATGTCCTTTGGAACAAAATGGACAGAAATGGTCTCATACCACTCCAGGACACTTTTAGAATAGTGGCATGATGCCAAATCTGGCCAAAATAGCGGAACTTCGTCGTGTTGCTGCAAGAACGGTAAAAGGCGCTTCTCGAGGCATTCAGATTTGTAGATCTCGCCATTTACTGTGCCCTTTGTCACGAAAGGCTCACTCCTCAGTCCGCAAGAGCAGATGGCCTGCCAAATGAGATATTTGGAGGCGAACTTCGACATTTTCTTCTTCTTAAATTTGTCGTCCACATAGAACTTACTCTTGCCGGTGAAAAACCCCAACCCCGGAATTTGCTTAAAATCGGCTTTTATATACGTTTCGTCGTCCATCACACAGCAGCCATATTTTGTCAGCATCTTCTCGTAGAGCTTCCGTGCCCGAGTTTTAGCCGTCGATTGTTGCCGCTCATCGCGGTTTGGGAAGTTCTGTACCTTGTATGTATGTTGTCCAGCTCTCTTCTTTGCATTCTGGACGTAGCTCTGCGACATGCCGATCTTTTTAGCCAAATCACGGCTTGAGACGTTGGGATTTGCTTTAATCATCCGCTTCACCTTTCCCTCCGTCTTTTTGTTCTCCGGTCCCGGTTTTCTTCCAGCTCCTTTGCCGTGGTCCAACGTCAACCGCTCCTGGAACCGCTTCAACACTCTGGAGACGGTTGAATGGTGAATGTTCAACATTTTTCCCAACTGCCGGTGCGACAGGTCAGGAAATTCCAGGTGTTTGTAAAGAATTTGTTCTCTCGACTTGCGTTGGTTCACCTCCATTTTCGTTGAATCGAAAAACACGACTTCGAGTTTGACAGCATATAAACAATACACGTCAATGAGAAAGTGTGCAAAATTTGGTTGATTTTTACCCAATGGTAAAAAAGTTATGCCCTGTTGAATGTGTCGCAATAATTTCGTGTTCGCCCTTTATGAGAAATTTCACAGATGTCTTAAAACTAGGGATACAATTCTATTTACAAGATGGAGGACAATAGTTTTAACAAAGAGTAAAAATTACAGCTATCTTAAAACTAGGAATACGCAATACAAATGAGAGTCAGTGTACTGTTTTTTAAACATATGTGATTTTAGGAACGTGTCCACTGGAAAACAGACAGAGAAAGAATGACCGGAACGATGAGAATGAAGAAACGGTGAAAATTTACCTTTTTATGTGACGTACTGAGAAAAGCTATGTCCTCAAGCAGGAATCGAACCTGCGATCACCTAGGCTCTAGTTGGGTGGGTCTCCTATAAGCATATCGTCACCTCTCCCTCTCCTCGATCGGGCCAAATCTCTCTCGTTATCTATTTTTAGGTCTCTTCTTCTGTTTGTTTTCTAGTGGAAACGTTACTAAAAACCCTTGAAAAACCTGTTTTAATCCACCTAGCGGTGCAATTGTGCCTTTCTCATTTCTCTAAACTATGGCACGGAGACTTTTTATGTTCAACATAATCGTGGAAATGTCCATTACATTCTTAGTACACTTTGCACTTATACACAATGGCATGCCAGCCACGAACTTGATGAGCTACGTGTCGACGGTGAAACACTTGAAACAAAAAAATATCATACTTCATTAGCCTAATCAGCATTAGATCAATGTTATCTGCTTGCTAACTCATTTTGTCATGCGGGGGTGGGTATGTGAGGAGGGCGAAAGTCCCATGAACGAACGACTCCCCAGCTTAAATTGGTATGCTTTGTAATGTAGTGGTGGTTTAAAGATGATGGGGTTGAAAGGGAGGGGTATGAGGGCTGGTTGGGGTGGTGGTCTGAGCGGTGATTTAAGGAGATTTTTAAAGGAGGGGCGCGAACAGTAGAGGGGGGGTATAACCCCTCTCCGTAAACCATCAACTACGCCCCTGTTAAACTCCAGAAACCCTAAACGAGTCGAAAAAAAAAATTTGGCCGGGATTAGGTTGACGTTTTTCAGAGTGATTGCATAACCTTTCTATATGAGAAAGGCAAAAATGTGCCAAAATCCAAAAAAGTGAATCGTAGTCAAATTTTTTTTTCGAGTTTGCATCAAATCTCGACGTTTCATGCACATTGAACACATTTAGCATCAAAAATAAAAATTCAGTTTTTAATTTTTCCTATAGTTTATATGAGAAATTTCTGTGTGGCCGCACTCTGAAACCCGTAATTCCTGAACCAGAATTCCGATCGATCCAAAATTCAATAGCAGCCGATGGGAAGGTTGCACCTTTCATTTGAGACTAAGTTTGGGCAAATCGGTCCAGCCATCTCTGAGAAAAATGAGTGACATTATTTGACACATACGCACATACATACACACACACACATACACACACACATACACACACACACATACACACACACATACATACATACACACACACATACAGACTTTTTCCGATCTCGACGAACTGAGTCGAATGGGATATGACACTCGGCCCTCCGGGCCGGGATTAGGTTGACGTTTTTCAGAGTGATTGCATAACCTTTCTATATGAGAAAGGCAAAAATGTGCCAAAATCCAAAAAAGTGAATCGTAGTCAAATTTTTTTTTCGAGTTTGCATCAAATCTCGACGTTTCATGCACATTGAACACATTTAGCATCAAAAATAAAAATTCAGTTTTTAATTTTTCCTATAGTTTATATGATAAATTTCTGTGTGGCCGCACTCTGAAACCCGTAATTCCGGAACCAGAATTCCGATCGATCCAAAATTCAATAGCAGCCGATGGGAAGGTTGCACCTTTCATTTGAGACTAAGTTTGGGCAAATCGGTCCAGCCATCTCTGAGAAAAATGAGTGACATTATTTGACACATACGCACATACATACACACACACACATACACACACACATACACACACACATACACACACACACATACACACACACATACATACATACACACACACATACAGACTTTTTCCGATCTCGACGAACTGAGTCGAATGGGATATGACACTCGGCCCTCCGGGCCGGGATTAGGTTGACGTTTTTCAGAGTGATTGCATAACCTTTCTATATGAGAAAGGCAATTCAGAGTGATTGCATAACCTTTCTATATGAGAAAGGCAAAAATGTGCCAAAATCCAAAAAAGTGAATCGTAGTCAAATTTTTTTTTCGAGTTTGCATCAAATCTCGACGTTTCATGCACATTGAACACATTTAGCATCAAAAATAAAAATTCAGTTTTTAATTTTTCCTATAGTTTATATGAGAAATTTCTGTGTGGCCGCACTCTGAAACCCGTAATTCCGGAACCAGAATTCCGATCGATCCAAAATTCAATAGCAGCCGATGGGAAGGTTGCACCTTTCATTTGATACTAAGTTTGGGCAAATCGGTCCAGCCATCTCTGAGAAAAATGAGTGACATTATTTGACACATACGCACATACATACACACACACATACACACACACATACACACACACACATACACACACATACATACATACACACACACATACAGACTTTTTCCGATCTCGACGAACTGAGTCGAATGGGATATGACACTCGGCCCTCCGGGCCGGGATTAGGTTGACGTTTTTCAGAGTGATTGCATAACCTTTCTATATGAGAAAGGCAAAAATGTGCCAAAATCCAAAAAAGTGAATCGTAGTCAAATTTTTTTTTCGAGTTTGCATCAAATCTCGACGTTTCATGCACATTGAACACATTTAGCATCAAAAATAAAAATTCAGTTTTTAATTTTTCCTATAGTTTATATGAGAAATTTCTGTGTGGCCGCACTCTGAAACCCGTAATTTCGGAACCAGAATTCCGATCGATCCAAAATTCAATAGCAGCCGATGGGAAGGTTGCACCTTTCATTTGAGACTAAGTTTGGGCAAATCGGTCCAGCCATCTCTGAGAAAAATGAGTGACATTATTTGACACATACGCACATACATACACACACACACACATACACACACACATACACACACACATACACACACACATACACACACATACATACATACACACACACATACAGACTTTTGCCGATCTCGACGAACTGAGTCGAATGGGATATGACACTCGGCCCTCCGGGCCGGGATTAGGTTGACGTTTTTCAGAGTGATTGCATAACCTTTCTATATGAGAAAGGCAAAAAGGTTTCGAGGATTTTTTGATTTCGTCATTAGGGTGTCTCTTTCCACGTTAGACTGGTGCAAAAAATCATGATTTCTCAAAAGTCGAAATTCATAACTTCTGAACCGCTGAACCGATTTTCATTGTTATTGAAAGGTATTTAAGTGTAGTTTCAAGAAAAAAATTTAAAACATATTTTTTTTTTATGAAAAAATACGCAATAATTGGCTTTTCTTTATTTTTACTATATTTTTAAATATCAAAATTGAATACTGGAGAATATTACAACACGACAAAATTAAAGCGAAAAAATAGAAAAAATGATGTTTTTGAGGAAATGAAAAATATGGAAATATAGGACGGTAGGTAAAATACTAAAATAGGTTTATTAGAAAATATGAAAAAATACAAAATATGAAAAAATACAAATAAAAGTTTAGTGAGATAAATTAAATGACTTTAATGAAATCAATTGAATAAACGGATGAAAAACAAAGAAATAACTATATATGAAATAAAAAAATAGGAAACATAAAAAGATGAAACGAAACGGCAAGTTTAAAATAGTTTTTAAGTTCTATGTTTCAAAGCTTTCTTTTGATTAATATTTTATGCAGTACAGTCGTGATTCGTTGGTTGGGCCACAGCCAGTGATGTACCGATGGGAAAAATTCCATCTTCCCGGGTTTTTATTTTTGGGTTTTAACCGGGTTTTTTCCCAAATCATTTTAACCCGGACGAAATATGGGCTTTTTCGTTTTATCGAATGTATGATGTTCATTTAATGTTTTTAACCTATCGGCAGTCGCGCTAGTGCACTGAGTACATGCTGCTCTGAAAATCTAGCGGCTGCTCGTTCAGTGGGCCATTTGTGCGACTTCCGGAAGGTTAAAGAATCTTGCATTTACATTTGAGAGACCGAAAATAAAAGTCGCAAGGATAAAACATACTTTGTAGAACCCACTCCAGATATCTTAGCATATAAAAATCGAATATAAACATCAAGCGTAAAAATCGGACAGAGATCCTTGAGCATGAGAATCGCTTAGAATATTCTCACCCGAAAAAGTCGGCAAGGATGAACATCCAGTGTAATTCGCTCACGGGAAATTCCGTACAACGTTACATTCAAGATTAAAAGTTGTATAAAAAAAAGTCCTTTTTAAGAACCGGATATACTTTTTTTTCGTTTTTAATTCTGTGGGACATAATCGAAAAGCTCCTGGCCGATTTTTAAACTTGAAGTTTAAATCCAATTTTCACATTCTAATATATTTATAACGGGTTTTACGAAGCATTTTCTGTTCCTGCTTTAAATTCGGTCCATTCCATATTTAAAGTTGTTTCATATAATACTGGAAACAATAGTCATTGTAACTCAAACTAGTGAAAATTAGAATAATCATGTGATGCCCAAACTACTTTTATTCTGCTTGTTACTCATTTTAGGGGTTGCTATACTTTTAGCAAAATGAGGTAGGTATTCATACAAAATTTAGAAAATACCTATTTAGTTCGGTGAAAAGTAAAAGTGAGTAATATGCAGAAAGCGAGTGGCCTTGACATTCGTCATTAGTATGAACCGTAATCAGAACTCTTACAAATCGTAATCCGAATTCTTTCGGCATCAACTACATCAGCAACAGTAGAAAAAATGTTTAGTACGTTTAGGTGAATTCACAGTAAGAAACGCAATCGACTTAGCCCAAAACGTGTTGAAAAGTTTTATCACTTATTCAACCACAATATTTGGAAACAAATGTTGGATCACCGCTATAGCAATGATTCAATCGAGGAAAACCATTCAGAATTCATATACATGCAAAACTTTATGACAACAATGCTCATAAATAAAATAAAAGTGTTTGGATAACAATACATTAATGTTCAATTACTAATATATCACAAAATTGCAAAAAACCCAATCTTCCCGCGAAAAAACCGTTTTTAACCGGGAAAAAACCTTGGGTTTTTTCCCCAAAATTATAAAAACCCGATTTGGTACATCACTGGCCACAGCCTATGTCCAACTAACGAATTTAATTCGCTAGCTGGACCGACTAACAAATGTCAAAAACTCTTCAAAGAAGACATTAGTAGTGTAAAAGATTGTTAGATAGATTGTCAAAGTCAATTTGACATAAGATTTTGACGTTCAGATGCTTTTTATTTGGACAATGGTCCAACTAGCGGAGGTCCAACTAAAAAGCGGTCCAGTTAAAAAGTGTCCAACCAGCGAATTACGACTGTATAGACTTTATGATATAACTTACGATTAACTTTTTTCCCTTTTTATTTCGACTGATATGTAGTCACATTTTTTTACTTTTTAACGATATTCAATTGGCTAGAGATTACTGAGTAGGAAAAGTTATGAAAATTTAGATCCATAGTACTCTAGTAAGAGCAAGGATGAGATGTATACAGATTGGAAAACTAGACGTGACAGGGTCATTAGAAACAGGCTTAAAATCTTACGGGATAATCTTTTGTCTTCTACTGGCAGGAGTCGAGCTTAGGCAGCATAACTATGAATCGCTCAAGTCGAAATAAAAAAAGAAAAAAGGAAAAAGAAACTCATGGGAATCCATTGGCAGCGGTGGGTAGTCGAAGACAAAAGATTAGCCCGTAAGATTTTAAGCTTGATTCTAGTAACCCTGTCATTTCTAGTTTTCCGATGGGTCATAATTTCTATAATCGAGAATACGTTCTATAAAAGAAAACATTTTTATGCCATGTACAAAATTCTTGCGAAATTCTTTATACCATGAAATGTTTGATCTTCTAATGGAGAAAATCATAAAATTGCTTTCCAACATGCTGCAATTTCGAATTTAGGCAAACTATCCTGATTCAATCATACCAATATTGAAAGTCTAACCAAGCTTAAAGTTGTTTCTGTGTCCAATATTTCCTAACAACGAAAGGAGGAAGGCCAACAAGTTGCTGCCAGAAAAAAAAACTGATAAAAGCATGTATCTACTATGTAATAAACGTTGTGTTTCGTTTTCGCTATACATACATATAGGCGCGTGTGTACGGCAACACTCACCGTTTCGAAAGAGAGGCTTGGCTGGCTTTCATGTGTAACGTGATGAGACATTTTAGGCGTTGGAACCTGTGTGGCATAGTTCGTATGAGTTTGCAAACATGGTCCTAATTATAATTGATTTATTCAATACAGTGTCCACTAACGTAGTAGGAAAAACATACCAAATGTACTGAATTTAATACGATAGGAATTCTGGTCACATATGTCAAATTCTTTCTGCTTCAGAAAGATTCAGGGATAGTAGACAGAGGACAGAAAAGGATTGAACACAACTAAGACATTACAGGGTGCTGTTCAATTTGACGAGGGTTGGCAAGCCAATTAGAATTACAAAATTCTATTTTAGGTCAAGCCGAAAGTTTTGTTTTCCTTGTTGAAGTTTGTACGTCATTCCGAAGCTGATTATGACCCATATTTTCCTCTCGGACTCGGTTTACCCTCCCCTGGTAATAGTTGAACTGAAAATTTGGGTCAACCGTTCATGAAGTTTATAGAATACTTATTTAATTAGAGTAGATTGAAATTATTATATATCCGTATATGAAGGGCAAGCGGAGTAGTATCTCTGTATCATCCCTCTTAATTTTAACGAGCTTTGTCAAAATTCGCCGCTGCGCAAAGGAAAAAAAGAAAATTCTTATGGTTCTGACCTGTGCACTGTTTCTATATAAGAAGTTATGTACCATCAAAGTCGATACTCGATTTGACCCTTAACCGTGAAAGAAGTAACCCTCTCGTCGGGTGTTCCTTAATCCCTGGGCTGACCATCATCCTTAATAATATTCTATCCAATATCAATTTTCCTCCCATCATATGTCGGCAACTCGTAAAACTTTGCTATAAATGTACACGCTTCCCCGCTTGCTGATAAAAAGGTGACCTTCGAAAAGGGAATGAGCCTTTCCATTTTAGATTACTTTATTTCAATGATTAAATTACTCAGGAATCAAGGAATTTACTATGCGTAGTACGTATCTGTCGCTCCAAGTGAATTTAAGGACGAACGACAGTTGAAAACGAAAAAAATCAGTTTTTTTCCGTACTGTGTGTCAGAACTTCATGAGAATCAATCAGTTTGTATAGAATATTGTTTCAGTACTGCAGATTGTTTTTTATGAAGATCTAACACACGATGTGGAAAAAACTGCTTTTTTCGTTTTCGATTTTCGTACCATTGATCGTTCGTCCCTAAATAAATAAATAATGGTTTTTAAGGAAAAGTTCTAAATTAAAGATTACATTGCTTAACTTTCTATAAATGCTCAAAAATCATAAAAGGAGCTATAAAATTTCTAGGCCATGCTTCGCCATAAAATATTTTGCGAATACCTACAAACAAAGTAAAATAAATTTATTAACGTGAGTTATTGTCTGAGATACTGTCAATGAAGATTTCCATTATATATTTCACTATATCTAAGGATTTGTATTCCAGTTGAACAGTTTGATGAATAGAGACACAAAGCCGACTGAAAACTTTCCCGGAAACAGCAATAAATCTAGTGAAATGCCGTGGCACTTGCCATTAATTCCTCCAACTCCAAGTCTTTCCCTGTCTCGTCCTCAAACATACCTAGGTCGCAATGTCTTGCCCAGCGGAGCCGCAGATAGAAAGCTGAACTTTTTCAAAACGATTCTCTTTGAGACCGTTCGGCAGTCCTCGCGCTAGTTTCGCACTAAAATAACCTAGAGAGATGGAACGTCTGCTGCCTTTGCGGATTGCTCGAAATGTTCAGCTTCGCAGACGATAAAGTTTCAAGTTTCTTTAATACCTATATAAAACGCGTTGGGTGCGATAAACGACTTTTGATTCCTTGTTGCTCAACGTCAAATCCGTCCCAGGTGGTGAGGTGATGGATGAAAAATCTGTTATAAAATTTATCCTTCGGTGGACATGTTTCCCGTGGCAAACAATGGCCAGTCGGAATAGGGCTCTGCCCAGTACCTTCAGTCCATGGTTATTTAAAATGGTAAAAGGAAAGATTTCAATCGTTAATTTTGTACGTCTTTCTCTCTAAAACAGCGCTTTTTTGTTTGAAAATAGACCTGGACGATTCTCGGGAGCTAAAATAAGTTTCCTCTTGGTCCGGAAGGTGGTGGGAGAGTGAGGGAAGCCAAACAAGATGAACATTTTCCTGTAGCTTATCGTTCAGCCTGCAGGGTCTATTTACTTTGCACCAGCCTTTAAAGAAGCTCAGATTTGTTCCAACCATTTGGGTACCTGTTTTCTGAGGTTAAATAAAACGTCAAATCAATATCTTGGAATAAACGGTCCTACTATTTGGTCGTGATAACAGCCTGTATGTTTCTCGGAGCAAGTTGCCAGCAAGAGTTATGGTTAGCTAACCATTCTAAGACTAGCTTTGGCAACCCTGTTCAAACTTCACTAATTATTATCAAATGTTTTTGTGATTTCGGAAATCTCGGACAGCTAAAAGAACAAAGTTATACATCTTGTGTTTGGCTTTTTAATTAATACAGCAACCTTAGTAAACGATCTGTTATTCAAGAGTAGAGCTTTGAGAAAAACTTTTTCCCAAAGTATCCGTATTAAACGTGCGCACGGTTCAGTCCAAACAGGAGCATCTTCTAGGTAAAGTGGCAAAATTGAGCGATAATGAAAAACTTTTTTACTCTATCCGTTAGCAAAGGATGTTTCGCATCCCCGTTTTTTTCTGTTCCTGTCTGAAAAACTTTTCTTCCTTCCCCAATTTTCATGAACCTAAATGGTAAAGTACCGCATACAGACACCAAGCAAGGATGGACTCGAGTTGTTATGCACTGACGCTGATGAAAGTTAGTTCCGGTTACACGAAAGATATTCTCTGAAAAACTGCTGAACGTTTGCTATGGTTTTGCTATCTTTGAAGCTAGCATGCTGACGTCTAGCATTTGCATGGATTAATTCAAATTTTCTTCCAATTTGAAAATGTTGGAAAATTCACAGCTTTTTCAAAGTTTTGTTCGGTTTTAATTTTTACCAATTCAAAATTTTTACAATGTTCAGCGAAAGCGAAATCACTACAAAAAACACTCGTTTTAAACACACCTAACTCAAGGTTCAAAAATCAGTCATAACACATGATAACTCCTGCCTGAACAACCAGGAGTTTTTCATTCTTTCTCAAGAATTCCTCAATCTGACCAGTGGAGAAAGAGTGACACGAGTAGTATTTGTAATATTGCATTTGAGTTGTCTTCTTAAAAAAATAATATTTGAAGAATAATTCAGCCTAGGCTATTATTTCTTGTTTTAGACATACCTGGTGTCTACAAAGGCTGTAGACCAAACGAACCAACCAACACATTCGATGTTTTATTCGTATGTGACGCTAAAGAGCAATGGAAAATGTTACTCATTGCACGTAATGTCGCTGTGAAATCCCAATTCTTCTCCGCCAACGGTGATGATCTCCGTCGTCAGAGCCCTTGGATCCGAGCGTTCAACTTTCGATCCGGACGTTAAAATCTCATACCGGATTAGTCGGAAAAGATAATATCGAATTGTAGCAGATGGATTGGAAGGGTGCGCGACGTTAGGTAGTGTTACCAACCGTCCTTATTCCACAGGACATGTCCTTAATTTTGACGAGTTTGGGAATTTATTTTACCTCAAAGGTCCATAATTTTAGTCTCAAAAAAATTATTCGATTGAGCGAGCTAGCGTTGTTAGCACGGCACATTTGACTTTAAATGACACACACGTATAAGGCATAGTCCAGAAGAAAATTTATCAGTGTGACACATGAGAGACTCAATACAATAACTCCGCTAGCGAATGACGGATCTCAATAGTAGCATGTCTGTAATAACATACGTACATGGAACTATTGAGAACCAGAGCTACAGGTCCAAAGCCCTGGTAAAGGAGGATGGTTGTGATGATCCGGGCCGAGATCACCACGTAAAGCAAGGTAGGGCATAACCCCAATTCCAAGGCGTGAAGCGACCCGTGCCGAGGGATGAGTGATCGAGGGGGTGAAAAAGATGCTCGATCGTTAACGGAGCCTGTGGGGTACCTCGGCAACCCCCACAGTAAGCGTCCCTTACCACGCTAATGCGGAGCTCTGGCGTGGCGGACATTTATTTCTCGCGCGACTCGTGGGATTTTACATGGAGTTATCAAAAAATAAAAACAAACAGACGGAGGTGCCAAACCCCTTCGCTAGAGGTGGTTTGGCGAGGTCTCCCCCCCGTGGGGAGAGTAGTGGAGCGATGAGTGCTGCATCTGAAAGCACTAGTGACTCCCCAGCAGCGGTAGGAAATAGCCCTACCAGTGCACCGGAGGGGCCACTATCTGCGATGCGCAAAGTAGCGAAGCAACTCGATTCAATAATCGAGTTCGCTAGCGCAAAGCAGAATATAGCCAAGGAGTTGAAGTTGAGCCTCCTGGAGCTCCGGAAAGCTGTTCGTGTCGCAAGACAGGAACAGCAGGCCTATGCTAAGAGGGTGGAATGTCGGGAGAGGCCCGACAGAGAAACCCAGACAGTGGCCTCCAATAGGGAGGAAAGAGAGAAGGTCGATAGAGGTTCACAGACAGTGGCCTTTACCTTCTACGGAGCAGCCACGTCGATCGGAGCGGCGACCGAGTTCCTCTCGAAGGGAAAAGGCAAGGACAATCGCAAGACGACATCGAACGCGAAGCGCCCTAGGAAGTCGCCAGGCGAGGGTGCCAAAACCGACACCACTCGGCGTGCAACCGTTAAGGTCAAACGCCGTTTGGGCGAGGTAAGCGAGGGCGAGAGTGACCTCGCTGTGGAGAGCGATGGTACCAGCAACCCGACACGACCGGGGCAGGGGGGCTCAAACCCCTGGACGCTGGTCACCAAGAAAAAGCCGGCACCGAAACCGGAGGTACCGCGGCCTGCGAAGAAGGCCAAGGACAGAGGCGAAGCCTTGTGGTTAAAAACCGACAAGGACAAATACGCCGATGTCCTAAAATCGATGAAGGCGGCCGAAAGCCTCTCGGCCCTTGGGCAGGATGTGCGTAGCGTAAGACGCACCAACACGGGAGAGATGCTTCTGGTGCTGAAGCGAGGCGCACAATCAAGTGCAGTATACAAGGCCTTGGCCCAAGAGGTCCTTGGTGAGGGCGCCCAAATCAGGTCGCTAGGTGCGGAAACGACTCTCCAGTGCAAGCACTTGGACGAGTTCACGACCGCAGAAGACGTCGTCGCAGCCGTTAAGGAGCACTGCGACGTCACAATCGAGCGGGCCTCTGTGCGATTGAGAGATGGACCCTCTGGCACCCAAGTAGCCTACCTCAGGCTACTGAAGGCGGATGCCAAAAAGGTAACCGAGAAAGGGAAGCTGAAGATCGGCTGGTCGGTATGCCCTATTAGTATACCCCAGCCGCCTTCAGTGGATAGGTGCTATCGGTGCCTTGAGTCCGGCCACAAAGCATACTAATGCAAAGGCATAGATAGGAGCAAACTATGTCGTCGCTGCGGCGAGGAGGGACATAAAGAGCGGGGGTGCACTAAGGCACACAAGTGCCTTATCTGCACCGCTAAGAAGCAAGCCCATAAACATGCTATGGGCGGACCTTCGTGTCCCTTCGGTGAGTCAAATAAGAAGAAGCCGTGAACGTCACACAGCTAAATCTTAACCATTGTGCAGCAGCCCAACAGCTGCTGTGGCAGTCGGTCTCGGAGTCGAGGACAGATGTCGCCCTCTTATCAGACCCGTACAGCATCCCTGCCGGCAACGGCAATTGGGTGTCGGACGGGTCTGGAATGGTGGCAATCTGTACAACGGGACGGTTCCCGGTTCAAGAGGTAATACACCCCTCCGCCGAGGGTGTGGCGATTGCCAAGATCAATGGTGTGTTCTATTGCAGCTGCTACGCCCCACCAAGGTGGCCAATAGAACAGTTCTACCAGATGATCGACAGGCTCTCGTCGGACCTAGTGGGCCGGAGACCGGTAGTAATAGCGGGAGACTTTAACGCTTGGGCAGTGGAGTGGGGCAGCCGCTGTACAAATAGCAGGGGTCAAGCGCTAATGGAAGCGCTTGCGAAACTCGATACTGTGCTAGCTAATAATGGCTCCGCTAGTACATTCCGTAGAAACGGAGTGGAGGCGTGGATTGATGTGACCTTTGCCAGCCAGAGTCTGGCTCCAGGCATGGAATGGAGGGTAGACGAAGGCTACACCCATAGCGATCATTTAGCAATCCGCTTTAAGATCAACTATGGTGTGCAGCATCCGAGGGCGGGAGATCCCTGTCAGGTACGCGGGTGGAAGTCCAATCACTTCGACAGCGAAGCTTTCACCGCGGCCCTGGGACTGGAGGCCAACACCGACAGTCTAAACGGGGATGCGCTGGTAGCTGTTCTATCACGCGCGTGCGACGCCACTATGCCGAGAAAAACACTGCCAAGAAACGGTAGATGCCCGGTATACTGGTGGAGTGCCGAGATTGCAGCTCTACGGTCAGCCTGCCTCAGAGCTAGACGTAGGATGCAAAGAGCTCGCACCGAGGATGCAAGAGAGAACCGCCGTGAAGTGTTTCGAGCTGCGAAATTGGCCCTCAACAAGGCCATTAAAAGCAGCAAGAAAGCGTGTTTCGACAACCTGTGTGAGAGTGCCAACGCGAATCCGTGGGGTGACGCCTACCGGATTGTGATGGCCAAGACCAAAGGGGGCTCCTCACCCCCAGAACGGTCTCCGGACCGGTTGGCAACGATTATCGAAGTACTTTTCCCGTCTCGAGCCACAAGCCCCTGGCCACCTGCACTACGAGACAGTGCGGGCACGGTCGAAATGGTGGCTCCAGTGACGAATGAAGAACTACTCGCAGTGGCTAAATCCCTAGCAATGAACAAAGCTCCAGGGCCGGATGGAGTTCCAAACAACGCTCTCAAGGCAGCGATCATAGCGAACCCGAACATGTTCAGGCTAGCTATGCAGAGATGCCTTGACGAGTGCCGTTTCCCCGATAGATGGAAAAGGCAGAAACTGGTGCTGTTGCCGAAGCCCGGGAAGCCGCCAGGCGACCCATCGGCGTACAGACCAATCTGTCTGATAGATACGACTGGCAAACTGCTTGAGAGGATCATCCTCAACAGGCTCACCCCGTACGCGGAAGGTACGGACGGTCTGTCAAGCAACCAGTTTGGCTTTCGGAAGGGTAAGTCCACAGTGGACGCTCTCAACTCAGTGATAAATACTGCCGAGATAGCGATCCAACGAAAAAGGCGAGGTATTCGATACTGTGCGTTAGTGACACTTGACGTGAAGAACGCATTCAACAGTGCAAGCTGGGATGCCATCGCGCTCTCGTTACACCGGCTTAGCCTACCGGTGGGTCTGTACCGGATCCTGGAAAGTTACTTCCAAAACCGCGTACTGCTATACGAGACCGATGCCGGTCAGAAAAGGTTTCCGATTACCGCCGGAGTCCCGCAGGGCTCGATCCTAGGCCCGGTGCTATGGAACCTCATGTATGACGGGGTTCTGAGACTGAAGTTCCCTCCTGGGGTCAAGATCGTCGGCTTTGCCGACGACGTAACCTTGGAGGTCTACGGGGAGTCAATTCCTGAGGTAGAACTAACCGCAGAACACGCGATTAGCACGGTGGAGGAATGGATGAGCGCGAGAGGCCTGGAGCTCGCTCATCATAAGACGGAGGTAGTTATCGTCAACAACCGCAAGTCGGCACAACATGCAGTTATCCATGTGGGAGAAGTCGCGATCACTTCACAGCGAAGTCTGAAGTCTCTCGGAGTCATTATAGACGACAAGCTGACCTTCGGCAGCCATGTCGACTATACGTGCAAGAGAGCGTCGACTGCTGTTGCGGCACTATCGAGAATGATGTCCAACAGCTCAAAGGTGTGCGCCAGTAGACGTAGGTTACTGGCAGGCGTTGCCGTATCTATCCTCAGGTACGGCGGCCCGTCATGGTCAAGAGCACTGAGGGTAACCAGTTACCTACAGAAACTGGAGAGCACCTACCGCGTGATGTGCCTCAGAGTGATATCTGCCTACCGCACGGTATCACACGATGCATCCTGCGTGATAGCGAGCATGATGCCAGTCGGGCTGGTCATTCGGGAAGATGAGGAGTGCTTTGAGCTACGTGGAAATAGGGGAGCCCGCGAGCGCACCAGGGTGACCTCGGTCGCCAGATGGCAGCGTGAGTGGGACAACTCCTCGAAAGGTAGGTGGACCCACCGGCTGATACCTAGCATATCGAGCTGGGTGGGAAGACCCCATGGGGAAGTTCACTTCCACCTGACACAATTCCTGTCAGGCCATGGCTGTTTCCGTCAGTACCTCCACAAGTTCGGGCACGCGGAGGTCCCAGTCTGCCCGGACTGCCCAGGTGTAGATGAAACTGCCGAACACATACTGTTCGTATGTCATCGGTTCGACGTCGAAAGAAGAGCAATGCTTGACGTCTGTGGCTGGGACACAACCCCTGATACCCTTATTCAGCGGATGTGTCAAACGGTGGAGAAGTGGAACGCAGTCTCGGCTGCTACCATCCAGATTGCCAGTAGGCTACAGGTAATCTGGCGAACCGAGCAACAGACGACGGGCACGGCTAACTAGTGATTGGTTAGCTGGAGCGAAAAAGGCCAAGCGCAAAAAAGAGAGTGAATGGTCTGTTCATGCCGAGGCAGGTTGGCGCAGCGAATGGCAACCGCGTAAGGGGTAAACCCAGCCACCCCGAAGCAAGACAGAAGAGTGAGTGTATAGGCGTATAAGTGGACTGCCTCATGCCAAGACGGGAGGGTCGTAGCGTAGTATGTTGGAACTTAGCTATCGATGCCTCATGGCGTGGCAGAGGAGCGAAAGGGTGAGCATCCAAGTCAGTCTCACACGGCATGTTCAGGGTGAGCATAAAAGTCAGCCTCACAGGTTGGTAGAGGCTAGCACAAAAGTCAGCCTAGCAAGGAATGAAAAAGGTGAGCACACAAGTCAGCCTCGCATGGTATGTCAGAAGTGGGGCCTAAGAAAAATGTCCCACATGGGATGCCAGGGGGAGTGACAAAGGTACAATAGAGTGGCACGATTGAGAGTGAATCAGGTGATAGGGTGAGCACACAAGTCAGCCTCGCATGGAACGTAAAAGGTGAGCACAAAAGTCAGCCTCATGTGGGAGTGTTTGAGAGTGAATCAAAGTGCGATTGAGAGAGCACCCAAGTAAGCCTCATACAGGATGTATGAACGCGTGAGTGAGAGTGAATGAGTACATTTAGTACAGCCATCCCCCCAGAAGTAATACCGAGAGGTAGTTCCTGGGAGGAATGATGGCGGAGCCCAATGGAGTTTAGTCGGTATTAATGGCTGGTCACCATTCGAGTCCGACACGCCCCCAGTGCACCCCGTGCGGTAGATTGGACCCTACCAATAGCACGTGTACTGGGCTAGGACATAAAGGTCTTCTCCATTGTAAAAAAAAATACAATACGTGCGTCCGTTTGAATCATTCGTCGCTCGCCTGCCAAGTGAGAAACATAATGGACGGTACAATAAGCGGTTAAACACCGTTAACCGTGTTCGAATTTGTACCCGTTTCTTTGATGTGTGCTTATCTTACCGTGCGCGCGATTTGAAAAGAACGGGTATAGAAATGCTATGGTATAGTGCGAGTTGTGTACACTCGATGATGTTCGAAATGAATTGGTAGGATGGGTTTTGATTAAGTTCAGCGCACTGCTGGGTGCGACGTGTCTGTGCTGCTTGTTAGTTAGCATTGGGAAAAATAATTTATTTTTATGCTTGCGTGTGCGTCGCGCTGACAATTCTCATGTCAAAATGCTTTTGGTGGTTTGTAAGTACCGTAAACCGGGGTGATATTGATCACTTTTGGAAGTAATCATTACATATTTTTCGAGGCAGCACATTTTTTCAAATTTAACATTTTTAAACTATGTACTGATGTATAGTGAAGAAAATTGGATGATTTTACCTGAAAATGTTCGCTTATAACTATTTGTCCAAAAATGATGTCAATTTTAAGGTCCGCTTTCGTATTCCGGGCTGACTTTGATAACCTGCATGTTCACCCACATTAAATTCTTGATGTCAATATTTTTCATTCAAATGTTTGTTTAGACTTATTCTGAAAAGATATTCAATTATTAAATATTAAAAATAGATGTTAATTGGTATTTTAAAAAGTGTTTCAATTTACTGTAAAATTTTAGTGACCAAATTCGTATAATTCGAACCTAACTAGAATAAAAGAATCTGAAAGCATTTTTAACTGCTACACTTGTTTTATTTCAGTAGTTTATCAATGTACAGAGTTTTATTCATTTTAACGCTTTGGAGTATTGAATATAAAAAATATTGCGAATTTTAGTTGGAAATAATCTGAAATTATTGCCAACTAGTTTTACAGAAAATTGTTTTTAAAATAAGCGAACTATTTAAAATAAATTTAGCGCACCCCACCCTAAAGAAAAATTACTCTAGTTTTTGCTTGTGGCACTAAAAGCTGGATTCTAACCGCACTGCGCACTTACTATTTTTCCATTAAATTCTTCTCACAGACTGTTTAGTTCAACTGGTCTGTCTATGAAAATACCATCTCTATCACTTGAAATATATGTGTTTTGACAGCTCGCAGTTTTCAGTAGCAGTTTGATCACTCGCACTTTGAAAGTGCGGAGTCCAGGTTGGTGGGAAGTGCGCAATAAAATCTAAGATTTATTTGTTTTATAAAAATAGACACCATACGAAGCTTCGTAAAATAAGGTAAAGTAAAATTTCGGTTTTTTGAGTTTTTTTTATAAGTTATAGAGCAAAACTCATTTTAAATTTGGATTCGGTAGACTATTCGGGCCAAATAAGCAATCTACGAAATAAGTTTGGAGTGATCAAAGTCACCGGGTTTACGGTACCTAGAGTAATGAACCTATTAACACAGACGTTTCATATTTCGGATATACGTGATGCGTTTTTATCACTATGGTATCCGACAACATGTGTTGTCGGATACCATACCCCACTTGGCTGTTCGCCACTACAGCCACTACAGCCATAACGATGCGTCTTGCAACACGCCAGTAAACAGACTCAGGTCAATCTGTCATAACTGGCATCTAGGCGAAGGCAAAAAATAAAAACAAAGAAGATAAAAGACGTAAAGCGAAAGGATAGTGAATTTAAATCTAAAGAATAGACGGTGAATTTGCATCTGAAACATAACTTTCTACCACAGGTAGTTATTACAGATAAATTAAACCTAACCTAGTAATCCAGTAAATTGATATTGCTACTGATACTTCGAAGCAAGCAGTTAGTACGGTTAGAATTCGAAGGTACGGCAATTTATATATAAAACTAATGTGGCTAAAACTTAACCAATTATCACAGACAGCTATCACAGACAAGTCAGACTCTGTAGTAATCTGTTACTGAAGAAGAGGAAAATAAGTGCAACACCAAGTAATGTAAGTGCAAATTAGTATAACTGAACGACAATTGAATTCAATAAAATATTCTTCTAGCTTCTATCTTCTAACAAAATGATTCAAAGAGTGTTATCTTCTTCGTTGTATTCTGAACAACATGCTTATGTAGGTATTTCTAAATCACGGGCGGACTCCACTGTGTTTGTGCTTACTTAAAGTCGCTAGTTAGTTGAAGATTTTTGTGGATAATGAGATTCAGTTATGTTATAGCAGTGACCAAGAATGGTTTTTATTTTTATCATAGGTTTGCAAACATTAGTTTTCTATACCGATCAAATTCCTTAGGGCTTCTTTAGCTGCGCCGGATTTTATATAGGAGTTTCAAAGTGGAATCGGCATGCAAACGATTACACCTACAGCAGAACGTTTTGATTTATTATTTCAAACAGTTTTGTTTCGAACATTGAAACTGGTATATGTTACCGTTCTGTTTGTTGCTTCATGTAAAGCACATTTAGAACTGTGTTTTGAATAAAGGGTGTTAAACACATTACGCTCAGATTCGCTCGACTGGGTAAAATAATTTTGAGTCAAGTAATGATCGACCGACATATTCAGGTGTGGTTCAGATTAAATTTAAATTTTTCACTTAAATTGCTATGACAAACGAACAAGATGCACCAGTGTTTCCAAACTTCTAGAAAAATCGTTGATTTGGCTTTAAAATAAACGCTGAAAATCTGGAGCTGTTTGTGTGAATAGAAAAAGAGTTATCCAAAAAAACAGTAGGGTTAACGTATAAATGTGGGACACCACTTTTTTCTTTTAAACTCACATAACAAACGAACAAAACGCACTAGGGCTTCGAAATTTTGAGAAACAGCCTTGATTAAGTTTTAATACAAACGCTGAAAATTTGGTGCAGTTTGCTTGAACGAAAAAAAAAAAGCTGTACTGAAAAACAGGGTGAACGTATAAATGTGGGACACACTATAAGACCAAATCAAGCTCATCACCTTGTAAAAATCGTTTTTACTAGAAAAGTACTAAATGGCGTTTGTCATATCGTTGTTCACTTTGTTTGTTTTTAGCTCTGACTCGGACAGAAAGTAGACTCGAATGAAATATTATAAAATTTTGAATATTTTCAAAAAAATAAAATACTTCACAATAAAGCCACCAAGCTGAGCTGAACATCACGGCAAATTTCCTAAAACATTTCTTTCTATAGCAATAGTTTCGAACAGCAGTCGATTTAATTTATTATCAACATATGCATGAGCGAACCACGCACCGCCACCGCACCGGTTGGAATGTCTATACAAACTGTATTTTTATGCACGTATGTTGTTTACTGATCGTTTGTTTGAATAATAATCGATTCTACCACAGATGGTACGAACTGCCTGTGGTGGCATAAATTGGTGCACCATTGCATTGCTGAAAATGCAACGAGACAATAATGGTGGGAATTGATATTTTCAAATGCCACTAGGATTAAGGGGATGAAGCACTCGGGCACTTTCAGAAAATCGAGGAAGAAAAAAAATTTGTTGAAGCTGTTCTTCAGTGTCGCAAAAAACATGAAAAAGAATATCGTTAATAGTTCGAATTTCGATCACAGCGCTGCCGCGTTCTGATACAGATTCCGTTTAATATCAGGTGAATTTTGAAGAGTTCGCTACAATATGTATCTATCTTTCAGTATTTAATTACGATTCTACCAATCAAATTACGTAAATATTATTGACTGAATTGATCCATCTTTTTCTTATACTTAATAAATTGAACGCTTTTTGTTCGATAACGTAAATTTGAATTAACTGGAATCATTTACTGTAGATTTAAACCTGGACAGCTCGTGGACTTTTTTCGATAGATTGAAGTATTTCACGGTTCGATGGAAAACTTATACGCTCCTGCGAAACTTGTAGAAAGCCTGCATTTTGATATCAGCACCACTGAAAAAATCTCAAACATTATTCAATACCTAATAAATAAGTTTTAACCGGATTTCGCTTAATTCCATAGCATCTCCAAAAAAATGCATTGTTTGATCCATTTTGTTGGCCGCTGTAGACCCCCTTACAGCGAGCATAAAAATCCCTGTGCTCGGGTGAACTAACCTTGGAAATATTTCCACAATCAATTTCTAAATGAAATGCAATGGTTTTTTATCGGTTTATTATTTCGTTAAAGCGTACCCACTGGAGCGATGAGCCAATTATTCATCGATTATTACTGATAACGAATAAATAATACCGTATCAACGGTTGCAGGAAAACCAATTTTCGTATGTAGCTATTATCTGCCTGAGCCTATCGGAAACAATAATTTATTGCGGAAAAATGTTAAAACGGATAACACCGCAATGCTTTGTAATCAGCGTGGTTAGGGTAGGGGTGCTTACACCGAAATCCGATTAACTATAAAACACTCAACTGATTGCTGTTGTCACCTTCGCCTACCACTGCAATGCAATATTGTTGTTTACATGAATAGGTTGAAGGTTGAAAGTTGTCGACACAGGCTGTTTTTTTGCAGACGATGACGCCTCAAAAATATCGCGGTTTTACATTTATCTATCTATCTATCTATCTATCTATCTATCTATCTATCTATCTATCTATCTATCTATCTATCTATCTATCTATCTATCTATCTATCTATCTATCTATCTATCTATCTATCTATCTATCTATCTATCTATCTATCTATCTATCTATCTATCTATCTATCTATCTATCTATCTATCTATCTATCTATCTATCTATCTATCTATCTATCTATCTATCTATCTATCTATCTATCTATCTATCTATCTATCTATCTATCTATCTATCTATCTATCTATCTATCTATCTATCTATCTATCTATCTATCTATCTATCTATCTATCTATCTATCTATCTATCTATCTATCTATCTATCTATCTATCTATCTATCTATCTATCTATCTATCTATCTATCTATCTATCTATCTATCTATCTATCTATCTATCTATCTATCTATCTATCTATCTATCTATCTATCTATCTATCTATCTATCTATCTATCTATCTATCTATCTATCTATCTATCTATCTATCTATCTATCTATCTATCTATCTATCTATCTATCTATCTATCTATCTATCTATCTATCTATCTATCTATCTATCTATCTATCTATCTATCTATCTATCTATCTATCTATCTATCTATCTATCTATCTATCTATCTATCTATCTATCTATCTATCTATCTATCTATCTATCTATCTATCTATCTATCTATCTATCTATCTATCTATCTATCTATCTATATATAAAAGTCAAAGTTTGTATGTATATGATTTATAGACTCCCAAACGGCTTAACCGATTTCCGTAAAAAATTATACACAGTAGGTATTTGTTATGGGGCGTGTTTGTGAACTATTAGTTGGAGATTATATGCCCGCCAGATGGCGCTTTGGAACAAATTGTGTTTTCCTCCTATTTCGTGGAAAGTCGCAGCAACGCGCGATGGGTATTAGCTAATTTCTTATAAAGGAAATATATAGAACTCGCTCAAACTTACAAGATTTTTTTCCAAAGGCCGAAGGACCCAATCTTGTATATCAAATCAGGCATCCGAAACCATCGTGGGATTGCCATTATCTCACGATAATTCAAATAACATCAAACCTTTTAGAATTTGTAACATTTACTGTAAATGCAATGAACAATGGCAGCCGTGTGGAACACCCTCTGCACATACTTTTGTAAAGCATTCGACCGTATTGATATACCTTTATCATTCCTCAAATAGCAAAAGCGGTCCAAGATGGCTTCCCTGTGGCATACCGGATGTAGCTGCAAACATTTCAGAGGGGCCATTGTCACGCTGAGTTGACGACTTACAAGATATGCCTGAAATCAACGGAGGGGTGTTTCGTGACCGGAGTTTTTGCGTCTGCACTAATCTGTTTTCTTCCAAAAACTAGAGGCTAGATTCTCTGTCACAACCAGTGTTGCCACAATTAAATCTGTACCGGGAGTTGAAAAATCTTTTCTATCTGTACTCTTCTATAGGAAAATCTGTATCGTATTCTGTACCCAAACAATAGCCAACTTGTTTTAAAAAATCGTTTTTCTTATACATATTTTTCATTCGGGGAAATCAAACCAGACATTCTGATTCGGTTGTTTTATTTGAGCTGGAATTCCGCAAGAAATCAGTTATTACTCCGGATGAGTTTGACTGGGTAATATCAATATCAGCTCCAGCTTAATTTCTCGCTGCCACTTTGTTTGCAGCCAAAGGCGGCCAACAGAGTGGTGGCGAGAAGTTGAGATGGAGCTGGTAATATCAATAGGATGCGAGAAACCTGTATGCAGGAATTCAAATGGAGCAAGACAGAGTAAACGTATGCACTGGTTCAATTTTTGACTTTTAGCTCCACCAGGCTCTACTGATTCCTTTTATGGTCCTTAGTAATTGTGCAAATTTTGGTACCGATCGGTTGTGTCTAAAGGGCGAACACGAAATTATTGCGACACCGAAAATGTCATGCCAATTTTCTTATAATGTTTAAAATCAAACCAAAATTTTTTAGGGTAGTTTTATACATATATTTACTTCAAAAATCAAAAGAAAAGTTAATCGATGGAGCCTTGAGTGTAAAATTGAACGCATTTTCGCTTGATGCCCTCCATCAAAGTCTTTACAGTGTCATCCGGTACCAGTTTCTCAGTTTTTTTCATTTTCTTAACATGTCCTTCTCGTCTTTGACTGTCTTCTTGCTCTTCCGAAGTTCCCGCTTCATCATTGCCCAGTACTGCTCCACCGGGCGCAGCTCCGGACAGTTTAGCGGATTCATGTCCTTTGGAACAAAATGGACAGAATTGGCCTCATACCACTCCAGGACACTTTTAGAATAGTGGCATGATGCCAAATCTGGCCAAAATAGCGGAGCTTCATCGTGCTGCTGCAAGAACGGTAAAAGGCGCTTCTCGAGGCACTCAGATTTGTATATCTCGCCATTTACTGTGCCCTTTGTTACGAAAGGCTCACTCCTTAGTCCGCAAGAGCAGATGGCCCGCCAAATGAGATATTTGGAGGCGAACTTCGACATTTTCTTCTTCTTAAATGTGTCGTCCACATAGAACTTGCTCTTGCCGGTGAAAAACTCCAACCCCGGAATTTGCTTAAAGTCATATACGTTTCGTCGTCCATCACACAGCAGCCATATTTTGTCATATGTCTTCTCGTAGAGCTTCCGTGCCCGAGTTTTAGCCGTTGATTGTCGCCGCTCATCGCGGTTTGGGAAGTTCAGAACCTTGTATGTATGTAGTCCAGCTCTCTTCTTTAAATTCTGGACGTAGCTCTGCGACATACCGATCTTTTTAGCCAAATGACGGCTTAGGGGGGGGGGGGGGGGGCGCTACCTGCTTGAGGTGGATGATTTGCGAATGAACTGTCAAATCAGTAGAAAATTTTCAAAAGTTTACTGAAATTGATGTATTTTTTAAGAAAATTGGTAATATTTGCATTAAAAAACTGAAAGTGAAGTGGAAGAAAACTAATTTTCTTCAATATGACAATAGATTTATTATGCAAAAGAGGTATATTGCGGCATATTTTTAATTTTTTCTTTCTTAATCGGTATAAAACCACTTCGTACAAGGTTCTGTATACTCGAAATGAGAGCTAATTCTTGCCAAAAGTGAACTTATATTTGTTGTGCTTTAATGGGTTGGTTGAATATTCTTAAATCGGGTGGTTGTGAACCCTAACCTAGAAGCACAGAATACACATTTTCGAAGATTTTTTATGTTTAACTTAAGCGAATCTACTAAAAACTATTATCATTAACTTCCAAATCGTTTTTCTTTCCTTCTGAGTCCATTATTCGATGATGCGTATTTACGAAAAAACATGAAAAAAATGCATCAAATTATTTATCGTAGATCTGAAAAACACACAAACATCCACCTTATCTTGTTTATACTATTAATCTGTAGATGTCGCAGCAGGTAAATGAGCTTTGCAGCAAAATGCCAATATAAATAGCACCGAATTGCAAACCATCCTCGAACCATTCAGGGATGAAAGAAGTGAACGACAATAAATTCATCATAGTTGGTCCTCTGAGATGTATTGCTTGCAGTGAAAGAACGCCGGACCCATCACAACTAATACGGGAAGCTTCGATACAACTGTGCAGGAATTCCGCGATAATTTTCTGAATTTGTCCTATACCCTTACTCATCAAACGGAAACACAAAAGCTAGTTTCTACATCGAGGGAAAAGTTGCGGTTTCAAGTGAGAACTCGATTAACTGACGAAATGATTAACTGACGAAATCAAGAACGGAAATGCATTTCTTGAAAAGCACGGAAGTAGTACCATCCGGGCCAGGAGAGGACGATGATTTTAGTTTAGATGCTGCTAAGATAATATGCAAATTGCTCACTTGAAGCTCATTTATCGACTTCGCCATCTAAAACATTCTTTTCATTCAATTGAATATCGTACAAATATTAATTTTATCAAATAACTGGGGAAATGCTTACAATAGTTGCCAACAGCTTGTTGGTTTTATGTTTTCGGTAGCGTCATTGAATATTGAAGATGAATGCGATTGAATATGATAAATTTTCATTCAATGGATTTGAATATTTGTAACTTTGATAGCGTTCCATAGTGCCCAGGTGTCTCGAGTTGTTTTAAGAGGGCTCTGCTAGCAAGATGAAACAGCCCAAGTATCCAATAAGTATTAGTAGAGCATCAGATCTGCATATAGGACCGTTAAGCCTTATATGTCGATTTGATGCTAAAATAGTGCTGGAAAGTGCGAAATATTGTGCTATTACAAAGCATACTGAGGAATTTTCCATCGTCATTTACGGCAAGTGCAGTCTTTTTGCTGCTTAGGCTGTATTGGTTATGTTCGAATTCAATGAAATATGTCGTATATTATTTTGAAAATAAAACATCTTACTAACTTTACAGTTACGCGCCAGTTTTTCGCTACTTTTGTGTGTAATACAGTGAATCAGTGAAAGAACCAGATTTGAATAAACTTAGGGTTGTTAATTTAATGAAGTTTTTCTCCATACATATCCATACATACATACGGTTTATAACGAAAGCAATCTACAATAGCTTCTTCAAACTAAATAAAATATGGTAGAGCAGAAAGTTAAAAATGAAGGGAGGAAAACATTGGTGAAAGCGGAAAATGTAAAGAAATTAGTCAATAACGTAGCAATATCAAAAATAGAAAGCCTTATCTAAGTTTAGGAAAATGGAAAAGCGGAAATATTGAAACAATGGAATAATTTAAAATTTAAATAATTAGCGAAAGAAATAACTACACCAGCAAAAGATGGAAACATGATTAATAAAAAATGAATAATGGTGAAACACTATGAAAAGGTAAAAAAATTGAAAAATAAAACATGAAATTAGAAATATCCATGAAACTAGAAATAAAACAACAAAGTTTGAAAAATAAACAGAACAATAAAAAATGAAAGAAACAAAAAATACACAAAAGAAAATAAAGATTGATATGAAACCAATGGATATAAATAAAAACTTCAATGAATCGAGAATAATAAAAACGTTTGAGAGCGGGTTTAACGTAGTTTGTAAATCGAATTCCTTGTATGTTAGATTTCAACTCTGCACATAGGGTCAGATATTTTCCTAAAGGGATCTAAAATGAAAATATGAAGATATTTGGATGTTGTGGATTGATCAAATTTGAACAAATTGAAAAAGAATGAAATACACAATTGGAAAGCACGAAACACTGGATAAAATTTAAGTAGTATGGTCGAAAAGCAAAGAAAAGAAGCTAAAAAATAGTAACGAAAATGTAAGAAAACTATATAATTAAAAAATATAATGAGCTTATGAAATGGAAAGTAAAATACGTTAATTGACTGAGAAGAAAATTAAGAACTCAAAAGAAAAAACCAAGATGGAGCATAAAAAATTGAAATATTAAATTAACAGAATATTTATAAAAAGAGCGATAAGAACAAAAAAAAAATGAATGCCAAAGTGGGTTGAATGGTATAATGAAGCAAGAAAAATAATGACCATTTACAAAAAAAGAATGATTGAGAAAATAAATAAAACAATATAAAAAACAAACAAAATTACGGTAAAAACAGAAAACAAAAAATCAGGAATTTATCATCAGAACGAAAAATTGCGACAGATAGCAATAACGTGACAAAAAAAAAATAAAAAAATATAAGAAATAATAAAACTCGTATGCATACAAAAACGTAGAATTGAAAATATGAAAAAGTAACAAATAGAACATAATATATTGAATGAATTTATTAAGACCAAATGAAAATTATGAAAAGGAAGAGAAATTTCAGCTAATAACGAGATAGCAAAAATAAAAAAAGTAATCAAAAGAATGAAATACAAATATGCTATGCAATAAAAAATAGGTAAGAAAAGTAAATTCGAAAATATAAAAATCGTCGAAACAAGTCTAAAAATCGGGAAAATTGAAGAAAATTAAAAGGTAGAGAGTAGAAGAAACAAAAACAGGTTTGTAATTGGGTCGTGCGACATGATGATTTCAAAAAACAAAAATATTCGTTTATCTGAGTCCTGCCACAGTTCCGTGTAACTAGTATGTGGTACCCAAAACATCGCGAAACATCAGTTTATAAATGTTCTCAATATAATATCCGAAGAGAGTGATAAGAGTTACAAGAAACGTCTCATTACACTGTTGGGGAGATTAAACGAGTTTTTTTTGTCATTTCGGCTACAACGAAGTGCTAATTCATATTTGACTTCTTCACAGACTGAACCGTCACGACGCAGCGAAACAGTTCGATGCAAACAGTATCGAGTTAAAAACAATCCTTTCATCTCCGCTTTGAAATTCCAGTCCAAATCCGATAATAGGTACCTACTCTTTTCATGGC
Organism: Topomyia yanbarensis; assembly: GCF_030247195.1. Lineage (NCBI taxonomy): Eukaryota > Metazoa > Arthropoda > Insecta > Diptera > Culicidae > Topomyia > Topomyia yanbarensis. Next base: position 23,916,965 of record NC_080672.1, read on the forward strand.
TGTGCCTTGAAAACAACCCCAAGAGATTAAATAACTGGTAGCTACAATTATTGTATGGATTTCGAGTTACTTTGAACATTTCTTTTGTTCCAGATTAGAAATCGATATTGTCAACCACACTTTTGGATTGCAACAAATTTGTGGATAAAAGGATAACCAACTTTTAAATTGGTATATCTATTGTACGTCAGACAGAACAAATCCCTACCTACGATTTGGTTTGCCCTTTTGGTAGCAAATTCCCCCTCGTCCGTTAACGCTTGGCTGGAACATTCAACAACAATTCCCTGTCAAAACCAAAATGCCAACATTCTGGCCCAGACCGATTCGAAAGATCAAGTTTTTGTGTAGATAATAAATTTCATCGTCTAGCTTAGTTCTCATCCATGGGGTTGTCTACCGTTTGAAACTGAGAAAGGATACAAGGTTGTTGGTTGTTGGCGCGTGCTATATATACCTAACCTCAACTCAGGATTCGATCGGTTCACACTTCGCTCAGGATACAACTAGCCGACGCGTTCCTGTCGCACGTCGAACCACATCAGTTTTTAATAAGCTTAAAATTTCGATTCAACCCACCAGACGTCGCCTGTTCCTGACTACTACCGACCGAGTTTATAAACCACCATCAGACCCCTAACTGTCAGCAGCACTTTGTACCGTGCTATCTGCGCAATCGGGATACAACGAGAGTGGTGCACTGCTTTAGAAGGTTAGTTATACGAGCGGAAATCGCTGTGGGAAATTTTCTCGCACAGCACGCTAGCCGGCGGCGTTGATCCGCGATTTTCTTCCAGCGAACGTTATCACAAGCGTTCAATTTTGTGTCAAACGTGCACTGAAAATGACACCGGGTGGGAAGAAATTCCAATAAACGTGGAAGTTTAACGTCGGTTTTGAAGCGAAAGCTCACAGGAATCGTTCCGCTGCTGGCCTGGTAGGTTGAGCAGCAGTTTATTAAGTCCTGGCGGTTAAAATTTTACGGCAGACTGAAAGTGCAGCAATCAGCAGAAAATTGAATTTCCTGCTGCTCTATAACTTGCGTGGTTTATGGCCGGGTATGTCAATATGCAATCCACTATATAAACGGAGGTCATTAAAGTGTAGATACATTTAATGTCCTTATGAAAATGGAAGCGGCCAGTTACCGCTCTCGTAGAGGTTCGATTGAGTGAACCTAATGCCATCCTTACAGATTTGGCAATTTGTTACCTAAATTCAGCAAATGAACCAGAGATAATCATTATAATTTGAAGCTTATTGGATATTTTTGAAGATCAAGAGTATTGGTAGACTTGTCGGCTTTGGTTATTTTTACCTGGGGCTGAAAGTAAAAACTGTAAAACCTTCACCGCTAAAGTGAAAATCTCGTTGTATACTCGATTCTATATGGTTTACTCACACCATCACTTTTTTTCGTAAGCCCATCTCTTTTTCGTCGAAAACGTTCGTTTAATGAAGCCGGAGGAATTTGGTTACGAACCAAGGATTCCGAACAAAAATGGCATCAATTTTAACAAACTTGTACCTACAAGAGTCTAAAGTTTTACAAGCTAATAACCACGCAAGAAAACTATTCGCTTACACTTGTTCGTAACGCGTCACTCTACATAATTGCACGCAGCTCCATTTTTATTTCTTCAATTATCCCGATTACGACGCCATCCATGCCGGTTGTCGGGTTGTTCGTTGCAATCTGTTTGCTGTTCTCATCTCCCTGCCCAGCCGAGAAACGCACATCCAATTATATGGAATGCACCGAACCAAATTAAAAGACGTAACTCAATTGCGACGGAAATAGATTACACAAATTGGTTGCGTCAGTAGTTGGATAGGACATTATTTTACGCTGCCTATATTAAACGATACAACATCTCATCTAAATACTAAATTAGATACCCCTATACATACGTATTTATTGAGTAGCATAAAACCGCGCCGCCCTGCAATATTTCCACCTAGCGCTCAGGTGGCTTATATTTACCTAGGGTGGGTGCTCCTATAGTTGAGGTGTACCAATAGTTGCAGTAGTGGTATACGCCTAACTAAGATACCAACCATCAACAAATATTTTTTTATCGATTCATCGCACTAAAATTATGCGACAATAAAACTGTTATCCTTGAAATTTGCTCAAATAACTATTGAAAAAAAATATTTTCTTAGAATTTTGAGCCCCCTTGCACCTATAGTTGATGTAGTGTACCTATAGTTGCAAGTCCCATAAGAAAGCAATGGGATTTGCAACAATAGGAACCGAAATTAGCGATTGCACCACTATTGGTACATGTGTTCCTATAGTGGTACAAGCGTTTTTGAATACATAAATTGGTTACTAAGCCATCTTTATATTTTTACTATGAAGTAGGGACTGAAAGCTTTCGTTTAATGTATTAACATTGGTCATAGGTCTATTAATCGATTTTTTATCAAAAGTTTTCCATAAGCATGCGACTATTGGTACATCCACCCTACGTGTTGGAAAACTGCTTCACTAATGCGAGCCATTAATCCTTTTTACTCGCTCAGTTCCTCTTCACTGGTGACGAAAGTTGGCGAAAGTCCTGGCTTCAGTGTTAATCGGCGAGATCAACAGAGTTTCATGCAGTGTAGCGACGCGTCGGTCGGGTTTCAGACTGCTCCAGTTACGTTCGCTGGCTAGTTGGTTTAGTTTCTAGGTACTAATAACATTCACTTACTTACTTAGTTACTCAGTTTTGGTTTGTATTTAACTTTATTGTACTGGTTGTAGGGTTCGTAATTCTATTTATATTGGAGTAGGTATGTTAAGACCTTCGTGTTTGTTACATGAACGGCTACGGACTTCCTTAAAACCCAAAATGCAGCGAAATTTAATTCCCCTTGCAGTTCAGCGCAGATATTTCTTATGCACATAACCGTACAAATACTGAAAAATTCCTTGAAGCAAATTGGTCTTTCGTAGATGTCACCTTCTAATGCGCCCACCTTTGCTAAAGAGTCGGACTTTTCATTACCCGGAATAGAGCAATGAGAGGGGACTCAAACAAAGGTAATCTGGTAAGATTTTTTAGATAACTTGCTCAGAGACTCCCGTATCTTCCCCAGAAAATACGGGAATTGCTTTTTAGGCTTCACCGCACGATGAGCCTCGATAGAGCTGAGGCTGTCCGACATGATGTGATCTGTGGGCAGAGTCTCGATGATGCCAAGGGTGTACTGAATCGCAGCTAATTCTGCGACGTAAACTGAAGCGTGATCATTGAGCTTGAATGAAACGGTGATAGTATTATTGCAGATACCGAAGCCAGTGAACCCATCGAGATTTGATCCGTCAGTGTAGAACATTTTGTCACAGTCGACTTCTCGGAATTTATCATAAAATATATTTGGGATCACTTGCGGGCGTATATGATCCGGGATTCCACGAATCTCTTCCTTCATGGATGTGTCGAAGAACACAGTAGAATCAGAAGTATCTAGAAAACAGACACGGTTGGGATTGTGCGAAGAAGGATTGATGCTCTGTGCCATGTAGTCGAAGTATAGGGACACAAATCGGGTTCGAGAATTAAGTGCGACGAGCCTCTCGAAGTTTTCAATCACCAACGGGTTCAAAATATCGCATCGAATGAGCAATCGATAAAAGAGTTCCCAAAACCTATTTTTAGCGGGAGCGCCAGCACTTCGAGACTCATCGTATGGGTCGAATGCATGCAACCCAAGGCAATGCGCAAGCAACGATACTGGATTCTTTCCAGTTTGATGAAGTGTATGTTCGCAGCGGAGCGGAAACAGAAACACCCGTCCTCCATCACGGACAATATCGTTGTTTGGTATAACCTGATCAGGTCTCCTGGGTGGGCACCCCACCATGTTCCAGTTATTGTCCGGAGAAAATTGATCATTTGTTGGCATTTCTGTTTCAGATACCTAATGTGACATCCCCAGGTACGTTTAGAGTCGAACCAGACCGCGCGATATTTGAATGTGAAGACCTGATTGATTATCACACCCATTAATAGAAGCTGGAGTTGCGCCGGCTCACGCTTCCTAGAAAAGACAACCAATTCTGTTTTCTCCGTGGAGAACTCGATACCCAGCTGGAGAGCCCAACCAGACAAATTGTCCAAAGTATCTTGCAATGGTCCTTGCAGCTTTGGGCCCTGTAACAGAGACCACTCCGTCGTCTCCAAGTTGCCTTAGGGCGGATTTCTTCACTCTCGCTTAATTTTTAAACCAGGTTCACCAGAACATTTAAACCTGGCTTAAGCGCTAAGCGAGGGTGAAGAAATCGGCTCTTAGAGTGCATGAATTGGCAAGACAATCGTCAATGTCATTCACATAAAAATTATAGAGTAGGGGACTTAGACATGAGCGCTGGGGAAGACCCATGTAGCTAAATCGCGATGTTGTTAAATCGTCATGCGAAAAGTGCATGTGCTTTTCAGACAACAGGTTTAGCAAAAAGTTATCTAAAATAGGTGAAAGACCATGCTGGTGCAGCTTCTCTGGCAGAATGTTGATAGAAACTGAGTCAAAAGCCCCCTTAATATCCAAGAAGACTGATGCCGTTTGCTCTTTGTTAGCATAGGCCATTTGAATTTCTGTAGAAAGCTACGCAAGGCAATCGTTCGTTCCTTTGCCTTCGCGGAAGCCTAATTGTGTATCTGACAGTAAGCCATTTGCTTCGACCCAATTGTCGAGGCGAAACAAGATCATTTTGTCGAGCAACTTCCGAATACAGCATTGCAATCGGTCGATACGAGTTGTGGTCGGAGGCTGGTTTTCCTGGTTTTTGGGTGGCGATGATCTTCACTTGCCTCCAGTTATGTGGGACATTGTTACCATCAAGGAACTTGTTTAATAAGTCCAACAAGCGCCTTTTTGCAGTGTCAGCAAGATTCTTCAGCAAGTTGAAATTGATTCTATCTAATCCTGGGGCATTATTGTTGCATGACAAGAGAGCAAGTGAGAATTCCACCATGGAAAGCGGTGTTTCGCTCGCGGTATCGCGAGGAGTCGCGGCGCGGTACGTTTTCTATGCCAGAGTCTGGGCAGATCTTCTTAGCGAAAGCGAATATCCAACGGTTTGAATATTCCACGTTCTCGTTGGTACTGTTTCGGTTTCGCATACGTCGAGCCGTACTCCAAAGCGTGCTCATCGCTGTTTCTCTCGTTAACTCGTCGACGAACCGGCGCCAATAACTGAGTTTTTTGGATTTCATTAGACTCTTCATTCGCCTTTCTAACGACGCGTACTGTTGATAGTTAGCGTGTAACCCGTATTCCCGGAAGGCCTTATATGCAGTGGACTTCTCCGCGTACAGCTCTGAGCACTCTTTATCGAATCGGTGACCTCGTTCGATGACTTAGCCATCGAAGGATTCGATCGCTGCAAGGAAGGGCCATTTAGTAGTCAACTGCTTGAAAAATGTTTGAACTATGGGGCGAGAACGTATCAGGAGGCTTTTAAGAGGATCAACTACATTGAAAGCTGTGAAAATTAAGTCCACGATGTCAGAAAATTTCATTAGTCCGTTACTGGACTGAGTGTCTGTTTGAATAAAGGGGACACTTGGGATTTCTAGTGTCCCTGGAAGTGGTGAGTACTCCTTGTTTGAATTAAAATTTCCAAATCCGGGAGCATATTGCTTCGGGCTTAAGGCAGCACTTCCGTTGGATTTATTAGATGTTGTTGGCGCACTCTCAGAGGAGCACATCTTGGGACCCTTGGGAGGTAGTTTAGAGGAGGGTAGATTTTTCCTCTTTCTGGACTAACGGGTTAACGAAAGATGTTCCCTCTTGAGGATCATCAGGTTCTTGCGCAACACTAGACAAACGAGCAAAGGGATTTTCGGATAGGACAGATGGTATTTGTCGTTAGCATCTGCCGATAGGCTTTGAGGACAGACATCAACATGCCTCTCCACAGCTCTACTCACTGCCAAAGTCTGGCGGCGACTGAGTTAGTTAAGGGGGCAAACAGTGATAATAAATATCTCAAGCCTGAGCGCAGTCCACTGGACCTGAAAATAGATACCGAGAGAGATTTGGCCCGATCGATGAGAGGAAGAGGTGACGATCTGCTTATAGGAGACATTGGGGGTTGATAGCTCAATTAGGAGGTATTGGAGGCTGTGGCGGTGATCACGATACTGTTAGGAATATGTGACATCATCACAGTTCCTAGAGACTTGGAGATCGCAGGTTCAGGGCCGGCGTTACACTTTTAGCACGAGTAGGTAGTAAGCATATGGTGAGGGTAATAGAATAGGGATTTGTCCCATTTTCGCAATGCACACGCTTGCATTAGATTTACATTAAATCACTTGCAGTGTGTTTGTGTAAATGAAGTTGTTGTGCATCGATATTTTCAAATGTGTGCCCGAGATACGTGGCAGATTTCAAATTTATGAAAATGTCCAAAATTTCGAGTGGGTAATTACCCACTCGGTTGTTTTCGAGTGGGTAGTACTACCCACGCTATCCGCCGGCCCTGCGCAGGTTCGATTCCTGCTTGAGGACATATCTTTTCTCAGTGTTTCCAATAAAGGTGTATTTTCACCGTTTCTTCATTCTCGCCGTTCCGGTCATTCTTTCTCTGTCTGTTTTCCAGTGGACACGTTCATAAACATCCTTGAAAAAGGAAGAAAAACAAAGACTCACGTCAAAACAAGGGATAGACAAGACTAAATTTTCTCTTGAAAAAGGCCACCAAAAACGGCGGAAACTTAGGGCATTCTACAATTAAATCATTTGCTTAGATTATTCAAACTGAGAAAGCCGTATATATCTGTGATTATCTATTTATGGTCGGTACGAACCAGTTAGCCAATAATGTCAGAGGAGAAAGTTACATCTAACACCTCTTCCCTGTCAGACGAAGTACGAATATTGGGGGCTTTTCTGCATGGAGTCTATACTCGTGTTTGTTCCATCAGTGTAGCTACTCAAGAATTCCACCAATTCAAAGCCTCTCAAATTGATATCTGAGCATCCCTAATTAATGTGATGAGCATTTGCATTCGCGCTTATTCTAGAACAACTAGGAAACTATTACTTTGTTTTTAATTTTGGCTGGCAGCACGTATTTCTTCACAAATCTAATACCTTATCGAAACAAAACTACATTGAATCAGCTGGGATCTTTTGCTTGCTTTGGGCGCTTTAAAAGATTTAGACGCAGACATGCATTTTCTTTCTTGAAATCCAGAAGCGAGCAAAACACATGCGGCGAAATACATTTGCTAAATGAAAGTCAAAACAGCACATAATTTTGGTTGTAATCAACACTATACAGCAATTGTTTGCCCTCCCCAGTAACGAACACACTGCTGAGACTGCATCGCACAGAGGGTTAGTTATAACAAATTCGTGGCCAATCTCAATTTAAAATAAAAACTGCTGTGTACTAGCTACCCAATCAGAATGAAATAATATGATTATAACAGAACACAATTTTTGTAACATATTGTGTTATAAATAAGATCTCCGTAGTAGTTAAAATAACAGAAATTTATAACAAGTAACAATGCGAGATATAGTTTTGAAATATTTCTGTTATGTTTTTCTGATCGGGTAGTTGGATAGAAACAAAATTGTACCAGAGTTATTAATTATTATGTGTTAGTTCATATCAGAACATGACAACACCAAAAACACCAAGATTCGACCTCAACTACCCCAGTGTATTTCACAGAAATGAGACATTAGTGGGCAACGGAAAACGTTTCTTTCGCCAGCTACTTTTGAATGCTTCATCAACGTCGGTTCACCAGCTATTCGGTAGCTAACGGCGAGCAACACCATCAATCTTATCTACATCAACCCAGAAGCGTTGGACTCACGCAAAGATCAGCTTCACCCTCCATCTGCTTGCGATGAGCTACGAAAAAAGCAATAAATGACATTAAATTATTTCGAGGTCTGGTTTTGTGCATTTTCATCGTTTGAAGAATTTTTCCGCTCATTGATTCGGTGCTGAACGAGTTATTTTCCCTATCCCCACCTTCCAGCCACATGGTTCGGTTTGTAACGAGCTTATTTCATACACCGACGAGGAAGGTCCTTCTGCTTCGGTGGATTCCGACCGAAGGTGATTTGCTTGTCCGTCTGCTGCAGAACAGCTGTTACTGCACGTTCCATGATTATGAAGCGTTGAGGAATGGGGGGGAGGGGATATTTATGGGAAGCAGAGGAAAAACTTCATTCAGCATCCGGTAGATGATGTTAAATTGAATTTGATTGCATTGTGGTGCTTAGGAGCCACAGCTGGGTGTGCTCGTTCACATCCTTGCGAGAAGGGTTGCCACGTTTAATAATTTTTCTGTACTAGCGCTGATTTATGTAAGAGTTTTTTTTTTCTCGCACATTAATTTCTACAGCTTATTGAGAATATATAGGTTTCACTGAAGATTTGTTTTTATATCCTCACAGATGTTTACAGATTTTTGTCTATTTTAACCATTAGTTAGATTTTTTCACTAGGGAAATAGTCTTCGGTGCTCTTGCTCAAAATAACAGTAGTTGAATTCAACACTTTCAAAAACAGCCCATCTACTTTCAACCATGCGAGATAACTCCATAACATATCATCACATTTCTTCAACGGACAAACACCAACCACCATCAGCACCAGTGATAATCACAGTGGAATGTGTGTATAGGTGGGAAGTAATTTTATTACTCGGTTTCACACGTGTTCGCATGATTCTAGTGAACGGTTAAAGCTTTGCGCTAAATACACTGCAAAAAATAAATGAAATTTTATTCAATAAAATTGTGAATATACATTTTATGCTAAAAATCAATTGAAAACTAATGCACACATCACATCGCATGTTTTTCAACTGTATTGATTAGGCTTGTTAATAAGCCAATGCATTTTGGTTTATCATTTAAAGACAATGTAATATTCATTCAACGTGTAAAAAAGCACTACGAAACGTATAAATGTTATCAACAAATTAGCTTTCACCATTTTCCTAGCACCAAATATGAGCATGAAAATAGACGTTAAATTTTACAATAATTTCCACGGTGTACGCGAGACACGTGTGATACCGCTCCAGTGCAAAAATATGAGTCACCAATAATTTGCATTGTGGTTTTTGTTGACAGCACAAGCGCACCAACTTCCGGCACCGAGAACAGGTGAGGCGAGTAAATTGAAATTTCATTACTATAGGTGTAGGTATGTATGGTACACAGTACATACATACATATCGTAGGTGATGCATCGTCCGTTCCTTGCCGTGGGATCAAATGCAGCTGTTGCGCGTGAACGGTTCCGGTTTCAGCGGCCGGTAATGGTTCTGGTTCTGGTGATGAAGAACGATGGCACCGATCCAACAGTATGCATGAATAATCAAGTCCCCACATAGATGAGCTGGTCAAATTCGCACACACCCGAGGAAATGGAATAGGATTCACAAATGATTCGTGTATCACCCAAGCGATGCGCATTTTAGCAAATCATCTGAAGCGCATAAATCAAACATGTGTCGGTGGCTACGGCACACTACTCGAACAAAACCAATAGAAAACTTTTGGGGTTGCTGAGAATGCTACGGAAATCAAAAACGAACAGGCGGTTTCCTCAGCATTTGCTAAATATTCATGACAATGACCAGTATGAACAGATTAATGCTACAGTAGTGCTGATTGATTTTTATGAAAACTCAGCAAATGATTCGGAAAAACTCTGTTTTTATCTACCTAATCGTGCAATTGTGCCAGTTTCATTCACAAAAGGGGGCCACTGCATAATTCGAGTTTTGTTTTTCGTTAAAGTGATTATCAGGGTGGCAGCATCGCACTCTTTTACTCGTATCTCCGAAACCAGAATTTTGATCCAAATGAAATTTAGTAGCCAGATTTTTTTTCAATAGAGGCAAGATTGTCACAAGAAACTGAATGCAATTTTGAGAAGTTCTTAGTAAAAACAGTTCCAAAACTACGACAATAGACACGAAAAATCCTAAAAATATTTTACCAGTTACAAGAAAGGCTATAGTGCATAGACGAGTTATTGATTTTGATTATTAATGCACAAGTTACAATTTTCATGCATTCGTGAATATGCAGTCCCTGATTATGCTAGAAAATGCAAAATATTTTAGACAGAGTCGCAGCGTGGTCTTCTGGTGCCCTTGGCGGAATAATAAAGTAACGTTCACATTGTAATGGCACACTTATTCTCACGATTACATATCAAGGCCAGGCTACCTACTGAGGAGACAATTTTTGGCACCTGTGTACTGATTGATGATTTTTTAAGTATGGTGCAAATCTTTAGATTTGAACTACTTGCCCTTCACGATATTCTGGTTATGTCCCAAACATTACCCACCCTTCTTTAACCACAAGCGAGCAAAACAAAGATGCTTTCGTGATCTGTCGCTATTAAAGGTTTTTACTTATTCTTTTTGCTATTTAAATTTCTTATATCTCCTGTAATTTCTGTTACTTTCTTGGTATTCTTAAAATATTTACTTTGCGCCCAACTGAAGGTAAACTGGATGTTGAATAAAATCATACACATTGATCTCAGCCGGGCCTATCGGGTCTTCTTTCTGATCACAGATAATTGTAAGTAAAGATAATAGGTATTGTAAAGATTTCGAAAGAACTGCCTCAGAGATATTCATTCATGACAGGTATCTCGAAAATTCGCCAAGATAAGCTCAGAATTGCGATATCCTGTTTAAAGTAAGCGAATGAAATAACTAGCGACAAGTATATCATGAACAGTTACCGCGTCTACATGCTCGCGCACAAAGTTAAGATAGATGGTGTAGTCAGCGTGTCGAATTTGTCACGCGTGGATTTACTGGAGATAGGGGTTGGCTGTTTCAAGGACTCTTTGCTTCGATGAGCTAAGGTTTTATAAGGCAATCGCACAGGACGGGACAAAATCGTATGTTTCTTCAAACTCATATTTGTGCTGGGCAAACGGACCATTGTAGCAATAAGACATGATGTGGCAAGTGCGCTGAAATTTATTAGTATGATTCTTGCATTCGGTATGCTGAGAAGTGCGCTCTTATTGTGGGGAGTGACTGGAAGAGCGCGACTCTGATAATCCCCTTTTCGGGAAATCTGCTTCTAGAACCCAAACGAAAATCTCTACTTTACATTTCTACTTTACATTTTAGAAAAACACCATTTATGTGAATAAATTTGAATAAAACTGATAAGGCCGTAATGTGATCTTGTGGACCTTTAGTGGAATCTCAGTTTTGCGCGCTTAGGTGGTTACATTCGCTTTCCTTTCACCTCGACATTCGAATAATAATATGCTTGGAAATGGTGCACACACTGATATATTTTCTGACATATCCTCAATTATTTTATTGAGCAGATTATGATTTCAGCCCCCCCCCCCCTAAGGCCCTTGGCGGGGGCCAACCTGGCCCACCGTGCGCTACGGCTCTGGCTATTGCTACTGTGTACGTAAATTTCATAATACACGAGTGCGTTCGTGGTAAATTTCAGTAAAATCATTTTTTGCCCTGTCATTTTGACATAAAGTTTTCTTTTACACTTTTTATGGCTAATGAAAAGATTTTAAAGATATTACGGTTTTGCGGATTAACAGTGTAATAGTAAGGAACGAATTCCTCGGTCTTCATACTTAGAGCACAAAATGCACAGAGTGCATTGACCTAATTCAGAAATTCAAATCGCATACAATTCAAAAATTTGTCATTTAAATACCAAACTCTAACTCTTGCTAATATCTAGTATTACATCTCAGTTTTGCTAAACCAGGCAATCACTAACGACGGAGTGTTCATTTTTAGAGAGTTTTAGTCCCCAGCCTTCTCTAAAACTTCTTTTACTTTTTATTATATAACTCGTTTATTTGATTCGGTATAATGGTTTAGCCAAATGGAACCGTTTGTCTTTTATATATTTCCATCCTGACATGGTAGAACTCAATAAATGTTCCTTCAGAAATTATTTCACATCACAACTGCTCGGTCTTATGCGAGTCATCAAGAAAAACCGTATTTAACGGAGCACCACTTCCTGCTTCTACGAATCACTCATATCGACAGATTACTACGGCAACAATTATAGTAACAGACAAACAGGTAGACAAAAAAAATTGGGAGGGCCCAAGAGATTTAAAGTACTTAATGTGATATGCGAATCTATTATTTTCTTAGCAAATCGTGGGAAACAAATGATCGTGTCCCATTAAAACCTGATGTGGCTCGCTACATGCGTTTACATTCTAACTTGCTTGGTGTCCTCTAGTTGTTGTGCAATATATGTTGGGAATGGAACGTACAATTTTGTAATCAAAAATGGATAGAGTAGCACAAATCAATCTCCAGCTTAAACGTACAGCAACTATGAATCTATATCGACTTATGCAGGAAGGTGTAGCTTCCATAGCATTGGCTCAAGAACCGTACTTTCATAAAGGAAACTTCTATATTGGAAAGTTACTTAACACTGCCTTCATTGTTTACAACAAGACAGGCATGACTAACCCACGTGAAATACCTCGTGCCTGCATTATTTGCAAATAAGGCTATTGACGCATATCTCATATTGGAGCTCACATCTCGAGATATCAGTGTGACCACAATTACACTGACTGTCGGTAGCATAGACAAAAAGTATATATAGTTCAGCACATCTACCGCATAACGAGTCATCTCCGTCTGATGATTTCAAAAGCGTTGTATCATAATGTACCACATATGGGCTTCCGCTCATTATGAGCAGTGATGCAAATGCTCATCACATCATTTTGGGCAACAGAGCTGAGAGGATCTGAACTGATGGAGTACATAAGTAGTACAAATCTCCATATTCTGAATGTGGGAAATGGACTAACGAAAACGGTCTGGGAAAGAGGAGATGTCAGATATAACGCGCTTTGCTGTGAAAGAATTTCGCATTAGCTGGAAAAATGGCAGGTTTTAAATGAAACTGGACCGTGTTTATTCTATCATAAATATATTTTTTTATTATTGTTCGTGATGATTTCGGAATATCCGCAACAGAACACCCGGTTCTAGAGTATTCAGCTAAAGCTGTGAATAAATTTTTTTTTTAGAGAACGATAAATTTTAATCTTAGCTCTTACTTACAATCTAGTCTTCGATTTATTTTAATTGAACAGAAATTGCTTCCGAAAATAGTATACAATTTTAATTTAAGCTACAACTAAATTTTAGATTGTAAATGAATATAAGCACAATATAAATTAATTTTAATTTTACTTTTAATCTCCTGCTTCCTATTAGTTTCAATTCAAAATTCAAAGTTTGCTCGCTTTCGCGATACCGTTTCTTCACTTGAATGTGTTATCGCTGCTATCGCTGGGAAAACGGATGACGTCTGTGCTGAACTAAAGGCCGAGTTATCCAAAAATAACCAGCAAATTTCGCGCCTGGCTAGAAAGGTTTCAACAGCTACTCCAGTCCGGCCAAACTCCGGTACCTCTCGACCACCTCAGAAACGTCGTCGCGAGGATGGCCCTGATCCGAGCAATATTCTTGTTGGTGGTCGAAAGCTAGTCGATAATAGCAACATTGTTGCGGTTCCACCTCCCGCGTCGTTGCTCTGGATGTATCTTTCCCGCTTTCATCCTAGCGTTAGCAAAGAGACTGTCGAAAAAATGTCAAAAGAAGGACTAAATTGTAACGAGGAGATAAAGGTTATTCCGCTTATTAAAAAAGGCATAGACGTCAGTACTTTGAACTTCATATCCTTCAAAGTTGGAGTTCACCCAAAGTATCGTGATGCAGCTCTTAATCCTGACACATGGCCGCAAGGCATACTGTTCAGGGAATTCGAAGACAGCCGTACTCAGAACATTTGGAGCCCGCCGACTGATTTTCCACCGCCTCCAGAAGAAGCATGTACCTCTCTAATGCAACCCGGCCCATTAATGGTCCTGCAGAGGACTCCGCAACGATTGGTCATACCACTATACCAAGCCACACCGCCCTTGTGAAGGAGTATCGATGCCGATCGCATACTGGGATGCAACGCAATTGGTACTATGGAAGCCCTCGATCCCCCCGCTACAGTCGAGCCCTTGCCGCCAGCGTTCATCAGTCGTCCCGGTCCTGTGTGTGGGATGGGTGAAAGGGTCTTCCATCCTGCCGCAAATGGCAAGTATACATCTGTTCCGAACACTTCAAGCACTGATGTATTCTTCGCTTCCAGTTTTTTGCCTTTTGCTCCGACATCTTGTTATCAGATGCAAACCATTCCTCTCTACGACGACGATAGTCGTATTTTGGGGCGCGACGCAGTTGATTCGGGATGCCTCGAATCCCTCACCACAGTCGACCAGACGACCGTGAACCGTTCCGATTCTGTTCGTGGGATTGACGAAAGGATCTTCCTACACGGCAACATAGCTTCGCTCTCTGGTGTACCCGATCCGTCCTCCAACAACATCGAGGTTTACTACCAGAATATTGGTGGCTTAAATTCATCAACGGACAGCTATTTGCTCGCGACCACGGGTTGCTGTTACGACGTTATCGCCTTGACCGAGACGTGGCTCGACAACCGTACTCTGTCTCGCCAGGTCTTTGGTTCAACATTCGATGTCTACCGCTGTGACCGGAATGCCCTCAACAGCCACAAGACATAAGGCGGTGGTGTGCTTATCGCCGTTCGCCGTGGTATAAAAGCCCGAGTGATCAACGATGACCGGTGGGCGAGCTCCGAGCAAGTGTGGATATGAGTGAAACTTGCCGATCGCAATCTGTTCCTGTGTGTTGTGTATTTTCCACCTGACAGAATTCGTGATTCCAGCCTGATCGATGTACATCTTTCCTCCGTTTCTTTTATCGCCTCGATCGCCGCCCCGTCTGATGATATCGTTATACTGGGCGACTTCAACTTACCTGGCTTGACGTGGTGCCAAGCAAGTAATGATTTTCTACGATTGGATATCGAAAAATCTGTGCTGCCAGTTGTATTTTGGACAACTACAGCAGCGCAACTCTTCGGCAAATTAATAATGTCACCAACGAGAATGGACGTACATTGGACCTCTGCTTTGTAAGTGCCCGGGACTGCGCTCCGTACTGCTGCACTGCACCGACTCCTTTAGTCAAGCAGGTGCGTCATCATCCCCCACTACATCTTGTATTCGCTGGTAACCTAGGAGTTAATTTTGAAGACGTCTCAAGCTCTATCGTCTACGATTTTAAAAAACGCCGACTACGACAGCATCGTTAGCACGCTGTTGGATATAAACTGGGACGAAAATATTAACAATGACGACGCGAACGAAGCCACGATGACGTTTTCTAGTATTCTTAACTACCTTATCGACCGCCATGTACCAAAACGAACAATTAGTACCGGTGAACACCCTCCCTGGCAATCAACCGTCCTTAGACGTTTAAAATCTGCCAAACGAGCTGCATTTAAAAAATTCTCGAAGCATAAGACACTTGCATTACGAAATCACTACTTTCAACTCAACCACGAATACAAACAACAAAGCAGACGCGCCTTTTTAGACACCAGCGAAACGTCGAGCGTCAACTGAAATCCAAGCCCAAGTCGTTCTAGAAGTATGTTAACGAGCAGCGAAAAGAATCCGGGTTTGCCATCTTGTATGTCGTTTAATGGAGTTTTAGGCACCGACACTAAGGAAATTTGCCAACTGTTCTCCGACAAATTTTCAAGCGTTTTTTTCCAACGAGCGCCTGCCACCACAACAAGTCGCTGCCGCCGCTAATACAACTCCTTCTCTAGGACGAACCATCAACCGAATTTGTGTCGATAATGCTGCCATTCTTGCAGCAAATGCCAAACTGAAAGCATCTTGTTCCCCGGGTCCAGATGGTGTTCCCTCGATTTTTGTCAAAAGGTGCATCAGCGGGCTTCTTGAACCACTTCGGCGAGTCTTCGAGCTATCACTCACTACTGGTACATTCCCTTCCTGCTGGAAAGCAGCGCACATGTTTCCAGTTCATAAAAAAGGAAACAAATCAAACATTGACAATTATCGGGGAATCTCGTGTTTAAGTGCTGTATCAAAACTGTTCGAGCTGGTTGTGTTAGATCCTATTTCCTTTCACTGCAAACACTACATTGCAGATGACCAACACGGTTTCATGCCTAAACGATCGACAACGACAAACCTGCTCTCGTTCACAACATATGTAATGGATGGATTCGCTGACGGATTGCAAACCGATGCTATTTATATGGATCTATCTGCGGCCTTCGACAAAATCAACCATGATATCGCAATAGCGAAGCTGGACAAACTCGGCATTCATGAACAACTTCTGCACTGGTTTCGTTCCTACCTCGATGGAAGGCAACTCCAAATCAGCATTAAGGATTGTCTATCTGCACCATTCTTCGCTACATCCGGCATACCACAAGGAAGCCATCTCGGTCCAGTAATATTCCTCCTTTACTTTAATGTCGTCAATTTCACATTACAAGGACCCGCCTTTCTTTCGCCGACGACATGAAAGTTTTTCAACAAATAGGGGACAAAAACGGATACCGAGCTTCTACAGAGGGAACTGGACAGCTTTAGTACGTGGTGTGATCTAAACAGAATGGTTTTAAACCCGAGCAAATGCTCAATCATTACGTTCACGCGGAAACGCCATCCGACTCAGTTTAATTACCATTTTTTTCGGCTCGAGCATTCCAAGTCACTCTCACATCAAAGATCTCGGAGTCATCATGGATTCGGCACTAACATTCAAACCACACACGTCATACATCGTGGATAAGGCATCACGACAGCTTGGGTTCATCTTCCGAATAGCGAAAAACTTCAAGGACGTATATTGTCTTAAATCGCTTTACTGCGCGTTGGTCCGCTCAACATTAGAATATTGTTCAGCTGTTTGGAATCCGTACTACCAGAACGGGATTGACAGAATCGAGGCTGTCCAACGCAGGTTCATACGCTTCGCCCTACGTCATCTCCCATGGCGAAACAGATTTCAGCTGCCGAGCTATGAAAACCGTTGCCAGCTAATACACCTCGATACACTTAGCATTCGGAGGGACTGCTCTCGAGCCCTGTTCGTCTCGGACTTACTCTCTGCCAGAGTTGATTGCCCTACAATCCTCGGACGTCTGGATCTTCAAGCCCGCGTTACAGCTCTACGCAATAACTCCCTTCTGCGAGTTCCGTTCAGGAGAATCAACTATGGTTACCAGAGCGCTGTTACCGGACTCCAACGAATTTTTAACAGCCTTTGACTTCAACAGGACGCGGAATGCGATAAAAGTGAAAATGTTGTCAATTTTAAAATGTAATTAGTTTAAGCAACCATCTTTGGGGCCAAGGGGCCTGTTGGTGAAGGTAATAAACATAAACATAAACTGATCAGTTTGTCTTCACATCTCGCCCTGAGCAGAAGCAAAAAATTGTCCCGCGCAAGTGAAACAGTCAATTCTACCTAAAAATCAATCGGTGCCTATCACACAAGCAGTCCATATAACAATAGCCTATACCTACTGTGCGATTTAGTGATGAGTGACGGTGCCCAGCAAAAAGCAACACAGATACGGCCGAACTGTGTTGCTGTTGATTTTTCGAAATGCCCCGTAAGACCAGCCATCCGGGAAGTGGAACAGTTATTAAAAGTGCAGATGAAACTCAATCTGGCTGAAGTGAAAACCCTACAAATGCATCATATCAAACATTGCGTGCTGATTTCGTTCAACAACATTAACCAAGCTGAGTCATTCGTCTCGCGAAACAACATGCAGCACACCGCCGAATGCGGCAATGTTAAATATAGCATTCCCGTATACATCGAGAACGGCGCTGTAGAAGTTCGTGTCCATGATTTGGCTACGCGTACCCCTGACGGCGCGATTAAAAAATGCTTGCAAAAATACGGAGAAGTAGACTCCGTTACACATGAGACTTGGAGGAATTTTTTCCCGGGCATCCCTAACGGTGTTCGTGTGGTGAGAATGCGTGTGACCAAGCCAATTCCCTCATACATAACCGCCACAGCGTTAGGAAGTGACGATGTTCTCATTCATCAAACATCACTAGTCACGTACCCAGGGCAAATTCCTACGTGCCAGTTCTGCACGAAGAAGCTGCACCTCGGAAAACCTTGCGTAGAAACTGTTAAGGAAAACTTAACCAATCCAACTGAAATCAGCCCAGAACCATCTTACGCCAAACCACTAACAGCTGCAAAACCAACATTTTCGGATCAAGCACCAACAACCAGCAACAACAACAACGAAACGAATGCCGAAAAATACGAACATACAATGACGACCGATAAGAGTAAGACACAAACTGGAACATCTGACCGCGAGCAGCAGGAAAGTAGTACGGAAGAGGACATGGACATGTACGACAACGCGAAAGAAGACAAACGGACCGAACCTCAAATGGCAGTGGACAACACTGGCAATATTTCGCCCCCTAGAAAAAGGATCTCAACACGCAGCAGAAAGCTGCGTATGAACGAGACAAAAAACTTAACCTAGTTGTTTTTTTATTTATTGTAAAAAACGAACAATCGGCCTCGTTGAGCTACCGCATTTGGGCCTAATAAATTTAATAATTATAAAAAAAAAACATAAACTGGCAACTCCATCTTCAACAACCACGCATGCAGAACTGAACATGTCAATCTGACTAAAAAACTACCTAGCGTAGCATCGTGTAGCACACCAGAAATAGTCGTACATGCGAGCAGCTTGTATTCAATCAGGTTAAAGAATTTACTAGGTAGTTATTATCTAAAATTTATATCAATTTATATATCTATACATTAACCTAATTTAGATTATCCTCTTAAAATTACTATATGAAGAATAGTGCACTCCACATTGTGTATCGGTGATGGCTCAGAGAGATACCTATTGGTACGCAGATACAGGTTAGAATTGATCATCATTAATTTTCCACGTGGTTCATACTGATATGTGGGTAACATGTATTTGCGCCTAAAACGAGGTAACTAAATTAATTGGTGCTTGTAGCTAGAAACTGCTTTTTGGTCGAAAATAAATTGAATTGGTTCAAATCTGCTGTCAAGAACAGAGTTTGCCTATCTTGTTCCCTGGAACAAATGCCTTGTGTGGTGGCAGAAGGGAGAGGTTTTCTTGTCTGAGTCCCCGGACATTCCGGTATAACTGGAAAAAAATGGGCTGACGAATTGGCCAAGGCGGTGCAGCGGTTGATTAGTTAGATAAGAAAAAAGCGGT
Organism: Topomyia yanbarensis; assembly: GCF_030247195.1. Taxonomy (NCBI): domain Eukaryota; kingdom Metazoa; phylum Arthropoda; class Insecta; order Diptera; family Culicidae; genus Topomyia; species Topomyia yanbarensis. The sequence goes on from NC_080672.1 coordinate 23,936,153, forward strand.
CATGGGCGTCGTCCGAACATTACAGTTATTAGAGAAATCTACAAATGTGCCGTTTCTAGAACAACAGTACAGTGTGATTTCGAAAAATCTCCTACATTTTGCGAAATTTCACTGCGGTATGCTGACCATAGTTTTAACCGGCCACTGCAAACTCAATTATCACGTGGCAACTATTTGGCGCGCTGAGTCATTTTCATGTGATCTTTGTGAATCCGAATACGCAACCTCATATAATCTGATGTGCAACTGCCCTGCAGTAGCGCAATTGCGATTTCGACTTTTCGACCATCCGTACATAAATGATACCCAGAGGGCCGGCGGAAAGCGTGGGTAGTATGGGTAGTACTACCCACTCGAAAATAACCGAGTGGATAATTAATTACCCACTCGAAATTTTGAACCATTTCAAAAAAATTAGATGTGCAACGCATGTATCTCGCACTACACGCATTTGAAAACATCGATGTACCACAATTCCATTTGCATAAACGAACGTGATTTAATGTAAATGAAATGTAAGCGTGTGCATTGTGAAATGGGAAAAAAATCCTTACTAATGGACCCCTCACCCAATGCTTTCTACCCACTCGGGCGTAAAGTGTTTCGCCGCCACTGGATACCCTGTTTGGACGACTGAAAATCAGAGACATACTAAAGTTACTTATGCAATCCAATAAAGAGCTGTAGGCTTTCTCGCAGGCGATTTCAATTCCTTGTGAGTGCAACTTACCTACTGTTTGTTTTTCTGTTGTCATTTTTCCCACCCTTCCAATTCTACTTCCTCCCTTCCTATTACACACGGGCAACGTGCTATTTGAGCCAACATATTCGGATTCATTATTACCACTTGTGTTTCTACAAAAATACTTTCTTCCTTGCAGCACATTTTTTAAATGAACCGACGAAATACGCATATGTTCAAATCATTAAATACCACCTGGTGACATTAAAAGGAAAACTTTTTAAATTTTATTTACATGCGGAACCGTTTTCCTCGATAATTATTTATGCTTATCGAAACGGTGACCGTTGATATTACTGCCTCACTTGACACACAATTAAGAACAAACTCCCAGCAAATTGGGCGATACAGGTGAAAAAATAACATTTCACACGACAAAAAACCATCCAATTGGAATAATTCGATTATTTCGAACAACACAACCGAACGAGCGCTTTTTGATGTGCAATGATGAAAACTCATCAAACCGGATGCGATCGGGAAAATTTTCATCACTGCTGCAAGCTGCCTGCCACATTTGATGTGGGTTGGTGGGGGGGTCAGGGCAGAGCTTGGCTTGGTTCCGTTCGTCAAAATGTCGCTGAACACCACTGCTACAGGAATCAGCTATATTGTATTTACCAGAGTGCACGAACCAACACACGTGCTTGCGCCGGTGCAGTTGATAGTAAATAAACACTTTTTGCTACTGAGGTAAAAGTTGGTAATCCGATTTCATGAAAATGTACCGATATTTTGCCCGTGCCATGGTGAATGGGGTTTATTTTTTTTTGGTGAGTTCATCATTTCCCGTGTAAATTTGAATAAACTATTGGTTGTTCTAAAAATATCTCGCGTTTCGCATTTGTTTTGGTTTTGAAACTTTTTGGGAGGTCGTGTACTATTGTAAGGATTAGAGTAGAATAAGGGTAAATAGGTATGGAGGCATAAGACATTATCTTTGCTATGATTTTACAGAGGTCGCTCATCTTATCATTTTTTTCTTACGTCAAAATTAATGTTGAACACGAGTTTTGTGTTGGTTTTTCGATAATTTTATTTTTGAAAAAGATACAGACACCACCATGAAACATACATTTAAGGGGCACGAGAGGTCAGCCGTTTGGGGGCACTATAGGTCACTACTGATTGACGCATAGCTAAGGAACCATATGAGCCGGAATGAACAACTTCAATTCCACACTCTGGCGACGACGAGAACACCGAAGAAGTCAAAGCCAGACGTAGCTGCCGAAGCAACATGTTTTTTTCTTTTCAAAATGTCCTTTCGCGGTTTCATGATTTTTACCATCATTTGCCACCTCTCATTTTGTTACCTGAATGACGTCAATTTAATTTTTAAATAATCTGCAGTATTGATACTCTTCATATAAAAGTTGAACAGCCGGTTTTCTAGGCGAGTACATTGTTTAATTTACCCACGAATATAGTTAGCTATCGTGCTCCCGGATGTTAAAAACATCGAAAAAAGTAGCGTATTGGATTTAGCTTGAAAAATATTCAGCCTGGCATAAAACCATTATTGCTAAAAACGTTACCAGATGTATAACCATTCCAACTTGGGCTTGCTTGTCAAAATCAGTGCAAAAATAACATCTTACAAGATCGCCGAAAGAAAAACTGACCAACATGACCCCACTCTACTCTACTATCCGGAAAATTCCTAATCTCGCCTTAAAAAGTAATGTACTTTCCAAACACAGCATGGCCAATAATGGAACAACTATTTTCAAACGATAAAATAAATGGCACCAACACACTCGATGGTTTACCTGTAATTGTCGATCCTAAACTGTGCCAACCCGCATACTGTGCTGGATTACGAGGGTGCTGCAAAAGATTAAGAGACTTTCTAAACAAATTAACAAGCTACCGAAAGCCACCACCCATTAGTAAGCTCAGCTACTTTATCCCATTTTACGATGTGTCCTCAGTTAGCATGAACTACGTTATCGTGGTTGTATTTGCTATATATAATTACAAATAAGTTGTGAGTCTCAGAAATGTAACACGTACCAAGCTGAACACCTGTAACAGGAAATGTCACTCATTGTTCAGTGTGATGACTGTGAAGTGCAAAAACCGAACATTAACGATTGACGGAAGAAGTTGTACAAATGTACGCGGAATTACAAAATATGTAAGAGCCAAAAGTGAAAGGGAGCTCAACAACCCAGCGTCTCCATCCGGTGTTTGACATTGATGTGAAAACATGGTGGTTGATGCTGTTTTAGTCCACCCCCTCCCAATAACACCGTTTTAATAAGTAGCAGTCTTTTCAATTTGAACAAATGATGGTTGTTCATTTCCACTCTGGTAGTCGGCAAAGCTGAATTGAAAGGTGCTACGGTTCGGTGGTTGTTTCACTGGAAAATTTACATTTCTACTCTGTGCAGAAGCAGACACCCACACCACGAGAACTTAATTTGCATTTTCAAACTTCTGTTGTGGGAAAAACGCATTTTTTTATTTCTTTATGACTTTCGTGCATCGAATACTTTTTAATAAAATACCTCAATGTTGCGTTTCGATTCTTAATAATAGAAAATAATACACATTAACCCTCATAAAGCATCGCTTCTAAGACCCAGTGAAGTTAATAATCTTATCATTTGCTATTTCTCTTCCTTTGCAAAGCAATACGCAAATCTCTGTGGGGAGTTGATCAAACCCCCCGAAATAAGAGGGAAACAAGATGCACGATCCTATTAACGTTCATCACTGATTAAAATTCGGTCACAAATAATTTTGAAACCAGTATCATGCCATTAATGTGCCACCAAACAAGGGGCTATAATAAGTCAAAATCAAAAATCCAGTGACACCGGAAAACGACGTGTTTGAATTTTTCTCCTCCCGAAAGTTTTCATTTCGTTGCGTTGGTAGCGCTAATCCCCACCCGTGCGACAGCAGCACGTACACTCGACATGATATACGACCAGGCAAAGAAGAAAACTTACAATCACTGGTTTTCCGCAGCAGACCGCCATAAATCGCGGATACAGACAGACGCTAAGACGACACGGTTCAGGTACACGAGACGAGGACGGTCGGTGGTTGACATACCCTCGCCGCCCGTGCCGATGCGCCGTGCTAAGAATATGTGCCCTTGAACGCAGCTCAGCTTCCTTTCAGGGTCAAGGTGGAAAAGTTCTCGGGGCTCTCATTTTCGTCGCATTCATCCCCCATCAGGGAAGGGGGAGGGTAAAGAAATTCGAATACGTGTACTGTCAAGTGAATATGATCTGAGCAAGCTAATGAGCGTACTTATTTCAATGTCAGTCGCTGGTTGCACGTGATTCAGATTGGCTTCGTCAAACAATTTTAGCTGCAAGATGTTGAATTTCAAAGGAACACAAGGAATAAATTAAAGAGACATTCATCAGTGGGATGCGTCGCTGATTGTTCACTCAGCACATTTTCCGTTTGAGACAACCCCCCGAGAAAGGGATTAAGGGATCTGCTTTGGTCCAACGGCGTTCAGCGAATCGTTCAACATGTGTTCAGTATTGATGTATAATCATATAGGCATGGATGGTTCCAGTCCGTTTTCAAAGGAGGGAATGAGTGCAAGTTTTTCTAACAAAAGACATCTTATTCAAGATCTTGAGCATTTTGTATTTAAGAACATGTGTCTTTATACGATGAACACGTATAGTAGCTAGTGGAAAAGATTTAGGCAAATTACACCGTCCTCGAAGTCAATTGCGTGTAAAATTTAGTTATTTCACTTCAGTTAATATCAACTTATCGTAAGGATTAGGATCGGGTTGCTCACCTTCTATGTTCATAAAACGAATATTAAGCTGATCGACCCTCTATTATTTCTTCATTTTGGTTTTAGCAAGCAAGTATAACATCTCATATGACGTATCGCGAATGACAAGAGAGTACACATTTTTAGGGAATCTTTGCGCCATTAATTCTGTTTACCACAAGTACAACGGTGAATCCTTCTTTTATCGTTTCAGATAGTTAAGGCCAATCTGGTGACACTAATCAGGACACGGTGATAAATCTAAAAGATTATGGTGAAGCTGCTCACTTAGGGCAATGTAAGTATAACTATAGAAAGCATTATTAGTAGTAAGTGTATCCACGACCAATCCTGTTGCTCTGGAAAACAATGCAATTTGGCAGTTAGCTATGAGCTCGCTAAGATGAGCAAATCGCCCAAATGCATTATTAGTAGTAAGTGTATCCATTATTATTAGTAGTAAGTGTATAAACGTTGCAGCGGGATGTCAAAACTGTACATTTTTGTGACGGCTGCCAACGGACTATAAAGTGCATCGACGGCGTCTTTAAAAAACCGGCTCTCCGGACACCCAGGAAAATTGAAAATATTCGAATAGCTACACAGAAATACTTTTCATGCTAAGAACACTGATAAAACATCAAATTCTAACAGCTGCTGAATACAACTTTGGTTGGCCTTTCTTCCGACTTTCTATGTTTTATCAACCTGCCGATGTCAGCGTATCCATTAGAGTGACATAGAAAGATGGGTAATGTCAGAGACATAACCGAACTGAAGCAGAATACACTTAGGCTGTTAATTCGAAGGCTGATATTTTTACTGTCGGTTAGTTTATCAATATTATGTAAGCTCGTAAGGGAGCTGTACGAACTAACTCGTGTCAAACCATCAGTAGAACATGATCATACAGGTATACCACGATTTAACGTACTTCGGTTTAACGTAATTTTTACCTCTCTTTAACATACATGTCCTATTTTTTAAATTTTCTCATTATCAATGTTACTAATGCGAAAAGTTAAGAATCAATATCAATTCTATTCTACGATGCGCTGCGAGCGAAGGTACATGTCCAACGTTTCTAGCGATCCCCAGTTTTTTGAAAATATACAAAGAACATCACAGAAATATGATGATGTCCAAGAAAGAACACACACTGATCGAATATGTTCGTAAATCGCTGCGAATTAGATTCGTACAGACAGTTTTCAAAAAATATGCGATTTTTTCGTACATATGATGAATCATTCGTAGTTGAGTGGCAGCACTGGTGAATCGCCCGGATACGTTGCCATTAACGTCCATTATTTTTCAAAGTTTTTCAGTGATATACAATATATTAAACAGGAAAATTAAGTCACTCGTTTAATAGGTAGTTTTTTCTGTTGAGTTCCGTGTTAGTAGGTTGAAATATAGCAAGAAAAGTGTGATTTTGCATAGAAATTTGTCGCCACAACTTTGCCATTGATGTATGTGAAGCAACACACGAAAAAATACGCCCGTTCTTTCCGCTTAGCGCCTGCAGCGCCGCCTGGACCTGAGTAGCTGTTGCAACAATTTGACGGATGGAGGAGAATTCTTCACAGAAATCTCATAAAATTATTTATTCAGAGCTGGTTAGATCGTTTCATGTCATTTTTCAATGCTTGTCTACCTTCATAAATATTTTCCTTTTTGTAAATACGTGCCATAATCAAAAATATATTTCATTCTGGAAGTGCAAACATATTGCAAATATCCAATTGATACTTGGATGTATTCACGCGGGGCTTATTGTATATGAAGGCGGTCTCAGAATGTACGTGTAGGAACAGGCATTCTTGAAATGGGTCGTTGGATGTACAATAGAGGTATCCGCCTTTCATTTCCATTTCATGTGTACATCTTTTGATAAAAACAAACATATCATTACATAGATGCAGACAAGTTTCTTCCATAACAGCACTGCCGGACAGTGGGAAATGGATTGTATACGCACACATATGATGAATCATTCGTAGTTCTATTGATACACTTTTATTTTTAATTACGAGATTTTCGTGAAAACAACGAAACCACTTTTGTTGGCTTATTACGAAACGGCTTCATAAGGCAAACGAATTGTTCACTGCAGTATACGAAAGTCTTAATAATATTTACGAGCACCATTTGTCAAACCGTCAACGTCAAAAGAGCTTCGATAGAGGTAGGATATGGAGTCAATAATTGTTGATCATCACGACGATCTTGGTCTGACTATTTAGTAACCGTATCCGTGTCCTCCGGTTTCAGGAAGGTTTCCTGAAACTCTTTCGCTTCCAATTGATCCATAATCCGGAGCAGTACGGATCCAGTTGAGCCATCGCGAACTGTTCGTTGGTTTTGTATGAAGAAGTTTGCGTTTTTCTGTGCTGGAGCAATGTCAAAATAATGTGCTTTCAAGTACGAAAACTTTTCTAAGATGAACAAAATGAATTCGTGCAACCAACGAAATCGTTCATAATATAAACAACCGTTTATTAAAATAAACGAAATACAGCGCAAATTCGTTAGTTGGGTCACGACTGCGCCCCAACTAGCGAATCGTATCCGTTAATTGGGGCAACTGACAGCTGGCAAAAATTACCCGAGGGAAACGCTGATTGTTTGTTTTCTTCCGATAAAAAACAAACGCAAATATTTTGCGGTTCACGAAAGTTGGCTGTTTCTTCCCAGTTTAATGATGAATTTTACGAAAAAGAATGTCATTAGTGTTCTCTTTGCCATTAATTACATTTTTTTTACAATTCTTTCACATAACCAGGAAATGGATACGCCGCTGAAAAATAAACGATGAAGCGCAAGCATACTAAGTTGACACTAGCTAAAAAGTCATATGAAAATGTGATTGAATACATCAGGGATAACCTCCAAGAAGTCAGCAATCAACATCTCTGCTACACAAACTAATTGATGCGCATTATCTAACACATTTACAAATTTCATAATGTTTTTTTGTTTCCGGCATGTAAATTCAAAAAATAGAATTCTATTGAATTTCAAAGTATGTTTTTTAGATCTCCACAGAAATCAACCAATGAGCCCCTTGAAATAAATGACTTTTAAATGTCAATACCATTTTGACTTTCAGTTTTGACATAAGAGTGTCTTTTAGTTGGGGCATGCCCCAACTAGCGAACACCCAACTAACGAACAGCCCAACTATCGAACCCCCAACTAACGAATTTGTGCTGTATTTCGTTTCATTTCCGAAAAATAATGCCGTTTTCAACACTAACATTTGTGCAATGTACACTAAATATGTTAAATTTACGAAAACTTTCGTTCATCAAGCGGCCATTACTTCACACCACAATCTTTCTAGTCCTCTATAGAGGTGAGCAGATTGAAATGAAATCGATTCTGCCAGATCGATCCCTTTAGTTAAAAAACCCGTCTTAATCCACCTAGTGGTGCAATTGTGCCTTTCTTATTTATCCAAACTACGATTCCATGGCTGGTTATGTTTAATATAATGGTGGAAATGTCTATTAAATATTCAATGCGATTTACACATACGTACAATGAATCGTCAGCTACGAACTTGAGTCGTTATATGTCGATGCGGAAACGTTAAGAAATTTTAGATTAGTTTCTCAACTCAAAATCATTTCAAACCAAATTTTGCATTGGTTTTTAGACCCACTAGGGTAATTTATTCTCAAGGAATAGAAAATTTTATTCGCGTAGAGAGGTACTTGATGAGGTAAGGGTGGTTTAGGGAAGGGTGGTGAGTAATGTGGAGGGGGGGGGGAGGTCCTCACCATATCCCCCTAACTACGACCCTGTTAAAATACAGAAAACCCGGTATTAAGTTGACGATGTTCAGAGTGAATGCATAACCTTTCTATAGGAGAAAGGCAAAAATGTGAATTTGCTGTGTGTCCGTACTCTTAAACTCGTAACTCCGGAATCGGAACTCGGAATTTAATGAAATTCAACAGCAGCCTATGGGAACGTTGTACCTTTCATTTTAGACTAAGTTTGATGAAATCGGTTTAGCCATTCCTAAGTAACCGATGTACTTATTTTTGGTTATATACATACATACACACGAACACACACATACGGGCGCCAGTGAACCGGAAGCTACGCTCCACCCGGAATCGCTGGATGGACCTCAGCACCTACTGGCTGGCCCGTTGAGTAGGCTAGATCCACCGCCGGGGACTAGACCGAGTCGACGAAGCGGGGAGCTAAATGGCTCACAGACGGGAGCAATCTACCGCCGGGGAATTCACGGTAGGGTAGATTCGCCGCCGTGGACTACCCGACAGAATCGTGATGAAAAGGAGAGCTAATTGGCTCACGAGACAAACAACGGTACAGAGAGAAATTCCGTTGCCGGGGAACTCTCAGTCGGAGTAGGATAATATCCGAGTTCATCTCGATAAAGCTGGGAGCTAAATGGCTCAAGGAAGCAGGTATCGTTGTCGGAGGAAATTCCTCCGTCGGGGAACTATCGGTCGGAGTAGTGTGAGTTCATCGTTGGGGACTATCCAAATAGATCGTGATAAGGTCGGAGCTGAATGACTCACGGAAACACGAGCTAAAGGGCTCAATGAATCAGCACCTAAACCGATCACAGGGACAAGAGCTAAACGGCGACGTAGATAGATGGAGACAACAAACAAGGGTAGAGTCGAAAGTTAAATCAAAGCTCATAGGGCCATGAACCAAGCGAGGCTCTGATATAGAGCAGAGAAAAGAGGTGCGACGGAAGCACAACGAACCCCCACGAAGTAATACGATGACGTAGTTCCGTGGGGAAGAAGGGCGTAAAAAGTAAGGAATGTTTTTAGTGGTTAGGCACGAACGTAAGTCGTGAGTCCCACACAGTGCCAATACACTACGGGCCAGGCTTTCGAAGATTTTTTAACCTTACTAAAAAACCTATGCGCACACACATATTTGCCGAATTCGACGAGCTGAGTCGAATGGTATATGACAGACGGCCCTCCAGGCCGGGATTAAGTTGACGATGTTCAGAGTAATTACATAACCTTTCTATAGGAGAAAGGCAAAAATGTGAATTTGCTGTGTGTCCGTACTCTTAAACCCGTAACTCCGGAACCGGAACTCGGAATTTAATGAAATTCAATAGCAGCCTATGGGAACGTTGTACCTTTCATTTGAGACTAAGTTTGATGAAATCGGTTTAGCCATTCCTGAGTAACCGATGTGCTTATTTTTGGTCACATACACGCACACACACATACGCACACACGCACAGACATTTGCCGAATTCGACGAACTGAGTCCAATGGTATACGACAGACGGTCTTCCGGGCCGGGTTTAAGTTGACGATGTTCAGAGTGATTGCATAACCTTTCTATAGGAGAAAAGCAAAAATCGTGCGACCAACGAAATCGTTGGTAATTTACACAAACGTTTATTAAAATAAACAAAACATTCCGTCTCATTCACGAAAAATAATGTCGTTATCAACAATAACATTCGTGTAGTGTATACTAAATATGTATAATTTACGAAAGCTTTCGTTCAACAAGCGGCCATTCTTGTTCATGAAGTGAACGAAACCTACTATTTAGAATTCACGAAAATACTTTGTTGCGGAAAACGACGATTGAATTCGTGCATTGCATAATCAATTTTATTATATTTAGGAATTTATATTATTACTGCATGATTATCGCATTGACGACGCTTAATACCAAGTCCCTGGTTTTCATTATGGTCTGGTGTCTAATTTTAGCTCACTACCCATCGTACTTCCACTTCGGTAGATGACTGAGCTATTGAAGACTGTCGATTTTTGGTCCCTCACCCAATTTTTTTTCACGTTATTGCTTTCGCTTTTCGATCTCTTTCTTCCGTTGGATACCACCAAAAAGTCTTAAATAAGGTATTGTCCCTTATATAAAAAATTAATCATTTGTTTACGGAAAAAGCCTTTATAGCGCATAATTGCTTGTTGAAATCTATTTGCAAAAATGGGTCTTAAAATCAAAAATGGCTTCAGATTTCAGTGATCGGACCAATGGTTTCAAAGATTCTAATCCCGCACGAATAAAATCTCAAATAAATTGAATAAATTATAGAAAATCAAAACGAATAAAGTTTGTAACCAGTCAGGGTAACAATTTAGCAATAGGATATATACCTATTTTTGCGTACTCTCTCCGTAAAGTGTATTTGTTTACATAATTTCGTGCTCACCGCTGTACGATTCTGTTCACATTTAGTTGTAAAATTTCGTTCATTTTCGCGTTTGTGAACGGCTTTGTTTGTGCAGATAGGTAATAGGATAATAATTTTTGTTTGACATTTCTGTATAATTATCATAGGGTTTAGCTAGACCGTTCTCCTCTTGCGAAAATACGCGTGCGCTGGTTATGCTGCTCATTAGAGATGGGCGAAACAGTTCACTTCGAAGAACCATTCTCGACTGAACAGTTCTGTAAAAAGAACTAGTTCAGATGAACCGTTCTTCCGTTCAGCTGATATTTTACTTGTATCTAGCGAATGTCTCTCAAAACATTCGATTCTTGGAGAGGAACCAAACAGATGCTGCCCAAACTATTATACCCCTGTATGCTTAACAAGTTCATCAAGGGTAGCGATTTCTTCATGATGTATAACTAGAGAAATAGAGAATGTGATGAGTCGTTCGCTTGTGAGTCGTTCTTCGCCGGTTCCATTCTGGGAGAGCACAGAGAGCGGTTTGTGGGACGGCAAGTCGGTTCATTTTCATTCGTTCGCCTAAAAATCGGTCCGAGAAATTCGTCAAACGGCTTTGGGTCAGGTTCAGTTCATTCGCTTTGAAGAGAATTGAGAACTACCGTTCTTTTAAAAAGAACTTCCGTTCGCTCATTCTCTTCGAAGAACCAGTTCACTTGAACCGTTCGCGAACGAATGGCCCATCTCTACTGCTCATCGATGACAGCTATGCGACGAGGCGGTTGGTGTTATGGTCGAGTGTAGAAGGCCGCTCAGACGTGCCTGGCAGATTTCCCCCAGATAGCCGGCAGCAAAGTAAAATTTCTGGCGAAATTTCCGGGGGTCTGGCTGGAAGAACTCTGCCAGCCTGCCGGCTCAAATGCAACAACCGTTTCTGGCAGAATTTTCGCCTTACGGTTATTAACGGTTTTTCCTGCCAGATTTTTGCAAGGCACGCACCGGCAGGACCGGATCTGTACCGCTTCGAGCTTTTCTTGTATTTTCTCTCCATTTTTTAAAAAAACATTATATATATTTATCACAAAAACATGTTTTCCGCAATTGGAGACATGAAATTCACAATACTTATCGTATTTTAAAACAAAATCTTTATTTCACCATATATTTTTCATCGGCCAAAACTATTCTTCTTGGAAGTTTGTTGCAAATGTGCCGAAAATCAAACAAAGACCAACAAAGGAGAACCGGTCAGGCGAATCTGCCCGGCATAACTGGCAGGAGTATAGCTGAATTCTGGCAGCCCCATTTTTATGTTTTTGACAGCTGCCGAAATACTGACGGATTTCTGCTGGCTGCTCGATTTTCTTCCAAGCGGAAGGCGGTCATCGTGAAAAGGACAGTTAGTGACGAATCACGGTTATTGTCAGTTTTCCGAGGAGTGTTTTAGTTACCCCGGCTAAACATTAAGGAATCGACTCACCAACCGTTCTCGCTGTAGAGGATAAGTCAAACGAGCCAAGCTCTCCTCTACAGATAATCGTCAAGGAGAACGAAGCAGGGCTGACAAAGGTTTCTCCTCGGAAGTGCACTGCGGTGACTTCCGGGATCGTTTACGGCGAGTAGACGATCCGGCGATTTTTCCAAACGTCGCTAGAGAGGTTCCAACCAGAGCTTAAAAAAATTGACATCGCTGCATGAACTTGAAAGAAAATTAGGGTTACCAAATGGACTAAGAGCAAATTTAGGACATCCCTGCCAAATCTATTCGGAATTTGAGCCTGAATCATTTGTCACTTGAGCCAGAATTCTGAAAAAAAGATTAGGGATTCTGGCTTATTTTCCAGCAGTTGTTCTGGGACAAATTTAAATGGTGTACTGCCAATATTGAACGAAGATAACCACTTTGGCCAAACCTCATATCGAGCTATCCAACAAATTTTGGTTACTGAGTAAAAGAACTTTTGGTTGGAATGAGTCGCAGAGAGTATTCATTAACAAAAACAATCACTAGAATTATTTGAAATTGACAATCGAAATTGATTCTCTTGGAATAAAGTTGATCTGAATAATTTAATACAGGGTGATTCATCATGACGTTTTTTTGATCCCGCAAAAATTTGAAAAATTGAGTAAATCGCGAAATATTTATTTGTCCATCGAAAGAGCATTTTTTGCCATTTATTGTTTGAAAACAATTTATTTGAAATATTGACCATGTTGGCGCTTGACGTAGTCCATTCGACTGGTCCAATTTTTAATGACGGATTTCAAGTGGTATCTGGCTAATTAGGCGAGTAATGCTGGTTTCTGATGCTTGGGAATGTCACCGCCGCTATGTTTTCTTCAACTTGTGCTGGATGTGGTCGATTTGTTAGCTAATCATCCAATAACGAGAATTGCAACTTTTACTCTTTGATTGTATGGCGAATAGTGGAGTCAGTTGGCCGATTATGTCGACCATATTATTGTTGGAGTGCACGAAACACATTTCTCACAGATCGCTGATTTTCGAAATATAGTTGAATAATTTGAAAACGGTGAGCACACTGTGGTGGCAAACAATACTAAACTACAATAACATGACATGCCCTGTTAAAAAACATCATCTTGAACCACCCTGTATATGCCAAGTTTTGAGACTAAAAATAAGGACATTTGAATTAAAATAAGGACGCTTTCCAAAAACCTCGAAAATAAGGACATTTCCTTTAAAATAAGGACGGTTGGTAACCCTAAGAAAATAAAATTCAATTCATGCCCGCAGCGATGGATGAAATTTTTGGTTCGTTTCCATCGTCATTCGTTCTCCTGCTTTCAGGTACGGACATGTTCGGTTTCAGAAGCAAAGTGATTTATATTTCTATGCTAGCTCTGAGAGGGATTATTGATCAAAAGTGCACCAAATATAGATTACGCAGTTCACTTATGCTCGAAAATGTAGAAGATGCTAACTTCTGCCTTCAAACTGTCGACATCATAACAAATGAATGCTTTGGTTGGTGAATGAATTTCTATTTCCTCTGCACTCAAGCATTCGATTCTGCATGAAATTTCAGTCAGTTGGAAAGTGAATGAATGAGGGAGGCGTTGAATCTGAATGTCGGTTTCGGTAAATGCAAGCAGAAATAGGTAACTGATTTTGAAATTTCGTAACACTGGTTCCAACAAAGGAGCAGCTAAAAGTTAAGGACCGCTGCCGGAGCAGCCAACTAAAATCAGGAGAACTCGGCCGTTGCTGTCCCGGCCGGTCGGACGAGACCACCCGCCTTTCCGGCCAGCAGTAGCAGAGGAAATGAACGGTAAAATTTATTCATTTAATTTGTTTCCCTTTTTTGTTCGTATATGAAAATCCGAAATTCTTGTAGAGACACCTGGACCGCCCTGATAAGAAGGGTCCGCCGAGCAATCAGAGCCCGAGTAGTGGGCAACCGTTACTTAAAAGTTATGAAATTCACAAAGCAAAAAATTAAAAAAAGGTAATCAAGAGCATAAAATGAGTAGAATGATTATTATAAATCAAATGAATAAAAACAAATTAGTTCAGCTTGTCAAATGAAAAAATAGACGATTTCAAAAAAATGTTGCAGAATTGATTGAATAAACTAAACTTGCAAATTTGAAGTAATAAATGACCGAGGGGACTGAACAGAATTAATAATAATAATAAATTGACGAAATCAAATGAAATGTATCAACTAGAAAAAATGAATAAGAAGAATACAATGAATAGAATTTATTACTATTGTTTAAATTAAAGTAAATAAACTGAAAAAAATGAGATAAAAAAATGAATAACGTACACGAAATGAATTAAATTGATCAATTGAATAAAGTAAACTAAAGAAATAAACAAAATTAATAAAATAAATAAAAATTAAAAAATTAAATAAAATTTCAAAACGAATGAAATTAAAAGCATTGTTAAAAATCAAAAATAATAATATTAATAGAATTAATAACATCAACAAAATAAATAAACTTAATAAATTTAATGAAATTAATAAAATTAATAAAATTTATAAAATTAACAAAATTAATAAAATGAAATCAATATAATTAATATCATTGATAAAAATTATAAAAATAATAAGATTTTCAAAATTAATGGAATTAAACTTAAATTACAAACTGAATAAAATGAATTTAATAAAGAAAAAAAATAAACTAAACGAAAAAAGTGAAAAAAGACTATAAAATAAATAATAAATAAAAATAATACAATTATTTAAAATCATAAAATTATAAAATTCATAAAATTATTAAAACCAAATGAACTTGATAAAACTAATAAAGTTGATGGAAACATAAAATTAATTAAATTAGTTAAATTAACGGAATGTATAAAATGAATAAAATGAATTTAATAATGTAAAGAAATTGAAATGAATAAAAGGAAAAGAATAATAAAATCAACAGCATGATTAAAATAAGTAAAATAAATAAAATAAATAAAATAAATAAAATAAATAAAATAAATAAAATAAATAAAATAAATAAAATAAATAAAATAAATAAAATAAATAAAATAAATAAAATAAATAAAATGAATAAAATAAAATAAAAAAAGTGTCGTTTCTCACGCTAAAGAGGGACAAATCTATTTTTACCAGAAGACATGCTGGTGAACTTGAGTGATTCGTAGTTATGCTGCCTAAGCTTGACCCCCAACAACAGAAGATAAATGATAAGCCCGTAAGGGATTAAGCCTGTTCTAATGACCTTGTTACTTCCAGTTTTCCGATCTGTATGCTTTACATCCTTGCTCCCACTTGAGTACTACGGCTCTAAATTTTCAGAACTTCCTCTACCCAGTAATCTGTAGCTAATTGAATGTCGTTAAAATGTAAAATGTATAAAACGAATAAAATGAATAAATTAAATAACATGAATAATATACAGTATTTGACAAAACATGTGCATAACAAACTTATTAAAACGCTTCAGTAAACTTCATCGTTCTGGAATCGAAACAAAGTAAAGTTCCACAATCGCTGGTTTGGAAGTCTAATCTCATTCTATATACTTGTATGGGCCATAAACTCTTTAACATCTGCACACTAAGAAATTTATTGTTAAAAGTGCATGTTTTCGTTAGACAAAACAAGTGCAACTTTTTGTTTTCTCTTGATTTTTTTTGTCAAACTGTACAGAAACAAGCGGAAAAGATTGCGTTTCTAACAAAAGTATTGCACAATTGTTATTCTACCACCACGAAGCTAATATCACATGAAATTTCTTGAAAATTTCAAATAGTTAGAATTTATGACCGTAAAGTACTTAAATTGGTGTTGCCAGCCTTGGATTTAGATTTAGAAGAAATTAACGATTACTGCCTAAGGAAATTTATCATAATAATTATTTGTGCCAGATA
Organism: Topomyia yanbarensis; assembly: GCF_030247195.1. Lineage (NCBI taxonomy): Eukaryota > Metazoa > Arthropoda > Insecta > Diptera > Culicidae > Topomyia > Topomyia yanbarensis. The sequence continues at coordinate 23,952,186 of NC_080672.1, forward strand.
CGGGGTGGAAAACCGAGCATATCACGAATGTGTTCCTATTGTATTCGACGGAATTTTTTTTTTCGGATTGCACTGGTCGAAGATCACGCTCCACTATTTAACAAAAGGACACACGTGAAAAAGTTCGCTTCACTCCACCAAAAAACGAGTCTTTAAGTCAGATTTCAATGTACAAAGTGAATCAGAGCTATCTGGGCCGAATCGGACAATCACAGGATGTGCTGTTTAGGTCCGATGATTTTCCCAATGTCCTGCCAAAAAAACACACAAAAATTTATTGATTACACACAGCAATAAGCATATCTCGAACTGGAAGATTGGGTGGTCTCCCTCGGGGCCGAAGCGAATCCTTCAGCTGAGATCTTGCGTCACAATATTCTGCACATGACCAGACAGCGTGCTCGATGTCATGGTAACCCTCACCACAAGCGTATTGACTACTCTCCACAAACCCAATACGCAGCAGATGCGCATCCAGCGTGTAGTTACGACCCATATCCATGCCCCTAAACCAAGGTCTCGTCGATACCTTCGGGATAATAGAATGTAGCCATCGTCCAAGCTCCCGATTGCTTCGTGAGGATTGCCAGCTGTGGTTTGCATACCTGACCGAACTGAGTGGATAAACAGAGTCCTTCTGGTTCCCGAAGGCGCCCTAATAATGGCTCGAAAGGAGATTGATGTGTGGGAACAGGAAACGGTAGTCATTATTATAGGTTCTGCAAGGCCCTCGCTTCCACATCTTCAGTTAGCGGAGGTATAGCGACCTAAGTCATGTTGTCAAATAAACGAAAGCAAATAACATTAAAAAGCAGATGCGAAATTCGAAGTTATTCATTAAAGTTAAAGATGCTTTAATTAACAGACTAATGTAATCAACAAACAAATTAACCTTTTCAAATACACATACAAAATAGGCCTTGAGTTGCTTCCCTGTGGCACACCGAGTGAATTACCGATGGTTCCCGTATCATGCCTGATATCGATCCCAAAGAGCAACCGTAATGATTAGACATAGTAACAAAGGCAAAGATACCGACAACCAAGCAGCTCCACCATCTTCATCTTGAATCGATTCGGGAGTGTGCCATTCGATTTCCGCAGCATACGCCATCAGATAGGGCAACGTGTTTTGCTCGTAATTACCGATGAAAATGTGCGACATCGGTCCTGAAGCATACACAGCGACATCTTCGCCTCCGTGTGATTCCGTACTAAGCGGCACAGTTGCTGGATAACGTTTGTTGTACACCGTGAAATCTTGTTCCGACAAGTCCTGCCGTTGCGCTAAATTTTCCGGTTTGTAAGTTTCATAGTAACCCTGTCCGTTGGCGTAGCTCAAAGTGGTGTACGGCAAACCGTCACGGTCGCTATTGTCCGCGAATCCCAGGATGTCTTGACCTCGTTTCTAGAACAAAAATCACAATCCTTTCAATACCAAAAATCCAAAAACTGAAACATCTTGACATACCGTATACCCATTATAAGTCATAGTGTGACTATGATCCGAACTAACCACAATCAACGTATCCTCGACACTCGTAAGCTTCCGAGCAAGCTCAATCGCCCTCGAAAACTCTGCCGTTTCATCCAGCGCCATTCGTGCTCGATTGCTGTGATGTGCCAGATCAATCATTCCACCCTCCACGAACAAGACGAATCCATCGGCGTGTTTCTGTAACATTTTAATAGCGGCCTCGGTCATTTCCACAAGCCTCGGTTCAGCATCACCGGTGCCCTGATCTTGAATTTCCAGATTGTATTTCATAGTGCTGGCTTCAAAGAGACCCAACAGATAGTCCGTTTCGCCAAAGTTCGTCGCCATTAGTTGAGTCTTGTTCCACACGTACGACGATTCGCCCATCGCTTTGTGTATGCCCAGCCATTCGCCTATCAGATATCTACCGTCCATACGATATCCGCGCGATCCTTCTTCATCTCTCACCTCTCTAGGTAGGAAAAATCTTCGTCCACCCCCAAGAATGACTTTGAAATTTTTCGGCACCTCGTTGTAAACCATCTGTTGGGCAATGTCGATTGTTTTCTTCGGATCACATTTATCGTTGGCAACCTCTCCGTCGCCTTCCCATCCACGACTCGCACTATGAGCGTATGTCGCTGCCGGTGTTGCATCCGTTATCCGAGTATTCGTCACAATACCAGTCGCTTTTCCGGCATCCTGAGCCCACTTCATCAAACCATAGATTTCGGTTTCATTGCTTTTCTCATACTCACAGGTATATCTGGGAATTGACGCTGCCAAATTCAGCATACCGTAGTTGATTTTAACTCCGGAGAGGTAGGACGTTCCCGTACAGGCCGAATCGGGCACCAATCGGTTTACGCAGTAGGTCTGTACTTGTCCCAGATGGGGAAACTTTTCGAAGGAAAGCATTTCATTTTCATTGCCAAGATACATGCGAGTGGCAGCCACCGTTTGCGGGGACATACCGTCGCCAATGAAAAAGATGATGTTCTTAGCTTTCGAAGCGACGGGCTTTTGGTTTAGCTTCTCACTGAGTGTCCGTTGAGCTTCGTCGTTCCAATACGTTGAACTTCTTTCCTTCTCGGTAATGGCATCTTTTGGCGATTTCAGTAGGAGATGATTTTTGCCGTGGTAATGTTCCCTTTCTGGACCAGGGTTGATCTGGTGAACTGTTCGCTGCGCTCTCGCATGAAGCACAACCAATAACAACACATAAAACAACTGACGAATCATTTTACAGCGGTCAGGGGGCGTCTTTCTTTTCGAAGTGTATTGTAAGAGCTACTGTTCCGAACTGATTCCGAGACAAGCTTTTTTCTTAACCATACATTCCAACCAATCATCTAATCAGTAATACAAAAAATTATCGGCAGCAGATTTGAGGTGGAGTACGTATCTGGCGGGCACCGATTAACGAAATCGCATTACGATAAGATTTATTCATCACTCAACTTCAACGCCGTTGCAAGGCAAAATATTTAGGAAATTCCAAATTCCTAAAACGAAGATATAAACAACACCATATCTGACACCGAAGATCGTCTGGATAGTGATAATATTGACGAGACGAGGGCTGAGCAATCGATATGGAAGATCCATAAATCGTTTTTTTAGCGGAAGGACTCCCACCAGCACTTAGAGACTCATGGTATGGGTCGTGTCCGGCAATATGCAAGCAGCAGTACTGATTTCTTGCAGTTTGATGAAGTGTATCTTCGCAAAGGCGCGAAAACAAAAACGCCAAGTCTCCAGTGTGGGCACCCCACCATGCCTCAGTTATTGTACGCAGAAAAATGATCCTTTGTTGGAATTTCTGTGTCAGACACTTGATGGGACATCCCCAGGTACATTTCGAGTTGAACCATACGCCGAAATATTCAAATGTATAAACATGAGCGATAGTGTGACTCATTATTAGAAGCTGTAGTTGTGCTGGTTCACACTTCCCAAAACTACGACAAGTTCAGTTTTCTACTTGGATAATTCGAAACCCTGCTGATGGACCTTGAAGGACAAATTGTCCAAGTTACCTACACTCAAAACACAAACCGTATGATTTACACGCAAATAATCGTACCAATCACTTGGAGTGAGCGGATGAGTTTCTGGCCCGTGATGACCCGAAAAACAAGTGCTCGGCCTACGCCACCCGGATATTTCTCTCGATCTCGGTCTCTGCCATCCGGTACCAACCGCTGTAGTATCTCGCTACCTCGGCGAGTGCAGTGTTCATTCACCCGATCAGTAGTGCAAAAATCAAGTGCATCGAAACTCGCTTCCCGACGGGTCTGCCCCATCCCGAGGGACAGCGGAGCTGCCAACCTCAACCAGCAACATTACAAGTAATACTACAATAATACTCTTTCGCGAGAAAATTGGACATCGAAAATTGTAACAGGTAACAGGAGTGTAGACTACTCGAACCAGCACAAAAATTTTAATTTCTGAATGCTAAACGCGACCGGGCCTCTACCAATTCCAATCATTTATTTATTTATTTACAGTTAATATCAACAGACACAGTATGGTTGTAATGATAGTTTCTTAAAATTGCTAAAAAAATTGTACTTGTACTACGCGGGATGTGAAAGTCAAATCCGGATGAAACTCTGTTGAATGTCCGCTGCAAACCAATGACGGCGTCGTTGGCTTCATAGTTAGACTGGCGAAGAGGTAATCGAAGGAATAAATTATTGCGGAGAGCACGAGGGCGAGCGTTCATATTTATCGCACTTAAAAATCAATTCGATCATTTAGAATATCCGTAATCGTCATAGCACGGGACATGTCCCGCCACACTTGCAATGTATCGAGTCCTATAAGCTGTCCGCGACTTTCGTAACTTGGCAGCTGGTGCGGGTTGCAACCGGCGGAGGGCAAACCGAACAAATCTGCGCTGTACTGACTCAATTTGGTGGACACCGTTGAGGTAATGAGGATTCCACACAACAGAGCAATATTCCAATGTTGATCGAACGAGTGAGCAATAAAGAGACTTCAAGCATTCATTTATTTAGCTCAACATCAATTTCATGATAACACTGAATCAACAATTTGCCTCCACAATACTCGATTTGCAGCTGCAGCTCTCCAACGTCGGTTACGCCCAACACTCGCTAAATCACGTTCCACCTGGTCCGCCCATCGTGCTCTCTGCGCTCCTCGCCTTCTTGTACCAACCGGATCATTAGCGAACACTATCTTTGCAGGTTTGTTGTCCGGCATTCTTGCAACATTCCCTGCCCACCGTATCCTTCCAGCTTTGGCCACCTTTTGGATACTGGGTTCGCCATAGAGTGCAGCGAGCTCGTTGTTCATCCTTCGCCGCCACACACCGTTTTTCTGCACACCGCCGAAGATCGTCCTTAGCACCCGTCGCTCGAAAACTCCTAGCGCTTGCAGGTCCGCCTCGAGCATGTTCCAAGTCTCGTGCCCGTAGAGAACCACCGGTCTTATAAGCGTTTTGTACATGGTGCATTTGGTGCGGGGGTGAATCTTTCTTGACCGCAGTTTCTTCTGGAGCCCATAGTAGGCCCGACTTCCACTGATGATGCGTCTTAGGATTTCACGCCTCACGTTATTGTCAGCCGTTAATAAGGATCCTAGGTAGACAAAATCCTCCACTACCTCGAAGGTATCCCCATCGATCGTAACGCTGTTTCCTAGCCAGATCCTGTCGTTTTCGGTTCCGCCTACCAGCATATACTTTGTTTTGGACACATTTACCACCAGTCCGACCTTCGCTGCTTCGCGTTTCAGGCGGGTGTACAGGTCTATCACCGTTCCAAATGTTTGGGCGATAATGTCCATGTCGTCCGCGAAGCATACAAATTGGCCGGATTTCATGAAGATCGTGCCCCGGCTCTTGAGCTCGGCTCGTTGCATCACACCTTCCAGAGCGATGTTGAATAGTAGACACGAGAGGGCTCACCTTGTCTCAGTCCCCGTCGAGATTCGAATCGACTGGAAAGCTCACCCGAAATCCTTACGCTGTTTTGTACACCGTCCATCGTTGCTTTGATCAGTTGAGTCAGCTTCCCGGGAAAGCTGTTTTCGTCCATGATTTTCCATAGCTCTACGCGGTCGATACTGTCGTATGCCGCCTTGAAGTCGATGGAAAGGTGATGCGTTGGGACCTGGTATTCACGGCATTTTTGGAGGATTTGCCGTACGGTGAAGATCTGGTCCGTTGTCGACCGGCCATCGATGAAGCCGGCTTGATAACTTCCCACGAACTTTTTTACTTTAGGTGATAGACGACGGAAGGTGATCTGGGATAGCACTTTGTAGGCGGCATTCAAAATGGTGATCGCTCGGAAGTTCTCACACTCCAAATGGTCGCCTTTCTTGTGAATGGGACAGATCACCCCTTCTTTCCACTCCTCCGGTAGCTGTTCGGTTTCCCAGATCCTGACTACTAACCGGTGCAGACAACTGGCCAACTTTTCCGGGTCCAACTTGATGAGTTCGGCTGCGATACCATCTTTGCCAGCTGTTTTATTGTTCTTGAGCTGTTGGATGGCATCCTTAACTTCCCTCAACGTGGGAGTTGGTTCATTCCCGTCGTCAACTGCACTGACGTAGTCAAATCCTCCGTTGCCTTGGTCATCTCTACCTACATTCTTCTCGCCGTTCAGATGCTCGTCGAAGTGCTGCTTCCACCTTTCCATTATCTCACGGTTGTCCGTCAGCAGGCTCCCGTTCTTGTCCCTACATATTTCGGCATGCGGCACTAAGCCTTTGCGGGATGCGTTGAGCTTCTGGTAGAACTTCCGTGTATCTTGAGAACGGCATAGCAGTTCCATTTCTTCGTACTCCGCTTCTTCCAGGCGGCGTTTTTTTTTTCCCGGAAGAGGCGTGTCTGCTGCCTCCGCTTCTGTTTGTAGTGTTCCACATTCTGTCGGGCTCCATGCTGCAGTATGACCGCTCGCACTGCATTCTTCTTCTCCAAAACCGCTCTACACTACTCGTCGAACCAATCGTTCCGTCGTCTTCGTTCCTCGTACCCGACAATGTCCTCAGCTACGTTGTTGATGGCTACTTTTAATCTTTCGATGTTTTTAGTTCCAACTTTGTATATAACCCCTTAATAACGGATAGTTTTGGGCGCAATTTAACCATCACCAGGTAGTGGTCAGAGTCGATGTTAGCGCCACGATAGGTTCTGACGTCGATAATGTCGAAGAAGTCCCGTCCAACGATCAGGACGTGGTCGATTTGCGATTCCGTCTGTAGCGGTGATCTCCAGGTGTAATGATGAGGGAGGCTGTGCTGGAAGAAGATGCTACGAATAGCCATGTTCTTGGAGGCGGCGAAATCAATGAGTCGAAGGCCATTCTCATTCGTCAGCTGGTGAGCGCTGAATTTTCCAATCGTCGGTCTGAATTCCTCCTCTTGGCCTACCTGAGCGTTTAAGTTCCCAATGATGATCTTGACGTCGTGGACTTCAAGCAGTAAATATCTAAAAATATCTTGGATATTCTCATTATGAACCCTAAACAGCGTGATGGCGTTTTTTCTTCGAAAACGTAATAATCGTGCATTTTGTAGGATTTGGGGTCATTCGGTGGATTTCACATCAATCCGCAAAGTTTACCAATCGACATTGAAGAAAAGCTGCGTCGTCTGTGTTCCAGATTTTGTGGTATAACTTATGGTCATCAGCGAATGACAACCGTGGCCCTTCTAAGAAAAAGTTAACATCGTTGAATTACAGGAGAAAAATCAAACGGCCGAGATGACTGCCTTGCGGAATACCAGATGTAGCGAAGAACTCTTCGGATACACTACCACCTTTCTTGACAGCCAGACGACGATTACTGCGATACGATTGCATCCAACGGAGTACGTTGGTAGCAAAGCCAAGTCTATCCAACTTTGCCACTGCAATTGCGTGATTAATCTTGTCGAAATCAGCTGAAAGGTCCGTGTAGATTACGTCAATTTGAAGGCCATCAGACATGACATCTGTCACATAGAACGTGAACGACAGAAGACAGACGTTTCGGCATAAATCAATGTTGAGTCTCGGTGATGTAGTTTTTGCAGTGATTAGAGATTGGTTCCAACACGACTATTTCAAATAACCTAGGAACTGCGCCTAGCGTACTTATACCCCGGTAGTTGACAACTTCTTTTTATCTCCTTTTTTGTAAACTGGAAACATGAAGAAGGATTTCCGGATACTCCGGTTGTGAGCGACAAACGAAACAGATGACAAAGAGGTTCTGTTGCGGCAGAGCGCAATCTGTGCACATACATGTATTATTACCAACAGCAAAAGTACCAAATAAAATCAGTTCAGTCTAAATCAGCCACACACAGCCAGGTTCCAATACACCGACAGAGCATTTTTTTTTAAATAATAGCTGGTATACCATCTGGGCCTGCGCTGGTTGAAGCCTTCATTTTACCAATCGCCAGTTGTACCATATTATTGTCGATATTGATAGAATTCAAAAACTGACATGACTGTGGAACCTTAAGTACCGCACGGGAAACCTGGGGCGGTGCCAATTTCTCGTTGGAAAAAAAAACACTCGCGAACTTTTCAGAGAGTAATTAGCAAATTGCTTGTGAATTAGTGCTCATACGCCCTCCGTAGCCCATCGTTGAAAGTAACCCGGACTCCTTTCTTTTCAAGTTTACATGCCTCCAGAATGTTTTAGGATCGGACTTCTATCTGCGTTGCTCGCTCCACAAGTAATTAGCATGCCACTTTTTATACACTTAATTAACATGTACGTAATGTTGTCGCAGCCTCACGTATCCCCCATGCTTAGAATACTTTTTCAGTGCCTCCCTTTCAGTCTCTGTGAGGGCAATTACATTGAAGACCCATTTTTATCTGCCCCTTTGGTGTATCTTTGATTGACAAAATGGGGGCAATGGCAAAACATATTTATTTATTTTTTTTTTGTAAACCCAAGCTGATCAAATATTCAACATTAGTTCGTATACATAGCCTCATAACCATGGCTGGTTGACGAAATCGAGTCGAAAAACTGACAAAATTAGGGGCTGATAAAAAAAGTGTTTTCACTGTATATCGTTCATCCGAACTTGCTACATTAAAATAAACATAAATAAAGTACATTAAAATTTGTTGATGTTAGTGGAGTTGATTTTAAAATTTTGAAAATTACTTGTGGATACGTTTTGCAATGCAGCGAGATTCGGTAAACTCCAACATAAGAAACGGCAATAGCATAGTGTTGTGAATCTAGGTGAAAATTACCTAATATCAGCCCTTCTATGCAACCAAACGATCGACCTTGAGAACAGTGCTTGCTTTTCCCCTAGCATTCGCTCAGGAAACATGGAGGAATCTCATCGCAATATAATGGACCATTTGGATTTTGGCACCGGTAGCCACCATTTGCAAGAGGATTTATCAAAAGGGGTACTGCGAACGATTCACAACGTTGAAAACGGCACTCTTCATTTTATTACGATTCCTTCGGCAACAAACGCTCGAGAGCAGAAATATATCGTAAGCTCACTGTTGGGAGCGGATCTGCGTTCTAACCACTTACCAAATGGATTACTAGTGGATTATATCGGCACTCCGGGACCGACCACCCCAAGCAATCAATTTCGTCCACAATCAACGGGCTGGCTCGATCATCATGGCAGTAGTGGAGGCGGCATTCAGACTTATACGGCAGAAGATCTGCAGACGCTTGTCGATGCTAGTTCGTTGCAGACTTCAGATAATGAACGTAAAATGTTTCTACAGTTTGTAAACAAACCTGCCACTCAAATGTCGTATTAAGCACCGGCCATTGTAACAAATGCTAAGGACATTACTTCTGTTAATTCGATCAGCGATCACGACAAGCTCACTCAACCGACCCACCAGCAGATGACGAGCGTAAATCACCTGCCTGTGGCTACATCTACCAGTAATTTTCACCATTACCATACACAGCACATACGAGCGTGAACAATATGGTGCAAACTGGGAACATTTTGACTTCCTTAACTTCCCACAACCCACCCCATCATCATCAGTATCATCACCACCACCATCCCCATCATCTACAAACACAAACGGCATCCCACCAGATCATCCAAAACGATGCCCAACAGCATCAGCAGAACCAGTTGCATCTGTCCTCTCTTCATTTTATGCTTCAAGGAGACTGCTCGCCCTCGAAATTGTTCCATGTTGCTTCGTCGCTTGCGAGTACGAGTATTGCAATTAGTACCGCTACAAGTCAGAATTGCATTCAAATGCCGCCACTTGCCCCACTTAAGTGTATTGAATCTCCCAAACGGTATCTCAGCTATCAGGTAACTCAATCACAAACTCCAGTGATTGAGCGTGACCCCACAAATGCAGCTGCTGGGGACAATTTTCTGTCACGAGATGACCTCATAGAATGCGGTGAGCCTCGGTCGGCGGATAAAGAAGACGTCGAAGCAAACACTCCAGCAGTCAGTCTGGAGTCCAGTCTGACCTCCAGCAATCATTTCACCAACACTTATTTGCCCCACGTTGGGCGCCATTTGTTACTTCTCAGTCAGACGAACCTCGACAATGCCTCTAGTCCCTGGTCAAGCCACGGGGACCGTCTGGGGTGGGCTCACAACGGCCTCTTTTGCACATACGAGCTCGGGCGTGAGAGACGGAACTCTCAAGATAGGTTATAGGGACACCAATCAGAATGACAAGAATGCGACTCAAATCAAACTTAACTTTATTACCTACAATGTGTGTTGTGTGTATTGGTGGCTGGCCGGCGATGACTGGACCTACTGCGGGTAGAAATTTTCCGATCGTCGGGTGCTGTGTGAATGGGGGTAGTGATGGTAGCTCCGATGGTCGGCTTTTTGGGTTGATGAGCTCCGACTCGTTGGGCATCCGCCGTCGTTCGGCGGAGAAGTGTTCTCGTCGTTACTATCACTGGACCGGATGATTACCACCGTTTAGCAGTTGAATTTGGTAGCGATCTAATGAAGCGCGCCTCGTGCTGGGAGTTTAGCTGGATTTGGTTTTCCACGTGCAGCTTTCCCACGAGGGTGGCGATTCCTGAGACCGGCGTGGTCGTTCCGACGACTTTGGTCACGTGCCGTCTCCTGATTCTAGCAATTCGCAAACACTGCGCTTCTGCGACGAAGGTTTCGCAAAAGAAACCGAATGGGTCCTGATTCCTTCTGTTATATTTCACACTAGCGGTGTAACGTAGTTATTCTACAGATACAAAACTCTGTAACAACGGATACTTAAAAAGGTTTATCACTTGCTTTCAATAACTTCTTTTTCTGAACTTTTTCGACCTAATCACTAGGCTGTCTATCCATTAAATGAGCCCAATTACCCTCTTGACCAGGGTTACTTTCTGTAACTGTAAACAGAAAACACTCATAGACGGACTCAAGCACCCACCATCGACTCCCTTTCGATGAATGTTCCCTCACTGTGACGACAACACACACTGTTGTTGAAACAATGTGAGTTCCACTGCGAAATTTGTTCTCTCCTTTCGCGCTTATTCCCATATTTCTTCGGTTCAATTCGATCAAAATCTCACTAAGACAGTCAATTACAAAAATGATGGTCGTTATCGTCAATTTTTCATTCAAAAGTAAATACTAATTAATCAAAATCATTATATATTTAGACTATTTATTATAGGGTTACCAAATGGACTGAGAGGCAATTAAGGACATCCCTGACAAATGTTGTGCCAGTTATGTCACTTGAGCCAGAATGCTGAAAAAACACTCGGAATTCTGACCAATTTTCCAGCGGTTGAACTGGGATGTAGAATCTCAATCGAGAAAAATTAGAATGATGTAGTGCCAATACCAAACGAAGATACCACTTTGGCCAAACCTTATATTGAGCTATCCAACAAATTATGGTTACTTCTGAGTAAAACAAATTTTGGTCGCCATGAGTCACAGAGTATGCATTCACAAAAAAAATCACTAGAAGGAATTGAAATTGATTCTCTTGGAAAAAAGTTTATCTGAAGTGGTCCAATTTTTGATTCGAGTATTTCAAGTGGTATCTGACTAATTACTCAAGTAATGTTGGTTTCCAATGCTTGAGGATGTCACCGTCGCTATGTTTTCTTCACTGCGTGCTGGATGTGGTCGATTTGTACGCTTATCATCCAATAACAAGAACTACAACGCTTATTTTGTGGTTGTATGGCGAATAGTTGAAACAGTTGGCCGAAGATGTCGACCTTATTATGATTGGAGTTCACTAAACACATTTCCACAGATCGCTGATTTTCGAAATATAGTTGAATAAATGGAAGACGGTGAGCCAGTGTAAGTCTTTCCATTATAAAATGGCAAACAATACTAAACTACAATAGCGTGACAGTTTGCAGTTAGTACCCGTTAACTACTATAAAATGCCCTGTTAAAAAACTTCATGTTGAACCACCCTGTATATGCCAAGGTTTGAGACTAAAATTAAGGACATTTGAAGTAAAATAAGGACGCTTTCCAAAAACCTCGAAAATAAGGACATGTCCTTTCAAATAAGGACGGTTGGTAACCCTATTTATTACCAACTATGAAACTTAAGTGTAACAAAATGTAGATATTGCAAAACAACACCAATCGGTTTGCCATTTCTTCTTTGAGTCTATCGATTATTTTAATTGATACTGCATGTGCGTAGGTTTTGATGTTTTGTCTAGTTACTTTTACATTCACCGCCATCAGAGTCGTTGAGAAGTCCTCGAACTTTTGCTGCTTCCGGATGCTTTAGTGGAAAATGTCGAGTAAAGTTTCCGACATCATAGTTATTCTGTTAATAACCGCAATTCCCGTTATCGTCTATATAGCATTTGAAAACTCCTTCCGCAATTTAACAAATTCTTGAGTGATCGATGCAAACGAACGCTTTGTTGCCTTTTTCGCCTTTTCCATCCATCTCGAAATCGAAATCGAACAATCTTTACGGTAAGAAGTGTACAAGCCAAATAAAATAGCGCGAAGCACACACAGCAGAGAGTATGAAAAGTTAGTTACATTCGCGTCAGTGGCAGTGCTGTCAAATTTTATCTCACTTCACACATATACGTTGTTGCCACTCACGGGCTTCAGTTTTGGTTGCTTGAGTTCTCTCAACTTAAAATTACGATTGTTTTGGTTCGTGACTGAGCTTTTACACACAGTTTGAAAATTTATTGATACTCATGACTTTGTGCAACCCTGCTCTTGACTCAGTAGCAACCTATCTTAAACCAATTTCCTCTCTTTTCTTCTTTTTCCGATCTTCTCCGATTTTCCCCATTTCCGGCAGATCAGACAGTGAATGTATATGTTTGGTGTGTTAACCTAGGTGTGATGATTTTTTTTTTTTTACAATGGAGAAGACCTTTATGTCCTAGCCCAGTACACGTGTTATTGGTAGGGTCCAATCTACCACATGGGGTGCACTGGGGGCGTGTCGGACTCGAATGGTGACCAGCCATTAATACCGACTAAACTCCATTGGGCTCCGCCATCATTCCTCCCAGGAACTACCTCTCGGTATTACTTCTGGGGGGATGGCTGTACTAAATGTACTCATTCACTCTCACTCACGCGTTCATACATCCTGTATGAGGCTTACTTGGGTGCTCTCTCAATCGCACTTTGATTCACTCTCAAACACTCCCACATGAGGCTGACTTTTGTGCTCACCTTTTACGTTCCATGCGAGGCTGACTTGTGTGCTCACCTTACTCATTTCTTGCTAGGCTTACTTTTGTGCTCGCCCCACCCATACCATGTGAGGCTGACTTGGGTGCTCACCCTATCACCTGATTCACTCTCGATTGTGCCACTCTATTGTACCCCTGTCACTCCCCCTGGCATCCCATGTGGGACATTTTTCTTAGGCCCCACTTCTGACATACCATGCGAGGCTGACTTGTGTGCTCACCTTTTTCATTCCTTGCTATGCTTACTTTTGTGCTAGCCTCTACCATACCATGTGAGGCTGACTTTTGTGCTCACCCTTAACATGCCGTGTGAGACTAACTTGGATGCTCACCCTTTCACTCCTCTGCCACGCCATGAGGCATCGATAGCTAAGTCCCAACATACTACGCTACGACCCTCCCGTCTTGGAATGAGGCAGTCCACTTATACGCCTATACACTCACTCTTCTGTCTTGCTTCGGGGTGGTTGGGTTTACCCCTTACGCGGTTGCCATTCGCTGCGCCAAACCTGCCTCGGCATGAACAGACCATTCACTCCCTTTTTTGCGCTTGGCCTTTTTCGCTCCTGCTAACCAATCACTAGTTAGCCGTGCCCGTCGTCTGTTGCTCGGTTCGCCAGATTACCTGTAGCCTACTGGCAATCTGGATGGTAGCAGCCGAGACTGCGTTCCACTTCTCCACCGATTGACACATCCGCTGAATAAGGGTATCAGGGGTTGTGTCCCAGCCACAGACGTCAAGCATTGCTCTTCTTTCGACGTCGAACCGATGACATACGAACAGTATGTGTTCGGCAGTTTCATCTACACCTGGGCAGTCCGGGCAGACTGGCACCTCCGCGTGCCCGAACCTGTGGAGGTACTGACGGAAACAGCCATGGCCTGACAGGAATTGTGTCAGGTGGAAGTGAACTTCCCCATGGGGTCTTCCCACCCAGCTCGATATGCTAGGTATGAGCCGGTGGGTCCACCTACCTTTCGAGGAGTTGTCCCACTCACGCTGCTATCTGGCGACCGAGGTCACCCTGGTGCGCTCGCGGGCTCCCCTATTTCCACGTAGCTCAAAGCACTCCTCATCTTCCCGAATGACCAGCCCGACTGGCATCATGCTCGCTATCACGCAGGATGCATCGTGTGATACCGTGCGGTAGGCAGATATCACTCTGAGGCACATCACGCGGTAGGTGCTCTCCAGTTTCTGTAGGTAACTGGTTACCCTCTGTGCTCTTGACCATGACGGGCCGCCGTACCTGAGGATAGATACAGCAACGCCTGCCAGTAACCTACGTCTACTGGCGCACACCTTTGAGCTGTTGGACATCATTCTCGATAGAGCCGCAACATCAGTCGACGCTCTCTTGCACGTATAGTCGACATGGCTGCCGAAGGTCAACTTGTCGTCTATAATGACTCCGAGAGACTTCAGACTTCACTGTGAAGTGATGGCGACTTCTCCCACATGGATAACTGCATGTTGTGCCGACTTGCGGTTGTTGACGATAACTACCTCCGTCTTATGATGAGCGAGCTCCAGGCCTCTCGCGCTCATCCATTCCTCCACCGTGCTAATCGCGTGTTCTGCGGTTAGTTCTACCTCAGGAATTGACTCCCCGTAGACCTCCAAGGTTACGTCGTCGGCAAAGCTTGACCCCAGGAGGGAACTTCAGTCTCAGAACCCCGTCATATATGAGGTAGGTGTGATGTATAACAAATTTTGTTCTGTAATGTTTGAATTGGCCGTTAGTAGCTGATACCTTAGTGGAGTATTTTTACCATTTTTTCATAATTTACAACAATAAACATTAACCTATCTATATACATAACAATTTCCGAAATATATTTATTTAAATATTTATTCTAAACATCACATCTATACATATAACTAATTATAGCCGGTTAATTGTGTTTTTATGGCAGATCAGCACTCAACTATCTGCGCTCATTTGCAGTGAACAGCAGTATGACCTGCGTTGCTCTCACTCTCTTATTACTCACATCTTTGAGCTGAATAGGGCAAAGTACCCAAACGGTAACAATTTCAATATCTTTTGTTTTAATTTCTTCCTCCTCTCTTTCGTTTTTATTTTTACAAGCTCCAAACTTCAAGAACTAATGAAAAATGTATGCATCGTGCTCCGTTCAGGCAAGATGGCGGTGTGTTTTTATTCTTCCACTATTTTTTCCATATTTATCACTCAAAATCGAAATTAACACTTGCTTACCAGTGTAAGTTCCCGTTGATACGCAACAAGTTCCTCACGGTTGGTAAGAATTTATTGCCGTGAAAATGGCACAAATTATTCTGGTAGGATCGCCACAATGTGTAGCCGCTTGCTGCCATATCAACGGGAACTCGCGCGGGACAAATACATGTCGCTCCACTGTCACAGCAAGAATACGAAAGCCGCCAAGGTGTACTCATCAGCGCTTGCCTTTCGGGTTTGCGCTCAGGCATCATAGTTCGTGCATCGATTCGTACCTGCCAAAGTGAGCGTAAAGTTCAAGGGATAGGAAACGGCTTAATACCACAGATAGCAGACACTATTCATTCGCTGTCCCACAATCCTTACTTGTTTTTGTGAGCAAATCTTACCTCAATCAAAAGTTATAGCTGTTTAAAAATGTTTTTGTCCACAAACGACATGGGCATGAAGGGGTTAAGCAGAAACCGATTGATGGTCTGACGATTAATAAAATTTTAATTTTTTCTAGCACCACTGCTGTCGAATTGTATGCAATGTTCTTTGATTTTCTCTTATTGAGCTCAAATCAATGGTCTGAGTTGTTTGGTCGCTTCACAATAGTTTTTAGAAATAAAAAGAGGTTTCTATTGTAGCCAATATACGAAAGTTAAATTTTTTATTTATAATTCGACCGTCAGCTGCCATGAAAATTTAAATTTTTATCAATCGTCAGAGCATCAATCGGGTTTTGTTTTGAAACTTTTTCCTCAAGCGTCAGATCGTTTGACGGTCTTCGAGACTTTGTTTCATGGTTAAATTTCATATGAAAACCACAAATCCATACATTTTGAGGCGGTCATGGGTGACTGCTGGGGGAATTATATTGTGAAAATCAATTTTCCCATACGAATTCCCGTGTAAACTTTAGACCGTGGGCGCAAAAATATAGTTTCACTGATCGAGCTAAGAATTTGCACACTTGTTCCAGGACCCAAACGGTACCCAAAATGTTGCTCGGAGCAAAATTTTTTTTGCATCCCGAGAGTTCACCTTATTCTTTCATTTCAAAACCCCGTCATCCGTCCCATTCTACGAACATAGTCCATTCCCTTTCAATGTCAGATAAGCTGTTGTAGATATTGTTGCACTGTATTGTTAGACATTGTCCTCGAATAATCACAATTGTTCTTTCTTCATCAGTTTGAAGGTAGCCTACTTAGAGTTGGAGGTTATCTCAGTCACTATAATAAATAAAAATCATTCCTCCGTTATTTGGACTACACGGTGGAATGACAGATAATAAAACAGATTATCGTTTAAAGTGTGAATCAAGTATTTTGACAAGTCCATCTAAAGGGCCTTTTTGCACTCTGAAAAATATTGACCACAAGATGCACATAAAATGCGCTTCTTTAATTCGCTTGAATGTACATAGAGAAGCATACAAAAATATATGAGACTATATATTTTAGTTTACATGTCAAAACAAATGAAATTATATCATCAGTTTGTGTTTCTATAAACATCACAAGAATCACATCAGAAAAAAAACATACGTACTGTTCGCTTCGTCGAAACGTTAGTTTGATCCATTTGTTTGACTTATCTCCAAAAGAATCTAGGGTGTCCGCTACCCCCTGATTACATTATTCAATATGCCCAACATTTTACTTTTTAGTTGTCATTGTAAAACCACCAGTACATATGTTCCCTTCATATCAAGATTTAACTATCGTGATGAGAATGATTGATTGTCAAAAATCGTCATTCGTTCAACGAATGCTCGAAGATAGTAGCATACTTTTCTATTAAACTTATCTACACACTTTATTGAATTCCTCGGCATTATCACATCTATTGTCTACCGAAATAGACTCTTCTTACTAGCTGCTATATTAGCTTACAAGCCCAATCACGGCAATCGGTAGCAGCAATAAAGCGAACGATGCCAGCAAATGGCCGGCACCTCCATCGTCATCGGGATCCGAAGGTTCCGCGTAATCTCCGATCTCGCTTGCGAACGCTATCAGCTGCGGTATCGCGTGCTGTTCATAGTTTCCAATGAAGATGTGTGATTGCGGACCCGAAGCATACACAGCGACATCCTCTCCGCCGTGGGTTTCAGCAGCCATCAAAACAGTCGCTGGATAGCGCAGATTGTACAGGGTGAAATCATACTCGGAGATGTTTAACCGTTCGGTTGGATTGTCCGGGTTGTAGGTTCCGTTGTAGCCAGGTCCGTTGGCGTAGCTCAGAGTTGTGTATGGCAGGTGGTCGATATCGCTGATATCTGCGATGCCCAACACATCCTGACCACGTCTCTGAAACAAAAGAATCCTCAAAGAGTGGATGTACAGTTTTGTAATAAACCCACTCTAACTTACTGCGTAACCATTGTAGGTCATCGTGTGACTGTGATCCGAACTAACCACAATCAAGGTATCGTCCAGATTGGTTAACTCGCGGGCAAGTGCAATTGCCTTCGAAAACTCTGCCGTTTCGTCCAAAGCCAACCGTGTCCAGCTTTCATGATGAGCGGTGTCGATGTGACCACCTTCCACAAACAGTACGTACCCGTCCTCACTCTTCCGCAACATCTTTATGGCAGCTTCCGTCATGTCGGCTAGTGATGGTTCCATATCATCCAAATTCTGCTGCTGGACTTCCAAATTGTACAGCAAATGACTCGATTCGAAAAGACCCAGCAAGTAATCTGTTTTGTTGAAATCAACGGACACTAATCCTGTCTTGTTCCAAACATATGCAGATTCACCCATTCCGGAATGAATGTTCATCCATTCTTTCAGAAGATTTTTAGCATCTAACCGACTTCCGTGAAATCCCTCCTCATCTTTTTCCTCTCGGGGCAAAAAGTATTTTCTTCCTCCGCCAAGAATTACGTTGAAGTTTTTCGGTACCTCGTTGTAAATCATCTGCCGTGCAATATCTATTGTTTTTAGCGGATCACATTTACCGTCTATCACATCTTGGTCACCTTCCCAGTATCCATTTGCACTGTACGCGTAGCTAGCCGCTGGTGTAGCGTGCGTCACTCGAGTGTTCGTCACAATTCCCGTCGCCTTTCCGGCGTCCTGGGCCCACTTCATCAGACCATCGATTTCCGTTTTATCGCTTTTGTCATACTCACAGGTGTATCTCGGGATCGATGCAGCCAAATTAAGCATTCCGTAATTGATTTTCACACCGGACAGATAAGAAGACCCTGTACAGGCTGAATCTGGAACTTGCCGGTTGACGCAATAAGTTTTGGCCTGACCCAGGTGTGGAAACTTCTCGAACGACAGATATTCGTTCTCATTACCAAGATACATTCGGGTAGCGGCCACTGTTTGCGGGGACATTCCGTCACCAATGAAGAAGATGACATTTTTTGCTGTCTGAATGGAAGTCTTCTGTTGTAGTTTTTCACTGAGCATTTGTTGAGCTACGTCGTGCCAATACTCGGAACGCAGTTCTTCGTCTTTTATTGCGTTTTTCGTTGGTTTTATTGACAGATGGTTTTTACTGTGATAGTGTTCCTTGCTAGGACCAGATTTCGGAGGAATTTGTTGAGCCACACTACCCTCCATTAGAACTAACACGTACAACACCACGAATACTAAACGAATCATCATTTGTCTAATTGGAGGGTACTCTTCGCTACAAGTAGTAATCACAACTGTCTGGAATCAACTCTAAAACATGCTTTTTCACAAATTCCTTCTGTCATCTAATCAGTAATCCAGCAGTTATCGGTCGCAGATTTGACGCAAAACTCGAGCCTTCACAGAGATTACAAGAACCACAAAGATTACATTTATTCATCATCTAATATGACGGCTTTGCACAGCAAAACTCTATCGGTCTTAAAAATATACACTACAGTAAACAGTCAATAGGCTTCCATTTGAGCATCCCTAGCAAAACAACGAACCCACAAACCAAGGTCAGTTGAACGCAACCAACAAGCGAAGATCCCGCACCAGTTTCATCCTTACTCTCCTTGTAGTGACCGATCTTTGCCGCGAAGGAAATCAGATGCGGAATAGTGTTCTGCTCAAAGTTACCCTGGAACATGTGAGCCATAGGACCACTGGCGTAAACTGCAACATCCTCTCCGCCATGGGTCTCCAATCCCATCGGTACCGTTGCCAGGTAGCGTGCGTTGTAATCCGTTAGATTCCAATCGCTAATGTCCACTCGAATGGCACGGTTTTGTTCGGTGTACGTGTCGTAGTATCCGCCGCCATTTGCGTAGCTCAGCGTGGTGTACGGTAGACCGTCCTCGTCGCTGATGTCCGCAATGCCCAGGATGTCGCTGCCACGTTTCTGGGTGGGGTGGAAGAGAAAAGGGAATTGTTAAGAATTCAAAAAAATTCATCTCTA
The DNA here is from genome assembly GCF_030247195.1 of Topomyia yanbarensis. Lineage (NCBI taxonomy): Eukaryota > Metazoa > Arthropoda > Insecta > Diptera > Culicidae > Topomyia > Topomyia yanbarensis. The sequence goes on from NC_080672.1 coordinate 23,971,916, forward strand.
ATAAAAGTAATTGAGCTTATGA